>NC_048570.1:16966022-18226022 GCF_013265735.2 Oncorhynchus mykiss
AAGATCCCTCAGTCAAATATGAGCACTTTAAAAGCAGATACGTTACGATTGACATACAGTATAATTTGTATGTTTTTGTCTCAAAAGGAATCAAAAAAAAGAAACCATTGTTTAGATGTGTATAGTTGTCTCTTCACAGCATTTGGAAATAAAGGTTTAAAAGGTCTGGGTGGTAATGTCTGTTTAGAAGCTTCATAAAGGTATCTTACATGTACTAACATTTATCATTTTACAAGCTTAGTTCTTTCTTTGTTATTATTGTAGCCTTATGGTATAGCTCATTATAGTAAGACTACAAAATGAGATGATAATCCATGATTCCACAATCTTTTTTTTTTTTTACCTTTATTTAACTAGGCAAGTCAGTTAAGAACAAATTCTTATTTACAATGACGGCCTACCCCGGCCAAACCTGGAAGACGCTGGACCAATTGTGTGACGCCCTATGGGACTCCCAATCACATCCAGATCTGATACAACCTGGATTCAAACCAGGACTTGCACTTAGATGCAGTGCCCTAGACCGCTGCCCCACTCGGGAGCCCAAGTGGTGATAAGAAAGACATTGAACAAAACATTCTCAATAAGAGACTACTGTCAGTTTGTAATTTTGGGGAGGTACAAAAATATGTTTATTCTACATAAATAGGCTGCTATAATATATTAGAAATACAATATCCTCCCTAAAAATTAGTTAGTCTGTGACTTTAATGACCTCTGGAACCTCTAGTGGTGATCTGTTGAACTGCATCCTTATCCAAGACCCTAATAGCCCTAACCCACCATCCGTGGAAGTTACTAAGGCGTGAAATTGTGCATGTCCTTCAATATAACTCCCCCTTAGGAAGATGACTGACTTCTGCTGTTCTCATCGTTTTTCCCCTAAATGCACAATGTCCATCACCGTTCCCTTTCGGTTCATTTTTCTTTTTGTTTATGAACCAAAAAATAGGCAGAAATGGTTTGTTTTGTGGAACGGAATGAGACCAGGTAGACATTTGTAAACAGTCTATCATATACTACAATGACTATTAGCTCAGGATGTTTTCAATCTAAACCAACTCTCCTGACCGGGCTATTTCCCTGGATGTCCATTGCTTTTTCTTGAATCCTGCTACTGTGTTTGAATGTTCTCAACAGCATTTATGAAATATTCATTTTCTTGGTGGATGTATGCTTGGTGCGTTGGAACTATTTCTGTGTCATCCCTATTTTGTATTATCTGTCTCCAGTTGACATATTTATGCCTGGTAATTACTCTTCAAGTCAGGGAGGCTAGAACAAGGCTTTCTGGAGCGGGGCTCATAAGCAGGTAATTGAAAATATGAGCCTAGAATAGATTGTGTGTGTGTTTGTGTGTGTGTGTGTGTCTCTCTCTCTCTCTCTCTCTTCCTCTCTTTCTCTCTCCCCCCACCCCTCTTTCTCTCTCCCTCTCTCTTCCTCTCTTTCTCTCTCTCTTTCTCTCTCTCTCCCCCCCCCCCTCTTTCTCTCTCTCTCCCTATTTCTCTCTCTCTCTCTCAAAGCCTACTTTCTGGACACTTTGACCACTTGATATAATATGAGCTCTCTCTTGCAGGCATCTTTAAGTGTTGCAATCAGGCGTTACAGACCAGGAATGGTGAGACGGTGCCTTTAGAAATGTCAGTGGGAAGTTAGCCTAGTTTAGAAACAAGGAAGGATAGAAGGTGATGCGGTTACTTAAATAGTTTAATCTCCTGATTGGTAGAAGTTATTTCTGTTCTGCAATATTTTTAGCAGGACAAAATACTTAATAGTTTAAAAACTACAAATGGTACCAACAGCTGCAATCTATGTGTGTTATATCTACACGTTTTAGAAATGGAATGGGGTGTCTAGCTTAAAAGGTTTAAGATAAAGTGTGGTCTAAGGAATAGTAGGGAGAAGAAGTATGTTGAATGTCTAGAGTAGTCTTGAAGCAAGCACATTAGTTATGGCTCTAGGCGCAACAAACCTTTGTCACTGAGGAAGCTAAGAATTAAGAATTCAATGGCTGGATGGAACAACCTATGACATCCAAGCATCATTATGCAATTCACAACAGGAAACTATGGCACCAGGAAACAAGTAGTTGGTGAATAAAGTGTGTGTGCCCCATCCAGCCAAACACTGTAATTATCCCACCATGTTGCAGCAATAGACTCATTGGGTGAAGTATTTGAAAATGACATTCTGACAGCACAGGGCTGTTGTGTGAGGTGTACAAGAGAAAATGGGGAGCGATATGGTGTGTTGAGCCACTGTCATCATTACCCTATAAAAAGCCTGTGTTCCTGCTGTTCTGTTTCTCAGCAGACGTGGGTTCAAATACTATTGGAAATATTTAAAATACTTTAGCTCTAGTTTGCTCAAGTCTGCCTGGAGTACCAAATGGGAGGGGATTGCACTCGTGTTCTATTGGTTCCATTGTGCCAGGCAAGCTCAAATTAAGCGCAGATAAAGTTTTTGAAATAATTTGAAATAGTATTTGATTTGAACCCAGGTCTGTTCCTTATCAGGGCCATCAGAGTCAGTGAAGTACAGAGACAGAGACAGTACATTTTGATGTTTACAGCAACTCTCAGTTCTTTGTGTTCAGACTGAACTGCATACACCACAAGTTACTGACACAAACGGTCAGTTCTAGAAAAGCTTTCCTATTTAGGGAGGTGTCCAAGTAAAGTGTAAAACAAAAGGGGTGGAGAGTTAGTGATGTATAGGTTGAGTGATAACGCGCATTGTTATACTGGTGGATTTAGGGTCATGATATATTGGTTGGATGAAGGGCGGGTGGGTTGCGGCCAGGTTGAGTAAAGAGAAACAATACCTTTAAAAAATCTGTAAATGTATCATTCTAGTGCAATTAATATCTGTAAGCTACATTTAGTTTTTTTCTCATTATTTTAGTCTATCTGGCAATAGTGCATAAGCCTAATCTTTAGGGCCAAACTATATGCGCGCCAAGTAGCCTACACCCCAAAAAAGCCAAATGGTTGAAAAACTTTGATCCACAGAGGCAAAAAGAACAATGCTTGAGTTTAATTCAATAAGAGAAAAGCTGTGAAATGGAGAGTTGAAAATAAAGACAACGGAGGGACATTAAAGTAACGTTTGGGAAAGTTTTGGTGAAGTGGTAAAAGAGGGTGATAGCAGTGCTGGCAATGTTATGTGTGAGGATGCTATCATCATCCTCTTTTACCACTTCACCAAAACTTTACCTGCCTGTTGCTATTTGGTGCACATAAAGTTAGGCCCTAAAGCTTAGGCTTACTCACTAATGCCGAAAAATAATGAAAGTAAAACCTCAATGTAGCCTCCAGATGTAAACTGCAACAATTATACATTTATGGATTTCTTAAGGTATTGTTTTCTCTTTATTACGATTTTACTTGAATATGCTTTAGAGCTATTATAACTTTAATTTGAATGAGCAAATGTTTAAGCAAGAGCAGTCCAATAGGTTTTATATCATTTGTGTTCTCATGTGGTTGTAGCACAGATGGAAGAAGGAGCCCGTTGTCTCACCAGATGTCTAAATCTGAAGCATCCATTTAGAACTTCCTCTCACCACCAAATATGGAGATGAGAGGAAGTCCAGTGGCAGAAAGTGAGAGAAGATGGAGCTAGATGAAATTTGGCCAACATTCTGCGGATGTTCTTATCGATGAAACATTCAATCTCAATACCAATACAGTTTTTTGTTCCCAAAACTAGAGTCTGTTACGAACAGAGTGCAATGAGTTTTGTCAACTTAAAAATTGCATCGTTAGGAGTGCAAAGGCGAATTGAGTTATTGCACACACACACACACACTTCACAGAGTAGGCGTTCCCTAATGGAATTATGCAAATACATGCTAGAAAGAGCCAATAGGATCTCGCTAGCTTGTGCTTGGCTCTGACCACTTCCTTACTTGTTCTGCCCACTATGTTTCATTTTCTCCCATTGGTAACAACATCAGTGGTGTATCTCAGGTTAGTTACTAGTATCTTTGGTTGTACTGTACAGTGCTTCAACTTTGAACAGATTATTTTAGAATAATACTAATGTGAATAGAAAATATGCTGTTTTGCCAAGAACAATGGATCTTGTGAATGCTCCTGTAAACTGCACTTTTAAAACATCCTTGCACATCACTTGCATCACTGTTAGTTTTGCCATGACAGCCTGTTGCCGTGCAACAACAAAGCAGATAGTTATGGTTCATTTTTATGGGACCTTTTGAGGAGTCAATGCTTATGTCATATTATGTGTTGTGTGTGTTTTTTTTTTACAACCGTCATGTTTTAGTAATGTGCTCATTATTGTAATCATCTTCAGTTACCTAATTGAGTTATTCTGTATAATGACAAAAAAAATAAAACATTTACTGACAGTAACAGCAACAATAGGCAAACTTCTCAGGGGCCTCTACCACAAGGTTGTGTTCGGTGTTGAGTGACAGGATGTGTGGAAATGATAGAACAGGGACTTTCCTATTTGGCGGATGTGACGGTCATGGAGGCAATTGAACCCCCTCGAGATTTCTGAGAAATAGGTTACAATAACTGTGTGTGTGTGTGTGTGTGTGTGTTTGAGGGAGAGAGAGGGGGGAGGGAGAGAGAGAGGGGGAGGGAGAGGGAGTGGGGAGAGGGGGAGGGAGAGAGAGGGGGAGGGGGAGAGAGAGAGAAGGGGGGAGAGGGCAAGGGAGAAAGCTTGAGAGAGAGTGAGACAGAGAGAGAGAGAAAGGGGGAGAGTGAGAGGCAGAGAAAGAAAGAAAGAAAGAAAGAAGAGAGAGAGAGAGAGAGAGAGAGAGAGAGAAAGAAAGAAAGAATGAGAGAGAAGAAAGTGAGAGTGAGAGAGAGCGAGAGAGAGAGAGAGAGAAAAAGAGAGAGAGAGAGATAAAGAGAGAGAGAAAGCGTAGGGTAGGGGGTAATAGCATTACGTAAGCTGGCTCCTGGAAATATTTACCCCTCATTTGCACACCATGCTTGGAGTTGATGCCTTACTCACCGTAAAGTACAACATTGCTCGGCACCACACATGGGGTTTTAACACGTTTCCAGGTTACCACAGGGGGGAAATCCACGGTAGTTTTCTCGCTACAAAAAGGTTACAAAGGTTGACACTATTTAATGGACACATCATATATTAGGAGAGAATAGTAACACTTACCATCTTAAACATAACTTGGTGAATTATAAATGGAGTCTAGTTTAAAACCGACTGGCAACTTACACAATGATCCATCTGCACCAGGTGAAAATGAGTATCCTTCTGGATTTCCTCAAAGTATTTGCGATGATGTACCCCAGCAGAAGTACCTGTGCAGCAACTGTAATAACGTACTGAATGAGGCACGTCAGACTTTGTGCGGCCACCGCTACTGCCTCGCTTGTGTCAGTTGGTTAGTGAGGTAAGGCTTTTAAATTACTTATATTCAAAGTTTTGTGAAACATCTTCAACAATAACCAAAGTTAACAATTTCCTCATTTATCATCCACTCTCTTGCCAGTGTCTAACACAGCCTACAACTTCCCTTTTTTGCCATTCCCTTAATTAAATTAAGTTAAGATATTACAATTCTGTTAACATATCTGTGTATATTGTATTGTAAATCTAATCCCATATGTTCATTGTTGTTATTTAGTAATAACAACAACCTTGTTTGCAAGATGTGCAAAGAAGAAGATCCAAGCTCAGAGAGTGAAACAAGCATACTGACATCAGACAATGTATGTATAGTATTACTAAACTTTGTTTAAATGCTGTCATAGCACAAGTGGATAGAATTGAATGATACAGCAAGCCTATATGACCTTGAGTATGGGCAACAAAAACATTATGGCATGGATAAGTTCCTGCAAAAAAAATGCTTTAACAACACATTAAAGAGGCAATCTGGGATTGGTACATTCTTTTTTAACTTTTACATTTATGATATATAGCCATGGATTGTTGGGGAATATAACTTATAAATGCCTCATGAGCTTAGCTCAACTGTCGTAACCCATCAGAGCCCAAATTATAAGCCTGTTTTACTCCATTGTTTATAAAACAATGTAATTGTTAATAAACACAGGTATGATTCAAAACATGTTTTATTTATCTCATGGATGGTCAAGCCTAGCATCCATAGCTCCGTCTAGTGTTCACCTTTCTCCAGCCCCATCCCTCAGCCTCAACAGTAGTTGGAGAGTCCCCCATGCCCCTGTATCTTTACATAGAGGTGTGATGATAATTTCCATTCTTCATGATTTGACTATTATGCATGGTACAGACGCCAAGGTGCTGTATGAATGGACCTGATGTGGGTAGGATACTGCTCTAATATAGGGAAGCAAGATTACATTTATTCCTAAATACACATTAAAATAGAGGCTCTACAACAGTATAATATTGGTGCTTCTAGTGTTATCCCAAGCACTCTCCTTCTATCTACCTTCTTCAGATTTCCATCTAACTTCCATCTACCATCCATCTACCTTCCTCAACCTTCCATCTACCTTCCATCTACCATCCATCTACCTTCTTCAAACTTCCATCTGCCTTCCATCTACCATCCATCTACAGTACCTTCCATCTACCATCCAATCTACCTTCCATCTACCTTCCCTTACCTTTCAAATATTCTCTGTGATTTACCTTTAATCTACCTTCCATCTACCTTCAATCTACCATCCAATCTACCTTCCATCTACCTTCCATCTACCTTCAATCTACCATCCAATCTACCTTCCATCTACCTTCCATCTACCTTCAATCTACCATCCAATCTACCTTCCATCTACCTTCCCTTACCTTTCAAATATTCTCTGTGATTTACCTTTAATCTACCTTCCATCCACCATCCAATCTACCTTCCATCTACCTTCCATCTACCATCCAATCTACCTTCCATCTACCTTCCATCTACCTTCCATCTACCATCCAATCTACCTTCCATCTACCTTCCCTTACCTTTCAAATATTCTCTGTGATTTACCTTTAATCTACCTTCCATCCACCATCCATCTACCTTCCATCTACCTTCCATCTACCTTCCATCTACCATCCCTTACCTTTCAAATATTCTCTGTGATTTACCTTCCATCCACCATCCATCTACCTTCCATCTACCTTCCATCTACCTTCCATCTACCATCCAATCTACCTTCCATCTACCATCCCTTACCTTTCAAATATTCTCTGTGATTTACCTTCCATCCACCATCCATCTACCTTCCATCTACCTTCCATCTACCTTCCATCTACCATCCAATCTACCTTCCATCTACCATCCCTTACCTTTCAAATATTCTCTGTGATTTACCTTCCATCCACCATCCATCTACCTTCCATCTACCTTCCATCTAACATCCAATCTACCTTCCATCTACCTTCCCTTACTTTTCAAATATTCTCTGTGATTTACCTTTAATCTACCTTCCATCTACCTTCCATCTACCATCCATCTACCTTCCCTTACCTTTCAAATATTCTCTGTGATTTACCTTCCATCTACCTTCCATCTACCTTCCATCCACCATCCATCTACCTTCCATCTACCATCCATCTACCTTCCATCTACCTTCAATCTACCATCCAATCTACCTTCCATCTACCTTCCATCTACCTTCCCTTACCTTTCAAATATTCTCTGTGATTTACCTTCCATCCACCTTCCATCTACCTTCCATCTACCTTCCATCTACCTTCCCTTACCTTTCAAATATTCTCTGTGATTTACCTTCCATCCACCTTCCATCTACCTTCCATCTACCTTCCATCTACGTCTGGCATTTAATCATTTGTATTCCTACACAAAATAAATGTGCAATAATAAATATTGTATCTGGATAGATAAAATGATTTACTATTGTCTGACATATGCAACGTTTACTGTGAATGCAGTCTCTGCTAAAGCGGGAACATTAGCTTTAATTATATTTCTACTGCACTGTAGCGCAGCTCTTCAGCGCTACGGATTGAATAGTGCCCTAGATATTGTTTAAAACACTGACAATTGAGTTATACTTTTCAGCTCCCCAAAACAGGAGACTCATAGGTCTGACATTGGCAGTGACATAATCTACCCCCTCTAATCAGAGTTTATATTCTGATTTTAGCTGAATTCTCACCACAGAATTGCATTGACATAAACTATTTCACTGTTCTGGTCTAAGTCTTCTCAGAAGAATGTAAGAATTGAGAAAGACAATCAATGTGAAGAGATTGCTGGAGTGGAGTGGAGTGGTGTAATTAGAATGGCTGTAGAGTTCACAGCGTTGAACAAGTTGAAATGTGTCTGATGTAAATTAGTCCACTGCTGAGGTTCTGAGTCCATAGAAAAATAATGACTAAAAAGGACATTCCCATTCATGTCAAAATGCAGTGTTATTTTTCTATGACGGAGACATGTGTCTCACCAAAAAATGACTAGTGAATAGTAAGTAATATGTTAAGTCAGCAGGTAACATAAAATTAATACTTCAGCATGCGTGACAACTACAATGGTTAAAAGTTATTATTTTTGATAATACCATATTAATACCATATTAATGAGCCCATGTTGGTCATCACTGTAACCGAATGCTTCTGATCCAAGTCTAAGCCCGGAAGAATGTGGTTCAGCATGAGCTCCTCCCATCATCCTAGGCAGAACAGCAGACGCCCCATAATCAGCTCACTTGTTTAATTAGGATTTTGGTCTGTCGTGCTAAAATAATAGGCTCGTAGTATATTCATATCAATATGACGGAACATTTGGAAAAATCTATTTTCATGGCGGATGACTCCTATATTTTGATTCAATCGGGTTAATGAGCCACATTGAATACTTAGTGAGCATCACAGTGGAATGGAAACTAATTGCTGAAGCTTATAACAGTAACTCACATTTTTTACCTTACATTTAGCATTCATCTTCCCTTTTCTATGGTCACAAAGCAAAGGCTTGACTGCCTCCGACTGTTCCTTCCACAGTGGGTGCACTGTTGGTCGTCAGTTCTCACTAGCTACTGTAATATTGAATGATTATTATGATGATGATTAAAGCGATAGAATGGCTTTGTGTGTTTATTGCTTCTGAAATCTAACAGTATAGAGACACAGACAGCAGCACTTCAAAGATCCACTTCAAACTGTATCAACTCAGAACAATGACAGCCGGAAAACGTTGTCGTTCAAACCAGTTTAGCACGGAAGAAATCGCCAGTGTGATATATAGAAATCCGCCCATTCTTTATTATGCATAAACGTTTTCCCTCTGAGGAATAAAGTGATTTAAAGTGGAAGTACTGAATTATTAATTGAAGTACTGAAAGTTGATCATCTTTCTCCTATGTGTTACATCAGTTATTCAGTGATGCAGCCATCAATAAGGAGATCTTGGAGTTGAAAGTGCATTGTGCTAACCAAGGTTGCTCCTGGAGGAGTATTCTCAAGGACTTTGAGGTATTGACACTTTTTTATACATTTGAAGGATACATTTAAGAATGACTTTTTTTGTGTGACAGTGACACTGATATACAGTACCAGTCAAAAGTTTGGACACACCTACTCAGGGTTTTCTTTCTTTCACTATTTTCTACATTGTAGAATAATAGTGAAGACATCAAAATTATAAAATAACACATATGTAGTCATGTAGTAACCAAAAAAGTGTTAAACAAATCTAAATATATTTTATATTTGAGATTCTTCAAAGTAGCCACCCTTTGCCTTGATGACAGTTTTGCCCACTCTTGGCATTCTCAAAACCAGCTTCATGAGGAATGCTTTTCCAACTGTCTTGAAGGAGTTCTCACATATGCAGTGTGTATCACTGCAGAATGCTGTGGTATCCATGCTGGTTAAGTGTGCATAGAATTCTAAATAAATCACTGACAGTGTCACCAGCAAAGCACCCCCACACCATCACACCTCCTCCTCCATGCTTCACGGTGGGAACCACACATGCGGAGATCATCCGTTCGCCTACTCTGCATCTCACAAAGACACAGAGGTCATCAGACCAAAGGACAGATTTCCACCGGTCTAATGTCCATTGCTAGTTTCTTGGCCAAAGCAAGTTTCTTCTTATTATTGGTGTCCTTTAGTAGTGGTTACTTTGCAGCAATTCGACCATGAAGGCCTGATTCACGCAGTCTCCTCTGAACAGTTGGTGTTGAGATGTGTCTGTTACTTGAACTCTGTGAAGCATTTATTTGGGCTGCAATCTGAGGTGCAGTTAACTCGAATGAACTTATCCTCTGCAGCAGAGGTAACTCTAGGTGTTCCTTTCCTGTGCTGGTCCTCATGAGAGCCAGTTTCATCATAGCGCTTGATGGTTTTTGCAACTGCACTTGAAGAAACTTTAAAAGTTATTGGAATGTTCCGGATTGACTGACCTTCATGTCTTAAAGTAATGATGACTGTCATTTCTCTTTGCTTATTTGAGCTTATTTACCAAATAGGGCTATCTCCTGTATACCGCCCCTACCTTGTCACACCATAACTGATTGGCTCAAACGCATTAAGAAGGAAAGAAGTTCCACAAATTAACTTTTATCAAGGCACATCTGTTAATTGAAATGCATTCCAGGTGACTACCTCATGACGCTGGTTGAGAGAATGCCAGAAGTGTGCAAAGCTGTCATCATGGCAAAGGGTGGGACTTTAAAGAATCTCAAATTTAAAATATATTTTGATTTGTTTGGACACTACATGATTGCATATGTGTTATTTCATAGTTTTGATGTCTTCACTATTATCCTACAATGTAGAAAACAGTACAAATTAAGAAAGACCCTTGAATGAGTAGCTGTGTGACTGGCCTTTGACTGGTGCTGTAGCTTTATTTTTTACTTTAAAAAATACACTCTAATTTGTAGGTAAAATGTAAAATGTTCTTTACAGTAGTTGCATAATTAGATCAGGATCAGAGGCCAATATGTCATCTAAACAAAATTAAAATGCCAAGTCCTCTTGTAGACCCAATCTTGGTACCAAAATAGATTTTTTTAGTTATTTCGATCACAATGCTACAATTCTAATAAGGACAGTACTTAGTGATTATACATCATCCAATGTTGCTAAGATAATTAGGTTGTTTATTACAAGTATATAATCTCATAAAATTTTGTTGAAATGTTGCCATTGAAAGTTTATTTGAAAAAGAAGGGGAAACAGAATCTAATAAAAAGAACAGAGGCCTATTTTGAATGATCTAGATCAAAATGGCCCCTGATGGCTAATATTGATTTTGCACTGAGATCGAGATGTTGAGGATGAAATTGATTGATTCACTGAAATGTTGTGCTGAGCTCGGTTTGGTTATAGATTGCTTTGTTGTCCTTTCTGAATTGTCTTGAATCCTCGTTCAGGAGCACCAGGGGCAGTGTGAGTATGCCCTAATCCCCTGCAACATAGGCTGTGGTCACATGGTGCTGCGAAAGGCCTTGGCCTGTCACCTGGAGAAGGCCTGTCCAAACAACATGTCAGTGTGCCCTGCATGCTGCCACTCTTTGCGCCCCATAGAGCTACAGGTAAGACTGGCCCAAAGGATCCAGTTCCAGACGTGCATTCAGTAGCTGTCAAACTAACCACCTCGCCTGAGTTGCAAATACTGACACTAACAGGTCTCGCTGACATTCTGAGATGTTCAGCCCTGGTATGAAGTGTTTTTCCTCCTACAAAATGGTTAGATAAGAGGTAAAAAGTTTGGAACACACCCAATAAAAATGTAGTGCTTGCTGACTAATGGAGTTATGGAAATAAATAGCCAGTGTACTGTTTCCTGTGGCTCTAAACTGCAGGAGTTACAGAGTTGGGAATTCGAAAAAAAATATGTTGGAATTGTTCTCTAGTAAAAAAAAACATTGGTTGGGGTCTTGGAGATGGGGTCAGTGTGACATTGGAGGGGTCCCTGCAGCGCAGCTGAAGCCGCAGGGTCTCTAGTGTTTACTGCTGCCCCATATTCCCTTTTGCCAGTGATCTGAGTAGGGCTGCCGAGAGCGTTGGACTGCAGCGAAGGGGAGCAGAAAGCCACAGAACACTTTAGACTCAAGGTTAACCATTAGGGGGTAGGGCATCATGATTCGGGGTAAAATGTATACATAGAACCGACTGCAAAAGCTTTAAGTGCATACTACTCACTACACTGAAACAGTAATACTTAAGTAATTTATTTAACTAGGCAAGTCAGTTAAGAACAACTTATTTTCAATTACAGCCTAGGAACAGTGGGTTAACTTCCTGTTCAGGGGAAGAATGACAGATTTGTACCTTGTCTGTTCAGGGATTTGAACTTGCAACCTTCCGGTTACTAGTCCAACACTCTAGCCACTAGGCTACCCTGCCAGCCCAAAATACTGTACTACTTTACTGTTCTACTGTACTGTACTACTTAAGTAATACTGTACTACTTTACTGTTCTACTGTACTGTACTACTTAAGTAATGCTGTACTTAATCAATGGTATTACTAGATACCTCGTGTAGCTATCGATTCTATGAAAGAAACTGTAGGCCTACAGATGACTGTTTCTCTCAATATCTTCAGCATTTTTGTGTGTTATTTTACAGACACACTCATGTCACAGTCTTGGAGAGGAAAAAGCGGATAAAAAACAAAGAAAGGGAAAGGTAGGAAAAAATATGTTTGTTCTTAAAGTACCGCCTGTCAAATCCAATGATGTTATTTGTTGTATAGCTGATGGTTGTTGTGAAACACTTCTTTGTTGCCACATGTTAATTGTCAAAATTGTCTTGATTCTACAGAGTAATCCTCTTCCAGGTACCAAGGGGAAAGAGTATTGTGTTTTCTCTGAAGTTGGTTGCACATTTAAGGTATTCTATTAATGCCATTACTGCATTATAATAAATGGGGCATCAAATACAAATAATGTGGCAAATTAGAAAGCTTTTGCAGTACAGTTATTTACATTTTTGCCTTCTAATCCCATGTATTTTAGGGGACCACAGAGAAGCTGAGAGTGCATGAGAACAGCAGCCATGTTGGCCACCTTCAGCTCCTGCTGCGTGCTGCCACCACCACCAGCAGTGACCTGCAGGCCTCCCCACTAACAGCCCCTGCCCCAGGCAAGGAGAACAGGGCTATGGATGAGCAGCTGCCCCATCTCAGAGACACTCTGTCTGGCCTGAGACTCCATTGGGACATGGGACTATTAAAGGGGGAAGGGGAGCTGGAGACGGAAGGAGGGGACGGAAGGAATAGCTCGGCAGCTCACAGCCTGCGAGATGATGACCAGGTGACCATACTCTTGGACCTAGGGCGGCAGATAGACACACTGCAGCAGAGGGTCCAGATATCTGAGAACATCATCTCCGTCCTGAACAGGGAGGTGGAGAAGACCCAGCTGAGCATGAAGGCTGTGGAGAGGGAGAACCAGAGCAACCAGGAAATGATTTATCACTTAGAAATAAAGGTACAGTATATCTTGAGTTCGAGCATAAACTCATCTTTGTGGACCAGCTGATTCATTCCAGAGCATGCCGTGAACTTCCAAAAAGTTGAATCACACTCCAATAAGTTCAGTTGAATTGTACTTCTTAAAACAACTATTAAGAAGTGCATGCGTCTACTATCCTCCCAAATTGTAGAAAAGCAGGCTAATACGTTCAAGAAAGTAACTTTTCTGATGCTCCTAATTTGCAGCGGTGGAATTGTAGACTAAGTATTGCTGCATACACCCACTATTCTTGAAGTAAAATAGCATAATAAAATGCTGGTCTGGCTGGCTGAACAGTGATGGGGAAAGGAAATCCTCAAATGTCACATATTGGTCGGAAAAACGGACTGTTGTCAAGAATGAATTTGGTCTTCCTGAAAAATATCAATTTATATGCCGCTTCTGCAAGCATTCCTCCCTGACTCTTAGAGTAGACAGCCTCTTCTCATGTAGCAGTACATACTGATGTAGGATCTTAATTTGAGCCAGTTTCCTACAGCAGGAAAATAATCCTGCAGCAACAGGAAATGTGAATCATTATGTGGATTATAATTAATAGACATTTTGTAGTGGTTGATACATTTTTCATAAGGAAAAATCAAGTCTGAAATTTCAAAGTGGAAATTACCAACTTTAGAAGCCTTGAGACAAAAAAGTGGAATAGAAAATCAGGAGCCATAAAAAGTGCCATAAACATGCCATAAAGGGCTTAAGAATGCACAAGCTACTGTTGATAGGAGTCAGTTGATGAAAATCACAATTCAACAACCCCCTTACTCATAATGAACGGGAAAAGAGATGTCATTATTCAGTGACAGCTGTGGGGATTTCAGCTTTTGGGGGATTTCCTACTGTAACTGAGTAAATATTTGATAAATCTGTTCTTAAGACTCCCGCCCCTGGAGAGAAACATTTATGTTTTGAAGTAAATTTCCTGCAATTCTACACATTTTGCCATGACTTATGTGATGTTAATGATCTGAGTGAGAGTGACTAAGAAAATCAATGTGGGATCCCTGGAGGTCAGGGCCCCTGGGCACGTGCCCTCTGTGCCCGGTTGCTATTTGGCCATGATTACTTCAAGTATAGATAACTGGTTAGACTAATTTACCAATCTAAATATTGTAAACTGACATGGCTAATTGAGACACAACCAAATGTTGAACTTGTACCTTGTAACCCTCAACGGTAAGTTGAGACCCTGACTGAGTTCCTAAAACATTTAAAAAGGTATTATTACATTTTTTGGGTCGAGGACCACCTAGCGGCCGGGGGGCCCTAACCGACTGATTATGTCACTTATGCCAGGAGCAGGCCCTGTTTATCAGTTGAACACATTACAATGGTCTCTGTGCTTGTTGCACTGGATAATAAAATGTGTCAGCTTAATTAACAGAAGAATATAAGGTAATTTTACATTGTCAAGAAGTTTTTATCTGTTGTATTCACTGTAACCATATGCTCCAATATTTCTCTCAAATCAAAAACATAACTTTCAAAGTGGAAATTACAAACTCCAGATGCCTTTTAAAACTTTTTTTTTAAAACAATTTTGAAATGTTCTGCATTGCAGGAAAGGTGTCCTGCAACATGGTGATCAAATTAACATACTACATTTGTATGTGGAGGATGTTGATACAGTAACCTGACTATGCCTTCTTAATTGACCCTGAGGAGATTAATAAAGTTGTTTTGAATTTAATTGAATATTGCCCTGTAGGTGACAGAGCAGGAGCATAGAATGGCCAGGAAAGATCTGGTCATCAGCTCCATGAAACAATGTCTCAGCGCCCACCAGGAGGTCTCTTATGACGGCACCTTCATCTGGAGGCTGTCTGACCTCAGCAACAAAATGAAGGAGGCCGTCTCTAGCCATGGGAATAGACCAAACCTGTACTCTCCAGGTACAGTACTCTTTCAACTTTATCTAAAACATAGGAACCAGTGGTGAAGGGCAGTCTATTTACGCGGAGGGACAGTCTTCTATGCATACAGCATTAAATAGGCCTTCATTAGAAAGTGCTTCATTTGAACTAAATTGTTCTTATGTGGATGCTTTGTTGAAACATTATACAGACAGCACTGGTTCAGAGGAACCAAGTTCCCTCCAATATTATTTGTATCCACTGAAACATTGGAACAAGTTTATATCAATGTGTTTGTGTCCTCTCTCCTTTTTCTAGCGTTCTACACAGCCAGGTATGGATTCAAGGTGTGCATGAGGCTGTACCTGAATGGTGACGGGGTGGGAAAAGGCACTCATATCTCTCTTTTCTTTGTGATCATGAAAGGGGAGTATGACCTACTCCTCTCATGGCCATTCAAGCACAAGGTAAGGAAGACTCTCTGTGTTATTTCTGTGTAACATACATCATAAATGGTTTATTTAAAGGGTTGAAGTTTTCAACTGAAATGTTATTTGAGATGTGTCTCTACAGTAGATAAAAATCAACAAAAACTCATCATGCCTCTTTGTGGGTGTAGTTCTCATCTCTCTCCCTCTGCGTCATTAACATTATGAAGAATGATCAGCCATCTTGTGACATGTTAATGTCTAATCAGCATATCTCCTCACCAGGTCACCTTCTTCCTGCTTGATCAGAATCACAGAGAACACGTGATTGACGCCTTCCGGCCCGATCTAACCTCCTCATCCTTCCAAAGGCCTGTCTCTGATATGAATGTGGCCAGTGGTTGCCCACTTTTCTTTCCTCTTGGTAAACTTCACTCGCCTAAGCATGCCTACTTGAAAGACGACACAATCTTCATCAAGTGTGTTGTTGACACTTCATCCTGAGTCATGCTTCAAATGATCTATCAAAGGAGGATGGGTGGGGGGGAAGGGGGGGGGGGGGGGTTAGAATAAGGATTAGGGAATGGGTTGGTTTTCACACCAACCTTGGTTTAGGTTATGTTGAGGACACTTTAAGGGTTCTGAGAGCTAGATATTTTTTGGTTTTACATATAATTATATATTTAATCTATTCTTTAGAAGAAGAGAAAAATCTGAAATATCATTGTATGGTTGTACTTGTATTTATGAGGGTGTATCATTTTCAGAAATAATTTCAAGACAATCAATGGGGTTTTGTTACTGCTAATTAGATATTATAATTTTGTTTAAAAAAAACCTGTGAATTCATGAGATGAATAAAGAAAATATAAACACTGAATTGCATCAACCACCAATTATGTTAATATATGCCATTTAACAGATGCTTTTATCCAAACCAACTTACAGTCATGCATGCATAAATGTTACGTATGGCTGGTGCTAGGAATCGAATCGACTACCCTAGCATTACACGTGCCATGCTCTACCAACTGAGCTACAAAGGACCACCGCGTTATTTATGCTTTAAAGTGTTTTTGACAAATGTTGGTTCAGTGAGCCATGGCACCAAACACTCTCAGGTGACATTTTGGAGATTTTTATGTTACACATTGAATAAAATTGGATGCCTCTATAAGCTACTTGGTTACCATTCTCAAAACTGTCCATGCAGGTGCATGTAGGCTAATTACAACAACATCACAATGTGTTTGATTAGTTGCATTTAGAGTGCCTCAAATGTTTAAACATTTAAGATAATTGTAAAAGTGTATTGCAGTACTTACAAGTAGTATATTCCAGTGACATTATGGCAGAACATATTTTAAAAATAGAATTGTCCCCTCAACTCATCTGCCAAATGACATCTCAGCTGATCCCATAGATTTCCTCTCAGCGTTGTTCCATAAGCAAAATCCTTATAAACATACAGCAGCTCTGTGGACGTAAACAGAGCCTTCCCATAAATGGATCTCTATAGATTTCATTATTTTTGATTTGCTTAAGAGTAAGCTCAAATAAACAGAGCAGAATCCGCAATCTGAAGTCAGTGCTAGTATATGAAATCTTAGATTCTCAAGGAATTTGATTACTAGAACATATTCATGTAATGTGTGTGTTATTCATTACATACAAAAACATTAATGCATACAGTCATGCAACATGAATGCTACATACACTGTGCAGGCATTTTCTTTACAAAAATGTACAAATATATTATGAGTCTTATGATGATGATGACATATAATGATGATGGCGAAGACGACAATGAAGACGATTATGACATATGATGATGGTGAATAGGGTAGTATAGCTAGTAATACAGTTTTGTGTAATAATCAGCAGTAGTGGTAGGCGGTATTATCAAAGATACTACTATCATTCGCAATGATATGGATATTATCATAATAACTAAAAGTGCTTGAAAATGCGAAATAACTTTTTCACTAAAAGAAGAAAAATAAATGTTCCTAAGCAGCTAGAGAGCGAAATGTTGAACTTCCTGTATGAAGATGATGATGTGATTATGCTAATTACATAAGGAAAACGTAAATTGATTCGCGGGAAAAAATGAAAAATGGCGACTTGCATAGTTTGAACTTTAGCGCCTGTACACATATTGCAAGAATCGACAACTCCTAGCGAATGGAACGTTACTCAACAGCAGCGACATTATTTCGAGCATTGACCCTGGATTGGAAGTTAACCAAGGCGGTAAGAGAAGTCCATATACATTATTACAACTCACTGAATTGGATTTCATTTTTGCATCTCGTCCTACTTTTAATGTCGCAAACTATTGTTATAAAGTGCTCAATCTCATTATTCGGGTATTCATAGATTACATTTAGCAAACTAAACTAGATGTTCCTTGCATAAATGCATATGCGATACACTACCAAGGGGCAAGTAACATTCGTTTCATTGGTTTGACAGTTGCAGTTTAGCTGGCTAACTAGCAGATATAGCTAGCTAGCTACCAAGCTATATATGATTGGCTGATATAACTATAACATGTTTAGACAGCAGACTAGTTAGCGATTAAGAGTTTTGTGAGAATACATGCAGTCGAGGAGATGCAAAAGTGTGATCAGGTTAGCAAAATAAAATACTTTTAATAATTTATGTTGGCGATATGCCCATCTTATTGACGGGACATAATTTAGCCCATCAACTAGTCTGTAATCAGTTTGATAAATTACATTCGAGAGTCGTTACAGTTTGATAGACTACTTGCTAACTGTTAAAAACGTGCCATGCCACTTTGTAATACTTGTACACGACCAGTTTGACTCGCGCAAGTGCTGCAATTTGCGACTGCGTTGACAAGTCAAATTCAAATGTGATGGCTGGCTGCAGTTGGCTGATGAGTCAGTCCGCTGAGGTATAAAATACCTTGGTCAGACCTGTAGGCTGTGCTGTGATCGACACGCAGTAGAACATCCAAATTGAGTCATCAGGCATCAGCCTACATCAGAACAGGGGTGGGGTGTTAAAACAAATATGTTGATGAAGGGCTGGATTTCATGATGCATACATAGGCATATGTCCAGTTTTTTTTTTCTTTTTCAGGAAATGCATTTTATGACACCTTAACAATAGTTTTTGTCTATAATAGGTGCATGTCAATACATTTGATTAAAAAAATAACACTGACACAACAATGTTCAACCACCACCTCCATAATGTTGTGATCATGAGGACATACAGTTGCTACCTCAATGACAATGTAAAGCCCTGATTCTCCTAGGAAGAGTAGTAGTGTGGACAGCCCAGCTGCAGCATGTTGCAGTCAGCCTACAGAGATAACTTCTGCAGTGTGGAGCCAGATGAGGTGCTGGAGGCCAAGCATTTACCCCAGAAGAGGGAGAGAGGGCGGAGCTTCACAGACATGGAAAGCAGCGTGACCGTGGGCCAGTATGTACTGTGCCGCTGGTCTGATGGCCTATACTACCTGGGGAAGATCCAGAGAGTAAGTCCCCAGTACAACAGGACAATGTTGTATCAGTTAAACACTGTAGTATACTTCCACACAATGATTTGGACTCATTTTATTTACATAACAATAAGTACACTCTTAGGAGAAAAAAATGTGCTATCTAGAACCTAAAATGGTTATTCGGCTGACCCCATAGGAGAACCTTTTGAAGAACCCATTTTGGTTCCAGTGAGGACCTTTTTGGATTCCATTTAGAATTATTTCCACAGAGGGTTCTATGGGGACAGCCAAATAACCCTTTTTTCTAAGAGTGTAATGTCCAACTACTGCTCTGGAGTATTCACACAAATATGGTGGTTTCTCTGTAGATTTGAGGCACTACAGCAGTATTTTGTGTTTTATGACAAATCTAATATAACACACTATTATTGGAATAGAACTGTAATAAACCTGTCATACACAATTTGCCTCCCACCTCATACTATCTGTTTTCACTTCATTCAAGGTGAGTACCTCCAAGCAGAGCTGCTTTGTCACTTTTGAAGATAATTCAAAATTCTGGGTTCTCTGGAAAGACATCCAACATGGTGAGTGAAGAGAAACTGAAATATTCATGTTATTGTTGTTGTCTCTGTGTAAAATAAAACAAATGTGTGAATTAGTTTAACTGTCAAACTTACATCCTCAATGAATTTATGTCTGCTGATAATATGGATCTACACCAGACAGGTTCAACATCTCAAAAGCTCTCTCCAAAAGCCATGATTAATGTGTAATCCACTTTCAACAGAATTACACAGCATCCTAACTGGAAATCACTACAGTTTCTTACAGTAGCTCCCTGGACCCTCATGATGTTCCTTTATTCTGGGCTACATATTCCTCAACACTTTCAATTGGCTTCCCATTACTTAGCCAACACTTGTACTATACAGTAGGCCACTTAAAGGTATATTTAGACACTTCCCTAATGGACTTGACTGTCCTTTAACTCTTCAACTGTCTAAATGACACTTTTCTCAGAAAGGGCCAATTTATGTCAGTAATGCCTCGCAGATTGCTCTTAATTGAATATCTTGCATGTGCTGTTGACATGCTGACATCATGTTGGATGTAGCTGAAGTATAATCATCATTGAATGTACGCTAATGCTATTCTTCTCTCCCAAAACATGCAGCTGGAGTTCCGGGGGAGGAGCCCAAATGCTCAGTCTGTTCCGAAATGGTGCTGGTATCCGACAATGAGATCCTGCTATGTGGGAAATGTGGAATAGGTGAGTCGCTGTAGAGTCTGACGACCCTTAAAGGAGGATGTGGCTACACTCCTCTTTCTTGCACTTATATGCAAGTGGATGCAAGTTCTTTACAGATTGTGATTAAGAAGGGAGGGGTTCTCATTGTTCATTGTATACAGGGCTCTATTTGCTTCTATATTTACTTCATGTATTTTAATGCTTTGATACTATCTCTAAAAGCATAAACTATATTTGAACTGTATTAAATTGACTGGAACAACATACAGAACTGAAGAAGGGTACATCTGTGGAATAACTACATGTCATCTGCTAAAGGTCATTGAATCTCTGAAAGTGAAACAGTGAACATTTTCAGTTGGACGAAGTGCACAGAAAGCCTCTGTGACTCATAACATCTTTTCAACCCTGTGTACGTTAAACTAAGTACTTTCCATGGGTGTTTGTCTTAAAGAGACAGGTCCCATCTGACATCTACATTTTGTCCATGACAAGGACATGTATTAGGGTGGGGCCATGCAACAGTTGTGCAGGGTCCTGTCCCCAGGCTGTAGTATCTCGTTGGTTTTGTTTCTACTTGGCTCTTAATTCAAGTAATTGATTGCTTTGGGAGTCCACTCCCTCTGGCTTCCCAACATTTGCTGGACAGGATTAAAAGCTGGTTGGATGCCCCCTTCAGATCAACATAACATATTGCTGTGGCTCAAAGTACGGCCGGCAATAGCACTTTTTCATGGATCCATCCATTTATTCATGTATTTAACCATTTGTTTATTTTTATTGGGTTTGAGCATTATGTTTATTTATTGGGCCAGCATTATGTTTTCATTGTCCTCTTATCTTTGTTTCTGCCAGGTTACCACCAGCAGTGCCACATGCCACAGGTGGAGAGCTCAATGGTTTTGTCACCATGGTTTTGCAGGAGGTGCATCTTTGTTTTAGCTGTGCGGGTGAGTATTATTGATAGAACTAGCTGCTCTTCAATTGAGCAAGAAACTAATATAACTAATATAATTTTTAATGACTGTTTGTCTAGGGTAGTGTTCAACAGGAAGGAAACGTTTTGAAATGGGAAGGCACTACCTCAACACGTCCAATAAGAACACAGATTTTTGTTTTCTGTTACCAAACGTTTTGCTACGATGTGTCCGATTGAACGCTGTCCTATAATGCCTAACCATGTTGACGTGGCTGTTTCTCCTTATCACAGAAAGGGGGAGCTCTCAAAAAGGGGCCCATAGCAAAAGCACTGCAGGCCATGAAGCAGGTGCTTACCTACAGCCCAGAAGAGCTGGAATGGGATTCCCAGCACCACACAAATCACCAACAGTGTTATTGCTACTGTGGAGGACCTGGAGAGTGAGTGTGCTGGCTAGACACACTGCAGCATAGCATTTTACATCATCTCTCTTTTAGAAAGCAACTGGATTTGATTCAGATACAGCACTCTGTTGCTCATTTAGTAACTCACTTTTCACTAATGGCTGCTCTCCTCCCCTCCCAGGTGGTACTTGAAGATGCTGCAGTGTTTTCGGTGTGAACAGTGGTTCCATGAGGCCTGTATCCAGTGCCTACAGGAGTCCATGATGTTTGGAGATAGGTGTGTGGAATTGTTATCAAACAGAAGAGGTTTTTTTCTAGGGTTTCCCACGGTTAGGACAAATCCTGGGATGTCAGAGGAAATAATTCTAGTCTGGAAAGTGATAGACGTGTCATGGAAGTCGAGGGTATACCGATATGACTGAAGACCATTATGGATTTTTGATTTCCCCTAGAGGCACGTGACTTGTGCTTTCTCCTCCTCTGACCTCTCTGCCTTTCTCTTTCAGGTTTTACTTGTTCATCTGTTCCATGTGTAATAAAGGAGTAGAGTACATCAAGAGACTGGCCCTCCGATGGTAAATGGCTACTATACTCTTCATATCTACCTCTGAGACTCCAGATGTGGTACTTTAATTAAGAATACAATGGGCATTGGTGTCCTATAGTACAGTAGGTAGAGGATGTGAGGCATTATTATGCTCTTGTGCTTATGACAATGTGCTAGTGTAAACTGCCCCTAACAGGATTGTTTTGCTGTTAATACACACTGGGGTACACAATATTTGATTAAGAGGACTACATTTACACATCTCGCTAAACCCAACTCCCTATCTGCTAACTCATATGGATGTATAATTGAGAGTTGTATTTATGAGGGCAATGGAATCGATCATCATTATCATCCCTTATGATGTGATATGTGAATGCTGCTGGTGAGGAAAACCGGTTCTGCACCCAATCACTCTAGATACATTACAATCAGTTCTCATCTCATTTCATGGGATTCCCATCAATTGTCTCTGGTTTCTTATCCAGGGTGGACGTGGTGCACTTGGCACTTTACAACCTGGGAGTCCAGAGTAAGAAGAAGTACTTTGAGCTGGAGGAGATCCTCAACTTTGTCAGCAACAACTGGGACCATTTCCAGTTGGGCAAGGTTAGAAACGAAGAAATCCTGTCTGAATTCTGAATAGGAATCCGGATAGGAAATTCAGATTAATGCTGTCTTGTGAAAAACAGATCTTTTTAAAGCAAATTGCATCGGACTGACATTTTAATATTCCCCACAGCTCTCCAATACTCCTCCAACAGAAAGAGGCCAATATCTCCTTGATGCTCTGAACAACTACAAGAGCAAGTAAGACATCTCTCTCCGTTATATTTATATATATATATATATATATATATATATATATATATATATATATATATATATATATATATATATATATATATATATATATATATATATATATATATTACTGCTCAAAAAAATAAAGGGAACACTTAAACAACACAATGTAACTCCAAGTCAATCACACTTCTGTGAAATCAAACTGTCCACTTAGGAAGCAACATTGATTGACAATACATTTCACATGCTGTTGTGCAAATGGAATAGACAACAGGTAGAAATTATAGGCAATTAGCAAGACAACCCCAATAAAGGAGTGGTTCTACAGGTGGGGACCACAGACCACTTCTCAGTTCCTATGCTTCCTGGCTGATGTTTTGGGCACTTTTGAATGCTGGCGGTGCTTTCACTCTAGTGGTAGCATGAGACTACAACCCACACAAGTGGCTCAGGTAGTGCAGCTCATCCAGGATGGCACATCAATGCGAGCTGTGGCAAGAAGGTTTGCTGTGTCTGTCAGCGTAGTGTCCAGAGCATGGAGGCGCTACCAGGAGACAAGCCAGTACATCAGGAGATGTAGCAGGACCGCTACGTCCGCCTTTGTGCAAGGAGGAGCACTGCCAGAGCCCTGCAAAATGACCTCCAGCAGGCCACAAATGTGCATGTGTCTGCTCAAACGGTCAGAAACCGACTCCATGAGGGTGGTATGAAGGCCCGACGTCCACAGGTGGGGGTTGTGCTTACAGCCCAACACCATGTAGGACGTTTTTCATTTGCCAGAGAACACCAAGATTGGCAAATTCGCCACTGGCGCCCTGTGCTCTTCACAGATGAAAGCAGGTTCACACTGAGCACATGTGACAGTCTGGAGATGCCGTGGAGAACGTTCTGCTGCCTGCAACATCCTCCAGCATGACCGGTTTGGCGGTGGGTCAGTCATGGTGTGGGGTGGCATTTCTTTGGGGGGCCGCACACCTCCATGTGCTCGCCAGAGGTAGCCTGACTGCAATTAGGTACCGAGATGAGATCCTCAGACCCCTTGTGAGACCATATGCTGGTGCGGTTGGCCCTGGGTTCCTCCTAATGCAAGACAATGCTAGACCTCATGTGGCTGGAGTGTGTCAGCAGTTCCTGCAAGAGGAAGGCATTGATGCAATGGACTGGCCCGCCCGTTCCCCAGACCTGAATCCAATTGAGCACATCTGAGACATCATGTCTCGCTCCATCCACCAACGCCACGTTGCACCACAGACTGTCTAGGAGTTGGCGGATGCTTCAGTCCAGGTCTGGGAGTAGATCCCTCAGGAGACCATCCGCCACCTCATCAGGAGCATGCCCAGGCATTGTAGGGAGGTCATACAGGCACGTGGAGGCCACACACACTACTGAGCCTCATTTTGACTTGTTTTAAGGACATTACTTCAAAGTTGGATCAGCCTGTAGTGTGGTTTTCCACTTGAATTTTGAGTGTGACTCCAAATCCAGACCTCCATGGGTTGATAAATTTGATTTCCATTGATCACTTTTGTGTGATTTTGTTGTCAGCACATTCAACTATGTAAAGAATAAAGTATTTAATAAGAATATTTCATTCATTCAGATCTAGGATGTGTTATTTTAGTGTTCCCTTTATTTTTTTGAGCAGTATATATATATATATATATATATATATATATACACACACATACATACATACATACATACATACATACATACATACATACATACATACATACATACATACATACATACATACATACATACATACATACATACATACATACATACATACATACATACATACATACATACATACATACATACATACATACATACATACATACATACATACATACATACATACATACATACATACATACATACATACATACATACATACATACATACATACATACATACATACATTTAAACATCCCAAGGAGCACTGTGCAAGCGATAATATTGAAATGGAAGGAGTATCAGACCACTGCAAATCTACCAAGACCTGGCCGTCCCTCTAAACTTTCAGCTCATACAAGGAGAAGACTGATCAGAGATGCAGCCAAGAGGCCCATGATCACTCTGGATGAACTGCAGAGATCTACAGCTGAGGTGGGAGACTCTGTCCATAGGACAACAATCAGTCGTATATTGCACAAATCTGGCCTTTATGGAAGAGTGGCAAGAAGAAAGCCATTTCTTAAAGATATCCATAAAAAGTGTCGTTTAAAGTTTGCCACAAGCCACCTGGGAGACACACCAAACATGTGGAAGAAGGTGCTCTGGTCAGATGAAACCAAAATTGAAATTTTAGCAACAATGCAAAACGTTATGTTTGGCGTAAAAGCAACACAGCTGAACACACCATCCCCACTGTCAAACATGGTGGTGGCAGCATCATGGTTTGGGCCTGCTTTTCTTCAGCAGGGACAGGGAAGATGGTTAAAATTGATGGGAAGATGGATGGAGCCAAATACAGGACCATTCTGGAAGAAAACCTGATGGAGTCTGCAAAAGACCTGAGACTGGGATGGAGATTTGTCTTCCAACAAGACAATGATCCAAAACATAAAGCAAAATCTACAATGGAATGGTTCAAAAATAAACATATCCAGGTGTTAGAATGGCCAAGTCAAAGTCCAGACCTGAATCCAATCGAGAATCTGTGGAAAGAACTGAAAACTGCTGTTCACAAATGCTCTCCATCCAACCTCACTGGGCTCGAGCTGTTTTGCAAGGAGGAATGGGAAAAAATGTCAGTCTCTCGATGTGCAAAACTGATAGAGACATACCCCAAGCGACTTACAGCTGTAATCGCAGCAAAAGGTGGCGCTACAAAGTATTAACTTAAGGGGGCTGAATAATTTTGCACGCCCAATTTTTCAGTTTTTGATTTATTAAAAAAAGTTTGAAATATCCAATAAATGTCGTTCCACTTCATGATTGTGTCCCACTTGTTGTTGATTCTTCACAAAAAAATACAGTTTTATATCTTTATGTTTAAAGCCTGAAATGTGGCAAAAGGTTGCAAAGTTCAAGGGGGCCGAATACTTTCGCAAGGCACTGTATATATATATATACATACACACACACACACACACACACACACAGTAGATAAAGTGTAAAACTGTAAGTGCTCATTTTAACAAAACTCCACAGATTTACTACAACTGCATACATGTACTGCAACACTATATACTGTATCAGCCAATGTCTTTTTCATGTGCTATTAACAATAGTATAGTATGGCCCCCAACATTCAGTAAGTTGTTAAATGTTTGTTCTGGTCATACAGTATTTGTTACAACAAACATGTTACTTGGCTGAAGGTGTATTTGTTGATATCACACCCCCTCTGCCAGACCATGAACTTGTCACCGCCCTCGTTATTCCTCCAGGTTTCTCTGTGGGAAGGAGATCAAGAAGAGGAAATGCATCTTCCGCCTGAGGACCCGCGTTCCCCCCAACCCTCCCTCTAAACTGTTTCCTGAGAGGGCTCAGAACGAGGGATGGAGAGGACGAAAGAAAGGCACAGGCAGGAACAGGTATTTTGCGTTGTAGTGAAAGCTGGATACACTGTATGTCAATTAGGTTTCTGCTAACTTTCTGCAAGACCTCAGTCAGAAAGTGTTGATCAATGTTAAGTGATCATGTAAGTGTAATGTTTCCTTGGACCTCCCACCATTTATTTACCCCTAACAGAGAACAAACATTAAGATGAAAGTTCTCATTTAGTGGTAATGGCTATGTAACAATTCTACTCGAAGAACTAAAGACTGTGTGCTGAAAACAATATAATTTTATCAGGGAATTACTGAATGATATTAGGCTGTCAAATTGTCACCAAGTAATCAAATTGTGTGATTAGAAAGTGAAAGTTGTCTCTTCCTCAGCTCTCTCCCTGCAGAGAAGAGGAGGAAGAGAAGATCAAAATGGCTGCTGGAGGACGCCATCCCCAATGTGAGTTCTCTGATTGTCTCAACATCTAACTCCGGTCGTGCCAACCACCTTTTCTACTGTTTCACTGAGCTTGAACTTTGAATAAATCTGCGCTGCTTTTTTTTTTCCCTACCTCTGATTATCTCCTGTTCCTGCTCCTCCATTTTTCTGTGCTCTTTCCCCCCCCCCCCCCCTCCATCTCAGACCACTGTCCCTCTTCTAAAAGTCTATCTCCTGTCCACCATGTACCATGAAGTCCCTGTGTGTCATTGCCCTCATCCCTCTCTCTTCACGGTTCGACTCAAAGGGAATTACTTACATTTGGCCTCTGAGGCATTTTACTGACAAATCCCTCTGAGCAGTGCCATGTCTGTCTGGTCCCCAGGCACAATGTGCTCTAACAACAAACCTCTGACATTTCCTAGTAATAAAGCTAATACTGCCAGGCAGGAAGGAGGAAGGTGCTCAGATGAAAATATAGACAGCAATGGCAATATAGACAGCATATATAGACAGAACTGATGAGAACAAGGATGATGATGGGAACAATGTTGTTTATGACTGTTTATGACAATGGTTGAGTACTATAATACCAACAGTGTGTTTGTGTGATGATGTGTTGTGTAGAATGACCTGACCTCCACCTGGAGCACCAACCATCACATGGCCAACATCTTTGACTTCACCTTGGACGAGTTACAAAGTCTCAAAAGGTAAATGTTGTGGATTTTAAGGGCCAGTTTCCCACACACAGGTTAAGCATAGTCCTGGATTAAGAAGCATGTTCAATGGCATTTCTCTCCATTAAAATGTATTTTGAATCAAGGTTTAGTCTGTGTCTGGAAAAGCAGCTCTAAGAGTGTAAGTTTGAAGACTTTCGTCTGGACATTGACCTACAGTACATGATGATGCTAATTTCCAATGAAGCTGCAAACATTTGACATTGACTTCATTGCCATCGATTGAGTGCAGTTATTTTCTGTGCCCTAACAATCTACCCCCATTTACATGTATTTCCCTTTGAAAGACACACCTTTTTTTCTGTCTGTCTTTGGTCACCACTGTGATTTTCATCAATGTGCCGAATGATGTGATTTAATTACGTTTTCCTGTAAAGGCTATCAAATCACGGCCTCCCGAGTGGCGCAGTGCTAGCCGTGCCACTAGAGATTCTGGGTTCGAGTCCAGGCTGTGTTGCAGCCGGCCGCGACAGGGAGACCCATGAGGTGGTGCACAATTGCCCCAGCGTCGTCCGGGTTAGGGGAGGGTTCGGCCGGCAGGGATGTCCTTGTCCCATTGCGCGCTAGCGACTCCAGGGCCGGGCGCAGTACATGCTGACACAATGGCCAGGTGCAGTGCGTTTCCTCCGACACATTGGTGTGGCTGGCCTACGGGTTAAGTGGGCATTGTGCCAAGAAGCAGTGCGGCTTGGTTGGGTTGTGCTTCAGGGGACGCACAGCTCTCGACCTTCGCATCTCCTGAGGTCCGTACGGGAGTTGCAGCGATGGGACAAGACTAACTACCAATTGGGGAGAAAACAGGGTAAAAATAAATCCATTATCAAATTTTATTGGTCATATACACATTTAGCAGATGTTATTGCGGGTGTAGTGAAATGCTTGTGTTCCTAGTTCCAACAGTGCAGTAGTATCTAACAATACACACATGTAAAAGAAAGGAATTAAGAAATATATAAATATTAGATTGAGCGATGTCGGAGTGGCATTGACAAAAATGTAGTAGAAGAGAATACAGTATATACATATGAGATAAGTAAAGCAGTATGTAAACATTATTAAAGTGACTAGGGTTCCATTATTAACGTGACCAGTGATTCCAAGTATATGAATATAAGGCAGCAGCCTCTAAGGTGCAGAGTTGAGTAACCGGGTGGAAGCTGGTTAGTGATGGCTATTTAAGTCTGATGGCCTTGAGATAGAAGCTGCCTTCTGGATGATAGCAGGGTGAACAGGCCGTGGCTCGGGTGGTTGATGTCCTTGATGATATTTTTGGTCTTCCTGTGACATCGGGTGCTGTAGGTGTTCTGGAGGGCAGGTAGTTTGCCCCTGGTGATGCGTTGGGCAGACCGCACCACCGTCTGGAGAGCCCTGTGTTTGCGGACGGTTAAGGTTGCCGTAACAGTCGGTGATACAGCCCGACAGGATGCTCTCAATTGTGCATCTGTAAAAGTTTGTGAGGGTTTTAGGGGCCACCCAAATTTATTCAGCCTGAGGTTGTGGAGGCGCTGTTGCGTCTTCTTCTCGACACTGTCTGTGTGGGTGGAACATTTCAGATTGTCAGTGGTGTGTATGCCGAGGAACTTGAAGCTTTCCACCTTCTCCACTGCTGTCGCGTTGATGTGGATGGGGCATACTCCCTCTGCTGTTTCCTGAAGTCCACGATCAGCTCCTTTGTTTTGTTTGAGTGAGAGGTTATTTTCCTCTCCCAGGGCCCTCACCTCCCTGTAGGCTGTCTCGTCATTGTTGTGTCATCTACAAACTTGATGATTGAGTTGGAGGCGTGCGTGACCCCACAGTCATGGGTGAACAGCGAGTACAGGAGGGGGCTGAGCACGCACCCTTGTGGGGCCCCTGTGTTGAGGATCAGTGAAGTGGAGGTGTTGTTTCCTACCTTCACCACCTTGGGGTGTCCCATCAGGAAGTCCAGGACCCAGATGCACAGGGTGGCGTTCAGACCTAGGGCCCGAGCTTAATGATGAGCTTGGAGGGTACTATGGTGTTGAATGCTGAGCTATAGTCAATGAACAGCATTCTTACATAGGTATTCCTCTTGTCCAGATGAGATAGGGCAGTGTGACGGCGATTGCATCATCTGTGGATCTATTGGGGTGGTAAGCAAATTGAAGTGGGTCTAGGGTGTCAGGTAAGGTAGAGGTGACATGATCCTTGACTCTCAAAGCACTTCATGATGACAGAAGTGAATGCTGTGGGGCCGTAGTCATTTAGTTCAGTTACCTTTGCTTCTTTAGGTACAGGAACAATGGTGGCCATCTTGAAGCAAGTGGGGACAGCAGACTGGGATAGGGAGAGAGAGAATATGTCCGTAAACACTCCAGCCAGATGGTCTGCGCATGCTCTGAGGACGCGGCTAGAGATGCCGTCTGGACCGGCAACCTTGCGAGGGTTAACACGTTTTAAATGTTTTACTCACGTCTGCCACAGAGATGGAGAGCCCACAGTTCTTGGTAGCGGGCTGCGTCGGTGGCACTGTGTTATCCCCAAAACGGGTGAAGAAGGTGTTTAGCTTGTCCGGGAGCAAGACATCGGTGTCCGCAAGGTGGCTGGTTTCCCCTGTGTAATCCGTGATTGTCTGTAGACCCTGCCACATACGTCTTGTGTCTGAGCAGTTGAATTGTGACTCCACTTTGTCTCTATTAGAGGTCGACCGATTAATCGGAATGGACGATTAATTAGGGCCGATTTCAAGTTTTCATAACAATTGGAAATCGGTATTTTTGGGCGCCGATTTAATTTTTTTATTTAAATTTGATTTTTCATACCTTTTATTTAACTAGGCAAGTCAGTGAAGAACACATTCTTATTTTCAATGACGGCCTTGGAACGGTGGGTTACCTGCCTCGTTCAGGGTCAGAAAGACAGATTTTCACATTGTCAGCTCGGGGGATCCAATCTTGCAACCTTACAGTTAACTAGTCCAACGCAATAACAACCTGCCTCTCTCGTTGCACTCCACAAGGATAATGCCTGTTACGCAAATGCAGTAAGGCAAGGTAAGTTGCTAGCTAGCATTAAACTTATCTTATAAAAAACAATCAATCATAATCACTAGTTAACTACACATGGTTGATGATATTACTAGATATTATCTAGCGTGTCCTGCGTTGCATATAATCTGACTGAGCATACAAGTATCTAAGTATCTGACTGAGCGGTGGTAGGCAGAAGCAGGCGCGTAAACATTCATTCAAACAGCACTTTCGTGTGTTTTGCCAGCAGCTCTTTGTTGTGCGTCAAGCATTGCGCTGTTTATGACTTCAAGCCTATCAACTCCCGAGATAAGGCTGGTGTAACCGAAGTGAAATGGCTAGCTAGTTAGCACGCGCTAATAGTGTTTCAAACGTCACTTGCTCTGAGCCTTCTAGTAGTTGTTCCCCTTGCTCTGCATGGGTAACGCTGCTTCGATGGTGGCTGTTGTCGTTGTGTTGCTGGTTCGAGCCCAGGGAGGAGCGAGGAGAGGGACGGAAGCTATACTGTTACACTGGCAATACTAAAGTGCCTATAAGAACATCTAATAGTCAAAGGTTAATGAAATACAAATGGTACAGAGGGAAATAGTCCTATAATTCCTATAATAACTACAATATAAAACGTCTTACCTGGGAATATTGAAGACCCATGTTAAAAGGAAAACCACCAGCTTTCATATGTTCTCATGTTCTGAGCAAGGAACTGAAACGTTATCTGTCTTACATAGCACATATTGCACTTTTACACTCTTCTCCAACACTTTGTTTTTGCATTATTTAAACCAAATGAAACATGTTTCATTATTTATTTGAGGCTAAATTGATTTTATTGATGTATTATTATATTAAGTTAAAATAAGTGTTCATTCAGTATTGTTGTAATTGTCATTATTACAAATAAATAAAAAATTGGCCGATTTTAATATGGTATCAACTTTTTTGGTCCTCCAATAATCGGTATCGGCGTTGAAAAATCATAATCGATGGACCTCTAGTCTCTATACTGACGTTTCTCCTGTTTGATTGTCTTACGGAGGGAATAACTACACTGTTTATATTCGGTCATGGTATCAGCTCTCAAACAGCGCTGAACAATACAAGAAAGAAAGGCAAACACTTTGGGGAATGTTGACAATCAACAGAGCTTTCTTAGAGGAGAATCAATAGATGGGGACTAGCTGGTGCAACTCCAAAAAGGGGACTAACTCTGTTGGAATGTGAGAAGTGGAATAGGCTCATAGCTGTGTAGCACCTGAACTGAGCTGGAGGATGAAAACGGCTAATGATGATTCTGTGAGAGTAGACTTTGAAGCATTACATTAACGTCCTTCCATTAGCTAGATGTAGTACTTTCACTCACTCACACACGCACGCGCACACACCTTTTAGCATGCAGGCTCTTGTAGTATGGGCTCAGAACAGTGACTTGGAAATTGCAGTCACAACGTGAGGGTGAGTAGTTTCCTTAGTGAGGTTTGGAATAAAAACAAAGAAAATAGGACCGTCAATGCGAGAGCTTTTCTGTTCCATCCAGGGGCCCCATCAATCTCTGATTATTCTGCCCCATCATTCTCTGATTATTCTGCCCCATCCAGGGGCCCCATCATTCTCTGATTATTCTGCCCCATCATTTTCTGATTAGCGCCGTAATTCCAGCTTTTGAATGGATCTGTTGTTGTTTACTCCTCAGCACCAGCTCAGGACGGACCTTCAGTCTGGACCTGGACTCCACAGACGCGGCTAGTACCACCGGATCTGCTACCACCAGTGTCTCCTATGACCTCAGGTACAGCATTGTGGTCGCAATGGCCTTGGGTACAGCACTGTTGTCGCAATGGCCTCGGGTACAGCACTGTGGTCGCCATGGCCTCGGGTACAGCACTGTGGTCGCCATGGCCTCGGGTACAGCACTGTGGTCGCCATGGCCTCGGGTACAGCACTGTGGCCGCAATGGCCTCAGGTACAGCACTGTGGTCGCTAAGACTTTTGTTGTTAGAAAAGGTAACTCTCACATACATTATCTGTGCACCTTATCCTCTTTGGTGCTCTTTATAGGAAGAGGGCTCTGACCTCAACACCATTCAAGAACCTGCTTGACTGTAGTCCAGGGCCCTTATCCACAAAGTGTCTCAGAATAGGAGTGCTGATCTAGGATCAGGTCCCCACTGTCTACTGTACGTAAACGTATTGATTATGATTTAAAAGGCAAAACTGATTGTAGTGAATACGGACCCAGGTGTTGGCGTCAAAGGGGACTTCCAGGTGAACGAGCAGCTTGCATGATCAATGTGATGATCAGTCTCCCTCCCTCTTCCCCCAGCTGTTTCTCACTCATTTGTTATTTTTGTTTTTTTGGCTCCACCGTGTGTAGTGTGGTGCAAACCGATCGATAAGACCCCTGACTCTAAACGCTGCAGCCCAGGCTGTCAGATGAGCTTTTCTCTCTGCCTTTCCAAGCTCTTGAACATGTTCCTATGTTTGAAGTTGAGGAGAGACAAGTGTGTTTGACATCACACAGAAGTATGATGTGAGGTCTTGGACAATTAATGCAGTTGGCTCCTGTACATCTTCCAATATTTGCTTATAGTCGTCTTGGTTGGAACTAAGCAACTCAATATATCCACATTGACAAACCCACCATTGTTTGAACATTGTGAATCCCCCCCTTTTTGGGAACACCCCTGGGCTCTCTAACTGACTGGCTTTATTTTGCGACATTCTCGGTTCTGGCTCCTCCTCTCACAAGAAGGGGGGTTCTGAAGTTTGACATTCAGAGTGTGTTGACATTTTATGGTGGGTTTTTAAAAAAAACTTTTTTGTTTGTTGCTCTTTGCCTTTACTGTATTTTAGTTCCATGGCTGAAACTCCTACTAATGGGGTGACCGTGGTGCTTCTGACGTCTCCTGTGGCTCAGAGAGAGGGGATTGATTGTTATGATGATGTTTACGCTGATGTAACTGCCCTGCCCGTCTCCACGCTGGTGCTCTGCCTTGACACACACACACTGTCCTAAGAGATGAGAGCTGTGTGTGTGTGTGTGTGTGTGTGGGGCTAGAGACGGGCCTCATCATTTCATGTCCCTATTCCCAGATACCCCAGATATTTCATCCCTCTGTTTTAGTCTGTTTATTTTTAAATGTGGCTTCTGCTCATTAACATCTCTGTCTGATACTCTAGAGAGGCCATGTGGGGGAAATAAGAGGCGTGTGGTGTGTTTGTGGAGACAGAGTGATTCCGTGGGGCGACAGAGCTTGTGCCCCCGCTGTGCCCTTCTCTCTCACTGTGGTTCAGATCAAACATGCCAGTTTAGTATCTGCCTCCTCCACTCCCTCTCTTGCTGGCTCCCGTTGGCTAGGATGTGTCAATGTAATGAGATGTTGAGTTAACTAACAGTCAACTTGGTATCGGAGAAGAGGACGTCATCTGATTTGGGAATCCACCTATCTAAGCCTAGTGTATTTTTTAATAGCCTAGAAAAGTTTCCAACTGTTTAGTCTTCTTCAAACTGTTTTTAAGGGGATGTATAAAAGCAGCACCGACAGTCATAGGGCATGAAAACCACAGACAGTATAAATGGTATATAGCGGACCACAGCTACCCCTGGTGGCTGATCGAAGTCATGTTTGTAGTTGGACTGGGTGTGCAATGTCCAGTTGCCATTTTTTTATTATTTTTTGACTCCACAAAGGTATGTCTGGTGGCACAGCAAAGCAGTCAATTCAGGAAACCGTTGTTGCGTTTGTTTCAATAGGTTGCTGATATTAGGGTCATGTTCATTTGGCACCAAACAGACTGACTGGACTTGTCCAATAAGAAATGCTCATTTTGCAAAACATTTCCAAAAATGCTTTGCTGCATGCCCTAATGAATGTTTTTCTAACCTGTTGCAGGAAGAATGTTGGCAGCCGTAAGAGGAAGCTGCCCACCTCAAACTACACGGTGCTGGCCACTAAGAAGGAGGTGGTGGAGAACGAGCTGAGCCCTATGGAGCAGAGCCTGCCGGGAGAGGAGACGGCCTCCGTGATGCTGGACAACGCCATCGACAGCCACACCTTCGACAGCATCAGTGAGGACGACTCATCCCTCTCCCACCTCAAGTCCTCCATCACCAACTACTTTGGGGCGGCGGGGCGGCTCACCTGTGGAGAGAAGTACCAGGTGCTGGCCCGCCGGGTCACTCTGGAGGGGAAGGTGCAGTATCTGGTGGAGTGGGAGGGCACCACGCCCTACTGACCTGGCCAACCAGACAGGCTGTCTTCAGTTAGGTGTTGCAGAGAAGGGGGGAATAAACGGCAAGATCAGCCTAGCAAGGCCTACCTAGTTGTACTCATTTAATTGTTTCATGTTGCTTTCTCTTGCGCTACAGTACTATTTCAGTATATATGACAAGTAAAAATGGTTGTTCTCTTCCACCATAGCTAAGGTTTTTATTAGTTAATTTGAAATTCAACCGGAATGTATTGAACAGAAACGTAAAGATTGAGTACGTTTTTTTTTTATAGATACATTGTCTGTTTGGTAGTGTCCTCAATAATTTTCAACAGTAACACAGCCTGAAAAATAGTCCCATGGGGCACAGATGTAAATTCACCGGCTATTCCACGTTATTTTGTTGATTCAACCAATGTGTGCCTGTTGGGGTTTGCCTTGGTCTTAACCGGATGATAGTTTGAGTAGAAGATTTGTGATGGTACTGTAAAGGTAACATGAGATATGGCCCAGGGGTACAAGAAATAACAATACCACTGATTCTAAAGGATGGCAGCAAAACTGATGAAAGAGCACTGCTAAAATGGTCTGTCAGTGTCCCTAAATTCAATTCAGACAACTTCCAATAATATTCTGCTCTACTAATAGTTTTTCAGTGTTTTTTAAAAATGTTTTACCTTATGTTTTGAATAGTTTCTCTTAACAGCAATATGCCATATCCAAGCAACATTTAATATGCCATATCCAAGCAACATTTAACTTGTAGCAAGTTATACCTTTGTCATTGTTGTGCCTCTCCACTGATCAATGAAACCGCAGTTTAACAGCTTTATCTACGCAGTACTGTAATGCCAAGTCTAAAAGCTGAGTAACAAACACATGTTTTTATGAATTATCACTTAACAGTCGGTTTATACTTGGTCCTTTAATTTTCAAATGTGTTTAGAGAGAGTTTTTCCGGATGGTTAGGGGGACAAGAGACCAAAGCAAATACTACAAGCATTTCTGATAGTGTTCCTGGTTTTCCTTTTATCTCTAGTGGTTTATGCTGACATAGGTAGTTTGGCTTACGTAGATGCAAAACTGTTGTATTTAATGGTAATTCAAGGTAGAGGATGGAGAACTTATTTTAACATAGTACTTTTAGACACTGTAAGATCTTTTTTGACATTTGAAATATAGAAAGTTAGAATGAGAATATTCCTTTAGTCATGGACTTTAAGGGGGAGTCTTGGTCTATGCTCTAACAATATCCAAAGATGACTTTATATATTACTCTCCCACCTATAGATATTTCTGTTTCCTCAAGACATGTATTTGTTTTGTTCCAGACTTGGATATCTTTTCGCTGACAGTGAAACCTGGGGCTGTGTACATTAGGGGGCACTCAGTGGGGGGGGGGGGGGGGAAGAATTTAACGGAAAACAAAAATGAGCATTTAGGCCTATTTATTTGACACGCCCAGGTAATCCCTCCGTTTCATTTAGATTTCTTCGGATCGTGCGTAATGAACAGGATACAGAATCTTTCGACCTTGATAAATATGATTCGATATCAATACGTCAGTCATGAAAGATAAATGACGCTTTCCTATTAACAGTTCTGTTAATGTACATCACCCTCTATACGTCATTGCACTATTGACACATCTTAAACTATGCAAGTATGTTTTTTTTTAAATTGATGTTACTAAATAACCAAATATTATTTACAATATAGTTTTAATTGATTATTCTGTAAATTTGTGATCAGAAGTCACATGCTATATATGCGTTATATTATTAATAAGCAAAGTTTTAAGCTACTTGTAATATGTTTCCCCTTTAGCATTTTGCAACTGTTTATGCACTTACTTTCCTTCAAATTACAGTATGACTGTATTCACTCAAACAGTTTATATTATGAGTAGATTCATATCTATCCTCTGGAGTTTCCATTTTATGGATGATTCTTGAATAGTGACACTTCAATGGTAAACTGTGTGCAACATAAAAGTTTGACTTTAGTTGTATTTTAAATCAAATAAAATGCATCTTTAAACATGAATGACTGTATAATAGTTGTTTTGCCATGTTACATGCCCAGAGCTGTGTATATAGAGAACTTCCTGTGTACTGTACATTTACCCCTATTTCCTATGCTTGTTAGAAATGTTAACTGTTACATCTCTCAGCGGGCATTATGCATCCTTATTTGTCATTCATTAAACTTTTATTTGGTCTTTCGAATTGTAATAAAAATCATTTGAGATGCCTTACTGTATGTACAGGACACACATGGTATACACCATCCAATGAAATGCTTACTTGCAGGCTCCTTTGACAATGCAACAATAAGAAATAATACAACCTAGTAAATGACTCAGTAGAATAGAATAAACATTTTAGCATCAACTTATGATATAGGAAGGCCATTATTTTGGGGAAAGGGATTGGGGGGGGCAAGTGTTTACATTGTCCAGTATTTAGCAATAAACGAGTCTGGTAGCAGCAGTTGTGAAGCATGAATGTATAGGCTGTGTTTAGACAAGCAACCCAATTCTGATTTAAAAAAAATTCACATTGGTATTGACTAATCAGATCAGCTCTGAAAAAGATCTGATTGGTCAAAATACCAATTAGTGGAAAAAATATCCAAATTGGGCTGCCTGTGTAAATGCAGCCTGTGCGTGTGCGTGTTAAGGTGCGGAGTCAGTTTAGGTGGCCAGTTCAATTGTTCAGCACTCTGATGGCTTGTACTGTAGATTAAAACTGTCTGCCAGACCGGAAGGGAGTGAATGGCTCTTGGCTGGGGTGTGGAGTGTCCTTGATGATGCTGCGGGACATCCCCGGGCACCGTTTCAAGTCGATGTCCTGGATGGGTGGGAGCACGGTCCCGGTGATGTATTGGGCTGTCTTCACCACCCCATGTTCTTTTGCTCCTCCTTAGATATAGATGCCATACCAGTTTACCTTATTGCAATAGAAGAGCCCAAAAAAACGAATTCACACAGAAATACAAATGTAAAATGGTACATCATCTTAAAACCATATCCACATCTGTTCAGTACTCACAAAAGTCTTTAGCATTACTAAAACCAATCCTGGTGGTTTTCCAGAGCAGCATGTGTAGAGAAGTGTTAGAGGAGCCCGTAATGAATGTACAGAAAGAGACTAAATTAATTTATGAGACTGACAGTATCAACTTTACACATGATTACACAGCAAACATCCTTGGAGGAACATGCATGACCCTCACCAGTGTCACCTTACCATATTAACGACACAACTATAAAGATGTTCATCTGCTTATATTATATGGAGAGTAGGCTATGAAATGTTTCTCAACATTCCCGTCAGTTTACTGTTTATACTATGTAGTGTAAATCTCTGGTTAGTTGTTTATGCATTCTGGTATACCTAAAACACGTGACCTCTAATCAGGGGCACAACTGTGGTTTTAGAAGTGGGGTGGGACAGAATTATAATTTTTTTAGTATTTTTTTATTTAAACACTCCAAACAGCCTACCCGATCCATCAGAGGTGTCCGCAAGGTCCTAGAATACATCGTGGCCTAGTTTTGTATCACATTCCAATGATAAAACTTGGGGGGGACAAAAATGCAATTTCCGAATGTGGGGAGGACATATCCCCCTGTCCCCAGTGAAAGTTGCCCCACTGCCTTTATCATTAAACTGGTGACTAGTGAAAATTATTAGTGCATTTTCTTGAAACAGACAATTATTTTTCAACCTCTAGCCTTGGCACTAGAGGGCAGCATAATAGCATGAAACAGATGGAGACTTGACGCCCGATTAGATCCAGTGACTGATCAGTTCTGTCGTGATTGTAAGCAGTGGTGGAAAAAGTAGCTAATTGTCATACTTGAGTAAAAGTAAAGATACCTTAATAGAAAATTACTCAAGTAAAAGTGAAAGTCACCAAGTAAAATACTACTTGAGTAAAAGTCTAAAAGTATTTGGTTTTAAATATACTTAAGTATATACTTAAGCACCCCCTATCTACATCGATGGGACAGCAGTGGAGAAGGTGGAAAGTTTTAAGTTCCTCGGTGTACATATCCCTGATAAACTGAAATGGTCCACCCACACAGACAGTGTGGTAAAGAAGGCGCAACAGCGCCTCTTCAACTTCAGGAGGCTGAAGAAATTTGGCTTGTCACCTTAAACCCTCACAAGCTTTTACAGACGCACAATTGAGAGCATCCTGTCTGGCTGTATCACCGCCTGGTACGGAAACTGCACCGCCCACAACCACAGGGCTCTCCAGAGGGTAGTGTGGACTGCACAATGCATCACCGGGGGCAAATGACCTGCCCTCCAGGACACCTACAGCACCGATGTCACAGGAAGGCCAAAGAGATCATCAGGAACAACAACCACCCGAGCCACTGCCTGTTCACCCCGCTACCATCCAGAAGGCGAGGTCAGTACAGGTGCGTTAAAGCTGGGACCGAGAGGCTGAAAAACAGCTTCTATCTCAAGGCCATCAGACTGTTAAACAGCCACCACTAACACAGAGAGGCGGCCGCCTACATACAGACTTGAAATCATTGGCTACTTTAATAATACTTTAATAATGTTTTCATATCTTTCATTACTCATCTCATATGTATATACTGTATTCTATACCATCTATTGCATCTTAGCCTATGCCGCTCTGACATTACTCATCCATTTATTCTTATTCCATTCCTTTACTTAGATTTGTGTGTATTAGGTATTTGTTGTGGAATTGTTAGATTACTTGTTAGATATTGCTGCGCTGTCAGAACTAGAAGCACAAGCATTTCGATACACTCGCAATAACATCTGTAATTAAATGTAATTGCAAAAATATACTTAAGTATCAAAAGTAAAAGTATAAATCATTTAAAAATCTTTATATTAAGCAAATCATACAGCACCATTTTCTTGTTTTAAAAATTCATGGATATCCAACACTCAGACATCATTTACAAAAAAAATGTGTGTTTAGTGAGTCCGCCAGATCATTAATTTACATTTTAGTTATTTTGCAGATGCTCTTATCCAGAGCAACTATGGTTAAGTGCCTTACTCAAGGGCACATTGACAGATTTTTCTCCTAATGTATTTGGCTCAGGAATGCAAAGCAGCGACCTTTCGGTTACTGGCCTACCGCACAACCGCTAAGCTACCTGCAACCCCATTCAAAATGTAACGAGTACTTTTGGGTATCAGGGAAAATGTATGGAGTAAAAAGTACATTATTTTCTATAGGAATGTACTGAAGTAAAAGTAGGAGTAGTCAAAAATATAAATAGTAATGTAAAGTACAGATACCCCAGAAAACGTCAAGTAGTACTTTAAAGTATTTCCACAATAATCGAGAATTTCAATAAGCATTTCTCTACGGCTGGTCATGCTTTCCTCCTGGCTACCCCAACCCCGGCCAACAGCTCCGCACCCCCCGCAGCTACTTGCCCAAGCCTCCCCAGCTTCTCCTTCACCCAAATCCAGATAGCAGATGTTCTGAAAGAGCTGCAAAACCTGGACCCGTGCAAATCAGCAGGGCTAGACAATCTGGACCCTCTCTTTCTAAAATTATCCGCCGCCAGTGTTGCAACCCCTATTACCAGTCTGTTCAACCTCTCTTTCGTCTCGACCCACGATTCATAAAGATTGGAAAGTTGCCGCGGTCATCCCCCTCTTCAAAGGGGGTGACACTCTAGACCCAAACTGTTACAGACCTATATCCATCCTACCCTGCCTTTCTAAAGTCTTCGAAAGCCAAGTTAACAAACAGATCACTGACCATTTCAAATCCCACCGTACCTTCTCCGCTGTGCAATCTGGTTTCCGAGCTGATCACGGGTGCACCTCAGCCACTCTCAAGGTACTAAAAGATATCAGAACCGCTGTCGATAAAAGACAGTACTGTGTGGCCGTCTTCATCGACCTGGCCAAGGCTTTCGATTCTGTCAATCACCGTATTCTTATCGGTAGACTCAACAGCCTTGGTTTCTCAAATGACTGCCTCGCCTGGTTCACCAACTACTTCTCAGACAGAGTTCAGTGTGTAAAATCGGAGGGCCTGTTGTCCGGACCTCTGGCAGTCTCTATGGGGGTACCACAGGATTCAATTCTCGGGCCGACTCTTTTCTCTGTATATATCAACGATGTCGCTCTTGCTGCAGGTGATTCCTTGATCCACCTCTACGCAGACTACATCATTCTGTATACATCTGGCCCTTCTTTGGACACTGTGTTAACAAACCTCCAAACAATGCAACACTCCTTCCGTGGCCTCCAAATGCATGTAAAAACTAAATGCATGTTTTTCTTTTCAATTTTTTTGTTGAATTTTACCCCCTTTTTCTCCCCAATTTCATGGTATCCAATTGTTTGCTACTATCTTGTCTCATCGCTACAACTCCTGTACGGGCTCGGGAGAGACGAAGGTTGAAGGTCACGTGTCCTCCAATACACAACCCAACCAAGCCGCACTGCTTCTTAACACAGCGCGCATCCAACCCGGAAGCCAGCCGCACCAATGTGTCGGAGTAAACACTGAGCACCTGGCAACCTTGGTTAGCGTGCACTTCGCCCTGCCCGCCACAGGAGTCGCTGGTGCGCGATGAGACAAGGATATCCCTACTGGCCAAACCCTCCCTAACCCGGACGACGCTATACCAATTGTGCGTCAGCCCACGGACCTCCCGGTCGTGGCCGGTAATGACAGAGCCTGGACGCGAATCCAGAGTCTCTGGAGGCACAACTGGCAGTACCCTTAACCACTGCGCCACCCGGGAGGCCCCCTAAATGCATGTTTTTCAACCGATCGCTGCCCGCACCCGCCCGCCTGACTAGCATCACTACTCTGGACGGTTCTGACTTAGAATATGTGGACAACTACAAATACCTAGGTGTCTGGCTAGACTGTTAACTCCACTTCCAGACTCATATTAAGCATCTCCAATCCAAAATTAAATCTAGAATCGGCTTCCTATTTCACAACAAAGCATCTTTCACTTACGCTGCCAAACATACCCTTGTAAAACTGACTATCCTACCGATCCTCGACTTCGGTGATGTCATTTACAAAATAGCCTCCAACACTCTACTCAGCAAACTGGATGCAGTCTATCACAGTGCCATCCGTTTTGTCACCAAAGCCCCATATACCACCCACCACTGCGACCTGTATGCTGTCGTCGGCTGGCCCTTGCTACATATTCGTCACCAGAGCACTGGCTCCAGGTCATCTATAAGTCTTTGCTAGGTAAAGCTCTGCCTTATCTCAGCTCACTGGTCACCATAACAACACCCACCCGTAGCATGCGCTCCAGCAGGTATACAGTGCCTTGCAAAAGTATTCGGCCCCCTTGAACTTTGCGACCTTTTGCCACATTTCAGGCTTCAAACATAAAGATATAAAACTGTATTTTTTTGTGAAGAATCAACAACAAGTGGGACACAATCATGAAGTGGAACGACATTTATTGGATATTTCAAACTTTTTTAACAAATCAAAAACTGAAAAATTGGGTGTGCAAAATTATTCAGCCCCTTTACTTTCAGTGCAGCAAACTCTCTCCAGAAGTTCAGTGAGGATCTCTGAATGATCCAATGTTGACCTAAATGACTAATGATGATAAATACAATCCACCTGTGTGTAATCAAGTCTCCGTATAAATGCACCTGCACTGTGATAGTCTCAGAGGTCCGTTAAAAGCGCAGAGAGCATCATGAAGAACAAGGAACACACCAGGCAGGTCCGAGATACTGTTGTGAAGAAGTTTAAAGCCGGATTTGGATACAAAAAGATTTCCCAAGCTTTAAACATCCCAAGGAGCACTGTGCAAGCGATAATATTGAAATGGAAGGAGTATCAGACCACTGCAAATCTACCAAGACCTGGCCGTCCCTCTAAACTTTCAGCTCATACAAGGAGAAGACTGAGATGCAGAGATGCAGCCAAGAGGCCCATGATCACTCTGGATGAGATGCAGAGATCTACAGCTGAGGTGGGAGACTCTGTCCATAGGACAACAATCAGTCGTATATTGCACAAATCTGGCCTTTATGGAAGAGTGGCAAGAAGAAAGCCATTTCTTAAAGATATCCATAAAAAGTGTTGTTTAAAGTTTGCCACAAGCCACCTGGGAGACACACCAAACATGTGGAAGAAGGTGCTCTGGTCAGATGAAACCAAAATTGAACTTTTTGGCAACAATGCAAAACGTTATGTTTGGCGTAAAAGCAACACAGCTGAACACACCATCCCCACTGTCAAACATGGTGGTGGCAGCATCATGGTTTGGGCCTGCTTTTCTTCAGCAGGGACAGGGAAGATGGTTAAAATTGATGGGAAGATGGATGGAGCCAAATACAGGACCATTCTGGAAGAAAACCTGATGGAGTCTGCAAAAGACCTGAGACTGGGACGGAGATTTGTCTTCCAACAAGACAATGATCCAAAACATAAAGCAAAATCTACAATGGAATGGTTCAAAAATAAACATATCCAGGTGTTAGAATGGCCAAGTCAAAGTCCAGACCTGAATCCAATCGAGAATCTGTGGAAAGAACTGAAAACTGCTGTTCACAAATGCTCTCCATCCAACCTCACTGAGCTCGAGCTGTTTTGCAAGGAGGAATGGGAAAAAATGTCAGTCTCTCGATGTGCAAAACTGATAGAGACATACCCCAAACGACTTACAGCTGTAATCGCAGCAAAAGGTGGCACTACAAAGTATTAACTTAAGGGGGCTGAATAATTTTGCACGCCCAATTTTTCAGTTTTTGATTTGTTAAAAAAGTTTGAAATATCCAATAAATGTCGTTCCACTTCATGATTGTGTCCCACTTGTTGATTCTTCACAAAAAAATACAGTTTTATATCTTTATGTTTGAAGCCTGAAATGTGGCAAAAGGTCGCAAAGTTCAAGGGGGCCGAATACTTTCGCAAGGCACTCTATCTCACTGGTCATCCCCAAAGCCAAAACCTGCTTTGGCCGCCTTTCCTTCCAGTTCTCTGCTGCAAAAAAAAAAAATCGCTGAAGTTGGAGACTTATATCTCCCTCACTAACTTTAAGCATCAGCTATCTGAGCAGCTTGCCGATCGCTGCAGCTGTACACAGCCCATCTGTAAATAGCCCATCCAACTACCTACCTCATCCCCATATTGTTTTTATGTACTTTTTTTTGCTCTTTTGCACACCAGTATTTCTACTTGCACATCTATCACTCCAGTGTTAATTTGCTAAATTGTAATTACTTCGCTACTATGGCCTATTTAATGCCTTACCTCCTTATGCCATATGCACACACTGTATATAGATTTTATATAACTCTGTGTTGTTGTTTTTTGTCGCACTGCTTTGCTTTATCTTGGCCAGGTTGCAGTTGTAAATGACAACTTGTTCTCAACTGGTCTACCTGGTTAAATAAAGGTGAAATAAAATTAAAATATATATATTTTTTACCTAAGTACTTTACACCACTGAGTAAGTCACAATGACAATCAAATTCGAGGTCTGAAGACATACACTATGAATACTACACGGCCAAAAGTATGTGCTCTTCGAACATCTCATTCCAAAATCATGGGCATTAATATGGAGTTGGTCCCCTCTTCCAATTGTGGCGAGCTTTACACCACTCCAGCCAACGCTTGGCATTGTGGGAATGAATGGTAAACTTAAGCTTGTGTGCAGCTGCTCGGCCATGGAAATCCATTTCTTGACGCTCCCGTCTAAACAGTTTTTGTGCTGACCTTGCTTCCAGAGGCCGTTTGGAACTCGGTAGTGAGTGTTGCAACTGGGGTACACGATTTTTATGCGCTTCAGCACTCCGCAGTCCCATTCTGTGAACTTGTGTGGCCTACCACTTAGCAGCTGAGCCGTTGTTGCTCCTAGGTATTTCCACTTCACAATAACAGCACTTACAGTTGAGATCTCTATGGAGATTGCATGGCTGTGTGCTGAATTTTATAAATGTGTCTTCTTCTATGGTATAATCTCATTCGCAACAATGTGAAGTGCGAGTGTTATACACCTGTCAGCAACCATTGTGGTTGAAATAGCCGAATCCACTAATTTTGAAGGCGTGTCCATATACTTTTGACCATGTAGTGTATCTACTGCAGGGCTAAATACGCCTAGCTTCTACGTCCCATAAACGTTTCCAAAAAGTAATGTATTTAAAAGTAAATAAGAGAGAAACAAACCCGAAACAATTGATCACAGCCTAAGTCTATGCCAGACAGTTAATCCTTTAATTTAATTAAGGTGTTTAAGGACGTTGTAGCTGTGTCAAAACACGGCCCTATTTTCTGTCAGCAAGTTTTATTTTGTATTTGAAGTGTGAAATGCACAGCGCGAGGCCAAGAAGTTGTGGAAACCATGTGGATGGTCCTGAAAAGTGAGAGTGAACATTCGCACGGATTATTCTCTTACGCTGAATTTCCATTTGTATTCATCATGGTGTGATATGCGAAACAATGCTTAAAGTAGATTACATGCCTCAATCATTAATAGCTGAGGGAGACGTCACTTTATTTTTGAATCGTTATCCCCGGGAAAAGTGCGCTCTACTTCGAAATAATATGCAGAATTTGGTGACCCATCTTTCACGATGTCAATTTCAAGGTTGGATGAGGGTTATCGGTAAGTAGCAATTAAACACAGCAAACGTGTTTAGCTAACTAGCTAGCTAATGGAACCTCAAGTACGGATGAAAGGGGGAGGAAGTCGCTTTGCCTCAAAGCAATCGGCTCCTAGCTAACTAGGTTGATATGCTTGAAAAAATGTTATTCCATGCACGTGAAGTAAACACTCCGTGTACAAAACAATACGAACACCTGCTCTTTCCATGACAGACTCACCAGGTGTATCCAGGCGAAAGCTATGATCCCTTATTGATGTCACTTGTTAAATCCACTTCAATCAGTGTGTAGATGAAGGGGGTGAGACATGTTAAAGAAGGATTTTTAAGCCTTGAGATAATTGAGACATGGATTGTGTGACATTGAGGGTGAATGGGCAAGACAAAAGTGCGCGGGGTATGGCAGTATGTACCAGGCGCACCTGTTTGTGTCAAGAACTGCAACGCTGCTGGGTTTTTCACGCTCAGCAGTTTCCCTTGTGTATCAATAATGGTCCACCACCCAAATGACATACAGCCAACTTAATACAACTGTGGGAAGCACTGGAATCAACATGTGCCAGCATCCCTGTCGAACGCTTTCGGCACCTTGTAGAGCCCATGCCCCGACGAATTGAAGCTGTTCTGAGGGTGCAACTCAATATTAGAAAGGTGTTTTTAATGTTTTGGCCAGCTCTAAATCAAAATTCCTGATGTAGTAATTCTAGCTACCTAGCTACACATGAGTCATGACAGGTGAAAATCGAATTCATGTGTCTTTCCTTTTCTTCTTGACAAGTTATGAAACCATAATACCAATATTAAAATGCAGGATACAAGCTTGGTTGTGTAAAAAACAGTAACACAGTTGACAGGAGTGATGCAACCATTAGAAAGAAAAAGTAAGCAGGACTAAGCTGTAAGCTTAGCTGGACACACGGGACACTTATCCATGCTTCAGAAGAGGGAACAATCACTCAGCCTTGCTATGTCTTCAGTCTGATATGGGCACACACTTACTGACAATGCTGATGTAGCCTATCATAAGGTTAACATCAAATGAGACAAAATCCTTCTTCCTCAAGCAGTATACTACTTGAACTTGTGAACATTAGAGGATGTAACACGCATGGGACATTTGACCCCTGGTAGTAACCTTAATCTCTCAGAAAGTGGGGATTACTAAAAGCACAGTGTTCGCCTGCAATGACATGATCTGTGCTGCCTGTACGAGACCACCAAGGCTTGATGCCCTCTGTGTGATGTGGCGGAATAAGGGATCTGAAAAATGCATTGATTGTTTGCTCTTTATCAGAGCTTACATGAGTCCCATCTCCACTGTACAATCCGGGATGCTGGCATGTTTTTTTTATGTGCACGTTTGTCATCCATTCCAATAGAAGGGACTTGCTTCCATGTACTTACAGGTACTGTAATTCATATGGGAATAAATACGGGAATAAAAAACCTATTAATTAAATGGAATCCACATTCATTGTCTGTCATAGCTTGTTAATATGCATGTTTTGCAGATATGAAGAGCTCATCAACTAACTGGATATCCTGCGGCCAGCCTTTCACTGAGCCTGCCATATGGAAGCCAAAGTTCTGCATAGTTACCGACTGTCAGCTACTCCTATTGGACAAACAAGAGGTATTTAACTCCTACCAAATAATTAATAATATGTGGTGTGAGGATTGAAGAGAAGGGAAATCATGTAGGCCTACATTTGTATTAGTTTTTTTTAAGGAGAGTGGAATTCCACCCTTCTGGAGCCTGGAGTGAACTGTCCCATTGTTTATTACCAGTAGCAACTGTAGCATAAGTTGTTGTCATTGCCTGTTGTCCTGGCTGTTACCCAGATCCACCCGCTGCTGCTGCAGGAGCGCCGGGCCGAGTCGTGCACGGTGTGGCTACTACGTCATACCCTCACTGTGCCCAGAGACTGCCACACCCTTGGAGACAAAACAGCCCTGGCCACAGACAACAGTAAGTACAGTCTACCCACTCCTACCCTACCAAACTGAGTACACATCACTCCACTATACTATGGGATGAAACGCTTACCTGTCAATCAACACAGTAGAGTACAAGTAAAATATGTGATCTTGTTCGTTCACTCCGTCTTTGAAGAAGAAATTGCAAAGTAATCAACAATCGGAAGCAGAGTAAACTAGGCTACTTGTTGTAAATATTGGTTTAGACATTTGACTAAGGATGGAGTCTGGAGTAACTGATTTTTTGTTTGAGTCATAATGCTACAAATGAATTGAGCCTAGATGTAGGTAAATTAAACTTGATGCGAAAATTGCTTGTGGTGGTGAAATCAAGGCTTTTTTTTCAGAATGAGGATAAACTGCTTGTGGATTAGGCCTAACGGTGGAAGAGTGTGCTTAGATATGAAAAAATACTGAAACTAATGTTTTGCAAAGTTTTCAGGTTTATGTTTAGGCTTTTCCTGGAGACAGAACTGAGTGATTTCTGCTAGATGGGCCAGCAGCAAAGTCAAAATTGGCTATATTGTAAAAATGTATGAAAACAAACATGCTTTTTTGAGCCAACTGTCTTACTGAGACATGGGTGAACCTAGCCTATTTCCTTTCCTTACCACTGGAGGTCTCAGCAGTCAATGACTCTGAACATCCTCAAACCTTTTCTAGTCATTCCTTTCCCAGTACGCTGCAATAATGGCAAACTATTACCACAGGACTCAAAATAGAAATTCCTTGGTGTAATATAATCCATACATTTGCCTATTATTGCTTGTTTTTGCACAGTAGTGTCCCTAGGTGTGCCCCAAGTAGTGTCCTTCATAGGTCAGTTTTTTGGAGCCACGCCGGCCACATCAATTCAGAGCCCCACCTGACATCAGGACAGATTTTTCTCCGCAACCCGACCCACTGGCATAGAATTGTTCAAAGAGCGAATCCGTAAACCAGTCATATAACATTAATTTATGTAAAAAAATGTATGACTCCAGAGTAGTAGGCTTTATTATGAATATTATTAGGCTATTATTACTATTCCCCTTCCCTGCATTAATTAATTTGTCTGCATATCTATTCACCATTTGGATAAAAGGAAACCATGCCATGCATTAAGAACTATATTATTTTATTTTATAATGCGATGTGTCACTCAAATCGCTTTGAGAGAAAGAGCCTTCTAATTAGACTTCTTACCAAATGAAAGCATGTAGCCGACATAACAAAATAAGACCTTTGTCTTCAATATTGTTTCGATAATCAAATAGCCTAAATTGAAATAAACCATTCCCAGACTCGAATATAGGCTGCAAAAATAGGCTACATTTATTTAGTAGGTTCCTCAAACTTTTACCAGCCGCTCCGGTTCACACTTTTTACATGGCCTGCGTGTAGTCTAATTAACAAAAGCCTGAATTAATGTAATAAATAATTGATAATTAACTGATTTATCGAGAACAAATAGGCCTACCTGCTTGCACTTTGTGCAAGCTGTGCATCCATCTACCTCGTCATTGTCCTTCCAAACTGGGGATTTCACTCGTGCAGCACCTGTTTCCCCTATAATGTTGTAACCTATATTTCTCTCTGGTTAGGCCTATGCTAGACATTTTTGCGTGAGCTAGGCTAGTCCCGTGTAGCTTAGTTGGTAGAGAAAAAATGTAAAATGTCAACAAAAAATGTATCCAGGGAAAGTAAGCTTGGCAATGTGTCATATACTCATGTGGGGAGAGGGAACATAAGCTCTGTGCGTGGACAATTTATAACGTTTTAGCATCACACAAATAAGGGATACTGTAGTTCCCAGCTCCAAACACTCTCAATGCGAGCGCGGCTGATGTCTTAAGTCTGCCTCGCTGCTCACAGAATGGAATTCGCAAACACAACGCAACACATGAAGCTTCTGGGTTTTTAAAAAGTGTATTATCTTGATTTGAAATGTTTCCGACCTGCAATGTAATGGTTCTGAACCACGAGCCAGCCCACGGACTGAAATAATGTTTTCATTCTACCAGGAACCGTGGGTATCCGATCCGATGCAGGACTCCAGCCCCTAGCTGCTGTACCCCTTAGCGCCTGTGCCCTTAGCTGCTGTGCCCCTTAGCTCCTGTGCCCTTAGCTGCTGTGCCCCTTAGCTCCTGTGCCCCTTAGCTCCTGTGCCCCTTAGCTCCTGTGCCCTTAGCTGCTGTGCCCCTTAGCTCCTGTGCCCTTAGCTGCTGTGCCCCTTAGCTCCTGTGCCCTTAGCTGCTGTGCCCCTTAGCTCCTGTGCCCCTTAGCTCCTGTGCCCTTAGCTCCTGTGCCCTTAACTGCTGTGCCCTTAACTGCTGTGCCCTTAGCTGCTGTGCCCTTAGCTGCTGTGCCCCTTAGCTGCTGTGCCCCTTAGCTGCTGTGCCCCTTAGCTGCTGTGCCCCTTAGCTGCTGTGCCCCTTAGCTGCTGTGCCCCTTAGCTCCTGTGCCCTTAGCTCCTGTGCCCTTAACTGCTGTGCCCTTAACTGCTGTGCCCTTAGCTGCTGTGCCCTTAGCTGCTGTGCCCCTTAGCTGCTGTGCCCCTAGCTGCTGTTGCCCCTGCATCGCAACCTGGTTGTGTAGAGGAGAAGGTGGCCGGCCATTGGTCAGGATCTCAGAGAACTGAAGTGAGAGGGATTCTGAGCTATGTTTTGTTTAGTGACCATATGATGAAAAGGGAGAGAAGAAGAAAAAACATGCTGTGTCTTTAAGAGCTGAGTAGCGAAAGCTGGCAGCCAGGCCCTGAGTTGAGCTCAACCCAATCATAGTCTTGGAACGGCTGCCAGATGTAGCGTAGCAGCAGCCAGAACACAGCAGAGCTGCCCCTGCAAAACTAGGCAGCGCTACTCACTGGGACAGGCGGGAGACGAGGATACGTTTCTGTGCCTCACTCGATTCTACATCCTCACGCACACACACGCACAGTGCTGGCAGAAAGGAGTATGCCTCATTCGGTGCTGTGAAGTTATGGAGTTGGACAACGCGGCCAAACCGGAGAGCTACAATGGTAAGGAGAACGTTTTAATAAAGCAGACAAACTGTTGAAGCCTGCTTCTGTCCCCGTGGCAAAGGGCGCTTTAAGGTTAGGAAGATTGTTAGTTGTTCACTTTGTGCTTCTCTCTCATTCAGTTCCAGATTTGAGTTCTGGTGAAGTGGGGTTGTTTGCTGTGGAGACAGATTGCTTGTGGAATTCCTATGAATCAGATGTTTTGTTCGAGTAGATAGAGCAGAAGCCTGGGGGTTCTAATACTGTATTCAACATACTGTTTACTAGGAATAACTTTTAGTCCATTTGAAAGCCACTAGGAAGAATGTTTTAGTCCATAGAGATTGTTAGTTGCGTTAGTTGAAAAAGTGATTGGACTGTTTACTGTTTTTGCATAGAATGTGATGTCTGGGGTATTTTTCTGTCTCAGAATAAATTCGAACACTCTGTGCAGCAACTGGATTTCCACTCTGTAATCTGTGGGCTGAATGACTCATAAAAATCCTGTGTTGGGTCTTCTGAGGAATAACAACTGCGCAGCACATCGGCTCAAGTGTGAGGACGTGTAGGAGTCACTAAGATGTTTGAGAAAACAACAGAGATTGTTTCTCTTAAAAGCTTGTACATTATTTTAACATTTCAGGAGAACTTTTCAGTGTACTGTTGATGAGATATTCTCCTTTGTTTCAAATAGCAATCCACTTGGAATACTGAATATTTCTACAGCCACACTTGGCTGACTTGGATTTATTCCGTTTTATTAGCCGGGCTCTGTGCCATTTTCAAATTTGTCATGAGAATACCACACTAACTTTAATTTCCTTGGAAATATAGTCTGTTCTCTTATTAAATTCTACAACTAAGTGTACTTCAATGAGTTGAACCAATATCTAGTATCTACACAGTCGAGCATGGATTAGAGTAGTCACCCATCCTGGTGTTGGTGCTCAGACAGTCTTCCTCTAGGCTCTTGTCTGGGTTGTGCTGGCCCTATACTCCCCCTGATGCACCAGTCAGTAACCTAGACACTTCTTTGTTCATAACTGCCAGTATCTTCATGTCAATGCTCTGATATGAGCAACACATTTACTTATACTATTCTTTAGTTCGTAAGAGTTTGAATGAAGATATCAGCCTAATTTTCTATTTAACATGCCCTATGGTTAATTTGAATACATATTTTAGAATTTCTAGCTTTATGAGCATTCAATGTTTTGGTGTGATGAATAATTAATTGAAGGATATTAGCACTTGCAGGATTCACTGTCAGTACTAAAGATACTGGTCTGGTACAGACTTTTTTTTTTTTTACCTCTACTACTCTAACAGCTGAAAAACACAATTAGAAATTCCTTCTCAAATATTCATGAATATTGAGCTAAAATAGCAATATCAACAGTTAATATTACATAGTGTTTACTCATCATTCTCTTAAGTATCCAAAACCATTTGTTTTTTTGACACTAAGGGGTGACATGCTCCAGACAACCTGCAGTAGGCCTAAATCTAACACAAGGTGTTAGCATAATCTTGATGACATAATTATTAAATTGGACATAATCTGCTTTAGCATGAAAATTGTCAACATTTTCTTACTGTGTTGTAATTATGGATTGGCAGTAGCCTATAGTGGACATGTTATTGCAGTTTTGGGATGATCTTAACTCTACTGTTGGGGAGAAAGACCCAACATCCCACAGTGGCATTATACTTGGGTCCCCCCATCCTTTTGTTCATCAATTTAGATGTTTCCCTTGTTACAAAAATGGTCATATTCACTGCCAACATTTAGATACAGTATGTCTTTCAAACCAAATAATCTAACCACTGTTGCCTGATTTTGAAATGTCAATGAAACAATTATGAACTGTAAAATGTGTTGTACGGTGGTTTACTAAAAATCTCCCATGTTTTTTTTCTTCCAATTTTACCAAGTAGGCTAAACAGTTTTGTTTTTATCCCCTCTAGCATGGGAGAACTTGTCTGCTTGGGATGAGTCCCCCCTCCAGATTGAAAAATGCCTCCAGTGTACATAAGTGGAATTAGGAGCTAGAAGCAGAACTGCCATGTCTGTCGGTGCCATCTTGGCAATTATTTCCGTGACCAAAGAACTCTAATATAGGTTAGAAAATAATATCTCGAAAGTCTATTTGCATTGGATTATTTACAGTGCCCCTTAAAAAAGTGGTACGGCTTGCTCATGCCTTTTGAGTTAAAGCTGAGGATTGTGGATGACATTTTAATGGGTCCATTTTGGCCCTCTTGAAAGGCAAAGTGCTTGCCTCTGAATTTATTACACTTCTTTTTGACTCAACTTTTTGGGGCGTTAAACTGCGTAGGTGCATTAAATCTAGCTTTAAACTGATAAGTGTTGAAGATTCATTTGTAACCTTTTTAGTCTATGCAATGGTAGTTTTTGTTTTTAAATCCACTTTATCCTGTACAGTTGTGAAAGTATGTTGGCTAGCTGACACCAGCTCTTCCATGTCATTTAGGTGGAAATGTGAGGCTGTCACTCATCAAATTGTCTTTGAATATAGTAACAAGGCTCAGTTGTCAATGCTCCTGCTATATGCTTCAGTGGATTTACTGATCGGTATGATGACAGTTGCCTTTGGCACTTCAATTCACCTCGAGAGCAAGGTACTGATTTGAGAGATTTTACATTTCTATGAAATGTTTGCGATTTAATGATACGGGTCACTTTATTCAGCTCAGTTGTATTAGAGCGGAGTAACTGATTTAATTGTCAGATATATAAAAATAAAGATAAAATATTGACTAGATTGGGCTAAATGGTTTGACTAAATGGTGTGAAGTATTTGACACACTAGTTCTCTTTTTCTATTCTATTCAAATCAAATCAAATTTTATTTGTCACATACACATGGTTAGCAGATGTTAATGCGAGTGCAGCGAAATGCTTGTGCTTCTAGTTCCGACAATGCAGTAATAACCAACAAGTAATCTAGCTAACAATTCCAAAACTACTAGCAAGATACAGTAGATGGTATTGAGTGCAGTATATACATATGAGATGGCTAGTGATACATGTATTACATAAAGATGCAGTAGATGATATAGAGTACAGTATATACGTATACATATGAGATGAATAATGTAGGGTATGTAAACATTATATTAGGTAGCATTGTTTAAAGTGGCTAGTGATATATTTTACATAATTTCCCATCAATTCCCATCATTAAAGTGGCTGGAGTTGAGTCAGTGTGTTGGCAGCAGCCACTCAATGTTAGTGGTGGCTGTTTAACAGTCCGATGGACTTGAGATAGAAGCTGTTTTTCAGTCTCTCGGTCCCAGCTTTGATGCACCTGTACTGACCTCGCCTTCTGGATGATAGCGGGGTGAACAGGCAGTGGCTCGGGTGGTTGTTGTCCTTGATGATCTTTATGGCCTTCCTGTGACATCGGGTGGTGTAGGTGTCCTGGAGGGCAGGTAGTTTGCCCCCGGTGATGCGTTGTGCAGACCTCACTACCCTCTGGAGAGCCTTACGGTTGTGGGCGGAGCAGTTGCCGTACCAGGCGGTGATACAGCCCAACAGGATGCTCTCGATTGTGCATCTGTAGAAGTTTGTGAGTGCTTTTGGTGACAAGCCAAATTTCTTCAGCCTCCTGAGGTTGAAGAGGCGCTGCTGCGCCTTCTTCACGATGCTGTCTGTGTGGGTGGACCAATTCAGTTTGTCTGTGATGTGTACGCCGAGGAACTTAAAACTTACTACCCTCTCCACTACTGTTCCATTGATGTGGATAGGGGGTGTTCCCTCTGCTGTTTCCTGAAGTCCACAATCATCTCCTTAGTTTTGTTGACTTTGAGTGTGAGGTTATTTTCCTGACACCACACTCCAAGGGCCTTCACCACCTCCCTGTAGGCCGTCTCGTCGTTGCTGGTAATCAAGCCTACCACTGTTGTGTCGTCCGCAAACTTGATGATTGAGTTGGAGGCGTGCGTGGCCTTTAAACTCCACCTGTTGAGCCACTGTGGTTAAATGTTGAGTTGCCAAGGAGAAGACAATAAGCACATGTCCCTTCACTGTAGATCTCGTGCTCCGTCTTTGACATATACACATAAACATGTTAAAGTGTTTGGGCTTGTGACATTTGAAGTCCAAATTCCTTCAGAGAGGAACTTGGCTCAGCTGGCCGTCATACGCCAGGGCAATTTGCTGACCTCATATGCTGCACATAAGTGTCTTTGTCTGTGAAAAACCAGCTGACTTGTATTAATCCCCTGCCCAATCTTCACTGTTGTTTCTATGGTCCTCCACTCAGGAAGTTCTGTCTTGCACAGCTAGTCAGGCCAGTGGGCTGGAGTGCACGACACAATGATAGGCTCATAGCGATGAGTTGAGAACATACAGTGGAACAGCATATAGCATAGAGAGAGAGAAAGTATTTTTCATAAATTCAGAACAGTATTACCCCTCTTTGTAGGCCAAGGACACCGTTGTTCAAGAAACAGCGGCCGGCTATGGCAGAGATAAGTCACAGATTTAAAAAAATAAAAATAAATCTCATAACAAGACCATACTTTCAAAGCCATGTTATTTTTCCGTATGCTAGTGATATGATACATTTCACTATGCTTTGTCGTGTCTTTGGCTATGCCGGATTAAGTGATATGACACGCTATTCTATAAAATAATTTCTCCGTAATTAATATTACCTGATTGAGCTAATCATGTAAATGTAATTAACTAGAGAGTCGGGCACCATGAAATAATATTTATAGAGCTGTTATCTTCCGAATAAACTCTTAAAGACCTCGTAATATTTTACATCAATAGCAGTCAATATTAATCTTCATCTTAATTCCGTCTCATCTGAAAGTTGTAAATTCTTGGTTATCTGCACGAACCCTGGCTAACAAGTTGAATCAGCAATACAAAATTGGGTTTAATGATTTATTTACTAAATACCTAACTAATCACACAGAATTACACATATTTAAATCATAACTTGATTACAAATTACATCATAAAGGAAAATGTCCCTAGTGGGCGGAACAGATATGACAGCTGGTTACACAAGAAAAGGGTATGGGTTTGAGTGAAAGAGCGGGAAGACTGAGGAACAAAGGGCGAAGCTGTGCTATCGTAAATACAGTATCTAATGCATTCTAAATTACCGCCCATTTGGAAAAGGAAAATTAAATAAATATTTACTCTGCGCTGCGCTTCGGTAGGTTGGTGGTAGATGGATGGCCGTGTTGCCCAACCGAGTCCTTTGTCCTTTGAAGAATGTCTCTGCTGGTAAATTGAATACGGTGTAGTAATGTCGTTGTGTGGTAGACGGGATACTCTGTCTGTTCCTTCCTAACCCTCGTTTGCAGCGGCTGTTGCTAACTCAACGGCTAGGAGGTATCACTTCTGTAGTGAATAACAGTTCAAAGTTCATACCATTCGCAACCAAAGCTCACGCTGATGTTGGCTTTGTTCTGTAGTTATTATCTGAACCATTCTGACATCAGACCGTCGTCCTCACGTCCTCGGAACAGGAGGTTATGTTGTTGTCAAGGGCTTATATAGGAAGGGAGAGGAGGGCGTGTTTGAAAAGTTTTATAGCCCATGTCCCTTCACAGGGGCGGGCTACTGATTGAGCAGAGCCCTATCTTATGAAAACCCAAATCTCACATTTTAGAAGCTAAAATCACATTTCACCCCATCACAAATAATTTCATATTCAAACATTTAAATTGAACAACAATTCCATGTGAATCTGATAACTACAATGTGTAGACTTTCCACTGTAGAGTTTGTCATCTTAACATTGATGAGAATGTCTCAGATGACAACCGAACTGACATCATATTCATTATGTACCACCGCATGTGTTCAATTGGTCGGCCTACCAGAACATAGTTCATTTCCCCCTACCTTCTGATGTTCCCAGAATCTCTATGTTAACCAAGGGTTTTGCAAATGTAACATCAGTAGGGTAGAGAGAGGAAAAAGAGGGGAAGAGGTATTTATGACTGTCATAAACCTACTCCCAGGCCAACGTCATGACACTTCTTTTGAAGGACATTTCACAAGGCTTGTGAAGCCTGCCTTCTCAGTTCTGACTCCAGCTACCTACTGTAGCCTGACTCCCTATATACCGTGCCCTCTGGTTGGCTACTCTAAGCCAAGAATGTAGCTCTCTGCAGTGCTTGTTCCCCTGAATGCCACAGAGAGAAAGATGCCTCATTTCTATTATTTTCTTTACTCATGGAAGAGTGGGGGACACACCTCGGAGAGGCAGTCTTGATTTTGTGACGGCCTCTCTTTGAGTTGAGAGAAGGGGGAAACGGCCGGGCCATTGTGGATGTCTCTAACTTACTGTTTAGCTTTCAGAGGGAAGGATCAAAGGCACTCTTTCTTTGGAGTGAGAAAAAGTATGTCTGAAGTTTTCCCTCATCCTTACACCTTTCCCAGCTGGGATCTTTTGCTGAGAGAGAGAGAGAGAGAGAGAGACTGTATCTCTCCAGGGAGTCCCTTCATTGCTTTGTGCTCTTTGTGGAAGACAGACGCACGTTGCAGTGCAATCCACAGGTACTGTACATTCCAATCACAAAACTCCAGAGTCAACAATGCTTTTGAATGTACCCCTCCACATTGACTCGGTACTGGTACTCCTTGTATATAGTCTCGTTATTGTTTTTGTTACTATTTTATTTTTCATTTAGCAAATATTTGTCTTTTAAAATCTGCATTGTTGGGAATGGGCTTGTAAGTAAGCATTTCACAGTAGTCTACACCCTGTTGTGTTTGGCACGTGTGACCAATACCATTTTGAGTTGATATGTATGTTTTCAATCTAGATGTAAAAATATAGTTTGCTGCCATGGTAACGCCAGTATAGAAATGCCAGCCGGTAGCTCTTCAATCATGCCAAGTTGTGACTTCACCACCCATAAGTCACCAAAGTGAAGTTCTTTTTGGCAGAATGTGTTGTACTGTATAGGTCTAAGTCAGCAAGCAGTAGGTGCATTAAACACCAGCTCGGTGTGAATTTGAATGGTGTAATTCTCCATCAGGACTCACATTCCAATACATTAAAACAGACACAGAAATGTGGCAGGGCTGTAATAGCCTGTAAACTTGAGTGAAACCATGCAGCATGAGGATGGTTTTTGTGTTTTTTTGCTGTTTGCATCATGCTGTGTTGTGAAGAATGTTTGGCTTAAAAGTATTTCAGACCTGGTTGGATGCTGTACACCTTGTCTAGTGATTGCATTTTGTGTCTCTAGACCGCTCTCGTCAATGTACAATAGCTCAGAGTCACACTGCCTGCAGAAACAATAGTTCCTTACCAGTTTACCACCAACTGGATTGAGAAGGTCCATCTAGAGAGAATGTACACAACACTGCTTATTATCCTTCCATCAGGACATTATTTCTGTACACTTTTCAAATCACGTTCTCCAGAGGGAAACCCATCTTTTCCATTCATTTGCCACGCTCACTCACTACTAGAATCATCTATGTGCTCAAACAATGTCGCTTGGATGATAAATTATGACAATCTCAATCTTTACTTGGGTTGTAAAATTCCGGAAAACATTCCCAGTTTTCTGGATCTTTCCAAAACGTTGCAATCCTAATCTTTACATATAGACACACAGTCAGCATGCTATTGATAGGATTGCTAATCCTGATGAAAGTAGAGCTGGGACAATAAACAGAAAATGATCGATACTGACCGAACCAATCATTTATCGAGGACATTTTACTGATTTGGATAATAACGATAAGTAGCCTTTACTAAAGGAATGTGAAGTTTGAAATGTTGTAGCCTAAGTCTTAGGGCTGGGCGATATGGGCAAAATGTCATATTACATAAATAAATGGTGTCCTTTGACAGCTCTTTGGTCATGGCCATAGTGGAGTTTGGAGTGTGACTGTTTGAGGTTGTGGACAGGTGTCTTTTATACTGATAACAAGTTCAAACAGGTGCCATTAATACAGGTAACGAGTGGAGGTCAGAGGAGCCTCTTAAAGAAGTTACAGGTCTGTGAGAGCCAGAAATCTTGCTTGTTCGTAGGTGACCAAATACTTATTTTCCACCATAATTTGCAAATAAATTCATTAAAAATCCTACAATGTGATTTTCTGGATTTTTTTTTTCTCATTTTGTCTGTCATAGTTGAAGTGTACCTATGATGAAAATTACAGGCCTCTCTCATCTTTTTAAGTGGGAGAACTTGCACAAATGGTGGCTGACTAAATACTTTTTTGCCCCACTGTATATCTGTCCTACCCTGCCTTTCTAAGGTCTTCGAAAGCCAAGTTAACAAACAGATCACTGACCATTTCGAAACCCACCGTACCTTCTCCACTATGCAATCTGGTTTCCTAGCTGGTCATGGGTGCACCTCAGCCACGCTCAAGGTCCTAAACGATATAACAGCCATCGATAAGAGACAGTACTGTGCAGCTGTATTCATCGCCCTGGCCAAGGCTTTGGACTCTGTCAATCACCACATTCCTATTGGCAGACTCGACAGCCTTGGTTTCTCAAATGACTGCCTTGCCTGGTTCACCAACTACTTCTCAGACAGAGTTCAGTGTGTCAAATTGGAGGGCCTGTTGTCCGGACCTCTGGAAGTCTATGGGGGTGCCACAGGGTTCAATTCTCGGGCCGACTCTTTTCTCTGTATGCATCAATGATGTCGCTCTTGCTGCTGGTGATTCTCTGATCCACCTCTACGCAGACGACACCGTTCTGTATACCTCTTGCCCTTCTTTGGAAACTGTGCTAACTAATCTCCAGACGAGCTTCAGTGCCATACAACTCTCCTTCCTTGGCATCCAGCTGCTCTTAAACGCAAGTAAAATTAAATGCATGCTCTTCAACCGATCGCTGCCTGCCCGTCCAGCATCACAACTCTGGACATACTTAGAATATGTGGACAAATACCTAGGTATCTGGTTAGACTTTAAACTCTCCTTTCATGCTCACATTAAGCATCTCCAATCCAAAATTAAATCTAGAATCGGCTTCCTATTTCACAACAAAGCATCCTTCACTCGTGCTGCCAAACATACAGTGCCTTGCGAAAGTATTCGGCCCCCTTGAACTTTGCGACCTTTTGCCACATTTCAGGCTTCAAACATAAAGATATAAAACTGTATTTTTTTTGTGAAGAATCAACAACAAGTGGGACACAATCATGAAGTGGAACGACATTTATTGGATATTTCAAACTTTTTTAACAAATCAAAAACTGAAAAATTGGGCGTGCAAAATTATTCAGCCCCCTTAAGTTAATACTTTGTAGCGCCACCTTTTGCTGCGATTACAGCTGTAAGTCGCTTGGGGTATGTCTCTATCAGTTTTGCACATCGAGAGACTGAAATTTTTTCCCATTCCTCCTTGCAAAACAGCTCGAGCTCAGTGAGGTTGGATGGAGAGCATTTGTGAACAGCAGTTTTCAGTTCTTTCCACAGATTCTCGATTGGATTCAGGTCTGGACTTTGACTTGGCCATTCTAACACCTGGATATGTTTATTTTTGAACCATTCCATTGTAGATTTTGCTTTATGTTTTGGATCATTGTCTTGTTGGAAGACAAATCTCCGTCTCAGTCTCAGGTCTTTTGCAGACTCCATCAGATTTTCTTCCAGAATGGTCCTGTATTTGGCTCCATCCATATTCCCATCAATTTTAACCATCTTCCCTGTCCCTGCTGACGAAAAGCAGGCCCAAACCATGATGCTGCCACCACCATGTTTGACAGTGGGTATGGTGTGTTCAGGGTGATGAGCTGTGTTGCTTTTACGCCAAACATAACGTCTTGCATTGTTGCCAAAAAGTTCAATTTTGGTTTCATCTGACCAGAGCACCTTCTTCCACATGTTTGGTGTGTCTCCGAGGTGGCTTGTGGCAAACCTTAAACAACACTTTTTATGGATATCTTTAAGAAATGGCTTTCTTCTTGCAACTCTTCCATAAAGGCCAGATTTGTGCATTATACGACTGATTGTTGTCCTATGGACAGAGTCTCCCACCTCAGCTGTAGATCTCTGCAGTTCATCCAGAGTGATCATGGGCCTCTTGGCTGCATCTCTGATCAGTCTTCTCCTTGTATGAGCTGAAAGTTTAGAGGGACGGCCAGGTCTTGGTAGATTTGCAGTGGTCTGATACTCCTTCCATTTCAATATTATTGCTTGCACAGTGCTCCTTGGGATGTTTAAAGCTTGGGAAATATTTTTGTATCCAAATCCAGCTTTAAACTTCTTCACAACAGTATCTCGGACCTGCCTGGTGTGTTCTTCATGATGCTCTCTGCGCTTTTAACGGACCTCTGAGACTATCACAGTGCAGGTGCATTTATACGGAGACTTGATTACACACAGGTGGATTGTATTTATCATCATTAGTCATTTAGGTCAACATTGGATCATTCAGAGATCCTCACTGAACTTCTGGAGAGCGTTTGCTGCACTGAAAGTAAAGGGGCTGAATAATTTTGCACGCCCATTTTTTCAGTTTTTGATTTGTTAAAGAAGTTTGAAATATCCAATAAATGTCGTTCCACTTCATGATTGTGTCCCACTTGTTGTTGATTCTTCACAAAAAAATACAGTTTTATATCTTTATGTTTGAAGCCTGAAATATGGCAAAAGGTCGCAAAGTTCAAGGGGGCCGAATACTTTCGCAAGGCACTGTATCCTCGTAAAACTGACTATCCTGTCGATCTTTGACTTCGGCGACGTCATTTACAAAATAGCCTCCATCACTCTACTCAACAAATTGGATGCAGTCTATCACAGTGCCATCCATTTTGTCACCAAAGCCCCATATACCACCCACCACTGCGACATGTATGCTCACGTTGGTTGGCCCTCGCTTCATATTCGTCGCCAAACCCACTGGCCACTGGTCATCTATAATTTTTTGCTAGGTAAAGCCCCACCTTATCTCAGCTCACTGGTCAACATAGCAGCACCCACCCGTAGCACGGGCTCCAGCATGGAATACTTCACTGTTTACCCCTATACCCAATTCTTCCTTTGGCCGCCTTTCCTTCCAGTTCTCTGCTGCCAATGACTGGAACTAACTGAAACAATCACTGAAGCTGGAGAAACATATCTCCCTTACTAACTTTAAGCACCAGCTTTCTGAGCAGCTCACAGATCACTGCACCTGTACATAGCCCATCTGTAAATAACCCATCCAACTACCTCATCCCATACTGTTATTTTTGCTCCATTGCACCCCAGTATCTCTACTTACACATCATCATCTGCACATCTATCACTCCTGTGTTTAATTGCTAAGTTGTAATTATTTCGCCACTATGGCCTATTTATTGCCTTACCTCCCTTATCTTACCTCATTTGCACACACTGTACATAGAAAAAAAAGTATATTGTGTTATTGACTGTATGTTTGTTTATTCTATGTTTAACTCTGTTGTTGTTTGTGTCGCTTTGCTTTATGTTGGCCAGGTCACAGTTGTAAATTAGAACTTGTTCTCAACTAGCCTAACTGGTTAAATAAAGGTGAAATAAAATGTTTAAAAAGTACTAGTCAAAAGTTTGGACACACCTACACATTCAAGGGTTTTTCTTTATTTTTACTGTTTTTCTACATTTATAGAATAATAGTGATGACATCAAAACTATGAAATAACACGTATGGAATCATTTAGTAACCAAGAAAATATATTTTATATTTGAGATTCTTCAAAGTAGCCACCCTTTTCCTTGATGACAACTTTGCACACCCGTGGCATTCTCTGTCAGCTCAGTGAGTATTTTTTTTAAAGTAACTGGTGCACATTAATGTTATTTATTTATCCTTAGATTGATCGTTATTGTGATAATTGAGTCTATTTATGGTGATATGGACGTTTTCCCTTTATCGCCCATCTCTAGATGAAAGCCAATGCAGAGCACAAGACCTGGAATTAGCACTGAAGTTTTGGCAAAGTTTTTGTTGGCCAGAGCTGGGTGGAGTAATAAGCTGATTTAGGGTGTTTAGGACAATCCTTTATCTGGTATCACTAGTTATCTTTGAGTATAAAGATATCCTTCACTGTAGTGATGAGGACCAGTCTCAAGTAGAACCTTCTCCACAACCAAAACTGGGATTTGAAAGCCAACAGTGAAGGTTACACTCACCGGACAGTTAGGTACACCATCCCGGTCACGAAAATTGATCGCTCCTGCAGACAGTGAGTCACATGGCCATGGCTTTTTATATAACGCAGGCCGACAGTCAGTGAGGCATTCAGTTACTGTTTGATTGAACGTTAGAATGGGCAAAACAAGTGACCTAAGCGACTTTGAGCGTGGTATAATCGTCGGTGCCAAGTGAGCCGGATCCAGTATCTCAGAAATGGCTGCCCCCCTGGGCTTTTCACGCACCAGTATCTAGGGTTTTTCACACACCAGTATCTAGGGTTTACCGGGAATGGTGTCAAACAAAAAACATCCGGTCAGCAAAATCCTGTGGGTGAAAACAGCTCTGACGAGAGCGATCAAAAGGACAATGGCAAGAATTGTGTAAGCTAACAGGCGGGCATCCAACCAACAAATGTCATCCGCATACCACTCTGCATACCGCTGCTGGCTTGCTTCTGAAGCTAAGCAGGGTTGGTCCTGGTCAGTTCCTGGATGGGAGACCAGATGCTGCTGGAGGTGGTGTTGGAGGGCCAGTAGGAGGCACTCTTTCCTCTGGTCTAAATAAATATCCCAATGCCCCAGGGCAGTGATTGGGGACACTGCCCTGTATAGGGTGCTGTCTTTCGGATGGGACGTTAAACGGGTGTCCTGACTCTCTGAGGTCATTTAAGATCCCATGGCACATATCGTAAGAGTAGGGGTGTTAACCCTGGTGTCCTGGCTAAATTCCCAATCTGGCCCTCAAACCATCACGGTTACCTAATAATCCCCAGTTTACAATTGGCTCATTAATCCCCCTCCTCTCCCCTGTAACTATTCCCCAGGTCGTTGCTGCAAATGAGAACGTGTTCTCAGTCAACTTACCTGGTAAAATAACGGATAAATAAAAATGGCGGTACAACAGTGGTGTGCAGAACGGCATCTTGGAACGCACAACTCGTTGAGCCTTGTCATGGATGGGCTATTGCATCAGACGACCACACCGGGTTCCATACCTATCAGCTAAAAACAAGAAGAAGCAGCTCCAGTGGGCACGCGATCACCAACATTTGAGGACAATTGAGGAGTGAAAAAAAATTGCCTGGAATATGACCGCGAGTTCAGTTTACTTGAGTGGCAAGCACAGTCTGCACAGTCCCCAGACCTCAACCCAATAAAGCATCTTTGGGATGAGATGGAACAGGCTGTTCACAGCATGAATGTACCGCTGTTCTGGAGGAAAAGGGGGGTCCGACCCACTACTAGATGGGTGTACCTAATAAATACCCAATATCTCACATTGGTCATATGCACGACTACAAAAAAGATGGGAACAGCATGCAGACTCAAGTAGGTCACCCAGACCTCTGTTTCCTGCTCATGAGACATTTTCCGCAGCCTGGCGTGAAACACCTCTGCCTGTATTTCTGGCCTGGCCTTGGCTTTAAACACCGACAGATTTTGGAACACTGCTGATTTGAGAGAGCTCCAGAGATTACTCTTGTTTTTGGAAGAGCAGAGCTGTGGAGAATTGGAGAATTCGCAGCCCCCAGGCTTCTCACAGAGAAGCCTCTCACGGCAGCGGGTGGGCGCAGGTGGGAGGGAGCAGCACTAGGTACTGTATGAAGGAGCAGACCAGACTGAGGGGTTGGTGACTGAGCGTATGTGACATGCCTAAGAGGGCTAGGATTCCAAAAGGGTTAGATCCTATCACAGCTGTATTACCACCCTCTCCAGAGGCATGAATTGCATTTATGAAGGGGGGAAAACAACTAACTGAAACCTGCCCCTGTCAAGGCTTCATGTGTCCTCTAAACTGCTTGCAGCATGGCAGAGATTTTTCAGGGGCTGGAGGTTGTTGGAACATTCTTTCAGCGATGCATATTTGTTAGATTACAAAGCTGCAGAATGTGGGTTGCACTAGTCTAAGAAATGAAATGAAGGCAAAGAGAAACCCTGGACTCTGATCACTGGAGCCTCGCTTTGCAGTCCCGGGTTTGAACAATGACAGCAATTGTCTCTCAATGATCTATGCAATGCTGTAGGCATGCAAAAAATAAACATGTATTTTTGCAGCACTTATGTATAGACAGTAGACCTAGACGTATAATTGCACATATACACTACATGACCAAAAGTATGTCTCATTCTCTATCTCATATCAAAATCATGGGCATTAATATGGAGTTGGTCCCCCCTTTTGCTGCTATAATAGCCTCCACTCTTCTGGGAAGGCATTCCACTAGATTTTGGAATATTGCTGTGGGGTCTTGCTTCCATTCAGCCCGAGCATTAGTGAGGTTGGGAACTGATGTTGGGCAATTAGGCCTGGCTCATAGTCGGCGTTCCAATCCATCCCAAAGGTGTTTGATGGGATCAGGGCTCTGTGCAGGCCAGTCAAGTTCTTCCACAACGATCTCGGCAAACCATTTCTGTATGGACCTCGCTTTGTGCATGGGGGCATTGTCATGCTGAAACAGGAAAGAGCCTTCCCCAAACTGTTGCCACAAAGTTGGAAGCACAGAATCGTCTAGAATGTCATTGTATGCTGTAGCGTTAAGATTTCCCTTGAAAAACAGCCCCAGACCATTATTCCTGCTCCACCAAAGTTTACAGTTGGCACTATGCATTAGGGCAGGTAGTGTTCTCCTGGCGTCTGTCAGACTGCCAGATGGTGAAGCGTGATTCATCACTCCCAAAGAACGCTTTTCCACTGCTTCAGAGTCCAACGGTGGCGAGCTTTACACCACTGCAGCCGACGCTTGGCATTGCGCATGGTGATCTTTGGCTTGTGTGTGGCTGCTCGACCATGGAAACCCATTTCATGAAGCTCCCGACAAACAGTTTTTGTGCTGAAGTTGCTTCCAGAGGCAGTTTGGAACTCAGTAGTGAGTGTTGCAACCGAGAACAGAGGATTTTTACTCGCTTCAGAACTCACGATCCCATTCTGTGAGCTTGTGTGAACTACCACTTTGCAGCTGAGGTGTTGTTGCTCCTAGATGTTTCCACTTCACAATAACAGCACTTACTGTTGACCGGGGCAGCTCTAGCAGGTAGAGGTCGACCGATTAATTGGCATGGCCGATTTAATTAGGACCGATTTTCAAGTTTTCATAGCAATCGGTAATTGGCATTTTTGGACGCCAATTACATTGCATTCCATGAGGAAACTGCATGGAAGGCTGACCACCTGTTACGGGAGTGCAGCAAGGAGCCAAGGTAAGTTTCTAGCTAGCATTAAACTTATGAAAAACAATCAATCTTAACTTGTGATTATGTTAACTACACATGGTTGAGGATATTACTAGTTTAACTAGCTTGTCCTGCATTGCATATAATCAATGCAGTGCCTGTTAATCTATCATCAAATCACAGCCTACTACGGGTGATGATTTAACAAGAGCATTAGTGAAAAAAGCCCTGTCGTTGCACCAATGTACTTAACCATAAACATCATGCCTTTCTTAAAATCAATACACAAGTATATATTTTTAAACCTGCATATTTGGTTAATATTGCCTGCTAACATGAATTACTTTTAACTAGGGAAATTGTGTCACTTCACTTGCGTTCTTTGCAAGCAGAGTCAGGGTATATGCAGCAGTTTGGGCCGCCTGGCTCGTTGTGAACTGTGTGAAGACCATTTCTTCCTAACAACGACCGTAATTAATTTTGCCAGAATTTTACATAATTATGACATAATGTTGAAGGTTGTGCAATGTAACAGCAATATTTAGACTTATGGATGCCACCCGTTTAATAAAATACGGAACGGTTCCGTATTTCACTGAAAGAATAAACATTTTGTTTTCGAAATGATAGTTTCTGGATTTGACCATATTAATGACCTAAGACTCGTATTTCTGTACGTTTATTATATTATAATTAAGTCTATGATTTGACATTTGATAGAGCAGTCTGACTGAGCAGTGGTAGGCAGCAGCAGGCTCGTAAGCATTCATTCAAACAGCACTTTCCTGCATTTGCCAGCAGCTCTTCGCAATGCTTGAAGGCCAGCGCTGTTTATGACTTCAGGCCTTTCAACTCCTGAGATTAGGCTGGCAATACTATGGTGCCTATAAGAACATCCAATAGTCAAAGGTATATGAAATACAAATGGTAGAGAGAAATAGTCATATAATTCCTTAAATAACTACATCTTAAAATTTCTTAACTGGGAATATTGAAGACTCATGTTAAAAGGAACCACGCGCTTTCATATGTTTGAGCAAGGAACTTAAACGTTAGCTTTTTTACAGTGTTCATTCAGTATTGTTGTAATTGTCATTTATTACAAATATATATATAAATACATAAAAATTGGCTGATTTTAATCGGTATCTGCTTTTTTTGGTCCTCCAATAATCGGTATCGGCGTTGAAAAATCATAATCGGTCGACCTCTACTAGCAGGGCAGAAATGTGACGACCTGACATCCTATGACAGTGCCATATTGAAAGTCACTGAGCTCTTCAGTAAGGCCATTTGACTGCCAATATGTGGGTGTCCACATACTTTTGTGTATATAGGCTTATATGAAGGCATTACTTTTTATAGAGTTTTTAGCCAAAGTTGTCTGGGGTGGAATTGGGTCAGCCCAAACTTCTCCAGATGTTTTTTTAAAGATCTGGTCGCTCAGACTGTTGTGGGAAGTGGATTTGAACGCTGACAAAACAGCAACCAGTGTGTTTTCTGGACCCTGTTCTTTTTCAGACACAAACACATTGACTGGATGTGTTTTAAATCACTTGGGGAAAGTAAGCCAAGTTACCTTGATTGAAATTATGTTTTTACTATGAGTTGTTTTGGCAACTGACATTGTTAAGGGGGGAGGGATTGAGGGGGGAAATTATTAAATACTCTTAGGCACTCAAACATTTTGTTCAGATTTAAAAAAATGTTTTTATTAAACATTGATTGATGTAAAGAAAATGCACAGACATGATTGTTATTGTTTCTCCTCTGTTTTGATGAAGTCTGCAGCCTAATTAGAATGAGGCACTTTGTAGCAACAACAAAACCATCAACATACTCAGCACAATGTCATTTTACTTTGAGACAGTAGTGCTAATTCAGAGAAAATTGTCTCGAAGTTATTCAGTGTTTCCAATCCGGAAGATCACTGTCTGTCTCAATGTTGCTATGAGAGTTAAATCTATTTTACGACTGTATTGATTGGAGACTGCATGAACATAGCCTCTCCCATGGATTGGAAACATGGGTTGTGTTCATCATCAGATTATGCTGGAAACAGGAAATTAAAGTGTTTTTTTCTTGGGCAAGTTCTGACCTGCTCTTAGTGATTGTCACAGGGCCTAAGACTATGTTCAAGATACATGCTCTCCTCTCTCATGACATGAAGTCTTTGTTTCACAGAGAATCCTCATAATAACAGTGATCTCTGCCCTTGCATGACTCAGTAGATGTCCTGTGCAGTTCATAAAACCTGCATGATATAATGCAAGTGAAGCACTGTACAGAACACCTTTTAGAATACCGCTGGCAGGGCTTTGTATGTTGGCCTCCTGTTGTGTGAAAGCCCTGAATCGGGATCAGTTAGCCACGTCGCTCGTCTGGTAATCACAATACCGTGACCCACTGAGATTACGGACTTAATCTCTAAATCTAGCATATTAGCTAGGTTTCCATCCAATTGGCGACAGATTTTCATTAAATGGAGTTGTTGCAGATGAAAGGCTGTGCATGTGCGATATGATGGTTATTGTGTGTGCAATAGGATGATTATTATATCAATATTTGTGCATAAATGCGTTTCCACCACCATTTCTTGTGTAATTCATTTTACTGACACAAAAAGATCCCACCTTGTCTAGCGTATTTAATTTTGTCGACATCTGGAAAGTTGACTGACATTTGCCATTTCCATCAGGCCTGTCGTGACTTTTATTTTTTAATACCCGACATGTTCTTTACTCAAATAAAAAGGTTGGATGGAAATCTGTTTAGATACATCCAAAATCCTGTGGATCCATTTTCAATGCTTACACATACTGAGGTGATATACAGGTTACCAGCCGCACAAATGGTGTCCATCCCTTTACTATCTTTAGCTTAATCCCCATTCCACACAATAATCTCTGCCCTTGCATGACTCAATAGACGTCCTGTGCAGAGGTGTTCATAAAACCTTTAGAATACCGCTGGCAGGGCTTTGTATGTTGGCCTCCTGTTGTGTGAAAGCCCTGAATCGGGATCAGTCGGCCACGTCACTCGTCTGGTAATCACAATACCGTGACCCACTGAGATTATTGACTTAATCTCTAAATCTAGCATATTAGCTAGATTTCCATCCAATTGGCGACAGATTTTCATGTGAATATTCTAAAATCTGCATAAAAAAACAATTGTGCATTTTCCCACCGCTTTCCATTAAATTGACTTGTTACGGATAAAAGGCTGTGCGTGCTGAACATCAAAATAACTTTTGCGGTCAAATTCCCATCTACTGACTTTAAAAAAATGTTAAGTTACGTTAAATGGGTTTCCATCGCATTTTCAACTCTACTGATGCTTTTGTCAGGAAGAAATGTGCGTTTATATAGTGAATGTGCTCACTCTGGTTTTGAAACGTGCCCTCTAGCCAACAGATAAAGTGCGAGTAGGCTACCTACATGATGAGATTATGGACAAAATGAGCGAGATTCTTTTTTATTTGTCAAACAGCAGCCAAGCTTTCATCATCATGTCACCAGAATAAGACCCTCAATATTTATTGGAAAGGAGCATCAAGCTCATCACGTGCACTTTCACCACCCTGTGAAGTTCATCATTTATTTCATCTGTAGCCTAATTAACCGCATGCTTTCCCAACCAGTCTAGTGGGAGGACCACACAACATGTCATCGCGTGACTCCATGTTTACTTTGATATGATGGTTATTATAGCAATATTTATGTATAAAGCCATTTCCACTGCACTTTCTTGCATAATACATTTTACCGACACAAAAAGATCCCACCTTGTCTAGCGTATTTATTTTGTAGACATTTGGAAAGTTTACCGACCAATTTGCTGTTTCCATCAGGCCCGTCGTTACATTATTTTATCTGACGTACTTTACTCACATAAAAAGGTTGGATGGAAACCTGCTTAAAGACATCCACAGTTCTGTGGATCCATTTTCAATGCTTACACATACTGAGGTGGTATACAGGTTAACAGCCACACAAATGGTGTCCATCCCTTTACTATGCTTAGCTTAATCCCCATTCCACACTGTGCCCTGAGGTTGCAGGCTCAAGGGACTAAACTGTCAGTGTACATGAATATTGCACAGAGATCTCTGCTTGCTGGCTGGTGGGATTGTTGGACGAATAATGAAAGGATTGCTGTATGTAATGTCTGACTGCATAGCTGACATATTTCAGTTACCACTGAAATGTATTACATGTGTGTTCTAAGTATGTTTCTTTTTTATTTAATGTATCATTTCTGCGGGTCGTTGAATGACTTTGTCAGATTGGAGAAAGAGGGGTTTCTCTTTTTAGATTATTTATTTAGAACCCTTTCCTGTCATGATACTCTTAGCAGTAGTTTGAAGCCTCACATTCATTAGGATAAATGTTGAGTGAAGAATTAATCAGTCATCCTATTTCTTATGTTTTACTTCAACAACAAGTTACTTTTTAAAATTCATTTTTTAATTGGACTACATTCCTTGGTTTGTAAACTCAGCAAAAAAATAAATGCCCTCTCACTGTCAACTGCGTTTATTTTCAGCAAACTTAACAAGTGTAAATATTTGTATGAGCATAAGATTCAACAACTGAGACATAAGCTGAACAAGTTCCACAGACATTTGACTAACAGAAATGGAATAATGTGTTTGTGAACAAAGGCGGGGTCAAAATCAAAAGTAACAGTCAGTATCTGGTGTGGCCACCAGCCGCATTAAGCACTGCAGTGCATCTCCTCCTCATGGACTGCACCAGATTTGCCCGTTCTTGCTGTGAGATACCCCACTCTTCCACCAAGGCACCTGCAAGTTCCCAGACATTTCTGGGGGGAATGGCCCTAGCCCTCACCATCCGATCCAACAGGTCCCAGACGTGCTCAATGGGATTGAGATCCGGGCTCTTCGCTGGCCTTGGCAGAACACAAACATTCCTGTCTTGCAGGAAATCATGCACAGAACGAGCAGTATGGCTGGAGGTATTGTCATGCTGGAGGGTCATGTCAGGATGAGCCTGCATGAAGGGTACCACATGAGGGAGGAGGTTGTCTTCCCTGTAACGCACAGCGTTGAGATTGCCTGCAATGACAACAAGCTCAGTCCAATGATGCTGTGACACACCGCCCCAGACAATGACAGACCCTCCACCTCCAAATCGATCCCGCTCCAGAGTACAGGCCTCGGTGTAACGCTCATTCCTTCGACGATAAACACGAATCCGACCATCACCTCTGGTGAGACAAAACCGCGACTCGTCAGTGAAGAGCACTTTTTGCCAATCCTGTCTGGTCCAGCAACAGTGGGTTTGTGTCCATAGGCGACATTGTTGCCGGTGAGGACCTGCCTTACAACAGGCCTACAAGCCCTCAGTCCAGCCTCTCTCAGCCTATTGTGGACAGTCTGAGCACTGATGGAGGGATTGTGCGTTCCTGGTGTAACTCAGGCAGCTGTTGTTGCCATCCTGTACCTGTCCCGCAGGTGTGATGTTCGTATGTACCGATCCTGTGCAGGTGTTGTTACACGTGGTCTGCCACTGCGAGGACGATCAGCTGTCCGTCCTGTCTCCCTGTAGCGCTGTCTTAGGCGTATCACAGTACGGACCTTGTCATTTATTGCCCTGGCCACATCTGCAGTCCCCATGCCCCCTTGCAGCATGCCTAAGGCACGTTTACACAGATGAGCAGGAACCCTGGGCATCTTTCTTTTGGTGTTTTTCTGAGTCAGTAGAAAGGCCTCTTTAGTATCCTAAGTTTTCATAACTGTGACCTTAATTGCCTATACCGTCTGTAAGCTGTTAGTGTCTTAACGACCGTTCCACAGGAGCATGTTCATTAATTGTTTATGGTTCATTGAACAAGGATGGGTAACAGTGTTTAAACCCTTTACAATGAAGATCTGTGAAGTTATTTGGATTTTTACGAATTATCTTTGACAGACAGGGTCCTAAAAAAGGGACGTTTCTTTTTTTTTTTTGCTGAGTTTATAATCCTGTTTTGCTCACACTGAGGTGTGTGTGTGTGTGTGTCTGTGTGTGTTAATTCTTGTCATCTTGTCTCAGATGAATGAAGCCTATTGAAGCCATTCAAATCAAACTGAGCTGATAAAGGTCTTTTTGTAGGTTGATCATGTTAAAAGGCAGATGCAGAGAACATTAGCAATGACAATGCCGTTATGATTCACATCACAAATCAACTCATTATTTACATTCACAAAATGCATGTTCTTGCATAGATAATTAATCTGTTTTTGTTATGCTGGCACATACATGCTTGTACGGTGGTGCCAATTTTCTCCGCTGTCTCTAAATGTATTCATGTCCAGGCCACTGTGGTCCAGAGATAAAACAGACAGTGTCTTCAACGTCATCCTATAATTCATTGGGATCTGTCAAATGTACACAATAGCTTCTGCCGCTCTCAACACACAGGCGGTTTCTCCTCTGTTCTCTGCATGTGTAATGAAGCAAGCTGATGTCCTGTGTAGTTACCACTGTGCTGAAGACTGCGGCTGTTCAAAGATACTACTGTAGGCTGTGTTACAGCTTTTTAATTAATTGAAACCTTGCGTTTTGTCATTGATGGAAAAATACGGAAAGAGATGTTTTTAGTCACTTTGTTTTATATCGCCTACAGTGGAAGCTGCTGAGGGGAGGACGGCTCATAATAATGGCTGGAACGGAGCAAATGGAATGGCATCAACCCATGTGCTTCATGTATTTGATACCGTTCCACTTATTCCACCCCAGCCATTACCACAAGCCTGTCCTCCCCAATTAAGGTGCCACCAACCTCCTGTGATAGCCTAGTCTCTGGAGGGATGTTTTTGAAGGTTTTCTGTGAATGATGTTGTTATCAAATTGAAAGCAATGTTCTAATAACATCATGAAACACGACCTCATCAGTAGTAGGGAAAGAGATACATGGGCTGTGTTCCGAATCCCTACCCAAAGTGTATACTTGCGCACTCCACTCATGGATTGAATAACATTGGATTGGTGTAAGTAAGCGCAGACTAAGGGAGTGCACACTTCAGAGCCTGGATGAGCCTTTGATAATCCACCCTAGTTCAATAGCACTTCTCCCCTTCTCCAAAGGAGGGCGCTGCATGAAAACATTTGGGGCCATGACTAGAGGCACCACAGAATAGATATACCGAAACATTACCAGCTTAATTTGATTCCTATCACCCACCACTGTCTAATAGATTTTACTGACACAAAAAATATCGCACCTTGTCTAGCGTATTTATTTTGTAGACATTTGGAAAGTTTACGGACCAATTTGCTGTTTCCATCAGGCCCGTCGTTACATTATTTTATCTGACGTACTTTACTCACATAAAAAGGTTGGATGGAAACCTGCTTAGAGACATCCACAGTTCTGTGGATCCATTTTCAATGCTTACACATACTGAGGTGATATACAGGTTAACAGCCACACAAATGGTGTGCATCCCATTACTATGCTTAGCTTACTGTCTCCTATTGCGCCAGGACTAATAGAATATTCACCACAGTGGGAAAGTGGTTGTGGGGGATGAGAATGCGTGACCCTCAGGGCCATTTGCAGTAGGAGGGGAGGGAATGTCTTGTATCTATTGATGGAGCCAGACGGCATAACAAACACAAGTAATATTGCTTTGAATAACTGAAATTATATGATACTGCTACTTTTATTTGCACCACTCACCCCCCAAAGTTGTAATTATGTTTTGGTCAAATTTTGATGAAGCCCCGAGGAGATGTGGTATATGGCCAATATACCACAGCTAAGGGCAGTTCTTAGGCGCAATGTGGTGTGCCTGGACACAGCCCTTAGCCGTGGTATATTGGTGATATATCACAAACCCCTGAAGGTCCTTATTGCTATTATAAACTGGTTACCATCGTAATTAGAGCAGTAAAACGAAGTGTTTTGTCATACCCGTGGTATACGGTGTGATATACCGGGCTTTCAGCCCATCAGAATTCAGGGCTTGAACCACCCAGTTTATAATTGTAGTTATGTTCCGGGCCCCTGACCATCCACTCAAGAACAAATCATCCCACAGCTGAATCTAGTTGAATCCTGCAGTATGGTATCCTGTCACTCTTCTGTCAATTCTGTCCAGTTGTGTCTTTTAACAAATTAATAAAATTTTTCTAGAGACTACATGTTGATCAGCTGATTCTTTCCTTATATACATTATGTAATCACTGTGTCGAAATAAGACTTTGTGATTTATATCAGTTTATCTTCTTAATGAGTGAGTGTAGCCTATTTAGTTGTCGAAATTCCTCAGTCTGGAGTGGTATTCGGGAGCTTTTAATCTGCACAGTTTTGTGTGGGTGAAATAATGCCTTTATGGGGAGGAAGTGGGTCCCAGCGCGCACGCCCCCCCCCCCCCCCCCCCCCCCCAAAAGGCTTCTCCAAACATATTGCCTCCCTGCCAAAGATGGAGCATATAGTTGTTCATCAACACTCTGGGGTCGTTTTGGACAGGACAGGATTACTTGTGTGGATGGGCCCCTGGGAGGAGATCATGGCCAGTATTCACAAAGCATTTCAGAGAAGCAGTGCTTATCTAGGATCAGATTGGATCATAATGAATAGGATTATATGAACTGTGGGGGAACTGATCCTAGATCAGCACTCCTACTGAGATACTTCATGAATATGGCCCAGGGCATAGCTTAATGCAGCAGGGACAGTAATAGTATCATCAGTCATTGATGATAGCAAGCTCTGTGTGGGGGCAATGTCTAGCTACTCCTGGGCAGAGTATGGTTCAAAGTAGAGGTCGACCGGCATGGCCGATTTAATTAGGGCCAATTTCAAGTTTTCATAACAATCGGTAATCGCCATTTTTGGACACCGATTATGGGCGATTACATTGCACTCCACGAGGAGACTACGTGGCAGGCTGACCACCTGTTACGAGTGTGCAGCAAGGAGCCAAAGTAAGGTGCTAGCTATTATTAACCTTATAAAAAACAATAAATCTTAACATAATCACTAGTTAACTACACATGGTTGAGGATATTACTAGTTTATCTAGCTTGTCCTGCATTGCATATAATCAATGCGGTTCCTGTTAATTTATCAACAAATCACAGCCTACTTCGCCAAACGGGTGATGATTTAACAAGAGCATTCGCAAAAAAAGCCCTGTCGTTGCACCAATGTACCTAACCAGAAACATCAATGCCTTTCTTAATATCGATACACAAGTATATATTTTTAAACCTGCATATTTAGTCAATATTGCCTGCTATCATAAATATATTTTAACTATTGAAATTGTGTCACTTCTCTTGCATTCTGTGCAAGCAGAGTCAGAGTATATGCAGCAGTTTGGGCCGCCTGGCTTGTTGTGAACTGTGTGAAGACCATTTCTTCCTAACAAAGACTAATTAATTTGCCAGAATTGTACATAATTATGACATAACATTGAACATTATGCAATGTAACATTAATATTTAGACTTAAGGATGCCACCTGTTAGATAAAATATGGAACGGTTCCATTTCTCACTGAAAGAATAAACGTTATGTTTTTGAAATTATAGTTTACGGATTTGACCTTATTAATGGAGCCTTAGGCTCATATTGCTGTGTGTTTATTATATTATAATTAAGTCTATGATTTGATAGAGCAGTCTGACTGAGCGGTGGTAGGCAGCAGCAGGCTCGTAAGCATTCATTCAAACAGCACTTTATTGCGTTTGCCAGCAGCTCTTCGCTGTGCTTCGAGCATTGTGTTGTTCAAGCCTATCAACTCCCGTGACTTCAAGCCTATCAACTCCCGAGATTAGGCTGGCAATACTATGGTGCCTATAAGAACATCCAATAGTCAAGGATATATGAAATACAAGTGGTATAGAGAGAAATAGTCCTATAATTCCTATAATAACTACAACCTTCAATATTCCCAGTTAAGAAGTTTAAGACTCATGTTAAAAGGAACCACCAGCTTTCATATGTTATCATGCTCTGAGCAAGGAACTTAAACGTTAGCTTTTTACATGGCACATATTGCACTTTTACTTTCTTCTCCAAAACTGTGTTTTTGCATTATTTAAACTAAATCGAACATGTTTCATTATTTATTTGAGACTAAATTAATTTTATATATGTATTATGTTAAAATAAGTGTTCATTCAGTATTGTTGTAATTGTCATTATTACAAATATATATATATATATATATATCGTCCGATTAATCAGTATTGGCTTTTTTTGGTCCTCCAACAATTGGTGTTGAAAAATCATAATCGGTCGACCTCTAGTTCAAAGAGAGGTCGGCAGTCTATCTGACTGCACTGCCTCTCTTGCTTTTAATCCTACTGCTTCCTCGAAGGGTGATCCAACTTGAGTTCTTGTTTTTGAACCTAGTCCATGTACAGTTGTGCAGTGAGGGATCCCCACAACGCCACGCAGTCATACCTTAGCATTCCTGTAGTAATGTTATCATGTCTGATCCACTGGGCTTGATCAAGCAGCAGTCTCAGGGACATCATACTGTAACATACCATAAGAATACACGTTTATCTCCATCTGGGAATTCTGATGGGACACATTTTTTATTTTAGCTTTATTTAACTAGGCAAGTCAGTTAAGAACAAATTCTTATTTTCAATGACGGCCTAGGAGAACGACAGATTTGTACCATGTCAGCTCGGGGATTTAAACTTGCAACCTTTCGGTTACTAGTCCAACACTCTAACCACTAGGCTACCCTGCTGCCCCGACACATGCTTGGGCTGGGACGATACCATTATTGTGATACTCGTTAGTATCATGGCAAGGAAACAAAACAGAAAGTGGATTTAACTTCTTTAGGAAAACAGCCTAATGTTCTAAACAAACATCCTTATGTTGTCATCCAGAGTCGCGTTTATTTATTTTCCAAGCTATAGCACACAATATTTTACATACAGCAGGTTTTCAAAGAACCAAAGAGTTTAGTCCGCTTCATGTTTTCATTTTTGCCCCAAAATTGTGCTACTGGTGTCGACACAGCCCTAACGCATTCCCCAGCCTCTTAGCTTGCTTTTAGCATGATTTGTGAAAGACACAGAGTCATTTTAGTAGTTTGGGCCTGGCCGTATGTTTGACATCCCCGAACTAGTATAAGTAGGGTTTTGTTTTTCCTAGTATGTTCAGGTTGCCAGGACAAACTCCCGGCCATGCGACTGGCTGTTGTTTCCAGGGTGACATGTGAGGGGCTCAGAGGGGTGTGTGACAGGCTGTTTTTCCAAGGGTGACATGTGAGGGGTACATGACTGGGAGTGTAACAGTAGCAGCACTGTTGCTGGGCTGACCGGTCAAGGCTTTGGGGGTGTAGGGTCACATCTGTCAACGTCTAAAAAAAATAACATTGCATCATAATATAGCCTCTCACCAGGGTTGTACCTCTATACTGCTCTTCAATGACAAACTCTCAGCACTGGTATCTCTAAAAATAATATTTAAAAAATATATTATTTATTTTTGGGGTTGTGAGTTGACACCGGCACGCTGCCGGAGAGGCCACAAGCATGACCCCTGACCTGCCCCCTCAGAAGTAGAACTCAACCCCTCACAGGAATTGTCCCCCTCCCCAAGATTGTTTATCCTGACATGCAGTGCTGTTCTCTAGTCTAGCACATGACATCAGAAACTGCTCAGCTCAGTACAACAGTGATGACTGAATAGTCATAATAGTGTGAATAGGTTTATGGCAGACTGTTAGTTTATCGGAGGTTGAAATGTTGGGCACAATGAGGAAAGGTTTGGGGAAGAAGTCCTAATACTACAGACTACTGGGTCAGACCCGTCTGCACAGACAGCACATTCACTCCAGGAGTAGGATCAGAGCTGCAAACAGGGATAACCAATACTGTTTTATCCTCTGGGACAGTCCTCCACCAAAAAATTAATCCCTCAGGATTGTTGTTTGTCACTTCACTGAGTTTTGTCTAACCTAAATATCCCAGGAGAAAGTGTGATGTATAGTAGTGAGCAAGTAGGCTACCATAGTAAACAAGGTCTGTCCCTGACAATTTTTTTTTATATTGGTTGACCTAGGGAGAGAAAAAAACAACATTTTAACGTGTGTTTTTTATTTTTATAAAATAAACTATATGTATTGAACTTGTCTGATGCTTTAATCACACTGTTTGATGAAATAAGAAACACATGACTCCAGAGGGAGCCAGAGATCAAGATAACCAGAAGAAAAAAGCCTTAACCTGACCTGACCATCCTCCTTTCGCTCCTGCTGGCTTTGCAGATTCTGCTGTTACTCTCCTGAAGTTGCCAGTAATAGGCTACAAGGAGTCGGCAACCTTTCTCATGTGGAATGACCACTTATCTTACTATTTCTACCGATCTGTGTGCCAGTTATGGTTTTCATATGCACATTTTCGTGGAACAGTTTCATATCATTTATAATAACGTATTTGTATCTCAATCATTGTCATGTGTTTATTTACATTTTCTATCCAAATAAAAATTATACAAACCCAAAAACGAACTTCTATTGCCATTGTCAACTATTTAAAATTGCCTACATAAAGACAACAAATAAAAACATTGCATCCTGCAGGTAGAATATATCCTATAAATCACATTGGCTACCGCAATCTGCGACAAACTTGAAACATTTGTATCAACTTGGGTCCGCAGAGATTCCTGTGCCAGTGAGCTCGGGACAGACACGGCTGTAGGCTATTTGTGCAAGGTATAAGAGCTCATCAGGTAGGCCAATTTTATGACGTTACCACTGGATCAGAGCATGATATTTTTCCCTTTCATGCTGAGTGGTTATCGAAAGGGAGAGAGATGGAAATATGAGTAAAATACATTGACAAACTATTGTCATTCTCAATGGATCTAAAAACAGACTTTGTTTGCTTGCTGTTTTAGGTTAAGAAAACATTACTTTGAGAAGCTCCACAGCTCATTAGTGGTGGTGCGTTAAGCCAATCATAAATACTATCAGATCCCCAGATGGGCACATTCATATGCCTACATTTACATGCAGGCTAAGTAGCCTATAGGCTTACTTCTATGCGTAATCAGGTGCATGTCCTTACTCAACATTGACAGGAGCACTCCAAACAAGAGACACTGACTAAATTGACAACTTGTCAATGGAATTAAATAAACAAACTTGTTTCTCACAAGCATAGGTTGTGTGTTCTGCAAACAACATGCCCACTCTGACAATAAGGTAATATGTACATGTAGGTAGAGTTAAAGTGACTATACATAAATAATAAACCAGAGAGTAGCAGCAGCGTAACAGAGGGGTCTGGGTAGACCTTTGATTAGATGTTCAGGAGTCTTATGGCCTGGGGGAAGAAGCTAGCTAGCCTTTTGGACCTAGACTTGGCACTCCGCTACCGCTTGCCGTGCGGTAGCCTGAGAGAACAGTCTATGACTAGGGTGGGGGGGAGTCTTTGACCATTTTTAGGGCCTTCCTCTGACACCTCCTGGTATAGAGGTCCTGGATGGAAGAAGCTTGGCCCCAGTCAGGTACTGAATGCATTACCAGAAATTAACGTAACCAAACAAACATTGTAGATTTGAAATGATAGGAATTAACGGTAAATGTACTACTGGTGATGTATGTAATGGGGAATTGATAGACACTAACAATCAAACACAAACAATTCACACAATAAAGTTATGAAACAAATTGATGGGAGAGAGGGCATTCTGGAGAGAGATGTGCATCTTAACCACATCCCCTTCTTGGACTGTCATCCAGCGGCTTGCGCAATGGATTAGTCATATTTCCTACTGCTCGACAAAAGATTATTGTTTGACCAACAGCCTATCAACCAAACAATCGACCAGTTGACTAATTGGGGTCAGCCCTACAGTAAACAGCCCTGGTAATGTTTGTCTGAAGTTGTCTGATGATCTGTGCCTTTCGGCACTGGACTGAACTAAAGTGGTGGGAAAACACATTTTTCCAATTTGGAGATGAAAAACCACAAGCTTCCTGCGTTGTTTCCTGCGTTGTTTACGATCTGTACCTAGAGTTGCTCTTTAAAGTCGTCTTTGAACTTGAGTCTGAGTGCTCTACTCAGAATTCCTTTGTATTCATATAAACACTTTGGATAATGGAATTTTTGTGCTTTGGAGAGGAAAAGGTAATCTTTCTCGCATCACAGTGCTGTTGTGTGACACCCGCACTGAAACGGAGACCTTTGGGACATAACTGCATTGTTTGGTTTATCCAATGCCCAAAATGTCTGAAGACTGAGCACATTTTTGATTGTTAGTGTTAAAGGGATACTTTGGGATTTTGGCAATGAGGCCCTTTATCTACTTCCCCAGAGTCGGATGAACTCGTTGATACCATATTTATGTCTCTGTGTACAGTTATAAGGAAGTTGCTAAATAGCACAAGCGCAATTGCTAACTAGCATTACCCATAGACTTCCAGTCATTGTGCATCTGCTAGCATGCTAAAACTAAAATACTGAGGTTCATTGTTTTTACCACATGGTTATAAAAATGTATCGATACTAAGTCTAAACACTTTATAAGATACTGTATCAAACAAGACATCAGACAAAAGATTGATGCAATGGTGTGCGGCGGTAGGCAGTTAACTGTTTGTAATTTAATAATCCCCAGTGAAGACTTCTCTTTGATCCAGGTTGGCTCTTCACACTGCCTTAGGGGATGCACTCCCGCTGGCCTATTCACCATGGACTGACTGCACTAAAAGACCGATAAACACCCTCTGCTCTGTCAGTAGAACATTTTATTTTACAGAGGCTGTACAGTTATTTATGTAGGCATATAAACTCAGAAAAAAAAGAAACTCTCTTTTTCAGGACCCTGTCTTTCAAATATAATTAGTAAAATTCAGATAATTTCACAGATCTTCATTGTAAAGGGTTTAAACACTCTCCCTTGCTTGTTCAATGAACCATAAACAATTAATGAACATGCACCTGTGGACCGGTCGTTAAGACACTAACAGCTTACAGACGGTAGGCAATTAAGGTCACAGTTATGAAAACTTAGCACACTAAAGAGGCCTTTCTACTGACTGAAAAACACCAAAAGAAAGATGCCCAGGGTACCTGCGCATCTGCATGAACGTGCCTATAGGCATGCTGCAAGGAGTCATGAGGACTGCAGATGTGGCCAGGGCAATAAATTGCGATGTCCGTACTGTGAGACGTCTCAGACAGCGCTACAGGGAGACAGGATGGACAGCCAATCGTCCTCGCAGTGGCAGACCACGTGTAACAACACCTGCACAGGATCGGTACATCTGAACATCACACCTGCGGGACAGGTACAGGAATGCAACAACAACTGACCGAGTTACACCAGGAACGCACAATCCCTCCATCAGTGCTCAGACTGTCAGCAATAGGCTGAGAGAGGCTCGACTGAGGGTTTTGTCTCACCAGGGGTGATGGTCAAATTCGAGTTTCTCGTCGAAGGAATGAGCATTACACCGAGGCCTGTACTATGGAGCGGGATGGATTTGCAGGCGGAGGGTCCGTCATGGTCTGGGGCGGTGTGTCACAGCATCATAGGACTGAGTTTGCTGTCGTTGCAGGCAATCTCAATGCTGTGCATTACAGGGAAGACATTCTCCTCCCTCATGTGGTGCCCTTCCTGCAGGCTCATCCTGACATAACTCTCCAGCATGACAATGGCACCAGCCATACTGCTCGTTCTGTGTGTGAATTCCTGCAAGACAGGAATGTCAGTGTTCTGCCATGGCCAATGAAGAGCCCGGATCTCAATCTGGGACCTGTTGGATCGGAGGGTGAGGGCTAGGGCCATTCCCCCCCAGAAATGTCTGGGAACTTGAAGGTGCCTTGGTGGAAGACATCTCACAGGGTGTCAAATCGGAGGGCCTGTTGTCCGGACCTCTGGCAGTCTCTATGGGTGTGCCACAGGTTTCAGTTCTCGGGCCGACCCTTTTCTCTGTATACGTTAATGATGTTGCTCTTGCTGCTGGTGATTATTTGATCCACTTCTACGCAGACGACACCATTCTGTATACCTCTGGCCCTTCTTTGGACACTGTGTTAACAAACCTCCAGACGAGCTTCAATGCCGTACAACACTCCTTCCGTGGCCTCCAACTGCTCTTAAATGCAAGTAGAACTAAATGCATGCTCTTTAACCAATCGCTGCCCGCACCTGCCTGCCCGCCCGTCACTACGCTGGACGGTTCTAACTTAGAATATGTGGACAACTACAAATACCTAGGTGTCTGGTTAGACTGTAAACTCTCCTTCCAGACTCACATTAAGCATCTCCAATCCAAAATTAAATCTAGAATTGGCTTCCTATTTCACAACAAAGCATCCTTCACTCATGCGGCCAAACATACCCTCGTAAAACTGACTATCCTACTGATTCTCGACTTCGACGATCATTTACAAAATAGCCTCCAACACTCTACTCAGCAAATTGGATACAGTCTATCACCGTGCCATCCGTTTTGTCACCAAAGCCCCATATACTACCCACCACTGTGACCTGTATGCTCTCCAGCCAACGAGAGCATACAGGTCGCCAAACCCACTGGCTCCAGGTCATCTGTAAGTCTTTGCTAGGTAAAGCTCCGCCTTATCTCAGCTCAGTAGTCACCATAGCAGCACCCACCCGTAGCACGCGCTCCAGAATAAGGAAAACATAACTTGGGGCTTTGGCACAAAGTTAGTCCGCAAATGTTAATGAGGGAAGTCCCTGTTTACATGTACAAGTATTTGTATTTAAAGAATAGAACTGACAGAAATGGTTGACATTAGCACGTGTATTTCAGGTACCTTCAATTCATTCAGAATTTAAAGAATTCAAAATAATGTGATTTATTTATTTGAACCAACATTTTAGGCTTGAAGAAATGTCAGCTAGTCAAGGCAGACTTATGGTGATGCCTTCTGAAAGCTAGCCAGCGGAGGATGCAACCAGAGGATATTCCTGGAGACAGTTTACACTGCATTTGGCTGTCTCCAGACCTCTACGCATCACTTTCTCATTTTGACAGCGTTCTCTTCCTGCTTGTTTGAAGTGATCTTGTCGTGTTGATGTGCTTTCATATTATCTCTTGGCCTTTCTGTGGTTGATGAGCTATGGTAGCTAGCTTAGCAAAACCCATTATTAGCCGAAATTGTTCTAAAAGCCAGAAGTTAAGTATTACACACTATCAGAATATTCTCATGTAATTGAATGCAGTGATTGTCTGTTTTCTCCTTCCTCCGTGAGAAAGTTTGAGGCGATAAATGAGGGCGCTCAGAGGTGCGCCTTCTTGTTAGAGCCTTATCTTTCCCACAGAGGCAGAAATAAGAGTGAAGCGTATCTCTCGGTGTATCAACTTAGAACAGAAACCGACACAGAGAGAACAAGCATGGATTTCGTAGTCTGTCAGGGATGGCGGTTTTCCATGAGAATGCTGCTTCTACCGTTCTCTCATTACCTGTTTGTTTATGTAGAATGCAATGTGTAGCGCATCTCAAACACATCATTTAGGTGAAGCCAGAGCCAAGGGGTTGTCTCCCTTTTTCATTTTAAGATTGTTCCTCCTTTCTGAAGATCATATGTACATTGTTCGGGATTATAATAGAACCGCAAACGTCTACCTTTTGGAATTTGATTGAATTGTGTTGCAATGACTTAAATGCAAATTCCTCTCCCCCTCCCCAGAGCTCCCTCCTGAGAGGGTGGGTCGCAGGCGCAGCATGCCGGGCAGCGCTCTGGACAAATGCCCCTCCATGGAGCCGGCCACCTCTACCCCATTCAAAGTCACGGTGAGCATTCAACAGTACACCTACTCTATTGCTCCCTCTTTCTAGTCACCCCCCTCCCATCTCGAGCTCTCTTCCCATCCCCCCTCTCAAATTCAAATTTTTGTTTTATTGCAATGAAATACAATTGTACATGGATGATAGTTACACTGTATTACTTGTAAATTACTGTATATACAATGTAACTCTTCAGGGAATTAATGGTCATGGTATGTCCCTCAGACTATGGCAACCATATACATATCTGGCAGTAATATTTGTGGTTCTCCCTCACCCAGAATAATTCCCGCATTATGTCATTAGTAAATGCACAGAATTTGGGAATTGATTGAGATATTTTCTAGAAAAAATCTTCTCTTATTTAGGAATATTTCACACAGTAGATCAAAAAGTGTCTCTACCTCCCCTGTCGTGCAGTGACCACATAGAAACTCCTCTTTGAGTAGCCATGTGTTTTTGTCTGTCCCTTTTTCTATAGCCAATTTGTGGTCACTGAGCCTGTATTTGGTCAGGATCCGTCTCTGTTTTGTATCTCTGAGAGTAGAGATATTCTGCCAATTTGTATGTTCTTTTGAGGCCCAAATTTAGTTTATTCAGTGTTTTTGTTTCATTTTCCCAATTTGTCAAATAGGTTTTCATTTATGTAACAATTTGATTGATTTCCGTGTGTGTTTAAATTATAGGGTTATAGGGTTTTTTAACAGCTGACATAGGGGACTCTTTTCAGGGTTCAGCTCTTGGGTTTCCAGTGCTTTGATTTGTAAGGCTGTTAATTTCAAAATGTTAGTGTCCTTTTCTTTATATTTACAATTAAAGAGAATCATCCAAGTTCCACTCTGCATGGATTATTTGGAACTCTCTTTTGGATATTTAGGATAATTCTGCAGAATTCTGTGTGTCGATTTTCTATTGGGTTTTTACCAATGAGTATAATCGTAATTACAGGTTGGACCCCAAACCTTGCTTCCATATACTGGAATTGGTCAAATTACACTACTGAATATTTTGCACAAGATTTGGATAGGAATATTTATTTTAGAGAATTGTAATTTTATGGACTAAAATACTTCACAGGGTTTTTCTTTTAGTGCATTCACTGCCAGACCAAATCCACCACAGGCACTGATTTTTTTGTGTCCCTGTTAGTTGTACCTGGGACTAAATTCGAATGAGTGTCTGCTGCTCTGATTCCTGGCCTTTTTCGGGAAATCAGAACTTTGGTTTTCTGAAAGTTATTGTTGATTGCCCCACGGATGCTGTATTCTCAAAGAATGTTAAGTTGTTCCTGTAGACCTTGCTCTGTTAGTGACAGTAGGACAATGTCACCTGTGTAGAGCAGGAATCTGACCTCCTCATCCTTGAGGGTGAGTCCAGGGGCTGCAGATCGGTCCAACAACACTGCTAGTTCATTGATGTAGACATTGAGCAGGGTTGGACTTAAACTGCACCCTTGTCTCAACCCTCGCCCTTGAGCAAAATGTTTTTATTTTATTGTTCAGTTTAATGCTACATGTGTTTCAGTAAATACATTTTATGATGTATACTTTACCCCCAATGCCGCTTTGGAGGGTTTTGTAATATAATCCATAATTCCAAATGGAATCAAAAGCATTCTTAAAATCAACAAATGTGCAAATATTTTTCCTCTGCATTTCTGATGTACTTGTTGGTTTATTAGTGTGTAATGTTTGTATGTGGTATCAGGGAATATCAGGGAAGCAGCCACTCTTCAAAACCAGGTTGAATAATTTTAATAAGGTTTCCTGCAACTCAGGAGTAATTCCATAAATATTCCATAGACTTTCAAAGTGATCTATCCAAATGTTGCCGTTTATTTATACTTTTTTCATTTAGATCATTCCATTTCTCCCAGAACGGGTTTCCATCAATGAAGTCTTCATTCTCTTTTAGAGTGTTTTCAAAATGCTTCCATCTTAGGTTTTGTTTGTATTCTTTCAATGTATCAAATCAAAACAATTTAATTTGTCACATACATCTGAATACAACAAGTGTAGTAGACCTTACTGTAAAATGCTTACTTACAAGGCCTTAACCAACAATGATGCCGTTTTAAGAAAATAAGAGTTAGGCAAATATTTACAAAATAAGCTAAAGTAACAATAAAAAAACAATACGGCTATGTACAGGGGGTACCAGTACCAAATCAATGTGCGGGGATACAGGTTAGTCGAGGTAATTGAGGTAATATGTACATGCTGGGCTGAATACCGGATTTTACGATATAACGGTTTTGCTGCACATACCGGTTTTGGTTTTTACTTCTATAACGGTATTTGAATGTTTGGTTTGTTAAATGTGATATGTATAAAGTCAATTTGTATAGTTTACTTCACTTCTTGAGTCATCTATATCTGTTCTCTCTCTATTCCGTTTTCCACACAGACCTAGCCCCGCCCCCTGTCTCTCAAGGAGTGAATTTGTTGTTCCTCTACCACGAGTCACTTGCGTTCAGTTTCTGCATGGTAAATGCAGCAGATGAAACAATGTTGATGAAAATTAATGCTGTTTTCACTTTGCTTCTTAATATACATCCACTAGACTTCTACAATTATGCTTAGTTCGTGTTTCTTACATCTGCAAACAGCTAGTTTGTCTTTTCTTAGTAAGTTGGGCCTAAATCTTGTTAGCTGCTATTGCTAATCGCTATTATATTCAAACTATAGAATTTTAATGGTCATTCTATATCCATGATTCCAACAGTTCATCTAAAGTGTTTTGCTCTAAATCACAAGTCAAATCGCATTTGCAACATTTGGTCAAAATGTAGGCTTCGATTGTTTGCCCATATTATGCCACCCTCCGTGACAGTGTGGAAATTATCTCAAATGAGTGCAAGAAATTTAGAAATGGATGAAAATGCTGACTTTTTTGGTGGGGTTGAATTGAACAGTATAAAACAATCAGAATAGAGGAAGACCCATAGAAATCACTATAAATATGTTTTGCCACCAATGTTCACTCAAGTTTTTCCAGCACTGAGCAAATTTCAGGTCATCTGAGCGCAAATTGAAATGTTGTGAAAATTCTGTGCAACTTCCAGCATGCGTTTACTGTGAACACTGAGGCTGTACCCGCTTTAAGCTAAAGTTTTAAGTGGCCAAGTAGGCTACTGTGGCTATTTGCTTATAATGACAGTCTACCAGAGTGGCCTACCATCAATTTCAATGGAGAAAATGCATCCTATAACATTTTAACATGTAAATAGCTGTTATATTATTCAGCCTACAGGAACAGCTAATGTGTGGTGTTCAATGTCCTATCCTACCGATCCTTGACTTCGGCGATGTCGTTTACAAAATAGCCTCCAACACTCTACTCAGCAAATTGAATGCAGTCTATCACAGTGCCATGCGTTTTATCCCCAAAGCCCCATATACTACCCACCACTGCGACCGGTATGTTCTCGTTGGCTGGCCCTCACTACATATCCGTCGCCAAACCCACTGACTCCAGGTCATCTATAAGTTTTTGCTAGGTAAAGCCCCGCCTTGTCTCAGCTCACTGGTCACCATAGCAGCACCCACCCGTAGCACTGGCTCAAGCAGGTATATTTCACTGGTCACCCCCAAAGCCAATTCCTCCTTTGGCTGCCTTTCCTTCCTGTTCTCTGCTGCCAATGACAGGAATGATTTGCAAAAATCACTGAAGCTGGAGACTCATATCTCCCTCACTAACTTTAAGCACCAGCTGTCCGAGCAGCTCACAGATCACTGCACCTGAACATAGCCCATCTGTAAAAAGCCCATCTAACTACCTCTTCTCCATATTGTTATTTATTTTCTTGCTCCTTTGCAGCCCCGTATCTCTACTTGCACATTTGCCTTACCTCCCTTATCTTACCTCATTTGCACACACTGTATGTAGACTTTTCTATTGTGGTATTTGACTGTATGTTTGTTTATTCCATGTGTAACTAACTACAGTGCCTTGCGAAAGTATTCGGCCCCCTTTGTTAAAAAAGTTTGAAATATCCAATAAATGTCGTTCCACTTCATGATTGTGTCCCACTTGTTGTTGATTCTTCACAAAAAAATACAGTTTTATATCTTTATGTTTGAAGCCTGAAATGTGGCAAAAGGTCGCAAAGTTCAAGGGGGCCGAATACTTTCGCAAGGCACTGTATGTGTTGTTTGTGTCCCACTGCTTTGCTTTGTCTTGGCCAGGTCACAGTTGTAAATGAGAACTTGTTCTCAACTGCCCTACCTGGTTAAATAAAGGTGAAATAATAAAAAACAGAAAATGTAAGCCTACATTCAATGGGACTTTTGGTGAAAAAAAGATGCTTGGCTTGACATTAACCTGTTTATCCACGTGTCCTTCAGACAAGGAGGTGACTGAACATGTTGTGTTTGTTTGATGCAAGAAACCACTTTACAAAATAAAATGCATAATTATTCCCATACTATTTTTACAGAGAATCAGACAAATTATACTACCCTCTGCCTATTGGCTACTTAGCTTATTCAAGCCTGTCTCAAATTACAACATTGCCCCTTTCTAAGACAAAAAACAAGCTCTTTACTTGTCTCTTTTCAAAGACGTCTAGAAATATACACGTTTTGTACTCTTTTAGGAAGCAATCACTCCCCTATTGCTGACTACAAAAGATCTATAACTGGGCTAATAACTCACTAACTAGCAAAGGATATGAACAAAATGTGCACACGTGGCTACATGCAGCTCTTGCTTTGATCTCAAAACAAGTGCATCTACTCACAAAAGCTCATGCTGTAAACACAGTCCAGTTCAATGTAAATGGCACAGATCCATATATGACAATGGTCTATTTGCATATAGGCCTACTACAGCTCTAATGGTTTATGCCACGCTGATCTGTGTAGAGTACGGGCGTGTCAACGCAATTGACAATAGATGCAATACAACAAAATCTCTTGCATAGTTTTTGTTTCGGTATCTTACATTGAAAATGACTAATATTGTGTTGATTTGATCACAATTGCCACAGTAAAGGGAAACGTTGATAGTGTTAACAGGGAAAACTCTAGAACAGGGGTCACCAACCTTTTTTGAGTCAAGATCACTTTGAGTCAAAATGCAAGCTGAGATTTACTGCTCAGATGTTTAAAAAATTACTTAAGAAGAGAAAAAAACATTACTTAAAAGTAAGCACTGTATTGTTGTTTGGGCCATTTACAAAAAAAAAATATTTCAAAATATATGATCACACCGGCAATAGAACCATTGTTGTATTACTTCTGAAATGCAGATGAGTGGGCATACATTTTAAATAATTTGGTTTTTATTTGTATTTTATTGGGCTGATGGTGCCTGCATCTGATGGTCTGTCTCAGTGGAGGGCGAGAGCAGCAGACTGAGGGTCCGCCTCTCAGCATCCCTCCACTCTCTCTTTCCTCTACTGACACTGACCAAAAAGGGACATCGTCTTCCAGCTGATGGCGAAACTCGAGTCACACTGCATTATTATATATATATATATATATATATATATATATACATATATATATATATATATATATTAACTGCAAGAATCTCACAACAATCACTATTTTGCTTTCCCTGCCTGCTACTCAGTGGAGAGGGGTGTGGTCCAAGTCTGGGTTTAAGGATTTAAAAAGTCTGTCTGAAAGGGTCTCAAAACATGTTTGTATGTGATGCATAATTCTCAACGCCGTTAAACTGGGATTCCTGGGGAGATCAAACATTGTGGCTCAGCTAGATATATAGACGAGCCATCAACATTCACAACCAACAGAGGAGAATGGGTATGTGCTTGCCAAAATTATAGCATGCATTAAATTGTCTGGCAACTGTGAGACAGCACTGCGGGGCCATGACGAGTCAGCCGACTCCTTGAACACAGGCGTTTTCAATTGTATTTTTGAGGCCATGTGTGATGGAGATTACAGGGTACAAAAGAGCACTATTACTATCTGTGATTTACAGGAGACATCAGTGGTCTCGTCAGCCTGTACAGATGCAAAAATAATCTCCTTCTTAGCTATAGCTTCTCTGTACACTTCATACATACAATCCAAAACTTTGTTTTAGATCATGCTTGATGTACCCTTAAATTGGTTGGTCGTCAAAATGCTGCGTTACTTGTTACCAGACAACAGTGTGTGTGAAAAGTTTTTGTAGAGGTGAAGGACTACTGGTGTTGGCCTTTCCAACGCATCAAACATCTAGCCTATAGCCAGTTTTAGAGAAATGTAATCAGCGAATATTATAACAGCTTTCATTGCCGGCTTCCAGCCCCCATTGTAAGAGCTTTCATTGTCTGCTTACAGTGCCTTGCGAAAATATTCGGCCCCCTTAAACTTTGCGACCTTTTGCCACATTTCAGGCTTCAAACATAAAGATATAAAACTGTATTTTTTTGTGAAGAATCAACAACAAGTGGGACACAATCATGAAGTGGAACGACATTTATTGGATATTTCAAACTTTTTTAACAAATCAAAAACTGAAAAATTGGGCGTGCAAAATTATTCAGCCCCTTTACTTTCAGTGCAGCAAACTCTCTCCAGAAGTTCAGTGAGGATCTCTGAATGATCCAATGTTGACCTAAATGACTAATGATGATAAATACAATCCACCTGTGTGTAATCAAGTCTCCGTATAAATGCACCTGCACTGTGATAGTCTCAGAGGTCCGTTAAAAGCGCAGAAAGCATCATGAAGAACAAGGAACACACCAGGCAGGTCCGAGATACTGTTGTGAAGAAGTTTAAAGCCGGATTTGGATACAAAAAGATTTCCCAAGCTTTAAACATCCCAAGGAGCACTGTGCAAGCGATAATATTGAAATGGAAGGAGTATCAGACCACTGCAAATCTACCAAGACCTGGCCGTCCCTCTAAACTTTCAGCTCAGCTCATACAAGGAGAAGACAGAGATGCAGCCAAGAGGCCCATGATCACTCTGGATGAACTGCAGAGATCTACAGCTGAGGTGGGAGACTCTGTCCATAGGACAACAATCAGTCGTATTTTGCACAAATATGGCCTTTATGGAAGAGTGGCAAGAAGAAAGCCATTTCTTAAAAATATCCATAAAAAGTGTTGTTTAAAGTTTGCCACAAGCCACCTGGGAGACACACCAAACATGTGGAAGAAGGTACTCTGGTCAGATGAAACCAAAATTGAACTTTTTGGCAACAATGCAAAACGTTATGTTTGGCGTAAAAGCAACACAGCTGAACACACCATCCCCACTGTCAAACATGGTGGTGGCAGCATCATGGTTTGGGCCTGCTTTTCTTCAGCAGGGACAGGGAAGATGGTTAAAATTGATGGGAAGATGGATGGAGCCAAATACAGGACCATTCTGGAAGAAAACCTGATGGAGTCTGCAAAAGACCTGAGACTGGGACGGAGATTTGTCTTCCAACAAGACAATGATCCAAAACATAAAGCAAAATCTACAATGGAATGGTTCAAAAATAAACATATCCAGGTGTTAGAATGGCCAAGTCAAAGTCCAGACCTGAATCCAATTGAGAATCTGTGGAAAGAACTGAAAACTGCTGTTCACAAATGCTCTCCATCCAACCTCACTGAGCTCGAGCTGTTTTGCAAGGAGGAATGGGAAAACATTTCAGTCTCTCGATGTGCAAAACTGATAGAGACATACCCCAAGCGACTTAAAAAAGTTTGAAATATCCAATAAATGTCGTTCCACTTCATGATTGTGTCCCACTTGTTGTTGATTCTTCACAAAAAAAATACAGTTTTATATCTTTATGTTTGAAGCCTGAAATGTGGCAAAAGGTCGCAAAGTTCAAGGGGGCCGAATACTTTCGCAAGGCACTGTATGTGCCCACGTTAATTTAGACTACTGTTCGGATTTGGTGTACAGGGAGAATACTGTAAGAACGGCCCATGTTCTGAATTATGTCGCTGTGCTAAACATATAGGCAGCATATAGGCTACATCCATCTCAGCTTGCTCATGTCTTTATCGAAATTACGGATTTCCTCTTAACCTCTTATCGTCATATATGCCATAGTTTGTACATCTGCATTGTTATATTGCTTATATAGATCTATCTTTATTAATAATTTTAGGCAATGTTAGAATTATGCATTTCATTGTTTTTCTTACTTTGTGTGTTTATAATTACCTCTGGTGCTTTTCTCGACAAGGAGGGTGTTAAGTTACAGACCAAACAACATTATATTAAAATATCCCCTCCTCGTAACTATGTTTGCCTTTGACAGTCTCTTCCCATTCAAATATTTTTGTTCAACAAAAAGTTCAGTAAATAGACCCATGTAATTACAGTTCATATTGCGAGAGTTGTTTTGTTTGCTCAATGCGGCTGTCAGTGGGTCTGTATATTGTCTATAAAAGTGGATCTTCGTGATTGTATTGTCCTTCCTTTTTAGACCACATAGGCCTAATAAAATACTTCAAATGGTAGGCTAACCACTGACTCTGGGTCTCTCGCTCTCTCTTTCTCTCTTTGTGGTAACTTAAAGAAAAGTCAAGTTAAGGCCTCATCATCTTGCTGAATTTATCTGAATTAATATCGAAATGAATTTCTGTCGTTGTCTAATTTGAAAGTGCTGAACGAATAGGCCTACCTCATCGCAGCTCATTTGCTTGCACTTGCTTATACTTAAGAGCTAAATGTTAAATATATAAGCATAAACATTGTGAATTTACTGAACATAAATGTAATAATGTTTGTGTATGGTTCAAATTAGAGGTCGGACGATTATGATTTTCCAACACCGATACCGATTATTGGAGGACAAAAAAGCCAATACCAATTAATCGGCCGATTTTAAAATATATATATATATATTTTTTTTTTTATTTAAAAAAATGTATACAGTGGGGAGAACAAGTATTTGATACACTGCCGATTTTGCAGGTTTTCCTACTTACAAACATGTAGAGGTCTGTAATTTTGATCATAATACCTATGATCAAAATTACAGACCTCTACATGCTTTGTAAGTAGGATTACTTAAAAATCATACAATGTGATTTTCTGGATGTTTAGATTTTAGATTCCGTCTCTCACAGTTGAAGTGTACCTATAATAAAAATTACAGACCTCTACATGCTTTGTAAGTGGGAAAACCTGCAAAATCGGCAGTGTATCAAATACTTGTTCTCCCCACTGTGTGTGTGTGTGTGTGTATATATATATACACACACACACACACATTTTTGTAATAATGACAATAGCAACAATACTGAATGAACAATTAACACTTTTATTTTAACTTAATATAATACATATTATTGGCTTTTGGATGGGTGTTCTTATGGTGATTCCACAGGTTGGTGGTATTTTTGCCAATTCCATGTAATAGTCCCACACTGGTGCTCTGCTTTTCTCTGCCATCTGTAAAACACACACACAGCTCTGAAGTGACAATGATACTGAAGAGTCTGCTTAGGAGACAAATACTCTCAACTGTTTGAATAAAAATAGAGTTTAAGTTACCTGTGATGAATGTTGACAACAAAAACTGTAATTTCTATATGCAGGAAATCCTATTTTAATAATGGACATGGTAAGAATTGACGACCAAAGTGCGAGTCATAATTTCCATGTCACCTAGCAAAATCTGAAAAGCGGTTCCTTCCTTCATTTATTCCATAGGATATTTTTAGATTCACTTAAAATAAGGTCTGTGTTTCGTGTAGGATTACACCACCTTGCCAATTTTATAACTGTGTAGATATCCATAGGACAAGGTAACTGATCAATATTGGCTAAATATAAGCGAAGATCATTTTTTTTGTAGAGTGGATTTATGAAAATATTTTGACAAACGTTACCTTTTCCTAGTGAGATTTACACATGTATCAAAACGCAGAGGCGGTTTAAGCCTGCACGAAACCCAAACCCAGACCATTATTATAGTTAAGTCTATGATTTGATATTTGATAGAGCAGTCTGACTGAGGGGTGGTAGGCAGGAGCAGGCTCGTAATAGTCAAAGGTATATGGTTTAGAGAGAAATAGTCGATGCGTTATACTTCCTGTAATAACTTGCGGCTGAACTTGAAAGGGGTTCCTTCGTTATTTTACCGTTCATGTCTTCCATAGAGAATGTCTTGATCCGGAGGAATTATAGAAAGCTACGCCAGATAACAGAAATACTCATCACAAACTTTGACTAAAGATACATGTTCTACATATAATTAAAGATACACTGGTTCTTAATGCAACCGCTGTGTCAGCTTTTTAAAAACGTTACGAAAAAAGCCTACCATGCAATAATCTGAGACAGCACTCAGACGTAAAAGTATTTCTCCGCCATGTTGGAGTCAACAGAAATACGAAATTACATCATAAATATTCCCTTACGTTTGATGATCTTTCATCAGAATGCAGTGCAAGGAGTCCTAGTTCCACAATAAATCGTTGTTTTGTTCCATAATGTCCAATAGTTCACTGCTGCCTGTGACTGGAACGAATTGCAAAAATCGCTGAAGTTGGAGACTTATCTCCCTCACCAACTTCAAACATCTGCTATCTGAGCAGCTAACCGATCGCTGCAGCTGTACATAGTCTATCGGTAAATAGCCCACCCAATTTACCTACCTCATCCCCATACTGTTTATAATTATTTACTTTTCTGCACACCAGTATCTCTACCTGTACATGACCATCTGATCATTTATCACTCCAGTGTTAATCTGCTAAATTTAATTATTCGCCTACCTCCTCATGCCTTTTGCACACAATGTATATAGACTCTCTTTTTTTTCTTTTTTTCTACTGTGTTATTGACTTGTTAATTGTTTACTCCATGTGTAACTCTGTGTTGTTGTATGTTCACACTGCTATGCTTTATCTTGGCCAGGTCGCAGTTGTAAATGAGAACTTGTTCTCAACTAGCCTACCTGGTTAAATAAAGGTGTTCTCAACTAGCCTACCTGGTTAAATAAAGGTGTTCTCAACTAGCCTACCTGGTTAAATAAAGGTGTTCTCAACTAGCCTACCTGGTTAAATAAAGGTGTTCTCAACTAGCCTACCTGGTTAAATAAAGGTGTTCTCAACTAGCCTACCTGGTTAAATAAAGATGTTCTCAACTAGCCTACCTGGTTAAATAAAGGTGTTCTCAACTAGCCTACCTGGTTAAATAAAGGTGTTCTCAACTAGCCTACCTGGTTAAATAAAGATGTTCTCAACTAGCCTACCTGGTTAAATAAAGGTGTTCTCAACTAGCCTACCTGGTTAAATAAAGGTGTTCTCAACTAGCCTACCTGGTTAAATAAAGGTGTTCTCAACTAGCCTACCTGGTTAAATAAAGGTGTTCTCAACTAGCCTACCTGGTTAAATAAAGGTGTTCTCAACTAGCCTACCTGGTTAAATAAAGGTGTTCTCAACTAGCCTACCTGGTTAAATAAAGGTGTTCTCAACTAGCCTACCTGGTTAAATAAAGGTGTTCTCAACTAGCCTACCTGGTTAAATAAAGGTGTTCTCAACTAGCCTACCTGGTTAAATAAAGATGTTCTCAACTAGCCTACCTGGTTAAATAAAGGTGTTCTCAACTAGCCTACCTGGTTAAATAAAGGTGTTCTCAACTAGCCTACCTGGTTAAATAAAGGTGTTCTCAACTAGCCTACCTGGTTAAATAAAGGTGTTCTCAACTAGCCTACCTGGTTAAATAAAGGTGTTCTCAACTAGCCTACCTGGTTAAATAAAGGTGAAATATAAAATAAAATACTAGTGTCCAATTAGCTGCATTTGCTAGCACTTTCAGCTCACGTGCCCAAAAGCTGACGCTGGTGCAGGACAACTCGCACGAAAACGTCAAAAATATATATTCCAGGTCGAATAAACTGGTCAAACTAAGTAGAGAATCAATCTTCAGGATGTTATTTTCATATCCAATAACGTTCCAACCGGAGCATACGTTTTGAACTGCAGCCAAATGGAACGACGGTGACACCCACAGAGAAATGCGCCACAGGGAAATTGCATTCTGCCAAGACCGTGACTATTTCCCCTCCCATTCGGTCAAAGTTCACACCAGAAGCTCCATTCCACATTCTACTGAATGAGAACATCTCGTGCAAGGCGTAGGAAGTGCTACCAGACCCATATCTTGTTTGGAAAGGAAGGGCCGATGATGTCAAATTTGACCCACATTCAGAATTTCACTTCTATTTTGGAAGATTGCCTGCCCTATGAGTTCTGTTATACTCACAGACATAATTCAAACAGTTTTATAAACTTCAGAGTGTTTTCTATCCAATAGTGATAATAATGTGCATATATTAGCAATCTAGGACAGAGTAGGATGCAGTTCACTATGGGCACGCAATTCATCCAAAGTGAAAATACTGCCCCCTATCCTCAACAAGTTAACTGTAAGGTTGCAAGATTGGATCCCCCAAGCTGACAAGGTAAAAATCTGTCATTCTGCCTCATTCCTAGGCCGTCATTGAAAAAAGAATGTGTTCTTAACTGACTTGCCTATTTAAATAAAGATTAAATAAAGGTGTAATTTACACACACAAAAACAAAAAAAAAATAGACAAAATCGGCGCCCCAAAATACCGATTTCCGATTGTTATGAAAACTTGAAATCGGCCATAATTAGTCGGCCATTCCGATTTAATCGGTAGTTCAAATGTCAAAACTCATGTCGACTTTCACTATTATTGAATGAGAAGGTGGTTCTTATCCAGTTACATAAATCCACAAAGAGTAGAAACCATGGCTTTATGTACAGTGCCTTGCGAAAGTATTCGGCCCCCTTGAACTTTGCGACCTTTTGCCACATTTCAGGCTTCAAACATAAAGATATAAAACTGTATTTTTTTGTGAAGAATCAACAACAAGTGGGACACAATCATGAAGTGGAATGACATTTATTGGATATTTCAAACTTTTTTAACAAATCAAAAACTGAAAAATTGGGCGTGCAAAATTATTCAGCCCCTTTACTTTCAGTGCAGCAAACTCTCTCCAGAAGTTCAGTGAGGATCTCTGAATGATCCAATGTTGACCTAAATGACTAATGATGATAAATACAATCCACCTGTGTGTAATCAAGTCTCCGTATAAATGCACCTGCACTGTGATAGTCTCAGAGGTCCGTTAAAAGCGCAGAGAGCATCATGAAGAACAAGGAACACACCAGGCAGGTCCGAGATACTGTTGTGAAGAAGTTTAAAGCCGGATTTGGATACAAAAAGATTTCCCAAGCTTTAAACATCCCAAGGAGCACTGTGCAGCGATAATATTGAAATGGAAGGAGTATCAGACCACTGCAAATCTACCAAGACCTGGCCGTCCCTCTAAACTTTCAGCTCATACAAGGAGAAGACTGATCAGAGATGCAGCCAAGAGGCCCATGATCACTCTGGATGAACTGCAGAGATCTACAGCTGAGGTGGGAGACTCTGTCCATAGGACAACAATCAGTCGTATATTGCACAAATCTGGCCTTTATGGAAGAGTGGCAAGAAGAAAGCCATTTCTTAAAGATATCCATAAAAAGTGTCGTTTAAAGTTTGCCACAAGCCACCTGGGAGACACACCAAACATGTGGAAGAAGGTGCTCTGGTCAGATGAAACCAAAATTGAACTTTTTGGCAACAATGCAAAATGTTATGTTTGGCATAAAAGCAACACAGCTGAACACACCATCCCCACTGTCAAACATGGTGGTGGCAGCATCATGGTTTGGGCCTGCTTTTCTTCAGCAGGGACAGGGAAGATGGTTAAAATTGATAGGAAGATGGATGGAGCCAAATACAGGACCATTCTGGAAGAAAACCTGATGGAGTCTGCAAAAGACCTGAGACTGGGACGGAGATATGTCTTCCAACAAGACAATGATCCAAAACATAAAGCAAAATCTACAATGGAATGGTTCAAAAATAAACATATCCAGGTGTTAGAATGGCCAAGTCAAAGTCCAGACCTGATTCCAATCGAGAATCTGTGGAAAGAACTGAAAACTGCTGTTCACAAATGCTCTCCATCCAACCTCACTGAGCTCGAGCTGTTTTGCAAGGAGGAATGGGAAAAAATGTCAGTCTCTCGATGTGCAAAACTGATAGAGACATACCCCAAGCGACTTACAGCTGTAATCGCAGCAAAAGGTGGCGCTACAAAGTATTAACTTAAGGGGGCTGAATAATTTTGCACGCACAATTTTTCAGTTTTTGATTTGTTAAAAAAGTTTGAAATATCCAATAAATGTTGTTCCACTTCATGATTGTGTCCCACTTGTTGTTGATTCTTCACAAAAAAATACAGTTTTATATCTTTATGTTTGAAGCCTGAAATGTGGCAAAAGGTCGCAAAGTTCAAGGGGGCCGAATACTTTCGCAAGGCACTGTAAACCCTAAATGTTTGTGGGCCCTGTTTATCACTGTTATAGTGCATATAATGTATTATTTAGAGTTGTGTAGTGGCTTCACTAGGCATGTATTAAAAAAATGAAAAATGGTTCTTTGCCCCACCTAGATTGACATGCTAAAATCACCACTGCTATAAATAATTTTCCTTCTCATTCCTTCTCAATTGACCAATAGTGAAGACATCAAACTATTAAAGAACACCTGGAATTATGTAGTAAACAAAAATTGTTAAACAAATCAAATATATTTTGTATTTGAGATTCTTCAAAGTAGCCACCATTTGCCTTGATGACAGCTTTGCACACACTTGGCATTCTCTCAACCAGCTTCATGAGGTAGTCACATGGAATGCATTTCAATTAACAGGTGTGCCTTGTTCAAATTTAATTTGTGTAATATCTGTCCTTAATGCGTTTGAGCCAATCAGTTTTGTTGTGACAAGTTAGGGGTGGTATACATAAGAAATACCTATTTGGTAAAATACCAAGTCCATATTATGAAAAGAACAGCTTAAATAAGCAAAGAGGAACGACAGTCCATCATTACTTTAAGACATGAAGGTCAGTCAACCTGGAAAATATCAAGAACTTTTAAAGTTTCTTCAAGTGCAGTCGGAAAAACCATCAAGCGCTATGATGAAACTGGCTCTCATGAGGTCTGCCACAGGAAAGGAAGACCCAGAGTTACCTTTGCTGCAGAGGATAAGTTCATTAGTGTTACCAGCCTCAGAAATTGCAGTCCAAATAAATTATTCACAGTGTTCAAGTAACAGACACATCTCAACATCACCTGTTCAGAGAAGACTGTGTGAAATAGGCCTTCATGGTCAAATTCTTGCAAAGAAACCACAACCAAAGGACACCAATCAGAAGAAGAGACTTGCTTGGGCCAAGAAACACGAGCAACAGACATTAGAAGGGTGGAAATCTGTCATTGGTCTGAAGAGTCCAAATTGGAGATGTTTGGTTCCAACCACCCTGTCTTTGTGAGACGCAGAGTAGGTGAACGGATGATCTCCACATGTGTTGTTCCCACTGGGGTGCTTTGCTGGTGGGGGTGCTTTGCTGGTGACACTGTCAGTGATTTATTTAGAATTCAAGGCACACTTAACCAGCATGGCTGCCACAGCATTCTGCAGTGATACGCCATCCCATCTGGTTTGCACTTAGTCTCAATCTTATTTGTTTTTCAACAGGACAATGACTCAACACACCTCCAGGCTGTATAAGGGCTATTTGACCAAGATGGGGAGTGATGGAGTGCTGCATCAGATGACCTGGCCTCCACAATCACCAGACCTCAACCCAATTGAGATGGTTTGGGATGAGTTGGACCGCAGAGCGAAGGAAAAGCAGCCAAGTGCTCAGCATATGTGGAAACTGTGTTGGAAAAGCATTCCAGGTGAAGCTGGTTGAGAGAGTGCCAAGAGGGTGCAAAGCTGTCATCAAGGCAAAGGGTGGCTACTTTGAAGAATTTAAAATATATATTTAAATTTGTTTAACACTTTTTTGGTTACTGTTATGTCATAGTTTTGATGTAGAAGAGAGTAAAAATTTAAGAAAAACCATTGAATGAGTAAGTGTGTCCAAACTTTTGACTGGTACTGTATATCCCAATCTGACTTTGGTGCAGGTCATTTTGTTCTTCACATTGCCCCGTCTCTGGTAAACACGCGTTTTTTTTTTAAATAAAATGAAAAGTTGATTTGTCACATGCACAGGATACAGAAGATGTAAACAGTACAGTGAAATTGTTAAATGCACAGTAGCAATAACAAAAACAAAGGGTCCAGATTGTAAAAATGTTTTAGAATTATTAATGACACTTACCTGACACACTTGTCTAAAATTGAAATGCTATAACTAACACATCTACAGTAGTTCCTCCTTTGAAAGTTGCAAAGTACCATTAATGTTTGTTAGTGCTAGTTTGACCACCAGAGGGCGTCTTTGAGAAGCCCCAGGGTAGCCTCTTAACTGACTTGCCTAGTTAAATAAAGGAGCATTACAAAAAAAGAGCATTACGTTTCTACACCCTCGTTTTCTAATTCCAGTCTAACCAATACCCAAACAGAGATTCAGTGAAAATAAACATCTCATTGATTTATAAAGACCAGTCCCCATGCCTGTCTCAGAGCAGTGTGAAACGGTGCTAAAATAGTTGTAGGCTATTGCTTCAAATCCTATTGGTTCTAACTTTAATATGCTCTTTAAATAAATAAGACCTGTGCCACTTTTAACAGAACATTACTCAACACTAGTGAGACTCATGTCGCCTACAGTATATCGAAAAAAAGACTCCTTCAATAATTACATTGGTGAATATTTCTGTAATTGAGTGATATTTATTCCCATAGTAATTCGTTATGGATCCATAACTAAATAAACATCGGCATGTTGAAAGAGTATTTTTATCATTATTTTATTAATGAAAGCATAAAGATACCATTATTAGTTACATTGTTTTAGTTTGAATGTGCAGACTGGCACTAAGAACAGAACAGCGGGAACGTTTCCCTTGTCAGTGCCATTATTAGTGCAATGCCCCATAAAGTGTTGCCAGTGTGGCGGGGAGGGGGTCCACCCCCCACCCCCCTTACTCCTCCTCGCTTCCCCATGGGCTAGGTCAGTCTTTTGTGAGTTGCTCTCTTTCAGTGGATACAGATGGAGAAATGCAAGGCAATCCCATTGTGCGCAACTCAGGAGCCATGAACAATATGACCAATATATATCGTCCTGCTAATAAAAGGGTTAATAATACACTGCTCAAAAAAATAAAGGGAACACTTAAAAAACACACTGTAACGCCAAGTCAATCACACTTCTGTGAAATCAAATTGTCCACTTAGGAAGCAACACTGATTGACAATAAATTTCACATGCTGTTGTGCAAATGGAATAGACAACAGGTGGAAATTATAGGCAATTAGCAAGACACCCCCAATAAAGGAGTGGTTCTGCAGGTGGGGACCACAGACCACTTCTCAGTTCCTATGCTTCCTGGCTGATGTTTTGGGCACTTTTGAATGCTGGCGGTGCTTTCACTCTAGTGGTAGCATGAGACGGAGTCTACAACCCACACAAGTGGCTCAGGTAGTGCAGCTCATCCAGGATGGCACATCAATGCGAGCTGTGGCAAGAAGGTTTGCTGTGTCTGTCAGCGTAGTGTCCAGAGCATGGAGGCGTGGAGGAGGCCGTAGGAGGGCAACAACCCAGAAGCAGGACCGCTACCTCCGCCTTTGTGCAAGGAGGAGCAGGAGGAGCACTGCCAGACCTCTGCAAAATGACCTCCAGCAGGCCACAAATGTGCATGTGTCTGCTCAAACGGTCAGAAACAGACTCCATGAGGGTGGTATGAGGGCCCGATGTCCACAGGTGGGGGTTGTGCTTACAGCCCAACACCGTGCAGGACGTTTGGCATTTGCCAGAGAACACCAAGATTGGCAAATTCGCCACTGGCGCCCTGTGCTCATCACAGATGAAAGCAGGTTCACACTGAGCACATGTGACAGACGTGACAGAGTCTGGAGACGTCGTGGAGAACGTTCTGCTGCCTGCAACATCCTCCAGCATGACCGGTTTGGCGGATGCGTCACTATTGTCTAGACATGTGCACATGTTCTTGAAATACAATAGATGGCCCTAAATCACCCCCAGACACACATGTCTAACTTGATGGGGCATGTAATCATCTGGGGAAGTGCTTTGTTTAGACATGTAGCTAGCCATTTAAACAATGAACCGGCATAGTCCCAACTCATACTTCTACCCATTAATAAAAATATTGTCATAGCTGTAGTATGAATCTCCAGGTAGCTAAAGCTAACCAACCAGGTTCAATGTTACCTAGCTACCATTAGGCTATAACTAAGAATGCAAATGGATTTCTGATTCTAATAATATTGTTACACAGATCATGCACGTAACTTTTAGCTAGCGAGCCAGCAAGGTAACGTTCGCTAGCTATCTAACAGTACACTTTAACTTGCAATTAACAACTTTCTGACAAAATTAGGAATGTATAATATCTAAAAATGTAGGTTGACTCTTGCATACATGGATGAACACTTCACGGCAGACTGGAACCATTTAACTCTGTTTTGTTTGTAGCTACAGTGGTTGCTCCACTAAAAGTTTTGTGATTATGCTGCGGGATTTAGAGGTAATGTATATATATATTTACAACTTTTTTTTCACATACATTTTTCATTTTCCAAAAACTCATCTTCAGAACACTCTCCTGCAATCCTCTTCACCAATTTATATTTATATAAAAAAGTATTATTTACCTCAGATCTGTGATCCTCCGAGAGGCTAGCCAGAAATTAGCCAGAAGCTAGCCGGGAGCTAGCCAGAAGCTGGTCCAGAAGCTACTCTGAAGCTGGTTCAGGGGCTAGTTCAGAAGCTAGTTAGCTTATTTACTGGCTAATCGTTGGTACTCAGCTGACCACGGTTTGTGGTCATCGGCTGTCCTTTGGCTCGAGAATCTATCGCCAGTTTTGTACGGCGCAGCGCGGCTCGGAGCGGAACATATCGGACCAATTTTTCTCTCCATGTCCCTGGATTTCGGCCGCTGGCTCTGGACGTCCATGCCTGGATCTCGCAGCTAGCTAGCTGCTATCCGTGTGACTATCGGCTTTCGTCGATTCCGGAGCTAACATCAATTGTTCCGGAGCTAGCCAGCTGAAGAGTTCCATCAATCACTCCTGGGCTGCAGTCACCTATCCGGACCCGTTTTGCTGCCTACGCGGAGCCCCACCGGGCCTTCACGGCTGGACTGCCGACGTTGTCTACCCGAGGGAATTGTCCGGCTGGCTCCTCCGGCGCAACGTTGCCTGGGAGCCCATCTGCGGCCTGCTAGCCGTTGGCTATCTTATCGGCTGCTATCTGAATAGACAATCGGACAATTTTTATTTTATTTTTATTTATTTATTTATTTTTCTTCTTGGGCCTCTATAACTATATCTATTGTTTTTATTTTTGTTGTTGTTGTGTGATTTGGATTAATCCCCTCTACCATACGGAAACCCACTAATCTACTGACGGAACGCAAGAGTTGGCTAATAACAGACCTCCATCCTATGCTAGCTTGCTCCTATGCTAGCTTGCTACCGATTTAGCTGTCTAAATCGCCGTGACCCCCAACCAACCTCTCCACTCACTGGACCCTTTTGATCACTCGACTGAGCATGCCTCTCCTTAATGTCAATATGCCTTGTCCATTGCTGTTCTGGTTAGTGTTTATTGGCTTATTTCACTGTAGAGCCTCTAGTCCTGCTCATTATACCTTATCCAACCTATTAGTTCCACTACCCACACATGCAATGACATCTCCTGGTTTCAATGATGTTTCTAGAGACAATATCTCTCTCTTCATCACTCAATACCTAGGTTTACCTCCACTGTATTCACATCCTACCTTACCTTTGTCTGTACATTATACCTTGATGCTATTTTATCGACCCCAGAAACCTCCTTTTACTCTCTGTTCCAGACGTTCTAAACGACCAATTCTTATTGCTTTTAGCCGCACCCTTATTCTACTCCTACTCTGTTCATCTGGCGATGTAGAGGTGAATCCAGGCCCTGCAGTGCCTAGCTCCACTCCTATTCCTCAGGCGCTCTCTTTTGACGACTTCTGTAACCGTAATAGCCTTGGTTTCATGCATGTTAACATTAGAAGCCTCCTCCCTAAGTTTGTTCTATTCACTGCTTTAGCACACTCTGCCAACCCGGATGTTCTAGCTGTGTCTGAATCCTGGCTTAGGAAGACCACCAAAAATTCAGACATTTTAATTCCAAACTACAGCATTTTCAGACAAGATAGAACTGCCAAAGGGGGCGGTGTTGCAATCTACTGCAAAGATAGCCTGCAGAGTTCTGTCCTACTATCCAGGTCTGTACCCAAACAATTTGAACTTCTACTTTTAAAAATCCACCTCTCTAAAAACAAGTCTCTCACCGTTGCCGCCTGCTATAGACCACCCTCTGCCCACAGCTGTGCTCTGGACACCATATGTGAACTGATTGCCCCCCATCTTTCTTCAGAGCTTGTGCTGCTAGGCAACCTAAACTGGAACATGCTTAACACCCTAGCCATCCTACAATCTAAACTTGATGCCCTCAACCTCACACAAATTATCAATGAACCTACCAGGTACCTCCCCAAAGCCTTAAACACGGACACCCTCATAGATATCATCCTAACCAACTTGCCCTCTAAATACACCTCTGCTGTTTTCAACCAAGATCTCAGCAATCACTGCCTCATTGCCTGCATCCGTAATGGGTCAGCGGTCAAACGACCTCCACTCATCACTGTAAAACGCTCCCTGAAACACTTCAGCGAGCAGGCCTTTCTAATCGACCTGGCCGGGGTATCCTGGAAGGATATTGATCTCATCCCGTCAGTAGAGGATGCCTGGATATTTTTTTTAAATTCCTTCCTAACCATCTTAAATAAACATGCCCCATTCAAGAAATGTAGAACCAGGAACAGATATAGCCCTTGGTTCTCCCCAGACCTGACTGCCCTTAACCAACACAAAAACATCCTATGGCGTTCTGCATTAGCATCGAACAGCCCCCGTGATATGCAGCTGTTCAGGGAAGCTAGAAACCATTATACACAGGCAGTTAGAAAAGCCAAGGCTAGCTTTTTCAAGCAGAAATTTGCTTCCTGCAAAAAAGTTCTGGGACACTGTAAAGTCCATGGAGAATAAGAACACCTCCTCCCAGCTGCCCACTGCACTGAAGATAGGAAACACTGTCACCACTGATAAATCCACCATAATTGAGAATTTCAATAAGCATTTTTCTACGGCTGGCCATGCTTTCCACCTGGCTACTCCTACCCCGGTCAACAGCACTGCACCCCCCACAACAACTCGCCCAAGCCTTCCCCATTTCTCCTTCTCCCAAATCTGCTCAGCTGATGTTCTGAATGAGCTGCAAAATCTGGACCCCTACAAATCAGCCGGGCTAGACAATCTGGACCCTTTCTTTCTAAAATTATCTGCCAAAATTGTTGCCACCCCTATTACTAGCCTGTTCAACCTCTCTTTCGTGTCGTCTGAGATTCCCAAAGATTGGAAAGCAGCTGCGGTCATCCCCCTATTCAAAGGGGGTGACACTTTTGACCCAAACTGCTACAGACCTATATCTATCCTACCATGCCTTTCTAAGGTCTTCGAAAGCCAAGTCAACAAACAGATTACAGACCATTTCGAATCTCACCATACCTTCTCTGCTATGCAATCTGGTTTCAGAGCTGGTCATGGGTGCACCTCAGCCACGCTCAAGGTCCTAAATGATATCTTAACCGCCATCGATAAGAAACATTACTGTGCAGCCGTATTCATTGATCTGGCCAAGGCTTTCGACTCTGTCAATCACCACATCCTCATCGGCAGACTCGACAGCCTTGGATTCTCAAATGATTGCCTCGCCTGGTTCACCAACTACTTCTCTGATAGAGTTCAGTGTGTCAAATCGGAGGGTCTGCTGTCCGGACCTCTGGCAGTCTCTATGGGGGTGCCACAGGGTTCAATTCTTGGACCGACTCTCTTCTCTGTATACATCAATGAGGTCGCTCTTGCTGCTGGTGAGTCTCTGATCCACCTCTACGCAGACGACACCATTCTGTATACTTCTGGCCCTTCTTTGGACACTGTGTTAACAACCCTCCAGGCAAGCTTCAATGCCATACAACTCTCCTTCTGTGGCCTCCAATTGCTCTTAAATACAAGTAAAACTAAATGCATGCTCTTCAACCGATCGCTACCTGTACCTACCTGCCTGTCCAACATTACTACTCTGGACGGCTCTGACTTAGAATACGTGGACAACTACAAATACTTAGGTGTCTGGTTAGACTGTAAACTCTCCTTCCAGACCCATATCAAACATCTCCAATCCAAAGTTAAATCTAGAATTGGCTTCCTATTTCGCAACAAAGCATCCTTCACTCATGCTGCCAAACATACCCTTGTAAACCTGACCATCCTACCAATCCTCGACTTTGGCGATGTCATTTACAAAATAGCCTCCAACACCCTACTCAACAAATTGGATGCAGTCTATCACAGTGCAATCCGTTTTGTCACCAAAGCCCCATATACTACCAACCATTGCGACCTGTACGCTCTCGTTGGCTGGCCCTCGCTTCATACTCGTCGCCAAACCCACTGGCTCCATGTCATCTACAAGACCCTGCTAGGTAAAGTCCCCCCTTATCTCAGCTCGCTGGTCACCATTGCATCTCCCACCTGCAGCACACGCTCCAGCAGGTATATCTCTCTAGTCACCCCCAAAACCAATTCTTTCTTTGGCCGCCTCTCCTTCCAGTTCTCTGCTGCCAATGACTGGAACGAACTACAAAAATCTCTGAAACTGGAAACACTTATCTCCCTCACTAGCTTTAAGCACCAACTGTCAGAGCAGCTCACAGATTACTGCACCTGTACATAGTCCACCTATAATTTAGCCCAAACAACTACCTCTTTCCCTACTGTATTTAGTTTATTTATTTATTTTACTCCTTTGCACCCCATTATTTTTTTATTTCTACTTTGCACATTCTCCCATTGCAAATCTACCATTCCAGTGTTTTACTTGCTATATTGTATTTACTTTGCCACCATGGCCTTTTTGCCTTTACCTCCCTTATCTCACCTCATTTGCTCACATCGTATATAGACTTGTTTATACTGTATTATTGACTGTATGTTTGTTTTACTCCATGTGTAACTCTGTGTCGTTGTATGTGTCGAACTGCTTTGCTTTATCTTGGCCAGGTCGCAATTGTAAATGAGAACTTGTTCTCAACTTGCCTACCTGGTTAAATAAAGGTGAAAGAAAAAAAATTTAAAAAATTGAAGAAGAGTGGGACAAGATTCCACAGGCCACAATTAACAGTTATACTTTTGTCAACCAAAGAAAATATTTTTGGCTATGAATGGAGGCAAGACTGGTAGATTATGGTCCCTTACCCCCGAAAGGAAGGTTTGTGTTACTTCAACAGAATATGATCAGGTTAGTGAATTCCCCTTAGAGCAGATGTAGGAAGTGTGATTGCTCAGGTGATCTGGGAGTTGGTGCACAGACACACACACACAGCTCTTTTGTTTGTAATGTCAGGCTACTAATCAGTGGGCTTCCTTTACTGTTACTCTGTTGGATCTTGACAAGCACAGTGACCTTCCTGACAGTTTAGATAGGGTAAATAGATGGAGGAGCCCTCAGGTCAGGCTGGTGGTGCCAGAGAACCAGCTCCATGTTATCTGATGGCACTTTGGCTCCCAACGGTCACATTGGAGGGAGAGACAGCAGATATCTGATCAGCTTATCCTTGTTGCCCCCCCCCATTCTGCACCACAGGTCATAATCAATTGTTAATGGCTTGTTGGGTTCCAGAGAGGACTGAGAATTCACAGCCAAATAAAGCCCTGGCATTCTGTTGTCGAGTTCTTGTTGTGCAGAGGTCAGTGCCTCCCAATGCCATCCTGGCTGAGTCCTCCGAAGAGCAGGTTACTACGGTGACATTACTGCTGAGCGCCTCCCTCCCTGTGGTTTGTCATACCTGAGTCAGATTCATTGGCTGATTACGGCATGGTGACGGATTACCCATTACACGAGAGACGTCCAGACTTATCACCATTGGTAATAAAGTGCTGCGCTTCGCGCAGGATGCATTCATCAGCGCATTGTATATTTGTAATTTGCCGATCTCTCTCTTTAAGGAAAATGCCTAAGTAATGATCGGAAATCTCCCCTCACCTTCTGTCTCTCTCTTCAGGATGTTCTCCAATGGGATAAAGTATGAATGAAATGATTCACTCAATTAATAAAAGCCGTAGGATGATACAGGATGGTGTTGGCATGCTGTGGCTCCTCCCACTAATCATCTCTTGTCCTTCTGTGGGACTAGAGGGAGGCTGGCCATCCTGCACTGAGCAGAGCTCTGAGTGGGAGGGAGGAATGGCGGGGGAGTTGGAAGTGATGTTAATTGAACAGGACCTGGAGCTTGTTGGAGCAGAAGGGGGGGCGGGGGGGGGGGGGGGGGGGGGGGGGGGGGCAGGAGAATCTCAATACCGCCAGCAGGTGGACCCTGTGAGAACCAGCAGGAGACATGAACAGAGAAGAGGATATCCCAAAGGCCTCATTCCTACAAATCTGAAGTTAGAATTTCCACTGTAGTTTGAGCACAGCAGTGAGTCTTTTGATTTGAAGTTCAGCTTCTAGGCCCTACTTACTGGACAGAGCAGTAGAACCACTACTCAATGGTATGTGCCCAACTCCTGAATGTATTTTTTTGGTCAAATTCTCATGCAGCACCGCAGTCTGAACAAAAATAAAAGCAAGGGTTAATCATCGTTTCATCCATTGTGTTTACTATCCTGCCCTACCTACCCTACCCAGAGCCACCCTACCTCACCTTGCCCTAGCCCACCCTACCATGCCCTATCCTACCTCCCCCTACCCTACTCTATCATTCCCTACCTGCCCTACCTATCCCTACCCTGCCTTCCTCGCGTTACCCTACCGTGCCCTACCCTGCCTTCCTTGCGTAACCCTACCTCACTGTGCCCTGCCCTACCTACCCTTCCCTACCTCACCTTACCCTGCCTTTCCTTAACTCACCCTAACCTACCTCGCCCTACCTTACCCTGCCCTACCTTACCTGCCCTACCCCTCCTCGCCCTACTCTACCTTGCCCTACTCTACCATGCCTTATCCTGCCACACCTTACCCTACTCTTCCCTACCTCATCCTGTCCTACCTCGCTCTACCCTACCTACCTCACCCTACCCTGCCTACCCTACCTCGCCTTATCCTGCCCCTCCCTACTTCACCCTACCCAGCCCTATCCTACCTCACCCTACTCTATCAATCCCTACCTTTCCCTACCTCACTGTGTACTACCTACCCTACCCTTCCCTACCTCGCCCCACCCACCCCACCGTACCCTGCCCTACCCTTTCTACCCTACCCTGCCTACCTCACCCTTCCCTTTTTCCTACCTCACCCTACCCTGCCTTACCCTACCCTGCCCTTCCCTACCTTACCCTGCCATGCCCTACCCCACCCTTCCCAGCCCTACCTCACCTCACCCTACCCTGCCTTACCATACTCTGCCCCTCCCTACCTTATCCTACCCTGCCTGACCCTACCCTATCCTACCTCTCCCTACTCTATCATTCCCCTACCTGCCCTACCTTGCCTTCCTCGTGTTACCCTACCACGCCCTACCCTGCCTACCTCGCCTTACACTACTTCACTCTGCCCTGCCTCGCCCTACCTACCCTGTCCTTCCCTTCCTCAATATGCTCTATCTACCTCACTCCACCCTACCTCGCCCCTACTCTACCATGCCATACCCCCCACCCTACCTCGCTCTACCCTACCTACCCTACCTTCCTCACCCTATACCATGCCATACCCTTCCCTGCCTTGCCCTACCTTGCCAGTCCTTATAACTACCTCACCCTGCCCTTCTCTATCTTACCTGCCCTAACTCACCCTTCCCTGTCCTATCCTACCCTGTCCAACCCTACCTCGCCCTGTCCTACCTTACCCTACCGCAACCTTCCCTGTCCTAGTTTGCCCTTCCATTGTCCTACCCCACCCCACCCTGACCTACCTACTTTTGCCCTACATGCCCTACCTAACCCTAACCTACCTCACCAGACCGTATCCCACTCTACCTCACCCTATCCTACCCTTCCTCACCCTATTCTACCCTACCTCACCCAGAGGTTCTCTGTAGGGGAGCCAGGGTCTGCTGAATCATCAAGCCCCTCTCTCTCCTCCAGCTCTGTCAAGCACAATCAATAATTTGCATTCCAGTCTCTCTGCAAATGTCATAGGAAGGGAAAGCCTAAGAATAGAGATCCCAGATTCCCCACAAATTACAGCAGGAAAGGAGTAATGCCTCCCAAGAGACTGGCATAAGGGATCATTTCTTTACCCGAAGCAGAAACGTTTGGGTCTTTTGAAGAACTGATTTGCTTGAAAGTACCGTTTTAGAAATGGGAGTCTTGACTGAAACCAGTAAAACCCAACCTCAAGTCAGCTCAACATCGAGAGGCTAGGCTATGTTCAATATCTATAATGTGATGTCATGAATGATTCCCTCCTTGTGTGCATTTTACTTGTCAGTAGCTAGGTTTACATCCAATTGGCGACAGATTTTCACGCGAAGATTGTATAATTGGAATAAAAACAATATGAGCATTTTCCCACCAGACATGTTTCCATCAAACTGACTTGTTGCAGATAAAAGAATGTGTGTGATGACGTAGTGCACATAAACATGACTTTTGCAGCTTAATTCTCAAGTACCAAATAAAGAAATACTATTTAAATGGATTTTCATCTTATTTCAACTGATAGTTTTGTCACAAATGTTTGCATTTTATAGTGAATGTTGCCAGCAGCTCACAGATACAGTGCGGGTATAGATTATTCTGGAAAAGATTTATTTGTCAAACGGCAGCAAGCATCGATCATGTCACCATGTTTGTTGGAAAGGAACATCAAGCTCATCACCTTGATAATGTAATAAGATAATGTATTTATTAAATCTGTATCCTAATAAACGGCATGCTTAACAAAAGAGCTTTCCCAAACGAGTTTAGTGGGAGGACCACACACCATATCATCGCGTCCCTCCAACTTTACTTCGATATGATTGTTATTATATAAATATTTGCGCATAAAGGCTTTTCCACTGCCATTACTCGCATAATTAATTGTACTGATACAAAAAGATCCCACCTTGTCTAGAGTATTTTGGAAAGTTTACTTGCAGGCCTGTCGTTGGATCAAAAAAATTCACATGTAATTTACTCGCATAAAAAGATTGGATGGAAACCTGGTTATTGTCACAGATTTCTTGGATGCATTAATGAGTTCCTCTGTTTGCATGGGAGCTCATGTGATTCAATTGGGGATCGGTGTAGCCTAATGCGGATGGCACAAATATAGTGTCGACTGTAAAATGATAAGTAATAATAACTAAATTAATTTTGGGAGAATTTACCCATGGTTGCTCTAGAAGGAAATAGCCACATTTTTTATGAGCAGTGCTTGTACAATATTGCAGATGGATATTTTCATGTTGTTCCTTGAAGCAGACTAGCGTCGACAATTCTTCCATTTCACAAATGTATGCACAGGGCAGCTACATTAGCTATGGAGTGATGTCTGTAAACTGTTAATTTGTTTGGCGTGTGAGACAGTGGGAAGTGACGTGTGAGACCGATCCTTGTGAAAAACTGTTATTGGATTTATTTAACACAATGTCTGGTGATTGTCTTTTATCCTTAATGCCCAAAGCCTCTCGTTCCTCCTTTGTTGCTTTCCACCCACGATCTTCTTAAATGGCTGCAAAAAGACTATAGTTCAACCATTTGCTCAAATAGTAATTAAGGAAATGCATTAATTGTACAGGGAAGAAGCCTTGTTTAATGTTTAACATTGCAGCACCATCATTATCGCCGCACATGGTTGTGGCTGAGGCTGTATCTTGTTTTGTTCCCCTCACAACCACAGGAGACACAGACGGGTCTAGGTTTTAGAATAATCCAACTCTTGTTGAGCTCTAATCTCTACAGCCTATCAAATGCACATTCTCAGTTTTCCCCTCTCACCTTGCGACCGCTCAAGTCCTGTCATTTTACGTGGAATACTGTTTCCATGGCAACAGGGATTTAGGGGAGTCGCACATCAACGCGGCTGCTTCTGCTGTGTGTGCACAGCGAGCAGATGTGCAGGAGAGATCCACACGACAATTCACAGCTCTCTCCGAATGCCACGGACAAGAGGAGACTGGGGGAGAGAGAGAGGAAGAGCTCAATCAATAGCATTTCCTCTTGTTGCTCCACCGTTTATTTGGTGTTTTATCTAAATGAAATGGGTCTGTGAGTGAATTTTCTCCCTTTGGTCTCTCTCCTCCCCCCTGGGCCACGGCGACGCCCCTCTCTCCCTGTCCAGGGCTTCCTGAGCCGCCGACTAAAGGGCTCCATCAAACGCACCAAAAGCCAACCCAAGCTGGACCGCAACAGCAGCTTCAGAAACATCCTGCCGGGCTTCAAGACCACAGACAATGACAGGTGAGATGCTATTTATCAACCCCCTCCACACACCTACACACACACACAACACCTACACACACAAACACATATTTCATTCTACAAACAAACACACTCATATCCACACACTCTTCACAAGGCTATTAACGTGCACTGGCTATCTTCCATTCACTAACCACTCTATGGTGTCAAGGTCAGTCAATTCTCACAGGAAAAATAAGCTTTTAATTGTACAATGGGCTAATCCACATACTGTACAGTGTGATGTCCTCCCCAACCTTCATATTGTGGGGCTGTGACACCTCACTGGTTGGTGGAATGACACTGTCAGTAGCATGGCTGCAGTGCTTTACGTGGTTCATGCAGTGCTTTACGTGGTTCTTAACCTGCACACACAGTACAGGCTCTTGTTGAGGTGGGAGGAATTGGCTGAGCTGCGCTGCGCTGTGCTGTCTGGAGATTTCATCCCTCATTACACCTGCCCATTAGCCTAGGTTTGGAGGAAGAGGAAATCTTTCTCATGGCAACCACAAGGCACTGGAGCATGATAGTGGCAATGCTTGTGTGAGTAGCTATCCTGGAGTATGATGCAGTGGACCGTACATGCTTGAATACGGTTTGTTACTTTTGAGGGTGTGTTTGTTTGTGTGGGTATGTTTGGAACTGGCATCCAAGCTCCTGGCTCTAGTAGTGTAGACCAGTGTTTACTGTACCATCAACCGAATTTTGGTCTGCTCGGAGTACCCTTAAAGTACACACTCGTGCATTCTACTAGTAAGCCTAAAGTCTCATGAATCTTCTCAAGTACCCTCTGTGGATAGGCCAAGTCCCCCCAGTGGTCCTAGTACCCCTGGTTGGGAACAACAACTGGTGTAGACAAACAGACTGGGTGGGTGTCGTCAACACCAGTCACTGACAGGTCCACTCCCCTCAATGAGCTCACACAACCCACTGAGTGAACGTTATAAATGGCCATGCAGCAGAGTGGTGCCACCTCCACTACACACTGTCATGTTTTGTTTCTATAGTGGCATGGACTCAAGTAGAGGTTGATGTAGCCTATATGCTATATCTGTTCTAATGGTGATTTGATTTTGTTTCTGAACATGAACATGTACCCTAACAACCATTTCATTATCAAGACTGTATGAGGAGCCAATGTGGGCTTGTTCCTTATTCCATAGCTGTACATTATGTTGTGGCATTGTCATTTGTATGGACCTCCTTTGTCTTTGAGGCATTGGTTTTGCTAACCCGGGACGCCTTTGCCTCGAAAGACTCACCCTGCACAGAACAGTGAACTGAGAGAACCCCCCTCCCCCAGTGCTGTAGTGTTTCTGTGGTCGCTTCCGTCGCCTGGTTAGCCATTGGAAGGGTTTCCAGGTCATCTTTTAGTTCCAGCTCAGGGCAGTACTGTACAGTACAGGCAGTGGCCTACTTAATTACAGTGGCACACAGCTCTGTAACAGAGAGACACACTAATACCAAGAGACATGGGACCCTCGGGCCAGCCTGTGTCGCAAGCCTTCTCAGCTTTGTGTGTGTGTGTACTAGTGTCTTTGTTTGGGTTTTATTTAAAGCTTCAATATGTAACTTTTTGGGCGATCCGTCCAAATTCACATTGAAATGTTTGTTTATAGATCTGTCATTCTCATTGAAAGCAAGTCTAGGAAGTGGTAGATATGTTATATGTGTTCTATGTCTATGCTTCCATTGCTTAAGTTTAGTTTTTGCGTCTTTTACTTTCGGCTTTGTACACCAGCTTCGAACAGCTGAAATTACAGTATTCTTGTTTATGGGAAATATATTTCAGAGGTTTAGATGGTATAATGATTCTCTACTCCCATCAAACTCAACTCTGGACCTCGAAGCCACTTCCACTGCATTCTTTCATTGTTCCCCTCTCATCAGGGACTGATTTAGACCCGCGACACCAGGTGTGTGCAATTAATTATTAGGCAGAACACAATACCAGCAGGCTCCGGACTTTGTAGGGTAAGAGTTGAGTACCCTTGCTCTACACTATCCTTGCTAGTTTTGTCACATAAACTAAAATTTAACAAACCATTTGAATTTTAGCAACCAGGAAATAGTGGAGCTATCTTTAAGGAAGAAAAATAGGAAATAGACTGGTGCCTTTTGATGGCAAGCTGCTGTCTTCGTTTTAGAGCCTGATACCAATATTGTTTTTCTCTTGACTAGAGTCACGAATTCCGACTGATACTGTACTGTATGTACTATATTGCAATTGGCCGTGTTGACCTAGTGATTTCTCAGTGTGACTGGCTGACTGGCTGACTGGCTCAATGGCTGACTGGCTCAGTGGCTGGCTGGCTCAATGACTGACTTACCGGCTGGCTCAATGAATGAATGACTGACTGACCGGCTGGCTCAATGACTGACTGACTGACCGGCTGGCTGGCTGACTGACTGACTAGCTGGCTCAATGACTGGCTGGCTGGCTGGCTCAATGACTGACTGGCTGGCTGGCTCAATGACTGACTGGCTGGCTGGCTGACTCAATGACTGGCTGGTTGGCTCAATAGCTGACTGACTGGCTGGTTCAATGACTAGCTTGATGGCTGGCTCAATGACTGACTGACTGGCTAGCTCAATGACTGACTGGCTGGCTGGCTCAATGGCTGGCTGGCTGGCTCAATGGCTGGCTGGCTGGCTGGCTCAATGACTGACTCAGTGGCAGGCTCAATGGCTGGCTAGCTGGCTCAATGACTGACTGACTGGCAGGCTCAATGACTGGCTGGCTGGCTAGCTGGCTCAATGACTGACTGGCTGGCTGGCTGGCTGGCTGGCTCAATGACTGGTTGGCTGGCTCAATGACTAGCTGGCTGACTCACTGGCTGGCTCAATGACTGGCTGGCTCAATGACCGGCTGGCTGACAGGCTGGCTGGCTCAATGACTGACTGGCTGGCCGGCTTACTGACTGACTGGCTGGCTGGCTCAATGACTGGCTGGCTGGCTGGCTCAATGACTGACTGACTGGCTGGTTCAATGACTGACTGACTGACTGACTGGCTGGCTGGCTCAATGGCTGATTGGCTTAATGACTGATTGGCTGGCTGGCTCAATGACTGACTGACTGGCTGGCTGGCTCAATGACTGACTGGCTTGCTGACTCAATGGCTGGCCTCCTGGCTGGCTGACTCAATGGCTGTCTGGCTGGCTGGCTCAATGGCTGGCTGGCTTAATGACTGATTGGCTGGCTGGCTCAATGACTGACTTACTGGCTGTCTCAATGACTGGCTGGCTGTCTCGACTGACTGACTGATTGGCTGTCTCGACTGACTGTCTCAATGACTGACTGACTGACTGGCTGACTGGCTGTCTCAATGACTGACTGACTGATTGATTGGCTGTCTCAACTGACTGTCTCAATGACTGACTGACTGACTGTCTCAATGACTGACTGACTGGCTGGCTCAATGACTGACTGACTGGCTGGCTCAATGACTGACTTACTGGCTGTCTCAATGACTGGCTGGCTGTCTCAATGACTGGCTGGCTGTCTCAATGACTGACTGACTGACTGACTGGCTGTCTCAATGACTGACTGACTGGCTGTCTCAATGACCGACTGACTGACTGACTGACTGACTGACTGACTGGCTGTCTCATCTGACTGACTGACTGACTGACTGACTGGCTGTCTCGACTGACTGACTGATTGGCTGTCTCGACTGGCTGTCTCAATGACTGACTGACTGGCTGTCTCAATGACTGACTCGCTCGCTCACCCAATGACTCAATGACAGACTCAATGACTGACTCACTGACCATGCATTCTACACTATAAATATATAGCCCACTGATTCGGAAACCAAATAAGTAGACTCGTAATTTTACCCAGGAAATGCACTAAATAGATCAATCAGTATTGTACTGTATGTCCTCAGAGGCATCTTGACTGTTTTAATATCGCTCAGGTATTTACTGGCAGTAGTCCCAGGCAGGCGGGGATGAGCAATGTGGATGTGGTGCATAATAAAGACAGGATGAGGATTTGGCCTCGCTGTCAGAACGATATTTGCCACTTTTTGAGTCTCGGAGATTTGTGCTTAATTTGATAACTGGCATGTCGAATTTCATTCTGGAAGGTGAGGGTATTCCTCTTGTAGGATAGCCTATTATTAAAGTCAAAATCTGTACGATTTCCTGGTTTTCAATGGTCATTTAAATGAGTGATATACGGTATTTACATATTGATTCTTGAATAATACAACTTATACATGCCTCATGACTGGATCCATACACTTCCATTAGGGTCTACACTACATTTTGTTGTCTAATCACAAACTTATGTCATATCTCCCTTCCATCTTTCATTTCAAATGTGATTGATTTATTCCGATAAAGGTTATTTCATGAGTCTGTATAAAAGCTTACTAGCCTGTGATTTGAGAGTGAATAATAAGGTATGCCCTTTTACTCAGTCTGGTGCATCTGTTATCAAACATATTTGTCTCAAATACAATTTCAGCTGGAGGAGCTTGAGGCTTATCATGTAATCATCAGCTAACAATTTCTTATTGGTCAGTTTTTAACCTACACAAAACAACATTCCAAAAAGAAGCAACATTCACAGATATACAAAAATCATTGTAGAATCTATTCTGTCAATACAGTATGTAGCCTTTATATAGGGCATTTTATTTTCAGAGAGATTGATAAGACTTGCAAGAGCCTTCATTCAGAGAAAAAAAAAAACACTCTTAAGGAAAATAACCCATTTTATCCCTACTGTCTAGACCAATGCTTTTCTCCACACCCACTCACTGTTGAAGCCATAAAAAACACCTAGCAGGGTCAGTCTTTTTCCAAATGTCAGGTCAAATTCCACATTTGAACTTTTACAGCAAATGCATTGTATTTGATAGCTACTGTACTTATAACATACAGCTGGCTTGTATACAGACCGTACGTTTGGTCCTTGTATAAGAGTATTTGATTTTGAACTGGCTCTTTCCGAGACCATCCGCCAAATGTTCCTGGCATCATGACTGTGCTCAATGGGCTTGGAGCAGAGCAACTTAATATTGCAGGCCTATACGGTAACTGCTGTCAGGAGCAGGAAGAAGGCGGGGAGGGGAGCTACTGCTTGACAGAGGCTGTCATCATGTCATGTCTCTGTTCCTTCTCAACACTGTCTGACATGGGAAATGACTCTGAGATCTTCTCACTGACAGACTGCATGTTAATGCAGCCCGCTCTATTCCTATCAGGCTCTGAGCCTTCCAGGGCCAGCAGCAAACACCATGCCAGGAGGAGACGGCATTGTTGATTGATTACACTGGTGGTGCTGTACCGGGTTTCCCATCAGTGTTATGTCTTGACATTAAGCACACGTTTGTTGAGAATCAAATCCCAATGACTGCAGAGAAACAGGATTCTGTCTGCCGCAAGACAGATTTTTGTCAATCCCACTAGCCCGGAAATGTCACGCTGAGCTACTGGAGATGAAATCATAATCGGTGCAAGTGTTGTGTTGGTGATGTTGTTGATGCTGAAGGTTACAGGTCAAGACAGTTGTAGTGGTGATGTTGTTGATGCTGAAGGTTACAGTATATGCTGATGCAGAACTACCAGAGGCCACTGTCCTGACTGAGCAGTGATCTGACCAGCCAATGGAAGTGGTAAGCTATAATGCTTACGGCAGTGAGTCCCACTCATCGGCACAAAGCCCCTGTCTTGTTACTTTGGATTTATTTGATTTAAATGAGAGCTTAACCCAATCCTTAACCGTTCGGTGTGGTTCGTCGTTTCACACACGCACGCATTCACGCACATACTTATTCGTTCTGTGTGAGTATTTAGTCCTTACCTGTAATTGGGTAGCTAATCGTTACAGGGCCGTTAAGCTGGAGATGATCACCTTGTTGGACTATCAGTCCTGGTTTTAGGCTGTGATTTCTCCATATCTCCTATTCTTTACTAAGTGGTCTTTGTTTTTATATGTTTTTACATTATGCCACCTTTAATATAGTACTACTTAGCAACCTATCTATATTAGCCTCCTCTGGAGTACTCTTCGTTTTAATGTGGAAGGTAAGCAGAAAGCCCTTAAGGTACCAGAATTCTGTGGTGACGCGAGCAATGTGTCAGAAACAGTTGTGTGGCTCAAGCTGCGCTCACTTCCATGTAAGACTTCAGAGACACAATCATTTGTGTGAAAGGAGAAAAAAACATATTGTGAAGTCTAGAAAAAAAAATTGGCTGAAAATTGCTCACTTATCTGTGGAAAGTGTCAGTTGCCGGGGAAGCAAAGATACCATTTACTTTATGCAGTGTTGTCATAGAAACAATAAAAACCTGACAGTTATCTAGTGTGTATATTGTTAATTGTAGCATTGTGCGTGTGCCTCCAGTGACTGAAATTCTTCTCAGAGCTGGCTGTCAATGACTGTCCCTCTTCTGACAGTGTAGGGAAGATAATGGCCACTTATGATTTACCCTTGTTCTCTACAACTTTAGTGAATGCTGCCTATGAACAAGGCTTCTGAATTCTTCTGAACAGAGCACAGCTCCAAAAGATCTGATTGACCAATTAGCCCAAAGCTGACAGAGCATACCATATGGCCTCTCCCTGTACTGTCCGCACGCACCCCCTCACTACTCCCCCGGAGGCAGGTCCCTGTGCAGGGAGCAGGCCGGTCTGTCACAAAGACACCAAGACAAAAGACCGCACGCACGCACAAACACGCATGTACGTACACACACACACACACACACACACACACACACACACACACACACACACACACACGCGGCAGCGGGGGGCAGAGCTACATCACGCCACACAGCCTTATGCTGCGTGCACACAGACACACAGACAGAGAGAAGGAAGGATAGGAGAGGGATAGAGAGAGAGCGCAAGACGGTCGACTCCGAGCAGTCCTCCACCAGCCAGATAGAGGGAGAGAAGGAGAGAGAAAGCAGTTGCCCTTAAAGGAGAGGAGTGGGGGAGGAAGTAGGGCAGGCTGTCTCTCAGTGGGGCTAGAATAAAGAGTCCAGAGGAGACAGACTGGGAGGGGAGGGAGGGAAGGGGGTGGGAAGAGTGGAGGAGGGAGGGAAGAGAGAGAGAGGGAGGGTAGGAGAGCACAAGGCTAATAGCAGCTAGCAGAAGCCCACTGTGAAAGCTGAATGAGCACCACCACGCTCTCAGTAGAAAATGGAACTCTGAGACGGCTCCCTCATCATCCCCCACCTCTTCCACGCCCCCGTCCCCCCGCTCCGATTGTTTCCGGGGATTCTGATAGAATGTCTGGTGAGTATTCCGCCACATCTAATGGACTGCACTGTCTTCATCTCAAGGTATGTTAGGGACGCTTAACAAGCTGCATTTACATATAGACTTTGTGGGCTCTGCATCTCATTATCTGTCTATAGACATTGAGGGTGTTTCTCATGTTTGGATGCTATGTGGTAGTCTCTGTTTAGAGCTGAGCGATATGGACAAAAATCCATTAATCAACATTAATAAATAGAAGAAGATTATAATTCTTTGTTGTTTTTATCCTTTAAACTACTACTACTACTACTACTACTACTACTACTACTACTAGTTTGATGGTTGTAGCCTTCAATTGTCCCATTAACAATAACCCATACTAGAAAACTTATTTCAATCCAAACTTTGCATTTCTCTAGCATAGGCTACTTATCATAATGAATGATATCAGCAAAATGCCTGCTATAAGTGATCAGTATGGTCGGTGTCAATCATTTTCAGTTTGTGGTCCCAGCTCTACTCTCTGTCATTCTGGTTCTGGTTTTCATTTACAGAGTCATATAATTTACATTTTGAATGATGGCGTGTCACATTAAATATTTGCTGCTAGGAGACATCTTCATTTGCTGTTAGCCAGGCAGCACAGTGTTCCTTTGTGTCAGAATAGATGCACAACACTGTAGTTCACTCTGTAATGACATCTCAACAATGTTACTTTGAAAGGCATCCACAGATATGCTGCTATTCTTAAACCTATTGAAATATTCAATAGAGAAGTGGCAATCAGCTCTACCCGTGTGTGTGTGTGATGCATAGAGAGTCGTGGGGAGATATTTTCCTCAATCTTAATTCACAAGGAGCTCCATGTTGAGGATCAGGTCGTGTGCATGTGAAGAAGCTGAAACAGGGACCATAGAGGTCTGAATCCAGACCAACACTACCTCCCTTAATGCAGCACAGCTTCTCTGACTGCAAAAGAGAAGAAGGATGTTGGAGAAAATATTAAGGGCTTTAATGATTTCTGCCATGGCATTGTTTTACTGGCCTGTAAAAAAGGCATTGTGATATGCCTGCTGGCGTCTCTGTGCCTGCCGCGCACACACACACGCTAGACAGAGACGCCAATCTTTTAATGGAAGGATTCTGGAGTCTGAAGTAAAGTGTTGGTGCTCATTAAAACCAAACTCCTGTCACATCCAATTTCTGGAAGCAATCAGACATCTTCTTAGCAGTGGAACAGTTGCCAAAAAGAGGCGAAAACATGTCATCACCCTTCTAAGCCAATGTGATATCATGTCTTCCCAGTCGCAGCACTTATTTTAAACACTAAAAGTGTTTAAAGATTTCAGTTTAGTGTGTATTTATTTATTCAAGATTTAAACTGATATAAATGTTAATATTTAGGTTTAATTTATTTGCACCAAATAAAAGAATACAGATCAAATGAAAAAGTGTGCCGGTCTGGTTTGGAAGGCCTTCCAGTGCATTCGGAAAGTATTCAGACATTCCCCTTTTCCACATCTTGCTACGTTACAAGCTTATTCTAACATGGATTTCAAAAATAACTAATCCTCATCAATCTACACACAATACCCCGTAATGACAAAGCAAAACCAGGTTTTTAGAAATGTTTGTATGTATTAAAAACCAAAAACAGATACTTTATTTACATAAATATTCAGAACCTTGGCTATGAGACTAGAAAATTAGCACAGGTGCATCTTGTTTCCATTTGTATTTATAATGGAGCCCCATTTGCTGCTGCCAAGGAATCAGCTACTCTTCCTGGGATCCAGCAAAATTAAGGCAGTTTATACATTTTTAAAACATTACAATACATTCACAGATTTCACAACACACTGTGTGCCCTCAGGCCTCTACTCCACCACTACCACATATCTACAGTACTAAATCTATGTGTATGTATAGTGTGTGTGTGTGTATATGCATGTGTCTGTTCCAATGTTTGTGTTGCTTCACAGTTCTCGCTACTCCATAAAGTGTTTTTTTTAATTTTTTTAAATCAAATTTACTGCTTGCTTACTTGATGTGGAATAGAGTTCCATGTAGTCATGGCTCTATGTAGTACTGTGTGCCTCGAATAGTCTGTTCTGGACTTGGAGACTGTGAAGAGACCTCTTGTGGCATGTCTTGTGGGCTGTGCATAGGTGTCCGAGCTGTGTGCCAGTAGTTTAGACAGACCGCTGGGTGCATTCAACATGTCAATACCTCTCATAAATAAAAGTAGTGATGAAGTCAATCCCTCCTCCACTTTCCGCCAGGAGAGATTGACATGCATATTATTAATATTAGCTCTCTGTGTACATCCATGCTGCCCTGTTCTAAGCCAATTACAATTTTCCTAAGTCCTTTTTTGTGGCATTTGACCACATGACTGAACAGTGGTCAAGGTGCGACAAAACTAGGGCCTGTAGGACCTGCCTTGTTGATAGTAGTGTTAAGAAGGGAGAGCATCGTTTTATTATAGACAGACTTCTCCCCATCTTAGCTACTACTGCATCAATATGTTTTGACCATGACAGTTTACAATCTAGTGTTACTCCAAGCAGTTTAGTCATCTCAACTTGCTCAATTTCCACATTATTTATTACAAGATTTAGTTGAGGTTTAGGTTTTAGTGAGAGTTCCAAATACAATGGTTTTAGTTTTAGAAATATTTAGGGCTAACTTATTCCTTGCCACCCACTCTGAAACTAACAGTAGCTCTTTGTTGAGGGTAGCAGTCATTTCAGTCGCGGTAATAGCTGATGTGTATAGTGTTGAGTCATCCGCATACATAGAAACTCTGGCTTTACTCAGTCAGTGGCATGTCGTTAGTAAAAATTGAAAAAAGCAAGGGGCCTAAACAGCTACCCTGGGGAATTCCTGATTCTAACTGAGTTATATTTGATAGGCTTCCATTAAAGAACACCCTCTGTGTTATGTTAGACAAGTAACTCCTTATCCACATTATAGCAGGGGGTATAAAGCCATAACACAAGTTTTCCTGCAGCAGACTATGATCAGTCATTTTATCATTAATTTCTCTCAGCCACTCATCAGTCATTTGTGTAAGTGTTGTGCTTGTTGAGTGTCCTTCTCTATAAGCATGCTGAAATTCTCTTGTCAATTTGTTTACTGTGAAATAGCATTGTATCTGGTCAAACACAATTTTTTCCAGAAGTTTACTAAGGGTTGGTAACAGGCTGATTGGTCGGCTATTTGAGCCAGTAAAGGGGGCTTTACTATTCTCGGGTAGCGGAATGACTTTAGCTTCCCTCCACGCCTGAGGGCACACACTCTCTAGTAGGTTTACATTTAAGATGTGGCAAATAGGAGTGGCAATATCGTCTGCTATTATCCTCAGTAATTTTCCATCTAGATTGTCACCCCGGTGGCTTGACATTGTTGATAGACAACAATAATTTTTTCACCTCTTCCACTCTGACTTTACGGAATTCAAAAGTACAATTCTCATCTTTCATAATTTGTTCCAATATACTTGGATGTGTAGTGTCAGCGTTTGTTGCTTGCATGTCATCCCTAAGTTTGCTTATCTTGCCCATGAAAAAGTCATTAAAGTAGTTTGCAATATCAGTGGGCTTTGTGATGAATCTGATTCAATGAATGAAGGAGGCAAGTTTGCTTTTTTCCCCAAAATGTGCCCCAAAGCTTTTTACTATCATTCTTGATATAATTTATATTTGTTTCATAGTGTAGTTTCTTTTAATTTAGTTTAGTCAAATTATTTCTTAATTGCAGTATGTTTGCCAATCAGTTGGGCTGCCAGACTTAATAGCCATACATTTTGCCTCAAACTCATTTTCAATTCCTCATCAATCCAAGGGGATTTAACAGTTTTTACTGACTGTTAGCACTTGCTGGTCTATAGCAGCATCCCACAAGAATGGGCTTTAGGTGAGGCAGATGAACCTGTAGCCATATTACTTCAACAGTATTTAACATTAGATAATCTCTTAAGCTTTACAGGAATGTGGTTCTGAATGTAGACCGCAACACCGCCTCCTTTGGCATTTCTGTCTTTTCGGTAGAGGTTATAACCATGTATTGCTACCACTGTATCATCAAAGGTATTACCTAAGTGAGTTTCAGAGATAGTCAGAATATGAATGTCATCTGTTACAAGCAAGTTATTGACTTCATGGACCTTGTATTTTAGGCTACATATGTTAGTATGGGGTCTTTTTAGCAATTTTCTGGGTTGCTTGATTGTTTTTAATGCTTTACTGGGAAGCTTGTCAGAGGTAGACTTCCTCATGTTATTTACATTGGAGCTGATAGTGCAGGGCGAGCTGCGTAAAGTGGTATTCCTACTATTACACACCGCCTCAGTGCTAACAATGTAACTCTGGTTTATAGGCTCATGATTACTGCTTACAATAAGTGTAGGATAAACAGATGTATTTGGTGCAGTTAGGGGTACATAAATTAAATGACTTACATTGTGTTTGCCAATGCCCCTAAGATCATGTACATTTGATGCAGCATTATGACGACTCGTCACAATGGTAGGGATTAACTGAGCTGGTCTTGGATCATTTACCAGTCATTGTTTCAACTCAGCCTTGAAATACGTGGACAGTGTCCAGGAGCCAAGATGATTTGGATGGACTCCATCATTCCTATAGAGTATCTTCGGTTTCCAGAAGGTGTCAAAGTTATCAATAAAAGTGACTCCAGCAGAGCTACAGTAGTATTTTAGCCAGATGTGTAATGCCAGCAGTCTGCTGAATCTTTCACACCCACGGCCCAACGATGGTACTGGACCTGAAATTATTGGCCGTTTTTGGAGTCTTTTAATGACAGTCATTGACTGTCCTTGAGATGTTTCTACAGCTTGATCCGTAGAGCTCTGAGACAGGATTGTTTCGAGGCATTAAATTTGGGGAATGGTCTCCAAAAAATGTCTGCAGCATTGAAGGTCCCCAAGAACAATGTGGCTTCCATCATTCTTAAACGGAAGAAGTTTGGACCCACCAAGACTCTTCCTAGAGCTGGCCGTCCGGTCAAACTGAGCAATCGGAGGAACACCAGGGCCTGTAGTGACGCCTCTTCACTGAGATACAGTGCCTTCGACCACTGCGCCACTCGGGAGCCCGATGGTCACTCTGACAGAGCTCCAGAGTTTCTCTGTGGTAATGGGAGAACCTTCCAGAAGGATAGTCATCTCTCCAGCACTCCACCAATCAGGCCTTTATGGTAGAGTGGCCAGACGGAAGCCACTCCTCAATAAAAGGCACATGATAGCACGCTTGGAGTTTGCCAAAAGGCACCTAAAAGACTCAGACCATGAGAAACAAGATTCTCTGGTCTGATGAAACTAAGATTGAACTCTTTAGCCTGAATGCCAAACGTCACGTCTGGAGATAACCTGGCATCATCCCATACGGTGAAGCATGGTAGTGGCAGCATCATGCTGTGGAGATGTTTATCAGTGGCAGGGACTGGGAGACTAGTCAGTATCGAGGGAAATATGAACCAATGCCTGCGGTTATTGTCCTGCTAAAAGGTGAATTCATCTCCCAGTGTCTGGTGGAAAGCACACTAAACCAGGTTTTACTCTAGGATTTTGCCTGTGCTTAAGCCCCATTAAGTATTTTTTTTATCCTGAAAAAACTCCCGAGTCCTTAACGATTACAAGCATACCCACAACATGATGCAGCCACCACTCTGCTTGAAAATATGGAGAGTGGTACTCAGTAATGAGTTGTATTGGATTTGCCCTAAAAATAATACTTTGTATTCAGGACACAAAGTGAATTGCTTTGCCAAAATGTTTTCAGTATTACTTTAGTGCCTTGTTGCAAACAGGATGCATGTTTTGGAATATTTTTATTCTGTACAAGCTTTTTCACTCTCTCAATTAGGTTTGTCTTGTGGATGAACTATATTGTTGTTGATCCATCCTCTGATTCTCATATAACAACCATTAACCTCTGTAACTGTTTCAAAGTCACCATTGGCCTCATGGTGAAATCTCTGAGTGGTTTCCTTCCTCTCCGGCAACTGAGTTAGGAAGGACGCCTCTATCCTTGTAGTGACTGTGTGTATTGATACACCATCCAAATAACTTCATCATGCTCAAGGGGATTTTCAATGTCTGCTTTCTTTCTTTTTTACCCACCCAAGGTGCCCTTTGCGAGGCATTCGAAAACCTCCCTGGTCTGTGTGGTTGAATCTGTTTGGATTCACTGCTTGAGTAAGGGACCTTACAGATAATTGTATGTGTGGTGTACAGAGTTGAGGTAGTCATTCAAAAATCATGTTAAACATTATTATTGCACACATTGAGTCCATGCAACTTATTATGTGACTTGTTAAGCAAATGTATACTCCTGGACTTATTTAGGCTTGCCATAACAAAGGGGTTGAAAACGTATTCACTCAAGACATTTCAGCTTTTTATTTTTTTGTAAAAATGTCAACCAAAAAAACATCATTCCACTTTGACATTATGGGGTTGTGTGTGTGTGTGTGTGTGTGTGTGTGTGTGTGTGTGTGTGTGTGTGTGTGTGTGTGTGTGTGTGTGTGTGTGTGTGTGTGTGTGTGTGTGTGTGTGTGTGTGTGTGTGTGTGTGTGTGTGATCCAGTGACAAATATCCAATAAAAAAATAAATAAAAATAAAAAAAAATTCAGACTGTAATGCAACAAAATGTGGACAAAGTCAAGGGGTGTGAATACGTTCTGAATGCACTGTTCACATTAAAATACACCTTTTATTATACACGATACAAAAGCAAATCAGAAAAAAAATGCTGTTCTTCAGAGGCACAGAATAGCCTATTTCTACATAGCCTCCATGTTCGTTCTTTCCTACACTAGAACATGCTTTCTGCCTGTTATTTTGTGGGACATCTTTGCTCTAATGTTTTCTATTCGGATCTAGGGTCCTTCGCGAGGCACATTTCCTGTTAGTAGGGAGTGTTTGAAACATTTTGGAGGTGGCCGGGATTTAAAAAAAAACAACTGTCAAAAAGCCACTTAGTAAACTGATATATCTGAGATAAAACTTGGAGATGGCTGCAGCAATGAATAACGATGAATAGGCTCGTCTTTATTCGCATAAAATATTTTGCAAATCTGTTGTCTTTGTTACACCTTTTTTTCCTTTTGATGTTTTAACTTTAACGGACTGGAACTGCACAACAGATGGCAAATCAACTGCATACAGGGGAGATAGTGAAATGCTGTACTGTGCATTTAATCTGGTAGTTTGAATACAGTGCAACACTGCTACGCCCAGCAAAGGTTGCTACTTGGCAACCCCGAAGACTGCATGAAATAGCCTACATCTGGTGTAATAACACTACAAAACAGCGTTATGCCTCTTACTCACTCTAAATGAAACTAGAATGAGACAGAAATAAGCATGGCAAGGCCACATGAGTTAAATGAAAGATTGAATGCAGAAAATAAAGTGTTCTTCATTATGCTGTTAGCATAGAGGGATCTGAAAACATTATAGCATAGAAATTTGAAGCTCGTGTTGACTGAGTTATATTCTTTATTCTGTGCCAGTCTATTGTATACATGCAGACATGTTACTGTATCCACATTTTCATTTTTTAAATATATTTTTATATCTCCAGTATGTTCTGTGTTTAGTAATGCACTCCTTTTGACTCAGCCGAGTCACAAAGGCACTTGTTTCTCCGCACTTAATGGCCTTATTATTTCCTGTTATGTTATTCAGGCTCCTATAAGCCATCCAGTTCCTTGGCAGCATCACCGGATCTTCACTTTATAAGGCTTGACATCATCTACATCCTGTGATTTGTCTGTGTTCCAAATGTTGATTCTCCCATTTGGGACACTACTAAGCCAGCACTGTGTTCTTAATCCCTTGAATGCTGGTGACAAAATCAGTGATACATTTATTTTTTTCTCCAGATAAAATATCTCTGGGGTTTCTAAACATGAACAACAATATCAGTATAGAGTTGGATATTATTTTTTACTGATATTATTTTTAAATGATAGCGATGGGACCTGTCTGTACAGTAGTGCCACTTGTCTGGTGAACAGCAATACATATAACCCCATGAAATACTAGAGTAGAATATGCTATTGATAAATTACCCCTTCATACATCAAAATATCTAAATGTGCTAGTACTGTAAGTAGTATTTGCTTATGTTTTTATGTGTTTAGCTCAAATAAGAATTCTACTGTCGCAGAGACACAAAAGTCCAATCTAATTTAATCGGCTGTTATGAAGTTGTGGGCGTACAGTTGAAGTCAGAAGTTTACATACACTTAGGTTGGAGTCATTAAAACTCCTTTTTCAACCACTCCATACATTTCTTGTTAATAAACTATAGTTTTGGCAAGTCGGATAGGACATCTACTTTGTGCATGACACATAATTTTTCCAACAATTGTTTACAGACAGATTATTTGACTTATAATTCTCTGTATCACAATTCCAGTGGGTCAGACCTATGAAAGAAAATTGTAGACTTCCACAAGTCTGGTTCATCCTTGGGAGCAATTTCCAAATGCCTGAAGGTACCACGTGTATCTGTACAAACAATAGCACGCAAGTATAAACACCATGGGACCACGCAGCCGTCATACTGCTCAGGGAGGAGACGCGTTCTGTCTCCTGGAGATGAACGTACTTTGGTGCGAAAAGTACAAATCAATCCCAGAACAACAGCAAAGGACTTTGTGAACCGCCATTAAAAAAACAGTCTACAGTTTGCAACTGCACATGGGGACAAAGATCGTACTTTTTGGAGAAATGTCCTCTGGACTCTGATTTGAGTCCCTTTTTTTACTAGGTCCCCCCGTGTGGTTCTGGGATTTTTGCTCACCGTTCTTGTGATCATTTTGACCCCCACGGGGTGAGATCTTGCGCGGAGATCGAGGGAGATTATCAGTGGTCTTGTATGTCTTCCATTTCCTGATAATTACTCCCACAGTTGATTTCTTCAAACCAAGCTGCTTACCTATTGCAGATTCAGTCTTCCCAGCCTGGTGCAGGTCTACAATTTTGTTTCTGGTGTCCTATGACAGTTCTTTGGTCTTGGCCATAGTGGAGTTTGGAGTGTGACTGTTTGAGGTTGTAGACAGGTGTCTTTTAAACTGATAACATTCATGCAGTCTCCTCTGAACAGTTGATGTTGATGTATCTGTTACTTGAACTCTGTGAAGCATTTATTTGGGCTGCAAGCTGAGGTGCAGTTAACTCTAGTGAACTTATCCTCTGCTGCAGAGTTACAGTGCCTTGCGAAAGTATTCGGCCCCCTTGAACTTTGCGACCTTTTGCCACATTTCAGGCTTCAAACATAAAGATATAAAACTGTATTTTTTTGTGAAGAATCAACAACAAGTGGGACACAATAATGAAGTGGAACGACATTTATTGGATATTTCAAACTTTTTTAACAAATCAAAAACTGAAAAATTGGGCGTGCAAAATTATTCAGCCCCTTTACTTTCAGTGCAGCAAACTCTCTCCAGAAGTTCAGTGAGGATCTCTGAATGATCCAATGTTGACCTAAATGACTAATGATGATAAATACAATCCACCTGTGTGTAATCAAGTCTCCGTATAAATGCACCTGCACTGTGATAGTCTCAGAGGTCCGTCAAAAGCGCAGAGAGCATCATGAAGAACAAGGAACACACCAGGCAGGTCCGAGATACTGTTGTGAAGAAGTTTAAAGCCGGATTTGGATACAAAAAGATTTCCCAAGCTTTAAACATCCCAAGGAGCACTGTGCAAGCGATAATATTGAAATGGAAGGAGTATCAGACCACTGCAAATCTACCAAGACCTGGCCGTCCCTCTAAACTTTCAGCTCATACGAGGAGAAGACTGATCAGAGATGCAGCCAAGAGGCCCATGATCACTCTGGATGAACTGCAGAGATCTACAGCTGAGGTGGGAGACTCTGTCCATAGGACAACAATCAGTCTTATATTGCACAAATCTGGCCTTTATGGAAGAGTGGCAAGAAGAAAGCCATTTCTTAAAGATATCCATAAAAAGTGTTGTTTAAAGTTTGCCACAAGCCACCTGGGAGACACACCAAACATGTGGAAGAAGGTACTCTGGTCAGATGAAACCAAAATTGAACTTTTTGGCAACAATGCAAAACGTTATGTTTGGCGTAAAAGCAACACAGCTGAACACACCATCCCCACTGTCAAACATGGTGGTGGCAGCATCATGGTTTGGGCCTGCTTTTCTTCAGCAGGGACAGGGAAGATGGTTAAAATTGATGGGAAGATGGATGGAGCCAAATACAGGACCATTCTGGAAGAACACCTGATGGAGTCTGCAAAAGACCTGAGACTGGGACGGAGATTTGTCTTCCAACAAGACAATGATCCAAAACATAAAGCAAAATCTACAATGGAATGGTTCAAAAATAAACATATCCAGGTGTTAGAATGGCCAAGTCAAAGTCCAGACCTGAATCCAATCGAGAATCTGTGGAAAGAACTGAAAACTGCTGTTCACAAATGCTCTCCATCCAACCTCACTGAGCTCGAGCTGTTTTGCAAGGAGGAATGGGAAAAAATTTCAGTCTCTCGATGTGCAAAACTGATAGAGACATACCCCAAGCGACTTACAGCTGTAATCGCAGCAAAAGGTGGCGCTACAAAGTATTAACTTAAGGGGGCTGGATAATTCTGCACGCCCAATTTTTCCGTTTTTGATTTGTTAAAAAAGTTTGAAATATCCAATAAATGTCGTTCCACTTCATGATTGTGTCCCACTTGTTTGTTGTTGATTCTTCACAAAAAAATACAGTTTTATATCTTTATGTTTGAAGCCTGAAATGTGGCAAAAGGTCGCAAAGTTCAAGGGGGCCGAATACTTTCGCAAGGCACTGTAACTCTGGGTCTTCCTTTCCTGTTGCGGTCCTCATTAGAGCCAGTTTCATCATAGCACTTGATGGTTTTTGTGACTGTACTTGAAGAAACGTTCAAAGTTCTTGAAATGTTCCGGATTGACTGACCTTCATGTCTTAAAGTAATGATGGACTGTCGTTTCTCTTTGCTTATTTGAGCTGTTCTTGACATAATATGGACTTGTTTTTTTACCAAATAGGGCTATCTTCTGTATACCACCCCTACCTTGACGCAACACAACTGATTGGCTCAAACGCATTAAGATGGAAGTAAATTCTACAAATTAACTTTGTTTATTGAAATGCATTCCAGGTGACTACCTCATGAAGCTGGTTGAGAGAATACCAAGCGTGTGCAAAGCTGCCATCAAGGCAAAGGGTGGCTACTTTGAAGAATCTCAAATCTGAAATATATTTTGATTTGTTAAACTATTTTGGGTTACTACATGATTCCATATGTGTTATTTCATAGTTTTGATGTCTTCACTATTATTCTACAATGTAGAAAATAATGCAAATTCAGAAAACCCCTTGAATGAGTAGCGGTGTCCAAACTTTTGACTGGTAATGTATATCATTTTTTTCCTAATATCGTACACTCTGTGTGTGTGTCGCTTCATTGACCTGGGCTATTGTTTGTTTTTAAAATGCAGATTTTTTTCGGGCCCTGCGAGCAAATGTTCCCCATGTGTGGAAATCCTTAAAACGCCACTGCTCATCTGTAGCCTATGCCACATAGAAAACAGTATTATGGCTTTTTCTTCAACAGTGAATGTACCACTCATCAAATTGCATTTTGGTGCACAGATTTGTTTACTGAAAATGATGGTGTGCCGGAAATGGGTTGTTTTAGGGGGCAGGGGATATGAAAAAAATCAAAGCGGTCCTGGCCCTGTTTACACCTTGTTTAGAAGCTTGTTTGTCATTGACTAGAAATATGCTTATAAAAATGTATATCATTGATCCCATACAATGGAAACCGACCCATTCCTATTCAAAGACCACTATAACAGTACTGCATGGAAACTAGTACAACTGTGTCTATTTGTTTAATTTCATTTAGACTTATTGTAAGCGACTTTAAACTCACATTTGTAAGATAGTCACCAAGAACAAAATACATCCAGAGCTCCCCATTTTAAAATGTTACCGACATGCTAAAAGTTTTCCCGTAAGGGATCTAGCTTCTCAGAGAGGAAGGTTTATATTAGTCCGCTCAGCTCTGCCAGTTATGCCTTTCTCTCTGTATCGTTTTCAGTATCTCACTCTGTCCCCACACTGATAAGTTGAGCTAGAGAATACAACGACAAATTCATTACCTGAGGATTTTTTCCAGACTCATCCCCTGAGGCAGGAAGTAGAGCCATGTTTAATTAAATCAGCCAATGGAGAGCCAGGGGAGCGATGAGTCAGCAGATATCTGTTTGCTGCCCAGCAGGTGCTTAATTGCCCTGCTTATCCTCCTAGACATTGATTGTAGTGTGCATGTGTTAACCAACACCACTTACAGAACAACTGAAAAGATGAACATGCACTGTAGGGGTAAACATTTCTTCTACTCTCTCTGTCTATATTATCTGTGAGACTTAATTGTCTTTTTGTCTTTTTCAGTCATTAAAATACAGTTGAGTTGTGGATTGAAGACACTCCGTGTGTATTACGGATGCTATGATTTTTACGTACAATTCATATATGGAACCAATAAAACTAAAAGGAACCCTTGAAGTTACTTGGTTGCACAAATATCTTTATCTGTATCCGCTCTCATGTTTTACTGTGGGTAGTATGGCTTACTGTGGGTAGTATGGTACTGTAGTATGTTTTACCATGGGTAGTATGTTTCACTGTGGATAGTATAGTAGTATATTTTACTGTGGGTAGTATATTTTACTGTGGGTTGTATGGTTTACTGTGGTGTAGTATGTTTTACTGGGGGTAGTATGTTTTACTGGGGGTAGCATGGCAGTATGCTTTACTGTAGGTAGTGTGTTTTACTGTGAGTAGTATGTTTTACTGGGGGTATTATGTTTTACTGGGGGTAGTATGTTTTATTGTGTGTAGAATGTTTTACTGGGGGTAGTATGTTTTACTGGGGGTAGTATGTTTTATTGTGTGTAGAATGTTTTACTGGGGGTAGCATGGCAGTATGCTTTACTGTAGATAGTGTTTTACTGTGAGTAGTATGGCCGTATGCTTTACTGTAGGTAGTGTGTTTTACTGTGAGTAGTATGGCCGTATGCTTTACTGTGGGTTGTGTGTTTTACTGGGGGTAGTATGTTTTACTGTGAGTAGTATGGCCGTATGCTTTACTGTAGGTAGTGTGTTTTACTGTGAGTAGTATGGCCGTATGCTTTACTGTAGGTAGTATGTTTTACTGTGAGTAGTATGGCCGTATGCTTTACTGTGGGTTGTGTGTTTTACTGGGGGTAGTATGTTTTACTGTGGGTAGTATGGCAGTATGTTTTATTGTGGGTAGTATGTTTTACTGTGGTGTAGTATGTTTTGCTGGGGGTAGTATGTTTTACTGGGGGTAGTATGTTTACTGTGTGTTGTATGGTTTACTGTGGTGTAGTATGTTTTACCATGGGTAGTATGTTTACTGTGGGTTGTATGGTTTACTGTGGTGTAGTATGTTTTACCATGGGTAGTATGTTTACTGTGGTTAGTATGTTTTACTGTGGTGTAGTATGTTTTACTGTTGGTAGTATGTTTTATTGTGGGTAGTATGTTTTACTGTGGGTAGTATGTTTTACTGTGGGTAGTATGGCAGTATGTTTTATTGTGGGAAGTATGTTTTACTGGGGGTAGTATGTTTTACTGGGGGTAGTATGGCTTTCTTGGCTTCTTTCACTTCAAGGATAGCAATTGTTCTCTTGAGCTGTGTTATTGCCGTTCACCTTTAATGGTCTTGATGTTGGTCTTCTTCTCCTACTATCTGTGACTAAGTGTCCAGTAAGAATGCAACCTCCCTGTTTCTGCAGCTGTGCTCTGCCATTTGCCAGAGGCACTTTAAAGCATGGTGTTGGAGCAGCGTCCCCACCTGCTATACCATCAAAAAGACGTCCAAGCAGAAGAGCTACCAGCTGGGAGAGACTAGAGAGCCCAGTCATGCCAACCCCATAGAGCCAGATCCCGTGGCATCTGACAGGGTGTACCCACAACACCAGTCTGGTTTTGGTTCACATGCCCCCCCCCAGCCCTCTCTGTGTGGGACATCGCACTGGCTGTTGCCTGCGTTGACACATTGTATGTGTGTGACTGACTGACCGTGTCTCTTCCTCTTCTCCCCCAGATCCCATCTGATGCCGAGGCTGAAGGAATCGCGGTCTCACGAGTCGTTGCTCAGCCCCAGCAGTGCAGTAGAAGCTTTAGATCTCAGCATGGAGGATGAGGTGTTGATCAAACCGGTGCACGGCAGCATCCTGGGCCAGGACTACTGCTTCGAGGTGAGCCCTCCACCACCACTGCCTGTCATGACTGTCGCAGCTCAAGGCTCGCTGACTGCTGACTCATTTTAATAGTATTTCTTAGGATCCTGAACCTCTGTACATAATGCATTGTGTTTAATATACTCTTCATTTCGTTGCCATTACATATGTCTGAAAACCTGCAGGTCTCTGACTTTCTGTCAAGCAGCCAGTGCCTTTGGGTAGTGTGTGTGTGTAGCTGGGAATTTGTTAGGGAGGAGGGTCTCCCCGCCCCTCCGCTTCCTGCCTGGTAGGGGCCTGTGTGTCTGTCTGACCCATCTGTTGGCATCTCCATGCTCCGGCTCTCTGTGGATCTGCTCTGAGAGGTGAGCTCTGAGGGGTCCCCATTCACAAGGATTTACTGCCTATTATGCTAAAGCACGCTGCCAGCTGGACAAGCTCTGTGACCGAGAGGACGTCTGACGGGGTCAGCCAAAAAAACAACAAGCATTTCTCTCATGATCAAGTGCAAGAGGATTTCAATGGCTGTCCAGGCTTTGTTTAGTCTGGTATCAGTGTGCACTGTGCAGACCCTGCAGCGCAGCTTGTGTGTGTGTGTGTGTGTGTGATACCCAACCCTGCTTTAGATTGGGTATGTAAGCCATCATTGTAAATAAGAATTTGATCTTAACTGACCTGCCTAGTTAAATAAAGGTTCATTTGAAAAGATTGATACACACATATGGTGTTTTTCATGATTCATAACCTAAAGGGCTTAATCATCTGCCATACTTTCACAGGTAACTACTTCCACTGGAACCAAATGCTTTTCGTGTCGGTCATCTGCCGAGAGGGACAAATGGATGGAAAACTTAAGGAGAGCTGTACATCCTAACAAAGTAAACCAAATGCTATATAGCGTATAGGGCCCTCTGTGGAAGAAAATAATAACAGTACAATAGAATACATGTCAAAGTACCCAGGAAAAGTCTCACATGTTTGATGTTTTTCACAGGACAACAGTCGGCGTGTGGAGAACCTTCTAAAATTGTGGATTATTGAGGCCAAGGACCTTCCAGCCAAGAAAAGGTATTTCTGTGAGTTGTGTCTGGACGACACGCTTTACGCACGGACTACCTGCAAATTCAAAATGGACAATGTATTCTGGGGAGAGCACTTTGAGTTCAACAACTTACCTTCCGTCAAAAGTGTCACTGTCCACCTGTACAAGGAGTCAGACAAAAAGAAAAAGAAGGACAAGAACAACTATGTGGGCCTGGTCAACATTCCCACCGGCGCCGTCACGGGACGCCAGTTTGTGGAGAAGTGGTATTCTGTGAGCACGCCCAACCCGAACAAAGGGAAAACTCCCGGACCTATGATTCGGCTCAAGTCGCGGTACCAGAGCATGAGTATCCTGCCCATGGAGTCATATAAGGAGTTTGCCGAGTACATCACCAATAACTACATGCTGCTGTGCTCCATCCTGGAGCCTGGCCTTAGTGTGAAGAACAAGGAGGAGATGGCCAGTGCCCTGGTTCACATCCTACAGAGCACCGGCAAGGCTAAGGTAAGGCCTCCTACTTTCCACAGAGGCTGTCCTACACTCAAACGATAGTGTGTTGTGTTCTCTGCATTTCTGTTTTCAAATGATAGTCCAAAATAGTAATATTGCCGAATGTCAAATATAAACAATACCCAGATCGAATTGATAGTAAAGACAAAGCTCTCCTATTGTAATCATTACAACTATGAGGGTTTTGATTGGTCACAGTCAGTGATACCATTGTCTCAGATAAGTCAACATCTCAGCTGCATATTGCACACAAAAGCTGCAAAAGATTAGGCAAGATATTATAGGGGTCTGGGGTTTGAAAAGGAGTCCAGATAAGGTTATCTTGTCTCCGTCTAGGATTGGGGTTTAAAAGTCAAGTTAGCCTCATATTTCTAGTCTTTGGGAGTCCTCCCACATGCTTACTATAAGCAGTCTCCTAGACCTAGAAGAATGTGAATGCTTCCTGTTTGGGTTGGGAGAGGGTCGTGTTTATTAGGAGTCAAACAGAAGAAAGTGAACGGAAACAGGGATGTACTACTGGGATGTACTACTGGGATGTACTACTGGGACTTTTCGTTTTCCGTTACAAAATGTTTTCTGGTGTTCCCTACTGTGCAAAGATAATGGGTACCACCCCTGCTTAGAGTGGGTGGTTGGGGGACTGTGATGACAACACTACATTGTATCAGCACTTTCTAATGAGGACTAGCTGAAAGGGGACTTGTGTACACTAACTGCTGCTAATACCTCCAATTTAGGACAATGGGCTGTGGTCAAAATGTTACATTTGAAACATAAGCCTAGATCATTTTAATTCAGTCCCTGTTTTTCACCACTTGCCATACGTTAGGCTATGTGGTAAATAGTCCTTCTTAAGTCCAGGTAATCAATACATGCCATTGAGGGATTGTTGTTTGGTGTTTTTGAACCAACAGTAATGGAATTTGAAAATGTAGCTGAACTCCACACATGAAAATCTTCCCTACTACAGAGATCAAATCAAGCTTTCTTTATACAGCACATTTCAGACATTGCAACAAATAAAAAACAATGAAAATAAAGGCTGAAATATTTACTACACAATAAACTTGAGATAAAAAGCTAAAGAATGACAAATTGAACAACTAAAAAGCACCCTAAGGAAAAGCAAAGTTAAAAATGTGTTTTAAGATCTCTTTTAAATATGTCCACCAATATAGGTCATGTTAAGATTCCGTCTTTATCAACTGTCTTTATTTCAAACTGCGCAGATAATCAGGTCTCACCATGCCTGGAGCTACATGAACGTGATCTATCTAGTTGAAATCAAGGCTATATCTCATATGAATGAGGTTGTGATCTGGTACACGGCCACTGTGCTGTCTTCTCTCACACCAGTCCCAGGAAGGAAAGCGGTGTCAGCCCCCTGTGGTAATTAGCCTAGTCGTCCTCGTTAATTCCTGATCCGCTCCATCCACTCTTCAGCTCCTGCTGTAAAACCATGCAGTGAGACTGAACGATAATGTACGCGTGTGTGTGTGTGTGTGTGTTCGTGTGCACAAGGTCAGCACTTGTTATTGCGGAGCTCTGTTTCAGCATAGAAACTTCTCTTTAGATTTTGTCCCTCAAACTTTTCTGCTGCTATGTAACACCACTGTAATAATGCCGATGCCCCACAGAAGCTTACGCCTACTAGTCTTTGCTAGAACAGCAACAGGGCGATGGAGCTTCATTAAACAGCCTTTCTTACGTTGGCCTATGTTCTGATCTGAGAAACAAGTGGAGCTTTGCCTCATTATGCATTGCCCTGTGGTGGCTCACACCCCTCCTCATTTAATTTCCCTGTTTAGCCCTAATCCAATAGATGGATAGATAAGGATCCGTGGCCCTACGCTTTCACTTAGGTTCCCTCCTAGTCTAGAGGCTCTCTTTCATTTTAAAATGACTGTTGCTATTGGCTACAACTTCAAAAAGACAAACAGCATAAGAGCTTGTTAGTGTGTTACCCACCTGGCATAGCGTGTTAGTGTGTTACCCACCTGGCATAGCGTGTTAGTGTGTTACCCACCTGGCATAGCGTGTTAGTGTGTTACCCACCTGGCATAGCGTGTTAGTGTATTACCCACCTGGCATAGCGTGTTAGTGTATTACCCACCTGGCATAGCGTGTTAGTGTATTACCCACCTGGCATAGCGTGTTAGTATGTTACCCACCTAGCATAGCGTGTTAGTGTATTACCCACCTGGCATAGCGTGTTACTGTGTTACCCACCTGGCATAGCGTGTTAGTGTGTTACCCACCTGGCATAGCGTGTTAGTGTGTTACCCACCTGGCATAGCGTGTTAGTGTGTTACCCACCTGGTATAGCGTGTTAGTGTGTTACCCACCTGGCATAGCGTGTTAGTGTGTTACCCACCTGGCATAGCGTGTTAGTGTGTTACCCACCTGGCATAGCGTGTTAGTGTGTTACCCACCTGGCATAGTGTGTTACCCACCTGGCATAGCGTGTTAGTGTGTTACCCACCTGGCATAGCGTGTTAGTGTGTTACCCACCTGGCATAGCGTGTTAGTGTGTTACCCACCTGGCATAGCGTGTTAGTAAGTGTGTCACCCACCTGGCATAGCGTGTTAGTGTGTTACCCACCTGGCATAGTGTTAGTATGTGCAGTCAGGGCATGTTAAAGACCTCTAGCCGCTCTCCAGGCCTGTCTGGGGCTAGCAGTAGGGAGTGGGACAGTAAAACACTTTTCACACTAGTATTGTGCTGAGCTGAACTGTACTTTGCTGACCTGGAACATTTCCTTTTCACATTGCCCTTTCCCAGCATGGGTCCAACAACTATGGTGGATGTGTAACCGCCGGCTCAAATCAAATCACATTTTTATTGGTCACATACACATGGTTAGCAGATGTTATTGCGAGTGTAGCGAAATGCTTGTAAAGTAGTGTGAGATGGGTATAGCTTAGTCATGTGTGTGCTGATGTGCAGTGAGTGACTGTGCTGTCAGTGACTGTGTGCTGTGAGTGACTGTGTTAGTGTTTGTCAGGTCCACAGCTTGTCAACATGAGAGATACCAGTTACATTGACGAGGAGCATTCAGGTATTTAGCCTACATTTGACTGATACAGTAAATACTGTGCGTACAGTAGCTGAAATGTCTACCTCTCTCTCTCTGGTACAGTCTTTGGGATTATGATAGCATGTTCCCTTTGATGCCCCATTAGCATGCATAGCCTAGCTAGCCTATCACCATGCCTTCCATAGATATGACTGCAGTCAACCAGAGCAGATTACAGGAGCTCATAAAGAGGGAGTGTGACTGGTTAAGAAGGACACTGCCTGAGAACGACTCTATGTGTGGGCGGGGGGAAGGAAAGGAGGGGCTAACCACTTGATCCATTAGTACAGAATCGATAAGAGAGGAAGAGTCACTTGTCTGAGCTGCCTGTCTCTCTCTTTCTCTCTCTGTCCAAACTCACTGCTCTCAGTATCAATCAGGCTTAGGCTGTGCAGCAGTACATTTATTTATTTATGTAGAGACTGTTCACGCGCTGCATTTCAGATCACATTGATAGGCTAATGTCCTTGCAATACACACTATCTAGATCTGTTCCCAGAACCAGGCTGGTTGCCTGGTTCCATGATGCAGCTCTGATCAGCCTCTGCCTGCCCACTGGGCACAGACGTCAGTTCAACGTCTAGTTTTGATTTACATTTGGTTGAGTTGTTAACTGACGTGAATTCAACAGAACATGTCACCATGTCATTGGATTTAGGTTAAACGTTTGGTGAAAGAACATATGAAATCCCCTTACGTTGGTGACTCTTTTCAAATCCAATCAGTTTTCCATGTTGATTTAACATCACCACATATATTTTTTGGGTTGAAATTATATGGAAACGATGTTGATTAAACCAGTTTTTGCCCAAACGGTGCCCATTCACTCACCTTATTACCAGTTGTATTTGTATGTTCTCGGCGGTGAATATGGGGCGAGGGGACACCTTCCAATACTTAAAAAAGGCATGCTTCCTTCCTCCTCCCTCCCTTCGGAGAATTATGGTGACATGATAGGATTGGTGAAAGCTACAGTATGTTGTGGAAACCTTGCTGTTAGCCTACCTAGCCAATGGGATGAGATCACTACAGGGAAGGAAGGGGGAGATTTATTTTCAAAGTATTGGAACAAGGCCTCACAGTTCTATTTTCCTTTCAGGACTTCCTGACTGACCTGATGATGTCAGAAGTGGATCGCTGTGGGGAGAACGAGCACCTGATCTTCAGGGAGAACACACTGGCCACCAAAGCCATTGAGGAGTACCTTAAACTGGTGGGGCAGAAGTACCTGCAGGACGCACTAGGTAGGTGACATCCAGACACTCTAAAGGGGACAGTGCTACTATTACAGCAGGGAGCAAAAGTATTTTAAGATAGAAGAGGAGCCATGAACACATGAAATAGGCCTGTGTGTTGTTCATTAAGTATCATACTTCTGGCTAGTATCTGGCCTTCAGAAAAACTCCATGTACTCTCCACACACAGTACATTTTTAAGTGACTCTTCAGATCAATTATTCATTGTTTTTCTTTAAAGTCACTGTTTCAGTGGCGGAAAAAGTATCCAGTAAAAATAAAGATACCTTAATAGAAAACGACTCAAGCTAATGTGGAAGTCACCCAGCAAAAAAGTCTAAAAGTATTTCCTTTTAAATACACTTAAGTATCAAAAGTAAATGTATTTGCTAAAATATACTTAAGTATTATAAGTATATTATTTTAAACCAGACGGCACAATTTTCTTGTTTTTTTTAATTTATGGATAGCATACAACACAGACATAATTTTCAAATGAAGCATTTGTGTTTAGTGAGTCCGCCAGATCATAGGCAGTAGAGATGACCAGGGTTGTTCTCTTGATAAGTGTGTGAATTGGACTTTTGTCTGTCCTGCTAAGCATTCAAAATGTAACGTGTACTTTTAGGTTTCAGGGGAAATGTAAAAAAGTACATTATTTTTTTTTAGGAATGACGTAAAGTAAAAGTTGTCAAATATAGAAATAGTAAAGTACAGATACCCCAAACAACTACTTAAGTAGTACTTTAAAATATGTTTGCTTAAGTACTTTTCACCACTGCTTTGTTGGAAGCCATGTTGAATGATTCAGAGCGTTGGTCTGTCCTTGATGGTTGACTGGCACTCTTATTAAAAGTATGTCACCAAAGATAATGAAAAGGGAATAAAAGAATAATGTCAGAACTTGGGGCTCTTTCGCTAGCTGTCTAGCGATGTAAAACTTTGAAAGACAATCAGTGAGAAAATGATTCATCAATCTAGCTGCGGGGTAGAGATTTGAATCTGTCATCTGATGTCCGTGGACTCAATTCAACAAAGGGAACAGTATTGTTTTTTACCATGTTTTGTCATGCGCCACAGGCTATTTAACACACCACATTATAATAATCCAATAGTCCACAAACACTTCTAGCAAATAACAGCAGCAGTTTCCTTACCTAGTACAATTAGTGGGTTTTCTATCAGTGTGCATGACATTAGCGTGTACTAGCAGAACTGTACAATTTTATTGCCAAAAGAAATTGAATCTGAATTTAATTTATTTTGCCTCTAAAATCACTTCATAACTGTGGGCCTATATGTACTGTAATGGAGATTGTGGTCCTAGTCAGAGTAGTGACAACAGGCCTATGTGCTGATCTCCCTCCCTCTCCCAGGAGAGTTCATCAAAGCCCTGTACGAGTCAGACGAGAACTGCGAGGTGGACCCAGGGAAGTGTTCCTCAGGAGACCTCCCTGAGAACCAGAGCAACCTGAAGATGTGCTGTGAGCTGGCTTTCTGCAAGATCATCGACTCCTACCGGTAAATAAACACACATCCCTCCCTCCTCATTGCCAATAGAAGTAGCTAGCATTAGCCCTCATATTCTATTACCGAGCTTTCACCATCATCTAATGAAAGCTTGAATTGTGAAAATTACGTAAAAATGAATGTACCTGTCAATGTTTCCATGCAGTGTTTTTCCGCGGGAACTGAAGGAGGTGTTTGCCTCGTGGAGGCAGCAGTGCAGCAGTCGGGGCCGGCCGGACATCAGCGAGCGTCTGATCAGTGCCTCTCTGTTCCTGCGCTTCCTGTGTCCAGCCGTTATGTCCCCGTCACTTTTCAACCTGATGCAGGAGTATCCCGACGACCGCACCGCTCGCACCCTCACGCTCATCGCTAAGGTCACGCAGAACCTCGCCAACTTCACCAAGTAAGTGTGGGTGTGTGTACTAGTGTGTTAGTGATGCACGGGTTGACTTATAACCCACAGTCCCCGCAATTATGTCTGCAGGGCAGGCTGGTTTAAATAGTGTGTGGGTGAAGAGCGGGTGGGTGGCGGGCAGGTTGAATAAAGAGAAAACAATACCTTAAAAAATGCAGAAATGTATCATTCTTGTGAAATGTATATCTATAGGCTACATTGATGTTTTTCTTTCATACTTTTAATGATATCTGGAATTAGTGAGTAAGCCTAAACTTTAGGGCCTAACTGTACGCTCTCCAAAGAGCCTACATGGCAGTTATCAAATGCTTTTGGGAATGGGCAGAAAAAGTTATTGTCGATCCACGGAGGCAAAAAGGACAATGTCAGAGTTTAATTCAATAAGAGAAAAGCTGTGAATGGAGAGTTGAAAATAAAGAGAAGGGAGGGCCAGAAATGTAATGTTTGGGAAAGATTTGGTGTGATGATTGTGAAGCGCTATACAAATTTGATCGTGCCAAGTCGGGGACTTCAAATAGGCCTATGACAAGTCAAGGGAACTGAAGCCTACTGTTCAGATGGGTTAAATGGAAACTGAAATCTGGACACTGACTGTAGGTCTATAACTTTTCATTCTCTGACAGAGGAAATGCTGCTTGTATCTAATTATAGACAAGTTGACTTAACAAATTATAAGCAGAAACGTATCTAAATCAGGCACAACAAATCCTGCAACCCCTGTCAAAAAATCGCTTTGCCGTCTCCGACGGTAGCCTATGGTGCATTTTCTATATTAGCTGGTTAGGGGCCTCATATTTTCACTTTATCACATATAAACAAAAAAAGAAACGTCCTCTCACTGTCAACTGCATTTATTTTCAGCAAACTTAACATGTGTAAATATTTGTATGAACATAACAAGATTCAACAACTGAGACATAAACTGAACAAGTTCCACAGACATGTGACTACATAAATGGAATAATGTGTCCCTGAACAAAGGGGGGTCAGTATCTGGTGTGGCCACCAGCTGCATTAAGTACTGCAGTGCATCTCCTCCTCATGAACTGCACCAGATTTGCCAGTTCTTGCTGTGAGATGTTACCCCACTCAAGGCACCTGCAAGTTCCCAGACATTTCTGGGGTGAATGGCCCTAGCCCTCACCCTCAGATCCAACAGGTCCCAGACATTTCTGGGGTGAATGGCCCTAGCCCTCACCCTCCGATCCAACAGGTCCCAGACATTTCTGGGGTGAATGGCCCTAGCCCTCACCCTCCGATCCAACAGGTCCCAGATGTGCTCAATGGGATTGAGAACGGGGCTCTTTGCTGGCCATGGCAGAACACTGACATTCCTGTCTTGCAGGAAATCACGTACAGAACGAGCAGTATGGCTGGTGGCATTGTCATGCTGGAGGGTCATGTCAGGATGAGCCTGCAGGAAGGGTACCACATGAGGGAGGAGGATGTCTTCCCTGTAATGCACAGTGTTGAGATTGCCTGCAATGACAACAAGCTCAGTCTGATGATGCTGTGACACACCGCCCCAGACCATGACGGACCCTCCACCTCCAAATCGATCCCGCTCCAGAGTACAGGCATCGGTGTAACGTTCATTCCTTCGACGATAAACGCAAATCCAACCATCACCCCTGGTGAGACAAAACCGCGACTTGTCAGTGAAGAGCACTTTTTGCCAGTCCTGTCTGGTCCAGCGATGGTGGGTTTGTGCCAATAGAAGACATTGTTGCTGGTGATGTCTGGTGAGGACCTGCCTTACAACCATCCTACAAGCCCTCAGTCCAGCCTCTCTCAGCCTATTGCAGGCAGTCTGAGCACTGATGGAGGGATTGTGCGTTCCTGGTGTAACTCGGGCAGTTGTTGTTGCCGTACCTGTCCCGCAGGTGTGATGTTCGGATGTACCAATCCTGTGCAGGTGTTGTTACACGTGGTCTGCCACTGCGAGGACGATCAGCTGTCTGTCCTGTCTTTCTGTAGCGCTGTCTTAGGCGTCTCACAGTACGGACATTGTAATTTATTGCCCTGGCCACATCTGCAGTCCTCATGCCTCCTTGCAGCATGCCTAAGGCACATTCACATGGATGAGCAGGGACCTTTTGGCATCTTTCTTTTTGTGTTTTTCAGAGTCAGTAATAAGGCCTCTTCAGTGTCCTAAGTTTTCATAACTGTGACCTTAAGCTGTTAGTGTCTTAACAACCATTCCACAGGTGCATGTTCATTAATTGTTTATGGTTCATTGAACAAGCATGGGAAACAGTGTTTAAACCCTTTACAATAAAGATCTGTGAAGTTATTTGGATTTTTACGAATTATCTTTGAAAAACAAGGTCCTAAAAAATGGACGTTTCTTTTTTTGCTGAGTTTAATTGAGTGGTTGCAGGTGGGTTATTAGCAATTGCAGTGACCCGCACACCACTAGTGCACATCCATAAAATGTGCATGTTTGTATATGTGTATGTTTGTCTGTTGGAAACCGCATCATTCCTTCTGTTTTTGTTTTTTTATCTGTCCAGGTTTGGTAACAAGGAGGAGTACATGTCCTTTATGAACCACTTCCTGGAGCACGAATGGACCAACATGCAGCGCTTCCTGTTGGAGATCTCCAACCCAGAGACCATCTCCAACACGGCAGGGTTCGAGGGTTACATCGACCTGGGCCGCGAGCTCTCATCCCTGCATTCCCTGCTGGCCGAGGATGTCTCTCAGCTGGATCAGGTACAAGGATTACGCCACACTACTGGGATTTACTCTCCAATGTCACATTCTCACTACTTTCAGTAACCAAGCTACCGGATACTAGTCCTTTCCTATGGCTTGACAAAAGTGGAAATACCGATTTTATATGTGAAAATGACATTATACAAAATAATTAGTTCATAGGAATTGCATGAGACATATGCATGGGAGATATCAGTGTACATTATTATTTTGTCTCCTGCAGAGCACAGCCTCTAAGCTGGGTCCCCTGGCCCGTATACTGCGGGACGTGAACTCTGCGCTGACCAACCCATCTGGGGTCCAGGTGTCCACCCCCACAGATGGCACGGGCTCTCCTCCCCTCCCCCTCCCATTGGCAAGCTGTAGCCTCTCCACCGGCCTACCTCTTCACAAGATAGTCGTGGACAGCGAGCTCTCTGGGTAAGGGGACCACAGAATTCTAATGAGATTGTGTGTCATACAAAGCATAAATAACACTATCTGCAGAGATCTGGAGATCTATGTGGGAGTTTACATGATCAGCATTTCAACATTTAACTTATATTGCTATCAAGTCATTTCTGGGTAACAATTAAGTACCTTACCCTAAAACGTTTCTATTCAAATATGCAAAAAACTCTTTCTCAAGCAAGAATTTTGCGTGAACTGTCTGGTAGTGGGAAGGGGAAAACCGAAAACTAGCTGTTATTGGCAGAGTGGTTTGGAACACTTTTTGTTATTAGTCTATTAACGAATTTAATGGTGACGTCACAATGGATAGACAACTCTCGCCCATGATACAAATTTGAACACTTTTACAGTGTCGGTTTCATAAGCTGTTGTTCATATGTGACCAGCCTGCTCGATTTGGTCTCATGTAGCAAATTTAGAAATGTTTTTTTTTACATTCGATAAAGCAGAGAGTCAGGGCTAGAAGATGGAGGAATAATGGGAAAGTAATTCTGCTTTGAAAATTAATAAACTTGTAACCCCACTTTTGAGAAAATGGCCCTAGAATATTTTGGACACCTACTGGAGAGCTCTTCTTTGTCTACACCCATTCAGCATAGTTCACACCCTCTTAAGCCTTAGCCCAACCATCTCTTTAAGGAGGCCATATTCTAAACAGTATGGTTAGTATGGTAGTGTGCTAAACAACCAAAGATTTCAAGAATAAAAGCTGGTTTATACTACGTCTATCAACATGTCTGTATACAGTTGTCATAGTGACATCATAAACATTCCATTGTCATCTGACATCAAACTTGTCGTTATGAAAAAGTATAAACACAAAAACGACAGGCTGCATAGACATCGGCAGCCTGGTAGTCCAAAATAGCATAACTGGTGTATTTTAACACCAATAAACCGATACGTTTTTAAAATAATTCAGTATATGTCATTTTGGCGAACCAGGCAACTAAAAGCAACTTTCTAAACAATGTTTTAGTTCTAGTTTTTTAACTAGCTAGCTAACGTTAAGTTAGCTTACGGTTGTGAGTGTGACATGTACCTAGCTCATAACGTTATTACCTTATAACGTTACTACCCTGCATGAATATACAGTTAGCTAAAGCTAACCAACTAGGTTCAATGTTAGCTAACATCAGGCTCTAACTAGCAATACAAATGGCTCTGAGATACGAATAATATTATCTAGCTAGCGAGCAAACGTTAGCTATCTAGCTAACAGTACGCTTTAACTTGCAATGAAACTTACTTTCTGAAAAAATTTGAAATGTATAATATCTGAAAATGTAGCTAGCTAGACTCTCTTACCCGTATACACGGATGAATGCTTCTCCCTCTCTTTCTCGGATGCCATGGTTGCACTTAGTTTGAGGATGTAATCCAGAGACAGGTGCAGTTATTCGTGATATATTTCAAAAAAGCCTTATTAGAAAAGATTACCGCCACATACTGAACAGCTCCTGTTATAGACCAGGGGTGGGCAACTCTAGTCCCCGAGCACCTGATTGGTGTCGCACTTTTTCTCCATTCCTAGCAAACAGAGCTGATTAATCAAATTGCATTCTAAACTGAAGAGCATGGTTAGGTGATTATTGGAGTCAGGTGTGTTAGCTGGGGCAAAACTGTGACACCAATCAGGCCCTCGAGGACTGGAATTGCCCACCCCTGTTATAGACAGAAGCGTGCTACATGGCAGACCAATCCGAACTTATCTCTTGGCATGTCCAGCCTATCCATTATCTCATCCAATCATGGCTAGTGGGAAGGTTCCTGTCTGGCACAGCGGTCTAAGGCACTGCATCTCAGTGCTAGAGGTGTCACTACAGACCATGGTTCGATTCCAGGCTGTATCATAACCGGCCGGGATTGGAAGTTCCATAGGGCGGCGCACAATTGGCCCAGCATCGTCCCGGTTTGGCCGGGGTAGGCCGTCATTGTAAATAAGAATTTGTTCTTAACTGACTTGCCTAGTTAAATAAAAAATAAACTGACTTGGCTCGTAATTTAACAATTGCATTCGTATTTACAGATGTTATTAAGGTACATGAAAGTTCACGTTCCAGAACGTGCAAAAAAACGCATTTAGATTTTTTTCAAATGTTTACGTTCAAATGCCTCTCCTGTGAAGTAGTGGCGCGCGACATATGTCTAGCTTCCTGAAATGAGTCACATATGATATAAAACACTGGAAAACAGAATTTTGACTTCACTGGGCCTTTTAATCGATGTTGATTTTACAATTCATACATTATTTTAACAGTCCTTTGAAAACCACAAGGATATTATCTTTACAGTGTCTCTGGTCTAAAACAACATTTCTCTCATTTGATGTCGTTGTCTTGGTGCAGGTTGGTGGATTTTACGAGGCTGCCGTCGCCAACCCCAGAGAACAAGGATATATTCTTTGTGACGAGGAACTCTGGCATCCAACAGTCTCCAGCCAGAAGCTCCAGCTACTCGGAGGCCAACGAGGCTGAGGTGCAGCTCCCCAACAGCAGCAAGAGTCTGTCCATGGTGGACCTGCAGGACAGCCGCAGCCTGGAGAGTACCCCTGGCCCCAGCCCTGGCTCCCCCAGCGACATGCTCTTCAATGACAGCCAGTCCCCCGTCACCCCTGGGCCTGGGGGTTGGGCCGCCCGCACCCCGCAGGGCATCATCCCCACTCCCGGCCCCGGACCCACTCTAAGGAGGACAGGTCAGACCCCTACCACCCCCAGCACAGAGAGCAGCACCCCAGGGAGGCCCACCCAGCTCCTGGCCCCGCTCTCCTTCCAGAACCCTGTTTACCAGATGGCCACGGGGATGACCATGAGCGTGTCCCCGCGGGGTCCCCTGGCTGACTCGGGCTCTGATGGCCACAGCTCCGTCAGCTCTCAGGGCAACAACACAGAGGACACCCCCAAGCATCCGGGGGTCTTCCTCACCCAGGGGGTGGCGGTCGGTAGTGGAGGAGGCAGTAGCAGTGAGTTTACCACCCGCCGCCAGCTGTCACTCGGGGAGCACCAGCCCAACGTGCCGCGGCAGAACAGCGCAGGCCCTCAGCGCAGAATAGACCAGCCCCCTCCGCCCGTCACCAGGGGCAGGACACCACCCAACATGCTCCAGACAGCCTACCCCGGTCCGCGGCCCTCCAGTGGCAGCATGATGTCATCATCCCCCGACTGGGGGCCCAGTGGCGGCAACCGTCTGAGACAGCAGTCGTCTTCGTCTAAAGGGGACAGTCCTGAGACCAAGCAGCGCACCATGCACAAAGTGAGTAGAGCATGTAACATCAGGGGGGGGTCTCACTGTGGGTGGTGGAGCATTCAGTTCTTGACACAATTACCATACCCTGTTCAAAGGCACTTCAAAATTTTGTCTTGCCAATTCACCTTCTGAATGGCACACATACACAATCCATGTCACAATTGTCTCAAGGTTTAAAAATCCTTCTTTAACCTGTATGTTCATGTCATTGTCAGTCAAAAATCATTCAAATTTAGTAGAATAACGACAATGTTACAATGCAAACTCCTTCAACACCTTTTTCTTAGTAGTTTAGGTGTTCTGGCCCTCATATTCCCATAATTTGCTTCTGAAGCCAGTTTTGTAAACAAGGTGCGGGAGTGGAGGTATTTATTTATTAAACTTTTATTTAACTAGGCAAGTCAGTTAAGAACAAATTCTTATTTACAATGACGGCCCTGACGACACTGGGCCAATTGTGCGCCGCCCTATGGGACTCCCAATCACGGCCGGATGTGATACAGCCTGGATTCGAACCAGGGACTGCCTCTTGTGACGCCTCTTGCACTGAGATGCAGTGCCTTTGAACGCTTCGTCCGTGTGTGTGTGTGTTAACTCTTTAACTGTACTAGAATGCTTAAAAGGAATTCTAGTGCATAATATTGGTTATCAGTACCAGGTTTGTTTTGGGGCAAGGAAAATATCAGATATTGGTGTCGGCCAAAAATGTCATATCGGTGCATCACCTTCAACAACACATCTGCCACGCTGATCCTCAACACGGGGGCACTTCAGGGGTGCGTGCTTAGTCCCCTCCTGTACTCCCTATTCACCCATGACTGCGTGGCCTTGCACGACTCAAACACCAAGTTTGCCGATGACACAACTGTGGTAGGCCTGATCGCCGACATCGATGAGACAGCCTACAGGGAGGAGGTCAGAGAGCTGGCAGGGTGGTGCTAGGACAACAACCTCTTCCTCAAAGTGAGCAAGTTAAAGGAGCTGATCGTGGACTACAGGAAAAGGAGGGACGATTACACCCCCATTCACATTAACGGTGCTGTAGTGGAGCGGGTCGAGAACTTCAAGTTCCTTGGTGTCCACATCACTATCAAGCTATCATCATCTAAACACACCAAGACAGTCGTGAAGAGGGCATGACAACGCCTACTTCCCCACAGGAGACTGAAAAGATTTGGCATGGGTCCTCAGATCCTCAAAAAGTTCTACAGCTGCACCATCGAGAGCATCCTGATTGGTTGCATCACCGCTTGGTATGGCAACTGCTTGCCATCTGAGGTTAGTGCGACCGGCCCACTACATCACTGGGGCCAAGCCTCCTGCCATGCAGGCCTCTATACCAGGCGGTGTCAGAAGAAGGCCCTAAAAATTGTCAAAGACTCCAGCCACCCAAGTCATAGACTGTTCTCTGCTATCGCACGGCAAGCGGTACCGGACCGCCAAGTCTAGGACCAAAAGGCTCCTTAACCTCTCTAGGATGCTAGCGTCACATCTGGCCAACATCCAGTGAGGTTGCAGAGCGCCAAATTCAATTACAGACATGCTCATTATAAAAAATTTGAAAACAAAACATATTTTACATAATCTTTAAACATAACTTATTGTTAAACTAACCACAGTGTCATATTTATAAAATGCTTTTCGGCGAAAGCATACCTAGCCCAGAACATAGCCCAGTTGACATATTATTACAAACAGTAACCAGCCAAGCAGAAGCGTTACAAAACTCAGAAATAGAGATAAAATTAATCCCTTACCTTTGATGATCTTCATATGGTGGCAATCAGAGGATATTCATTTACTCAATAAATGTACCTTTTGTTCGATGAAGTCTCTTTATATCCAAAAACCGTTTTGTTAGCGCATTTTCTTCAGTAATCCACAGGCTCAAACTCAGTCAAAACAATCAGACAAAAAAATCCTAATTGTATCCGTAAAGTTCATAGAAACATGTCAAACGATGTTTATGTTCAATTCTTCAGGTTGTTTTTTTAAATGATCTATAATATTTCAACCGGACAATAACGTTGTCAATATAAAAGGTAAACAAGAAATGCACATGCGCCTGAAAAAACTCTGCGACACGTTAGGGTCCACTCGTTCAGACTGGTTTTACTCCCTCATTTATAAGAATACAAGCCTGAAACAATGTCTAAAGAATGTTGACATCTAGTGGAAGGCATAGGAACTACAAATGGAGTCCTAAGTCAATGGATACTGTAATGGCATTGAATAGAAAACTACAAAACCAACAAAAAAAACTACTTCCCGTATGGATTTTTCTCAGGTTTCCGCCTGCTAAATCAGTTCTGTTATACTCACAGACATTATTTTAACAGTTTTGGAAACTTTAGAGTGTTTTCTATCCAAATCTACCAGTTATATGCATATCATATATTCTGGGCCCGAGTAGCAGGCCGTTTAATTTGGTCATGCTTTTCATCCAAAATTCCGAATGCTGCCCCCTACCCTAGAGACCCTCTTACAGCTACCCCCCTACTTTTTTCAATTTCCACCTGAAGACATACCCAAATCTAACTGCCTGTAGCTCAGGCCCAGAACCAAGGATATGCATATTCTTGGTTTCATTTGAAAGAAAACACTCTGAAGTTTGTGTAAATGTGAATTGAATGTAGGATAATATAACACAATAGATCTGGTTTAGATAATACAATGAAAAAACCATACATTTTTTATTGTTGTATCATCTTTAAAATGAACAAGACAAAACAAACATTCAGATAGGACGATGGGGACAATTTCAGTGAAAAACATGAGGGCAACAGTACTTGTGCAAAGTTTCAGAATGATAACTTCCAAAATGAGTGTGCTACATGACATTTATCATGAAGTCACCCAGGTGTCCCACACAAGTAGCCCAAATGTACCCAAGTGGCCAAAATGGTGAAGTTATACATTTTGAATGGAATACCAAAATAGTATTCTAACACCCCCCCCCCCCCCCCCAAAGCTATGCTATAGTGTGTAGTGTGTGGTGGTTGCCTGGTCCCAGACAGAGTAGGAGGAGTGTGTGGTGGTCGCCTGGTCCCAGACAGAGTAGGAGGAGTGTGTGGTGGTTGTCTGGTCCCAGACAGTAGGAGGAGTGTGTGGTGGTTGCCTGGTCCCAGACAGAGTAGGAGGAGTGTGTGGTGGTTGCCTGGTCCCAGACAGAGTAGGAGGAGTGTGTGGTGGTTGCCTGGTCCCAGACAGAGTAGGAGGAGTGTGTGGTGGTTGCCTGGTCCCAGACAGAGTAGGAGGAGTGTGTGGTGGTCGCCTGGTCCCAGACAGAGTAGGAGGAGTGTGTGGTGGTTGTCTGGTCCCAGACAGTAGGAGGAGTGTGTGGTGGTTGCCTGGTCCCAGACAGAGTAGGAGGAGTGTGTGGTGGTTGCCTGGTCCCAGACAGAGTAGGAGGAGTGTGTGGTGGTTGCCTGGTCCCAGACAGAGTAGGAGGAGTGTGTGGTGGTTGCCTGGTCCCAGACAGAGTAGGAGGAGTGTGTGGTGGTTGTCTGGTCCCAGACAGTAGGAGGAGTGTGTGGTGGTTGTCTGGTCCCAGACAGTAGGAGGAGTGTGTGGTGGTTGCCTGGTCCCAGACAGTAGGAGGAGTGTGTGGTGGTTGCCTGGTCCCAGACAGAGTAGGAGGAGTGTGTGGTGGTTGCCTGGTCCCAGACAGAGTAGGAGGAGTGTGTGGTGGTTGCCTGGTCCCAGACAGAGTAGGAGGAGTGTGTGGTGGTTGCCTGGTCCCAGACAGAGTAGGAGGAGTGTGTGGTGGTTGCCTGGTCCCAGACAGAGTAGGAGGAGTGTGTGGTGGTTGCCTGGTCCCAGACAGAGTAGGAGGAGTGTGTGGTGGTTGCCTGGTCCCAGACAGAGTAGGAGGAGTGTGTGGTGGTTGCCTGGTCCCAGACAGAGTAGGAGGAGTGTGTGGTGGTTGCCTGGTCCCATACAGAGTAGGAGGAGTGTGTGGTGGTTGCCTGGTCCCAGACAGAGTAGGAGGAGTGTGTGGTGGTTGCCTGGTCCCAGACTGAGTAGGAGGAGTGTGTGGTGGTTGCCTGGTCCCAGACAGAGTAGGAGGAGTGTGTGGTGGTTGCCTGGTCCCAGACAGTAGGAGGAGTGTGTGGTGGTTGCCTGGTCCCAGACAGAGTAGGAGGAGTGTGTGGTGGTTGCCTGGTCCCAGACAGAGTAGGAGGAGTGTGTGGTGGTTGCCTGTTCCCAGACAGAGTAGGAGAAGTGTGTGGTGGTTGCCTGGTCCCAGACAGAGTAGGAGGAGTGTGTGGTGGTCGCCTGGTCCCAGACAGAGTAGGAGGAGTGTGTGGTGGTTGTCTGGTCCCAGACAGAGTAGGAGGAGTGTGTGGTGGTTGTCTGGTCCCAGACAGAGTAGGAGGAGTGTGTGGTGGTTGCCTGGTCCCAGACAGAGTAGGAGGAGTGTGTGGTGGTTGCCTGGTCCCAGACAGAGTAGGAGGAGTGTGTGGTGGTTGTCTGGTCCCAGACAGTAGGAGGAGTGTGTGGTGGTTGCCTGGTCCCAGACAGAGTAGGAGGAGTGTGTGGTGGTTGCCTGGTCCCAGACAGAGTAGGAGGAGTGTGTGGTGGTTGCCTGGTCCCAGACAGAGTAGGAGGAGTGTGTGGTGGTTGCCTGGTCCCAGACAGAGTAGGAGGAGTGTGTGGTGGTTGTCTGGTCCCAGACAGTAGGAGGAGTGTGTGGTGGTTGCCTGGTCCCAGACAGAGTAGGAGGAGTGTGTGGTGGTTGCCTGGTCCCAGACAGTAGGAGAAGTGTGTGGTGGTTGCCTTGTCCCAGACAGAGTAGGAGGAGTGTGTGGTGGTTGCCTGGTCCCAGACAGAGTAGGAGGAGTGTGTGGTGGTTGCCTGGTCCCAGACAGAGTAGGAGGAGTGTGTGGTGGTTGCCTGGTCCCAGACAGAGTAGGAGGAGTGTGTGGTGGTTGCCTGGTCCCAGACAGAGTAGGAGGAGTGTGTGGTGGTTGCCTGGTCCCAGACAGAGTAGGAGGAGTGTGTGGTGGTTGCCTGGTCCCAGACAGAGTAGGAGGAGTGTGTGGTGGTTGCCTGGTCCCAGACAGAGTAGGAGGAGTGTGTGGTGGTTGCCTGGTCCCATACAGAGTAGGAGGAGTGTGTGGTGGTTGCCTGGTCCCAGACAGAGTAGGAGGAGTGTGTGGTGGTTGCCTGGTCCCAGACTGAGTAGGAGGAGTGTGTGGTGGTTGCCTGGTCCCAGACAGAGTAGGAGGAGTGTGTGGTGGTTGCCTGGTCCCAGACAGTAGGAGGAGTGTGTGGTGGTTGCCTGGTCCCAGACAGAGTAGGAGGAGTGTGTGGTGGTTGCCTGGTCCCAGACAGAGTAGGAGGAGTGTGTGGTGGTTGCCTGTTCCCAGACAGAGTAGGAGAAGTGTGTGGTGGTTGCCTGGTCCCAGACAGAGTAGGAGGAGTGTGTGGTGGTCGCCTGGTCCCAGACAGAGTAGGAGGAGTGTGTGGTGGTTGTCTGGTCCCAGACAGAGTAGGAGGAGTGTGTGGTGGTTGTCTGGTCCCAGACAGAGTAGGAGGAGTGTGTGGTGGTTGCCTGGTCCCAGACAGAGTAGGAGGAGTGTGTGGTGGTTGCCTGGTCCCAGACAGAGTAGGAGGAGTGTGTGGTGGTTGTCTGGTCCCAGACAGTAGGAGGAGTGTGTGGTGGTTGCCTGGTCCCAGACAGAGTAGGAGGAGTGTGTGGTGGTTGCCTGGTCCCAGACAGAGTAGGAGGAGTGTGTGGTGGTTGCCTGGTCCCAGACAGAGTAGGAGGAGTGTGTGGTGGTTGTCTGGTCCCAGACAGTAGGAGGAGTGTGTGGTGGTTGCCTGGTCCCAGACAGTAGGAGGAGTGTGTGGTGGTTGCCTGGTCCCAGACAGAGTAGGAGGAGTGTGTGGTGGTTGCCTGGTCCCAGACAGAGTAGGAGGAGTGTGTGGTGGTTGCCTGGTCCCAGACAGAGTAGGAGGAGTGTGTGGTGGTTGTCTGGTCCCAGACAGTAGGAGGAGTGTGTGGTGGTTGCCTGGTCCCAGACAGAGTAGGAGGAGTGTGTGGTGGTTGCCTGGTCCCAGACAGAGTAGGAGGAGTGTGTGGTGGTTGCCTGGTCCCAGACAGAGTAGGAGGAGTGTGTGGTGGTTGCCTGGTCCCAGACAGAGTAGGAGGAGTGTGTGGTGGTTGTCTGGTCCCAGACAGTAGGAGGAGTGTGTGGTGGTTGCCTGGTCCCAGACAGAGTAGGAGGAGTGTGTGGTGGTTGCCTGGTCCCAGACAGTAGGAGAAGTGTGTGGTGGTTGCCTTGTCCCAGACAGAGTAGGAGGAGTGTGTGGTGGTTGCCTGGTCCCAGACAGTAGGAGGAGTGTGTGGTGGTTGCCTGGTCACAGACAGTAGGAGGAGTGTGTGGTGGTTGCCTGGTCCCAGACAGAGTAGGAGGGGTTTTTAGAGAACACACCAGGGGGCAGGTGAATAGACGGGTTAACATATTGACTGACTGAACCATTTTGCTATTAAACAAATCAATCCCATAATTTATTAAAATCTTCTTTATCAAGGTTTTATTGACTTGATTCCACATTCTCGTGATTCCTTAATAACATTAAATAGACAATTCCAGGTGGATAATTCACCAATGCAAAAACAACCACCCCTGTGTCTTCCCCTTGCTTCACATGTGTTCCTCTGATCCCCCTAGCTGAATACACTGGCTCTGCTCTACTCCTCAGTAGACACTGGCTTCCCATTCAAGGGCATGAGTACTCGAATGGATGTCAAAGCTTGTTCTTTATCCATTTAAAAAAAACAAATGCTTTGACTCTAGTGTTCCATTTGTATATGTGCATTTGCAGGGCACTACAAAAAAGAAACCAAGCATCACACGGTTCTTTTCCCTAAATGCCCTTTCCCCTCCGTGTCACATTCCCTCAATTCCATTCCAACCCCTCCCTCCACACGTGCACACACAAGCTCCTGTTAGGTTTACAGAAATAACTTTCTATAAAAATATATGTAACTGATGGGATACACAAGCTACATTCCTTACAAATGATGACAGTTTTATCACAAATTCAAAATGGACAGGTTGATTGAAGTAGGAAAATGTGTTCCAACAACAAGCGGCAGTTTTTGAATAATTGCATTCCATCTATTTTCCGCTTAAGCTACTTTTCGAACTGCTAGTGCCATTTAGAATTAGCCTAGGCTATAACCCCCCAAAACATACAGGTTCCACACTGACAATATGCAAAAACATTAGTTTGACTAAGACAAAGAGTGTATTTTCATCAGAAACTTTAAGCATATGCCTACTCACCAAACAGATGTCATGGCCTTAATTCATCACTATGCAGTTTTCAATGTGGAATGTTCATCCATTTAAAAATTCAAAAGAACAGGCAGAATAAACTAAATTGAACGTGTGTATATTGAAAATAAGATATTTTAAATCTCAGTTTCAAATTATCCCTCTTTGAGAATAACTGCTCCAGGCATGAGATGTGCATCACTTCACACTGGCAACTTTATTCATTTGGATAAATATTCTGTTATATGTTATTCTTATATTACATCATGTTTTTTTTTTACTATAAAATAGGTGCCTTGACTGTGATAAGGGCTCAGGAATTAAGAGCGTCTGTCTACTAAATGAACAAAACAAGGCTATGCCATTACACAGCCATAGAGTTCTACAAGCAGGTTACTGCCTTTTTGAAGATTGTGTTTCAAGATATAATATAATAACCAGTTGATATTATGGTTTCAATAAATTCATCTTACATGGCACTTTCTTTTTTATTGAGGCAATTTAGCTATTAGGATTTGTTTGTAATGGTTATAATAAATAAGGCATTTTTGTGATCTGTTGGCATACTGTATAGATACAATGTGTTCTAAAAATATATATTCTCAGTTTGACTACTCAAAAAAAGAAACAAGTACTTGAACAGCCAAAACATGTCAAATGGCCATCCCTATCCTATTGTAGCTTGTGATTTTCATCATGCAACATTTATTTACCCTACCTCACTTCTTCTAACAATTACTTACCAGACGGCTTGTGTGTGTTGTGTGTGTGTGTTCCACCAGGCGTCCTCCCCTGTGAACCCCAATGCCCTGGACCGTACTGCTGCCTGGCTGTTGAATATGAATGTGCAGTATTTAGACCATGAGGGAGTTGACCCAGATACCAAGCACAGGGAAGACCTCAGAAACAAAGAGGAGCTCACCCAGACTGAAAAGGTAATGTCTAGCATCTTGTAAAACCTAGCATCTGCTACAACGCAACATCGCAATAATATTCAGCACGGCTACTCTACTTCTCTAGAGGAGTAGCATAAAGTCAGAACATATTCATGGTTATTAACATGAGCTATCAATACGAGATTCTAAGGTTGTTATTAATGAAGTGAAAGTGTTGCGGAGCCAAAAGCAAAAAACGGACAGAGGCACTGTATATCTCCCTACTAGCAGGTCTTGATTTGAATGCATGTGGCTATTAAAGGGTTATTTGCTGCTTAAGTGGTATGAAAATGATACTGTGTGCAGAGAAGCACCATGATATACTGTATACTGGTGGTGAAATTATAGTACAGTATACGAGTTGAATTAGCCTCTCTATTCTGACATTGTTGAAATGTAGGTAGACAGACAGGTGTAGGTTGACGTTTATTGACATGAATCTTGCCCTGGAGGCAGAACTTAGTGATTTCCACTAGGTGGGCCAGCTGCAAAGTCATAATTGGCTATGTTGTAAAAATTCAAGAAAACTCAAATGTGCTTTTTGGTATTAAATTAAGGTTAGGCATTAGGCTAAGCAGTGTGGTTAGGGTGAGGCATTAGGCTAAGCAGTGTGGTTAGGGTTAGGCATTCGGCTTAGCAGTGTGGTTAGGGTTAGGCATTCGGCTTAACAGTGTGGTTAAGGTTAGGCATTTGGCATAGCAGTGTGGTTAGGCACTAGGCTTAGCAGTGTGGTTAGGGTTAGGCATTCGGCTTAGCAGTGTGGTTAGGGTTAGGCATTCGGCTTAGCAGTGTGGTTAAGGTTAGGCATTTGGCATAGCAGTGTGGTTAGGCTTAGGCACTAGGCTTAGCAGTGTGGTTAAGGTTAGGCATTAGGATAAGCAGTGTGGTTAGGCATTAGGCTTAGCAGTGTGGTTAGGGTTAGGCATTCGGCTTAGCAGTGTGGTTAGGGTTAGGCATTCGGCTTAGCAATGTGGTTAAGGTTAGGCATTAGGCTAAGCAGTATGGTTAGGCATTCGGCTTAGCAGTGTGGTTAAGGTTAGGCATTCGGCTAAGCAGTGTGGTTAAGGTTAGGCATTAGGCTAAGCAGTGTGGTTAAGGTTAGGGTTAGATGTTGTGGCTATGCCAGCTAGACCACTCTGCAGAGCTCCAGGGCAATATTCATGACAATAAATGCCAATCTGCTAGATGAGTATAGGCTGAACTGCACACACTGAAGCTCAAGAGAAGATTTATCTCAACAGGCAAGTGTGTGCCCTCCCCTCCCTCTGCCAATTTCCCCAGCTACTCCGATGAATTATACACCAGCTACATATTGCACTTGAACACACTTACAAGCTGAAGTTACAAAACTACACGGACACATTTTCATCACACACATTGGATTTCAATTTGTAGATGTTTTTAAGAGGTGTTTTAGTGATTATTTCACAGTTTTCAGGTCTGCCAAAGTGAGAACCAAACACAAATCAAACTTCTGTTCATTATTGTTGACAATTACTACCTGTAAATGCTCTTTTAGTTGAAGGGCTCTTTAATATGTTTGTATTAAACATACACAATACAGTACTCAGTGCTGGAATGTAATATTTGAAGAATTTCTCATATTTCAATCCCTATGGTTTTAGACCGGGCTCTGTCTACTGTATGGTTTCTATGGAGTCTAGTTGGTACATTGCACAACAGCAGTGTCTTTTTTTAATAGTTTGTTAAATGCTGTGGGATTTTTTCAGGAATATGTTTGTGGATCCACTTGCTTGCTGAATTTCCCAGAGACAGCAGAAATGTACCTGAAAGCTTTGCAGGATCCCACATTTGAACCCAAACCCATTTGGACCTAGCATGACTAGCAGCTTTGACTTGATTGTGTACCTGAGTTTTCATCCATACACTTGCATGTAAATTACAGTAGTTACTCCACAGAAGATGGTATGACTACTCTTCTGTCAGCAGTTGAGCCCAAGAAAAACAGAATCATTTTTATTTAATTTTTTTTATTTTACTAGACAAGTCAGTTAAGAACAAATTCTTAACTCAGCAAAAGGCCTCCTGCGGGGACGGGGGCTGGGATTAAAAATTAAAAATTAAACAAAACACACATCACAACATGAGAGACAACACTACATAAAGTGAGACCTAAGACAACAACATAGCATGGAAGCAACACAACATGACAACAACATGGGTAGCAACACAACATGGCAGCAGCACAAAACATGGTACACACCATTATTGGTTACAGTCAACAGCACAAAGGGCCAAGAAGGTAGAGACAACAATACATCACACAAAGCAGACACAACTGTCAGTAAGAGTGTCCATGATTGTGTCTTTGAATGAAGAGATGGAGATACAAACTGTCCAGTTTGAGTGTTTGTTGTAACTCGTTCCAGTCGCTAGCTGCAGTGAACAGAAAGCATAACAAACAACCACAAACGGTCTCTTAGCCCGCTGAATGTGGGCTGCTTTGAGAATGACAAGTGTGTGTGTGACACTGGTCTGTCTGCCACTCTGTCCTGTGTCCAGTACCAGCAGGAAATAGCCATCCTGCAGGACAGGCTGTGTCAGTCAGCCAAGAAGCTGGAGGAGTATGAGTGTCATCTGAAGGGCCAGGACGAGCAGACCCAGACGATGCTGCTGGAGTACCAGGCGCGCCTGGAGGACACAGAGGAGCGTCTGAGCCGGCAGCAGGACGACAAGGAGCTCCAGATGAAGAGCATCATCACGAGGTGAGGTGTCCTTTACCTACCAGTGCAGACTGGTGTGATTTTAAATCGGAGGACGGGCTCATTGTGGCTTGTTATAATGTCTGTGGCTGAATAAATGGAACGGTATTGAACAGCCATCAATACAAACATATCTTTGTTACTCTTTCAGGCTGATGTCAGTTGAGGAGGAATTGAAAAAAGATCATTCAGATATGCAGTCGATAGTGGACTCTAAACAGAAGATCATTGAAGCCCAGGTGAGTGTTTAGTGTCCACGAGATGTTTTGCCTGGCAATAGATGTTTTTTACACAACTGTCAATATAAATGATTTACTCAAAATATTTTATTCACAAATTTACTGTAACATGTCAGACTACGGATTTGAAGAGAACAGCGCCCTCTGGCTTTATAAATGTTAACAACCTCCTCAGATTGAAAATGATAGGTCTCACTCACTGCAAACAATCCAGCCACTGGAATTACTGTGACAAGTACAAAATGTACTGTATGTGGACAATCTATGTTTTTACTTCAGCAACATTCCTTTTCTGTTTACAATAGTGGCTGCTTGTTTTGTTTAAGTCATGTTGGTTTGCTTAGAAGCGGTAGTACAGTCGATCAGAGACATGTTATGAAGGATTCATTGGATTGTGATGACAACCCTCTTCCTCCCTCCGTCTTTCTCTTCCTCCATCATTCTCTGTTCCTCCCTCTCTCTCCCTCCTCACTCTGCAGGAGAAACGCATCGCCTCTCTAGACGCGGCCAACGCCCGCCTGATGAGTGCTCTGACCCAGCTGAAGGAGCGCTACAGCATGCAGACCCGTAACGGCATCTCCCCCACCAAGCTCCAGATCACGGAGAACGGAGAGTTCAGGAACAGCAGCAACTGCTAGGGAGGGGAGAGGGAGCTAAGCCCAACTCAATGACACTTGGGCTGCGGGAGGGAGGAGGAACTACCAACACCCAGCCACTCTCCAGAGAAATAGATTTATACTGTCCAAATCCATTATTTTCAATGGATGTGGTCAGGATCACAGAAAGAAGGGCTAGCCACTGACTGAAACTGTTGCTTAAAAATATAAAGGACTTGATCAGATTCAATCAAAAGTATTTATAAAGCCCTCCTTACATCAGCTGATTAAACAAAGTGCTGTACAGAACCCCAGCCTAAAACCCCAAACAGCAAGCAATGCAGGTTTAGAAGCACAGTGGCTAGGAAGAAACCTAGAGAGGAACTAGGCTAGGAGGGGTGGCCAGTCCTCTTCTGGAAATTATAACAGAACATGGCCAAGATGTTCAAACGTTCATAGATGACCAGCAGGGTCAGATAAAAAATAATCACAGTGGTTGTAGAGGGTGCAACAGGTTAGCACCTCAGGAGTAAATGTTGGCTTTTCATAGCCGATCATTCAGAGTATCTCTACCGCACCTGCTGTCTCTAGAGAGTTGAAAACAGCAGGTCTGGGACAAGGTAGCACGTCCAGTGAACAGGTCAGGGTTCCATAGCCGTGGCAGAACAGTTGAAACTGGAGCAGCAGCACGACCAGGTGGACTGGGGACAGCAAGGAGTCATCATGCCAGGTAGTCCTGAGGCATGGTCCTAGGGCTCAGGTCCTCCGAGAGAGAGAGAATTAGAGGGAGCATATGAGCATACTTAAATTCACACAGAACACCAGATAAGACAGGAGAAATACTCCAGATATAACAGACTGACCCTAGCCCTCCGACACAAACTATTGCAGCATAAATACTGGAGGCTGAGACAGGAGGGGTCGGGAGACACTTTGGCCCTGTCCGACGATACCCCCGGACATGGCCAAACAGGCAGGATATAACCCCACCCACTTTGCCAAAGCACAGGCCCCACACCAGTAGAAGGATATCTTCAACCACCAATTTACTATCCTGAGACAACGCAGAGTATAGCCCACAAAGATCGGCACGAACCCGGGGGGGGGGGGGCGCCAACCCGGACAGGAAGACCCCGTCAGTGACTCAACCCACTCAAGTGACGCACCCGTCCTAGGGACGGCATGGAAGAGCACCAGTAAGTCAGTGACTCAGCACCCATAATAGGGTTTGAGGCGAGGCAGAGAATCCTAGTGGGAGAGTGGAGAGGGGAACCGGCCAGGCAGAGACCGCAAGGGCGGTTTGTTGCTCCCATGCCTTTCCGTTCACCTTCACACTCCTGGGCCAGACGACACTCAATCATAGGACCTACTGAAGAGATTAGTCTTTATTAAAGACTTAAAGGTTGAGACCGAGTCTGCATCTCTCACATGGATAGGCAGAACATTCCAGATTGACTTTAGAGAAAGCTATAACGTCTACACCTGGCTGCAAGACATCCTAAACTCGCTGTCCTAGTACATAAAACAACAGTTTATCGATTTAAGGTTGTGCTGTTATCTTAGAGCCTGTTTTGAAGTGATTTGAACAATTATAAGCTTTAATGTTTCTGGTTTGTCATCTACACTTATCATTTCCAGTCACTGTGTTCATATAGCACCTGGTGCTTAAAGAGGACGCTCGTTTATGGACCCTGTGTTTTCAGAGTTTAGTAAACAGAGTAAGTTCTTCATACTCACAGCCAAGCTGTTTCTTCCAGCAATAGTATAGTACAACACAAGTGTATAGTACATTGTAGCATCAATATTTGATTTGACTCAATGGCTGTTTTTTTATCCCAGTGTTTTGTTTTTTTTTTTTACTTCAAAAGCATACAGTATATGTTGCCAAGTGAACAACTCTATCAGTGAAAGCCTCCTCTCATGTTGACAAGCTTTTGAAAACCGTTCTGGTTGGACTTTTCCCGAAAGCACGTCCCAATAGAAAGTGTTTCTATATTCTTCCTGTATATTTTACGTATACTCTGCTGTTCTTACCTCATCAGGACTACAGTAGCACAACAAACGTGCTGTGTTTTAAATTGCTAATGGTAAAGAAAGAGCTCAGCTATATCATTTTTTGCATACTTTGTATATGCTTAAATATTAGTATATTTAGAGGTTTGCATACCTCGTAGATGTATATAAAATGTTCACAGTATTTATATTGATTGTCTGGAAGGGGAATAGTATTTTGTACTGTATGTGTTCATTGTGTTAAACTCGGCTGTGCTAATATTGCAAGACAATAGTAAGAGTTTGATTGTAATTGTATGTCTACTTCAGTAGACAGTTCACACATCGTTTCCCCCATTATCCCCTTTTCATATGTGGGTTCTTGTTAAAAATGAACAATTTATTGATGCTATTATATAATATTGATAAACATAGTTTACTGTTTTGTCCTCTGAATATCTAAATTGTTATGTGTAGGCCAAACCTTCACTGTTTGCAGTTTGACAGTGCTGAATAGAATAGGACTGAACTCAAATACCTGGCCACTCCCCTGGCCACTCCCCTGGCCACTCCTCTGGCCACTACTTTGGCCACTCCTCTGGCCACTCCTCTACCCTTGCGCTTCTGGAAGAGTCATTTCATGCCCTACACAAACTCTCCTTCATTTAGAATACCTTCTATCCAAAGTGAGTGATGAAAGTCTCTTCCGGGCAGTACATCCACATGGGGTTTTAGGCTGTAACTGAGGTATAAATCAGATTCATTGTCAGTTCAAGTTCCCAGTTCAAGTGTTGATTGAAGCTATGAACATGGAGTGGACTTAAGGCCTTTTTTGTAGTCTTATTTAAGATGCAGGTAGCTAACTTTAGCAACCTTCAAAGGTGGTCTCAACAAGTGGCTTTGCATGACTTCTCAATTCTGACTTCTGCTAATTCTCATCTGAAAACACCAGTGGTCTGCTTTCAGGAAATTAGTCACCTGAATTACTGTGTTGACCTGTGTTTTGGTCTGTGGAAATGTTAAGCTTAAACATAATTTGATTTTTTTTATCAACTAGACTATTGTTAAAGTACGTTATGTTTTATGAAAAAAAAATGTAAAGTTATGTGTAAAATGGTATTTATGTTATGCTCTAAATTATGTTTGTTTCAATCAGTTCGACATTATTTATTGAATATCTTTATTGTTTTTTGTTTTAATAAAATGCTGAATAGTATTTGTCAGAGTATAATGGATTGTGTTGAAGCTGCAGTTATAGAACATCTGCATTCTGATAGCAATGTCCTGCAGTTATAGAACATCTGCATTCTGATAGCAATGTGCTGCAGGTATAGAACATCTGCATTCTGATAGCAATGTGCTGCAGGTATAGAACATCTGCATTCTGATAGCAATGTGCTGAAGGTATAGAACATCTGCATTCTGATAGCAATGTGCTGAAGGTATAGAACATCTGCATTCTGATAGCAATGTCCTGCAGGTATAGAACATCTGCATTCTGATAGCAATGTGCTGCAGTTATAGAACATCTGCATTCTGATAGCAATGTGCTGTAGGTATAGAACATCTGCATTCTGATAGCAATGTCCTGCAGGTATAGAACATCTGCATTCTGATAGCAATGTGCTGCAGGTATAGAACATCTGCATTCTGATAGCAATGTGCTGCAGGTATAGAACATCTGCATTCTGATAGCAATGTCCTGCAGGTATAGAACATCTGCATTCTGATAGCAATGTGCTGCAGGTATAGAACATCTGCATTCTGATAGCAATGTCCTGCAGGTATAGAACATCTGCATTCTGATAGCAATGTGCTGCAGGTATAGAACATCTGCATTCTGATAGCAATGTGCTGCAGGTATAGAACATCTGCATTCTGATAGCAATGTCCTGCAGGTATAGAACATCTGCATTCTGATAGCAATGTGCTGCAGGTATAGAACATCTGCATTCTGATAGCAATGTGCTGCAGGTATAGAACATCTGCATTCTGCATTCTCATAGCAATGTCCTGCAGGTATAGAACATCTGCATTCTGATAGCAATGTGCTGCAGGTATAGAACATCTGCATTCTCATAGCAATGTCCTGCAGGTATAGAACATCTGCATTCTGATAGCAATGTGCTGCAGGTATAGAACATCTGCATTCTGCATTCTCATAGCAATGTGCTGCAGGTATAGAACTTCTGCATTCTCATTGCAATGTGCTGCAGGTATAGAACATCTGCATTCTCATAGCAATGTGCTGCAGGTATACAACATCTGCATTCTGACAGCAATGTGCTGCAGGTATAGAACATCTGCATTCTGATAGCAATGTCCTGCAGGTATAGAACATCTGCATTCTGATAGCAATGTCCTGCAGGTATAGAACATCTGCATTCTCGTAGAAATGTGCTGCAGGTATAGAACATCTGCATTCTGATAGCAATGTGCTGCAGGTATAGAACATCTGCATTCTGATAGCAATGTGCTGCAGGTATAGAACATCTGCATTCTGACAGCAATGTGCTGCAGGTATAGAACATCTGCATTCTGAAAGCAATGTGCTGCAGGTATAGAACATCTGCATTCTGATAGCAATGTGCTGTAGGTATAGAACATCTGCATTCTGATAGCAATGTGCTGCAGGTATAGAACATCTGCATTCTCGTAGAAATGTGCTGCAGGTATAGAACATCTGCATTCTGACAGCAATGTGCTGTAGGTATAGAACATCTGCATTCTGATAGCAATGTGCTGCAGGTATAGAACATCTGCATTCTGATAGCAATGTGCTGCAGGTATAGAACATCTGCATTCTGATAGCAATGTGCTGAAGGTATAGGACATCTGCATTCTGATAGCAATGTGCTGCTGGTATAGAACATCTGCATTCTGATAGCAATGTGCTGAAGGTATAGGACATCTGCATTCTGATAGCAATGTGCTGCTGGTATAGAACATCTGCATTCTGATAGCAATGTGCTGCAGGTATAGAACATCTGCATTCTGATAGCAATGTGCTGAAGGTATAGAACATCTGCATTCTGATAGCAATGTGCTGCTGGTATAGAACATCTGCATTCTGATAGCAATGTGCTGAAGGTATAGAACATCTGCATTCTGATAGCAATGTGCTGAAGGTATAGAACATCTGCATTCTCATAGAAATGTGATGCAGGTATAGAACATCTGCATTCTGATAGAAATGTGCACCTATTTCCCTCAAGTGTTCTTGTTGCACCCAACCTGCACACAGAAAATCTCTTTGGAGGATTTCAATTGATTTTCTCTTTCAGAGCGAAAGGTGCGTCCTCCTGCTTTGGTGTTATTTTATTGAAAGGAAATAATATATACTGCACTGCAATAGAAACCACAGATCAGTTCACAGTATAGTGCATCTTCATTGTCTCCCAGTTCTTTTATGGACGTTTTGCCAACAATTTGCAAGAGAGTGACCAAAACTATTCTCTTTTCTTTTTCCTTGCCCTATATAATACTGAACAATATTTTTGCCATGTTGTTACTGCAAACTCCTTACTGCAAACATTTCTATGAATGTTAAAATAATAATTTTATGTGTGTAAATGGTAACAAGAATAGGCCTACCATCGTAAAAGTAAAAACATGTATGTAATTTATGTAGAAATGCAACTACAATTAAAGATTTATTTCGCTAATTTAATCATGTAGTGTTTCTCATGTGGTATTTATTTTTACAAACTACCTGAAATGCTGTCATTGATCAGTGACATTTACATAAATATTGCCACCTAGCGGTATAAAGCAAGTACAGTAATTAAACCATTAGTATGCACAAAACAAGCAGCAGGCAAACTTGGTTGAATGGACATCAACAAGAAACCAGAAACTAATGACATCACTTGTCCGCTGGGATGAATCTAGAATTAATAGGAGAGCTGGGATATGTAAAAAATAAAATAAAAAGATGTAATTTTACATTTGATTAGCAGATGCTCCTATTACATACATTTTCATACTTTGTTTGCACCAATTTACGCATTCGTTAATAAATACACACTTGTAGGTACCACCGGCAGGTTAATAGCATTGGGCCAATAACCGAGCCGACAAGGTGATGGTCTGTCTGAACCCTTGAGCAAGGCACTTGCTACAGGGACGCCGTCAATAATGGCTGATTCCTGGTTGTGACCCCACTCTCCGAGGGTGTCTCAGTGACCAAAAACACTGAAAGACAAATGCTCATCTTAGTGATCTGTCGTTATCCATACAGAGTAGACTCGGGATTCTTATCTAGACTGTTAATGCTCTGATCACTGTCTGGTAGGTGGGCTGTTGACCAGACGGCATCCCAGAGGTGGGAGGGTAATTCAGTCCAGAATATTTCTGATAGCCCTCATATGCAACCTGTGGGAACTCTGGCCTATTCCTTCTTCTCCAAAGCAGCAGAGACACATTGCACGTATCATCCAGCGGGGTACACACCACACACCCCATGGTACCTCAGCAAACACTCTGACAGAGAGCCACACATTTCATCATTCTGCTACTTCTACCTCCGAAGGTCTCTAATCCCAATGAGTTTGAACATTCAGGACAAGGCATTCAATGATAAATCCCTTACATGTCTTCTTGCGGATAATACGAGGTCAGTATTATCATTTTCAGGGAGAGTTTGGGGTCTCTGCCTACCTAGTATGTTGCTAAGCAGATGTGCTTCCCTTTCCCCAATATGTATTTTGTTCAGATGTTCAGTTTCCCTAAGGAGAAATGATACATGAGACAAATAGGTTGTGAAGTCAAATCCATTCTAACTGTATATTAGAGCTAATTCATCTGTTGTAAAAGTGTTCAGACAGGAAAATATGAAAACAGTAACAGTATCTCACCGTGTGCATGTCCACAGGACTTTTGTTAAACAACAATCCTTGCTGTATTCTGAAGAATGTCATATTTCATTCAGTTCCCTTAGCTAAATATGCCTGTATGCTGCCACCCACCTTGATTACCATGATAATGTGTCACTGCAGGTCAGTCATTCTCTAAACGGAAAACATCAACATAAAGTGTACCTTCAGGTTGCGTTTTGCTGCACTCCTTGTGCTCCTAAGCATGTTTTGCATATTTATCTGTTTTGTTTTTAAGTTCATCCTTGTGATTTTCTGGAGCATTCCAGTTCTGTCCCTTCTAAAAGACACTACAGTCCCAAGGGGTCTGAAGCCAGTCTGAGCCAGGTACACAGAACTTAACCCGGCATGACAATAGCAGCTCAAGGGCAATTCCATGATAACGGAATTACTCTCAGATACTCCGATTTTTCACTTTAAAATGCATACCAAACAAAAAACATTGATTTCAAAGTTTAACAAACCATAGAACTAACTTCATGCGCACTGACTACTTTCAACAGTTTTTCCAAAAAACAAATTTACAGGAAGAACTGTGCGGATTCAAAGTTTGGTAACAGAATAAAAGTGAGGGAGATTTTACTGTAATTATGTTACCTACCTTTCCATCTCCACAGGTTTTCCAGTAAGTGTTTTTTTTTTCACTGTGTAAATTGTTAAGTGGTATTGTATGGTTTGTTAAACTTTGAAATCAATGGTTTCTGTTTGGCATACATTTTAGTCTCACTAATTTTGTTACCGTAATACAGTGGAAGGTGGAGGGGATTTACTGTACATGTTTAGGAACTTACATACAGGGACTTACATACATACATTGACTTACATGAACCCATTGTAAACTTTTTATAGAATCTTACAGAAGCCATGGGCAATGTGGACTGCAGACATGGTGAAGTCTCTGTGCATAGTATTTTCTGTAGTTCAATGTGTGTAGGAAGGAGAGGAGTGAAGAACACCTGATATTAATTTAAGCATCCAGAATGGTGCATATATGTTACAAGTAGGGCTGATATGATTCCCTATTAAACATATTGGTTCTTTGCCTGTATCTGTATGTTCTGTGGCTCTGCCACACCAAAATGCACAGAAATATGGATGTTTTCTTTTTATCAAGGGGTTGACATGTTTCCATCACTAGAATGGTACAGTAATAAGACCAAGACTAGTAGAACAAAACAGTACTTTAGAAAGTGTAAGCCCTGCCTTCAGCATTTCTGCTTGGTCCTTTTCCAGTATCAGGGCCAGCCCCCACTCTTTTCAAAGATGGAACAGCTTATTTAATGTGAAGATGTGTGTCCCCTTTGGATAGTCAAAAATAATAAGCAAGAATCATTCAGAACTAGTCTAATGCTCCTAAATATTTATTAGCATCACATCCTACTGGACAATAATTGGATTGTTTCCCTTATTGTTTAATTCAATGCAAGATAAGCACTACATTGATAAAGCAGATGGGTTTGGTGCAGTCACATGTAAACCTTACTGAGGATGGTCATCACACGACACAGAGCTGAATGACCATGGTTGTGTTCAGCAGACAAAAATGAAAGTAAACTTAAAAATAGAGTGAAACGGGTCAGTACTGTCCAATGAAAATGTTTGTTTTCAATTCTAACATTTTTGCTACAGTGTGCCCTAATGAACCAGACCCACCACACTACACAGAGCTGACCAGACTCATTTGCCTCCAGCAGTGATAGCCAGCAGGCTGTTTGTCCTCTTCATAATGTTGGGTACAAAGAGCAGTCCTGAGGCTCTCTCAATGCTCTCGATGGGCACCAGGAAGCGCTCCAGAGGAATCTTGTTATCCACAGGTGTGTTGGGCATCACATACGAGCGCAGCTCCACCTCTCCCCTCTGCTTCTCCAGGATCACCACCTTGAAGAAATGGGTGGGGACCGCCACATGGTTCCTCCCCATCACCTGGTACTTCACATACATTTTCCCATCTGGTTCCTGTCTATAAGCAGAGAGAAGGAACAGTTATGAACCCCATTCACACAGATCATGATGCTTGCATAATGCCTGTTTGCAAAAGCAGATCACTGTGTGAATGGCGTTTAAGATGGCAACACTGAAAAATACCATTATGTTTGTTATGGAAGTCTGTTTCAAATGACACTCACCTGGGCAGATAAAGTGGTCCCGTGCACACAAACACATTCATGTAGTGCTTGGTAAGTGAACGGCAGTACTGCTCCAAGTTGTTCCATGCATTTTGATTTAAATTTGGGTTCTAGGGGAAGACGAGGTGAATAAAATAAACTTGATTTTCTTGAACAGCCATTCATTGATTCATGCACTTTGCTCCGGAAGTGTAGCTACATGGAATTCAGAAGCCTTTTTGACTCATCATTAGTGTTTTAAACTGCACACTTATATTGCCACCTTTACCACTCGCACACTGTGTAACACTTATTCATCTTCACATTGCCTAATATGCCATGTTTCCCCACAATACATGACTTGCCTGTGGTGAGACATTACTGAGATAGAACGTGTCATCCATTGCCTTTTGATTCCATTTGTGATTGGCAGCTGCTGCCAAATGCCCCCTGTCAAATCCACTGCCTCTGTAGTCTGCATTGGTAGCCCTGTGGTATACGTGCACCGTATCATCCTCTTTAAAGTCGCAAAATTTCCTATCTGAAGGTCCTGTCAAGCCATCAGGACTGAGTTGCTCTATAACCCATGCAGCAGTCCTGTTTCTGGGATCATAAGATGTCACGTAGGACTCCCTCGTCTTGATATTGGCGAGAGATGGGAAGCCGTACTTCATTGCAGCTGTTGATCGGGACCCTACCATTTGACCGCCTCCTTGGTACGTGGTAAGGTCGGTTGCTGCGTCCACACTTGGAATAGGAATAACGGGTACTCGATTGAGTAATCCTTGGCTCGGATTTATGCATCTATTCGTCGAATCTCCATTCAGAGACGCACCAATAGCCGCTCCCACAGTCAAGGACACGCCGGAGATAAACCACTTAGAACAGATAACACGATACATTTTATGCACCGGAATAATTACCACAAACTATTACCAAGTCGTTACCGCTTTTTCAACAATCAGCTACATAAAAAGTTAATTTCATATCACACATTTCCACATGCTCGTTTCTTTTTCAATACTTGCTGTTATGGAATGGGCGCATGGATATGACGCTTTCAGTAGCTGCGTCTTAAAGGTACAATACACAATTTAGTAGGCTCTAGTACAGCGTAAACTACGGTGCCTTCAGAAAGTATTTATACCCCTTGATGTATTTCACATTTTGTTGTTACAGCCTGAACTCAAAATGGATTACAAATATTTGTTTTCCTCACCCATCTACACACAATACCCCTTAATGACAAAGTGAAAATGTTTATACATTTTAGCAAATTTATTGAAAATTAAACATCACATTTGCATAAGTATTCAGACCCCTGAGTCAATACTACACATTTGGCGGTGATTACAGCTTTGAGTCATCTTGGGTATGTTTGTATCAGCTTAGCACTGGAATTTGGGATCTTCTCCCATTCTTCCTTGCATATGTTCTCAAGCTCTGTTAAATTTGATGGGGAGTGGCGGTAAACAGCAAACTTCAAGTCTTTCCACAGATTTTCTACATCATGTCCAAACAATTGAATTGGCCACAAGTGGACTCCAATCAAGTTGTAGTGACGCCTCAAGGTTGATCAAAGGGAATTCGATACACTTAAACTCAATTTGGAGTGTCATAGAAATGGGGTGTGAATACTTGTGTAAATTAGATATTTCTGTATTTATTTTCAATACATTTGGAAACATTTCTAAAAACATGTTTTCACTTTGTCATTATGGGGTATTGTGTGTATACATGGGTGAGAAAACAATTACATGTTATCAATTTTGAATTCAGGCTATAACACAACAAAATGTGGAATAAGTCAAGGGGTATGAATACATTCGGAAAGCACTGTACAATTGTATGGCTCTGACTATACCAACAACATGTGACCAACGCATTCAGTTTGACAAAATACATTGGTGGTGGTAGATCATCTTTAATTAATCAATTCAGTCATTATAACATTTCTGACTGTTGTCTTTTGTGGCCTTAATACAACAAAATATGAATGAAAAAAGCGAACTTACAAAACAAAGTTCCTAATAATATTGAGTATAAGAGCAAAGCAGATCAACCTCTGTTTAAAATAATTTGTATTTCACGTTTTTGTTTTTCATCTGAAACTGAGGTTATTGACCCTCTACATTTTTACATTGTCGTATTTCTACGTTATTCTTAATGACAGAGGCCAGCTTTATGACCTTGATCTCAGGTGCATCATGACTCCTTATATGTACTCAGGGGAGAGCAGCCGGGTGGGTTTGTTGTAGATAAGGTAGCAGTTGAGATGTTTCGCCTCTTGCCACGCTGCCTCTATAACATTAACCCTGTCTCTGTCCAGATGCTCCTGGCATGTCCTAGTCAGCTTGTGGACCTCCTCCACAGTCCCTCCAAACACTGCTCTGGCATAGTAGAAGTCCCCCTCATTCAGGGGCACAAAGGATAATGAGGCAGGTCTGCATTCGTAGGGGAACTTGTCCCAGCTCTCATAGTAGTAAGATAGGTGAACTGCAGCTACAAGCTGGCTGAGCACCTCAGCCTCCCAGCGCTGGTAAAACTTCATGTCCACATCCAGACAAAACAGGAAGTGGGCCTCTTTTCGAATCCTTTCTTGAATTTAATTGGAATTATTTTGGGTAACAGACATATACAACAAAATTAACAATGTGGACCCAGAGGATATCACTTGAAAGTATTCATTAAAACGCTTGTTTCCAAATTGGTTCTCAGTGGTTAAAACAATACATATAATGATTAAAAGGCAAGACAAAATGACAACCAACTATAAATACATTCATTTATATTGACATCCTAAAAAGTGACACTATTCACTGCACTTTTCCCTAACCTTAAAAATCAACCATATTCATTTCACATTAAAACAATCTATTCATTGAACATCATACCAATCCTTCAAAATAAATACACCTGACCAGCAGTAGGTGGTCACAAGAGGCAGTGGAGTGGTTTCTCTTACTTAGACAATCTTGTCCAAATGAAAACCTTTGCCTGCTTTTTAAAGCTATTTTGACTTTTTCTTTACTTGGATCTCTAAGGGGAGGCTATTCCATAGACAAATGCCTGTATGGAAAAACGTGCTCCTCGCAGTACTGTTTACTCTTAGGAGTTTACAAGACATAACACCAGGTCTGGTATTGAATCTGTGCTGGTTATATACCATATCAATGTGGTTTTTCATATAACCTGAGGCAAGATTTAAGATGTAAAAAATATTAAGTTTAAGTTGGTCCACACTGGACTCCAAAAGCAACAAGGCCACCTCCCATAACTTCTGTACCCCTATGTGGGTCCTAGGGGGGGACATTCAGCATATACCTGACAACATTATTTTGCATGACATGCATTCTTCTTTTCAGCTTATTTATAGCCCACTATACCAAGCAGAGCAGGCATAAACAAAATTACACTGAATCAAGGTTGAGATGAGCAGTTTCTTAACTTTAATGTTAAAATATATAGTGTTACAATATTTCAATTTGTTTGCCATTTTAGGAAGAATTTTAGCAGAAATCAGGTCTCCGGAAAGGGATTGATCTAAGGACACACCAAGATAAGTTACACTTGTTTTAGATTCAATCTCTTTGCCTGCACAGTTTACCTTTATCTTGTCAGCCCTAAGCAATCTACGTTTTGTTCCAAACAAAATCTATTAAGTTTTTCCCAAATGTGCGACAATTTGTTGTCAGTCAACCAATTCCTTACTCAGGGTCTCCTCTATGTAAAATGTATCCTTCCCTGATACTAAACTCAGCAAAAAAAGAAATGTCCCTTTTTCAGGACCCTGTCTTTCAAAGATAATTCGTAAAAACCCAAATAACTTCACAGATCTTCATTGTAAAGGGTTTAAACACTGTTTCCCATGCTTGTTCAATGAACCATAAACAATTAATGAACATGCACCTGTGGAATGGTTGTTAAGACACTAACAGCTTACAGACGGTAGGCAATTAAGGTCACAGTTATGAAAACTTAGGACACTAAATAGGCCTTTCTACTGACTCTGAAAAACACACAAAAAAAGATGCCCAGGGTCCCTGCTCATCTGCGTGAACGTGCCATAGGCATACTGCAAGGAGGCATGAGGACTGCAGATGTGGCCAGGGCAATAAATTACAATGTCCGTACTGTGAGACGCCTAAGACAGCACTACAGAGAGACAGGACGGACAGCTGATCATCCTCACAGTGGCAGACCACGTGTAACAACACTTGCACAAGATTGGTACATCCGAACATCACACCTGCGGGACAGGTAAAGGATGGCAACAACAACTGTCTGAGTTACACCAGGAACGCACAATCCCTCCATCGGTGCTCAGACTGTCCGCAATAGGCTGAGAGAGGCTGGACTGAGGGCTTGTAGGCCTGTTGTAAAGGCAAGTCCTCACCAGACATCACCTGCAACTGACTGGCTGTTACTTTTGATTTTGACCCCACCTTTGTTCAGTGACACATTCCATTTCTGTCAGTCACATGTCTGTGGAACTTGTTCAGTTTATGTCTCAGTTGTTGAATCTTATGTTCATACAAATATTTACATATGTCCAGTTTGCTGAAAATTAATACAGTTGACAGTGAGAGGACATTGCTTTTTTTGCTGAGTTTAAGTATGGTTGAATCATCAGCATAAAGCAGGAGTTTGCTCTTTACTGTATCTGGCATATCATTAACGTATATAAGAACTACAATTTCTTATATAAAGAAAAAAAATGGAATCTATGCGGTACTCCACAGGGTTTTTCTTTGGCCTCTGACAGAACATCACCAACATTACATACTTGCAATAAACACAAGGGAAACAGAGAGCTGGTTTCAAGCGCAGAGCGCAACAGGTGTTTAGTGAAAGGGACCATAGGAGGAGGCAGGTAGCTGGGTCCAGGGGCAGGCAGAAGGTCATACACGGTAGGTCCAAAAATGGCAACAGTACAGGCAGGGAATAGGCAAAAGGCATCGTGAGGCAGACTATCATACACGGGAGGAGAGAAGGACGTGAAAAACACAGCGCTCCGAAAAAGTGTGTCTCAAAACGAACAATACCTCACAGTGATGGGGTGCAAGAAACTGAACTAAATACTGTGGGATGATGACATGTAGGTGTGTGAACAGGTGATTAGAATTACGATGATTGGGATCTGCAGAGTGAGCTGGAAAGAGTGAGCTGGAAAGTGGGCTGCGTTCCGGGGATCTAAGTGTTTGGGAGTGTGAGTTGGACGCAGATGTTACAATACTTGTGTTTTGTTGATCAGATAAGACCTAAACCAATTCCCTGCTACGTCATTTAGACCCATGCATTTCAGTTTCATCAGGAGAATATCATGGTCCACAGTGTTAAAAGCTTTCTGTAAGTCTAACATGACCATACCTGTGTAGTTCCCCTTCTCACCTTTCTGCTTAATGTAGTCAAAAAGGTGGATAAGGCAAGAATCAGTAGAGTGAGCTGTTCCAAAGCCAGATTGTAGTTCATAAAGAAGTTTGTGCTCGAGAAGGTATCCCTCAAGTTGATTAAAAACAAATCTCTACAACTTTGGATAAGGTGACACAGGCCTGTAGTTTTCTACATTTGTTTTACTGCTCTTCTTGTGGAGCGGAACCAACCAAGCTGTTTTGAGATCATTGGGAAATGTACCACTTCTTACATGGTTTTCTTGATGAATTCCATCCTCCTGCCAGTGTGTAAACCTGGGTACCAGGATCAGGGTAAGGGACATCCCAGAGGCCATGGGTATGGCTGGAACCTCCTGGGTTCGGTCACTGAATATATAATAGTGGACTCTAAACCCAAACAAATAGTTATGCTCTGCCGTCACCAAAAATGTCCCAAGGAAGCGAATGTACCTGCCAATCACATCAAATAAAATGTCAATTAAGTTCAAATAATAACAGGTATTATAATTCAGAAAAACATTGAAAACAACTCAACTCATTTGGTTTAATTCCTTAATATGTATTTACTTTCCAACAGCAAAAATCGTAGTTGCTATAGTAACGTTTTTGATACATGTTGTCAATGATGTCTAAATTGAAGGTGCACTCCCAGATGATGGGTGCCAACCACGACGTCGCTGTCAGAACACCTGCTCTTCAGTTCTGCAGTGTCTGAGGAAGTCAGATCATTATCATAGTATTTTCTATCTTCTACATTTGGCATATTGCTTTTCTTTTTCTATTAGATTTCAGCAATTCATAATTTTACGTTTGCAAACACAGTGAATGAACTGTTACCTTGGATTCACACATTTGTGCTGTGTGTAGACACGTCTAAAAACAACAACAATTTTATTTAATTCCAAGAATGGAAATGAGGTTTTACATTACTGAAATTACATTGAATGACTCACCTGTCAGGAGAGGTGACCTCTACTTTTATTTGTCTCCAGGTTTCTTTGACATCCATTTTCTTTCCTTGCCCAATGATCGATTGATCCCTGACTCTGAAATGTCAATAATAGGCATAGTGCTTGAATATTAAACATATCATTTAGTGGAAGAGAAAGTCAAGAAGGGAACTGGACACCCAGAGTTAATAGCATGTGCTTGACGTTGACTGAAATACTGTAGGTGCCGGTACTCATTTTGGGTACCGCTACTGTTTATATTTAGGTGCAGGAGCTCCACAATACTTTAGAGAGAATATTCTATAAGCCGAACAGGAGCTCCACAATACTTTAGAGCGAATATTCTATAAGCCGAACAGGAGCTCCACAATACTTTCGAGCTAATATTCTATAAGACGAACAGGAGCTCCACAATACTTTCAAGCTAATATTCTATAAGACGAACAGGAGCTCCACAATACTTTCGAGCTAATATTCTATAAGACGAACAGGAGCTCCACAATACTTTCAAGCTAATATTCTATAAGACGAACAGGAGCTCCACAATACTTGAGCTAATATTCTATAAGACGAACAGGAGCTCCACAATACTTGAGCTAATATTCTATAAGCCGAACAGGAGCTCCACAATACTTTCGAGCTAATATTCTATAAGACGAACAGGAGCTCCACAATACTTGAGCTAATATTCTATAATAGGTCACAAACACAAAATATAAAAAAATCACAAACCCAAAATAGAAGATTTTGCACACCTTATTTTCTGACTGCGGTGCTCTTCTTCCATTGAGGATTTGTAGTGTCTCAATCTTATTTTGTTCTTTACAACTGTCATCCAACAAATCATTGGCTGCTAAAATCCAGACCTGGGATCTTGTTCATTTTGGATATAGGCTCTCACATTTCATATACAGTTTCAAAACAGAATTTCATGACACATATCCAGATATGATGTCCCTTGCATACCAGGTTTCTGATGCTCAGGATAAGGATACATAGAAAATCATAATACTGTAGTATCAATGTCGTGGTTTCATATCATAATACTGTAGTATCAATGTCATGGCTTCATATCATAATACTGTAGTATCAATGTCATGGTGTCATATCATAATACTGTAGTATCAATGTCATGGTTTCATATTGTGTGACCTAAATCAATCACCTAATTGCAGCTCTAGCATTGTACATGTTTTGTTAGAGACATACGTGATAATGCCCGTTTGTGATCTCAACGTGTAATGTAATAACAAGTAAAAATAAATATCTAAAGCTAGGTTCCAGAAATGTGTTCCTCTAGAAGTATTATATTCACCTATTAGAGAGAGCGCAAGTGTGTGTGTGTGTGTGTGTGTGTGTGTGTGTGTGTGTGTGCTGGATAAAACCTTGGACTGAATTCTTCAACTTTCAGACCTTCAGGCTTTATTCCTGTAATGGCATCAGGAACGTCATCTAACAGTCACATTCTCAGGAATCTTTACAATAATAAAAAGCTCATCATGGGTCATTTTCTTCAGAATGATAACGTTTACTTGGAACAAAAATAACAATTTCTACAAAAAAATATTCATACATAGATTTGCTTGATTTGGATAGGTTATACTCTCTCTCTCTTTGCTTCATGATTTCCATGCGACAATTGATTCTCCACCACAAGCTACTGAAACATCAACTCTGGTAAAAAAAAAAAAAAAGTTAACTTTTTCTCCACTTTTCAGTTCAATGATTGTTCCAGGAAACAAATAAACTATGCAGCAAAGTAAGGAAACGTGAATTTGAGAGTAAGATAAACTTGGCATTAGTAGGCCTCAGCAGTGATTACAGCCATCTCTGTTCAGAAAGCAAATTGGGTAAGTGCAGTATTTCAGTGAGAACAAACTTAGATGTACGACAATACAATTCGCTCTAAACTTTTCTAAGATAGTGATTTTGTTTTTTTGGTATAAGTTCTTTCAGCACTGGCATTCATAGAGAGAGAGGAACTCTCTCTGTCTCATCGTGGCGAAGGTGACAGGGGGGCTGGAGCCCTCAAACACTCTCCCAGAATGCAACAGCACAGTTAGACTGAGCTAAGCACTGCGAATGGCGGATCACAAAAATGTAGCCAGGTGTACTCCAGCTGTCCCGGGTGTAGCTCAGCAAGCAGTGACTTGTCTAAGCAGGGCGTTGGCTAGAAGGCAACTCAGCATGGCAACCAGGCTGAGGTAGGAGGCAGAGGCACCGCTGCAGCCCCTCTCTCCCTCACAGAGCAGCTGCTCACACAGCAGGCCCTTGTACTCTGGCAGACACAGACACTTCTGGTTCTGGAAGCAGGTGCCTCCATTCTGGCACAGCAGCATGTCGTCGTCACAGACGTTGGCTACGAGGGGAGACAGGGAGGAGATGGACAATAAGGAGGGAGGAAACTAAGTGGCCTGCTGAATGCCTCATGCCTAGAAACAATACAGGATACTCTGGTTCTGGCAACAATTACTGTACATTAACAAGACACCTGTTCTGACCTTACCTGTACAGTTCAAATGTTATCTTGAATTAGCGATTATACAGTAAAGCTTGCTAGATTGTTACACAACCTTGCAAAGGACTCATGGCTAATGGCGCTCACATGGTGCTCACACACACACACACACACACTCCTTACGGGAGCAGCCTTGTCTCCAGCTGTATCCAGGCAGGCAGTCATCGCACTTTGTCCCAGTGGAGCCATCCCTACACTGGCAGTACCCTGTCTCGTTGCAGCGGGCGTGGAAGGACCCCAGCTGGTTACAGTTACACTCTGCACAAAGGGATTAACAAGACATTGCTGTTTTAGTGAGGGTAGAAATACAGCACAGCACATCTAAATAAGCCAAGTGCTCATCAATCTAGTTGAAACAGCAGTGTCACTAGCCCCGGTCACATAGACCTACATCAACATAAACATGTCAGTGGTATTATACTGACCATTCTATGCACGTTAAATCATTTTACATGAAGGAACATTGTGTTTACTTCCTGACACATCTCTCAGTCTGAGGAAACGTTGACAGCCTGAGGAAACTTTGACAGCCTGAGGAAACTTTGACAGCCTGAGGCATTGCTTTACCATTTCTCTGTAATATTACAGTATATTACCTCAGTACATGTATTATTACTTTAGTACATATTACTTTAGTACAAGGTAGGACAGGGTCGTCTTCATTCACTACCAAACAGAAGGAAATGGACTGAAACGGGGGAATTTGTCAAGTAAGAAAAGTGCCTGATTTTGATTCCATTGCAAAATGTAGAATGTCCAATAGATCACAACAGTACTAACAGTATTGCTGTTGTGTATGATAGATCCTCCAGTAGGTGTCAGTGTGCCATTGTGTCATTCTTGCTCGGCACTGTGCAGTACTTTGTGTAGTGATACTGTATTTATGTAGTAAAATGTTAATCAAGGGTTTATAAAGGGGCTGAAAAGTGTATACTTTCATAGACTATTTATCATGAGTATATATATAAATCAGTAATAAATCATTAAACCTCATTGGTTGAATTTGTGTAATTGTAATTTTCTTGGTTTACAAATCATTTGTTTATAAATACACCTGAATGTTGCATGCTGTTTAAAATTGTCGACAGTTACATTTAATTTAGACACTGGCTGTATTCTTTAGTTACAGTCATTTTTTTCATCTTATCTATGATAAATGGGGAGTCGAATGGGATGCATGACAATGGGCTCCACCAACACAATTCTAATATAGATGTGAAAAGAGCATTTAAAGTATACTTAACAACGTAACAGTTAACAACTTTAGACAGGGTACCTTCATGTATTGTTACATATGCTGTTTTACAAACATTGTATGCTGATTCATTTAGAGCCAGCAGGTGTAATTGTAATTCCTTAGCATTTTAGGCTACTATGGTATGAATCGCAATGTTTTCAACCTTTTCTGAATAAATGATTAGCTAGCTATAATGATTCTATTTAGCTGTTATAGGCTCAAAGGATCATGCTTTAATACAGGAGACATCACAGATTTGCAGGTGATTCGTAGGGATTGAAGGTAATACACAATGTCTTGTTTTGCCTTTATCAAACATTTTCCACTGTGCATATCATTGTGTAATGTACATTAAGGAACTGATGAGAGGTCCTGACCTATACAAACGTTGTCATCGTCCAGCTCGGCAGAGATATTCCGGAAGTATCCCAGTCGACAGTGCTGACAGTTCTGCCCCCTAGTGTTGTGTTTGCAGCTGACACAAGTCACGATGTTGATAAAGTCAATATAACTGCAGCGGTTCGAGTGGCCATAGCACTCACAGTCTGACAAGGGGAAAGAGCGGAGTAGGGTTAGTGGAGGAGGAGGAGGAGGAGGAATGGTCCAATTCAAACAATTCAAACTCAGAGGTAGCACTCAAAGTTATTCACTCTACACTCTTAGAAAAATGTTTCCAAACGGGTTATTTGGCTGTCCCCATAGGAGAACCCTTTTTGGTTCCATGTAGAACCCTTTTGGGTTCCATGTAGAACCCACTGTGGAAAGGGTTCTATATTCAACCCAAAAGGGTTAGACCTGCAACTAAAAAAAGGTTATTCAAAGGGTTCACCTATAGGGACAGCCGAAGAACCCTTCAAGATTCTAGATAGCAAATGTATTTCTAAGTGCACAACTTAACTGTTTCACTCATTATTCAAAAGCCAAATGGATAAGACATAGCAGGATCCATAGGCCTGAATTATGCTTCAGTGGTTCAGAAACCACTTCCTGACTTTGTGGCCCCATGGGAAATCCATTGACCTCAATAAGTCCAAATCTGCATTATTTAACCAGCTAACGATCCGGCCTCAATACTGTACATTGATTTACAGAGGTGTAACGTAATTAATGGTAGCGCAAATACACCAAATAAGTTGTTTCAATTTTGTCTGCATTACAGTCTTGATCAATTGATCGTCATAATGGAGCTTATTATGCATTACCAGTTTGTTCCATTATACTACAAGAAGCTAAATAATGCTACATTTACAAGGAGATTTAGATTATGGTTTAGTTGTTTAATCAGGCATCATGTTACATCTCTTTGTTTAGAGGGGATTCATTATTGACATGTTATTTTGAAGATGCTGCTGGTGCAATATGAAGACCTGCTGTGCCACAGAGTAGAGCAGTGGGACGGGGGGACGGGGGGACGGGGGGGGGGGGGGGGCAAGAACAGCTTATCAAATATGAATGGGCCAATTACCCTACAGTTTGTTGAAAGAATGGCCACTGTCTCACAAATTAATCCACAGTTAAACAGACATCCACACTAATCACATTACGCAATCAGTGGAAACATAGACGCTATAGGTTGTGAGATTTCCTTAAGTTCACAATAAAAAGGAACGACAGTATTACTAAAATGGAACGGAAATTAGTTGCTTACCTTATGAAACAAACAGAACACCAAAATGCAACAAAGAAACGCATGGAAACAACAAAAGATGAATGAATGAAGGAAAATAATTGGCAAACTTTGGCCATTTTTCCACAGTTGTCTTGTCCAAACAGATCTAATGCGGGAAATGATTTCTTACCTTGAAACTGGATGTATGCAACCTCAGACTGGCTGTATTTGGACCCACCAGGAATCAACAGTTTGACAACCGCTTGAGAAATAAAGCATATATTTAACTGAGTTATAGCTAATACTAACATGCCCATGTGAACACGCCTCTACTACGTAGTCGCTGAAATATAATGACCACTAAAATCAAAATGTCTGCCAAACACAAGAGGTTACGACTTGCTAATAGTGAGTCACTGTCAGACATCTCACAGGATTCACAGACAAAGACAGCATACAATCCATAAATAGTTATCAACCATGTAAATCTACCCATTAACACAAAGCATTGTGCATTACAGCGTTCAGTAATTAACAAAGTATAGCTATTTACTGCTCTACCAGAACAACATCTCATTCCCAAACAGACAATCCACCTCACCAGCAGTAAGAGGCCTTACTAGGGATGTGTATATTAGGGAACGCAATGGAAAAAAAGTGTACCGGTAATGTTTCTATACAACTGAAAACAAAAATTAGCTTCAGTCTGTTTTCTTCAGTTTTAGTGCCTAATGAACACCACCCTGAAGTGATAGTAATCACAGTCCAAAGTTAGTTTTCAATACTGGTTCATCTACGGCTGATGAGTGGAGTCTAAGTGGTGACAGAATCACCCACACAATACTATGTGGCCCATTCTGTAACATGTCAACAACAAAAATACATTAGGTTTCATACACACACACACACACACACACACACACACACACACACACACACACACACACACACACACACACACACACACACACACACACACACACACACACACACACACACACACAACTCCTAATGCATGTTAGCAGCCTGGTGCTTTGAGTCAATAGCCTCATGAAACCATGGATCAGGTATCTTACTGGGACATGGGCTCAGCCCAAAAAATGTCTCAATGCTTTTCTACTCCTATTTTGTCCATCAATTATCTATTTGCACTCTGACCCCCCAGTGGGGATGTTTTCCTATAGCAACCAGGCGACTAACACGTCAACTTCAACCCCATTGCTGAGTCACCGTGAGTGGGTTCAGGGAATTCAAAATGGATGGTTACCGACACCGCTACAAACTGACAGGCTAATGATAGCAGAATTAGCATACAGTACAAACACTACTAGACTACTGTTGATCAATATACCTTTCTTTGTCTCTTTCTTTTTCACCTTCCCTTTGCTTTCCCATTTGGCTTCAGTTTTGGGGGTAACTATGTACACCAGAGAGATTGTGAGAGATCAGAATAAATAGCAACTTCAAACTGTTTACTCATTCTTTATTAGTGTCGAATGAACCTTTAGGTATTATCCCCCCAACTATTTGATGAAGCCATTAAGGCAACACCCTGTATGAAGGTCATAACACCTTACTGACACGACTGCATATTAGCAGCATATAGACTGCATGCACAACTGCATATTAGAGTATCATTTTCTTCATTCTAAATGTGGTTCCTTCAATATTTGCAGTGTTACCATAGTTTACTGATGGAATATGTATAAACTTATAAATGGAAGAAAAAATATATATCACAATGTACCTGTTTCCTGTTTAACATTTTCTTATTTATTTTCCCCTTTCTCACTATCCCCAGTATCAGGAGCTGGATCACCTGAATCTGGAGCTGGATCACCTGAATCAGGAGCTGGATCAACTGAGTCAGGAGCTTGATCAATTGTGTCAGGAAATGGGGTTGCTGAAGATGAGTCTGGAGCTGTAGTAACTACATCAGGGGCCTGGATAGGATCATCAGATGTTAAGGTATCTGTGTCAGGGGATGGAACAGCTGCATCAACCAGTGCCCGGGAAAGAGGTTCAGGTGCTGAAGTAACGGTGTAGGGAGGTGGAGGAACTGCTCCTGGTATTGAAATAGCTCCAACAGATGTTGAGATAAGTCCATCAGATGCTGAAGTAGCCACGTCAGAGGTGAGTGTATCTCCATTAGATGCTGGAATAAATGTAGCAGATACTGAGGTATCAGCATCAGGTGCAGAGGTAAATCCATTTTTTAGTGGTGTTACTATATCAAATACTGGAGTAACTGTGTCCGATGTCAGAAAGGGCACACCAGATGTCGAAGTGAATTCATCAGATGCTGAAGTAATGGTGCCAGAAGTTGTGGTAAATATGTCAGATGTTGGAGTCACTGTGTAAAATATTGTAGTACTGGTGTCAGATGTTGTGGGACTGGTGTCAGAAGTCACTGTGTAAGAAGTTGTCATTGTGCTGTCTAATGTTTGAGTAAATCCATCTGATGTTGGAATGGTTGCATCAAATGTGACGTCAGCTGCTTCAGATGATTGAGTAACTGCAATTGTGTACAGAAAAATCATGAGTTGTCAAGACGGCATACTAACCACTATATCTATAATATATTGATGTTGGCTCGCTGGCATTGTCCAGTGACATTACCAACTGTTCCCCCATTTCAGTCAGTATCAGTAGAAATGGAATACCCCATGCCCTGATATCATCACTCCATTGCATCTGCCCTGTGGCCCAACCTCAGGCACAGTGTTCTGTGCCTCCATCCTGTTATGGTTTCATGTATGTATCTATCTCCACGGGCTCCATAATTTTGCCTGTTTTGGTCTCCCTTACCATGACCGGTCTTCTCTCGGCTTGTGAAATATTTAGCAGCTGTTCATTCAATTGTTATTCAGAAATAGATCAGAAATGCTTGAGCTTTGACCCCCAGCACAGTAATGCTGGCTCAACCTTGTGCTCCAGAAAGAGATGATGTTACACAATGATAGCGTATTTCATGATTTATCGCCCCTGGCTGTTGATTGTGTCCAGTGGCAGCACTTTCCCTGTACGGTGTGAGGTATAGCACCGGCTGGGCGGGCAGCAAACAATGCACCGGTGGGTGCACACAATGCACCGGTGGATGCACACAATGCACCGGTGGATGCACACAATGCACCGGTGGATGCACACAATGCACCGGTGGATGCACACAACGCCCTGGTGGATGCACACAATGCACCGGTGGATGCACACAATGCACCGGTGGATGCACACAATGCACCGGTGGATGCACACAATGCACCGGTGGATGCACACAACGCCCTGGTGGATGCACACAATGCACCGGTGGATGCACACAACGCACCGGTGGATGCACACAATGCACCGGTGGATGCACACAACCGGTGGATGCACACAATGCACCGGTGGATGCACACAATGCACCGGTGGATGCACACAATGCACCGGTGGATATAATCAGACCCTTGCTAAGCAGGAGGTAGGTGCTAAGGGGGCAACAAACAGAATGGCCATTTGATTTAAAAGTAAAATGCCACAAAGCACTTTGGTGTTGTTTTTATTGCAGGTGATTGGAAACGTTCTGTTGCATTCTCTTTCCTATCAAACATTCCCAAGGGAATCAAAGTAGCTACATTCATCTGTGTTCTAGAAATCCCTGGGATAAGATCAACATGCTGCCAGTTCCTGAGAAATAGTGAGCCTGCTGGGTATTTAATCTTCCAAACAAGAGAGTAGAAAACACCTGGCCAACTTCTCACCTTCAGTATTTACAAACTGTCACTGTCAAAATAGACAAAAAACAGCATAGAATGATAGAGTTACCTTATCATCATTGGTCCTGTCAAAGTATGCATTCCATACTCTCCAAACTCCCCTATTCCCTCCCACTGTCTCTTTATATCTGGGGGTTACAAATGTGGGCTCTGTACAGTGAGTAAAAAAACAAGCCTCTGTTCTAATACTCACTCAGCATCTGAGGGACACAACTAAGTGTAAGCTAGTAGCTGACACAAGACAGGAACCCCTGAAGTGTAAATACCCTAGCACATGGAGATGTTAACAGAGCAGCATCATGGCCCACATACCGTATCGTGCCTTAAGGACTACTTTAGCCCAGTAATCATGTTTAATCTCTTTACCCCAGTGCAACCTACGGGGAGATTAAGGCACTCTATGGCCTCCAGCAGTCGTGATCCACACTGAAAGAGGTTAATGGGTGTAAATAGGGGGTCTACAGGCTTCTTTGAGTTTTCTCTGACAAACAGTGAGGATTTTTGATCCTCTTGCCTGTCACTCTTACACATCTGTTTCAAGTGAGGCGTGTTTCGCTATCCTTATAGTCCCAAACATTTGTAAAATGTACTAAATGATAGGTCATAGAAAAATCTGTGACTATCAGTAGGTCCAAGGTGGATGCATTGCAAGAATAGTCTAACCAATATTCACACTTTTGGATCTATAAACAATATCAAAAAGACATTTACAGAAAAAAGGTGTCAAAGCTAATGTAGTGTAAGGGTGCAAGGTCAGAGGTCAGGGATTCCTCCGGTGTATCTGGGTACTTACCTTTCGGCTGCGCATTCACTGTGGTTGTGGGGGGTGTTACCTCCAGGGGTGGCGAGGTCACTGTGTTTAAGGATGGACTATCTGTCTGGTCGGGACTGGCAGAGACTGGCACAGTGGCTGGTATAGTGGAGGTTTGGTCAGTTGCCACAAGCAACACTTGAGGGAGTAATTGGAGAGCATTTACTGAGCCAGTAATGAGGTAGTTAGGTTGAGAGGTTTATTGTGTATTCATGAGGCAGGTATTCTTTCATTAACTTCAACAGCCACACACCAATGCTCTCCAGATGTTGTCTAACATCATATTACAGCTGCAATCCTAGTGTTTGCCTAGTGAGACTAAAAGTATCCCGACTAAAATATTTTGAATTCATATACAGTTTGAGGTGATCATACTCTATACTACTACTACTACTACTACTACTACTACGAGACGTGTGTTCATCTCACTAGTTTCCCACCTGTTGTGTCAGCGAGGGAGTCCCTGAGCTGCGTGCTGGATGTGGGACCCACCACAGTTGTCACTGTGTCAGTGATGCTGCTGGTGTCTATTTGGCACAGAAGATGATGGGGGTCATACAGTGTCTCGTAAGGGTCTGACATTTTGAAGTATTCTAACAATGAACGCTATGCTTCTAACTAAAGGTACATTGGCTGAGAGACAGAAATACAAGCACACACACAAATTAATGAACGCACATTTAAAACACACACGTACATGCATGCAAGCATGCCTACACACACAATATTGGTTTCTTTGCCCTTGGCCTATAACCAAATCATGTTTTGATTATCCCCTATGTCCGATATTTCAAATCATACTAATATTATGCGTCAACGTCAACATGGTTCAGGTATAGCACTAAGCGTGGAGTCTCCCTGTAGTGTAGTGAGACGTGGCAGAGAGGAGCGACTCGCCCTCCTCCTGTAGATGGGCGCATTGGGATTCAGTGGGGCGCACTTGGAACAGTGGGAGCATTCCTGCTGTCTGGCATGCTGATGTTTTATTAACACAGAATCCCTCCCCAGTGGTTGATCATTAGCACATGGCCAAAAGGACACACTCTCAATTCAATCTTTACTTAAAAAGAGGCCCAATTATCAGCCGGGAAGAGTTAATACACACTGGGCACCAGGCACAAGCGCATATCATTAAGGAAATGTTTGTGCATGTACTTTGGGACAACTGCTGGAGCATATCTTAATAGCATCCATGTGGGGAATTCAATTCTGTTCCGCTTTCTTATGATCTGTATTTACATATCTGAATACTACTAACTAAAGTTAGTTGTTGGAAGGATTGGACCAAGGTGCAGCGTGGAAGGCGTTCATCCTATTTATTAATGTGAACCAGCAGCAAAACAAATAAAGAGTAACAAAACACATGTGCAGCTTTGTAGGGCTTAAAAGCAACAATACAAAATCAAGATCCCACAAACAACAGGTGGGAAAAGGCTGCCTAAATATGATCCCCAAATGAACACCACTACAATGTGCCATTGGTTGAATTTGTCATCGGTCATCCATAAATGCAATGAATTTCACCTTGTACATACAGTGCATTCGGAAAGTATTCAGACCCCTTGACATTTACCAGCCTTATTCTAAAAGTGAGAAAAACAATTCCTCTGCAATCTACACACAGTACCCAATAATGACGAAGTGGAAACAGGGTTTTAGAAATGTTTGCATATTAATTCAAAATTAAAAACAGAAATACCTTATTTACATAAGTTTTCAGACCCTTTGCTATGAGACTCGAAATTGAGCTCAGGTGCATCCTGTTTCCATTGAGCTGGCCACCTGGCCAAACTGAGCAATCGGGGGAGAAGGGCCTTGGTCAGGGAGGTGACCAAGAACCCGATGGTCACTCTGACAGAGTTCTAGAGTTCCTCTGTGGAGATGGGAGAATCTTCCAGAAGGACAACAATCTCCGCAGCACTCCACCATTCAGGCATTTATGGTAGAGTGGCCAGATGGAAGCCACTCCTCAGTAAAATGCAAATGATAGAACTGCTTGGAGTTTGCCAAAAGGCATCTAAAGACTCTCAGAACATGAGAAACAAGATTCTCTGGTCTGATGAAACAATATTGAACTCTTTGGCTTGAATGCCAAGTGTCACGTCTGGAGCCTGGCACCATCCCTACAGTGAAGCATGGTAGTGGCAGCGTCATGCTGTGGGGATGTTTTTCAGCAGCAGGGACTGGGAGACTAGTCAGGATCGAGGGAAAGATTAACAGAGCAAAGTACAGAGAGATCCTTGATGAAATCCTGCTCAAGAGCACTCAGGACCTCAGACTGGGGAGAAGGATCACCTTCCAACTGGACAAGGACCCTAAGCACACAGCCAAGACAACGCAGGAGTGGCTTCGGGACAAGTCTCAATGTCCTTGAGTGGCCCAGCCAGAGCCCAGACTTGAACCCGATCGATCATCTCTGGAGAGACCTGATAATAGCTGTGCAGCAAGCAACACTCCCCATCTAACCTGACAGAGCTTGAGAGGATCTGCAGAGAAGAATGGTAGAAACTCCCCAAATACATGTGTGCCAAGCTTGTAGCGTCATACTCAAGAAGACTCAATGCTGTAATCGCTGCCAAAGGTGCTTCAACAAAGTACTGAGTAAACGGTCTGAATACTTGTGCAAATGTTATATTATCGTTTTTTTATTTTTAATAAATTAGTAAACATTTCTAAAAACCTGTTTTTGCTTTGTCATTATGGGGTATTCTGTGTAGTTTTAGAATAAGGCTGTAATGTAACAAAATGTGGGAAAAGTCAAGTGGTCTGAATACTTTCCAAAAGGCACTGTATTGTATAGTAAATCCTATCACAACCGTCTTGTGATTGTTTTATAGTATTAATATCTAAAAAGATTGTCCTTGGTGGGGAATGTATTGTACAGTGTGCACTATTTGTGGTGAGAATGGAGGGATATAAATATTCAATCACTCATCCCTCCATCATTCCAACCTTTCTCCCTCCCGGAGACAGGGAAAGATTCTGTCATCGTGAGGAATCTCACCTTGGAGAACAACGCCGCTGTGATACAGGGATCATGTGTGGAATTAATATGATATAGAATGATACAGCCATCCTCTGTTATACCCAATCTTTAATCACCTTTAATCCTATGGTTGGGACTGACTACACACCTGGAATTGATAGGAACCCCACCAAGATCTGTATTCATAAAGCGTCTCAGAGCAGGACTGCTGATCTAGGATCAGGACCTCCCCTGTTCATAATCTTATTCATTATTTTTTTAAAGTCTAAGCTGTTGGGGGTGGTCATACTATGGATCATTTAGCTATTTGATTTAAATTTTAGGGCCTCTTTAGGTATAAAATATATATATTGAATTTGGCCTTTACTACTATAGCCCAGAGAAACGCTTTGAATAAAACATTCATAACAGTCAAAAAATAAATAAGAAACAAGGTTTTGAAGTGTTTGTCCTATATCTAGGAGATATAAGACAGCTCAGGAAATATTTACACTCCCGTTCAAAAGTTTGGAGCCACTTCGAAATGTCCTTGTTTTTGAAAGGAAAGCAATTTTTTTGTCCATTTAAAATAACATCAAATTCATCAGAAATACCGTGTAGACATTGTTAATGTTGTAAATAACTATTGTAGCTGGAAACGGCAGATTCTTTATGGAATATCTACGTAGACGTGCAGAGGCCCATTATCAGCAACCATCACTCCTGTGTTCCAATGGCACGTCGTGTTAGCTAATCCAAGTTTATAATTTTAAAAGTCTCAATGTCAACAGTGAAGAGGCGACTCTGGGATGCTGGCCTTCAAGGTAAGATTTGCAAAGAAAAAGCCATATCTCAGACTGGCCAATAAAAACAAAAGATTAAGATGGGCAAAAGAACACAGACACTGGACAGAGGACTCTGTCTAGAAGGCCAGCATCCCGGAGTCGCCCCTTCACTGTTGACGTTGAGACTGGTGTTTTACGGGTACTATTTAATGAAGCTGCCAGTTGAGGACTTGTGAGGCGTCTGTTTCTCAAACTAGACACTCTAATGTACTTGTCCTCTTGCTCAGTTGTGCCTCCCACTCCTCTTTCTATTGTGGTTAGTGCCAGTTTGCGCTGTTCTGTGAAGGGAGAAGTACACAGCGTTGTACGAGATCTTCAGTTTCTTGGCAATTTCTCACATGGAATAGTCTTCATGTCTCAGAACAAGTATAGACTGACGAGTTTCAGAAGAAAGTTATTTGTTTCTGGACATTTTGAGCCTGTAATCGAACCCACAAATGCTGATGCTCCAGAGATACTCAACTAGTCTAAAGAAGGCCAGTTTTATTGCTTCTTTAATCAGAATAACAGTTTTCAGCTGTGCTAACATAATTGCAAAAGGGTTTTCTATTCAATTAGTCTTTTAAAATTATAAACTTGGATTAGCTAACACAACGTGGCATTGGAACACAGGAGTGATGGTTGCTGATAATGGGCCTCTGTACCCCTATGCAGATATTCCATGAAAAAAAATTGCCGTTTCCAGCTACAATAGTTATTTACAACATTAACAATGTCTACACCGCATTTCTGATCAATTTGATGTTATTTTAAAGGACAAATTATTATTTTTCTTTCAAAAACAAGGACATTTCTAAGTGATATACACACATGTATACTGTATATTTTTTACACATATTTAAACCCTTTTTTGGGTAGGCACAAAACTACCTTCTATCACGTTTCAGGTAAGACCCAAGTGCAGACTGTGTTGAAGAAACAATGTTTATTACAACAGGGGCAGGCAAACGACAGGTCAAGGCAGGCAGGGGTTGGTAAAGGCACCTGACGGCAGGAAGGCTCAGGGGCAGGCAGAGAGGTCAGGCAGGCTGGCTCAGAGTTAGGACAGGCAATGGTCAAAACCAGAAGGGCGAGAAGAGAGACTAGGGAAAAGTATAAATACCCAGGGAATAAGTGAGGAAGATGGGCCACACCTGGAGGGGGGTGGAGACAAGCACAAGGACAGGTGAAACAGATCAGGACGTGACACCTTCATCCTTTAAAACTGGTTCCGGTTACCTTCAGACGACTCCCGTGACACTTGTGGAAAACGGATACCAACATCGTGAGAGTCTCCCCTTTCCATAGAGTGGTCATAATAGTTTGTAGGTGAAACCATACGGACTCTACATACGTTTTCGTGAGAAGGTCGGATTTTCGGGATGTCTCATGGAATGACAAAACATCTCTAGCTCTGCCACCATTCACCGCAGATGCGGAAGTGAGATTTTGGCGGATGCTGTGAATTTAGACCCATCCTATTAAAAACAAAACAGGTCTCTCTAGTTCAAACTGACAGATTTTAACGGGGACTTTTTTTATTATGTTACTTACACGCAATTGACTTTAGATTTTATAATACAAATAATCCAAACTGTTCATAGATCAGCACTCCAAGTCAAGAAAACACTGCCTTTGTATTTTAACAAACAAGTGAGAATTGTCTAATGAACAAGCACGTCGAATTAATTTGGAGAAAAAAATATGACTGCCAAGCATCGTAGGTGGATGTAGAGTAGAATCTACTCTCATGCCATTAATTTTGAGCAAATTCATAATCGTCTACTGGGTACAGATGTAGTCTCTTAATTTGATCACTGTTTTGTTGCTGATAATTTTCCTGCAGAGCAGGAAATGCAAACTTGTAGTCTATTTATCAACCTCTACAAAAAATGTCCATTATAATCCACATAAAAATCTAAATTTCCTGTTGTTGCAGGATACGTTTTCTGCTGTAGCAAACTGGCTCAAACCATATGAAATCTCCCTCAGATCCTTTAACTTATTGTGTACATAATGTTGCTGCTACTGTCTCTTATGACCGAAAATAACTTCTGGACATCAGAAAAGCGATTACTCACCGCGGACTGGAAGAATCGTTTTCTTCAAATCAAATCAAATCAAATTTTATTTGTCACATACACATGGTTAGCAGATGTTAATGCGAGTGTAGCGAAATGCTTGTGCTTCTAGTTCCGACAATGCAGTAATAACAAGTAATCTAACTAACAATTCCAAAACTACTGTCTTGTACACAGTGTAAGGGGATAAAGAATATGTACATAAGGATATATGAATGAGTGATGGTACAGAGCAGCATAGGCAAGATACAGTAGATGGTATCGGGTACAGTATGTACAATGAGATGAGTATGTAAACAAAGTGGCATAGTATAGTATAAAGTGGCTAGTGATACATGTATTACATAAGGATACCGTCGATGATAACGAGTCTGACGAGAAGGATATCTTGCTTTCACTGGAACAGGCCCAGATCCACGCCTTTTGCGTGAAACTGTAACATCTTATGTTTCACCGTGACGTGGCTGAACGAAGAAATGGACAATATGGAGCTGGCTGGATTTTCCATGCACCGGCAGAACAGAGATGCTACCTCTGGTAAGACGAGGGGCGGGGGTGTGTGTCTATTTGTCAATAACAGCTGGTGCACGATGTCTAATATTAAAGAAGTCTCAAGGTATTGCTCGCCTGAGGTAGAGTACCTTATGATAAGCTGTAGACCACACTATCTACCAAGAGAGTTCTCATCTTTTACCAGCATGTCACTTGTGCAACCAGGGAAGAAGAAGAAAATCTTCTTCTTCAAATCTGACCATAATTCCCCACAGTGACTGTATGTACATACCCCAAACAGAAGCCATGGATTACAGGCAACATCCACATCAAGCTAAAGGCTAGAGCTGCCGCTTTCAAGGAGCGGGAGACTAATCCGGGCGCTTATAAGAAATCCCGCTATTCCCTCAGACATACCATCAAGCAAGCAAAAAGCGTCAATACAGGATTAAGATTGAATCCTACTACACCAGCTCTGACGCTCGTCGGATGTGGCAGGGCTTGAAAACTATTACGGACTACAAAGGGAAACCCAGACATGAGCTGCCCAGTGACGCGAGCCCACTAGATGAGCTAAATGCCTTTAATGTTTGCTTCGAGGCAAGCAACACTGAAGCATGCACAAGAGCACCAGCTGTTCTGGATGACTGTGTGATAACGATCTCGGTAGCCGATGTGAACAAAACCTTTAAACAGGTCAACATTCACAAAGCCACTGGGCCACACGGATTACCAGGACGTGTACTCAAAGCATGCGCGGACCAACTGTCAAGTGTCTTCACTGACATTTTCAACCTCTTCTTGACCGAGTCTGTAATGCCTACATGTTTCAAGCAGACCACCATAGTCCTTGTGCCCAAGGAAGCGAAGCCATAGTCCCTGTGCCCAAGGAAGCGAAGGTAACCTGCCTAAATGATTACCGCCCCATGGCACTCATGTCGGTGGCCATGAAGTGCTTTGAGAGACTGGTCATGGCTCACATCAACAGCATCCTCCTTGACACCCTAGACCCACACCAATTGCAACTGGATCCTGGACTTCCTGATGGGCTACCCCCAGGTGGTAAGAGTAGGGGGCCTCTCAGGGGTGTGTACTTAGTCCACTCCTGTATTCCCTGTTTCACCCACGACTGCGTGGCCAAACATGACTCCAACACCATCATTAAGTTTGCTGATGACACAACAGTGGTAGGCCTGATCACCGACAACATAGAGACGGCCTATAGGGAGGAGGTCAGAGAACTGGCAGTGTGGTGCCAGGACAACAACCTCTCCCTCAATGTAAGCAAGACAAAGGAGATGATCGAAAAGCCGGACCGAACAGGCCCCCAATACATTGACGGGGCTGTAGTGGAGCGGGTCGGGTTCAAGTTCCTTGCTGTCCACATCACCACGAACTATCATGGTCCAAACATACCAAGACAGTCATGAAGAGGGTACGAAAAAACCTTTTGCCCCTCAGGAGACTGTAAAGACTTGGCATAGGCCCCCAGATCCTCCAAAGGTTCTACAGCTGCACCATTGAGAGCATCCTGACCGGTTGCATCCCCGCCTGGTATGGCAACTGCTCGGCATCTGACCGTAAGTCGATACAGAGGGTAGCGCGAACGGCCCAGTACATCACTGGGACCAAGCTTCCTGCCATCCAGGACCTATATAATAGGCGGTGTCAGAGGAAAGCCCATAAAATGTCAGAGACTCCAGACTGTTTTCTCTGCTACCGCATGGCAAGTGGTACCGGAGCGCCAAGTCGTGGAACAAAAGGCTCCTCAACAGCTTCTACCCCCAAGCCATTAGACTGCTGAACAATTCATAAAAATCGCCAAGGGACAATTTACATTGACACCCCCCTCCCCCTCTTGTACACTGCTGCTACTCACTGTTTGTTTGTTACCTATGCATAGTCACCCCACCTACATGTACAGATTACCTCAACTAGCCTGTACCCCTGCACTCTGACTCGGTACCGGTGCCCCCTGTATATAGCCTCGTTATTGTGTTCCTTTTTATTATTACTTTTTATTTTAGCCTACTTGGTAAATATGTTCTTCTTCTTGAACTGCACTGTTGGTTAAGGGCTTGTAAGTAAGCATTTCACGGTAAAGTCTACACTTGTTGTAATCGGCGCATGTGACAAATCAAGTTTGATTTGATTTGTGTCACCACAGAGAAAGGTATCAGAGCAAGGTGCTTAAAAATAAACATGGATTACCTTTCCTCTTGAGTATTGATATTGAGCATATTCCATAATTCATCAGGACAGATGGGGGGAGACATGACCAGGGCCGGATTAAGAAATCTTTGGACCACAAGGCTTTGTTTTTTTTAGAGCCCCAAAACACCAAACTGTGTGTTTTTCAAGTAATTGTATTTTCTGTAAAAACTCTCACGCTCAGCGCCTGTGAGATTTTGTCACTTCACGGCAGTAGACAGAGCCATGAGGTGGTTCCAATCTACTGAGCTGCACGCACACGCACACACACATCAGAAATCACTAGGCCTGTATCCAGCCTGACATTATGGGAGATCCAGTTCTATGGAAGTATAATTCAGCACAAATTCTCCCACGCACACACAGAAATGAATGCATACAAATACAAACAGAAATGTGCATGAATGCAAACCATCACACACACAAACACACACATACAGACACGCACAGAAAATGTTTATTACAAATAATGACATCTTTACTCCTCTGATAACACAACACACATGCAGATATGAATATGTTCTATTCTTTCCAGTATGCTATGCATCACAAACTACTGTAGTGGGGTTGGTAAAAACTATGCGTGAGATATACAACACTCATACTCAGCCAGCCACTTTACTACTACAAACTAAATGACCAAGATTCATCAACTCCTCTCTTCTCCTTTGCCTTTGTGCTACGCCAACACTATAGTATACTTCCCTTTCAGCTTTGCAGTACTACACATTTCCTGGTCATCAGGAATGCACCGCGGACACATTCTACTGTATGTGCTGCTTTAGAAAATCTACTCTGGTTTAAAAGTCAATAGGAGGCAGGAGGTTGATGAGCTCTCAGGCTGTCTGCGTCTGAAATGGCACCTTGTGTCTGTCATATACCCGAGTTATAATAAGTGCGCTTAAATGGAACGTAATTGCTTTTTTAATGCGATTTTCTCTCAACGCGTAGTCTGATCTTGAACAAGCATGAGAATAGCATGCTACTCACCTCACTATTCGTTGGGGGAGGAGATCAAAGAAATGAAGGTGTGTCTACAGATACACCGTATTCTGACCTTGACTTAAATTCCCTCACAGCTCCAGCACCTTTACACACAATGAAATTATGAATAAGGTCGAGCAACCTGTTGGTTCCAAGTGGAACATCATCTACATTATTTTTTCAGATAGAAATAACACCATTCTCCATGCACTGTATTTTACAACTTGATAAGAGCTATTAATAAGACCTAGGTAAATGAGTAATCTGTTTGGATAAGAGGATTGAAAATTTAGTGACAGTTGTTTTAGATCTATTTGACCATATGATCACTGGAGATTAGTCCCTGTGAAACCAGTCACATGGTGGCAAACTGAAGCATATCAACATGTCACCATTTCCACAGTGAAGGTTATAAAATTCTGGCCTTATAATTTATGAAATGTGAAATGTGGAAACTCAAGCAATAGGCTTCTGTAGCCTATCGCAAATGACAGTATAGCACCAAACCTACCAAGTTGATTCATGATTTTTTATAAAATCACCAGACTTTTCACTGTATTTAAAAAAAAATACTAGCCATTATCAGTAGCCACCATCAGTTATACCAACGTACATTTATAACTGTCACTGACTTAGTGTTAGTTTCCTTACATTTTGCATCATTCTATTACATGGTTAGTTTACCTTTCTTTCCTCTGTCACATTTGTGTGGTTGTTCCTGAGGATCGCTAGCAATAGTGGCTAACATATTACAAGTTGTGCAATAATATGAAACATGCTAACCTATTTGAGTCATTATGGAACGCAGACCATACATTGCAGTTTAAACATGGATCCTGGTGCACGGCTCACAACGACTGGACCGTTGTCATCACAGTTCCATGATTAGTGAGGATTATTAGGGTAGATTTATAGGACTACCATTCAACCCCTATTGTATGCTTTTTCCCCGTCCAATAATTCATGGACTGAACAATTGAATATGGCAGCTTTCAGGATGAATCAAACCACTATTTTTGATTTACCAATATATTTAGTGCATAAAGGCTCTCCAAATGTATTTATTTTTAATTCATAAATACTTTGCTAACCCTAAATAATATAAATATTATTTTATACATAATAATAATATTTTGAAATGTACCAATCGGTGCTGAAAAGAGAGGAATATGCATTTAGTCCTACATGGTTTCCTCTTATTGATCCGTAATATTCTGAAATGTTTTCCTGTATATTTTCTAACTAAGGTAGACTACCCCATATTAAATGGATGGATTTAGATAAATGTACTGAAAACCTTATTGAATGAAAACTCCACTAGAAATTATATTGGGAGGTTTTCAGCAGTTTAATTAAATTCATTCAGAGCACGCAAGGGAACCACGCCTGCAGAGCCTGTTACGCAGCTAAAAAAGGTACGTCTGAAGACCAACTTCTGAGAAGTGCGTAGAAAAGCCGTACATTTCCTAAGTCTGAATCAGGCCCATAGTGCACTACTTTTTACCAGGGCCCATATGGTTCTGTAGTAGTAGTGCACTATATAGGCAATATAGGGAATAGGGTGCCATTTCGGATGCAGCCTATGTTCCTTTTAGACAGGCACTCTGCCTGGCTGTCAGACACTCCAACCATAGTTGCTCTCCCACCTTCTATACTAGTGGTTAATGTGGGCAGTTGGTCTGTGGGTGGATTGGCTGTAGTTGCCAACGCAGGTGTGGTTGTTGGCGGGGGCTGGACTGTTGTGGGGGCTGAGAGGGCACAACACCAAGAAGGTAGAGAGAAAATCAAATTATATCAACAAATGCACTAACACGGGAATATCCGGATCATGGATATACCATCAAATCAACCCATTATGTGATTGCGCTTGCCACAGACACATGTACATCACTTGTTTGGCCGTTGTGGAGAACCACTTGCTTTCAACAATATGGTTATTCCACCACAGCTGTGGCTGCACAGCATCTCTTATACAGATGTACGATCTTAATTTGGAAAAACTTTCCTGCAACACAGGAAATATAAAACTTATAGTACATCTGAGGTTTAAAAAGGCTTCTGAAGTTACATTTCCACTTTGAAATTTCAGACTTGATTTTCCCCTTACAAAAAATGTATCAATCCCTACAAAAATGTCCATTAATTATGATCCATATAATAATTTACATTTCCTGTTGCTGCAGCATTATTGTCCTGCTGTGGCAAACTGGTTTAAATTAATATCTTACATCGTTAGGTCTGCACAGAACCCACATGCACTCACAGTCCCTCTCACACCATGTCCTTGGCTAGCCCTCATCTACAAAACCTGTTACACTGAAACACTTTGAAGCCCCTCCCCCCCATTTGAATTATAGACCGGCACTGAGGGATATAAAACTGTGGAAAAATGTGTTGGGAGTGTGATCATCATGATCGCCATGAAGGGACCCACCACAACACCAGAGGGGAGGGACATAAATTATATAATATGATAGACAATAAATATGATTTTTTAAAAGTATGGCATACGAACAGAGAATGAAAAAGAAATTATAACAAGCTCTATCCCGTTTGATTAGGATTGTTACTTACTGCCAAGAGTCCCAGCAGCCTCACCTGACAGACAGACAGACAGACAGAGAAAGAGAGAGAGTGAGAGAAACAAATGGAGATTTACTCATTTATTTTTGAGAATAAGTGTCTTTATTTATATATTTTTATTTTTAAAGAGATGAAGGCTTTTCAGCTTTCAGTGCTTAATGTACAGAACATCAGGCACCAAATCTGTCATTGGAAGCGGCAAGCCCCCTTTCCCGCTGTAGTTTGTGAGTAAAGAATAGGGTGCTTCTGCATACAGTGTCAGTGTACATCTGTAGAATTCCTCAAGAAAAAGGACTTCTCTTGTGAAATGTGACAGCGTCGGCTGCACCACTCTGTGGCTGTATAGAGCAGATGGCCCAAATCATTTCAGCCTTTACTTCATCCATCAAGTAACGTGCCTGGTACAGTATTTTTGGTATAATATGATGTTTGAAGTGTACAGCTGTCGGCTACGTACAGGTATTGGGGGATCCGTTGGGGGTGGGTAGGTAGGATCCAGGTTTCCATGACTTGGCTTTGAAGCCCCTCTCACAGCGAGTGCAGTCCTGGCCCGTCGTATTGTGCTCACAGTCACACTGCAGGCTGCCCTCCCGAAAGGTGCACTGGCCAGCATGGAGGTTACACTTACACCTATTGCAAGATGGGGGGGGGGTAGAAGCAACGTCAATCCACAACACTGTGATGGCCTCACTTGAACAACTCCTGCGCTAATTAATCATGCATGATCAAGTACACCTTGCGGTTATTGACACAGTTTTTGAGCAATATTCTTTTTTAGAAATTGCATTCCTGGATAAATTGTGGTGTTAAAGAGTAAGCCTAGAGAGTATGATTTATAGCACATTGTTAATTTATTGTGGGCTCAAAGATGAGTATGATATGAGAGAGAGAGAGTATGCATTTGCATGTTTTATAAGTGGCAAGAGCTAAATCTTTCAGGGAAACAGAATCAAATAAATAGATAAGAAAATAAAAAGTACCAGGTCAAACAACATTTCCTGATCTCGAGAAATTACCAGGCCATTTACATCCAAATCATTTTTTGAAGGGGTAAGATTGAGATGGCGAGAGAGGTGGCAAGCAGGATAGCATGGTAATGGTGACATTTGAATAACAATAATAATCAGATGAGGGAGTCACTTCCAATATAAAGTGTTCCACTCTGGTGAGCCGACCACCCTTCATTTGCATGAAATATTCATAGGACGGACCTCCACACCTCCACAAGGATTTGTATTTTTGTATTTTATTACGGTTCACCATTAGCTGCTGCCCTGCAGCGAGCGACTCTTCCTGTGTTCCAAACAAGATTAAGGCAATTACATACAAAATAAAACAGTACATCACATAACACATTATTACACACTACTCAACCACAGCATCTCTACAATACAACATATTATAACACAATAATCTACCACATCTCTACAATACAACACATTATAACACACTACTCTACCACAACATATCTACAATACAACACATTATTACACACTACTCTACCACAACATATCTACAATACAACACATTATTACACACTACTCTACCACAACATATCTACAATACAACACATTATTACACACTACTCAACCACAGCATCTCTACAATACAACATATTATAACACAATAATCTACCACATCTCTACAATACAACACATTATAACACACTACTCTACCACAACATATCTACAATACAACACATTATAACACACTACTCTACCACTACATATCTACAATACAACACATTATTACACACTACTACCACAACATATCTACAATACAACACATTATTACACACTACTCTACCACTACATATCTACAATACAACACATTATTACACACTACTACCACAACATATCTTCAATACAACACATTATTACACACTACTCTACCACTACATATCTACAATACAACACATTATTACACACTACTACCACAACATATCTACAATACAACACATTATTACACACTACTCTACCACAACATATCTACAATACAACACATTATTACACACTACCACAACATATCTACAATACAACACATTATTACACACTACTCTACCACAACAGCTCTACAATACAACACATTATTACACACTACTCTACCACAACATATCTACAATACAACACATTATTACACACTACTCTACCACAACATATCTACAATACAACACATTATTACACACTACTACCACAACATATCTACAATACAACACATTATTACACACTACTCTACCACTACATATCTACAATACAACACATTATTACACACTACTCTACCACAACATATCTACAATACAACACATTATTACACACTACTCTACCACAACATATCTACAATACAACACATTATTACACACTACTACCACTACATATCTACAATACAACACATTATTACACACTACTCTACCACAACAGCTCTACAATACAACACATTATTACACACTACTCTACCACAACATATCTACAATACAACACATTATTACACACTACTCTACCACAACAGCTCTACAATACAACACATTATTACACACTACTCTACCACAACATATCTACAATACAACACATTATTACATAATACTCTACCACTACATATCTACAATACAACACATTATTACACACTACTCTACCACAACATATCTACAATACAACACATTATTACACACTACTCTACCACAACATATCTACAATACAACACATTATTACACACTACTCTACCACAACATATCTACAATACAACACATTATAATACACTACTCTACCACAACATATCTACAATACAACACATTATTACACACTACTCTACCACAACATATCTACAATACAACACATTATTACACACTACTCTACCACAACATATCTACAATACAACACATTATTACACACTACTCTACCACAACATATCTACAATACAACACATTATTACACACTACTCTACCACAACATATCTACAATACAACACATTATTACACACTACTCTACCACTACATATCTACAATACAACACATTATTACACACTACTCTACCACAACATATCTACAATACAACACATTATTACACACTACTCTACCACAACATATCTTCAATACAACACATTATTACACACTACTCAACCACAACATATCTACAATACAACACATTATAACACCACTACATATCTACAATACAACACATTATTACACACTACTCTACCACAACATATCTACAATACAACACATTATAACACACTACTACCACAACATATCTACAATACAACACATTATAATACACTACTCTACCACAACATATCTACAATACAACACATTATTACATAATACTCTACCACAACATATCTACAATACAACACATTATAACACCACTACATATCTACAATACAACACATTATTACACACTACTCTACCACAACATATCTACAATACAACACATTATAACACACTACTCTACCACAACATATCTTCAATACAACACATTATAACACCACTACATATCTACAATACAACACATTATTACACACTACTCTACCACAACATATCTACAATACAACACATTATAACACACTACTACCACAACATATCTACAATACAACACATTATAATACACTACTCTACCACAACATATCTACAATACAACACATTATTACATAATACTCTACCACAACATATCTACAATACAACACATTATTACACACTACTACCACAACATATCTACAATACAACACATTATTACTACTCTACCACAACATATCTACAATACAACACATTATTACACACTACTACCACAACATATCTACAATACAACACATTATTACTACTCTACCACAACATATCTACAATACAACACATTATAACACACTACTCTACCACAACATATCTAAAATACAACACATTATTACACACTACTACCACAACATACCTACAATACAACACATTATTACACACTACTCTACCACAACATATCTACAATACAACACATTATTACTACTCTACCACAACATATCTACAATACAACACATTATTACTACTCTACCACAACATATCTACAATACAACACATTATTACTACTCTACCACAGCATATCTACAATACAACACATTATTACTACTCTACCACAGCATATCTACAATACAACACATTATTACATAATACTCTACAACAACATATCTACAATACAACACATTATTACTACTCTACCACAACATATCTACAATACAACACATTATTACACACTACTACCACAACATACCTACAATACAACACATTATTACACACTACTCTACAACAACATATCTACAATACAACACATTATTACTACTCTACCACAACATATCTACAATACAACACATTATTACACACTACTACCACAACATATCTACAATACAACACATTATTACTACTCTACCACAACATATCTACAATACAACACATTATTACATAATACTCTACAACAACATATCTAAAATACAACACATTATTACACACTACTACCACAACATATCTATAATACAACACATTATTACATAATACTCTACAACAACATATCTACAATACAACACATTATTACACACTACTCTACCACAACATATCTACAATACAACACATTATTACTACTCTACCACAACATATCTACAATACAACACATTATTACACACTACTACCACAACATACCTACAATACAACACATTATTACACACTACTCTACAACAACATATCTACAATACAACACATTATTACTACTCTACCACAACATATCTACAATACAACACATTATTACACACTACTACCACAACATATCTACAATACAACACATTATTACTACTCTACCACAACATATCTACAATACAACACATTATTACATAATACTCTACAACAACATATCTAAAATACAACACATTATTACACACTACTACCACAACATATCTATAATACAACACATTATTACATAATACTCTACCACTACATATCTACAATACAACACATTATAATACACTACTCTACCACAACATATCTACAATACAACACATTATTACATAATACTCTACCACAACATATCTACAATACAACACATTATTACTACTCTACCACAACATATCTACAATACAACACATTATAACACACTACTCTACCACAACATATCTATAATACAACACATTATAATACACTACTCTACCACAACATATCTACAATACAACACATTATTACATAATACTCTACCACAACATATCTGTATCTACAATACAACACATTATTACACACTACTCTACCACAACATATCTATAATACAACACATTATAATACACTACTCTACCACAACATATCTTCAATACAACACATTATTACATAATACTCTACCACAACATATCTTCAATACAACACATTATTACACACTACTACCACAACATATCTACAATACAACACATTATTACATAATACTCTACCACTACATATCTTCAATACAACACATTATTACACACTACTCTACCACAACATATCTATAATACAACACATTATAATACACTACTCTACCACAACATATCTTCAATACAACACATTATTACATAATACTCTACCACTACATATCTACAATACAACACATTATTACATAATACTCTACCACAACATATCTTCAATACAACACATTATTACATAATACTCTACCACTACATATCTATAATACAACACATTATTACACACTACTCTACCACAACATATCTTCAATACAACACATTATTACACACTACTACCACAACATATCTTCAATACAACACATTATTACATAATACTCTACCACTACATATCTATAATACAACACATTATAATACACTACTCTACCACAACATATCTTCAATACAACACATTATTACATAATACTCTACCACTACATATCTACAATACAACACATTATTACACACTACTCTACCACAGCATCTCTGCAAGACAACATCCATAATACAGCAATATAACAATATTACAATGTGTAGAGTGCATGTGTCTGTGACTGTGTGTGTGCCTCTTCACATGATGCACTGTTCCATAAGGTGTAGTTTTATATGTTTTTTTGGTCTCTGATTTTACTGCTTACATGAGTTACTTGATGTGGAATAGAGTTCCATATAGTCATGGCTCTGTGTAAGTACTGTGCGTTCCCCATGGTCTGGACTTTGGGACTGTGTAGAGACCTCTGGTGGCATGTCTTGTGGGTTATGCATGGGTGTCTGAGCAGTGTGCTAGTAGTTTAAACCGCAAGACAAGTAGTGATGCAGGAAAGATTGACATGCATGTTATTAATGATGTTAGCTCTCCATGAACATTTAAGGGCCAGCCGTGCTGCTTCTGTCGGTAACAGGCTGATTGGGTTGGTAACAGGCTGATTGGTTGGCAGTTTGAGCCAGTAAAGGGTGGTTTACTATTCTTGGGTCGCAGATATCTCATCTCCTCGCCACTTTGATACCATGAAGATGTACAGTCGTGGCCAAAAGTTTTGAGAATGAGACAAATATTAATTTTCACAGTCTGCTGCCTCAGTTTGTATGATGGCAATTTGCATGTACTCCAGAATGTTATGAAGAGTGATCAGATGAATTGCAATTCATTGCATAGTCCCTCTTTGCCATGCAAATGAACCGTATCCCCCAAAAAAACATTTCCACTGCATTTCAGCCCTGCCACAAAAGGACCAGCTGACATCATGTCAGTGATTCTCTCGTTAACACAGGTGTGAGTGTTGACGAGGACAAGGCTGGAGATCACTCTGTAATGCTGATTGAGTTCGAATAACAGACTGGAAGCTTCAAAAGGAGGGTGGTGTTTGGACCTTTTCGGGTGCGTTTTAATCAGTGAATATGTCATCACACTGTCTTCAACATTTGCCTAAAATGACATACCCAAATTTAACTGCCTGTAGCTCAGGACCTGAAGCAAGGATATGCATATTATATATACCATTTGAAAGGATAAACTTTGAAGTTTGTGGAAATTAGAAATGAATGAAGGAGAATGACACATTTGATCTGGTAAAAGATAATGCAAACAAAAAATACATGCGATTTCGTATTTTCTTCTGTTCCATTATCTTGGAAATGCAAGAGAAAGGCCATAATATAATGTTTCAGTTAAGGCGCAATTTAGATTTTGGACACTAGATGGCAGCAGTGTGTCTGCAAAGTTTCAGATTGATCCAGTGAAGAGTTGCAATACTGTACAGTATTTTGTATCAAGTCTGCACAAATGTGCCGAATTGGTCAATTGATACATATTCAAGTACATAACAATAGAGAACATACAAAACTGATATGCTAATACAAAATTTAAGTTTACACACTCCCAGGAATGTCATACATGATGGATCATTAGCTTATACACTAATTTTCACACATCTAGATGGCCGGGAGGGGTAGGTATGGAGCCAGAAACAGCAGGGGTTCAAACTGTTGAACCCAGTTCCTACATTTGAATATAAAATGTATTTTATCAAACAAAACTATGCTACATTTTATCTCTTGGACTCTCAGGATGACAAATCAGAGCAAGATTACTGAAAAGTACATTATTTACCTTCAGAGGTCAATGTATCAAACCAGTTGCTGTGATAAGTTATCTTTTGTTGTGCACTCTCCTCAAACAATAGCATAGTATTTTGTTCACTGTAATAGCTACTGTAAATTGGACAGCGTAGATAGATTAACAAGAATGTAAGTTTTCTGCCCATTTAAGACATGTCTATGTCCTGGAAAGTTTGCTGTTACTTACAATGTCATTCTGATAATGGGTTTCCAGCATGCATACAAAGAAGGGCATTTTACGAGTACTGTAACGGTTTTGACTTGAGGTTATTATTTATAGGGGTGACAGGTAGGTTGTGCCTACCAGAGAAAACATTGGTTTCTCCTTTTGGTTTGGGAGGGAATGAGTCCCATCTGGTCCATCAAGTCTACACCAATACAAAGGACTTCTGTAAAAGTCAGGATGGAAATAAACTTTTCATAAACCCTTAAAACATTGGAAAGAACTTCCAAAACAACTATATTATTTTGCGTGGGTTGTATTAGCAACATCAATGATTACACACACATATAATAATATCACAATGAGTTCTGGTTCCTCCAGAAATGTCCTGTACCTCGGGCCTAAAAAGAGTCCAGCCCGGTAAAGGAGTTCAGGGAACTCAAGTGACTTTTGTCACGCAATGTTTGTCCGTTTATTCAGTGTAGCGTAAACCCAGTATTAATCATACAATCAATATAACAATTATTTTACCACAGAACTTTAAAGCGTATCAACTCGTATTAAGTCCTCAACTACAACTAACTACATAAATCATCACCGTATACATGACATCAAAACAAATGAAATACCGTATACAAAAAGGTTGTAGTCAGTCGGTCAGTCAGACAATCCAATCCGCCAACAGATCTCCAGCGGAGAAAGGCCACGAAGAACAGAGAGGTGTAGTCCACGGACGCAAAGAGTGGATCCGATCCTGGGTAAACTCTATTAGGCTACAAAACACACGTTTAACAGCAACAAAACAAATGGAATAGAGAAGCTTCGGAACTGAGGGTTGAACACATCCTCATTCACGTCTCCATCACAACCCCACTTTTGCGCAGCTGATGCTGGCTATTTAATTGGGAATTAAAGGGAAAGCACCCTATTGGAAGGAGAAGCACTGAGACGGTTCAGAAAAATTCAGGGCCGTCACAGTACGGTCTTAGCATAAACAACAGATGATTGGTTAAAGAGTATGGATGACAGGAAGTTAGTTGGTGTACTGTTGCTAGATTTCAGTGCTGCTTTTGATGTAATTGATCATGAACTGTTACTAGGTCAACTCAAATGTTATGGTTTTAAGTCTGCAGCTCTATCCTGGATGTAAAGCTATCTATCCTGGAGATGGCAAAAAGTGTTCTTTAATGGTAGCTTTTCAAACAGTAAAGATATACACTGTGGTGTTCCTCAAGGAAGTTGCCTAGGCCCACTTCTCTACTCTATCTTTACTGATGATTTACATTCAGTAATGAATAAAGCAAGAGTGGTCATGTATGCTGATGACTCTAGCATCAGAATGTAATGAGCTAACATATGTACTGATCAGTGAACTAAGATTGGTGTCTGAGTGGGTTGATATGAACAAATTGGTTTTGAACATTTCTAAAACTAAATGTATTGTATTTGGTTCAAGATATATGCTTGCTGATGATCCCCAATTGAATTTGTCGATGAATAGAACGCATGTAGAGCAAGTGAAAAAACTAAACTACTGGGCATCATGTTTGACGCAGCTTAATCATGGTCAGAACACATAGACACTATTATTATTAAGATGGGTAAGGGAATTGCTGTTACAAGAAAATGTTCAGAGTATGTAACATCTATGACTCTGAATCAGGTGAATAAATCCCTTGTCCTATCACACTGTCCAGTTATGTTGTCATCTGCAGCAAAGAAAGATATAAAAAAAACTCCAAACTCCAGATTAGCTCTTCATTACTCTATCTGTATGAATATTTTCCAAATGCATCAGAATCTCTCATGGCTTCACGTTGAAAACAAATTACTATCCAGTCTTCAGATTTTGTTTTAGGAATGTTATATATTTTTTAGAAAACACCGTTTTTTTTCTGGCCAGTTAGTACATCCGAGCAACACGATAACCACCAAACCAGACAGGCAAGGACAAATCACTATAAATGTACAGTTTTATATAGAACCATAGCTGAATGCAACTCTTTACCAATCCATATTTCTCAGGCAAAAAGTAAATCCACCTTCAAGAAAAAACTAAAATAACATATAATGCTATATACCATATCACTGGACAGGAAATAGAAAGCATCAACTGAATGTTAAATGTGTTTCCTGTCAGGTATTTTAATTGTCTGTATTGTCTACTTGTTGAATGTTTGTGAAGTCTTGATTTGTGGTTCTTTGTAATGTCTTGTTAATTGGTGTTGGACCCCAGGAAGATTAGCTAGCGTTACGGTGTTAGCTAATGGAGATCCTAATAAAAATAACAAATGAGTCAAATTAGCGCACGTTAGCATCAACCGTCCCGGCATAGGGACACCAATCCCGTAGAGAACACAATGAGGAGGATAATTGACAGACAGCCTGGTTTCATTCCAAACCGATTGACTTCAATTAAGTCTGTTTTCAAAAGCCCCTCTGGAAACTGTTGGAGTTTCTCCCACCCTCTTGAGACCTGTAAGCCATAATTAAAAACTTGGCGACAATCGCAGGGCTTTTTCATCCCAGGGCTCCTGGAGACAGAACTCCCATCAAGTGCCTCTTCATTACAAATAAATCAGCAGCCCACTTCGTCTCAGTGCCTTCTGTGAAAACCCCCGGCGCTCCAGCTTATCACTAGGTCCTCCACTTTAGCTACACTATTAATCAATTACAGAACTATTTGGGTAGTTAGCGATCTCCCACCAAACATCTATGAACAAAGATAATCTTATTCACTCCTTAACATGCTCATGGAAGTTGCTCATCAACTATTTTGCAAGAAAGCTCTAAACATTGAATAAATACAGTCTTTCCCAAACTATTTCTGGCTTTCATAGGAACATTTTCCATCCTCCTCCACCATTTATGCTTACAAATACTGCATGAACATTTGCATCCACTGGATGGTCCCTTATTACTGTAACAAAGCCACTGTGCCTTATTTAATGACAGAGACCCAACCCAAGCCCTATCCCTGATTGTAATGCTTCCAGGAGAAAGTGCAAGCTCTAAAAAACATCTGATGCAAAATAGATCTGTCTTGTCTGATGGCAGAAGAAATGCCTGCTGGCATATTCTAAATGTGCTTAGTTATGGACTGTGAAACACTATGCAATGTGCACACACTAGTAGGCAGACTGGTATGCATCACCATCAACATGAATATTACAAATTATTGACACCTCACAAAAGTGCAAAGTGGACAGTAAAAGCCCCATGATTAAACATGGAGAGTGAGCCAAGGACAGGATGAATCATTTGCTACACTGTAAAGGACAATATGGACAAGGTCGCTCTGTCTTTGACAAAAACATAATGTTTTCCCTTCTCCTTTGAGAAGTCACTGAAGCATGGGGGTGGCTGCGGAATAGAGAACAGACCCTCACAACAAGCCGTATACTATATATTAATGGCTCTGCTCACACTACGCTCTACATTCAGGAAGTATCCTGCCTTCACGCAGTGGCTGTCACACACACACGTACACAGTCACACATGTACACACACAAGCACGCACGCACACACTGTCATTCATTACTGAGACCACGTTAGATTTTCAAGCGCAAAAACAGTGTGCGGAAAATTTAGAAACCCCCGTTATGATTGTGGAAGGAGCCTCACTCCTGTGCTCTCGGAGGAAAATGCTCTCCTTCCTTCCCAGAACCAGGGCAGCTATATCCGGCTGCTGCAGGGCAACACCCCCGCTGCCTGGGCTCATGAGCTCATGTTAAGGGCCAGCGCCAGCCAGGCCCTGCTATTGGGCCAGGATCAAACCCCCATCCGGCCATCTGGAGAGGAAGAAGAAACAGGACCGTACATTCTACATATTTTTTAACAGGGAAGACATATTGAGACCTAGGTCTCTTTTTCAAATGGGCCCTGTATAATACAACATAACTATACACATTATACACAAAATACTGTATATATGCATATTTACACACACATTAAAATAGAAAAATCCAGTCATGGGAAGCACAAATAAAACATTACAAACCACCTGGAAATACAGCATTCCTCCACACATAAGTCCCCAATCAATACTTTAAATTGCCCAAACGGCACCAGAACATCAAGATGAAATGTATTTGGTATTTTGTTCCAGCAATATGGTTCATTAAAACTAAAAGCAGATTTACCTAGCTCGGTGGAGACCTTAGGAAGCTCAAGAGTTAACCAATCCTATGAACAGGTTAGGCAACTCAGGTGTATATACTTCAACAGCAAAGTTAGATAAGACAGAAGTTTATGAAGTAGGGGCTTGTAAACACGAAGGAAGTAATGCAGAGATCTGTGGGTCTTTTAGCGAAGTCCAGCCAACCTTTTGATACAGGATGCAGTAATGAGTATCAAAACTGTGACCATACTAAGAGCATATGAGCATATAGCATACTAAGAGCATATGGTCCTGTAGATGGCATCCAAGGGATTAAGAATAGTAGCAGCTGCACTTAAATAATATCACCATAATCATGAACAAATAAAAAGGTTGACTGAGAATGTGATTCCTACTACTTAGAGAAAGGCACGCTCTGTTTCTGTAGAAAAAGTCAACTTTAAATCTTAGCTTCTTTAACCAGCTCATCTATATAATTTTTTAAACGTCAAATCCATATAAATCGAAATGCATAAGTATTTATATGCGGGAACACATTAAATTGGAGAACCATCTAATGAGTGAACATGTAGACAATCTGAAACATTCTTACAAGAGTTTAAAAACAACGTGTACAGTGCCTTGCGAAAGTATTCGGCCCCCTTGAACTTTGCGACCTTTTGCCACATTTCAGGCTTCAAACATAAAGATATAAAACTGTATTTTTTTGTGAAGAATCAACAACAAGTGGGACACAATCATGAAGTGGAACGACATTTATTGGATATTTCAAACTTTTTTAACAAATCAAAAACTGAAAAATTGGGCGTGCAAAATTATTCAGCCCCCTTAAGTTAATACTTTGTAGCGCCACCTTTTGCTGTGATTACAGCTGTAAGTCGCTTGGGGTATGTCTCTATCAGTTTTGCACATCGAGAGACTGACATTTTTTCCCATTCCTCCTTGCAAAACAGCTCGAGCTCAGTGAGGTTGGATGGAGAGCATTTGTGAACAGCAGTTTTCAGTTCTTTCCACAGATTCTCGATTGGATTCAGGTCTGGACTTTGACTTGGCCATTCTAACACCTGGATATGTTTATTTTTGAACCATTCCATTGTAGATTTTGCTTTATGTTTTGGATCATTGTCTTGTTGGAAGACAAATCTCCGTCCCAGTCTCAGGTCTTTTGCAGACTCCATCAGGTTTTCTTCCAGAATGGTCCTGTATTTGGCTCCATCCATCTTCCCATCAATTTTAACCATATTCCCTGTCCCTGCTGAAGAAAAGCAGGCCCAAACCATGATGCTGCCACCACCATGTTTGACAGTGGGGATGGTGTGTTCAGCTGTGTTGCTTTTACGCCAAACATAACGTTTTGCATTGTTGCCAAAAAGTTCAATTTTGGTTTCATCTGAGCAGAGCACCTTCTTCCACATGTTTGGTGTGTCTCCCAGGTGGCTTGTGGCAAACTTTAAACAACACTTTTTATGGATATCTTTAAGAAATGGCTTTCTTCTTGCCACTCTTCCATAAAGGCCAGATTTGTGCAATATACGACTGATTGTTGTCCTATGGACAGAGTCTCCCACCTCAGCTGTAGATCTCTGCAGTTCATCCAGAGTGATCATGGGCCTCTTGGCTGCATCTCTGATCAGTCTTCTCCTTGTATGAGCTGAAAGTTTAGAGGGACGGCCAGGTCTTGGTAGATTTGCAGTGGTCTGATACTCCTTCCATTTCAATATTATCGCTGCACAGTGCTCCTTGGGATGTTTAAAGCTTGGGAAATCTTTTTGTATCCAAATCCGGCTTTAAACTTCTTCACAACAGTATCTCGGACCTACCTGGTGTGTTCCTTGTTCTTCATGATGCTCTCTGCGCTTTTAACGGACCTCTGAGACTATCACAGTGCAGGTCCATTTATACGGAGACTTGATTACACACAGGTGGATTGTATTTATCATTATTATTCATTTCGGTCAACATTGGATCATTCAGAGATCCTCACTGAACTTCTGGAGAGAGTTTGCTGCACTGAAAGTAAAGGGGCTGAATAATTTTGCACGCCCAATTCTTCAGTTTTTGATTTGTTAAAAAAGTTTGAAATATCCAATAAATGTCATTCCACTTCATGATTGTGTCCCACTTGTTGTTGATTCTTCACAAAAAAATACAGTTTTATATCTTTATGTTTGAAGCCTGAAATGTGGCAAAAGGTCGCAAAGTTCAAGGGGGCCAAATACTTTCGCAAGGCACTGTATTTGGTTTTGCCCCTATTAAGCACAAGTTTTAAATCAGCAAGGGATTCCTGCATAGCTATAAAATCTGACAGTAGTTTTGACACAGAACGGATCTTGGCATGGCACGGTGTCGTAGTCACCCTTCACGCCGGCGCTGCTGAAGTCTCCCGCCTGTCTGGCGCTGCCGGAATCTCCCGTCCATTCGGAGCCCGCTGCTAGGGTCCCCAGTCCGAGGTCGGCGGTGAGGGTCGCCGCTCTAAAGGCGCCACTGAGGCGGGGAAAGAAGCGTGCAAAGACTATGGTGGAGTGGGGTCCACGTCCCACGCCAGAGCCAGAGCCGCGGACAGACGCCCACCCAGACCCTCCCCTATAGGTTCAGGTTTTGCGGCCGGAGTCCGCACTTTTGGGGGGGTACTGTCACGTTCTGACCTTAGTTCTTTTGCTATGTCTTTGTTTTAGTATGGTCAGGGCGTGAGTTGGGTGGGCAGTCTATGTTTGTTTTTCTATGTTGTGGTTTTGTGTTTGGCCTGGTGTGGTTCTCAATCAGAGGCAGGTGTCGTCTCTGATTGAGAATCATACTTAGGTAGCCTTTTTCCACCTGTGTAGGGTGGGTGATTGTTTTCAGTTATGTGTATGTCACCTTACAGAACTGTTTCGTTTCGCTTTCCTTTTGTTATTCTGTTTAGTGTTCTCTGTTTAATAAATATAATGATGAACACTTACCACGCTGTGCTTTGGTCCTCACCTCATTCCAACGACGAGCGTTACAATAATAGTATCAGCCACATGTAGATTTAGTTTACCATTTTTAACAGATGGTGTTTATATAACTAGTGAAGAGAACAGGTTCCAAAATCGATCCGTGGTACATCTTTATGTACTTTAAAAAAAAGCAGATTTAAATTCATCAATCATGATGGCTTGAGTTCAATCACTAAGATAATCATAAAACCATAAACAGGTGTCAGAGCTCAGGCCTATCGAGGACAACTTATTCAATAAAATAACCTGATCAGTATCAAAAGCTTTTGACAGGTCCACAAATAAAGCAGAACATTTAATTTTAGTGTCTAAAGTATGGACAAGATCATTAACTGGTTGCTGTAGTAGTGCTATGCCCAGGCATAAACCCTGATTAGTTTACATTCAAAATACATTTCTAAAATAAAAAATAGCAAAGAACTGTGATGGAAATGTTATACTTGTGCTTTTCTAATAACTAATTTCTGTGTTCTATTCATGTGCTGTTCTAATAACCAATTTCTGTTTTCATGCAAGTGACTGATTGAACGAATCCTCACTTATCAGTATCTGCAATTTAGTAGTACGCCCAGACCTTGTTTGGAGAACGAAAGACATCTCAGTTTCAAGGTCTCAGCTTAGAGAGAAGAAGCCTTGTGAGGTCACATGAATGAAGCAAATATTAATGATTAATTCATAATGAATAAGCTAATTCATGCAAATATGACTTGTCAGTATATAATCGAACTAACGGGACTGCCCCATTAGAGCTCCTGACAGATGTTCATCAAGCTTCTTGGAACATCTCCAGCGTGCTGACAATAAACAAAGATTCATTTAAGATTGACTTCGAGTGTCCCTGTGTAAGAATTTCCACAACAGTACATTTACCAACGATTCAAGAATCTTAGCTAGACAAGGAAGCCTTGGAATAGGTAGATAATGATTAAGATCACTACTATCCCCGTCCTTATGGAGTGGTAGAACAAGAACTGATTTCTGTACTTTTGGAATATTTCCTGATAACAATGTTAAATAAAAAAATCTAGGTACTTAAGCAGACCAGGATCCAATTGGTCAGCCCCTTTCTTGTTGTCTATTGCTAGTAAAGCATCCAGGACTTTTTTTCTTCTGTAAATAGCCTAAAAGAAAAGCTTTGACTATCATTTCTCTGAACATTCACCAAATTTCCCCTATCAGTATCCAGCACAATATCATTGTGAATAGGCTTAGAAGTTATTTCAAAGAGACAGTCCGCTGAAATAAAATGGTAATTAAATGCATCAATGATGTCATTTTTTCCCTTAATGAGGCCAATGTCTGAATATTTTTTTTGTGGCAGAGAGGAAGCAGACCCGTCAGGGATGTGACAGTTTTCCAGAATTTCGCCAGGTTCCCATTACAATCCAAAAGAGTGGTTACATAATGCTCCCAAGTGGCGCAACATTCTAAGGAACTGCATCTCAGTGCAAGAGGTTCAAATCCAGGCTGTATCATATCCGGCTGTGATTGGGCGGCACACAATTTGCCCAGCATTGTCTGGGTTTAGCCGGGGTAGGCCGTCATTGAAAATAAGAATTTCTTCTTAGCTGACTTGCCTAGTTGAATAAAGATTAAATAAATAAATAAAACATAATAATCAGATTTAGCCTTTCTGCTTTGTCTTACACAATGATTCCTCAGTTGCTTAAACAATTGCCAGTCTGTGCCTAAGTCTATGTTCCTGGCCTTGACCCAAGCATCATCTCTTTTATGAATGACTTCTGATAATTCCGGAGTGTACCAGGCATTCGATCTACCTTCAAACCTTACTTTTATGAAGGGAGCATGATTATTAACAATAGTATTGAAGACAAAGCTAAATCAGGCTCAAAACTAAATCAAGTTCAGGGTTCGCTGAATTACAATCAAGGTCACTAAAATAAAGATAATGTGAAAAAAAGCTTGTCCACTTACGTTTTAAAGTTCCTGTTTGTGATGACACGAGGCTTACATTTTTTATATTCTCACATCTCTGTCACACCCTGACCATAGAGAGCTGTTTATTCTCTATGTTGGTTGGGTCCCACCACAACAGGACCAAGCAGTGCGCTCGGGAGGAGATGGCATCCTGGTCTTTGAAGGAGATGAGGGAGAGAATAGCCTGGACTTGGGAAGAAATAATGGCAGGAGACAAGAGCCTGCCATGGAAGTAGGTGGAAGCAGCGAAGGAGGGACAGCGACGAAGTCAGGGAGGAAGGCCACAGAAACCCCAATAAAAAAAATTGGGGGAGGCACATGGAGCAGTCGACGGAGCCGAGGAGTGAACCAGAGCCAGTCTGGGAGAAGAAGAAGAATTTGGAGGAGAGAGAAATGGGAGAGTTGTTGAGTTGGTGGAGGGTGCACGGAATTAAGGAACATGTTGTCAGTTTGGTGCCACCTGAGTCAGCTCCCCGTACTCGTCCTGAGAAGTTTGTTAAAGTTCTGGAACAATTGATGCCAGCAATACACACCAGGTCTCCAATGCACCTTCACAAACCAGTATGTCCTGTACCAGCTCCTCGCATTCGCATCCATCCTCGCATCCACTGTCCGGGGCCCCCGGCGGCGATCCACGGTCCGGAGCATCCGGCGACGCGCCCCGCACCGGAGCCGCCCCCGATGGTAGATGCCCATCCGGACCCTCCCCTATTGAGTCAGGTTTTGCGTCCAGACATTTGGGGAGGGGGTACTGTCACGCCCTGACCATAGAGAGCTGTTTATTCTCTATGTTGGTTGGGTCGGGTGTGATTTAGGGTGGGTTATCTAGGGGAATTGTATTTCTATGGTGGCCTGATATGGTTCCTAATCAGAGGCAGCTGTTTATCGTTGTCTCTGATTGGGGATCATATTTAGGTAGCCATTTCCCCCATTGTGATTTGTGGGATCTTGACTATGTTTGTGTGTAGTTGCTTTCTGCACTGCATGTAGCTTCACGTTTCGTTTTTCCGCTTCATTATTTTTGTGCTTTAAGTTTCTCTTCTAAATGAAAGGATGGAAACACCACGCTGCATCTTGGTCCACTCCTTATAACGATCGTGACAATCTCTAACACAAACAACTGGGAAAAGGTCACTAATGTCTTGGACGAAGACACCAGTTGAAACATATTTCTTTGGTGTATTCATTAACACAAGCTCAGGGTTTACTTTGAAGGATCTTTAGGGTTGGGCTGTGTATGCTTAGTCATCATCTGGGTTTGGTTTAGTTCATTACAAATGTATTTTAGATTGTCTGAAGAATGCATTTCTTCATAATTTAAGTCACCCAGGATCATTTCTGATTTAGTAAAATAAGACAACTAGTTAACTCCTCGAGTACACAAAGATTAGCAGAGGGAGGTTGGTCAACCACTACAACAGTTATGGATACGTTTTCTCCAGACAAAAGGCTTAAAAATATGGTAGCAAAACATTTCAGTAAAGAGACAGCAAAATATTTTTTTTGAAGAATAATCAGTCTACCCTGTCTGTCTGCTCTAAAACACATTATAACCCTCAATATTAATATCAGAATCCAGAATGTCCCCAGAGGTCCAAGTTTCCGTCAGTACCAGAGTGTCTGGATTCGTCTGCATAGCCCAAATCTTGATGTAATCCAGTTTAGGAAGTAAAATCCTGATGTTCAGATGCATCAACCCAAGTCCTTAACAATTTTTTTAAAAGTCACATGGAGTCTCCAACTCAATCAAGCCACTGTACGTTCAATAGGCGGTTGACCCTGTTTGATGGTTGATATTGATATAGTTGGTATGGCTATAAGATTGCATAGAACTACACCATTTGGTATATCTATCCCTATTAGTATTAGAGGAAGGAAAATACATTTTAATGACTTTTCTAAAGTTAGCACCAAAGGGCCTGAGGCCCCAGCCAATGTCAATATGAGGAACTCTCAGAGTAACCAATGATAGAATGTTATGAACTGACTTACATGGGCTTTGGCTGCTATTGTGCAACAGCCCACGGCCTCTATGTGATTTGGAAACCGATGGAGAATTAAAGTTGATGGAATTCACATTTGGACTAAAAGCACTGGGTGAGCAGGCCACAGTGGGCTCCTATTTTGAGCTAACAATAGCAGATCTAAGAGTGTAGTTCAAACTAATAGGTACAAGATTACAACTGACGACACCCCTGGCAGTATAGACAACAGTATGACGATAACGCTTAGAGAGGATGGGAAGTATTACCTGAGCGGGTTTGGTCTGTCACTGCGTCAATATCTTAACGCGGCCTTGAAAAGGTGAAGAGAGGGTTCAGGCTCCTAGATGGTTTGGGTGGAGTCCAATATCTCTGTAGAGCATCTTTTGTTTCCAAAAAGTGCAGAAATTGTCAATAACAGTTATGCCAACTGAGTGGCAGTAATCTTTAAGCCAGATATGAAGTGCTGCAGAACCTTTCATTACCACAATCCAGCGACAGCACGGGACCAGAGATAATAGGCTGATTTTCAGAGCCTTTCAGAGTGTTGATCAGCCCAATAAAGTCCTGTTTCATTCGCTCTGATTGACCCTTTTTGATGTAATTTGATCCCAGATGCACTACGACAGCAGCAGCCCTGGGATGCAGGATCGATAACCGAAGCATCCGTCAGCTCCTCATAAATCATCCTTCTCCTTCTCCAAAGGGGGTGGGGAGGGGGGGGCCGGGATGGGAAGGTGGTTGGTAGGATGGGAAGAGGGAGTGAGATGGGAGGGGAGAGGTGGCCCCGGCCAGGCCACACTACTGCTACTATGCATGGGTTGAAGTCATATGAAGTCAGTTGCAATTTCAAACACAGACTTAGAAACAGTGTTTTTAATCCACCTAATATAAAGACAATCACAGCCTGTAAACAGCTGAATGTTTATTACCGTTGGTGAGCCAGAGACGCCAGCTCCACCTTTCAATAAGAAACACGCAAAAAGAGGTTTGCATTTGCCGGAAATGAGAAATTCCGCATTTAGGTGAGTAAATAACAGCAAGTGCTAAACAAATATGGATAGGCAGATCAAAGGCTGGCGTAGAGTCAGGTGCCCCGCTCGCTCACGCTGGGAGCTGCCGTTAATGGGAGCTTTATTTAATTCCTCAACTTCTCTCGGGAGAATTGCCGGGCGTCCACTCCCACTGCCTCATGATGACTTGCTTAATCCCAAATAAGAATGGATAGCGAGGACACAGGGACAAATGGTGCCTTCCGATTCACCCTCCTGCACAGAGGGGGCCACAACCATCATTATTACAGCTGTTAGCACTCACTTCTTTCCCTAGTGGGGCTGTCCATGCATAGAAAGACGAGTACAATAGAGAAGGACAGAAACACTAAAACGTATAAATGTACAATCACTTTTTCAAATCAAATCAAATTGTATTTGTCACATGCTTCTTAAACAACAGTTAAATGCTTACTTACGGGTCCTTTTTCAACAATGCAGAGTTAAAGATAACCTGCTACTCAGCCGGCACAACTAGGCTCATAACCACCATGATGCATTTATAGAGTGGGCAACACTTGACTATTGTGATGGTTGATGAATCTGAGAGGATAAAAGTAATTGCATGACTTCATTCTGTATACCAGTATTGGTTGTTTAGGAGGAACATTGTACTGCTACTCATATTGATTTTCAGGAATACAGGTTGTCTCCATGGGCCTTGAAGAGGATATGTAGAATTGGCTTTAACCCTCCTGGTGTGTTCTGGTCGAATTGGACCGATTTACAAGTTCTCTCTGAAAAATGTAGTTCATTTGATCTGATTGTCATAAGGTTCCATGACTTTGTCCACACAGGGCATCTGAACACATCAAATACATTTGGATTATTTTCATAAAATTTGACCAGTGATTAGAAATTAATGGGTGAGACTAAAATTTGTGTACAAAATTGAGTTCAGGCACATGCCCATTCATCAGTTGGACACACGTCCTCTCCCAGACCCATACATGCATGTGTGTTTGAACACACACACACACACACACACACACACACACACACACCCCCCCACACACACACACACCTCACTCCCCGTCTTGGCTTCCATGGCAACCCCCACAGGAATCTTTCCTCAGTAGAATCTTTCCCCCATGGGAACCACACCTGTTGGCATTCTCACCAACAATCGCAACATTGTTTCAATAATATATAAAACTTTTCTCACAGCTCTTTTTTGAGGCCTTGCTCACAATTCATTCAGTGGCAGCACAATGACCATACAATATACTATATGTCAGGCTCTTGATCATATCTTTGATCATGATACTGGTGAGGAGGAGAGAGTCATTTGACACAAAGTTGTCTGTGATAAATTGCAGAATATGTTTCATCTGAGTGTTTGTTATAATCAAAATAATCCATACATTATGTTTTTTTACTCAAAAACAAGTTGTATGAGCTCAGGTTAATGAGGCCTACAGGCCATAAATAGCAAATAGAAGTTCAAAACCTGTAATGTTCACAAGAACTTAAGTTGATAAAGTGATCTAACACAACATTAGGTGATAATTTATGTATTATTATGGATTTATAATCAGCTATAATGGGGTGGTCATTTTGGACCGGGAACACAGAATTAATTAACATGAAACAAACACAATAGGAGGGTTAAACAGGCTTTTCTGCTTTGGTTCAGATCTGTGCCTGGGACCAGAAGGACTCTGACCTCCACTAATGATAACCTGCTCAGGGTTTTCACAACAGCTCTCCACTGGAGGTAACATTTCACCTGACTAACAGTGAAACTAACAGCCCCTGTACATTCTTATAGAGGTTCTGAGGCACAGCTGCTTTAGAATGCTGCTAGCCCCTTGCCAGGGAAAATGTCTGAGAGAGGCAGTCATACAGAGTTCATTGCTCCACATGCTTTTTGAATTTTCTCTCTTTTCTCTTTCACTGTGCTCTGAGGAACGTCTGATATGAGAAGAAAACAAATCTCTGCTGTTTCCAGCTAATACCCGTGAGAGCACTGGATCCCAACGCAACCCGGAGGGATGGACATCTACAGGATACTTTTTCTCCATATTTTTCACCCTTGCCCCTTCTGGAGAATTTTGCGATTTAAGTGTTGGTGAGTGCCAGCACGGACCAGGGAGACACCACCTCATGAAGGGAGCAGCAGCCTTTCTACAACATCAAGCTGCTGGCTCTTTTACTACCAATTGCCAACGACCTTGAAAGCTTTGGCATGGACAGCTCCTTTAAATTATTCACACAGGATGCAAAAAAAAACTTATACTGCACTCCCAACCAGCAAGGGCGGAAGTCAAATGCAAAGCGCAGCTCCTTTTCCTGAAGGGATATGCAGATAGGCAGAGATATACTGTAGATACATTAGTGTAAGTGAGAAGTGTAGACAAAGGGGAGCTTTAGAAAGGGAGACGGCTTCAAATTTCCAAGAGCACACCAAAATAGCACATGGGGAAAATAAAAAATGTCCGTCCTTGCATAATTAATTTGTGGGCTCCGTGGGTTGAGTCTCAGTGGGATTCTGCCAATTATGAGTGTTTTGAAAGCACCCGCAGTGCAACTGTCCACAGCAGGGACAGTTAGGGACTGGATCCCCTGCACTTCTCCCACTATACACTGTAGTGGAGGCTCCTCAGAGGAGGAAGGGGAGGACCATCCTCCTCAGTGAATTTCCTAAAAATGTACATTGTAAAAAAGTTAAGTTATCCTCTTTAGATAAAACTATACTAAATATAGTCACGTCACCAAATAACTGAACTCACTATTTTGCAAAGAAGGTCTACAGTAGCCTCAACAGCACTCTGTAAGGTAGTAAGTACCATGGTGTAGCCAGAGGACAGATAGCTTTTGTCTTTCTTTGCGTACATTGACTTCAATACAAAACCTAGGAGGCTCGTGGTTCTCACCCCCTTCCATAGACTTACACAGTAATTAAGACAACTTCCGGAGGACGTCCTCCAGCCTATCAGAGCTCTTGCAGCATGAACTGACATGTTGTCCACCCAATCAAAGGATATGATAATTAATCTAGTACTGAAAGCATAAACTACAGCTAACTAGCACTGCAATAAAATGTGGTGAGTAGCTGTCTCAAAAGAGAGTGAAAGACAGTAGTTGAACAGTTTTGAACAAATTAATTTATTCCAAAATAAAGGAGAAGCCTACTGAAACACCCTGCTCAAACAGAGGGGTGCTATGTTAGCTAGCTGGCTATGACATTCCAACACAAAACTGGAATTCTTCCAATTCAAGATTAGCTTTTGGTATTACTAATTTATTGCACCCGGGGCCCACCGGTGTAACTGCTTACTGACTGTACACTAACGTTACTGCATGATTGTAGCGGGTTTACAAACACGCAGGTTCTATTAGCTATGCTGACTATGACGTTACTTTAGATAATATGGTGACAAAGATGTAGGCTGTTTGTAGAGGTTTGGCTTGGCTGTTATGAGAGTGAACTGTTTACGTGGGATCAGGGGTGTATTCATTCTGCCGATTCTGTTGAAAAACGTTTCTTAAACGGAAGAAAACTCAAATTTGTGTTCACCTATGTTGTAAATTGTATTTTCATAGGCTCTGTCGTAGCAACCTCATGATGGGTATAAGGAAAACTTTACTATCATGTGGTAGTCTAAACCTATCGCTGTTACATTGAACTGGGTGAATGGAATATGAATGAGGGTCATCCAATATGCTGTTATAGAAATAAGGCCATGCTCATGACAAAAAAATATCATCCTCCCTCATCTTAAAACAGCACTGACCACCACTGACACACCGTGTGTAGAAGCACATCTAGCTTTTTGGGGGCCAAAAAGCAACATTTGGTTTGGGGGTTCCCCACCGTGTGGGCAAAATTTGTATTGAAAATATTGCAGTTTTGAAGCTAATTTCCTGCAATTCTACAGATTTTGTCAATACTTACACCATATTTATATGATATCAGGGCTACTGAGCACATGCCCTGCATGCCTGGTCAGTAATTTGGTGATGATTACTACAAGATTTAGATTGCTTGGTAAGGTAGTCTAGCCAGCTATCTAAAAATGTTTAGCTGACATGGGTTAATTGGGTAACTGTCAGTGGGAAAACTGCTGATGCGCTGCCAAATTTTGAAATTGCATATTGTGTACATTTTAAACTCTCAACGGTAAGTTGAGTTCCTAAACTCCTAGCGGCCACGGGGCCCTATGCACAATGCGTAGTCTGCATATAGGCAGAGACGCTTCTGACCCTGTGTATCTGTATCTGTGCAATTTATATCTACAGCAAATGAAGAGAGTAAAAAGCTATACGACAAAGTAATTATTGTCATTGTAAATGATTTGACACACACTGTCTGAGATAATATTCTGAGAACCATATGTTTCTTAGAGCTGGGTGAGAGCGTGATTGTCCTATGGTTATTTTGCATACAACCTTTCCACAACTTTCTGGGAATGGTTAAGTTTAGTTTATTAGGACCCCCATTAGCTATTGCACATGCAGCAGTTACTCTTCCTGGGGTACACATATAACATACTAATACATGACAAAGTACAGAACAGATATAGACAAGAACAACATAAGGTATTACATTCAATTCTAAATAATTTTTTACAATTTATTTACATAAGTATTCAGACCCTTTGCTATGAGACTCTAAATTGGGCTCAGGTGCATCCTGTTTCCATTGATCATCCTTGAGATATTTCTACAACTTGATTGGAGTCCACCTGTGGTAAATGCAATTGTTTAGACATGATTTAGAAAGGCACACACCTGTCTATATAAGATCCCAAAGTTGAAAGTGCATGTCAGAGCAAAAACCAAGCCATGAGGTCGAAGGAATTGTCCGTAGAGCTCCGAGACAGGATTGTGTTGAGGCACTGATCTGGGGAAGGGTACCAAAAACGTTCTACAGCATTGAAGGTCCCCAAGAACACAGTGGCCTCCATCATTCTTAAATGGAAGAAGTTTGGACCACCAAGACTCTTCCTAGAGCTGGCTGCCCAGCCAAACTGAGCAATCAGGGGAGAAGGGCCTCGGTCAGGGAGGTGACCAAGAACCCGATTGTCACTCTGACAGAGCTCTAGAGTTCCCCTGTGGAAATGGGGGAAACTTCAAGAAGGACAACCATCTCCACAGCACTCCACCAATCACGCCACCATGGTAGAGTGGCCAGACTGAAGCCACTCCTCAGTAAAAGGCACATGACAGCCCGCTTAGAGTTGGCCAAAAAGCATTTAAAGACTTTCAGACCATGAGAAACAAAATTCTCTGGTCTGATGAAACCAAGATTGAACTCTTTGGCCTGAATGCCAAGTGTTACTTCTAGAGGAAACCTGGCATCATCCCTACAGTGAAGCATGGTGGTGGCAGCATCATGCTGTAGGAATGTTTTTCAGCGGCAGGGACTGAGAGACTAGTCAGGATAGAGGCAAAGATTAAAGGTCAAGACGTTCCAACAGGACAATTACCCTAAGCACACAGCCAAGACAATGCAGGAGTGGCTTCAGGACAAATCTCTGAATGTCCTTGAGTGGCCCAGCCAGAGCCCGGACTTGAACCCGATCGAACATCGCTGGAAAAACCTGAAAATAGCTGTGCAGTGACGCTCCCCATCCAACCTGACAGAGCGTGACAGGATCTGCAGAGAAGAATGGGAGAAACTCCCCAAATACAGGTGTGCCAAGCGTGAATTTCAGTATTTCAGCATAACGTCTCCATGAGGTTTCTTCATGGTTTTAATTAAAGGCATGTTCTCAGAACATCCAGAGACCATTAAGGAACAACATTCTTCAAAGAATCCTCTAAGAATGTTATTTATAAACATATACATGTACATTCCATTCTCAGCATCAAGAAAATTCTCTCTATCCTCTATCTTGTTAAATTCTTGCTCCTACTTGAGACGCAGACGTCTCAAGTAGGCACCTGGAAATGCAAATGTGCTACGCTAAATGCTAAATGTACTCGTTAAAACTCAAACGTTCATTAAAACACACATACAGGGTATTGAATTAAAGCTACACTCGTTGTGAATCTAGCCAACAAGTCAGATTTTTAAAATGCTTTTCGGCGAAAGCATGAGAAGCTATTATCTGATAGCATGCAACACCCCAAAATGCCTGAAGGCGACGTAAACAAAAGAATTAGCGTAGCCGGCGCTACACAAAAACGCAGAAATAAAATATAAAACATTCATTACCTTTGATGATATTCTTTGTTGGCACTCCTATATGTCCCATAAACATCACAAATTGGTATTTTTCCCGATTAAATCCGTCCATGAATGCCCAAAATATCCATTTGTATAGCCTGTCTGCATCACGAAAAAAGCTCTCTTCCAACACGCAACGTCATGTTTAAAAATTATATAAGTTGCCTATATTCTTTGACAAAACACTTCAACCTACTTTTATAACCCAACTTTAGGTATTTGTAAACGTTAATAAGCGATCAAATTGATCACTGGGCGATCTGTATTCAATAGCAGCTACAAAAGAAAACAGTGTCCATTTTTCAATCTTCCAAAATCGATTGAGGTAGGCTGGATGGAATCATGGATCTATTTGTAATGTCTCAAAGGATTTTTGTCAATGAAAAGGACGTTTTTGGCGACATCGTGTGGAAGCTGTAGGAATTGCATCCGTCTCCATATTAAATTTGGTTTCCTTTAAATAATCCATGAAAGGGGCGCATGGATACTTTTTTCAGATTTCAGTGACCAGTTTTTCTTGCGCTTTTCGATTAAACACACGCTCTGTTATAGTCACAGCCGTGATTTAACCAGTTTTAGAAACTTCAGAGTGTTTTCTATCCACACATACTAATCATATGCATATACTATATTCCTGGCATGAGTAGCAGGACGCTGAAATGTTGCGCGATTTTTAACAGAATGTTCGAAAAAGGAGGGGGTAGGATAAAGAGGTTGTGTTCTGGTGTGTTAGCCTGAACACAAATATATTTTTTGGGGGTTGGATCATTTGATTTACACAACATGCCTATCACTTTGAAGATGCAAAATATGTTTTATTGTCAAACAAACAAGAAATAAGACAAAAAAAACAAAACATAACTATTCACCCCCCCCAAAGTCAATACTTTGTAGAGCCACCTTTTGCAGCAATAACAGCTTCAAGTCTCTTGGGGTATGTCTCTATAAGCTTGGCACATCTAGCCACTCTGATTTTTGCCCATTCTTCAAGGCAAAACTGCTTCAGCTCCTTCAAGTTGGATGGGTTCCGCTGGTGTACAGCAATCTTTAAGTCATACCACAAATTTTTAATTGGATTGAGGTCTGGGCTTCGACTAGGCCATTCCAAGACATTCAAATGTTTCCCCTTAACCACTCGAGTGTTGCTTTAGCAGTATGCTTCGGGTCATTGTCCTGCTGGAAAGGGAACTTCCATCCCAGTCTCAAATCTCTAGAACACTGAAACAAGTTTCCCTCAAGAATTTCCCTGTATTTAGCGCCATCCATCAGTTTCCCAGTCCCTTCCAATGAAAAACATCCCCAATGCATGATGCTGCCATCACCATGCTTCATGGTGGGGATGGAGTTCTTGGGGTGATGTGAGGTGTTGGGTTTGCGCCAGACATAGCGTTTTCCTTGATGGCCAAAAAGCTAAATTTTAGTCTCATCTGACCAGAGTACATTCTTCCATATGTTTGGGGAGTGTCCCACATGCCTTTTGGTGAACACCAAACATGTTTGCTTTTTTTTTAAGCAATGCCTTTTTTCTGGCCACTCTTCTGTAAAGCCCAGCTCTGTGGAGTGTACGGCTTAAAGTGGTCCTATGGACAAATACTCCAATCTCCGCTGTGGAGCTTTGCAGCTCCTTCAGGGTTATCTTTGGTCACTTTGTTGCCTCTCTGATTAATGCCCTCCTTGCCTGGTCCGTGATTTTTGGTGGACTGCCCTCTCTTGGCAGGTTTGTTTAATAATGGATTTAATGGTGTTCTGTGGGATGTTCAAAGTTTCTGATATTTTCTTATATCCCAACTCTGATCTGTGCTTCTCCACAACTTTTCCCCAGACCTGTTTGGAGAGCTCCTTGATCTTCATGGTGCCACTTGCTTGGTGGTGTCCCTTGGTTAGTGGTGTTGCAGACTCTGGGGCCTTTCAGAACAGGTGTATATATACTGAGATCATGTGACAGATCATGTGATACTTATATTGCACACATATGGACTTTATTTAACTAATTATGTGACTTATGAAGGTAATTGGTTGCACCAGATCGTATTTAGGGTTTCATAGCAAAGGAGGTGAACACATGCACGCACCACTTTTCCATTTTTTATTTTTTACAACAAGTTATTTTTTTAATTTCACTTCACCAATTTGAACTATTTTGTGTATGTCCATTACATGAAATCCAAATAAAAATACATTTAAATTACAGGTTGTAATCCAACAAAATAGGAAAACCGCCAAGGGGGATGAATACTTTTGCAAGGCACTGTACAAACTGGCATACGCGTATTTAAAAAAATAAAAAATAATTGAATCACATTTTCAAACAGTCCAGTTATAAGCCACGGGGGTTTTTTGAGCGAGAATTAAGACGACTTTCGAGTAGTAAGACATGTTTAAAAGCAACAGATACCATTAATAAGGGGCTAGAAGCGTGGCTAGACCAGGCAAGCTATTGTGGAGGACTTAATTCTTCCTGCTGCCGCGAATATGGCTAGGACAATGCTGGGGGAAAAGGCCCAAAAAACTATACAGACAATGCCTTCAACAAACAACACTGTTTCACAACGCATCAGTGACATGGCAGGAGATGTTTTGAAACAATTACTGCTTCACATACAAGCCAGTGAATTCTATATGTTACAGCTGGATGAGTCAACAGACATGGCAGGCCTGGCACAACTCCTGGTATATGTCCGTTACGTTTATGTGGGGTCAATTAAAGAAGACATCCTCTTCTACAAACCACTGGAAACCAGGACAGCAGGAGAGGATATTTTTAAGTTCTGGACATCTTTGTGACATCAAATGGACTTTGGTGGTCAAGATGTGTTGGTATCTGTACTGATGGCGCAAAAGCCATGACAGGGAGACATAGTGGAGTGGTAATGTGCGTGCAAGCAGTTGCTTCCGACGCCACTTGGGTACACTGCAGCATCCACCGAGAGGCTCTTTCTGCCAAGGGAATGCCTGACAGCTTGAAAGACGTTTTGGACACTACAGTAAAAATAGTTAACTTTGTTAAAGCAAGGCCCCTGAAATCTTGTGTATTTACAGCACTATGCAATGATATGGGCAGTGGCCATGTAATGCTTTTACAACGCAGAAGTGCGCTGGTTATCAATGGGCAAAGTATTGACACCATTTGAATTGAGAGACGAGCTTAAGGTTTTCTTTCCTGGCCATAGTTTTCACTTGTCTGACCACTTTCTCACACGACTGGCCTATCTGCGTGATGTTTTTCCTCGCCTGAATGATCTGAATCTAGGATTACAGACAATCTCCCCAACTATATTCAATGTGCGGGACAAAATTGAGGCTATGATTAAGAAGTTGCCGCTCTTCTCTGTCTGTATTAACAAGGACAACACACAATTCTTTCCATCGCTGTATGATGTTTTGTGTGCAAATGAACTCAAGCTTACGGACAATGTCAAATCTGATATAGCGAAGCACCTGAGGGAGGGTGCTCAATTACGCAGGTACTTTCCCAAAACAGATGACACAAACAACTGGATTCGCTATCCTTTTCATGCCCTGCCTCCAGTCTTCTTACCGATTTCTGAACAAGAGCCTCATCAAAATTGCAACAAGTGTTTCTGTGAAAGTGGAATTTAAATCAGAAGCCACTGCCTGATTTATGGAATGGAATGCGCTCAGAGCAAATTGCGCTGTTAAGACACTGATGCCCTTTACAACCAAGTACCTATGTGAGAGTAGATTCTCGGCCCTCACTAGCATGAAAACTAAATACAGGCACAAACTGTGTGTGGAAAATTATTTAAGACTGAGACTCTCTCCAATACAACCCAACATTGCAGAGTTATGTGCATCCTTTCAAGCACACCCTTCTCATTAACCTGTGGTGAGTTATTCACCATTTTTTCGATGAACAAATAAGGTTTTATATGTAATATGGTTAAAAACTAAGCTAAATTATTGATTATTATTATATTCTTATTTGTGCCCTGGTCCTATAAGAGCTCTTTGTCACTTCCCACGAGCCAGGTTAAGACAAAAACTCCCACTCATTCTTATGTTTAATAAATGTATAGTATAGTGTGTGTGTGGCAGGCTTACAATGATGGCAAAAAACAACATTTGACAGTGCGCTGACTCTGGTGCTAGAGGGGGTACGCAGCTGGAGGTTGAATGTTTGAAGGGGTACGGGACTATAAAAAGTTTGGAAACCACTGCTGTAAACGAACGGTATCCTTTCAGTTGAGCGTACTAGAGCTTTGCTTGTCTACCGGAAGTTGATGCTGTTGCTATGCAACCTCTTGCTAGCTTGTTTATTTTACGACTTCAGGTGTGTTCTTAAATTCAATCTGGAGCGCCAGAGGGCACTCAGAGTGTGTTCATAAATTCAGAGCATTGTCAGATTGTCCATTTGCAAGTTCAGGGTGTTAAGAGCGCACACTGGATGCTCTGGCCGAGGAGTAGGGTTAACCCGAGCTTTCTGGCCTTATAAAGGCAGTCAAGCACCCAAGCTAACTGGCTAGCTACTTCCAGACACAAATGAAAGAACACCTCACTGACCATTTTACTCAACCTAGCAGAGCTGGTTAGACGGTTTTCATGTTATCCAGAACGTTGGTGAATAACTGTGTTGAGTGTTCGTAAATTCATCAGTTATTCTGCGCTCTGGTACACTCAGAGGAGAATTCTCTGAAATTGGAGTAGATCGCCAGAGCGAATTTACGAAAGCACCCGAATGTCCATTGAGAATGCACAACGACTATACCACTTAGCTAAGCTAAGAATGACGGGAATAATCAAGTCAATAAACGTTGGGTAATTAGTTAGATAGCATATAGTCAATATACTGGTAAGTTTGATATATTATAAGCCAACTAACGTCAGGTAGCTAGCTAACATACCGGTACATACTGCTGCAATGATCTGCTATGTGGTTCATAAGGATAGCGTAGCTAACAAATTGTCAGCCAACATAACGTGTAAGCTAACTTACTTGAAAAGTCATTACTTTATTACATTGCTCAACATTTTCTTAACATTTGTCATAATTAGTTAAAGCAATGAATTTGTATCTGCTCTCGTCGGACTTCGGCTGCATATTTTCTGCCATTTTCTTCAAATCTGAAAACGATGTGAAGCCACGCCCATTTTCTGAAGAATTGCATTATGGGACCTAAAAGCACAGAAATAGTGTCCACTGATTGTATACTCCGTATTTTGGCGAATGTAGTACAACATCCGGGAACTTTTGGCATACTCACTATATCCATAATATGACCAAGCACCTGTTCACCTGTTCTGGGAACAAACATTTTTAGGATGCAGAGAGGTTCTGAGAATACTCAATTTACATCACAAATAGTATGGTTAGTATGAGTATTTGAACACAGCTCATGAGTTCAAAACATTTAACCTAATCTAGCAGTGTTATCAAAAGTCTTATTGAAACATTATTCAGAAACCTCAAATAACCTATAATTTCCATTCTCAAAGCATAACAAATAAAATAAACTCCCAGTAAAAAGTTAAATAGTAAGTTACAATAGTAAAATGTTCCCAGAACCTCCCTGCAACCTAAAAATGTATGTTCCCAGAACAGGTGAAATGTTCACTTACATTCTCAGAACGGTTAAACGGAACATTTTTAAAAACGGTCAGGTATGTATGGCTTTGTTCCCAGAACCAATGGGAAACCAAAAACTTGCGCTCCCACAACTTCCAAAGAACCAAATGTGCTAGCTGGGTAATGATAATGAACCGTATGCTCTCGATCATTAGAGGACGGATGGACAGGTTGGCTGGCCAGGGATCTCCTACTGTGATGGAGCTGCACCAAAAATAGTCCTCCTCATCATAGAATTGGGCAGATGAAAATTTGATGAGGGACAGCGTGCTGCTGAAATATTCTGTTTGCCTTCATAAGGACACCCTCTTTTGTTTGGGCCCCTGGGGGCATGGGATCCATGTAGGCTGCCATGATATTTACGCCTGAGGTGCTGCTGGTGTACAAGTAGGATCCCACACTTAGCAGCCTTTCAAAGATCCCATATCTGCAAACGTTGCTTGCTGCATACAAACCAGACATTTCCAGCCTTTTCCTAAGAGACAAATTGTCCGCAGAATAACCTTTGAAAAAACTGGCATCATTGGGGAAACAAACCAATCTTCACTTCAAATGATGCTTTACTCCCTCAATTAAACCTTTGTAAATTTACATTTCAATATTTCCCTCTACAAATAGAAACCTTTATCCACCTCTTGCTTAACATCTTTCTTCAGCAATCTGGAAGATAGAGTTTTTGACAATAAACTATAATGATAAAAGACCCAAAATGATCCTGCTGAGTGACAATTCAATTTGATTTTTTTTAACCTTTATTGCAATGCAAAGCTAATCAGAAGATTACTTTTTTATTCACAAATTGACACACTAGAAGCTCATAGTGTCAAATGGCTGTTTCATCTCATTGGGTAATGATGCTCCAACAGTAACCAACCCCCCAAAAAGTCTGTTTTATTGTCACATACACCGGATAGCAGAGCAGGCGGACTGGGGAGAGCAAGCGTGGGAGAGAGTGTGCTGTTCTCCACTCATACAGAGCTTACTTCCTGAGATGACAGCATCCTCATGTTCCAACCCCCTGAAATGTTAATTTCATTAGCCGCTTTAGGGTTGAACTGTAAGTGTTGGAGTACCAGACGGCGAGCAGTGTTTTCTATTTTCATAATTCATCTGCAACCCAAAGCTGACAACGACAGGGCAGAAAGCATGGACTGGTTAACTCTTTTATCATCCTAAGCCTGGGCTGAGCATCATTAGTCATACAATAAGCTACTCCCCTACAGGGAAACACAGAGAGAAAATAACTGTTGGAAAACTATGGTTCAGTACAGTATGTCTTGTGAACAGGCATACTGTACTGATATATTGTAGGCCTACTATACATTCAGTGACAGCAATTCCTTAAAAGGCTTTCAAATGAAAGTTATAAACAGACATAATAACACAATGCATTTCACATACATTTTCTAGAACGGTCCGTTTCTGCAGACAGTCTTGAAAATGTTGGGAATACAACCCAAGTGGTTGTATCACAACCGGCTGTGATTGGGTGTCCCATAGGGCGGCGCGCAATTGGCCCAATGTCGTCCGGGTTTGGCCGGGGTAGGCCGTCATTGTAAATAAGAATTTGTTCTTAACCGACTTGCCTAGTTAAATAAAGGTTCAATAAAAATATACTTTTTTTAATGTGCCTCGACAAAGCAACACAAAGTTCACAGAATCACAAAATCAAGTGCTGAGTCAGCGTGATTCCACAAAATGTTACTACACTCCATGCCACTGTGTGAGTGTGTGTGTGTGTGCTATTTCATGCCGTGCACAGGTGTCATCATGCCAGCCAGGTTTCTGCTCTATCGGCAGAATCCCTCAGACAAACAAACTGTATGTGCACTAACTAAGTGACGCCTTGCAGTTTCCTCCAGAAGCATATCATTATTGATAATCTTTTCAAAATGAACCTTTTCTCAACATACAGGTACAGGATTCGATGGCAGGTAGAAGAGGATGCTGTCGAGAGAGAAAGAAAGAGCTGAATCAGAACATCTTTAAAAGTAATTAAATGTACTGGCTGAGTACTGACTACACTCATCCCCTCTTAACTGCTGAAGGACATAGCAGAAAGATGAGGAAGACCAGAAAACAGAATCAGAATCTGAGGAAGAGGACTTCCCATTCAATTACAGTCCTTTGGGTTTTGATTCAGTGCTTCTGACAAAACACACTGAACATACCACTAATGATGTGATATGATGTTTTATTTATTTTTTAATTTTTAATTTTTATTTCACCTTTATTTAACCAGGTAGGCTAGTTGAGAACAAGTTCTCATTTACAACTGCGACCTGGCCAAGATAAAGCATACCAGTGTGAACAGACAACGCAGAGTTACACATGGAGTAAACAATTAACAAGTCAATAACACAGTAGAAAAAAGAAAAAAAAAGAAAAAAAAAGAGAGTCTATATACATTGTGTGCAAAAGGCATGAGGAGGTAGGCAAATAATTACAATTTTGCAGATTAACACTGGAGTGATAAATGATCAGATGGTCATGTACAGGTACAGGTAGAGATACTGGTGTGCAAAAGAGCAGAAAAGTAAATAAATATAAACAGTATGGGAATGAGGTAGATAAATTGTGTGGGCTATTTACCGATGGACTATGTACAGCTGCAGCGATCGGTTAGCTGCTCAGATAGCAGATGTTTGAAGTTGGTGAGGGAGATAAAAGTCTCCAACTTCAGTGATTTTTGCAATTCGTTCCAATCACAGGCAGCAGAGAACTGGAACGAAAGGCGGCCAAATGAGGGTGTTGGTTTTAGGGATGATCAGTGAGATACACCTGCTGGAGCGCGTGCTACGGGTGGGTGTTGCCATCGTGACCAGTGAACTGAGATAAGGCGGAGCTTTACCTAGCATGGACTGACCTGGAGCCAGTGGGTCTGGTGATGAATATGTAGCGAGGGCCAGCCGACTAGAGCATACAGGTCGCAGTGGTGGGTGGTATAAGGTGCTTTAGTAACAAAACGGATGGCACTGTGATAAACTGCATCCAGTTTGCTGAGTAGAGTATTGGAAGCTATTTTGTAGATGACATCGCCGAAGTCGAGGATCGGTAGGATAGTCAGTTTTACTAGGGTAAGTTTGGTGGCGTGAGTGAAGGAGGCTTTTTTTTGCGGAATAGAAAGCCGACTCTAGATTTGATTTTAGATTGGAGATGTTTGATATGAGTCTGGAAGGAGAGTTTACAGTCTAGCCAGACACCTAGGTACTTATAGATGTCCACATATTCTAGGTCGGAACCATCCAGGGTGGTGGTGCTAGTCGGGCGTGCGGGTGCAGGCAGTGAACGGTTGAAAAGCATGCATTTGGTTTTACTAGCGTTTAAGAGCAGTTGGAGGCCACTGAAGGAGTGTTGTATGACATTGAAGCTCGTTTGGAGGTTAGATAGCACAGTGTCCAAGGAAGGGCCGGAAGTATACAGAATGGTGTCGTCTGCGTAGAGGTGGATCAGGGAATCGCCCTCAGCAAGAGCAACATCATTGATATGTACAGAGAAAAGAGTCGGCCCGAGAATTGAATCCTGTGGTACCCCCATAGAGACTGCCAGAGGACCGGACAACATGCCCTCCGATTTGACACACTGAACTCTGTCTGCAAAGTAGTTGGTGAATCAGGCAAGGCAGTCATTAGAAAAACCGAGGCTACTGAGTCTGCCGATAAGAATATGGTGATTGACAGAGTCGAAAGCCTTGGCCAGGTCGATGAAGACGGCTGCACAGTACTGTCTTTTATCGATGGCGGTTATGATATCGTTTAGTACCTTGAGCGTGGCTGAGGTGCACCGGTGACCGGCTCGGAAACCAGATTGCACAGCGGAGAAGGTACGGTGGGATTCGAGATGGTCGGTGACCTGTTTGTTGACTTGGCTTTCGAAGACCTTAGATAGGCAGGGCAGGATGGATATAGGTCTGTAACAGTTTGGGTCCAGGGTGTCTCCCCCTTTGAAGAGGGGGATGACTGCGGCAGCTTTCCAATCCTTGGGGATCTCAGACGATATGAAAGAACAGGCTGGTAATAGGGGTTGCGACAATGGCGGCGGATAGTTTCAGAAATAGAGGGTCCAGATTGTCAAGCCCAGCTGATTTGTACGGGTCCAGGTTTTGCAGCTCTTTCAGAACATCTGTTATCTGGATTTGGGTAAAGGAGAACCTGGAGAGGCTTGGGCGAGTAGCTGCGGCGGGGGGGGGTGGGGGGGGGGGGGCGGAGCTGTTGGCCGAGGTTGGAGTAGCCAGGAGGAAGGCACGGCCAGCCGTTGAGATGCTTGTTGAAGTTTTTTCGATAATCATGGATTTATCGGTGGTGACCGTGTTACCTACCCTCAGTGCAGTGGGCAGCTGGGAGGAGGTGCTCTTGTTCTCCATGGACTTTATAGTGTCCCAGAACTTTTTGGAGTTAGAGCTACATGATGCAAATTTCTGCCTGAAGAAGCTGGCCTTTGCTTTCCTGACTGACTGCGTGTATTGGTTCCTGACTTCCCTGAACAGTTGCATATCGCGGGGACTATTTGATGCTATTGCAGTCCGCCACAGTATTTACACTGAGTGTACAAAACATTAAGAACACCTTCTTAATATTGAGTTGCACCCCCTTTTGCCCCACAGAACAGCCTTAATTCGCTGAGGCATGGACTCTACAAGGTGTCGACAGCGTTCCACATGGATGTTGACCCATGTTGACTCCAATGCTTCCCACAGTTGTGTCAAGTTAGCTGGATGTCCTTTGGGTGGTGGACCTTTGGGTGTTGAAAAAGTTGAGCGTGAAAACCCCAGCAGCGTTGCAGTTCTTGACACACTCAAACCGTTGTGCCTGGCACCTACTATCGTACCCTGTTCAAAGGCACTTAAAGGGATACTTTGGGATTTTGGCAAATAGTTATTTTATCTATTTCCCCAGAGTCAGGTGAACTTGATGATACCATTTTGAGGTCTCTACATGCTAGCAGATACCCATAGACTTCCAGTCATTACGCTAACACTAGTTAGCATTGGCTTGCAAAACTACTCTAACTTCCTTCATACTGTCAACAGACATAAAAATGGTATCCACCAGTTCATCTGACTGGAAGTAGATAAAGGGTCTCATTGCCCGAAGTATCCCTTAAATCTTTTCTTGCCAATTCACCCTCTCGATGGCAAGCAAATGCTTTAAAATCCTTCTTTAACCTGTCTCCTCCCCTTCATCTACGCTGATTGAAGTGGATTTAACAAGTGACATCAATAAGGGATCATAGTTTTAACCTGGATTCAACTGGTCAGTCTATGACAATGTTTTTTACACTCAATGTAATATATCTATCATACATATATCACTACTGGCTATACTCATCCCCTCATTAACTGCTGAAGGACATAGCAGAAAGATGAGGAAGACCAGAAAACAGAAGAATCTGATGAAGAGGACTTCACACTCAATTAACAGTTATGTCAGTTACATACCAGTAATGATATATGTACCGTATATAATTACTTGTACAATGGAAGGGCAGGCATCCATTCCCTTGTGGCTTGCCGACTCCAGACAGGGCGTGACTGAGCATTTGACCTCGCCCTCACTGAAGGCCCATTGCTGGATGTTTGACAGACAGCACTGATTGTGATGGCATAAGGATTTTTTTAGAAGCAAACTCACAAGTCTCATGAACGTTGTTTAAGTGCCCTCTCCCCTCACTCCCAACCTGCAATCATTACATTCATAATGTTTTTCCTCATACTACTGCTCCACAGCACACGACTCCGCTCTAGAAACAGAAGCTGCTCCCAAAACTAGGCCAAGTCCTGCATCATGCACAACCGATTGCAGACCAAAGCAAAAAATGTACAGAAAGACTGTAGCCTATAGACACAGTAGCAGCTGCGCACTAACTTCATCCCCACCCTTGCCTTACCCAAGACAAGAAAGTTGTGCTGAGGTCACACTGACATTTGTTCTTCTGTGCTCTACACTGACATTTGTTCTTCTGTGCTCTACACTGACATTTGTTCTTCTGTGCCTTCAGTTGAGTCAGTTCCAGATACACGTGTCCTTTTTACCCCCACTCAAATAATGACCTTACAAGGACATAGGCAGGTAAAATAATGGTGTCAGAGACCAGCCCTTTGTCATAGTGACAGTTAAGGATATATCCCATAATACTTTTCACATCTGTGATTGGACAGGCCCATAAGGCTGAGAGTGTCACTGCTGTCACTGTCAGGTGTGACAGACTGTCATCTTAGGGAGACACTCTCTCTGGGCTCCTCGTAATATCAGCCACCCGGTCTTCTTCACAGCTCAAATCTCTCCACAGTCACAACACAGCGCAGCAACACAAGCAATGGAGAAAAGCCACTCAGAGCTCCCTCCATGCTGTGCACAAGCCTGAGAGGACACCATTTGACAACTATCTGGATGCCATGCCGACTGGACTGTCTGTGTGGATATAAATGATAGGCTGGAAAACTCTCTCCAATGGTAGAGTTCTCATTCCAACACTGCTAAGCACAGTTAACAAAGTAATGCCTGTGTTCTGTATATTACTATATTATTAACAGCCATTGTGGGCTGGGGTGGTGCATGTTTAGAGGTGGTTGGATTGGGAGGATCTGGAGAGAAATATAGTGTCTGTCCTATTGGTCTCTCCCATAATCCAATTACTTTCTAAGAGTTTACCGTCTGGATACATGTTATTATGATAATTTTTTACATGGAGCTGTTTTCCAACGGGAGAGGAAGCAGGAGATTAAAGTGCGAGAGGTTAAAATGTCACTGTCAGCTCTGCCTACAGGATCCTTGTGGAAAAAAATAAATCATGTTAGCATGCAGAGGTATTCCTCCACACTTACATAATCAGGTTGCCCATGTGTCTCCCTAGTCCCAGCCCAAGGAAATCCCCTGTTCCACAGTCCCTTAGTTAGACTGTGTGGAAGGAGGATCAGGCCTAACATTATACAGTATTACATTCTCACTACCTAGGTTTTGGAGAAGGAAAAAAATCACAGAAACCCAACAGGCAAAAGTTAGCCCCTGGAACCCTAACTTGAGACAAGCCTGTGAACTTCAAGCTTTCGTGGAAAATTATTAATTATAAACAGTTGTTAGTGTCAAAGTCCTTTTCCCCACTGTAACAGGTGCCGAAACAGGACCAAAATTTGCACAGACCACCTCACAGAGCCCAGGCAGATAAAGACAGCATTAGTGGGGCCTCTGTCTGTCTGACACTTGGGTTTCTGCTGACAGCTTGACGTCTCCTATCATTGTGTATTAGAGGAAGGTGGGCGAGGAGGTCAGACAGATGATGGCTATGCCAATATATTACACCCAACAACTGGAGCCATCTGTCTCCTGAAACAAGATAATACTGTATGCACCAGGGTCACTCTCACACTAACCTAACGTAGCAGGCGTAAAAGATACACCTGAAACTAGATCCCCTACTTATTGGTCTTGACAAGAAGAAAAATAAATAAAAACCTCCCGACAGTTTTATCTTCTGTGCTGTTCAACCAATCCAGTAAATGTGGAGGAGGAGTTAAGATGGAGTGTCGCCTTGTTAACATCCAAAAGTGGAAGTCGCATCACAGGCTCTCTTTCCATTTCCCCTCAAAACTGGAACATCTGGTTGTTGGGGACTGGACTCTCACCCCAATCCACCTATCAATGACAGTGTCCCTATTTCCACCCTTTATTTAATAGTTTCCTGATTGTCACAATATGATTAATTTAGATATGTGTTTGTATAATACAAACCAAGGGTTTTCAAATGCCTTCTGGACACAAATAAGCTTCACACCATAAATATTTTGTAATGTTCTATTTGTAGACTACCCGGCCAGCTCAACTTCATCCACACCAGCTGGTGATTATTTAGATATTGCCGTATCAGGCTTGTGTGTGTGTGCGGTTTAGTCGTTTTCTAAGCAGACAGATTAATTTCAGACTGTAGGATAGTAATGATCCAGTGCATGCTGAGTGACCAGAGTGGAGGTCTGAGAATGGTTTCCTTCTTTTCTTCTTGTTCTATCCTTCTTTTAACAGGCACACGGACAGAATGGGAGAAACAGATATATCTGGTTTGCTCTAGTACGCTGTTTCTCAAAATAATATGTACCATCTAAGGACAGGCAAGCTACGGTCCTTCCTCCTTGAGGCCACTTCAAACTAGCACTTTGAGGAAGGAGGGAGGAGGAAGGAGGGAGGGAGGAGAAGGAGCAGTGGGAGGAGAGGAGGAATGGGGAATGTGAGGTGGAGGAGTAGGGGGGGTTGGAGAAGGAGGAGGGAGAGGAGGGGAAGAGGAGGTAGAGGAGGAGGCGAAGAGGGAGATGAGGAGAGAAAAGGAGGAGTAGGAAGAAATGAAGAGGGAGGCGAGGAGAGAAAAGGGGGAGTAGGAGAAGGAGTCAGTTCCATCCCTGTGCTGATCCCTGGGCCTGATGTCATTACAGAGCCCTGGGCCTCCTCCATCTGTGTGTGCAGTCCATTTAGGGAGGCACACACACACAGGCCATAAGGGAGGCCTGTTCCTGGTGGTTATTAGCTTAACATGTCCCTATTCCCTGATCATTATAAACCAGTGAACATCAGTCATGGGCTCTTTACCTTATCTCTCTGTGTCCATTTGACCGCTCAACTTCCCCTACCCCCATCCTCAACCCCCTCTAAAAACAATTTGCTCTTTGACGTACAGGAATAACTATTGACTGACAGCTTGTATTACAGGAGGTTTGGGCAATGCGATGATGCCCGGAGGGGCTAATTCATACATTTTTATCAATATTTATATTAGCAAAGGTTACTGATTTAGCGCTAAGATTGGATTGCTATAGATTTCACTGTCAGTAGAAAGAGCGACCGTTTCTTTGACAGTATCAAGCCGGTTTGTGTTTCAGACAATTTCCTGCACAGCTCCTCATCAGAAACCAAGACCGTGGCCACTCTTTCCTTCTGGACTATTGTATACAGTGTATACTGTACGGTATAACATTAGGACTGTGCATTTTTCCATTTGGCTACAAAAAAAGACCCTTACTCAAATATCTTTGCAAGAGATATTGTCCAATGAGACAAAGAAAGGTAAGGGTGTGTGTATTTACCTGGCTGGTACATCTATGTTGGAGATGGCGTAGAAGTATTTGAGGAGGTTGTCTCTCTGGACGTAGGTTCCCCCCAAGGCCGGCTTCAGCAACCTCAGTCTCAGGTTGGTGAAGGTGAAGAAGTCCCTCAGGCCCTTCATACTCTCCATGCGTGTGTACAGACTGTCCATATTGAGCAGTTTGGGCCCTGCGAAGATAGCAAAGCGCGCCATCACCTCAAAGCGCAGCACCTTCTCGTTCTTGGAGCCCACCCAGCGAGAGTACTGCTCGGTACAGATTACCCGAGTCACGTTTGTCGCCGACAGGTCCTGCACCCGCTTGGCGGGCATGTCGAAGGCGTCCATGCAGTCGTCGGCGTAAAACTGGTAAGGCTGCCAGGTGCGCCCTTTGTCCAGGGACTTGTCCAGCACCATGATGGTGGGGCGGCCATACTCGAAAGTGACCTGGATGTCATCGGTCAGCTCCAAGCTCTTGTTCCAGGCCAGGGAGATGTTGGCCAGCAGGGGCTCCGGGTAGCGGCTCCACGTCACCGTCTGCCAGTAGGTGATGAGGCCACTGCTCTCACGGTCCTGCATCAGCTGGGGAGGGTGAGCCAGGTCCGGGTTGGAGGCGTCACATTCGTCACTACACAGGTACGGGTTCTCCTGAAAGAGGGAAAGACAACTGGTCAGTGTTGGAAAACACTGTTCTACTCCCTTCCCTTTAGAATATAGTACACATTTACTATCTCACCATTTTATAACATTCTAAATCCATACTGAGTTTTTATTTCATCTAGCATAGTGTCTATGAATTATACAATCTAAATCCATACTGAGTTTTTATTTCATCTAGCATAGTGTCTATGAATTATACAATCTGAGAAAAAAGGGTTCCAAAAGCGTCTTTAGGCTGTTCCCATAAGACAACCCTTTTTGGTTCCAAGTAGAATCCTTTTGGGTTCTATGTAGAACCGCCTGTGGAAAGGCTTCTACATGGAGCCGAAAAGGGTTCTACCTAGAACCAAAATGGTTCTACCTAGAACCAAATACAGTTCTTTAAATGGTTCTCCTATGGGGATAGCCAAAGAACCCTTTTAGGTTCTAGATAGCACCTTTTTTTAAGTGTAGGAATGACCCCTTTAAGGTTCCCACAAGCTCACAAAGTACGCAACTGATGTTTTTGTAGTATTTATTGGTTCTTTGGAAGCCTTTGCTTATGAGAAACAAGTCAGATAATGCAAATGTTACTTTAATTTTATCTTATATAGGCTACTTCCCCACCCTAACAAAGAAACCTGAAACAACCTGGAAACAGATTTTCCAAAACAATCTGGCCAACCTTTTTAATGGGTCCCCCTGGGACCATGTTTGTGTGTTTGTCCCAACATGTTAACACACTCAGCATATGTCTCCATTAAACACTTTGTAGGCTGTGTTTGGTGGATATCCATCTGGGAATTGCCCTGTATGCAGGAATCATTGCCTCTGGTTATAATCAACACTCATTTAATGCACATTGTGAATTAGTGTTTCCATTTAATCAAATGACATCTCTCAACAAAAACATCAGAAAGACTAATGAGATGGGTTGCATACCTAAGTCTCAAAATAGATAGCTTCAACAGTGTTGAGGTGTAACACTACTCTACTGACACAGATGGATTACACACGGAATGGATCAACAAGGGGGGTTGCCTGCTATGTGGTCATCCCTGACCTCTAAATCCCAGTGTCAATACGTCACATTGGTCTGCCTGAGTGCAAAATGTCACACTCGTCACCAACAGTCATACTCACCCACACAGCTTCCAGGCCTGGGTTCAAATACTATTTGAATTTGTATTTGTATTTATTAAGGATCCCTATTAGCTGCTGCCAAGGCAGAAGCAACTCTTCCTGTGGTCCAGCAAAAATTAAGGCAGTAATATACAGTGCCTTGCGAAAGTATTCGGCCCCCTTGAACTTTGCGACCTTTTGCCACATTTCAGGCTTCAAACATAAAGATATAAAACTGTATTTTTTTGTGAAGAATCAACAACAAGTGGGACACAATCATGAAGTGGAATGACATTTATTGGATATTTCAAACTTTTTTAACAAATCAAAAAATGAAAAATTGGGCGTGCAAAATTATTCAGCCCCTTTACTTTCAGTGCAGCAAACTCTCTCCAGAAGTTCAGTGAGGATCTCTGAATGATCCAATGTTGACCTAAATGACTAATGATGATAAATACAATCCACCTGTGTGTAATCAAGTCTCCGTATAAATGCACCTGCACTGTGATAGTCTCAGAGGTCCGTTAAAAGCGCAGAGAGCATCATGAAGAACAAGGAACACACCAGGCAGGTCCGAGATACTGTTGTGAAGAAGTTTAAAGCCGGATTTGGATACAAAAAGATTTCCCAAGCTTTAAACATCCCAAGGAGCACTGTGCAAGCGATAATATTGAAATGGAAGGAGTATCAGACCACTGCAAATCTACCAAGACCTGGCCGTCCCTCTAAACTTTCAGCTCATACAAGGAGAAGACTGATCAGAGATGCAGCCAAGAGGCCCATGATCACTCTGGATGAACTGCAGAGATCTACAGCTGAGGTGGGAGACTCTGTCCATAGGACAACAATCAGTCGTATATTGCACAAATCTGGCCTTTATGGAAGAGTGGCAAGAAGAAAGCCATTTCTTAAAAGATATCCATAAAAAGTGTCGGTTAAAGTTTGCCACAAGCCACCTGGGAGACACACCAAACATGTGGAAGAAGGTGCTCTGGTCAGATGAAACCAAAATTGAACTTTTTGGCAACAATGCAAGACGTTATGTTTGGCATAAAAGCAACACAGCTGAACACACCATCCCCACTGTCAAACATGGTGGTGGCAGCATCATGGTTTGGGCCTGCTTTTCTTCAGCAGGGACAGGGAAGATGGTTAAAATTGATGGGAAGATGGATGTAGCCAAATACAGGACCATTCTGTAAGAACCTGATGGAGTCTGCAAAAGACCTGAGACTGGGACGGAGATTTGTCTTCCAACAAGACAATGATCCAAAACATAAAGCAAAATCTACAATGGAATGGTTCAAAAACAAACATATCCAGGTGTTAGAATGGCCAAGTCAAAGTCCAGACCTGAATCCAATCGAGAATCTGTGGAAAGAACTGAAAACTGCTGTTCACAAATGCTCTCCATCCAACCTCACTGAGCTCGAGCTGTTTTGCAAGGAGGAATGGGAAAAAATGTCAGTCTCTCGATGTGCAAAACTGATAGAGACATACCCCAAGCGACTTACAGCTGTAATCGCAGCAAAAGGTGACGCTACAAAGTATTAACTTAAGGGGGCTGAATAATTTTGCACGCCCAATTTTTCAGTTTTTGATTTGTTAAAAAAGTTTGAAATATCCAATAAATATCGTTCCACTTCATGATTGTGTCCCACTTGTTGTTGATTCTTCACAAAAAAATACAGTTTTATACCTTTATGTTTGAAGCCTGAAATGTGACAAAAGGTCGCAAAGTTCAAGGGGGCCGAATACTTTCGCAAGGCACTGTACATTGTAATAAAAAAAGGTAACATTAAAATACATTTTACAACAGGTTTCACAATACATTAAGTGTGTGCAAATCATCTCAAATACTGTATTTGTGCTTGATTGAGCTTGCTTGTTGCAATTGAACCAATACACGATTATACAAAATGTCTTAAACCCCAGCTTCCTGGAACTCCAGACGGACAGGCATTAGATACATTTCAAATATACTGAACAAAAATATAAACACAACATGTAAAGTGTTGGTCCCATGTTACATGAGCTGAAATCAAATATCCCCAAAATGTTATATCCCTGTTAGTGAGCATTTCTCCTTTGCCAAGATAATCCATCCACCTGACAGGTGTGGCATATCAAGAAGCTGATTACACAGCATGATCATTACCCAGGTGCACCTTGTGCTAGGGAAAATAAAGGCCACTAAAATATGCAGTTTCATCACACAACACAATGCCACAGATGTCTCAAGTTTTGGGGGAGCGTGCAATTGGTATGCTGACTGCAGGAATGTCCACGAGAGCTGTTGCCAGAGAATTTAATGTTCAGTTCTCTACCATAAGCCGCCTCCAATGTCGCTTTAGAGAATTTGCCAGTAAGTCGAATCAGCTTCACAACCGCAGAACACGTGTAACCACTGTAACGGTTTAGACTTGAGGTTATTTTTTATAGGGGTGCCAGGTAGGTTGTGCCTACCAGAGAAAACATTGGTTTCTCCTTTTAGTTTGGGAGGGAATGAGTCCCATCTGGTCCGTCAAGTCTACACCAATACAAAGGACTTATGTAAACGTCAGAAGGGAAATCAACTTTTCATAAACCCTTAAAACATTGAAAAGAACTTCAAAAACAACTATTCTTTTGCGTGGGTTGTATTAGCAACATCAATGGATTACACACACATAATAATATAACACAATGAGTTCTGGTTCCTCCAGAAATGTCCTGTACCTCGGGCCTAAAAAGAGTCCAGCCCGGTAAAGGAGTTCAGTGAACTCAAGTGACTTTTGTCACGCAATGTTTGTCCGTTCATTCCGTGTAGCGTAAACCCAGTATTAAATCATACAATCAATATAACAATTTTACCACAGAACTTTAAAGCGTATCAGCTCTTACTAATTCCTCAACTACATCTAACTACATAAATCATCACCGTATACATCATATCAAAACAAATGAAATACCGTATACAAAAAAGGTGGTAGTCATTCGGTCAGTCAGACAATCCAATCCGCCAACAGATCTCCAGCGGAGAAAGGCCACGAAGAATGGAGAGGAGTAGTCCACGGACGCAAAGAGTGGATCCGATCCTGGGTAAACTCTCTCAGGCTACAAAACACACATTTAACAGCAACAAAACAACCGGAATAGAGAAGCTTCGGGAACACATCCTCAGTCACGTCTCCATCACAAACCCCCCTTTTGCGCAGCTGATGCTGGCTATTTAATTGGGAATTAAAGGGAAAGCACCCTATTGGAAGGAGAAGTACTGAGACGGTTCAGAATAATTCAGGGCCGTCACACACCCCCTCCCCTGGAAAAAGCCGACCATTGCCCTGGAAGGCACATCTTGTTCGGGGAAACCGAGAAAGGTCTCCTCATCACTTTCCTCTACAAAAATTCTCATGACTTTTTGGAGCTCACGCTCCTCAGCTGAGGGGTCACAGGCCTTAAGGTGTGAGACTTCTGGGTCTGGGAATCAGAGAAAAGTCTCCTCACTTTCCTCTTCAAAGATATCCAAGATCTTGCGGCACTCAATCGCCTCCAATTCCTCAGCCGAGGGGTAACAGGCCTTAAGGCGTGAGACATGGACAACGCGCATATCTTCACCTGTGTCCTCTTTCACCACTCGGTAGTTCAAAGGGCCCATCTGCTCCACAATCCTATATGGTCCTTGCCATTTAGGAGCGAGCTTGGCAGAGAAGAATTGTTCAGCTTTCGAGTAAGGATGAGAGCGAAGCCACACCCGATCACGAAGCTGAAACTGCATGTCTCGTCTGTTCTTATCATAATTTCTCTTCTGCTTGAGTCGAGCCTGGATCATGTTCTTTGAGACAAGAGCAAATTGAGACAAATTGGGAACCTCGATCAGACAGGATGTAATCAGGCACTCCCCAGCGAGTCAGGATCTCTTTCGTAAGGATGTTAGAGACGGTCCTTGCTGTGGCCTGACGCAGGGAAAAGAGTTCCACCCACTTTGAATAATAATCAACAAACACAAGCATGTACACATTCTGATTGGAGCTTCTAGGAAATGGACCCATCAAATCCACTCCTAGCATTTCCCAAGGTCGGGTAACCACCGTTTGCTGCAACTTGCCAGCAGGCTTTCTACCTTCTGGTTTGTACATTTGACAAACCTGACAGTTTCAGATGTGTGACTTCACATCCATGCTCAGATGTGGCCAGTACAGTAACGCTTGCAACCGCTTGTAGGTTTTGAACCTGCCCAAATGACCAGCTAATGGGTCTTCATGGAAATGTTGAAGCAGTTGTAGGCGTAGAGTTTCAGGTATGTACAATTGGTAGAGGGTTCTGTGAGGTAGTTGTACAACACGGTAGACTTTGTCTTCTATGATGGTCAGCTTTGTGGTAGGATTGACCATCTTTTCTCCATCTTCCAGGATAGTCTGGTACAAAGCCTGTACTTCTGGATCATCCTGTTGGGCTTTCCATATGGTCTCATCAGAGATGGGAAAGTCTGTTTTGGGCGAGTCTCGACTGCTTGACAGGACAGTAGCACATGTAAAATGAGGGCCACAGTTATCACAAGCAGGAGCCCTGGATAAGGCATCTGGAACAGTGTTGTATTTTCCGTTCCTGTATTCTACTGCAAAGGTGAACTCTTGCAACCGTAGAGCCCATCTTATGAGTCTGGTGCTTGGTTTGTTGGTCTTGAACACCCACACAAGGGAGGAATGGTCAGTGACCACAGTGAAGTGTCTTCCCTCCTGGTAGTACCTCCACTTTTCCAAAGCCCAGACAACTGCAAGGCACTCTTGCTCGGTTGTGGAGTAGTTCCGTTCTGCTCCATTCAATGTCCGACTGGCGAACGCTAGCACTTCTTCAGTGCCAAGTCCAGTCTGTTGGACTAGGACAGCACCAAGTCCAACATCACTTGCATCAGTGTAAACAACAAAAGGGGAATCAAAGTTGGGATGACCTAAAATGGGAGGTGTGACGAGGTGTCGTTTCAGGGTTTCAAAGGATGTCTGGCACTCTGCCGTCCATAGGAATTTCACTCCTTTTCGCTTCAACGCGTTGAGGGGTTCTGCCACCTGGGAGAAGTTCGACACAAACCGATGGTACCATCCAGCCATCCCAAGGAACCGTTGAAGGGCCTTGAGTGTGGTTGGCACAGGAAAATCTTGTACCGCCTTGGTCTTTTCAGGATCCACATGAATGCCGTCGAAAGACACAATATGGCCAAGGAACTTCAGGGAAGTTTGGCAGAAGTTGCTCTTCTTCATATTCACGGTCAGACCAGCTTCTCTTAGCTTGTCCAACACTGCTTGAAGATCTTGAAAGTGTTGTTCTCTGTTCTGGGAGTAGATAGTTATATCGTCCAGGTAGACAAAACAGATCTTCCCTTTGAGCTCACCTAACGCAATCTCCATCAGTCTTTGGAAAGTGGCAGGTGCATTCTTTAATCCAAAAGGCATCACCTTAAAGGAAAACAAGCCCTCAGCACAGACAAAAGCAGTCTTGTCCTTGCTTTCCTGGTCCATCTCAACTTGCCAATAACCACTATTGAGGTCAAGGGTTGTGAACACAACAGCGTCAGACAAGGACTCCAGGATCTCGTGGATGGTAGGAAGAGGATAGGCATCAGTCTGGGAAACATTGTTGGTCTTCCTATAGTCCACACAAAATCTAAGACCACCAGTCCTTTTTGGGATGAGGACAACAGGAGCAGCCCAAGGAGAGGAGGAACGTTCTATTATATCTTGTGTTAACATATCATTAATGAGTCCCTTTTGGATGATTAGCTTCGCTGGGGACAAACGATATGGCTTTTGCTTGATCGGCATTTCCTGTGTAAGGAATATTTTGTGCTTCAGGAGCCCGGTGCGTCCTAGCCTTGAAGTACATACATCAGCATTATTCTGCAGCTGTTCCAACAGCCTTAACTCCTCTGGATGTTCCAGCTGAGCTCTTCTTACAGCCTGTAAAAGGAGATCGTCAGAAGGATTATCAAGGGTTAGTGGTAACGGAGCAACGGCAGAGAAGACTGCTACATTTGAACCCCAATCATGTAACTTCGTAGCTTCTGATTGGAAGAAATGCTTCTTGCTCGGATTGTATGGAAACCAGTAGCAATTGTGTGCGATATCAATCTGGACACCACTGAAGTACATGAAATCAATTCCCAACACGACAGGAAAAGCAAGGTTCTTGGTTTGTAGGATAACCGAAGGAATCATATAGGAGCGGTTACACAGGCGGAACTCTACCTCACTCCATCCAAGTGGTCGTTTAGCCTCACCATCAGCCAGATAGAGTGGACCTTCAGTCCACGGCTTCAAGTTGTATTGTGGACCTTTAACCTCCTTCCACAGTTTCTCATTGAGCAGTGTGTAGGATGACCCGGTGTCCAGGATGGCTCTTCCTGTCCATGGGCCTATGGACAGGGGTAACACCAGTTGGTGCGGTATGAACTGAAAGGAAGGGGATGTCGATGGGGGGGCGTAGGCAGTGACTCTTGGGGTTTCAGCTCTGGTTAAAGCACCCAGAGAAGGATGGTCATTCCTGCGAAGAGAGTTAGGTGTGTTGGCCTGTTGTGATTTGTGGTTTCTGGAAGGGTTTTCTTGATACGGTCTTGGACATGTAGCTGAAGAATGTCCCTTTTGGCTACATCTCCAACAGAACATGAGAGGGGTCTTGGCTGGAGACTCTGGCTGTTGTTGATGGTCTGTCTTGGGTAACTGTTTGGGTGTCTGTTTCTTTCTCTGGTCATATTGCTGTTGGCATTCTCTGTCCTTCTCAAACTGCTGTCCCAAGCGAACCAGTCCATCGACAGTGGTGACTCGTTCTCAGAGTTGACTGGCTAGTAGTGGGTTGATGTGCTTCAAAATCAATTTAATGACCTCTTCCTCCTCAATGCCAGGTTTCCACCTTCTGCACAGGGAGTGGTAACCGTATGCAAAGTCACGGATACCCTCTTTCTCGCTTTGCACTCGATTCCTGACTCTGTCCTCAGACAGAAATGCAGAGGAAAACTTGGCCTCAAAGTCAGCCCAGGAGGTAGTGGTGAGACGTGCCACATCCCACCAGTCTCGAGCTGTCCCATGCAACACATTCCTCAATGTGGCAAGGAGTTCTTCGTCAGCCAGGGGATTGAGGGCAAGAAAGTCACGACATCTTTCTAGGTACATTAGCGGATCCGGACTGTCATCTTTTTTCCCAAAGGTGGGAAATTGCAATTTAATGGGCATCGCCCCCACATGACGTCTACTCAATTCACCATGAACAAACGAGCTAGGAGGGATTGAGGAAGTAGAGGGGGAGGGCGTTATCGGACAATGAAAATGAACACCAGGATGCATGGTGGATTGCATCCTGCAAGGGGTGGCTGTAGCATGGCCTTGTCTTGGCTCTTCAGAGGTGCCAGCTTGGCCCTCAGTGGTCTGAACAGAAGTGGACACTAGAGAAACTCTGTGTAAGGAGTTGTGCCTAATGGAGGCCATGTCCACAGACACGTCATCCAACATTTTAACACAATTAGAGAGCTCTGTTTGCAAGTGGTCTACAGTGTTAACCATGGGAGAAAAAACAGAATTAACGTCCTTGAGGACCTCAGTGTGATGATGTTGCAGGCGCCATTGGAGAGTGGCAGTGAGTTGGTTTCGTTGGTAGTCAAACTGCCTGTCCATGGCACCAGTAATTTCCCGTCTTCCACTCTCACTGAGCTCTGTCAGTGTGTGGGTTAGAGTGCTCAGTGAGTTTCTGAATTCCATGGCACTCTGTTGTTGCTCTTCCCTCAGACATTTGAATTTATCATGGATAAGAGTTTGGAGATGTTGTTGAGTCCGACGAATATCAAGGATGTCACCTTGAAGTTGTAAAACTACAACCTCTGGAGATAAACCAGACAATGGAGGAAGGTTGGGTGTCAGATGGAGGGCTGGCTCAGTACTTTCACACAGATCCATGTCAATAAGTGAGTAACTGGTTAGACCTCCTGTGGCCTGTGGTCCAGACCGAGCATTCAGATTCCCAGGGCTCTGGCCCAAATCAACTCCATTATCTCCATTCCCATTATGATTTGTGTTGTCAGCTTGATGGTCAGAATGGCCCTGTGTATTCCCATTGACAGGTATGAAATGGATGAGCACATTATCTTGGGGTGAATCCATTGTTTTAATTCCACACAAAATATTTGCTTTGGTTAGTTCTCAATGTTGAGCTGTCCCATCTGGGGTGCCATTTTTTATGTAACGGTTTAGACTTGAGGTTATTTTTTATAGGGGTGCCAGGTAGGTTGTGCCTACCAGAGAAAACATTGGTTTCTCCTTTTAGTTTGGGAGGGAATGAGTCCCATCTGGTCCGTCAAGTCTACACCAATACAAAGGACTTATGTAAAACGTCAGAAGGGAAATCAACTTTTCATAAACCCTTAAAACATTGAAAAGAACTTCAAAAACAACTATTCTTTTGCGTGGGTTGTATTAGCAACATCAATGGATTACACACACATAATAATATAACACAATGAGTTCTGGTTCCTCCAGAAATGTCCTGTACCTCGGGCCTAAAAAGAGTCCAGCCCGGTAAAGGAGTTCAGTGAACTCAAGTGACTTTTGTCACGCAATGTTTGTCCGTTCATTCCGTGTAGCGTAAACCCAGTATTAAATCATACAATCAATATAACAATTTTACCACAGAACTTTAAAGCGTATCAGCTCTTACTAATTCCTCAACTACATCTAACTACATAAATCATCACCGTATACATCATATCAAAACAAATGAAATACCGTATACAAAAAAGGTGGTAGTCATTCGGTCAGTCAGACAATCCAATCCGCCAACAGATCTCCAGCGGAGAAAGGCCACGAAGAATGGAGAGGAGTAGTCCACGGACGCAAAGAGTGGATCCGATCCTGGGTAAACTCTCTCAGGCTACAAAACACACGTTTAACAGCAACAAAACAACCGGAATAGAGAAGCTTCGGGAACACATCCTCAGTCACGTCTCCATCACAAACCCCCCTTTTGCGCAGCTGATGCTGGCTATTTAATTGGGAATTAAAGGGAAAGCACCCTATTGGAAGGAGAAGTACTGAGACGGTTCAGAATAATTCAGGGCCGTCACACCACGCCAGCCCAGGACCTCCACATCCGTTTCTTCACCTGCGGGATCGTCTGAGACGAGCCACCCGGACAGCTGATGAAACAGTGGTTTTGCAAACTGAAGAATTTCTGCACAAACTGACAGAAACCGTCTCAGGGATGCGCATCTACGTTCTTGTCATCCTCACCAGAGTCTTGACCTGACTGCAGTTTGGCGTCATAACAGACTTAGTGGGAAAATGCTCACCTTTGATGGCCACTGGCACGCTGGAGAAGTGTGCTCTTCACGGATGAATCCCCATGTCGCAAATATCTGTACACAATTATTGGAAGCTGAAAATGTCCCAGTTCTTCCATGGCCTGCCTACTCACCAAACATGTCACCCATTGAGCATGTTTGAGATGCTCTGGGTCGACGTGTACGACAGCATGTTCCAGTTCCCACCAATATCCAAGAACTTTACACAGCCATTGAAGAGGAGTGGGACAACATTCCACAGGCCGCAATCAAACAGCCTGCGAAGGAAATGTGTCACTTTGCATGGGGCAAATGGTGGTCATCCTAGATACTGGGCGTGATCAGATTAATTGCAATTATTTGCTAAGTCCCTCTTTGACATGCGAATGAACTGAATCCCCAAAAAACCTTTCCACTGATGTCACGCCCTGACCTTAGAGAGCTTTTTTCTCTTTTTGGTTTGGTCAGGGTGTGATTTGGGTGGGCATTCTATGTCCTTTATTTCTATGATTTGTGTTTCTATGTGTTGGCCGGGTATGGTTCTCAATCAGGGACAGCTTTTTTTTTGTCTCTGATTGGGAATCATACTTAGGTAGCCCTTTTTCCCTCCTTTCAGTGTGGGTAGTTGACTTTGTTAGAGGCATTATTGCCGAAGTTAAGCTTCACGGTTGTTTCCTTGTTTTGTTGGCTACATTTCTATAAATAAAAGGAATATGTATGCTCACCACACTGTACTTTGGTCCACTTCTTACGACGCCCGTGACAACTGTATTTCAGCCCTGCCACAAAAGGACCAGCTGACATGTCAGTGGTTCTCTCGTTAATACAGGTGTGAGTGTTGAGGAGGACAAGGCTGGAGATCACCCTGTCATGCTGATTGAGTTCGAATAACAGACTGGAAGCTTCAAAAGGAGGGTGGTGCTTGGAATCATTGTTCTTCCTCTGTCAACCATGGTTACCTCCAAGGAAACACGTGCCGTCATCATTGCTTTGCACAAAAAGGGCTTCACAGGCAAGGATATTGCTGCCAGTAAGATTGCATCTAAATCAACCATTTATCGGATCATCAAGAACTTCAAGGAGAGCTGTTCAATTGTTGTGAAAAAAGCTTCAGAGCACCCAAGAAAGTCCAGCAAGCGCCAGGACCATCTCCCAAAGTTGATTCAGCTGCGGGATCGGGGCACCACCAGGTATGGCAGCAGGCAGTTGTGAGTGCATCTGCACGCACAGTGAGGCAAAGACTTTTGGAGGATGGCCTGGAGTCAAGAAGGGCAGCAAAGAAGCCACTTCTCTCCAGGAAAAACATCAGGGATAGACTGGTATTATTTAAAAGGTACAGGGATTGGACTGCTGAGGACTAGGGTAAAGTCATTTTCTCTGATGAATCCCCTTTCTGATTGTTTGGGGCATCCGGAAAAAAGCTTGTCCGGAGAAGACAAGGTGAGCGCTACCATCAGTCCTGTGTCATGCCAACATCAAAGCATCCTGAGACCATTCATGTGTGGGGTTGCTTCTCAGCCAAGTGAGTGGGCTCACTCACAATTTTGCCTAAGAACACAGCCATGAATAAAGAATGGTACCAACACATCCTCCGAGAGAAACTTCTCCCAACCGTCCAGGAACAGTTTAGTGATGAACAATGCCTTTTCCAGCATGATGGAGCACCTTGCCATAAGACAAAAGTGATAACTCAGTGGCTTGGGGATCAAAACATCGATATTTTGGGTCCATGGCCAGGAAACTCCCCAGACCTTAATCCCATTGAAAACCCACAAATTCTGACAAACTCCAAGCATTGATTATGCAAGAATGGGTTGCCATCAGAATGGGTTGCCATCAGAATGGGTTGCCATCAGAATGGGTTGCCATCAGAATGGGTTGCCATCCGAATGGGTTGCCATCCGAATGGGTTGCCATCAGAAGTTATTTGACAGCATGCCAGAGCGGATTTCAGAGGTCTTGAAAAAGAAGGGTCAACACTGCAAATATTGACTGTTTGCATCAACTTCATGTAATTGTCAATAAAAGCCTTTGACACTGACAAAAATATCTAAAGACACTGAAGCAGCAAACTTTGTGGAAATTAATATTTGTGTCATTTTCAAAACTTATGGCCACGACTGTACATGTGATGGAAGAGTGCACTGCATATGTGATGGAAGAATGCACTGTGCATGCAGAGGGTTGCAATTCCATTGAATTGGGGATAGTTTAACCAAAATATGCCACAAGATCTAGAATTGCCTTGTGTATCCCACAAAAAAAATGTTTACTGTTATAAGCTAACTTTTTAAAATACATTTAAGCAACATTCCCGGGCTTAACTTCCCCTGGAAAATTTCAGAAAAAATTTACCGGAAAGTTTCCGACCCTTTGCAACCCTACCTCTGACCTACCCTGAAGATGACCTCACCAGTTCCTTCACACAGTCAGAGGCCAGTCGACATTATTAATCCCAATCATAGTCAGCCAGTCAACATTGTTAAGACATTGTCTTTAAATCCAATCAGATCCAATCTGTGGAACTGCACTGACCGAAATAGGAAAAAGGAAGAGACATGTCAGAGGAGAGGAGAGGATAAGTGAAGAGAAGAGAGCCCACAGATTTTGACAGGACCACAGTCCACACACATTCCCAACTGCATTGGTGTGGATGGAGAGCCATGTACTGTATGGGAAGCTAGTGTTTAGCGCTGCTATTTACCCACCTGGAGAGATGTGTCTCCTCTCCTCTCTGGCTCTCTTGCTTGACTTAATTACAGTGAAAGAAGCTCCCGTGGGAGGGCTGCTGATATAACAGCTGGGAAACAGCAGCCTAATTATACCAGAGAGAAAACAAGCCTCACAAGAGCCTCACCTTTCCCAGCATGGACCACAGCCTACTGTCTTTTAATCTGCACGCACACACACACACACTATGATGTTCATAGCACTGTAAAAGGGCTGTATCAATCAAAAACCTTATTTTTTCATGTTGGTTTCCTAAAAATCTTGTAATTCCCTGAAAGGTGACGTAGACGATTACCACACTAACAACTTAATTTGAAGAATTCCCCAAGACCTCCAGTGGCATGACAACAGGCAGATGGAGATTATTGCTTGTGGTCATAGCCAAATGGGATGAAATCTTTCCCCTTTGGGAGCACAGGAGGGGGGCTGAAGCTACCAGGACTTATGTATAATTCATGACACAGGACAAAACTGGCCAAAGCTGCACATTTGTGACATCACAGTACCTCTACACCGGTAGGATAAATACACCATGGTGACATATCTAATCTAAACAGTTCTCATAACACACTGCAAACAATGTACCAAATTTAAGCCCTTTCTGTAATGTACTCCACTGCTGTGTTGTAACCTGCAGTGCTATTTTTAGTTTTGGATGTTTTTACATTGTAATGTAGGGCATTTCTGTTGAAAAATAGTACTGGTAAATAATCATTTGTGCTCATAGCATTGAGAGTGGCAGTGATGCCTCACTTCACATATGGACACTGTCTGTCTCCTCTCTTTGTCTTTCAAACTGTGTATAATTACATCAGAAGTGGGTCTGAGTTTTGTTGTTTTGCTTAGCTCCCTCCCTCCCTCCCTCACTCCCTCATTCTCTCCCTCATTCTCTCCACTCAGGTTAAAATCTCTTGGAACTACCCATCCTGGATCCGGGAGAATTGTCATCAACTACACTAATTAGCATAGCGCAACGGTCAAAGAATATTACTAGAAAATATTAATCTTCATGAAATCACAAGTGAAATATAGTGAAACACAGCTTAGCCTTTTGTTAATCACCCTGTCATCTCAGATTTTGAAATTATGCTATACAGCCAAAGCAAGACAAGCGTTTGTGTAAGTTTATCGATAGCCTAGAATAGCATTATGTCCATCTAGCAGCAGGAAGCTTGGTCACGAAAATCAGAAAAGCAATCAAATTATTTGTTTACCTTTGACTCCCTGTTCCCTCCTCTCATTTAGTAATGCTCCATGCAGTCTGCCCTGTTCCCAGCAATGGTACATACAGAGTCTGCTCTGCTCCCAGCACTGAATAAAAATGCAATGGCATCTCCTGTGGGCCTACATTGACAGATACAGTATTTGCTCTAAATCATTCATGAGCAGGAAAGCTTTTCCAAGGAAAGTCAACATACTCAATAGGGGGATGGCTTATTCTAAGCAATGAAGTTGCTTTTTAGTTAACTGTCCCTTTAATGTAACTTTTTTTGTTGACTCTCCCTTTTGTTAACTCTCACTATAATTGCAGGCACCTCTGAGCCACAGAGACGTGTAGAGATCGCTACGTATCAGTCCTCAAATGGAGCTTCCTGTGTTATACAGGCTATTGAGCGTTAGCGATCTCTATACATCTCTATGCTCTGAGAGCACCTGCAACCAATTTCCCTCATTAAATACCTGCTTTCCTTTGTCTTTTAGTTCAGTGCCAAACAAGCCATGCAGTTGTGAAGAACTCTCCTGCATTTATCCTTTTATTTCTGTTATCTGTGCATCACAGTATCCAGCCACACACAAGTCAATAATAGACATTGAATGGATTATGACTGAAAGAAGAAAATGAACGGGGGCATAGACTCTAAAATGCAACCTGACGTCGCTCTCCCTATCGTTGTCGTCTATCTGGGACACCTGCTTCTGTATCAGCACCTACCTCACCCAGTGCATTCAGAATAGGCAACCTGCTTTAACCATTTTTATTTAAAAAAAAAATTAAGTAGAGGCGTGGATTTAAAAAAAACAGGTGTGACCTGTGTGACCACCACACATCTCCTTCGCATAGAGTTGATCAGGCTGTTGATTGTGGCCTGTGGAATCTTGTCCCACTCCTCTTCAAAGGCTGTGCGATGTTGCTGGATATTGGGGGGGAACTGGAACACGCTGTCGTACACGTCGATCCAGAGCATCCCAAACATGCTCAATGGGTGACATGTCTGGTGAGTATGAAGGCCATGGAAGAACTGGGATATTTTCAGCTTCCAAGAATTGTGTACAGATCCTTGCGACATGGGGGCCGTACATTATAATGCTGTGAGGTGATGGCGGCAGATGAATGGCGTGACAATGGGCCTCAGGATCTCATGACGGGATCTCTGTGCATTCAAATTGCTCGATAAAACGCAATTGTGTTCGTTGTCCATAGCTTATGCCTGCCCATACCATAACCCCACCATGGGGCAGTCTGTTCACAATGTTGACTTCAGCTAACCACTCGCTGCCATACGAGCTGTCTTCTATCTGCCCAGTACAGTTGAAACCGGGATTCATCTGTGAAGAGCACACTTCAAGCGTGCCAGTGGCCATTGAAGGGGAGCATTTGCCCACTGAAGTCGGTTATGATGCCGAACTGCAGTCAGTTCAAGACCCTGGTGAGGACAACGAGCATGCAAATGAGCATCCCTGAGATGGTTTCTGAAAGTTGTACAGAAATTCTTCAGTTGCGCAAATCCACAGTTTTATTGGCTGTCCGGGTGGCTGGTCTCTGACGATCCTGCAGGGGAATAAGCCGGATGTGGAGGTCCTGGGCTGGCGTGGTTACACGTGGTCTGCGTTTGTGAGGCCGGTTGGTCATACTGCCAAATTCTCTAAAATGACGTTGGAGGTGGCTTATGGTAGAGAAATTAACATTTAATTTCCTGGCAACAGCTCTGGTGGACATTCCTGCAGTCAGTATGCCAATTACACGCTCCCTCAAACTGCACACTTTAGTGGTCTTTTGTCCCCAGCACAAGGTGCACCCATGTAATGATCATACTGTTCAATTAGCTTTTTGTTATGCCACACCTGTCAGGTAGGTGAATTATCTTGGCAAAGAAGAAATACTCAATAATGGGGACATGCACAAAATGCTATAGAAATAAGATTTTTGTGCATATGGAAAATTCTTGGGATCTTATTTCAGCTCATGAAACATGGGACCAACACTTTACATGTTGCGTTTATATTTTTGTTCAGTGTATATCCAATATTTTTTTCTGACTTTCCACACTCAGTTTTACATGTGACCCATATAAGATTTGCTCATTCACACTGATGTTGTCTCTGAAGTAGCACACATGTACAATGCTAATTTCCTATCACCTTCCATTGGATGACACTTAAAATCTGACTGCCTGTCTGGACTCCCTGTGGCCTCTAAAGATCCCTTATCAATCATTGTGAGAGACAGAGTGTTAGGCTCGATGTCGCAACCTGGCTCATGCTATCTCTAATTATCCCCCTTTCAATTTGCCAAAATCCATCCTAACCTCTCCACTACCACAGCCAATGTGAGGTTTGCAATCTGGCACAAAGAAAGCTGCGGTGAGCATTACCCAGGTGGATGCTACATATTGCTGCATGTTTAGTTGTAAATGTGATGATCATAATTACCATTGGTGATATTTAGGATGTTAAGTGACTTGTCACTAAACACAAAGACAGATGCTCAAATCAGTGAGTAAGTCTATGGCTATATGACAATTGATCAGCAGAAGTTGCAGATAACACAGTTTCAAAATGTACATAGTATGCTTTGTGATCATTATTTGACCTGTGAAGTTCTCCATGGGTTCCAAAATATTATTTGCCATTTTGTTGCAGTTCTACAGTTCACAGTTTCTGTCCCCATGTAGTACAGCCCAGCTGGACAAATTATACATCTGTTTATTCTACAATCAAGCCAGCTGGTTGCCCACAGCAACATTGCCAGCCTCTCTTAGACCCTTGTCAGCACCACCCCCCCAAAAAACTGAGCTTACACATAAACACATAAAATAAATAAATAAATAAAACAAGCTTATAACTTTACAGGATACAAAATACTACAAAGAAATGTGAATGTAGCCCTATACCATTCACATGCGCTCATGATAGTGCACCTCGCATAGCCCCATAGTCTAGTGTGTCCGTTTAAACAATGTTGGTTATAAGTTAGTGATGGGGCGTGGGAAATCGTTAGTTGCATACAGTATGTAAATATTTTGGGAAGATAATGCTTGACTCCAAGTATCGATTTGTAAAAATATTTATTTTTTTAAAGTCTACCTAGTCGGCTGTACCTGCGCCAAAAATCTGGTATTTTGCATCCCATAGCTTCTCCATCTTCTTTTTAAATTGCCAACATGTTTTCAGCACTTATTTCCATGACTGATCACAACTCATGTTCTCATGCTATCTCCTGTCCCTCTGCAGCAGACATACAGTATAGTGAGCAATTTGTTTGGAACATCAAATCCCAATTAAACCACAGTATCCAATTGCAATACATAGAATAGTAATTAATATCAGTACCTAGTATCTCTTCCACAAACACAATACAAATGTAATCTAATAATATTGTTTGAAAATCAAACACATTTTTATTTAGTTAAATAACCAGAGATAGACTTAGTGGGTTTTAGTATGCAACCGTTAGGTAATAAATAACTGTATTGATGCAGAAACCTGTGAAACATTGTCCAATGTACGAATGATCAATTACCTGATGATTTTGAGGATAAAGTATTTTCTGATTTGTTTCAGTGTATTTCTGCTGCTAAAAATAAATAAATATAGTAATATTAAATTAATATATTTCATATTTATATAAAATGATTTTTGATATAATGAAGTTATTATATTCTATTGGTGCATTTATGGAGACGGTGATTCCACACAATTAACTGTTTTTAAGTCTTGTTTACATTTTTCACTATAATAAAAAGTACTAAAAGTCGGTTTCAACTCTTCTGTCCTGAGTTGTCTCATAGAAAAGGTACATTGTCATGCCATCATTGTCCTACCATTAGCTCGAGGTAAAAGGATCAGATACCCTACCCACATCCCAATGAACAACTCCTTCCATGTCAATTTTCTGTTATTGAGACAACACTTCAAAGTTTAGGCTTATTGTAAAAATCATGAACCTGAAACTTACCAGAGTACAGAACCTCTCCGGGGGATTGCCGCAAGTGATGCCAAGGGGATCCACCGTAATTTGCATGAACTCCTTCATAGCCGTGGGTTTGGGCTGGCATGCGTAAAACTCCCATGTCTGTCCATTATCCATACTAACCAGACTCTTGCATATGTCATACTGGCCAAGTGTCAAAGTCACAAAGTGCAGAAGAAAGACCACCTGTGAGAGCATGGCACTCGTAGAGACCACATCCATCGTCCAAGACCGAGTGTCCGGAGGGAGGCAAGATGTGCCACCGTCGGTCCACACACAGAGAGGATCAGCTTCGAATCCGTTTTGTTTTCATGTTGAGACACCTGCCGCTTGTAGGATACAACTTAACTCTGCTGGATGTCTATACAAATCTAGGCCTATGCCTTCCCAAATAAACTACATGTACTTCAGTTTCGAAATATGTGTTGTCCTACGTTGAAATTACATCAATGAAAGCATTCCTTTAAAGTATAGTTAGTTGCACTTTAAAATGAGCCTGTTGTGTTTGATATTGGTGACATGCAAATCTTGCTCAGATCAAACAACTTTGGCACTCCAGGCAAGTCACAGTAAAAGCAGTCGCATGTCCATGAGTAGCCTATACCATTTAGAATATCCCCGCGGTCCACTCAGAAGCTCCCTCTTGGTGAGTTTAATGTCATTCAAATGATGGGTTTACATGCTCCATTTTTGGCTATATTGAGAAGGAGAAAAGACAATTTGTTTAACACACACTGGACGATAAACGTGGTTTCCACGTGAAATAGATGTTGAATTGATGTATGTGCCCAGTGGGCAGCTTATTGGGGGGAGAATTGCCACTCACATTTTCAACAAAATAAGGCACACTAAAACTCTACTGTAGGCTACTGCTACTTCTTTATTGTTATTATTGTTATTATTATTTATTTTTACGACAACTAACAACCATCAATCTTTAATTAGATAAACTTGAACATATTTGAAACCCTTTATAATACATATCGGTGTAGACCTAAATCTGAAATATTGTAGCCTTTCACTTTGTTTTCACAACCAATTCATATTCATAAGACGACCATAATTGATGCATTTTCCTAACTCAAATGCAAGTTCAAAAAGTTATCCAACGTCCCCACAGAAGGATGACTGTTGAACTCATATACTCTGCCATTAGAGGTAACGGAACTGTCGACCATTTCTCCCAGGCAAATGGAGACATACCTAGGCTACACTTTGCAAATAAACACGCTAGAAATGTCGCATTGTGACTAATTCTATAAACTTTGAAAATGTTTGGACTCCCATAGGTGGGGGACGGATGTTCTCAACTTTGACACTACAGCCTATGTCAAACCTCTAAAGCTCTCTGAAGTGTATTTATGATTCCAAATGTATAAAGGTAATATGAAATACGAAATATGTGGCTAGTCATTACTGCATGATTGCAAGCATTGTTCATTTTGACGGCGTAATTCGTTTTTAATAGAAACATAAATAAGCACCATCAATTCCTCGTGTTCTAGGTAGAACTCGAATAGCACGGCACTTACCAAATTGTTCCGAGAAGGTAGGAATGTTCATATTCTGCCATGGGTGCAACCCTTTGCAAAAGTGTTGTCAGCATTCGGAAGCCTGCCGTTGCACCTTGGTTCGTCGTTAAAAAGCAGCTTAACGTCACTGTATTTAACTGTATTCCCTTCAGTAAGAGGATTAGATGAGATGCTCTCCCCTTCTGTTTGTTTCTCTTCTGTTTGATACTTTTGAGGAAAGCAGTGCGTTGTTATGATGATACCGACTACATCCCGTACGCGCAATAGATTACTTCTAAATATATCATATTTCAATACTTTTTCAGGAATGGCATTGCGTCTGTTCATGTTCCCCTACTTTTTACGATATCAGTTTTGTCCTACGCGCTCAAGGGCAGAAGGAAATAGCTTAATTTCTCTCTCTCTCTCTCTCGACCTCACTTTCCCCATGCATTAACACACTATCTTATTTCAAAAATCCCTACTGCTCTTGTTCCCCTGCGCTCTTTTCGTCTCCATATTTGGCTATCAGAATCTGATCTGCAAACTACGTGTTTGTGAAGAGGGTGCGCAACTTCATCTACCGCCCAGTAATATAACCATCCCATGAGTCGATCGGGCTACCTGTCCTGCTTAAAGGAACAGCTCAAACGAGTCACTCAAGGCAGATATGGATATCTAGTTTTCACTCAGCAATAGACTAACGCAAATTGTTTTACATTTAAACAACTTGAAGTTCCTTTATGGCTCTTGAAAAGTATAGTCTATGCATTCTAAACAGTCTAGGCCTGTAGCCTAAAACTCTAGAGGAATATGTAGGCTAGCTTATGCTTTTTTATTGTTGACAATTGCATTAATGAATAATTAAGATGGACAGTAAAACGAAAAAGTAGCTTAACCCTAAAGGTGCGACTTTAGGATATAGGTGTAATTCAAGTAATAGCATCAAGCAAAGGGGAGCTTCTTACTTATTAAGGAACACTAAGTTGAGCTGTCCATGGTCCTGATGGTCACACACTCTTTATTTGTTGCTGTAAATTTAACCTTGATTTAACTAGGCAAGTCAGTTTAAAAACAACGTCTTATTTACAATGACAGCCTACCCTGGCCGACGCTGGACCAATTGTGCACCGCCCTATGGGGCTCCCAATCACGGCTGGATGTGATACAGCCTGGATTCGAACCAGGGACTGAGATGCAGCGCCTCAGACCGCTGCGCCACTTGGGAGCAGAGGAAAGCAATGAGAGCCTACACATTTCTACATTTCACATGAAGCCAAATTATTGTCACAGGCAGGCAGAAACACAATGTTTGTAGACAGAAAACTTAGCAATGATTAACAAAACATTGATTAAGGGGGAAATGTTATACCTGTTGTTGGCAAATGAGAGCAAAAGTGTGGGCATATGGGAAGAGAGAACTACAATTCCCTTGCTACATGCATTCCAAATCAATGACGTTGTTTATGCGACGTACAGTCCCAGCGTGTGGAAAAAATGGCGGACGCAATGAACGTCGGTGTGAATTTAGAAGCATTTTCTCAAGCAATAAATGCTATTCAGGCACTTCGTTCGAGTGTAACAAGGGTTTTTGACTCTCTGAAAGATGGGATGAAAAACAAAGAAACCCTTGAAGGACGCGAAAAGGTTTTTATTACCGAGTTTCAAGATAACCTGCAGTCTGTGAATCGCGACTTGAAGTGAGTAACGTTAGCCGTAGCGAGCTGTAAACACAAGAAAATGCGAAATATTTGCTGTTAACAGACAGCGAGCTGTTTAGTTATAGTCCGTGAGGAATGTACTGTTGAAGTAGAAATGGTGTGCGTGTATATATGTAACGTTAGCTTGTGTGTGTGCTCAAGAGCTATTAATAATAATGTATTTTATATAGCGCTTTTCGTTACAAAAATTCTCAAAAACGCATAATAGCAACTAGCTAGCTAACTAACCCCAGCACACTGGCAAGTCTTGCATGCACACCTCAAGTGCTTTCCATTACATGGTGATTGTCAATTGCTATGTTTCCATTCAATTGGCGACATTTTTTTATGCAAATATTCTAAAATCAGCATAAAAATAATATGCGTATTTTCCCACCAGAGATGTGTTTGCATCAAATTGACTTGTTGCAGATAAAAGGCTGTGTGTGATGATGTAGTTAACATAAAAAAAACTATTGGGGTTATATTCCCATCTACTGATTAAAAAAAACACAAGTTAAATGGGTTTCCATTTAACCAGCCTGAATTCGTCTACACACAATACCCCATAATTACAAAATGAAAACATGTTTTTAGACTTTTTTTGCAAATAAAATTAAATGGGTTTCCATCACGTTTTCAACTCTACTGATGAATGTTCCATTATATAGCGAGTGCCCACTCTGCAATTGGCACGTGCGCTGTGGCCAACAGCGCCATATAGCCTACATGATGAGATGAAATTATTATGGACAAAAGAGTGAGATTTATTTTTATTTGTCAAATGGCAGCAAGCAACGATCATCATGTTGTTTTTTTCACCTTTATTTAACAGGTAGGCTAGTTGAGAACAAGTTCTCATTTACAACTGCGACCTGGCCAAGATAAAGCAAAGCAGTGCGACACAAACAACAACACAGAGTTACACATGGAATAAACAAACATACAGTCAATAATACAATAGAGAAAGTCTATATACAGTGTGTGCAAAAGGAGGTAGGATAAGGGGGGTGAGGCAATGACTTTCGTGACCAGTGAGCTGAGATAAGGTGGGGCTTTACATGGCAACTACTTATAGATGACCTGGAGCCAGTGGGTCAGCCAACGAGAGCATACAGGTCACAGTGGTGGGTAGTATATGGGGCTTTGGTGACAAAACGGATGGCACTGTGATAGACTGTATCCAGTTTGCTGAGTAGAGTGTTGGAGGCTATTTTGTAAATGACATTGCTGAGTCAAGGATCGGTAGGATAGTTAGTTTTACTAGGGTATGTTTGGCAGCATGAGTGAAGGAGGCTTCGTTGCGAAATAGGAAGCCGATTCTAGATTTAATTTTGGTTTGGAGATGCTTTATGTGAGTCTGGAAGGAGAGTTTACAGTCTAACCAGACACCTAGGTATTTGTAGTAGTCCACATATTCAGGACCGTCCAGAGTAGTGCAGTTATTTAGTTTTGCTTGCATTTAAGAGCAGTTGGAGGCCACGGAAGGAGAGTTGTATGGCATTGAAGCTCATCTGGAGGTTAGTTAACACAGTGTCCAAAGAAGGGCCAGAAGTATACAGAATGGTGTCATCTGAATAAGACCCCCAATGTTTATTGGAAAGGAGCATCAAGCTCATCACTGTGCACTTTCACCACACTGAAGTTCATCACAATTTATTTAATCTGTAGCCTAATAAACTGCATGCTTTCCCAACGAGTCTAGTGGGAGGACCACACAACATGTCATCGTGTGACTCCAAGTTTACTTTGTTATGATGGTTATTATCAATATTTGCGCATAAGCTTTCCAGCAACATTTCTCACATAATTAATTTTACAGACACAGAAAGATCTCACCCTGTCTAGCATATTCTGTTTTGTAGACATTTGGAAAGTTTACCAACAAAAATTCTGTTTCCATCATGCCTGTCATGACATTTTGTATCTGACTTACTTTACTCACATAAAAAGGTTGGATGGAAACCTGGTTGAATGTAAAACATTTGTTGCGCTCGCTAGATACTGTTGACGTGAAGGACTCTAACATACAGTGGGGCAAAAAAGTATTTAGTCAGCTCCCAATTGTGCAAGTTCTCCCACTTAAAAAGATGAGAGGCCTGTAATTTTCATCATAGGTACACTTCAACTTTGACACAAAATGAGAGAAAAAAATCCAGAAAATCACTGTAGGATTTTTAATGAATTTATTTGCACATTGTGGTGGAAAATAAGTATTTGGTCAATAACAAAACTTTATCTCAATACTTTGTTATATACCCTTTGTTGGCAGTGACAGAGGTCAAATGTTTTCTGTAAGTCTTCACAAGGTTTTCACACACTGTTTCTGGTATTTTGGCCCATTCCTCCATGCAGATCTCCTCTAGAGCAGTGATGTTTTGGGGCTGTTGTTGGGCAGCACAGACTTTCAACTCCCTCCAAAGATTTTCTATGGGGTTGAGATCTGGAGACTGGCTAAGGCCACTCCAGGACCTTGAAATGCTTCTTATGAAGCCACTCCTTCGTTGCCCGGGCGGTGTGTTTGGGATCATTGTCATGCTGAAAGACCCAGCCACGTTTCATCTTCAATGCCCTTACTGATGGAAGGAGGTTTTCACTCAAAATCTCACGATACATGGCCCCATTCTTTCCTTTACACAGATCAGTTGTCCTGGTCCCTTTGCAGAAAAACAGCCCCAAAGCATGATGTTTCCACCCCCATGCTTCACAGTTGGTATGGTGTTCTTTGCATGCAACTCAGCATTCTTTGACCTCCAAACACGACGAGTTGAGTTTTTACCAAAAAGTTCTATTTTGGTTTCATCTGACCATATGACATTCTCCCAATCTTCTTCTGGATCATCCAAATGCTCTCTAGCAAACTTCAGACGGGCCTGGACATGTACTGGCTTAAGCGGGGGGGGGGGCACGTCTGGCACTGCAGGATTTGAGTCCCTGGCGGCATAGTGTGTTACTGATGGGAGGCTTTGTTACTTTGGTCCCAGCTCTCTGCAGGTCATTCACTAGGTCCCCCCATGTGGTTCTGGGATTTTTGCTCACCGTTCTTGTGATCATTTTGACCCCATGGGGTGAGATCTTGCGTGGAGCCCCAGATCGAGGGAGATTATTAGTGGTCTTGTATGTCATCCATTTCCTAATAATTGCTCCCACAGTTGATTTCTTTAAACCAAGCTGCTTACCTATTGCAGATTCAGTCTTCCCAGCCTGGTGCAGGTCTACAATTTTGTTTCTGGTGTCCTTAGACAGCTCTTTGGTCTTGGCCATAGTGGAGTTTGGAGTGTGACTGTTTGAGGTTGTGGACAGGTGTCTTTTATACTGATAACAAGTTCAAACAGGTGCCATTAATACAGGTAACGAGTGGAGGACAGAGGAGCCTCTTAAAGGTCTGTGAGAGCCAGAAATCTTGCTTGTTTGTAGGTGACCAAATACTTATTTTCCACCATAATTTGCAAAAAGATTCATTAAAAATCCTACAATGTGATTTTCTGGATTTCCTTTTCTCATTTTGTCTGTCATAGTTGAAGTGTACCTATGATGAAAATTACAGGCCTCTCTCATCTTTTTAATTGGGAGAACTTGCACAATTGGTGGCTGACTAAATATTTGTTTTCCTCACTGTAAATGTTATTCTCCCAAAAAGGAATATGCTGAAAAATCAAGATTTTTTTTTGTGGACCACTTTGCATATTTAGCAATGCTGTAGAACCATGCACCCCCCCCCCCCCCCCCCCCCCCAAAAAAATAACATATTTAAAAAAACAAACTGTTGCAAAAGTATAAATTACATTAGATTTGTAAAATATTAACAGGAAAGCACTTTTAATTGAAAATATTGGGCATTTGCTATGTGCGCTGTTTTCTTTGGATAGTCTTGTAAATCTTAGATGATTAATATAAATTATTTCTTGGCTCCATTGTGGTGAATCTATACTGTTGTCTTTTTATTGATGTGTTAAAGGGAACAACAAGCCTATTCTAACAGCTGCTATTCTATGTACTTGCGTAGTGAATTGGAACGCCTCAGTACGCTGGTTGGCAGACCTTCAGAGAGTCATCCCCTTCACAACAGTGGCCTGCTGAGTCTGGACCCAGTTCAGGACAAGACTCCGCTGTACAGTCAGCTCCTTCAGGCTTACAAGTGGTCTAACAAGGTAGGCTAAGCTTTTCTACTGGGCTACAAAATATAAGGCCTGTATTCAGTCGTAGTGCGTACTGGATTTTCTGCAATGCAGTTTCTTTCATGCTGTGTGAAATATTGGAATCTTGTGGACTATTTCCTCGGATGTCAATGTGAAGCCCCTCCATCCTTAAAAATATTTGTTTGTATCCCATCTATTATCCCAATTTTAGACACTGTAAACTCATTGATAAAGTAGCTCCCGTTTCCTCTGTGATACGCTTCCTGTGCATTAGCTAAAGACCTACAATGACATGCTAGCATCTCTGTTAGCCACAAAAACACCTGACCACCCTATTGTTGCGAAATTGTTACGTTTTTAAAGCATAGGCTGCTGGTTCTCGCTGTTTATTATTTATGCATAGTCACCTTACAAATTATCTTGGCTAACCTGTGTCCCCACACATTGACTCGGTACCGGTTCCCCCTGTATATAGCCTCGTTATAATGTACATTTGTTGTTACTTTTTGATTGATTAGATTTATTTTTTACTTTAGTTTATTTAGTAAATATTTTATTAACTCTATTTATTGAACGGCATTGTTGGTTAAGGGCTTGTAAGTAAGCATTTCACAGTAAGGTTGTAACAAAGAACTTTCTTCTGAAACTCATCAGTCTATTCTTGTTCTGAGAAATGAAGGCTATTCCATGCGAGAAATTGCCAAGAAACTGAAGATCTCGTACAACGCTGTCTACTACTCTTCACAGAAAAGCAGCCCCGGGGCACAACTGAGCAAGAAAACAAGTATATTAGTGTCTAGTTTGAGAATCAGACACCTCACATATCCTCACCTGGCAACTTCATTAAATAGTACCCGCAAAACACCAGTCTCAACGTCAACAGTGAAGATGCGACTCTGAGATGCTGGCCTTCTAGGCAGAGTTGCAAATGTAACAGTACAAATTTAAACCGTCCCCTCGCCCATACCCGGGCGCGAACTAGGGACCTTCTGCACACATCAACAGTCACCCTCGAAGCATCGTTACCCATCGCTCCACAAAAGCCGCATTGAAACGCTATTTAGCGCCCACGCTAACTAAGCTAGCCGTTTCACATCCGTTACACAAAGAAAAAGCCATATCTCAGACTGTCCAATAAAAAGAAAAGATTAAGATGGGAAAAAGAACACGGACACTGGACAGAGGAAGACTGGAAAGAAGTGTTATGGATAGACTAAGTTTGAGGTGTTCAGATCACAAAGAAGAACATTTGTGAGAAGCAGAAAAAATGAAAAGATGCTAGAGGAGTGCTTGACGCCATCAGTCAAGCATGGTGGAGGCAATGTGATGGTCTGGGGGTGCTTTGTTGGTGGTAAAGTGGGAGATTTGTACAGGGGTAGAAGGGATCTTGAAGAAGGAAGGCTGTCACTCCATTTTGCAACACCATGCCATACCCTGTGGACGGCTCTTAATTGGAGCCAATTTCCTCCTACAACAGGACAATGACCCAAAGCACAGCTCCAAACTATGCAATAACTATTTAGGAAAGAAGTCAGCTGGTATTCTGTCTATAATGGAGTGGTCAGCACAGTCACCAGATCTCAACCCTATTCAGCTGTTGTGGGAGCAGCTTGACCGTACGTAAGAAGTGCCCATCAAGCCAATCCAACTTGTGGGAGTTGCTTCAGGAAGCATGGGGTGAAATCCCTTCAGATTTCCTCAAGAAATTGACAATTAGAATGCCAAAGGTCTGCAAGGCTTTAATTGCTGCAATGGAGGATTCATTGACGATAGCAAAGTTTGAAGGACACAATTACTATTTAAATTAAAAAATAATTATTTATAACCTTGTCAATGTCTTGACTATATTTCCTATTCATTTTGCAAATATTTTCATGTATGTTTTCATGTGTCAAATCGGAGGGCCTGTTGTTCGGACCTCTGGCAGTCTCTATGGGGGTGCCACAGGGTTCAAATCTCGGGCCAACTCTTTTCTCTGTATATATTAATGATGTCGCTCTTGCTGCTGGTGATTCTCTGATCCACCTCTACGCAGACAACACCATTCTGTATACATCTGGCCCTTCTTTGGACACTGTGTTAACAAACCTCCAAACGAGCTTCAATACCATACATCACTCCTTCCCTGGTCTCCAACTGCTTTTAAATGCTAGTAAAACTAAATGCATGCTCTTCAACCGATTGCTGCCCGTGCCCGCCCGCCTAACATCACTACTCTTGACGGTTCTGACTTAGAATATGTAGATAACTACAAATACCTAGGTGTCTGGTTAGACTGTAAACTCTCCTTCCAGACTCGCATTAAGCATCTACAATCAAAAATGTAATCTAGAATCGGCTTCCAATTTTGTAACAAAGCCTCCTTCACTCATGCTGCCAAACATACCCTTTTAAAACGGACTATCCTACCGATCCTTGACTTCGGCAATGTCTTTTACAAAATAGCCTCCAACACTACTCAACAAATTGGAAGCAGTCTATCACAGTGCCATCCATTTCGTCACCAAAGCATCCTAAATACTATCCACCACTGCGACCTGTATGCTCTCGTTGGCTGGCCCTCGCTACATATTCATTGCCAAACCCACTGGCTCCAGGTTATCTTTTAGTCTTTGCTAGGTAAAGCCCCGCCTTATCTCAGCTCACTGGTCACCATAGCAACACCCAACCGTAGCATGCGCTCCAGCAGGTATATTTCACTGGTCATCCCCAAAGCCTTTGGCCACCTTTCCTTCCAGTTCTCTGCTGCCAATGACTGGAACGAATTTCAAAAATCACTGAAGCCGGAGACCCAACTACCTCATCCCCATATTGTTATTTTTTTGCTCTTTTGCACCCCAGTATCTCTACTTGCACATCATCATCATCTGCACAGCTATCACTCGTGTTAATCCAAATTGTAATTATTTTGCCTCTATGACCAATTTATTGCCTTACCTACCTAATCTTACTACATTTGCAGACATTGTACGTAGATTTTTCTAATGTGATATTGACTGTATGTTTGTTTATATGTAACTTTATTATGTAACTCTTGTTTTTGTCGCACTGATTTGCTTTATCTTGGCCAGGTCGTAGTTGTAAATGTGAACTTGTTCTCGACTGGTCTACCTGATTAAATAAAGGTGAAATAAATAAATGGAAAACAAGGACATTTCTAAGTTACCCCAAACTTTTGAACGGTAGTGTATCTAGCTTATTTTTATTTCAGGGTGACTGTTGCCTTTATTTCGCACTGGAAAGGGTGCTCACTAAGTCACCATTGTGGACTAATATTGTTTTAGAAATACGATTTTTATGTATCACTGTGACAGTTTTCTGACCATGTTCTGGAGTTCTTGTGATGGAGCCAGTCACAATGTTTGATGTAGCCTAATATAAAAGTCCAGGGCTTTCCTGTTGAGAATGCACAGATGTCTCCCACTCCAGTATCTGATACACTTGTGCATGAAGTGATCTTGAACCCCATGTCCCCATTTTCAATGTCCATTTTCATTGGGGTACTTTGGCTTCCTTTGATCACTTGGCTTTCACAAGAAAATAACTCAATGAACGTTATTTCCCTTACACACGACTCCCTCCTAGTGCTCTTATATAGATAAGAGAACGCAATGTAGCGTATCTTCATTAAGGAAGATGCATTGCCTTCATCAAGTATTCATACCCCTTGACTTATTCCTCATTTTGTTGTTATAGCCTGAATTCAAAATGTATTAAATAACTGTTTTTCACCCATCTACACATAATACCCCATAATGACAAAGTGAAAACATGTTTTTAGATTTTTTTTTTCAAATATATTGAAAATGAAATACAGAAATATCTCATTTAAATAAGTATTCACACCCCTGAGTCAATACATGTTGCAATCACCTTTGGCAGCAATTACAGCTGAGAGTCTTTCTGCCTAAGTCTGTAGAGCTTTCTACACCTTGGATTGTACAATATTTGCCCATTTTATTATTTTCAAAGTCTTTAAGCTCGGTTGAATTGGTTGTTGATCATTGCTACACAGCCATTTTCAAGTCTTGCCATAGATTTTTAAGCCGATTTAAGTCGAGTAACTAGACCGCTCAGGGACATTCAATGTTGTATTGGTAAGCAACTCCAGTGTAGATTTGGCCTGTTTTAGGTTATTGTCCTGGTGAAAGGTGAATTCATCTCCCAGTGTCTGACTGAACCAGATTTCCGGCTAGGATTTTGCCTGTGCTTAGCTCCATTCAGCTTATTTTTTCTCCCTGAAAAACTCCCCCGTCCTTAACGATTACAAGCGATTACATAACATGATGCAGCCACCACTATTTTTGAAAATATGGAGAGTGATTCTCTGTAATGTATTGGATTTGCCCCAAACATAACACTTTGTATCCAAGACAAAAAGTAAGCTGCTTTGCCACGTTTTTGCTGATTTATACTGAACAAAAATATAAACGCAACATGCAACAATTTCAAGATTCTGAGTTATAGTTCATTTAAGGAAATCAGTCAATTTAAGTAAATAAATTAGGCCCTAATCTATAGATATCACATGGCTGGGCAGGGGCGCAGCCATGGGTGGGTCTGGGAGAGCCACTTGGGAGCCAGGCCCAGCCAATCAGAATGGGATTTTCCCCACAAAAGGCTGTTTATTACAGACAGAAATGCTCCTCAATTTCATCAGCTGTCCGGGTGGCTGGTCCTAGACGATCCCGCAGGTGAAGAAGCCGGATGTGGAGTACTTGGCTGGCGTGGTTACAAGTGGTCTGAGGTTTTTAGTCCGTTTCTACGTCCTGCCAAATTCTCTAAGATGGCTTACAGTAGAGAATTGAACATTCACATGGTGCACCTGTGTAATGATCATGCTGTTCAATCAGCTTCTTGATATGCTACATCTGTGGATGGATTAACTTGGCAAAGGAGAAATGCTCACTAACAGGGACATAAACAAATGAATGGCTTCTGCCACTTGCAAGTTATTTAATTTAAGGGAAAATGTGGTCAGTGTGGAATTATGCAATTCTGATATTAAAAAAATAGATGTATCGATATAAATAAATCTATTTTTATAACAATCTTTTATCTATCATATTATATCTTTCAATAATTGTAATGTTTGATATCAATAATTCTAATTATTCAGTGTTTAATATATATTTTTGGAATATGTTATTGATAATTACATTTTGATATAAAAAAAATAGAATTACTGATATAAACATTCAAATTGTTGATATTGAAAATGATATTGAAATCAAGAAATACAGTTATTGATACAGTGGGGCAAAAAAGTATTTAGTCACCAATTGTGCAAGTTCTCCCACTTAAGATGAGAGGCCTATAATTTTCATCATAGGTACACTTCAACTCTGACAGACAAAATGAGAGTAAAAAATCCAGAAAATCACATTGTAGGATTTTTAATGAATTTATTTGCAAATTATGGTGGAAAATAAGTATTTGGTCACCTACAAACAAGCAAGATTTCTGGCTCTCACAGACCTGTAACTTCTTCTTTAAGAGGCTCCTCTGTCCTCCACTCGTTACCTGTATTAATGGCACCTGTTTGAACTTCTGTTTGAACCTCAAACAGTCACACTCCAAACTCCACTATGGCCAAGACCAAAGAGCTGTCAAAGGACACCAGAAACAAAATTGTAGACCTGCACCAGGCTGGGAAGACTGAATCTGCAATAGGTAAGCAGCTTGGTTTGAAGAAATCAACTGTGGGAGCAATTATTAGGAAATGGAAATCATACAAGACCACTGATAATCTCCCTCGATCTGGGGCTCCACGCAAGATCTCACCCCGTGGGGTCAAAATGATCACAAGAACGGTGAGCAAAAATCCCAGAACCACACGGGGGGGACGTAGTGAATGACCTGCAGAGAGCTGGGACCAAAGTAACAAATCCTACCATCAGTAACACACTATGCCGCCAGGGACTCAAATCCTGCAGTGCCAGACGTGCCCCCCCCCCCGCTTAAGCCAGTACATGTCCAGGCCCGTCTGAAGTTTGCTAGAGAGCATTTGGATGATCCAGAAGAAGGTTGGGAGAATGTCATATGGTCAGATGAAACCAAAATAGAACTTTTTGGTAAAAACTCAACTCGTCGTGTTTGGAGGACAAAGAATGCTGAGTTGCATCCAAAGAACACCATACCTACTGTGGAGCATGGGGGTGGAAACATCATGCTTTGGGGCTGTTTTTCTGCAAAGGGACCAGGACGACTGATACGTGTAAAGGAAAGAATGAATGGGGTCATGTATCGTGAGATTTTGAGTGAAAACCTCCTTCCACCAGCAAGGGCATTGAAGATGAAACGTGGCTGGGTCTTTCAGCATGACAATGATCCCAAACACACCGCCCGGGCAACGAAGGAGTGGCTTCGTAAGAAGCATTTCAAGGTCCTGGAGTGGCCTAGCCAGTCTCCAGATCTCAACCCCATAGAAAATCTTTGGAGGGAGTTGAAAGTCTGTGTTGCCCAGCAACAGCCCCAAAACATCACTGCTCTAGAGGAGATCTGCATGGAGGAATGGGCCAAAATACCAGCAACAGTGTGTGAACCTTGTGAAGACTTACAGAAAACGTTTGACCTCTGTCATTGCCAACAAAGGGTATATAACAAAGTATTGAGAAACTTTTGTTATTGACCAAATACTTATTTTCCACCATAATTTGCAAATAACTTCATTAAAATTCCTACAATGTGATTTTCTGGATTTTTTTTCTCATTTTGTCTGTCATAGTTGAAGTGTACCTATGATGAAAATTACAGGCCTCTCATCTTTTTAAGTGGGAGAACTTGCACAGTTGGTGGCTGACTAAATACTTTTTTGCCCCACTGTATATATTTTAAAACTACTTTGCATACATAATCTGAGATGTTGCCTCTTTTTAGGTCCAAGACCACCCGAACTTGATCAACGGTTATTGTCGGCTAAAGAAATTTAAAATATACACGGAACTGTCTCCCATTCCAGCGTGTTGCTTTTTTTGCCCAAAGGGAGGATAAAAACAGTTGATCAATAGCAGTTTTCCAGCTATTGATCAGTCGGCTAAGGCTGCATACCTCTGCTGTCTTTTCCCATGTCTCTATCTGACTTGCTCGCCAACTTGATTCCTCACGGTCATGGGCAGAGGGCACCTACCCAAATACACTGAAGTTTCACTTCTTATGGTAGTTTGCCTCCCGTCAACGGTACTTTCATTCGTCAATACCAGTGCATATGGAACTCCGGATGTTGTTGAACTGCTTTTTGGATGTATGCTGAACAAAAATATAAATTCAACATGCAACAATTTCAAAGATTTTACTGTGTTACAATTCATATAAGGAAATAAATGTATTAAATCTATCGGTTTTACATGACTGGGAATACAGATATCCATCTGTTGTCCATTTGCATCATGCAGCGCCACACATCTCCTTCGCATAGAGGTGGTCAGGCTGTTGATTGTGGAATGTTGTCCCACTCCTCTTCAATTACTGTGCGAAGTTGCTGGATATTGGGGGGAACTGGAATGCTCTGTCGTATACGTTTATCCAGAGCATCCCAAACATGCTCTATGGGTGACATGTCTGGTGAGTATGCAGGCCATGGAAGATCTAGGACATTTTCAGGTTCCAGGAATTGTGTACTGATCATTGCATGCATTATCATGCTAAAACCTGAGGTGATGTGGATAGGTCATCGGCTGGCATGGTTACACGTGGTTGGACGTACTGCCAAATTCTCTACAATTACGTTGGGGGCTTATGGTAGAGAAATTAACATTTACGTTCTCTGAAAACAGCTCTGGTGGGCTTTCCTTCAGTCAGCATGCCAGTTTCACGCTCCCTCAAGACTTAAGACATCTGTGGCATTGTACTGTGTGACAAAACTGCACATTTTAGAGTGGCCTTTTAGTGTCCCCTGCACAAGGTGCACCTGTGTAACAATAATGCTGTTTAATCAGCTTCTTGCTGTGCCACACCTGTCAGGTGGATGGATTGTCTTGGAAAAGAAGAAATGCTCACTAACAGGGATGTAAAAACATTTGAGAGAAGTAAGCTCTTTTTGGGATCTTTTATTTCAGCTGATGCAACATGGGACCAACACTTTACATGTTGCGTTTGATATTTTTTGGTTCATTTTAGATCCACTCAGGTATAAGTGTTTTCCTTGGGGTTTGTCTTTCTGTGTAGCACCTCTGAGTTTACGTACCAAAAACTCTTCCTAGATTGTGCAGGCTTTTCAATGTTGTTGTTTTGTGTTTTGCTGTGTTAAAGTCACGGGTGAGTGCTGTTGCATTATTTCCTTAAAGTACGATATTCTGTGTAAATGAGAAAGGCTTGCACAGTGGTTGGTGAAGGGAGGGAGGTGTCTTTGTCCATCTTCTCCCCACCTCCACCCTCTGGTGTTTTTCCCCAGCCCACAGCCCAGGCGTGAAGCAGAGTTGGAGGGAGATTATCTCCGTCTCCCCCACGCCTCCAGAGGGGTCCACAGAAGGGCCGGGGCTCTGGTGCAGGAGTATCGACGCTCCCCTTGCACTTGGCCAAAGACTACAGCACTGACCCTTTCTCCTGCAGTCTTTATGTTAATGTAAACACAATTGATTAGAGAATTACCAGTTCCGCAAATATAGAAGCAACAAACAAAAAAAGTTTGCACAGTTGTGCTGTGACTCATGTGTGCACAAATGGTAGGCTATACACAAGCTGGTGGTAAACCAAGGTCATTAACAAGGGTACATGATGCTTCTGGAATTGCCATTCATCTCAGGTTCTTTTTCTCCATGAATTGCTTTCCAGGATATTCAAAAACATGGATTGTAGTTCGCATAAAATGATAACAAAGTGTAAAAATGATACAGCCTGTTTTAGAAATACAACCAGATTTCAAGACGGGATATATGCAAGAATGAGTAAACAAACATTTCATTAAAGGGAAACATGTTCAGCCCACGGCTACTACTTGTCACTCACCATAGCCCAACCTAAGATATGTTCAGTTTGAGAAAGCTCAAGGTCCATTTTGTCCTTAGGCCTAGACTATTATGTTTAATAAAAACACATTTTTCTTCCTATTGCTCTAATTTAAGGTGACCGTGTAGTTCACTTGGTAGCCTGTTTGCCCTGTCATGTTCTTTTTGGCCTTAAGCAAGGTGAATTATATATTAGCCAACTCCTCTGACTGCTGTTTCACTGTGTGAAACACTGATACATAATACGTTTTCTAAACCTATTACATTGAAATCTAATTGTATTTGTCACAGGTGTAGATTAACAGGGAAATGCTTACTTGCGGGCCCCAACAATGCAGAGAGAAAAATAATAGAAAGATGACATCATGAGGAATAAATACACAATGAGTAACGATAACTTGGGTATACACTGAGTATACCAAACATTAGGACCACCTTCCTAATATTGAGTTTCACCCCCCTCCCCTTTGCCCTCAGAACAGCTTAAATTTGTCAGGGCATGAACAATCTACAAGATGTCGAAAGTGTTCCACAGGGAGGCTGGCCCATGTTGACTCCAATGCTACCCACAGTTATGTCAAGTTGGCTGGATGTCCTTTGGTTTGTGGGCTATTTTTAATGCACACGGGAAAGTGTTGAGTGTGAAAATCCCAGCAGCGTTGCAGTTCTTGACATAAACCGGTGTGCTTGGCACCTACTACCATAGCCAGTTCAAAGGTACTTTTGTCTTGCCCATTCACCCTCTGAATGGCACACGTACACAATCCATGTCTCAATTGTTTCAATGCTTAAAAATCCTTCTTTAACCTGTCTCCTCCCCTTCATCTACACTGACTGAAGTGGATTTAACAAGTGACCTCAAAAAGGATCATAGCTTTCACCTGGTCAATCTATCATGGATAGAGTATGTGTTCTTAATGTTTTGTACACTCAGTGGATACACATGTACAGGGGTACAAGGTAATTGAGGTAGATATGTACATATAGGTAGGGGTACAGTGACTAAGCAACAGGATAGATAATAAGCAGCATTAGTATTATAAGCAGCATTCTGATAATTGAATAGTGGTTCCATCACACCTCATTCTCTTAGGTCAGAGGTCGGCATCCCGTGATTTTTGTTTTTATTTAAAACAGTATAATAAATATTGATTACAATCAAACCTGTTTGTATTATAATACTTGTATCTGTGCTTTATTATTCAATTTCGTGTGTGGCTTGATGTGGGTATTTCAATTAATCACTGGAGTACAATATTTCCTTTTGTTGGTAGGTTTTTAAATCCAAAAAGTATGTTCACAAGTATTGAGTATCCCTGCAACTTCACCAGACAGCCATTCTGTCCACTGCTCTGTGGCCATCAACGTCAGATTTCATGGTAATTTGATCCGACTGCTATCCGTGGTGCTGAATATCATATATTGCCGCTATTGTCCTCAAAAGGGCTTGAATTTATTTTGCGTTTCCCTCAACAGGTGACATCAATAAGTGATCATAGCTTTCACCTGGATTCACCTGGTCAGTCTGTCATAGGAAGGGCGTGTTTTGTAAACTCAGTGTAATATACATTATTTTAATAGCAGGACACTGTAAGGTTCATTGTTCCACTGAAGAGTATGAATTAGGCTGTTTGGGAAGATTTAAGTCGTAGTATCATGTACACTCATTGTTTGATGTACAATGAAAGTATTCAGACCTCTGGACTTTTTCCACTTTTTGTTACTTTACTGCGTTATTCTAAAATTGATGAAATCAATTATTTTCCTCATCAATCAATGCACAATACCCCATGATGACTAAGCAAAACAGGTTTTTAGAGATTTTTGCAAATATATTATTTACATACAGTTGAAGTCGGAAGTTTACATACACCTTGGCCTACTACATTTAAACTCAGTTTTTCACAATTCCTGACATTTAATCCTAGTAACAATTCCCTGTATTCGGTCAGTTAGGATCACCACTTTATTTTAAAAATGTGAAATGTCAGAATAATTGTAGAGTGATTAATTTCCGCTTTTATTTCTTTGATCACATTCCCAGTGAGTCAGAAGTTTACATACACTCAATTAGTATTTGGTAGCATTGCCTTTAAATTGTTTAACTTGGGTCAAACGTTTCGGGTAGCCTTCCACAAGCTTCCCACAATAAATTGGGTGAATTTTGGCCCATTCCTGCTGACAGAGCTGGTGTAACTGAGTCAGGTTTGTAGGCCTCCTTGGTCGCACACGCTTTTTCAGTTCTGCCCACACATTTTCTATGGGTTTGAGGTTAGGGCTTTGTGATGGCCACTCCAATACATTGTCTTTGTTGTCCTTAAGCCATTTTGCCACAACTTTGGAAGTATGCTTGCGGTCATTGTCCATTTGGAAGACCCATTTGCAACCAAACTTTAACTTCCTGACTGATGTCTTGAGATGTTGCTTCAATATATCCGCATAATTTTCCTGCCTCATGACGCCATCTATTTTGTGAAGTGCTACAGTCCCTCCTGCAGCAAAGCACCCCCACAACATGATGCTGCCACCCCCATGCTTCACCGTTGGGATGGTGTTCTTCGGCTTGCAAGCACCCCCTTTTTCCTCCAAACACAACGATGGTTATTATTGCCAAACAGTTATTTTTTTGTTTCCTCAGATCAGAGGACATTTCTCCAAAAAGTACGATCTTTGTCCCCATGTGCAGCTGCAAACCATAGTCTGGCTTTTTTATGGCGGTTTTGGAGCAGTGGCTTGTTCCTTGCTGAGCTGCCTTTCAGGTTATGTCGATATAGGACTCGTTTTACTGTGGATATAGACACTTTTGTAACTGTTTCCTCCAGCATCTTCACAAGGTCCTTTGCTGCTGTTCTGGGATTGATTTGCACTTTTCACACCAAAGTACGTTCATCTCTAGGACACAGAACTAGATTTTTCAAACAGAAATGTGCATCCTGTAGTACTAACTTAAAAAAGTTCTGGGGCACTGTAAAGTCCATGGAGAATAAGAGCACCTCCTCCCAGCTGCCCACTGCTCTGAGGCTAGGAAACACTATCACCACCGATTTTAAATCCACTGTATATCCACCATTTGAGAATTTCAATAAGCATTTCTCTACGGCTGGCCATGCTTTCCACCTGGCTACCCCTACCCCCGTCAACTGCCCGGCACCCTCCACAGCAACCCGCCAAAGCTCCTACCATTTCTCCTTCACACAAATCCAGATAGCTGATGTTCTGAAAGAGCTGCTTAATCTGGAACCCTACAAATCAGCCGGGCTAGACAATCTGGACCCTTTCTTTCTAAAATTATCTGCCGAAATTGTTGCAAATCCTATTACTAGCTTGTTAAACCTCTCTTTCGTATCGTCTGAGATTCCCAAAGATTGGAAAGCTACCGCGGTCATCCACTCTTCAAAGGGGGTGACACTCTAGACCCAAACTGCTACAGACCTATATCTATCCTACCCCGTCTTTCTAAGGTCTTCGAAAGCCAAGTTAACAAACAGATCACCCACCATTTCGAATCCCACCGTACCTTCTCCACTATGCAATCTGGTTTCAGAGCTGGTCATGGGTGCACCTCAACCACGCTCAAGGTCCTAAATGACATCATAACCACCATCGATAAGAGACATTACTGTGCAGCCGTATTCATCGACATGGCCAAGGCTTTCGACTCCGTCGATCACCACATTATTGGAAGACTCGACAGCCTTGGTTTCTCAAATTATTGCCTCGCCTGGTTTCCCAACTACTTCTCTGATAGAGTTCAGTGTGTCAAATCGGAGGGCCTGTTGTCTGGACCTCTGGCAGTCTCTATGGGGGTGCCACAGGGTTCAATCCTCGGCCGACTCTCTTCTCTGTATACATCAATGATGTTGCTCTTGCTGCTGGTGATTCTCTGGTACACCTCTACGCAGACGACACCATTCTGTATACTTCTGGCCCGTCTTTGGACACGGTGTTAACTAACCTCCAGACAAGCTTCAATGCCATACAACTCTCCTTCCGTGGCCTCTACCTGCTCTTAAACACAAGTAAAACTAAATGCATGCTATTCAACTGATCACTGCCCGCACCTGCTCGCCCGTCCAGCATCACTACTCTGGACGGCTCTGACTTAGAATATGTGGACAACTACAAATACCTAGGCGTCTGGTTAGACCGTCAACTCTCCTTCCAGACTCACATTAAGCATCTCCAAATCTAGAATCGGCTTCCTACATCGTAACAAAGCATCCTTCACTCATGCTGCCAAACATACCCTCGTAAAACTGACCATCCTACCGATCCTCGACTTCGGTGATGTCATCTATAAAATAGCCTCCAACACTCTACTCAGACTGCATCCAGTTTGTTATCACAGTGCCATCCGTTTTGTCACCAAAGCCCCATATACTACCCACCATTGCGACTTATGTGCTCTCGTTGGTTGGCCCTTGCTTCTTACTCATCGCCAAATCCACTGGCAAGTCTTATCTTCAAGTCTCTGCTTGGTAAAGCCCCACCTTATCTCAGCTCACTGGTCACCATAGCAGCACCCACTTGTAGCACGCGCTCCAGCAGGTATATCTCAACGTTCACCCCCAAAGCCAATTCCTCCTTTGGTCATCTTTCCTTACAGTTCTCTGCTGCCAATGACTGGAATGAACTGCAAAAATCTCTGAAGCTGGAGATTCGTATCTCCCTCACTAGCTTTAAGCACCAGCTGTCAGAGCAGCTCACAGATCACTGCACCTGTCCATAGCCCATCTGTAATCAGCCCATCTATCTACCTACCTCATCCCTATACTGTATTTATTTATCTATCTTGCTCCTTTGCACCCCAGTATCTCTACTTGCACATTCATCTTCTGCACATCTACCATTCCAGTGTTTAATTGCTATATTGTAATTACTTCGCCACCATGGCCTGTTTATTAACCTTAACTCCCTTATCTTACCTCATTTGCACTCACTGTATATAGACTATTTGTTTTTTTTCTACTTTATTATTGTCTGTATGTTTTGTTTATTCCATGTGTAACTCTGTTGTTGTATGTGTCGAATTGCTGTGCTTTATCTTGGTCAGGTCGCAGTTGCAAATTAGAACTTGTTCTCAACTAGCCTACCTGGTTAAATAAGGTTGAAATAAAAATCTAGGTCACATCAATAGACAGTCTGCTTAAACTAATAATACTCAAACAATTATACTTTTTCATGTCTTTATTGAGCACACCGTCTAACCATTCACAGTGCAGAGTGGAAAAGTATGTGAACCCTTGGATTTAATATCTGGTTGACCCTCCTTTGGCAGCAGTTTTCTGTGGTTCAGACCTGCACAACGGTCAGGAGGAATTTTGGACCATTCCTCTTTACGAAACTGTTTCAAGTCAGCAATATTATTTGAATGTCTGGTGTGAACTGCTCTCTTGAGGTCATGCCACAGCATATCATTCGGGTTGAGGTCAGGATTCTGACTGGGCCACTCCCAGAAGGCGTAATTACTTCTATGTTTTGGGTTGTTGTCCTGTTGCATCACCCAACTTCTGTTGAGCTTCAATTGGCGGCAGTTAGCCTAATATTCTCCTGCAAAATTTCTTGATAAATTGGGAATGTATTGACAATTGCAAGCTGTCCAGGCCCTGAGGCAGCACATCAGCCCCAAACCATGATGCTCCCTCCACCATGCTTTTACAGATGGGATGAGGTTTTGTTGTTGCTGTGCCTTTTTTTTCTCTGCACATAGTGTTGTGTGTTCCTTCCAAACAACTCAACTTTAGTTTAATCTGTCCACAGAATATTTTGCTGGTAGCGCTGTGGAACCTCCAGGTGCACTTTTGCAAACTTCAGACGTGCAGCAATGTTTTCTTAGGACAGTAGTGGCTTCTACAGTGGTATGTTTCCATGAACACCATTCTTGTTTAGTGTTTTACGTATTGTAGACTCGTCAACAGAGATGTTAGCATGTTCCAGAGATTTCTGTAAGTATTTAGCTGACTCTCTAGGATTCTTCTTAACTTCGTTGAGCATTCTGCGCTGTGAGCTTAGTCATCTGTACTGGATGGCACTCCTAGGGAGAATAGCAACAGTGCTGAACTTTCTCCATTGATAGACAATTTGTCTTACCATGGACTGATGAACATCAAGGCTTTTAGAGATACTTTTGTAACCCTTTCCAGCTTAATGTAAGTGAACAATTCTTAATCAAAGGTCTTCTGAGATCTATTTCGTTCGAGGCATGGTTCACATCAGGCAATGCTTCTTGTGAATAGCAAACTCAAATTTTGTGAGTTTTTTTGTAAAGGGCAAGCTAGCTCTAACCAACATCTCCAATCTTGTCTCATTGATTGGACTCCAGGTTAGGTGACTCCTTACTCCAATTAGCTTTAGGAAAAGTCATTATCACATACTTTTCCCAACCTCCACTGTGAATGTTTAAATGATCTATTCAAAATCGACAAGAAAACTACAATCATTTGTGTTATTGGTTTAAGCACACTCTGTTTATTGTTGTGACTTAAATTACCAATTCATTCAGAAATCCAGATAATTCCAAAGGGTTCAAATATTTTTTATTGCCACTGTATTAGATGAGTAATGCAAAATATGTAAACATTAAAAGTGACTAGTGATTTTAAGTCTATGTATATAGGGCAGCAGCCTCTAAGGTGCTAGTGATGGCTATTTAACAGTCTGATGGCCTTGAATTGGAAGCTGTTTTTCCGTCTCTCTGTCCCAGCTTTGATGCACCAGTACTGACCTTGCCTTCTGGATGATAGCGGGATGAACATGCAGTGGCTCTAGTTGTCCTTGATGTTCTTTTTGGCATTCCTGTGACATCAGGTGCTGTGGCCTGGAGGGTAGGTAGTTTTCCCCCAGTGATGCGTTGTGCAGACCGCACCTCTGGAGTGTCTTGTGGTTGCGTGCTGTGCAGTTGTCGTAGCAGACGGTGTTACAGCACGACAGGATGCTCTCAATTGTGCATCTGTCAAAGTTTGTGAGGGTTTTAAATGCCAAGCCAAATTTATTCAGCCTCCGGAGGTTGAAGAGACGTCGTTGCGCCTTCTTCACCACACTGTCTGTGTGGTGTGACCATTTCAGATTGTCAGTGATGTGTACACAGAGGAACTTGAAGCTTTCCACCTTCTCCACTGCAGTCCAGTGGATAGGTTGCTCCCACTGCTGTTTGCTGAAGTCCACAATCAGCTCTTTTGTTTTGTTGACTCTGGGTGAGATGTTTTTTTCCTGGCACCACACTCCCAGGGCGCTCACCTCCCTGTAGGCTGTCTCGTCATTGCTGGTAATCAGGCCGACTACGGTTGTTGTCTACAAACTTGATGGTTGCGATGGAGGCGTGCGTGACCACGCGGTCATGGGTGAACAGAGAGTATGGGAGGGGGCTGAGCACGCATCCTTCTGGGGCCCCAGTGTTGAGGATCAGTGAAGTGGAGGTGTTGTTTCCTACCTTCAAAATCTGTGGGCGGTCCCGTCAGGAAGTCCAGGACCCAGTTGCACAGATAGGATAGGGCAGTGTGCAGTGTGATGGCGATTGCATTGCATCTATCTAGGCAATAAGCAAATTGAAGTGGGTCTAGGGTGTCAGGTAAGGTGATAGGATCCTTGACTGGCCTCTTAAAGCACTTCATGCTGACAGAAGTGAGTGCTATGGGGCTATCGTCATTTAGTTCAGTTACCTTTGCTTTCTTGGGTACAGGAACAATGGTGGGCATCTTGAAGCATGTTGAGGACAGCAGACTGGGAACTGGAGAGATTGAATATGTCCGTAAACACTCCAGCCAGCTGGTCTGCGTGTGCTCTGAGGACCCGGCTTGGAATGCCGTCTGGGTCGGCAGCCTTGTGAGTGTTTTACTCACGTCGGTCACAGAGAAGAAGAGCCCACAGTCCTTGGTCGCGTCGGTGGCGCTGTGTTATCATCAAAGCAGGCGAAGAAGGTGTTTGGCTTGTCCGGAAGCAAGACGTCGGGTTTCACCTGATATTTATACCTGTCTGTGCGATGAATTGAGAACCCAACTGGCTGTACTTACTCAGACAGTATATCACGAGAGAGCCATGTTTCCGTGAAACAGATTATGTTACAGTCCCTGATGTCTCTGGAAGGAAATCCTCGCCCTGAGCTCGTCAACTTTATTATCCAGAGACTGAACATTAGCCAGTAATATACTCAGAAGCGGTGGGTCGTGTGCGCTTCCTGGGTCGGACTAGAAGTCCACTCCGAGTACCTCTCCTCCGCCGGCGGTGTTTTGGATCAGCCTCTGGAATCAGTTAAATTGCCCTGTGGGGTATGAACAAAGGATCCGATTAGGGTAAATTGTATTCCTTGTCGTAATGTTGGTCATGCTGGGAGTTACCTCCACTCTGATATCCAAAAGTTCTTCCCTGTTGTATGTAATAACACACTAAATGTTCTGGGCTAATAATGTAAGAAATAACACAGCAAAAAAACATGTATATTAAGTTTCCTAAGAGCTAGAAGCACGGCAACCCTATCTGTCGCCGCCATTTTCACCTGTCCAGCTTATCTCAGAGAGATCCTTGATTAAAACATGCTCCAGAGCACTCAGGACCTCCGACTGGGGCGAAGGTTCACCTTCCAACAGGACAACAACCCTAAGCACACAGTCAAAACAACACAGGAGTAGCTTTGGGACAAGTCTTTGAATGTGCTTGAGTGGCCCAGCCAGAGCGCGGACTTGAACCCGTTCTAACATCTCTGGAGAGACCTGAAAATAGCTGTGCAGCGACGCTCCCCATCCAACCTGACAGCTTGAGTGGATATGCAGAGAAGAATGGGAGAAACTCCCCAAATACGGGTGTGACAAGCTTGTAGCGTCATACCCAAGAAGACTTTAGGCTGTAATTTCTGTCAAAGGTGCTTTAACCTTTCTGGCACAGGCGTTCCGCTAGCGATCCACCTCGTCAACATCCGGTGAAATTGCAGACCGCCAAATTCAAAATACAGAAATAGTCATAATAAACATTCATAAAAAATACAAGTGTTATACATCGGCTTAAAGATGAACTTCTTGTTAATCCAGCCGCTTTGTCAGATTTCAAAAAGGCTTTACGGCAAAAGCATACCATGTGATTATCTGAGGGCAGCGCCCCGCTTACAAAAGCATATAAACATTTTACAACCGAGTAAAAGGAATTACAAAAGTCAGAAATGGCGATAAAATTAATCACTAACCTTTGAAGATCTTCATATGGTTGCAGTCACAAAAGTCCCAGCTACACAATTAATGTTAGTTTTGTTCGATAAAGCCCCTCTTTATATCCCCAAAACTCTCTTTTGTTGGCGCGTTTTGTTCAGTAATCCACTGGCTCAAAGGTAGTCAAAGATGCAGACGAATACATCCTTATAGTAAAGGTAAAGTTCGTTGAAACATGTCAAACAATGTTTATAAATAATCGTCAGGTTGTCAATTGTCTAAATAATCGATAATATTTCAACCGGACAATAGCGTTTTCGATAGAAAGGAAAAACAACGAAGGGTGTGCAAACCAGCCCTGCATTCTTCCACAGGCAGAAAGGTCTCATTATTCTTCATTTTTCAGAAAACAAGCCTGAAACAATGTCTAACGACTGTTGACATCTAGTGGAAGCCATAGGAACTGCAATCTGGGTCCTAACCCATTAGATACTCTATAGGCATTCAATTGAAAATAGCCACATAAAAAGAAATCCCACTTCCTGGATGGATTTTCTTCAGGTTTTTGCCTGCCATATCAGTTCTATTATACTCACAGACATTATTTTAACCGTTTTGGAAACGTTTGAGTGTTTTCTATCCAAATCTATAAATCTAAATTATCATATAATTTGTTTATGTTGACTCCAACACAGCGGCTATTGTGACTATTTCTTCTGAGCGCCGTCTCAGATTATTGCATGGTTTGCTTATTCCGTAAAGTTCTTTTGAAATCAGATACAGCGGTTGCATTAATGGCTGTGATAGGACTCAAGATAGATCAACGACATTGTAGTTACCCCACAATACTAACCTAAATGACAGAGTGAGAAGAAGGAAACATGTAGAGAATAAAAATATTCCAAAACATGCATCCTTTTTGCAGTAAGGCACTAAAGTAAAACTGCAAAAAATGTGGCAAATTAACTTTTTGTGCTGAATACAAAAATGTTATGTTTGGGGAAAATACAACACATCACTGAGTACCACTCTTCATATTTTCAAGCATGGTGGTGGCTGCATCATGTTATGTTTAGGATAACAATAAACGGCATAGTGCTAAGCACAGGCAAAATCCTAGAGGAAAACCTGGTTGTCTGCTTTCCAACAGACACTGGGAAACAAATTCACTTTTTAGCAGGACAATAACCTAAAACACAAGGCCAAATCTACACGAGTTGCTTACTAAGAAGACATAGAATGTTCTTGAGTGGCTTATTACAGTTTCGATTTAAATCGTCTTGAAAATCTATGGCAAGACATGAAAATGGCTGTCTAGCAATGATCAAGAACCAACTTGACAGAGCTTGAAGAAAATAAAAAAGTGTGCAAATATTGTACAATCCAGGTGTGCAATATTAGAATATTAGCCCAGAAAACTCACAGCTGTAATCGCTGCCAAATGTGATTTTAACATGTATTGACTCAGGGGTGTGAATACATAGGTCAATTAGATATTTCTGTATTTCACTTTCAATAAATTAGCAAAAAGGTCTGAAAACATGTTTTCACTCTTTCATTATGGGGTGTTGTGTGTAGATGGGTGAGAAAAAAACCATTTTTAATCCATTTTGAATTCAGGCTGTAACACAACAAAATGTGGAATAAGTCAAGGACTGCAAATACTTTCTGAAGGCACTGCAGATGTGGCGCGGCTACTGATGTACAGTGCTAAGCTGTATCCTCCGGACTGCATTGCTACATTTCCCCTCAACCCTTTCAGCCCTGTTTGCTTCTTCAAGGTCACATTGCCAGCGGCAGTCTTACATTCCCCACTTAAAAAGCAAGAGGCCAGCGGCCACAAATCCAGACAGCTAATGATCTCAGAGATTAAGAAGCCACTATTAGTCCTATCTTTCTGAAAATTGGTCTAATAGCAAATTATGCATCGATATTATCTTTAAAAATACCTCGCTAGATCTACATTACTCCATTCACTTGCATTCAATTTAATTAGTGAGAAGGTTCACATCTTGCTTTTCCGTAATGCCGGTGTGAAATTCAATATACAGTTTCATGCATTAGAATTCAATGCTAGAATGCATTAATGTGGCTTTTGAATGACCTCACTTGCTACTGGTAAAAATCCTTCTGACTGGTATCGTGTACAGCATTTCTCATCCAATGTCATTACTTATGTCTCTATCTTTCTTGGTAAACTAGTCTAATCAAAAACCCTGATAGCAATAGAATAAGCTGATAATTATTTTCTCTGCACAGTCCCGATATTCCACCAACAGGTTGTAAGTCTTAATCATCTGTTGAACAAGGCTGTCAAAACAGACGAATGACGGGGCTCAGCCCCTTACCCAAGTTATGATCAGAGAGCAGAACGCTTGCCTCCACACCACACAACACGGCTCTGCTCTGCCAGTAATGATGGAGCACATGTCTGCAGATTGCTGCAAAAGGCACAACTAATGGCTGGTCAGTTTGGAAGATCTGGACTGTGAGGGGGGAGGGGGAATCAACTTTTAAAAAGCAGAGACCTTTTGAAAATATGCTGCTCAGAGAAAAGATGTTTGATGTTCAAACTTTGCTGGCATGGATCCCTTATTAGTTCTCAGACACGGGACTATAAAGCTTAGAGAACAGTCGCCTGTGTTTGCTTTCGCCTGCTAATTCCTCATTAAAAAAGTTCAGGACTGCAGGGGACCTTTTGATAATATTTTCCAAATATTTGTTTTCTGAATACCACAGATTCATCTGTAACTGCTCATGTCTGATGCTTTCAGAAGGACCTTTTCATCTTGGATTTCTTTCATTATTTGCAGTGTATTTTCTTCCAAAACTAGCCAACACGTTGTGTTGAACCCTGTGGACATGATGATTTTTCAGCCAATCCTCTTTGAGCAATCCAAGAATTGGAATATTCCATAATCTTTCACAGTACACTTTGTCAATTGCATTAGCCTATGCCTGTAGCGGTTGCCTCACCAATGTGCACGACCCCATGTTGTTTCTGAGATCTAAGTGTATTCTAAAATGATTCTATGCTGTTTGTAAGAGGTTGCTCAAATCAAAGTTTATTTGTCACGTGTGCCGAATACATCAGGTGTAGTAGACCTTACTGCTTACTTAAAGGCTCTAACCAATAGTGCAAAAAAAGGTATTAGGTGAACAATAGGTCAGTAAAGAAATAAAAACAACAGTAAAAAGACAGTGAAAAACAGTAGCGAGGCTGTATACAGTAGCAAGGCTATAAAAGTAGCGAGGCTATACACAGTAGTGAGGCTATAAAAGTAGCGAGGCTACATACAGACACCGGTTAGTCAGGCTGATTGAGGTAGTATGTACATGTAGATATGGTTAAAGTGACTGCATATATGATAAACGGAGAGTAGCAGCAGCGTAAAAGAGTTGGCGGGGTGTAATTAATACCAGGCATACACTACATGATTTTGCCACATTCGTCACGTTTTGCCATCCTAGACACATTTTCATGATCGGGGTGAAATCCTAGGAACTTGGGCAATGATCAATCAGTACGTTGGGACTCGCGTGGTTTGAGCGAAATGTAACTTTAAAGATACGGAAATCATCCAAGTATGATGTATTTTGCAAAGTTTTTATCTTATGATGATGCGTTTTGCATCATATAATGCAAAATGCATCATACGAGGCACCAGGCCATGCAAAACGAATTCCATCAATATTACATCCGCGTGCGTCCTACCATGACAGAAACAAAAAGATCATTTAATATTGTCATTATTTCATATCAAGTCCATATTCTGCGCCTCCATTTCTTTTCTTCTTTTTTTTAATGTTTCTGCACTTAATAATGTGCAAAACAAAATTCCTATGACAACCGAAAATCATTGTGTAATAAGAGCGCCCACGTCCTGGGGTTGAGGAATGAAACATGTGGGACAAAGAAATCGCACAATGTGAGCACGTCCAAGATAAGATTTTAAATTTACGTGTAGTGTATGCCCTGATAAATTACTGATAAAAAAAAATAAAACGGGAGCATTTGTTCAGTCATTCTGGCAGCGGTCATTGGCGGTTAGGACTGCATTGTCACACCGCTTCTTCTTCTTCTTCTTTTTAATCAGAGTCAGTAGAAACTTGTTTAAACCCAAATTAGTTTCCTGTGAGGAATATGTCCAATCTCATTTGCGTTTGAACTTTAGATCGCTGGTTATTTGGTGTGTCGAAAGTGATTTAAAATATGTTTGCAATGGGAAGTAATAGCTGGCTTGTTAATTTTGTGTTGGAACTACTAAATGGTTGTTTTTCTATTATTATGATTGAGGTCTACTGGCTTATTTGAGTGAATGGGCAGCTAATTCTTTCACATTATTTTATGCTGTGTGTGACTGCTGTTTCTATCAGCACTCTCTTTCAGCATGCTGAAATAGTGGAGTCAGGGCACCTGTTTTCTTTGCTCTGAGTTGCAGTAACTCTCCATGGTCCTGAATCAGTAGTTAATCCTATATTTGACTGTTGTCTGTGGAAACTGTTTCTTTGAAACTATGTATGTATTTTTGTCCTTATATCACGGTGGCGTATGAATGCATTTCTAAGAGATTAGATTAGCCTAAACAATGCAATTATCACAACAGGTTGTAATATTGATGGCTTGGTTGGCTTGGTTCCCTGGTGATTAACACACACCGATACTGTTGTGCCGCTCTTGTGTCCGTGTGCTGTCTCTCTGTGAGCTGTGTCCTGTTTTGATTGTGTCGTAAAAGCATTGCTTCTCCTGCACTTGCGTGCGCTAGTATGGTCCGACTACACAATAGAATGTTGGGTGCTTTCAGTGATACTCTGTTTGTTATTTTCTTTAGTTTTGAATTTGATTTGATGTATTGGAAATGTTTTCTCCAACTGAAGGACTAGGTCCAATAGTCACGGTTCGCCATTGGGAGGAGATGCAGGGAGTTGTGGAGGTTGGGGACCTGGGCAGGCAAGGAGACAGATGGCTCTAATTGAATGGAATGGGTAGCAGGTAACCAGAGCTTGTGTCAGAGCTGAATGGAGATAATAACCGGTTACGTTCACACAGCACCCTGCTGTTCCCGCTCTCTCCCACATGAGGCTTTTGGGAGCGCTCTGTAACTTGACTGAAAAGGGGGAAGAAATGCTGTCAGAACTTTCGGAAATGACATGTTTATTCATTATTATCTTCTTTGTGAAAGAGTTCCCAAACAATATTCTGAAGTGGGAGTAGAGCCACTAGTATTGAATAATATGTAGGCCTTACTGTATACACTGTGCTACGTCGCTGCTGCAGTTGACTTCTGCCGTGGCTAGCTACTACCATCATCTGACATATGGGCTTAACGCAGGACTGTTCAATTCCAGTCCTGGAGGGTCAAAACACTTCTGGTTTTCATCCTCTTCTTTAAACAGGGACACCAGGTAAGTGCAATTTAATTACCAGTTAGAAACAGAAACCAGCTTTTAGCTATACAATTTTCGATATGTGTCGACATAAGGTGAAGGTGATTTCAAGAAATAACTGAAACGTTATCTTGGCAACGACATGTTATGGCAAATACTACATCTAGAAATGGAGACAAACAAGCACAGCTAAACAATGTGACCATGGACTGAGTAGCTGACGAAGTGAGTTTAGAGACGCTACTGACAAATTCGCACTGGCAATGAGAAACTGTCTAAGCAGATGAATAAAATATCTGATGTTAAAAAAATCTAAACTGATATGGCTGAGCTGGGTAAACATGTAGAGAAGGCCGAAACCGAACAAAATACATAATTACGGGTCTTACTGAAAGATTAAACGGGATGGAGGTCTTCAGTCACCGTTCAAATCTTCTTTTTGTAAATTTCCCTAAAGCTGTAGAACAAACGGAATGGACGAATTCCTGGAAAAGGTCATACCAAAACTATTGGGCCAGTAGAACTTCACACGGGCTCCCACAATTGAACAAGCAAATCAAACAGGTGGCCCGCGAGGGGACACGAGCAGCAAAGGGGAGCAGGGGCATCATTGCAACGTTTATATTGATTTAACACTTTTTTTGGTTACTACATGATTCCATGTGTGTTATTTCATAGTGTTGATGTCTTCACTATTATTCTACAATGTAGAAAATAGTAAAAATAAAGAAAAAACCTGGAATGAGTACGTGAGTGCCAACTTTTGATAGGTACTGTATATATACACACACGTATGTGGACACACCTTCAAATTAGTGGATTTTGCCATTTCAACCACACCCTTTACTGACAGGTGTAAAAAAAAATATAGAGCACACAGCCATGAAATCTCCATAGAAAAAAATTGACGGTAGAATGGTCTTACGAGCTCAGTGACTTTCAACGTGACACCGTCATAGGATGCCAGTGGCGGGAAAAAGTACCCAATTGTCAGACTTGAGTAAAAGTATAGATACCTTTTTAATAGAAAATGACTCAGGTAAAAGTGAAAGTCACCCTGTAAAATAGTATTTGGGTTTAAATATACTCAAGTATCAAAATAAAAATATTGTTTCAAATTCCTTATATTAAGCAAAGCAGCTGGCCACATGTTCTAGTTTATTTATTTACAGAGAGCCAGGGACACGCTCCAACTTGGACATAATTTACAAACGAAGCATTTTGTTTAGTGAGTCTGCCAGATCAGAGGCAGTAGGGATGACCAGGGATGTTCTCTTATTCCTGTCCTAAGCATTCAAAATGTAGCTTGTACTTTTGGGTGTCAGGGAAAATGTATGGAGTAAAAAGTACATCATTTTCTTTATGAATGTAGTGAAGTAAAAGTTGTCAAAAATATTAATAGAAAAGTACAGATACCCCAAAAAACTACTTAAGTAGTACTTGTATTTTTCTTAACTACTTTACACCACTGTAGGATGCCTCCTTTCCAACAAGTCAGTTTGTCAAATTTCTGCCCTGATAGAGCTGCCCCGGTCAACTGTAAGTGCTCTTATTGTGAAGTGGAAAGGTCTAGGAGCAACAATGGCTCAGCCACACAGTGGTAAGCCATACAAGCTCACAGAACGGGACCGCAGAGTACTGTAGCATGTACAAATCATCTGTCCTCAGTTGCAACACTCACTACTGAGTTCCAAACTGCCTCTGGAAGCAACGTCGGCACAAGAACTATTCGGCGGGAGCGTCATAAAATGAGTTTCCATGACCGAGCAGCCGCACACAAGCCTTAGATCCCCATGCGCAATGCCAAGCGTCAGCTGGAGTGGTGTAAAGCCCCCCGCAATTGGACTCTGGAGCAGTGGAAACGCGTTCTCTGGAGTGATGAATCTCGCTTCACCATTTGGCAGTCTGACAGGCAAATCTGCGTTGGCGAATGCCATGAGAACACTACCTGCCCGAATGCATAGTGCCAACTGTAAAGTTTGGTGGAGGTGGAATTAATGGTCTCATGGTTTGGGCTAGGTCACTTAGTTTCAGTGAAGGGTAATCTTGACACTACAGCATACAATGACATTCTAGGCAATTCTGTGCTTTCAACGTTGTGGCAACAGTTTGGGGAAGGCCCTTTCCTGTTTCAGCATGACCATGCCCCTGTGCACAAAGTGATGTCCATACAGAAATGGTTTGTCGAGATCAGTGTGGCAGAACTTGACTGGCCTGCACAGAGCCCTGACCACAACACCTTTGGGATGAATTGGAACGCCGACTGCAAGTCAGGCCTGATCGCCCCACATCAGTGCCCGACCTCACTAATGCTCTTGTGGCTGAATGGAAGCAAGTCCCAGCAGCGGTGTTCCAACATCTAGTGGAAAGCCTTCCCAGAAGATTGGAGGCTATTATAGCAGCAAGGGGGTGGCATATTCCATATTTATGCCCATGATTTTGGAATGTGATGTTCGAATGAGCTGTTGTTCACATACTTTTGGTCATGTAGTGTGTGTGTATATATACTGAACATAAATATAAACGCAACATGCAACAATTTCATTAATTTTTAAGGAGTTACAGTTCAAATGAGGAAATCAGTCAATTTAAATAACTTCCTTAGGCCCTAATCTATGGATTTCACATAACTGTGAATACAGATATGCATCTGTTGGTCATAGATACCTTAAATAAAAAATTGGCCTCGCAATGGACCTAAGAATCTAGTCACGCTATTTTTGTGCATTCTCATTACCACTGATATAATGCAATTGTGTTCATTGTCCGTAGCTTATGCCTGCCCATACCATAACCCCACCTCCACCATGTGGCACTCTGTTCACAACATTGACACTATCAATCCACTCACCCACACAATGCCATACACGTGTTCTGCGGTTGTGATGCCGGTTGTGCACACTGCCAAATTCTCTAAAATGACGTTGGAGGTGGTTTATGGTAGAGAAATGAACATGCACTTCTCTGGCAACAGCTCTGGTGGACATTCCTGCAGTCACCATGCCAATTGCATTCTCCCTCAACACTTGAGACATCTATGGCATTGTGTTGTGTGACAAAACTGCACATTTTAGTGGCCTTTTATTGTCCCCAGCACAAGGTTCACCTGTGTAATGACCATGCTGTTTAATTAGCTTCTTGATATGCCACACCTGTCAGATGGATGGATTATCTTGGCAAAGGAGAAATGCTCACTAACATGGATGTAAACAAATTTGTGCACACAATTTGAGAGAAATAAGCTTTATGTGTGTATGGAACATTTCTGGGATCTTTTATTTCAGCTCATGAAATCAACACTATAGTTTTGTTCAGTGTATAATATTATTATAAAAAAAATGTATTGCATAGAGACATGGTCATTAAGCAGTAACCTGCATTAAAAGGAATAGCCACTACCGAGGCACCAATACGGTTGCTCTCTCACCTCTGCAACAGTACACGATGGATTCATGCAGAAATCATCAACGGGGAGGAGTGGAAAGAGAAACATGAAGGATCTATTGTTAAAAAATAATAATAATTATGTCTTGTGAATACATGCCCACTAAGAAGCTTGAAAATTGATCAACACTTTTCTCATTGTAGCCGTTAAGTAGTGTATCAGCACCTTTCATAATGAATGGAGTCAATATGAGACACAAAAATATGTGAAGACCCTTCTCAGTATCACGTGTTGTGGATAATACGTAAGATGGAATGTCCATGGAATTGTTCAACCAGCTACACGAATTAAGGTATTTTCTTATTTGAAAATTTTTTTTAACAAGAAACTCACTTTTTTAGCAGTGAAAGGGGAAGTTTTTGGCGACCTTGAGAGAGGTTGACGTTGTCCTCCACCTACTCCTCAAGATCCAGAAAAGTATCAATTCTCATACATTTTTTTACTACAGAAAAACGCCCAAATGGATGTTTTATAATGGTTAAAGGAAATCTGGCACAAGAAAAAGTCACTTTACTGAATTATTATTGCGCAAGTGAAGATGACCCAAAGTTCATTAATGACCTTATTATGAAACTATCTCAATGTGAGGCAATATTATATGGGGGGGGGGGGTTTATTTGTGTGCGGGGATGCAGATCTAGACAAATCATCAACTAAACTGTATACTATTCCTAACATGTCTAAGGTATTAAACCACAACAGATCCATCTCGTTGATATGTGAACTGTGGAGATATTAACATCAAACTGAAAGACAATACTCCTTTTACGCCCATGTCCACAACTCATATTCAAGTATTCACTTTAAACAAATTTGTAAACCTTTCTTCATTTGACTGTTTCTGAGTGTAAATACCTTTGAATAATTACAGACTATAGCCCATTTTCCTTAACATTAAATAAGCTCAAACCTCCTATGCCAATAACAAAGACATGGTGATTCAACACAATGTTCCTTGGAGATAAGGAATTTACCTCATATCTCAACACAGACATATTTGGGTAAATAACTGTAGATAATGAAGTTTGACCAACTGTTGTCTGGGAAGCTCTCAACACATATATGAGATGGTGTATCATGTCTTACTCTTCACATTATTTCTAATTCATAAAGAATTAGAAATACTAGAACCATAAATCCACGACTTAGAAAGAAAACAGTTTAGATAGAAATGCTGACACCCTTCAACAGTTGAACACTTTGAAGCTCAAATATTACACGAACACCTGCTGAGACTGCTGCCATGAAATCCAAGCAACAATATGTTGAGCAAGGTGAAATTGCAGTTGGTAGCGTAACAATTAATTGATTTCAGAAGGATCCAGTCTTTAAAACATTTATTACAACTGTATCAGTCCGAAAACAAAAGTTAAACGGACGATATAGACATTCTCCTTAAGGCCATCTTACCAATTATTCAGTGCCTTCAGAAAGTATTCATACCCGTTGACTTACTCCACATTTTAGTGTTACAGCCTGAATTCAAAATGTATCCATTTTTTTTTTTTTTCCCCCATCTGGTCACAATACTCAATGATGATAATGTGAGAACATGTTTTTAGAAACGTTTGCTAATTAATGAAAATGAAATGCAGAAATATCTAATTTACATTCACACCCCTGAGTCATTACTTTGTAGAAGCATCTTTGACAGCAATTACAGCTGTGAGTCTTTCTGGGTAAGTCTGTTTCTGGGCTCCCGAGTGGCGCAGCGGTCCAAGGCACTGCATCTCAGGGCAAACGGTATCACCATAGTATCTGGTTCGAATCCAGGCTGTATCACATCTGGCCGTGATTGGGAGTCCCATAGGGCGGCTCAAAATTGGCCCAGCATCGTAATTGACCCAGCATTTTTATTATTACCAATCCAGCATTGGAAAACCTCCCATAGATTCAACCACAAAGACTATGTTTGTAATTCACTGCTCGACAGAGGGACATTGCAGAGATCATGTTAAACATGGGTGAGTCCTTATTATGTTACTTTTTAAGAAACTCTTGAACTTACTTATGCTTGCCATGACAAAGGGGTTGAATTCTTATTGACTCAAGACATTTCAGATTTTCATTTTTTATTAATTTGTACAAATTTCTTAACATAATTTTGCTTTGACATTATGGGGTTTTGTAGGTAGGCCAGTGACAACATATCTCAATTGAATCCATATTAAATTCAGGCTTTAACAACAACAAATGTGGAAAAAGTCAAGAGGTGTGAATACTTTCCGAAGGCACTGTATGTGAACCACAGAAGATGAATATGGATAGAAACATTACCCCAGATGAATTGTTGGCCATCAATAATTTACAAAATGGGGAATCCCAGTGGAATTTAAGACACTTTGTCTCAAATTGCTAAAGCCCATGTTACTTATGCTCACAGCAGCTCTAAAGAGAAATGAACTTCCCCAGTCACTATGTTTGGCTACAATCACCCTACTTAAAAATAAATGAGGATCCATTGTAATGCGGATCCATTGTAATGCGGATCCGTCTGCCCAGTATCACTCTTGAATGTGGATTATAAAATTATTGGTAAGGTATTTGCTTTTAGCATAGAAACGGTAATGCATAGTTAATTCATTCAGATTAAACAGGATTTATATGGAACAGGATGTCTTCAGAAATCTTGCTCTATTTAAAATCAATTTTTATTTGTCACATACACATGGTTAGCAGATGTTAATGCGAGTGTAGCGAAATGCTTGTGCTTCTAGTTCCGACAATGCAGTAATAACCAACGAGTAATCTAACCTAACAATTTCACAACAACTACCTTATACACACAAGTGTAAAGAGATGAAGAATATGTACATAAAGATATATGAATGAGTGATGGTACAGAACGGCATGGGCAAGATGCAGTAGATGGTATAGAGTACAGTATATACATATGAGATGAGTAATGTAGGGTATGTAAACATTATATTAAGTGGCATTGTTTAAAGTGGCTAATGATACATTTATTACATCAATTTTACATTATTAAAGTGGCTGGAGTTGAGTCAGCATGTTGGCAGCATCCACTCAATGTTAGTGGCCTTGCGATAGAAGCTGTTTTTCAATCTCCCGGTCCCTGCTTTGATGCACCTGTACGGACCTCGCCTTCTGGATGATAATGGGGTGAACAGGCAGTGGCTCGGGTGGTTGTTGTCCTTGATGATCTATATGGCCTTCCAGTGACATCGGGTGGGGTAGGTGTCCTGGAGGGCAGGTAGTTTGCCCCCAGTGATGCGTTGTGCTGACCTCACTACCCTCTGGATAGCCTTACGGTTGTGGGCAGAGCAGTTGCCGTACACGGCGTTGATACAGCCCGACAGGATGCTCTCGATTGTGCATCTGTAAAAGTTTGAGTGCGCTTTTGGTGACAAGCCGGATTTCTTCAGCCTCCTGAGGTTGAAGAGGCGCTGCTGTGCCTTCTTCACCACGATGTCTGTGTGGGTGGACCAATTCAGTTTGTCCGTGATGTGTACGCCGAGGAACTTAAAACTTACTACCCTTACTACCCTCTCCACTACTGTCCCGTCGATGTGGATAGGGGGGTGCACCCTCTGCTGTTTCCTGAAGTCCACGATCATCTCCTTTGTTTTGTTAACATTGTGTGAGGTTATTTTCCTGACACCACACTCTAGGGGCCCTCACCTCCTCCCTGTAGGCTGTCTTGTCGTTGTTGGTAATCAAGCCTACCACTGTAGTGTCGTCTGCAAACTTGATGATTGAGTTGGAGGCGTGCATGGCCACGCAGTCATGGTTGAACAGGGAAAACAGGAGAGGGCTCAGATCGCACCCTTGTGGGGCCCCACTGTTGAGGATCAACAGGGTGGAGATGTTGTTACCTACCCTCCCCACCTGGGGGCGGCCCGTCAGGAAGTCCAGTACCCAGTTGCACCGGGCGGGGTCGAGACCCTTGGTCTCGAGCTTGATGATGAGTTTGGAGGGTACTATGGTGTTAAATGCTGAGCTGTAGTCGATGAACAGCATTATCACATAGGTATTCCTCTTGTCCATATGGGTTAGGGCAGAGTGCAGTGTGGTTGCGATTGCGTTGTCTGTGGACCTATTGGGGCGGTAAGCAAATTGGAGTGGGTCTAGGGTGTCAGGTGGAGGTGATATGGTCCTTGACTAGTCTCTCAAAGCACTTCATGATGACGGAAGTGAGTGCTACGGGGGCGGTAGTCGTTTAGCTCAGTTACCTTAGCTTTCTTGGGAACAGGAACAATGGTGGCCCTCTTGAAGCATGTGGGAACAGCATACTGAGATAAGGATTGATTGAATATGTCCGTAAACACACCAGCCTGCTGGTCTGCGCATGCTCTGAGGACGCGGCTGTGGATGCCGTCTGGGCCTGCAAGTCTTGCGAGGGTTAACACGTTTAAATGTTTTACTCACGTCGGCTGCAGTGAAGGAGAGTCCACAGGTTTTGGTAGCGGGACGTGTCAGTGGCACTGTATTGACCTCAAAGCGAGGAAAGAAGTTGTTTAATTTGTCTGGGAGCAAGACATCGTGGTCCGCGACCGGGCTGGTTTTCTTTTTGTAATCCGTGATTGACTGTAGACCTTGCCACATACCTCTTTTGTCTGAGCCGTTGAATTGCGACTCTACTTTGTCTCTATACTGACGCTTAGCTTGTTTGATTGCCTTGCGGAGGGAATAGATACACTATTTGTATTCGGTCATGTTTCCGGTCACCTCTGTTAGATATGGTCAGCATAATCAAAATGAATATATTACCATGGTTGATGTATTTATTCCTGGCCCTGCCAGTTTTAATTCCATGTACATTTTTAAATAAAATAAATGGCCTGCTCTCAACTTTATTTGGAATGGAAAGACCTTGAGTCAAATTGACTGTTTTACACTTACCCTATAAAGCTAGAATTTTTGGACTACCTTATGAAGATGTATTACTGAGATGCACAATTGCATTCACTTAAACAATGAACAGCAGACTATCCTTGTGCATTTAGGAGTATCAAAGCCACAAAAGTAATACATTGTGATGTAAAATATATTCACTACTTCGGGTCCAAGGCATCGATGAAAAAAAACAGACATTCCAATGATTCCCAATTCCATTTGTATTTGGGGGAAATGTACATGCATTCATGAGGTCGAAAAACCTATATCATCAGGCACCCCTGTTTGGAATAACCCCACCTTTCCTCCAGTGTCCTTTAAGTCCTGGTTCCAAAGTGGTATCATGCTTTTTGAACGTGTACTATGATGGATCTCAACTGTCATTCAATTAATTACAGGAAAGATTAGGAATATCCAAGGTCGAGTTCTTCCAACTCAGAAATTGTATTCAATTGCTTCAACAGAATCTGGATGAACCTAAGGCATCTAGTGCAGAAAAAAATCTGAAAGAAGCTGCTACGCCAAAGAAGTTGGTTGCCAAGTTATATCAAGGGTTGATTGAAACTGTACCTGATGGTTCAGAATAGAGGTCGACCGAATATGATTTTTCAACACCGATACCGATTATTGGAGGACCAAAAATGCCGATATCGATTAATCTGTTTTTAATTTTTTTAATGTATTTGTAATAATGACAATTACAAGAATACTGAATGAACACTTATTTTAACTTAATATAATACATCAATAAAATCTATTTAGCCTCAAGTAAATAATGAAACATATTCAATTTGGTTTAAATAATGAAAAACAAAGTGTTGGAGAAAAAAGTAAAAGTGCAATATGTGCTATGTAAGAAAGCTAACGTTTAAGTTCCTTGCTCAGAACATGAGAACATTGTGGGGCAATAAAGTATTTAGTCAGCCACCAATTGTGCAAGTTCTCCTACTTAAAAAGATGAGAGCGGCCTGTAATTTTCATCATAGGTACACTTCAACTATGACAGACAAAAGGAGAAAAAAAATCCAGAAAATCACATTGTAGGATTTTTTATGAATTTATTTGCAAATTATGGTGGAAAATAAGTATTTGGTCACCTACAAACAAGCAAGATTGCTGGCTCTCACAGACCTGTAACTTCTTCTTTAAGAGGCTCCTCTGTCCTCCACTCGTTACCTGTATTAATGGCACCTGTTTGAACTTGTTATCAGTATAAAAGACACCTGTCCACAACCTCAAACAGTCACACTCCAAACTCCACTATGGCCAAGACCAAAGAGCTGTCAAAGGACACCAGAAACAAAATTGTAGACCTGCACCAGGCTGGGAAGACTGAATCTGCAATAGGTAAGCAGCTTGGTTTGAAGAAATCAACTGTGGGAGCAATTATTAGGAAATGGGAGACATACAAGACCACTGATAATCTCCCTCGATCTGGGGCTCCACGCAAGATCTCACCCCGTGGGTTCAAAATGATCACAAGAACGGTGAGCAAAAATCCCAGAACCACACGGGGTGACCAATTGAATGACCTGCAGAGAGCTGGGACCAAAGTAACAAAGCCTACCATCAGTAACACACTACGCCGCCAGGGACTCAAATCCTGCAGTGCCAGACGTGTCCCCCTGCTTAAGCCAGTACATGTCCAGGCCCGTCTGAAGTTTGCTAGAGAGCATTTGGATGATCCAGAAGAAGATTGGGAGAATGTCATATGGTCAGATGAAACCAAAATATAACTTTTTGATAAAAACTCAACTCGTTGTGTTTGGAGGACAAAGAATGCTGAGTTGCATCCAAAGAACACCATACCTACTGTGAAGCATGGGGGTGGAAACATCATGCTTTGGGGCTGTTTTTCTGCAAAGGGACGACTGATCTGTGTAAAGGAAAGAATGAATGGGGCCATGTATCGTGAGATTTTGAGTGAAAATCTCCTTCCATCAGCAAGGGCATTGAAGATGAAACGTGGCTGGGTCTTTCAGCATGACAATGATCCCAAACACACCGCCCGGGCAACGAAGGAGTGGCTTCGTAAAAAGCATTTCAAGGTCCTGGAGTGGCCTAGCCAGTCTCCAGATCTCAACTCCATAGAAAATCTTTGGAGGGAGTTTAAAGTCCGTGTTGCCCAGCAACAGCCCCAAAACATCACTGCTCTAGAGGAGATCTACATGGAGGAATGGGCCAAAATACCAGCAACAGTGTGTGAAAACCTTGTGAAGACTTACAAAAAACGTTTGACCTCTGTCATTGCCAACAAAGGGTATATAACAGTATTGAGAGAAACTTTTGTTATTGACCAAATACTTATTTTCCACCAAAATGTGCAAATACATTAATTAAAAATCCTACAATATGGTTTTCTGGATTTTTTTTTTCTCATTTTGTCTGCCATAATTGAAGTGTACCTATGATGAACATTACAAGCCTCTCTCTTTTTAAGTGGGAGAACTTGCACAATTGGTGGCTGACTAAATACTTTTTTGCCCCACTGTATGAAAGCTGGTGGTTGTAGTTATTATAGGAATTATTAATACTATTTCCCTCTATATATAAAAAATATATATATATATTTTTTAAATTAACCTTTGACTATTGGATGTTCTTATAGGCACTTTAGTATTGCCAGTGTAACGTTTGAACGTTTGAAACGCTATTAGTGCTCGCTAACTAGCTAGCCATTTCACTTCGGTTACACCAGCCTTATCTCGGGAGTTGATAGGCTTGAAGTCATAAACAGCGCAATGCTTGACGCACAACAAAGAGCTGCTGGCAAAATGCACGAAAGTGCTGTTTGAATGAATGTTTACACGCCTGCTTCTGCCTACCACCGCTCAGTCAGATACTTAGATACTTGTATGCTTGTATGCTCAGTCAGATTATATGCAACGCAGTACACGCTAGCTAATATCTAGTAATATCATCAACCATGTGTAGTTAACTAGTGATTATGAATTGTTTTTTTTATAAGAAGTTTAATGCTAGCTAGCAACTTACCCTGGCTTACTGCATTCACGTAACAGGCAGTCAGTCTCCTTGTGGAGTGCAATGAGAGAGTGGCAGGTCGTTAGAGCGTTGGACTAGTTAACTGTTGTCAGCTCGGGGGATCCAATCTTGCAAGGTGAAAATCTGTCTTTCTGCCCTTGAACAAGGCAGTTAACCCACCATTCCTAGGCCGTCATTGAAAATAAGAATGTGTTCTTAACTGACTTGCCTAGTTAAATAAAGATTAAATAAAGGTGTAAAAAAAAACTACGGAAAATCGGCGCCCAAAAATACCGATTTCCGATTGTTATGAAAACTTGAAATCGGCCCTAATTAATCGGCCATTCCGATTAATCGGTCGACCTCTAGTTCAGAACCTATAAGGAAAAAATGAGAAAAGGATCTAAAGGAAGAAATTGAGGAGAACCATTGGTCACAGATATGTGAAAATGCTCATCATACTTGTTCCTACAACCTAAGACATAAACTACTGCAATTTAACATAATTCATAGGACTTGTTCACAGACATATTACATCTGTTGGATATGCAAAAAGCATTACATATTCTGTGGTCCTGTGTCAAACTGACACTATTTTGGGATAATATTTGTATCATTTCATTGTGTCTAGGAATTTATATTCATCCATCTTCACGATTATGTCTTTTGAAAATGTAAATATTACTGATCAATATCAGAGAAATGTATCAATTGGAAATAAGTATCTAGTTACATCCCTTTAGATATGGTATATTATAAAGTTAAACAAACAATTGAGAGATTTGACAATTTGGAGGACATGCAGTATGTTGATCACCTTGGAGAATGTTTTGCATAGTGGGCGTTTTGTTTTCATATTTGAAAGAAAAATGTCAAAACAGAAACCAGAAGTGTTTCGGCCCTCGAGGACCGCAATTGAACAGCCCTGGGCTAAAGCAACATTATCTGCTCTGCAGCTTTTATGCTTGTTTATTTCTATCCATTGGATTTAGGGTGTTTGGCATTCAGTTTGAGCTTCACTGGGCTCCTGCAGCATCGGGCTGCTTCACAATCCAGGCCTAACAAAGTAGCCTCATTAGCCATGAAGAGGAGGCTTGGTCAATTAAAATAATTCCCCGTTAGCACAGCTGCTTTGGTCAGCTAAATTTAGCTAGGGGAGCGCTGTGTAGTCTGCCTCTCGCCTTGATTTGATTTGAAACGGCTCTCCATAGCCGCACATCTTGGCTAATTAGTTCAAGAGGAGGAATATTTGAATAGCAATTAATGAGCTGTGGGATTATATGAGCCCCAATTTAAGTGCTCTGTCTGTGGATGAGCCTTGTGGCGAATCCACAAAGAAGTGAGGTGATGTACCATAAGATAGCTGGCGGAATCAGTCCAGATGAGACCTGCTACCTGTTTGCACTGCAGCCAGGAGACCCTGAGGAATGGTGCTAGGTTGTCCTCTACTTGTTGATTTTATTTCTGTTGTCTCCTGTTGTGGTAATACTTTGTGACATACTGGTATAGGCTTCCTGCATTTTGATACAGGATACATTAAAACTGATCAGAAGCATGGCTTTATCATATCAGTAATTTTCAACCTGTTGAAGAATTGCTGCAAAGAAACCCTTAACATTATACACTAAACAAAAATATACACAACATGCAACAATTTCTAATGTTTTACTGAGTTACAGTTGATATAAGGAAATTAGTCAATTTAAATTAAAACATTAGGCCTAATCTATGGATTTCACATGACAGGGAATTCAGATATGAATATATTGGTCACAGATACCTTTAAAAAATTGTGGTTCAGAAAACCAGTCAGTATCTAGTGTGACCTCTATTTTTACCTCATGCAGCGCGACACATCTTCACATGGTGGATTTGCTGGATATTGGTGGGAAAATACTGTCAAACAGGTTGATCCAGAGCATCCCAAACATGCTCAATGGGTGACATGCTTGGTGAGTATGCAGGCCATAGAAGAACTGGGACATGTTCAGCTTCCAGGAATTGTGTATAGATCCTTGCGGCATAGGGTCGTGTATTATCATGCTGAAACATGAGGTGATGGCGGTGGAGGAATGGCAAGACAATGTGCCTCAGGATCTCCTCACAGTATCTCTTTAAATTGCCATTGATAAAATGCAATTGTTTTCGATGTGATTTTCACCATGGGGCACTCTGTTCACAACATTGACATCAGCAAACAGCTCAGCCACACGACGCCATACACATTGCCTGATTTCTGCCCGGGTATAGTTGAAACCGGGATTCATCCGTGAAGAGCATAGTTCTCCAGCGTGCCAGAGGCCATCGAAGGGGAGAATTTGCCCAATGAAGTCGGTTACGATGCTCAACGGCAGTCATGTCAAGACCCTGGTGAGGACGATGAGCATGCAGATGAGCATCCCTGAGACGGTTTCTGACAGTTTGTTTGAAATTCTTCAGTTGTGCAAACCCACAGTTTCATCAGCCTGTCCGGGTGGCTGGTCTCCGAAGACGCCGGATGTTGAGGTCCTGGGCTGGCGAGGTCACGTGGTCTGGAGTTGTGAGGCCGGGTTTGACGTACTACCAAATTCTCTAAAACGAGGCAGCTTATGGTAGAGAAATGAGCATTCAATTCCCTGGCAACAGCTCTGGTGGATATTCCTGCAGTCAGCATGCCAATTGCACGCTCCCTAAAAAATTGACATCTGTGGCGTTGTGTGACAAAACTGCACATTTTAATGGCCTTGCGTTGTCCCCAGCACAAGTTGCACCTGTGTTCTGATCATGCTGTTTACTCAGTTTCTTGATATGCCACACCTGTCAGGTGGATGAATTATCTTCCCAAAGATGACATGCTCACTAACAGGGATGTTAACAAATTTTGTGCTTAATTTGAGAGAAATAAGCTTTTTGTGTTAATGGAACATTTTTGGGATCTTTATCTCAGTTCATGAAATATGGGACCACACTTTTACATGTTGAATTTATATTTTTGATCAGTGTAAGTTGACTAATAAAACATTTATTATACACGGAGTGTAAAAAAACATTATGAACACTTTCCATGACACTGTCTGACCAGGTGAATCTAGGTGAATGCTATGATCCCTTATTGATGTCACCTGTTAAATCCACTTCAGTCAGTGTAGATGAAGACCGGTTTAAGAAGGATTTTTAAGCCTTGAGACAATTGAGACATGGATTGTGTATGTATGCCATTCAGAGGGTGAAGACAAATTTTTTTAAGTCTGCCTTTGAATGGGGTATGGTAGTAGGTGCCAGGCTCACCTGTTTGAGTGTGTCAAGAACTGCGATGCTGCTGGGTTTTTCACGCTCAACAGTTACCCGTGTGTATCCAGAATGCTCCACCACCCAGAGGGCATCCAGCCAAAGGCAGGGCTGTGGTCGAAAATGGGTCATCGATGAAAGCGGACAAAGGAGGCTGGCACGAATTGTGCAGAGCAACAGATGGGCTACAATTAGTCAGCTGACAGTCCAGCACAACATTGGTGCTCAAAGACCCATAAAATAATGCACAACTCATTATACCTTGACACGAATGGGGTATGGCAGCCGACGACAGAGTTCCACTTCTTTCAACAAAAATGTAAAAACTGCGGATGCAGTGGGCTCAGGAACGAAAACACTGGACCTTGGAGAATCTGATTAATCCCAGTTCCTGCTATTTCATGCTTTTGGGAGGACTAGGGTATGGAGAAAACCCCATGAGCACATGCATCCATCCTGTCGTGTGTCAACATTGCAGGCTGGTGGTGATGTTGTGGGTTGTTTTTTCTTGACACACATTGGGCCCCTTGCAACCTTTAAATTCCACAGGATATCAGATTTTTTTCCGTCAGGATAATGCCCCATGCCACAAGGCTAGGATTGTCCGGGAATGGTTCCACGAATATGACAGTTAATTCCGCTTACTGCAGTGGCCTGTCCAGTCACCAGATCTCAATCCAATTGAGCATCTGTAGGATGAGATGGAACAAGCTATTCGGAGTAGAGATCCACTACCAGCCAACTGGTGTGAAGCATATGAGTCAACATGGACCAGAATCCCTGTTGAACGCCCCTACGAATTGAGACTGTTCTGAGGGCAAAGGGGGGTGCAACTCAATATTAGGAAAGTGCTCCTCATGTTTTGTACATTCAGTGTACATGCTTATTAAACATTATGCTAATTATACCTGTAAATTCATACCAAATTAGTAATGTCTTTATCAGGCCTGTACATACCCTGTTTTTATTTTTTATTGCTGGGCCCTTTAGGCTTTACTGTCACATTTGACACCTGCCGTTGGGCTGTAGGATGGACGCTGATTTTAACACCTGTGTGTTCTGCATAGCTTCCATCTCTTTCACGCCATTTCATCAGACGTGGAGTGGCACTGCCGATAGGCTTCTGTCGCTTCTACATCAAAGTGAGAGCTGCTTTACTTGCCACTCGTCGCTCCCAAACCAACAACAGGAGGAGAGGGGGAGGCAGAGTGGGCAGGAGTGGAGGATATAGTTGGGCTACGAAACCAAATATTTCTCCTTTTTAAGTGAGCAGATTGTTGTCAGGCTTGGGTTTTAGCTTTGGGAAAACAGTCGGCTACAGTGTCTCAATTAAACTTGATGATGAGTCACTTCTTTTCTTATTTTTCTCTACTCTGCTGCCAATATTATCTTGTGAATTTTCTGGTTTTGTGTGGGCTGCTCCGGGCTAGAACAGAGGACACATTATAATATATAACAGTACCGCTTTCAACTTGTCATGTGTCACTTAACTCAAGGTCAGATTTCTACCTTTTATTGCCTTTAATCTGACGCCTGTCACATTACTGTCATATCGTTGGCCTTGGAGCTGTATTTTAAGTGTCTCAAGGTTTAGTGACAAAACAGACCCAGGCTAACTCAGCTTTTGGGTATTCACTATGTATGCTTGATGTGATGTGGTTTAGAGCTGCTCAGGATGATCTCCACCCTGTAATAGAGTACCGTCTGAAGTGTCTTGTCCTTCTCACCACAGTAGATACATATCCTACCACATGGTTCCAATGTTTCTGTGGGTTGCTTAAGCAAGGTGCATTTTGGATTTCAGCATTGGCCATATATGTCTTAATCCCTAATGCCCCATGTTTCCTGTTAGGCCTAGTTATTGTATTAAAACATGGCATGTTTTTATTATTTTCTGTTCTTTTCTCCCCATTCAGTTGCAGTACCATGCTGGCTTGGCGTCCAGTCTTCTTAACCAGCAGTCATTGAAGCGCTCAGCTAACCAAATGGGGGCATCTGCCAAGAGAAGACCCAAAGTCCAGCCCAGTACCCTGGTTCTGCCGCCACAGTAAGTACAGCCCCTCTTCCTGCTTAAACATTTCCCTGATAGTTGCTAATGCAATGGCTGAATGACTGCAAGATGAATGATCTCCCTCCAGTTATTTGTCTTTCTGTTTAGAGTTGTCATAGTCCAGAGGGATCATGTGACTAATACAAATGGTGCATTGTCTTATTTTGTTGTCTTAGACCTCTTGCTTTGATAGGAGAGTGATGAGAGTGGGGGAAGGGCATGCAGGAGGCCTGGTTGGAGGGACTGAGGGACGACGTCCCCAGTGGAAGATGAAAGTGGTTGAAGGAGAGCGAAAATAGTGGTCCCCCGCGGGCATAGTGCGTGGTCCCCAGCTGGAAATGCTGCTACAAAACAGAAATCCATTGTGTGTTGGGCTCTTATGGATAGTCCTTGATCAGTGTGGCATTGTACCCTTAATCATCTTTGTACGCTGGTCTTTGAAATCGCCCACCTTTTTTCATCAATGTGCCTTTTGATAGATATAGGCTTCGGTTTTCATAATGTTATTACAATGCAGCTTTCTGGTGGATCAGGTTTGCAGAATGTGTGAAAATGGCACCTGGTGCTCTCTTCTGTTCACCCTCACACCCCTTGTCAACAAAAGAAAGATCCTCACAAAATGTCAGATTCACTGGGTTTGGGTGACATTTTCCCCCCATATTTCCCATCTGGCACTTTAGCAGTTTTTGGCTTGGGAGGTAGGGCTGTCTTTGCTCAGTAAAGTGTCTGCACTCTGGATGTAAAAGGAAATATCAATAGTGGGCAACAGTGAAGGCACGGCTGTCACTGTACATCTTCCCTGAGCAGCTTCTCACTGTCCGATTCCTGCGTTGTGCTGGGGTGACTGAGCTTTGGGGAAGTCTAATGGCTCCGTACAGCACAGGAAGAGAGTGGATGAAGAGTGGGTCAAGGTGAAGCCAACCAGCGGCTCCTCTGTCAAACGTCATTGTTCTGATGAATTTGCCGTTTCTAAAAGGAGCAGCCAGCGCATGAATTATGCAGCACAACCTTTAAGTTTTTTTTGCATCCACCCTCCGGCATTTTTCTTCTCTATGTAGCTACAGAAATGCCCCAGAAAGTGCACTGTGTAATTACAGTATTCCAAAGAAATGTTGATGGTAGTGAAAATGATGTGATATAATAATGGGTTTATGCAGACACTAGCTACCAAGGAGTCAAGTCCTTAACAGACACATTTCTGTTGGACATTAGATCAATGGCAGGCCATTAGAGACTGGCCAGGGTGAAGGTTCAAATCGAATCTGCTATGTCATGTGAGCCAATCCTTGAAAACAATCATGGTCAACGTATGGAGAAACCAGGTTATACAATCTAATAGCCTATTAGTCCAACAAGTCACAAGAAGAGTTTGGCATGCAGGAGTCAAGACTGAATGCTGAAGAGATTAACAAATAATAGAATACATCTGACTGCTAACTAGCATGCCTCATGGTAGGACGTTGTCTGGGATGTGGCTTTGGTATGAAAGGGGGTTTCCAGATGCATATGAGAGAAGCGAAGAGGCAAAATTCTATTTGGCTGAATTTGCCGAAATAGTCATACCTGAACAGCAAACCTGGTTTTAAAAAACAGATAAAGCAACACCTCACGGCACAACGCCTCTCCCCTATTTGACCTAGATATTTTGTGTTTATGTATTGATCAAATTGTGTTTGTCACGTAGGCATGGTTAGCAGATGTTAATGTGAGTGTAGCGAAATGCTTGTGCTTCTAGTTCCGACAGTGCGGTAATATCTAACAAATTCACAACAACTACAGTTGAAGTCGGAAGTTTACATACACTTAGGTTGGAGTCATTAAAACTAGTTTTTCAACCACTCCACAAATTAAAAAACGAAACGTTTCACCCACCTGAAACGTTTGACCCAAGTTAAACAATTTAAAGGCAATGCTACCAAAAACTAATTGAGTGTATGTAAACTTCTGACCCACTGGGAATGTGATGAAAAAAAAAAAAAAAAGCTGAAATAAATCAGTCTCTCTCATATTATTCTGACATTTCACGTTCTTAAAATAAAGTGGTGATCCTAACTGACCTAAGACAGGGAATTTTTACTAGGATTAATGTCAAATATTGTAAAAAATAAATAAATACGGAGTTTAAATGTATTTGGCTAAGGTGTATGTAAACATCCGACTTCAACTGTACCTTATACACACAGATGGAATAAGAATATGTACATAAATATATGGATGAGTGTTGGCCGTGCGGCATAGGCAAGATGCAATAGATGGTATGAAATACAGTATATACATATGAGATGAGTAATGTAGGATATGTAAACATTATTAAATAGGCATTATTTAAAGTGACTAGTGATACCTTTTTATTAAATCCATTTGTTAAAATGGCTAGTGATTTGGTCCTTTAGTTTGTCCATGGTGTGTACGCCGAGGAACTTTAAAACTTTCCACCTTCTCCACTACTGTCCCGTCGATGTGGATAAGGGGGTGCTCCCTCTGCTGTTTCCTGAAGTCCATGATCATCTCCTTTGTTTTTTGTCGTAAAGTGAGAGGTTGTTTTCCTGACACCACACTCCGAGTGCCCTCACTTCCTCCCTGTAGGCTGTCTCGTCATTGTTGGTAATCAGGCCCACTACTGTTGTGTCATTTCGAACTTGATGATTGAGTTGGAGGTGTGCATGGCCACGCAGTCTTGGGTGTACAGTAGAGGGCTGAGCACGCACCCTTGTGGGGCCCCAGTGTATTGGATCAGCGAAGTGGAGATGTTGTTTCCTACCTTCCCCACCTGGGGGCAGCCCGCTTAATGATGAGCTTGAAAGGTACTATGTTGGCGAATGCTGAGCTGTAGTCAATGAACAGCATTCTTACATAGGCATTCCTCTTGTCTAGATGGGATAGAGCAGTGTGGTGGTGATTGCATCGTCTGTGGACCTGTTGGTGTGCTATGCAAACTGAAGTGGGTCTAGATATGTAGCTATGTGCGCCATTGTAAAATTTATTTAGTTCTGTTATTGTCTATTAATGTTCTGTATTATGTAATTTTTTGTGTGGATGCCAAGAAGAGAAGCTGCTTCTTTCGCAACAGCTAATGGGGATCCTAATAAAATACCAAACGGTCAGATCACTGTATCAATGAGGCAGATCACTGTCATGCATATGTGTTAATCCTCTAAATGGAGTCATGCTGAATGTAATCAGCTAAACTGGCACATATTGACTGACTCCTCTCATGCATAAGCCAACATCCCTTAGACCGCTAGCTAGCCCCCCCCCCCCCCCTGACTGACTGATACAGATCTATTTTTTCTCTGGAAGGGTACCACTACACGCTGAGTGTACAAAATATTAGGATCACCTGCTCTTTCCGTGACATAGACTGACCAGGTGAATCCAGGGGTGAAAATTATGATACCTTATTGATGTCACCTGTTAAAACCACTTCAATCAGTGTAGATGAAGGTGAGGACACAGGTTAAAGAAGGATGTTTAAGCCTTGAGACATGGATTGTGTATGTGTGCCATTGAGAGTGAATGGGCAAGACAAAAAATGTGTCTTGGAACGGGGTATGGTAGTAGGTGACAGGCCCTCTGGTTTGAAATGTGTCAAGAACTGTAATTCTGCTGGGTTTTTCATGCTCAACAGTTTCCCTGTGTATCAAGAATGGTTCACCACCCAAAGGACATGCAGCCAACTTAACACACCAGTGGGAAGTATTGGCAGCAACATGGGCCAGCATCCCTGTGGAACGCTTTTGACATCTTGTGGAGTCCACACCCCAACCAATTGAGGCTGTTCTGAGGGCAAAAAGGGGTGCAACTCAATAGTAGGAAGGTGTTCCTAATGGTTTGTAATGTGTAGTAATATGGTGATATTGCATCTGCTTCTGGAAGGTCATCTGCGTACTGTGAGCTGTGCAATGTCATTTTGGTGGGACTCGTCGTGGGGTTGTCGTCTGTTGGCCAACGATGATAATTTTGTCTCTCCTGGGACACAGACCTTTGTCCTTGGAACATCAATTCAGATTGCAGTTGTCACCTTGGACTTGTCTATTCCTATCAGCATAGAGGCTAAGCAGGTCTATTGGGAGCCAACCCCATCACCTTCCCCACTGCACTGCTCTCTTAGGTCTGGCCTTGTCACAAGTATCACACAAACACACAAGTCCACTCACATATTAACACGGTAACAGAACAAGAGTAGGAACATTTCTGAAACACAAGCTTTTTTTCACATTGATCTTAAATGTGACATCACATTGTAACTGGAGTGATCATTTCCATTTGGTTTGTCTTCTCGATGAAGTTTGGGCCATCGCATGGTTCTTCCCATTTTCTTTCATTGATCCCTAATATTCTGAAACCATTCTCTCCATATATTCTACTGAGTCTGTGGACAAAATTCCTACTAAAAAAGAGACACAGTATTTAAAGGGATGACTTAAGAGAAATGTACTGAAAAGCCTATTGAATGAAAACTTCACGAGAAAATCTGTTGGCCAGTAAGTGGGAGTGTTTTCAGCAGTTGAATTACATTTATTTAGCGCGCACAAGGGAGCCATGCCTGCAAAGCCCGTTAAGCACCTGCACAAGGTAAGTCTGAATACCAACTTACTGAGAAGTGAGTAGGAAAGGCATGTGTAATAAAGGTGTAATATCCTAAGTCGGAATCAGGCCCTATGTGCATTGCGTTGAACAAAGGCAGTAGAGTTGCTTCATAAAGATGCAGAATGTCAATTGGCAGCATTGTAGGGTGCCAGGCGGTGGCCAGACAGTTACAAGACAAGACTTGTTCTTACATTCATACTGTATCTTCAAAAAGACTAGCTGCTACACAGACAGTCTAATCTTCATGTGTTTTCTTTTAGTCAAGTCCTATTTGCATAGAGTTAGGCCTAAATTCCCTGTTTGGAGCATTTGAATTAGGTTAGGGTTACATGATGATGTCCCAGAATCACCTGCTGCCCGCACCATGGAGGACTTGGTGGCAAGGGGTGGTTGACTTTCCCAATTCAACAATATTCGGCTGTCGATGAAGGCTTAAATTGGGAAGCCAATCAGAGCACAAGGGTGCTCTCCCCACAAGAAAATGAAAGTACATTTAGTCAGTCTACAGCGAGCTGAACGTTTTTGCGCCATTGTGTTTTCATCTTTAACCCTCCAAACCATCTATAGACTATTGTCTCTCATCAGGGCCACATTTGCTGTGAGCACACCAGGCATGGCAGAGATCAACGTTTCTGAAGATTGTGCAAAGCTGTTGTAACCGATGTGAAATGGCTAGCTAGTTAGCGGTGGTGCGCGCTAATAGCGTTTCGATCGGTGATGTGACTCGCTCTGAGACCTTGAAGTATTGGTTCCCCTTGCTCTGCAAGGGCCGCGGCCTTTGTGGAGTTATGGGTACCGATGCTTCGTGGGTGTCAGTTGTTGATGTGTGCAGAAGGTCCCTGGTTCAAGCCCAGGTTGGGACGAGGAGAGGGACGGAAGCGTTATTTCATAGTTTTGATGTCTCCACTATTATTCTACAATGTAGAAAATAGTAAAAATTTAAGAAAAACCCTTGAATAAGTAGGTGTGTCCAAACTTTTGATTGGTAGTGTATATATATTATTTTTTTGCTAGGTAGTAAACATTAGCTAGTGTTAGTCGGTTGTACCTGTGCCAAAACTGGCATTTCTTATCCCATAGCTTGTTCTCCATCTTTTGTTGTGCCAACATTTTTGAGCACTTATCTCAAACTTGTTTTCTCCTGGCTCTCTCTTGTTTCTCTTCAGCAGAATTGAAATACATATTGTATTGGCACCTAAGTATTGTGATAATATAGTTCTTGGCAATTCCAAGCCCTCATTAGGACAAAGGATGATATGGCAGCCACTTCAACACACAGAGGTAAATATTTGACTCTCTCAAACCCATCCTCGTTTTGTATTTAGGGAGCAGCTCAATATCAAGTAATTAGGGCTATGCTAATTGAGTATCCCCATGGTGCATGGTTTCGTTTTAGGGAAGTCAACTTTACATGGAGACTGGAAGAAACTTGCAAGAAAAACAGGCCTCTTTTTTTAAAAAGGTGTACGGAAGTTTTCAATGTTGAACCATACATGTACCAGGGGAATTTTTGGGGTGTCAGGCTCAAATAACTTGGTTTAGTTATAAGTGGAACTTGGAACTCCTAGCCCAGAATGGCAAGTATCCAACGCCTAGGGAGATGTTAATTTACAATACTGATTTAAGTCAGTGAAAATGTGTTGTGTTCTGGTTAAATGAGTTTCACTCCGTAGATGAATTATTAAGCAGTTAGATGTAAGAACAAGTCTTGTCTTGTAACTGTCTGGCAGACTGCACCCTACAATGCTGCCAATTGACATTGTTCTGCATCTTTTTTAAGCAACTCTACTGCCTTTGTTCAACCCAATGCACATAGGACCTGATTCCAACTTAGGATATTACACCTTTATTACACATGCCTTTCCTACTCACTTCTCAGTAAGTTGGTATTCAGGCTTACCTTGTGCAGGTGCTTAACGGGCTTTGCAGGCATGGCTCCCTTGTGCGCGCTAAATAAATGTAATTCAACTGCTGAAAACACTCCCACTTACTGGCCAACAGATTTTCTCGTGAAGTTTTCATTCCATAGGCTTTTCAGTACATTTCTCTTAAGTCATCCCTTTAAATACTGTGTCTCTTTTTTAGTTGGAATTTTGTCCACAGACTCAGTAGAATATATGGAGAGAATGGTTTCAGAATATTAGGGATCAATGAAAGAAATCCATCTAAATATATGCATATTCGTCTCTGTTTCAGCACCAATTGGTACATTTTAAAATACTCTGATCTTGTAGATTATTTAGGGTTAGGAAAATATTTGTGAATTTTATTTTTTATTTTAACAAGTTAGGAGAGCCTTTTAAAACATTCAGTTCTTCAACCCGTGGTAATGTTGGAAGATTAGTGTACATAGAATTATAATAGGTTGAATAGTGTACAATAGTAGGCTATACCCTTGTCTATTACCTGCACTAGCCATGGAACTGTGTGACAACACAGCCAAGTATTGTGCCATCAAACTGTTGCAGCTTGGTCTGCGCTCCGCTAAATAACAATTTAATTAGCCCACATGTCTTTTTAAAAAAAATATATACTACTGTTCAAAAGTTTGGGGTCACTGTTTTTGAAAGAAAATAAAAAATGTTGGTCCATTTAAAATAACATCAAATTGATCAGAAATACATTGTAGACATTGTTGATGTTGTAAATGACTATTGTAGCTGGAAACGGCAGATTTTTAATGAAATATTTACATAGGCGTACATAGAGAGGCCAATAATCAGCAAACATCACTCCTGTGTTCCAATGGCATGTTGTGTTAGTTTGAGAAACAGACGCCTCACATGTCCTCACCTGGCAGCTTCATTAAATAATACCCACAAAACAGCAGTCTCAATGTCAACAATGAAGAGACGACTCCCGGATGCTGGCCGCCTAGGCAGAGTGGCAAAGAAAAAGCCATATCTCAGACTGGCCAATAAAAATAAATGATTAAGATGGGAAAGATTAAAATGGGATTAAGATGGGCCTAGAAAGCCAGCATCCCAGAGTCGCATCTTCACTGTTGACGTTGAGACGGGTGTTTTGCGGGTACTATTTAATGAAGTTGCCAGTTGTGGACTTGAGGCATCTGTTTCTCAAACTAGATACTCTAATGTACTTGACTTCTTGCTCAGTTGTGCACCGGGGCCTCCCACTTTTCTATTCTGGTTAGGGCCAGTTTGTGCTGTTCTGTGAAGGGTGTAGTACACAGCGTTGTACGAGGTCTTCAGTTTCTTGACAGTTTCTCGCATGGAATTGCCTTCATTTCTCAGAACAAGAATAGACTGACGAGTTTCAGAAGAAAGGTCTTTGTTTCTGGTCATTTGAGCCTGTAATCAAACCCACAAATGCCGATACTCAACTAGTCTAAGGAAGGCCAGTTTTATTGCTTCTTTAATCAGCAAAGCAGTTTTCAGCTGAGCTAACATAATTGCAAAATGGTTTTCTAATGATCAATTAGCCTTTTAAAATGATAAACTTGGATTAGCTAACACAACGTGCCATTGGAACACAGGAGTGATGTTTGCTGATTATTGGCCTCTCCATGTACGCCTATGTGGATATTCCATAACAAAAATGATACCCTTTCCAGCTACAATAGTCATTTACAACATTAACAATGTCTACACAGTATTTCTGATCAATTCAATGTTATTTTAATGGGCAAAAAAAATAGTTTTTCTTTCACAAACAAGGACATTTCTTAGTGACCCAAACTTTTGAACGGTAGTGTATATTATCAACACCAATACGCCTGCGTAGAATGTCAGAGATGGCGGACCGGAGCTACGGTGCCCAAAATGGCAGATTTACCCCCTGCTCGCTTGCGCCTCCTTAAACCACCCTTCTGGTCAACAGGAGTAGATTGCTTTGGCCCCTTGATGATCAAGTTAGGTCGTCATGTGGAAAAGCGCTGGGGCATTCTATTCAAGTGTTTGACAACCAGATGTGTCCACCTGGACCTACTGGAGAGTTTGGATACTGAAGCCTTCCTCATGGCCCTACGGCGGTTTATCTTCCGACGGGGGAAACCCCACGAGATCCTGGCTGACAGAGGTACGAACTTCAAGGCAGGAGAAGCCAGGTTGGAGGAAGCATTCCAAGCCATGGAACCCAGCCTCCAGGACCAGCTGATGGACCAACAAATTTCATTCAAATGTAACCCTCCGGGCGCTCCTCATTTTGGAGGAACATGGGAGCGAGAGATCAAATCTGTAAAGACGGCCTTACGAGTCGTCCTGGGGGATCAAACTGTCACTGAAACTGTCTTGCGGACCGTCCTGATAGAGGTGGAAGGGATTCTGAACTCCAAACCCTTGGGATATCTCTCTGCAGACATCGCTGACCCCGTTCCGGTTACACCGAATATGCTCTTGATGGGACGCCGAGATGCGTCACTTCCTCAAGCCATGTATTCTGATACCAACCTCGTAGGCAGACGCCGGTGGCGACACATCCAAATCTTAGCTGACCATTTTTGGGCCCGATTCATTCGGGATTACCTACAGTGCCTTGCGAAAGTATTCGGCCCCCTTGAACTTTGCGACCTTTTGCCACATTTCAGGCTTTGAACATAAAGATATAAAACTGTATTTTTTTGTGAAGAATCAACAACAAGTGGGACACAATCATGAAGTGGAACGACATTTATTGGATATTTCAAACTTTTTTTAATAAATCAAAAACTGAAAAATTGGGCGTGCAAAATTATTCAGCCCCCTTAAGTTAATACTTTGTAGCGCCACCTTTTGCTGCGATTACAGCTGTAAGTCGCTTGGGGTATGTCTCTATCAGTTTTGCACATTGAGAGTCTGACATTTTTTCCCATTCCTCCTTGCAAAACAGCTCGAGCTCAGTGAGGTTGGATGGAGAGCATTTGTGAACAGCAGTTTTCAGTTCTTTCCACAGATTCTCGATTGGATTCAGGTCTGGACTTTGACTTGGCCATTCTAACACCTGGATATGTTTATTTTTGAACCATTCCATTGTAGATTTTGCTTTATGTTTTGGATCATTGTCTTGTTGGAAGACAAATCTCCGTCCCAGTCTCAGGTCTTTTGCAGACTCCATCAGGTTTTCTTCCAGAATGGTCCTGTATTTGGCTCCATCCATCTTCCCATCAATTTTAACCATCTTCCCTGTCCCTGCTGAAGAAAAGCAGGCCCAAACCATGATGTTGCCACCACCATGTTTGACAGTGGGGATGGTGTATTCAGGGTGATGAGCTGTGTTGCTTTTACGCCAAACATAATGTTTTGCATTGTTGCCAAAAAGTTACATTTTGGTTTCATCTGACCAGAGCACCTTCTTCCACATGTTTGGTGTGTCTCCCAGGTGGCTTGTGGCAAACTTTAAACAACACTTTTTATGGATATCTTTAAGAAATGTCTTTCTTCTTGCCACTCTTCCATAAAGGCCAGATTTGTGCAATATACGACTGATTGTTGTCCTATGGACAGAGTCTCCCACCTCAGCTGTAGATCTCTGCTGTTCATCCAGAGTGATCATGGGCCTCTTGGCTGCATCTCTGATCAGTCTTCTCCTTGTATGAGCTGAAAGTTTAGAGGGACGGCCAGGTCTTGGTAGATTTGCAGTGGTCTGATAATCCTTCCATTTCAATATTATCGCTTGCACAGTGCTCCTTGGGATGTTTAAAGCTTGGGAAATATTTTTGTATCCAAATACAGCTTCAAACTTCTTCACAACAGTATCTCGGACCTGCCTGGTGTGTTCCTTGTTCTTCATGATGCTCTCTGCGCTTTTAACGGACCTCTGGGACTATCACAGTGCAGGTGCATTTATACGGAGACTTGATTACACACAGGTGGATTGTATTTATCATCATTAGTCATTTAGGTCAACATTGGATCATTCAGAGATCCTCACTGAACTTCTGGAGAGTTTGCTGCACTGAAAGTAAAGGGGCTGAATAATTTTGCACGCCCAATTTTTCAGTTTTTGATTTGTTAAAAAAGTTTGAAATATCCAATAAATGTCGTTCCACTTCATGATTGTGTCCCACTTGTTGTTGTTTCTTCACAAAAAAATACAGTTTTATATCTTTATGTTTGAAGCCTGAAATGTGGCAAAAGGTCAAGGGGGCCAAATACTTTCGCAAGGCACTGTACCAAGTCTACAGCAAGGAGAGAAATGGCCAGCCTGGAAACTGGCCAAGTAGTAATGATGGTGGACCCTCAGCTGCCTCGAGCCTCCTGGCCGGTGGGCCGTATATTTAAGACCATGCCTGGGACCGATGGTCGTGTTAGATCAGTGGAGATCCAGGTGAAGAACCGGACATATATCCGGCCATTTGCCCGACTAATTCCTCTCCCTGAGATGACAGAGGACGGGGAGCAATGAGCCTTTTTTGAGGAGTGTGGAATTTAACAAATTTCTGGGGTGGCTGTAGAAAAGGCCCATGGAGTTGGTGGAATACTCCTTTAATTCATTGCCATTTACTCAGCTGGGCCAGGGGCGCTTTAATTAGGTCAGGTGGAAATGTCCGACAGATCTCAACTCCATAAAAGGAGGAAATTGCCATCTTCTGATCTCGCTTCTTTCCTTAACTCCATCTGAACCAGAAGTTCTGTGCGTCCCTGAATCCATGTAAGTCCACCGACTATGTTACCTTTCATCTGAATTATCTGTGACGATCGGGAGAGTGGGCCATTCAGTTACTGTTAATAGTTATTACAGCGGAGCGCGGCTTGGAGCGCAGCTTCAAACATATTGTGTAATGTGAATTGTCAATGATCACGGCCCTACGGATCCTCATAGGCCAATTATGCAATCAATATGGTTCATATGAAATTAATTAATTATATGTACACATGAAGCCAGTGAAATGAGAAACGTCATTGTTTGCTAACTGATTGACTTTGATAATGGGGATTATAGATTGTATAACCATTCACTGTTTGTATTCTTTCATGATTTATGATAAATAGTTACGAGCCTAAATGACTCGCGGATGATTACTATTGACTTAATGAACTGAACTGTTGAACTCCCTAACTTATGTTAATAATGAATGATCTGATTTGATCTTTGATTATGAATTTGATTGGATACATGTTATTTGTTTCCTTTGTGATGCAGCACAGACTACTCAGTAAATATACCACTTTATGGTTAAAGGAATTCCTGCCTCAGTCTCATCCATTCCTCTGTCACCTGACACGTGACCACCTGTTCACCTTCACTGTCAGTCATCCTACCTGTCCAGCTACCCACACAGATTCCACTAATCTTTCAGTTACTAATGATCCTCAGCAACAACCAGCTGAAGGGAACTAACAGTAAATTGACAGTTGAATGTATGTGGTTATTAGTCCTACTGAGGGTCGATACTGATAGTTGCTAATATTTAACATGATAGAAAAGAGGTGGGTTGGCCGATAAATAAGACATTCGAGACTGCCCCTCCCTGCAAGTTAAAAGGCTCTACAATTTAAATTCTGCATAATGGCACAGCATTTCATAAACTTTACTGTGGAAAAGTCATGTTAATATGCTTCAGTTTGCTGCCATATGACTGGTTTCACATTTGTCTCCAGCTATTATAAGGTAGAATTGATCAAAAACAACGGTCATTTATATTTACAATTCCCTTATCCAAACTGATTACTCATTTACCTAGCTCGTATCAAGTTGTAAGTTATAGTGCATGGAGAATGCTGTTATTTCTATCGGAAAAAAGAGAGTATATACTTTGTCCACTTTTACTTGAAACCAGCAGGTTTGCTCTACTTCATTCAGGGTTTCATCTCGGGTAAAGGTAGTGGAGTTGTTAGGGAATTAACTCAAGGTCAGAACAAGGCATATCTGTAGACACACCCCCATCACACAATCTATTCTATCTCCACCCCAAAAGAAAAGCGGGTAAATCGCATTATATTAACAAGGAATAAAACAATTTCATACATTTTAGAATAAGGCTGTAACCTAACAATGTTTAAAAAGTGAAGGGTTCTGAATACCTGTGGATTACTGAAGAAAACGCACAAACAAAACTGAGGCTTTTGGATATAAAAACACTTTATCGAACAAAAGGAACATTTATTGAGTAAATTAATGTATTCTGAGTGCAACCATATGAAGATCATCAAAGGTAAGGGATTCATTGTATCTCTATTTCTGACTTGTGTAACTCTTCTACTTGGCTGGTTACTGTTTGTAATGATTTGTCTGCTGGGCTATGTTCTCAAATAATCGTAAGGTATGCTTTCGCCGTAAAGCATTTAAAAAAATCTGACACCGTGGTTGGATTCACAAGAAGTTCATCTTTAAACCAGGGCGGCCTGCCGGGGCGGCAGGGTAGCCTAGTGGTTAGAGCGTTGGACTAGTAACCGGAAGGTTGCAAGTTCCAACCCCCGAGCTGACAAGGTACAAATCTGTCATTCTGCCCCTGCCCACTGTTCCTAGGCCGTCATTGAAAATAAGAATTTGTTCTTAACTGCCTTGCCTAGTTAAATTAAGGTAAAATAATTAAAAATTCTGAATTTTTATAATGAGTATTTCTGTATTTGAATTTGGCGCTCTGCAATCTCACTTGTAGTTGGCCAGTTGGGATGCTAGCATCCCACATACCCTGAGGTTCATCTACACACAATACCCCATGACGACAAAACAATAACTTTTTTTTGTGATAGTTTATATGAAACAAAATAACAGACATCACATTTACATAAGTATTCAGACCCTTTACTCAGTACTCTGTTGAAGCACCTTTAGCAGTGATTACATCGTCTTTAGGTGCCTTTTGGCAAACTCCAAGCGGGCTGTCATGTGCCATTACTGAGGACTTGCTTCGGTCTGGCCACTCTACCATAAAGGCCTATTTGGTGGAGGGCTGCAGAGAAGGTTGTCCTTCTGGAATGTTCTCCCATCTCCATAGAGGAGCTCTGTCAGAGTGACCATCGGGTTCTTGGTCATCTCCCTGACCGAGTCCCTTCTCCCTGGATTGCTCAGTTTGGTCGGACGGCCAGCACTAGGAAGAGTCTTGGTGGTTCCAAACTTCTTCCATTTAAGAATGAAAGAAGCCACTGTGACAGAATCCTGTCTCGGAGCTCTACGGACAATTTCTTCGACCTCATGGCTTGGTTTGCTCTGACATGCACTGTCAACTGTGGGACCTTATGTAGACAGGTGTGTGCCTTTCCAAGTTATGTCCATTCAATTGAATTTACCAAAGGGGGACTCCAAGTTATAGAAACATCTCAAGGATGATCAATGGAAACAGGATGCACCTGAGCTCAATTTCGAGTCTCATATAAATAAGCTATTTCTGTTTATTTTTTTATACATTTGCAAAAATGTATAAAAACCTGTTTTCAGTTTGTCATTATGGGGTATCGTGTGTAGATTGTTGAATATATTGTTTTATTTAATCAATTTTAGAACAAGGCTGTAACCTAACAAAATGTAGAAAAAGTCAAGGGTGTCTGAATACTTTCCAAAGGCACTGTTTTGTAGTTTGAAACATTTGCTATTTTTTTCTAAGGGTAAAAATGTACTCTGTCATCCTCCAGGTATGTGGACGACGTGATATCTAGGATCGGCAGGATGTTTCCAGACATGTCGATTGAACTCTTCCGACCCAACGGGACGTCAGCAGTACTTCTGGTAAGATTCCTCCTCACCACCGGGAATACAACACTCCTCTGGTCCAAAACTGCTTCTCACACATTCAACATCTGACCAATTATTCAAGTTTGGAAGGCCACTCCCAATATAAATATATAAAAATGCTGACCAAGATGATATTTGCATGGTGTCAGCAATATCCACAAAAGAACATGCAAGCTATGCACCTTGTCCTCAGTTTTTTCCTTCATCGGATACCAGGATGAGTGCAGCTTCCTGTCCATGACTGCTGTCCAAAAATACAGAACCAAGGAGCTATTATGGTGTGTGTATTCTGTGACAAGATATCCATGATAGAGGGACACTGCTTAAGTTCCTTGACTAATGATTATGTGCAGTTGAAAGGGTACTGCACATCTCACTGTTCATGCAAGAGGTAGATTATAGAGAAACATCTTCAGTCCTCCTACCAACACTAGGTTCTCCCCAGCTCTGCTTTTGCTCTGAGTTTTATTTATATGATGTGCTTAAGCATTCGAAGAAGAGTTGAGCTGTTAAATATTAATACTACCTGTAATTATTAACATGGTTCCCTGGGATGTGTAGTGGAGCTCTGCTCTACAGCAGCATACATACTGCTGAACGGCACAGCTACTGTTCTTTACCGTCTCTTACCACAAAAAGGACCCTACAAAGTCAGTGCCCCTGACTTAGTGATGTGAGGAATAGCACTCTGGTCAGTCTTGCTATTTTAATCATGACCGCCAGGTCGTCAGCACTCAGCACTTTGGCCTTCCCTTTAAGTATTTTTGTATTTTATTACAGATCCCCATTAGCTGTTGCCAAGGCTACTCTTCCTGGGGTCCAAACAAGATTAATGCAATTGCATACAAAATGAAACAGTAGATCACACAACACATTATTACACACTACTCTACCACAACATATCTACAATACAACACATTATTACACACTACTCTACCACAGCATCTCTACAATACAACACATTATTACACACTACTCTACCACAACATATCTTCAATACAACACATTATAACACAATAATCAACCACAGCATCTCTACAATACAACACATTATTACACACTACTCTACCACAGCATCTCTACAATACAACACATTATTACACACTACTCTACCACAACATATCTTCAATACAACACATTATTACACATTACTCTACCACAACATATCTACAATACAACACATTATTACACACTACTCTACCACTACATATCTACAATACAACACATTATTACACACTACTCTACCACAACATATCTTCAATACAACACATTATTACACATTACTCTACCACAACATATCTACAATACAACACATTATTACACACTACTCTACCACAGCATCTCTACAATACAACACATTATTACACACTACTCTACCACAACATATCTACAATACAACACATTATTACACACTACTCTACCACAACATATCTATAATACAACACATTATAACACACTACTCTACCACTACATATCTACAATACAACACATTATTACACACTACTCTACCACAACATATCTACAATACAACACATTATTACACACTACTCAACCACAACATATCTACAATACAACACATTATAACACACTACTCTACCACTACATATCTATAATACAACACATTATAACACACTACTCTACCACAACATATCTACAATACAACACATTATTACACACTACTCTACCACAACATATCTACAATACAACACATTATTACACACTACTCTACCACAACATATCTACAATACAACACATTATTACACACTACTCTACCACAACATATCTACAATACAACACATTATTACACACTACTCAACCACAACATATCTACAATACAACACATTATTACACACTACTCTACCACAACAGCTCTACAATACAACACATTATTACTACTCTACCACAACATATCTACAATACAACACATTATTACACACTACTCTACCACAACATATCTACAATACAACACATTATTACTACTCTACCACAACATATCTACAATACAACACATTATAACACACTACTCTACCACAACATATCTATAATACAACACATTATAACACACTACTCTACCACAACATATCTACAATACAACACATTATTACACACTACTCTACCACAACATATCTTCAATACAACACATTATTACACATTACTCTACCACAACATATCTACAATACAACACATTATAACACACTACTCTACCACAACATATCTACAATACAACACATTATTACACACTACTCTACCACAACATATCTACAATACAACACATTATTACTACTCTACCACAACATATCTACAATACAACACATTATTACACACTACTCTACCACAGCATCTCTACAATACAACACATTATTACACACTACTCAACCACAGCATCTCTACAATACAACATATTATTACTACTCTACCACAACATCTCTACAATACAACACATTATTACACACTACTCAACCACAGCATCTCTACAATACAACACATTATTACACACTACTCTACCACAACATATCTGTATCTACAATACAAATCCATAATACAGTAATATAACAATATTACAATGTAAGTGTGTGTAGAGTGCGTGTGTTAGCGTGTCTTCACAGTCCGCGCTGTTTTCCTTATGAGGTGTAGTTTTCTTTTTTCTTTTTTTTCTTGCATTAGTTACAGTGCCTTCAGAAATTAAGAAAAAATGACAAGCCGAAATGTCAATAAGTATTCAACCCCATTTATGGCAAGCCTAAATAAATTCAAGAGTAAAAATGTGCTTAATAAGTTGCAAGGACTCACTCAGTGTGCAATAATAGTGTTTAACATAATTTTTTAATCACTACCTCAACTCTGTACCCCACACACACACAATTATCTGTAAGGTCCCTCAGTTGAGCAGTGAATTTCAAACACAGATTCAACCACAAAGACCAGGGAGGTTTTCCAATGCCTCGCAAAGAAGGGCACCTTTTGATAGAGATTGAAACATGTAAACAAAGAAGACCTTGAATATCCCTTTGAGCATGATGAAGTTATTAATGACTCTTTGGATGGTGTATCAGTACACCCAGTCACTACAAAGATACAAGCGTCCTTTCTAACTCATTTGCTGGAGAGGAAGGAAAACGCTCAGGGATTTCTCAGTGAGGCCAATGACGACTTTAAAATATTTACAGCGTTTAATGGCTGCGATAGGAGAACTGAGGATGGATCAACAAAATTGTAGTTATTCTACAAGACTAACCTAATTGACAGACTGAAAAGAAGGGAGCCTGTGCAGAATAAACATATTCCAAAAGATGCATCCTGTTTGTAGCACATTTACTAAAGTAACACTGCAAAAAATGCAGGAAATTTTAGGTCTTTTGTGTGAAAATGTTGTGTAACTTCCGGTGCGCATTTACAGTGAACACTGAGGCTATACCCTTACAGTTTTAGACAGTAGCCTTGTGGCCAATGTTCCCTCAAAAATATCAACAGTGAGCAAATTTCAGGTCTGCTGAGCTCAAACTTGAATATTGTGTGGAGTACAGGCTGAGTCGTGCGCAATGTAATATTTTGTTTCGGTATTTTGCATTGAAAGTGGCAAATATGCCTAGACACTTTTACCCCTACCAACATGTACATACTGTGTTACTTCAATTACCTCAACTACCGCGTACCACTGCACATTGACTCGGTACTGGTACTGGTACTCCTTGTATATAGGCTTTTTTTTTATTGTTACTATTTCATTGGAAAGTCTACATCTGTTGTTTTCGGGGCATCCAACAATACAGTGTGTTGCAGCGATTTTACTTATTGTGGTTGACGTGTATAGTGTTAAGTCATCAGCATACATAGACACACAGGCTTTACTCAGTGCCAGTGGCAGGTCATAAGTAAACATTTAAAAAAGTAAGGGGCCTAGACAGCTGGCCTGGGTAATGCATGACTCTACCTGGATTATGTTGGAGAGGATTCCATTAAAGAACCCCTTCTGTGTTCTGTTGGACAGGTAACTCTCCATCCACGATATAGCAGGGAATATTTAACCATAACACATGAAGTACTTTTTTCCAGCAGCACATTTTGATCGATAATATCAAAAGCTACACTGACGTGTAACAAGACAGCTCCCACAATTTTCTTATTATCCATTTCTTTTAGCGAATCATCAGTCATTTGTGTAAGTGCCGTACATGTTTAGTGCCCTTCCCTATAAGCATGCTGAAAGTCTGTCAATTTGTTTACCGTGAAATACACTGAACAAAAATATAAACACAACATTTAAAGAGTTGGTGCCATGTTTCATGACCTGAAATTATAGATCCCAGACATGTCCCATATGCACAACAGCTTATTTCGCTCAAATGTTGTGCACAAGTTAGTTTACATCCATTAGTGAGCATTTCTCCTTTGCCAAGATAATCCATCCACCTGACAGGTGTGGCATATCAAGAAGCTTAGTAAACAGCATGATCAGCACACAGGTGCACCTTGTGCTGGGGACAATAAAAGGCCACTCTAAAATGTGCAGTTTTGTTACACAACACAATGCCATAGATTTGTCACATGTTATAGGAGTGTGCAATTGGCATGCTAACTGCAGGAATGTCCACGAGCTGTTGCCAGATAATTTAATGTTCATGTTTCTACTATAAACTGCCTCCAACGTCGTTTTAGAGAATTTGGCAGTACGTCCAACCGGCCTCACAATCCTAGACCAAGTGTAACCACGCCAGCCCAGGACCTCCACATCCGGCTTCTTCACCTGCCGAATCGTCTGAGACCAGCCACCCAGACAGTTGATGCAACTGTGGGTTTGCCCAACCAAATAATTTCTGCACAAACTGTCAAACCGTCTCAGGGAAGCTCATCTGCTTGACCGTTGTCCTCACCAGGGTCTTGACCTAACTGCAGTTCAGCATTGTAACCATCTTCAGTGGGAAAATGCTCACCTTCACTGGCATGCTGGAGAAGTGTGCTCTTCACTGATGAATCCTGGTTTCAGCTGTACCGGGCAGATGGCAGACATGGTGTTGTCTGGGCGAGTAGTTTGCTGAGGTCAATGTTGTGAACAGTGTGATGGGGTTATGTTATGGGCAGGCATAAGCTATGGCAATTTGAATGCACAGAGATCCTGAGGCCCATTGACATGCCATACATTCACTGCCATCACCTTATGTTTCAGCATGATAATGCGCAGCCCACTGTCTCCAGGATCTGTACACAATTCCTGGAATCTGAAACTGTCGCAGTTCTTCCATGGCCTGCATACTCACCAGATATGCCGTTGAGCAGGTTTGGGATGCTCTGGATTGGCGTGTACGACAGCGCGTTTCAGTTCCCACCAACTTCCAGCAACCACTCACAGCCATTGAAGAGGAATGGGACAACATTCCACAGGCCACAATCAACAGCCTGGTCAACTACGCAATGGAGATGTCACGCTGCATGAGGCTAATGGTGATCACACCAGAAACTGACTGGCCCCTACATTTTTTTAAAAGGTTTTTGTGGCCAACAGATGCATACCTGTATTCTCAGTCGTGTGAAATCCATAGATTAGGGCCTAATTTATTTATTTAAATTGACTGATTTCCTTATATGAACAGTAACAGTAAAATCTTTGAAGTTGTTGCATGTTGCGGTTATATTTTTGTTCAGTGTAGCATTGTATCTAGCTGACCAGTGGCTTCATCCATTTGTCTGCGTCTTTGCTCAATGATGCTAAGATCCCTTCATGCGCCAGTACTGTGTCCAACTCTAATCCATTTGGTGTGCGAAGACAGAAATTAGAGGATAGAGAGGGTAAGAGAAGCAGAAAGAGAGTGGCTGACGGGAGAGAAAGAGACGGGAAGATTACAAATACGCCATCCAAATGATGTATATACAGTTGGGCAAAAAAGTATTTAGTCAGCCACCGATTGTGCAAGTTCTCACACTTAAAAAGATGAGAGAGGCCTGTAATTTTCATCACCGGTACACTTCAACTATGAAAGACAAAATGAGAAAAAAAATCCAGAAAATCACATTGTAGGATTTTTAATGAATTTATTTGCAAATTATGGTGGAAAATAAGTATTTGGTCACCTACAAACAAGCAAGATTTCTGGCTCTCACAGACCTGTAACTTCTTCTTTAAGAGGCTCCTCTGTCCTCCACTTGTTACCTGTATTAATGGCACCTGTTTGAACTTATCAGTATAGAAGACACCTGTCCACAACCTCAAACAGTCACACTCCAAACTCCACTATGGCCAAGACCAAAGAGCTGTCAAAGGACACCAGAAACAAAATTGTAGACCTGCACCAGGCTGGGAAGACTGAATCTGCAATAGGTAAGCAGCTTGGTTTGAAGAAATCAATTGTGGGAGCAATTATTAGGAAATGGAAGACATACAAGACCACTGATAATCTCCCTCGATCTGGGGCTCACCCCGTGGGGTCAAAATGATCACAAGTACGGTGAGCAAAAATCCTAGAACCACACGGGGGGACCTAGTGAATGACCTGCAGAGAGCTGGGACCGAAGTAACAAAGCCTACCATCAGTAACACACTATGCCGCCAGGGACTCAAATCCTGCAGTGCCAGACATGTCCCCCTGCTTAAGCCAGTACATGTCCAGGCCCGTCTGAAGTTTGCTAGAGAGCATTTGGATGATCCAGAAGAAGATTGGGAGAATGTCATATGGTCAGATGAAACTAAAATATAACTTTTTGGTGGTAACTCAATGCTGAGTTGCATCCAAAGAACACCATACCTACTGTGAAGCATGGGGGTGGAAACATCATGCTTTGGGGCTGTTTTTCTGCAAAGGGACCAGGACGACTGATCCGTGTAAAGGAAAGAATGAATGGGGCCATGTATCGTGAAATTTTGAGCAAGGGCATTGGGCATTGAAGATGAAACGTGGCTGGGTCTTTCAGTATGACAATGATCCCAAACACACCGCCCGGGCAACGAAGGAGTGGCTTCGTAAGAAGCATTTCAAGGTCCTGGAGTGGCCTAGCCAGTCTCCAGATCTCAACCTCATAGAAAATCTTTGGAGGGAGTTGAAAGTCTGTGTTGCCCAGCAACAGCCCCAAAACATCACTGCTCCAGAGGAGATCTGCATGGAGGAATGGGCCAAAATTCCAGCAACAGTGTGTTAAAACCTTGTGAAGACTTACAGAAAACGTTTGTCCTCTGTCATTGCCAACAAAGGGTATATAACAAAGTATTGAGAAACTTTTGTTATTGACCAAATACTTATTTTCCACCAGAATTTGCAAATAAATTCATTAAAAATCCTACACTGTGATCTTCTGGATTTTTTTTCTTCTAATTTTGTCTGTCATAGTTGAAGTGTACCTATGATGACAATTACAGGCCTCTCTCATCTTCTGACTAAATCCTTTTTTACCCCACTGTAAACCCTGGATTGCCAATATGCTGCCACCAGTCAGCCATATTGGCATTCCTCAGTAGGAACAGTCCTCCATAGGAATGAATGGAATTCAATGAAATTATTAAAGCACAAAATGTAAGAGGTTTTTGTTGTAGTGGGGACAGTAACATTAGAAGATTAAAACAAGTGTACTTTAAGGAACATTTTTGTATTTATTCTTCTTTTTAATGTTTAGTGCAAGATAATTTAATAGTATGCATTGTCTGTAATGATCATTGCAAAAACAATTCTAGACATAAATGCATTTCAAAAGCTTCCATAATTTGTTGTACAATTATGTGGAAGTGCCAAGATGGCGTCGCGGTTGCTTTAAAACAGCGCCCCCTTTCAGTCATCTAATGTATACATAAATCATGCTCCATCCCCACCAACAGGGGTTCACTGGCTCACAGATGGCCCAGTTGGCAGGCTAGCAGCCCAGCCAGATACAGTTCTACTCCCAGCCCTGTCCTCCATAGTACACCCAGGCCTCATTACCTCACCATCACCGTCACTGTCACAGCAGAGCTCGAAAGAACACAGTCATTTAAATACAAGCAACCCAAATGTCGGTTTCTTGCTCGTGGATTTGTTAATGGACTGTTAGTTTTGTAACAATCACTGTGTGTGTGTGTTTGGCCACTGTTAAAGTTAATAATTTGTCCATCTCTTAAAGTGGGTTTTAAGGGATGGACAATCATTTTTGCATCACCCCATCAGAATATAATGTACTTCATTGTACATTCAGATTTTTAAAGAGAGGTTAGCTTTCGAAAAGCCCAGAATGTACGAATTAACGATTTACAAAACTGAAGATCTTGCCTTTTGGTGTCGCGTGTCCTTGAAGGAATTTAGTGTAGAACATGACTGACAATTGGCAAGCGTGTGTTCTGCTAAGGGAAATCAATAGCATAGAGGAACAAAGTCTACCAGGCCACCATGGGTCTCGTCTGGTAACCTGTAATAGAAAATGAAAGGCCCTGCTTGTGCTGTGTTACTCGCTCTCTCCCTTTCTCTTTCTCTCCTCTCTCCCCATCCTCCCTTTCTTTCGTTTTCCCCTTCTCTCGCCCCCATTTTCTCTCTCTCTCGCCCCCATTTTCTCTCTCTCTCGCCCCCCTTTTCTCTCTCTCTCGCTCATTCATCAATTTTTTGACTACGCCCCTTCGTCAGTAATTGGTCAACAGTAGGGATTCTACAATAGTGTTGTCATTCAACAATAGACGACTCGTTTTCTTGGACATTTTGTCACTTGAGAAATATTACACCGAATATCTTAGTTGCAGTACCTTCAGAAAGTACCTTTTCCACATTTTGTTGTGTTACAGCCTGAATTAGAAATTGATTAAATGTAGATTTTCTGACACTCGCCTACACACAATATGGCTGTCCCCGACAACATCAACAAATGTTAGTCGACAGAGAGTTGTCTGTTCCATCGCCCAATCAATTGGTCGACATTTTATAATACAGTCAACTACATGTAGGCTACTGAGCTTGTTTGATGCTTTAAGCACTGCGACGACAAATGAAGACACAAATTACTAAAGAGGGGGAGCCAGAGATCAATATAGCCTAACCAGAAGAAAAAATCCTGTTCCCTACCCTCTTCCCCTTGCTTGCTGCTGCTGGCCTTCACAGATTCTGCCGTTAAGCTCCAGAAGGTGCGGGTAATGGGCTACACCATCAGTTGGCAACGTTTTCCTTTTGGTGTGCCATTTCTACTAAGTTATCGTACCATTTCTACTGACCTGCGTGCCAGTTATTTTAGGCGCAGTATTTGCAGCATACTGCAGTTATGCTGTACTTTAACTGTAGTTATAATGCAATTATACTGCACTCTGACTGCTGTCTTTTTTCGTGATGGAAATTCTACAAATCTAAAAGTAACTTCTGTTGCCATTGCCAATATTTAACAATAGCCTACATAAAGCCAACAAATAAAAACATTACAGCCCGCAAGTATAAAATATCCTGATTTTAAAATATCCTAATCATCACATTGGCTATGCGTGGCCAATCTGCAAGGAACTTGAAACATTGTATTAACTTGGTCTGGTGTGAAGCTTGTGCTAGCAAACTTACAACATTGTATAAAATATTCTGGGCCCTCAGTTTCCTGTGCCAGTGAGCTCCAGACAGAAAGTCACTGCTGTAGGCTGTTTACGCAAGGGATAAGAAGGTAGGCCTATTTTATGAAGTTTCCACCAGATCAGAGCTTGACATTTTTTCCACTTTCATGCTGTAGTAATCGAAAGCGAGAGAGCTGTAAAGATTACATTGAGGAACTATTGTCATTCTCAATGGATGTAAAAACAGACTTTGTTTACTTGCTGTTTGAGGTAAAGAAAAAAATTACTTTGAGAAGCTCCACAATGATGATGAGTTAAGACAATCAGAAATAGTATCAGATACCCAAATGGGCACATTTTATAGGGCTACATTTGCACGCAGGCCAGGTAGACTAGTACTACTTCTATATGCATACTAAAGTGCGTGTCCTTACTCAAGATTGACAGGAGCGCTCCGAACAGAAGACAATTAATAAATGTACAATTCGTAAATGGAATAGGAAAGAAATTACACGTTTTTCTGACAAGTGTAGTCTAGGTTGTGCGCTCTGCAAACGTGTCCACTCCTACAATGACAACTTTAAAACTGTAACATTAATATATTGAATGCATTAACATAATTACCTTAACAAAACAAACATTGTAGATTAGAAATGATGGGAAACAACGGTAAATGTACTACTGGTGATACTGGTGTGCCCTCCCCTCAGCCTACCAATGGATTAGTCCACTGACAGGCATGAATCAGACAGGTGTCTCAAGTGCCATAATTCCTTTAAATAAATGTGCCACTTCTCAACTAAAAAAAACCTTAGGCTGTTGGTCGACCATCAACAAAACAATTGACTAAATGTGGTCAGCCCTAACACTCAGTACCCCATAGTGTTAAAGTGGACTCATGTTTATCTTTACAAATTAACCTTTAACCTCAACAACATTCCTCTGAAAAGGCAGTTCAATTCAAAAATATTTTGGGGAAATATGTAACTTTCACACATTAACAAGTCCAATACAGCAAATTAAAGATAAACATCTTGTTAATCTACCCATCGTGTCCGATTTCAAAAATGCTTTACAGCTAAAGCACAACATATGATTATGTTAGATCGCCGCCAAGTCTGAAAAAGATTCCAGCCAAAGATAGGAGTCACAAAAAGCAGAAATATAGCTAAAATTAATTACTAACCTTTGATTTTCATCAGATGACACTCATAGGACATCATGTTACACAATAGATGTATGTTTTGTTTGATAATGTGCATATTTATATCCAAAAATCTCAGTTTACATTGGCGCCTTACGTGCAGTAATGTTTTGATTCCAAAACATCTGGTGATTTTGCAGAAATACTAATAATAAATATTGATAAAAGAAACTAGTGTTATTCACAGAATTAAATATAGACTTCTCCTTAATGCAACAGTGTGTCAGATTTCAAAAAAGCATAATCTGAGAACGGCGCTCAGAGCCCAAAACAGCCAGAGGAATAGCCGCCATTTTGGAATCAACAAAGTTAGAAACAACACCATAACAATCCCCTAACCTTTGATGTTCTTCATCAGAAGGCACTCCCAGGAATCCCAGTTCGACAATGACTGATTTGTTCCATAATTTATGTCCAAATAGCCACTTGTTATTAGCGTGTTCAGCCCAGTAATCCATCTTCATGAGGCGCGAGCATTTCATCCAGACAAAAACTCAAAGTTCCGTTACAGTCCTTTAGAAACATGTCAAACGATGTATGTTTTTAACATAAAACATCAATAATGTTCCAACCGGAGAATTCCTTTGTCTTCAGAAAGAGCACTGGAACGCGAGGTAACTCTGTCGGTACCGTGCGTCATGAGGCCAAGGCTCTCTGCCAGACCACTGACTCAGAGGTCTCATGAGCCCCTCCTTTATAGTAGACGGTCAAAAGACGGTTGAATTCTAAGAAGCCCTAGGAAGTGCAACCTCATCCATATCTCAATGTGTACTCGGTAGGCCAATCTTTGAAAAACTACAAAACTCAGATGTCTCTTCCTGGTTGGATTTTTCTCAGGTTTTCGCCTGCCATAGGAGTTATGTTATACTCAGACATCATTCAAACAGTTTTAGAAACTTCAGAGTGTTTTCTATCCAATACTAATAATAATATGCATATATTAGCATGTGGGACAGAGTAGGAGGCAGTTCACTCTGGGCACGCTATTCATCCAAAAGTGAAAATGCTGCCCCCTATCCCATTAATAAGCAATTAAAAGCTGAAATGTCTTGAGTCAATAAGTATTCAACCCCTTTATGACAAGCCTAAATAACTTTAGGAGTAAAAATGTGCTTAACAAGTCCCATAAGTTGCATGGACTATAATAGTATTTAGATAGCCAGTATGAGGGTTTGCACTTAGGTTAGAATGAAAGGTGGCCGGTACGTGGAGGAGAAAATATCTGTAGAGTTCAAAAAGTACTCGCACTCAAAACCATGAAAAGGAATAACCCAAGGAGTCCGAGATGATGTAAAAAATAATGTCATTAGTTAAATCCATGCTCGAAATAATACATAAAGTGAAAGTGCAAGGTGCTGAATAAAATGAAAAGGGAACAGAGCATACGTTTCGGCCTTATGTCTTCATCTGTGCTGTAGAAACAAATTAACAACACAAGTACTTAAGACACACCTGCTGTGCGTAACAGGCGCAGGCAGATAGTTGATTAGAGACTGGCGAATCGGAAGTCAATGCATATTAACAAGGGATATATAGAAGAGTATCAAAAATTGACCATTCAAATGTCACATAAAACTGGAAAGAGACAACAGTCTGGGCTATATAATATCAGAAGCAATAGATATGAAGTACTCAAGTAGGCGAAACATTTCTTTGTACAGCACTGTCGTAGGCATAAGGCCGAAACGTGTGCTCCGTTCCTATTTCATTTTGTTTAGCACCTTGCATTTTCACTTTTTTAAATATTTTGAGCATGGATTCAATTAATTCTATTTTTTTTTTCCATTGCGGCCTCCTTGGGTAATTCCTTTTTCATGCTTTTGGGTGCGAGTACTTTTTGAATGATGTTCCAAAACATGCATATTGTTTGAAATAAGACACTAACGGAAAACTGCAAAGAATGTGGCTACTTTGAATGCAAAGTATTATGTTTTGGGCAAAACCAACACAACACATCACTGAGTACCACTTCATATTTTCAAGAATGGTGGTGGCTGCATCATGTTATGGGAATGCTTGTCATCAGCAAGGACTAGGGAGTTTTTTAGGATGAAAAGAAACGGAATAGAGCTAAGCACATGCACAATCTTAAAGGGAAACCTGATTCAGTCTGCTTTCCAACAGACACTGGGAGACAAATTCACCTTTCAGCAGGACAATAATGTAAAACACAAGGCGAAATATATGCTGGAGCTGCTTACCAAGATGCCATTGAATGGTCCTGAGTGGCCTAGTTAAAGTTTTGACTTAAATCGGCTTGAAAATCTATGGCAAGATTTGAAAAAGTCTAGTAATGACCAACAATTGAGGTGCAAATCTCTTTAGACTTACCCAGAAATACTCACAGCTGTAATTGCTACCAAAGGTGATTCTAACCTGTATTGGCTCAGGGGTATGAATACTGCATCTTGATAGTTATGTTTGATGATCCTAGTTGTTTGTTGCTTCTTTTGAAACATTTGAGAGGAGCAGGGGTGTGCTGTACATGAGGGTCATTCATTTAATTTTAAAGTGACCTTGTTGGGGTATCGATCTAAAAAATAAAAAAAATAAAAAATCCCACATCAAGGTGTGAACACCTGGGCCAAGGGGAGCTGGGCGGGCAGGCAGGCAGGCAGCGCTCCATGTGTGGAATATTGACCTGATATCCTCTGACTGGCTTAATTCTGAGGTGGAGAGACCCTCCAGGCGCTGAGGTCAGGACAGGGAGACCAACAAACATGGCCGTCATCAAAAGATATAGCCAGCCTCACCAAACCCTCAACAAGCAGGATCAGGTAGCAGACTGACTGGCAGCCAAGTGGGCAAATAAGTCCTGTTTTGGTGATGAAATAAATCAGTGATCCCTCCCACTGTTTTTTTAAAACCAGTTCAAAGAAGAAACAGATTCACTGTCAGCAATTCACTCCCCCTTGTGTCACACAGCAGCATTGTTGGATTTAATTGACTTTTTCTTCAGACCAAATGATTAACTGTCAAGAGGAAAGGTTATTGTATTTTCTACCATTTGTTGCACAGAGCCACACAAACTCAAAAAACTTGACATCATTCCTTATGGTGACATATCAGTGGGCTAATAGTTTGGGATGTTAAATTATGAGCCTCTACGTGTCTTTGACATGTTTGCTGTGAATAGGCTATATGATGTGAAAATGGCAGTGCATTTTATTGCGAGGCTGACTTCCCTCTTTCTCTCACTATCTTGTTCTGTTCTCCATCTCAACTTGTCAGATTTATTTTTTTCCTCTCGGGACCATGGAGGACGTCAGTCACATCCAGACCCACTTGTTGCTTGGAAACTGTTACTTTTTTTAATCGTGTCTCCAATTTGTTGTGTGCTCTGCTCTCTACAGTATGCGATCTGCTGCCCACTCTCTCGCTAAATAAAACGGCCCACCATCTGTGAGCCTATGCTGCAGCCACGGACAGAAATGCACTTTTCCTTTTCCTAATTAACCACACTAGGCCAGCTCATCGGGGTCCAAAGTGGAGCTCTGTTCTGCCCACTGAGTCATACTTTTATTCTTGGTGTCAGGAGAGCACTTTGTAAACGTAGGAAGTATAGCTGCCTAGGTAGGGAGTCTGCTAGTCTCATTTGTATAATATGTAATAGTAGTGTGTCAGTCATTTCAAACACATTTTGAAACATTCAGAAAATATTAAGTAGAGAGTACCTGAGTGTAGAGAGAAGTCTTAGACTCTATGCTTGTGCTTATTGTAGTTAGATTATGTTGGACATATTCCCGTCAACATTTGTTCAGGAAGGAGACCCAGATCAATTCCTCATGTAAGCGTACGTGCACCTGTGCGTCTGTGTGTGAGCGCACTGCTAGGCTTTCGTCTGTCCCATTTTTTTGGATAGACGGAGCCATTAGTTGATGTTTGTATTTTAGCGCCTCGTTCGTGTAGGTTATGTAGTACTTTGGAGCTCCACACACTCACTCTGTTTGGACCTCCACAGAGAGAAGGCATCATGGACTATAACAAGGTGATTCACAATCTGCTCCCACAAATGTATCAACTGAGGCTTTTAGGAATGACAAATTGTCTTAAGTAGAGCCCGGGTCTACATTCCAAGCCACATGTTCTATTGATACCGTTATATTCCTTTGAGACTGGAGAAATCTGCAGGTCTCAAATGAAAGATTACTTTATTACTTTAATATATTATATAACGTAAGTAGCCTAGTACTTAGCCTAGTACTTTATTTAAATATAGTTGATGTCAATCCGCCTTGGAAAAGAAAACCGAGAGGAATCCAATTGTTTACAGTACCGGTACAATCTCCAGTGCACACAGAAAGTATTCAGACAGCTTGACCTTTTCCTCATTTTGTTATGTTACAGCCTTATTCTAAAATTGATTTAATATTTTTCACCTCACCAATCTACGCACAATACCCTATAATGACAAAGCAAAAATGTTTTTTCAACTTTGCAAATGTATAAAATAAAAAAAAACGGAAATATCACATTTGCTTAAGTATTCAGACCCTTTACTCAGTACTTTGTTGAAGCACGTTTGGCAGTGATTACAGCCTCGAGTCTTGGTGTTGGGGTAAATGGGGCGGCAGGTAGCCTAGTGGTTAGAGCGTTGGAATAGTAAGTTGCAAGATCGAATCCCCGAGCTGACAAGGTACAAATCTGTCGTTCTGCCCCTGAACAAAGCAGTTAACCCACTGTTACTAGGCCATCGTTGAAAATAAGAATTTGTTCTTAACTGACTTGCGTAGTTAAAGGTTAAGGAAAAAAATGCATAAGGCATTCAGTTGTACAACTGACTAGGTATCCCCCTTTCCCTTTCTTGGGTATGACGCTACAAGCACACCTGTATTTTGGGAGTATACATTATTCTCTGAAGATCCTCTCAATCTTTGTCAGGTTAGATGGGGAACGTCGCTGCACAGCTGTTTTCAGGTCTCTGCAGGGAATTTCGATCAGGTTAAAGTGCGGGCTCTGGCTGGGCCATTCAAGGACATTCAGAGACTTGTCCCGAAGCCACTCCTGCATTGTCTTGGCTGTGTGCTTGGGGTCGTTCTCCTGTTGGAAGGTGAACTTTTGCCACAGTCCGAGGTCCTGAGCGCTCTGGAGCAGGTTTTCATCAAGGATCTCACTGTACTTTGTCCGCGATCCTGACTAGTCTCCCAGTCCCTGCCTCTGAAAAACATTCCCACAGCATGATGCTGCCGCCATCATTTTATTATTATTATTTTCACATTTTTTTAACCAGGTAGGCTAGTTGAGAACAAGTTCTCATTTACAACTGCGACCTGGCCAAGATAAAGCAAAGCAGTGCGACACAAACAACACAGAGATACACATGGGATAAACAAGCGTACAGTCAATGACACAATAGGGGGGAAAAAGTCTATATACAGTGTGTGCAAATGACATGAGGTTAGGCAATAAATAGGCCATAGTAGCAAAGTAATTACAATTTAGCAGATTAACACTGGAGTGATAGATGAGCAGATGATGATGAGCAGATGATGGTGTGTAAGTAGTGATACTGGTGTGCAAAAGAGCAGAAAAGTAAATAAAAACAGTATGGGGATGAGGTAGGTTGATTGGGTGGGCTATTTACAGATGGACTATGTACAGCTGGAGCAATCGGTTAGCTGCTCAGATAGCTGATGTTTAAAGTTAGTTAGGGAAATGTAAGTCTCCAGCTTCAGCGATTTTTGCAATTCATTCCAGTCACTGGCAGCAGAGAACTGGAAGGAAAAGCGGCCAAAGGAGGTGTTGGTTTTGGGGATGACCAGTGAGATATACAGTGGGGCAAAAAAGTATTTAGTCAGCCACCAATTGTGCTATGTCTCCCACTTAAAAAGATGAGAGAGGCCTGTAATTTTCATCATAGGTACACTTCAACTATGACAGACAAAATTAGAAAAAAAATTGAGAAAATCACATTGTAGGATTTTTAATGAATTTATTTGCAAATTATGGTGGAAAATAAGTATTTGGTCACCTACAAACAAGCAAGATTTCTGGCTCTCACAGACCTGTAACTTCTTCTTTAAGAGGCTCCTCTGTCCTCCACTCGTTACCTGTATTAATGGCACCTGTTTGAACTTGTTATCAGTATAAAAGACACCTGTCCACAACCTCAAACAGTCACACTACAAACTCCACTATGGCCAAGACCAAAGAGCTGTCAAAGGACACCAGAAACAAAATTGTAGACCTGCACCAGGCTGGGAAGACTGAATCTGCAATAGGTAAGCAGCTTGGTTTGAAGAAATCAACTGTGGGAGCAATTATTAGGAAATGGAAGACATACAAGACCACTGACCATCCCCCTCGATCTGGGGCTCCACGCAAGATCTCACCCGTGGGGTCAAAATGATCACAAGAACGGTGAGCAAAAATCCCAGAACCACACGGGGGGACCTAGTGAATGACCTGCAGAGAGCTGGGACCGAAGTAACAAAGCCTACCATCAGTAACATACTACGCCGCCAGGGACTCAAATCCTGCAGTGCCAGACGTGTCCCCCTGCTTAAGCCAGTACATGTCCAGGCCCGTCTGAAGTTTGTTAGAGAGCATTTGGATGATCCAGAAGAAGATTGGGAGAATGTCATATGGTCAGATGAAACCAAAATATAACTTTTTGGTAAAAACTCAACACGTCGTGTTTGGAGGACAAAGAATGCTGAGTTGCATCCAAAGAACACCATACCTACTGTGAAGCATGGGGGTGGAAACATCATGCTTTGGGGCTGTTTTTCTGCAAAGGGACCAGGACGACTGATCTGTGTAAAGGAAAGAATGAATGGGGCCATGTATCGTGAGATTTTGAGTGAAAACCTCCTTCCATCAGCAAGGGCATTGAAGATGAAACGTGGCTGGGTCTTTCAGCATGACAATGATCCCAAACACACCGCCCGGGCAACGAAGGAGCGGCTTCGTAAGAAGCATTTCAAGGTCCTGGAGTGGCCTAGCCAGTCTCCAGATCTCAACCCCATGGAAAATCTTTGGAGGGAGTTGAAAGTCTGTGTTGCCCTGCAACAGCCCCAAAGCATCACTGCTCTAGAGGAGATCTGCATGGAGGAATGGGCCAAAATACCAGCAACAGTGTGTTAAAACCTTGTGAAGACTTACAGAAAACATTTGACAAAGGGTATATAACAAAGTATTGAGAAACTTTTGTTATTGACCAAATACTTATTTTCCACCATAATTTGCAAATTAAATTAAAAATCCTACAATGTGATTTTCTGGATTTTTTTTCTCATTTTGTCTGTCATAGTTGAAGTGTACCTGTGATGAAAATTACAGGCCTCTCTCATCTTTTTAAGTCGGACAACTTGCACAATTGGTGGCTGACTAAATACTTTTTTGCCCCACTGTACCTGCTGGAGCGCGTGCTACGGGTGGGTGTTGTTATTGTGACCAGTGAGCTGAGATAAGGTGGAGCATTACCTAGCATAGACTTCTAAATGACCTGGAGCCAGTGGATCTGGCAACGAATATGTAGCGAGGGCCAGCCGACTAGAGCATACAGGTCGCAGTGGTGGGTGGTATAAGGCGCTTTGGTAACAAAACGGATGCCACTGGGATAGACTACATCCAATTTGCTGAGTAGAGTATTGGAGGCTATTTTGTAGATGACATCGCCGAATTCGAGGAACGGTAGGATAGTCAGTTTTACTAGGGTAAGTTTGGCGGCATGAGTGAAGGAGGCTTTGTTGCGAAATAGAAAGCTGATTCTAGATTTGATTTTGGATTGGAGATCATGCTTCACTGTAGTGATGGTGCCAGATTTCCTCCTGACGTGATGCTTGACATTCAGGCCAAAGAGTTCAATCTTGGTTTCATCAGACCAGAGAATCTTGTTTCTCGTGGTCTGATAGTCCTTGAGGTGCCTGTTGGCAAACTCCAAGTGGGCTGTCATGTGGCTTTTACTGAGACAATTCCTTCGACCTCATGGCTTGGTTTTTGCTCTGACATGCATCAACTGTGGGACTTTATGTACAGTACCAGTCAATAGTTTGGACACACCTACTCATTCAAGAGTTTTTTATTTTTACTATTTTCTACATTGTAGAGAAGTGGTGAAGACATCAAAACTATGAAATAACATATGGAATCATGTAGTAACCAAAAGTGTTAAACAAATCCAAATATATTTTATATTTGAGATTCTTCAAAGTAGTCACTCTCTGCCTTGATGACAGCTTTGCGCACTCTTGCTTTGCACATGCATTCTTTGCACATGTATTCTCTCAACCAGCTTCACCTAGAATGCTTTTCCAACAGTCTTGAAGGATTTCCCACATATTCTGAGCACTTGTTGGCTGCTTTTCCTTCACTCTGCGGTCCAACTCATCCCAAACCATCTCAATTGGGTTGAGGTTGGGTGATTGTGGAGGCCAGGTCATCTGATGCAGCACTCCATCACTCTTCTTCTTGGTCATATCGCCCTTACACACCTGGAGGTGTGTTGGGTCATTGTCCTGTTGAAAAACAAATGATAGTCCCACTAAGCGCAAACTAGACCGGATGGGGTATCGCTGCGGAATACTGTGGTAGCAATGCTGGTTAAGTGTGCCTTAAATTCTAAATAAATCACTGAAAGTGTCACCAGCAATGCACCCCCACACCACCACCTCCATGCTTCACGGTGGGAACCACGCATGCGGAGATGATCCGTTCACCTACTCTGCATCTCACAAAGACATGGCTGCTGGAACCAAAAATCTCAAATTTGGACTCATCAGACCAATGGACAGATTTCCACCATTCTAATATCCATTGCTTGTGTTTCTTGGCCCAAGCAAGTCTCTTCTTATTATTGGTGTCCTTTAGTAGTGGTTTCTTTGCAGCTAACAGACCATGAAGGTCTCCTCTGATCAGTTGATGTTGATGTGTCTGTTACTTGAACTCTTTGAAACATTTTATTTGGGCTGCTCTCTGAAGTGCAGTTAACTCTAATAACATTATCGTCTGCAGCTAATAACATTATTGTCTGCAGCAGAGACAACTCTGGGTTTTCCTTTCTTGTGGCGGTCCTCATGAGAGCCATTTTCACCATAGCGCTTGATGGTTTTTGCAACTGCACTTGAAGAATGTTTTATTGTTCTTGAAATTGTTTAACACTATTTTCTGTTTACTACATGATGTATGTGTTATTTCATAGTTTTGATGTCTTCACTATTGTAGAAAAAAGAGAAGAAAAAAAAACCTGGAATGAGTAGGTGTCCAAACTTTTGACTAGTACTGTATGTAAATAAGGTATTTCTGTTATTTATTTTAAATATATTTGCAAAAATGTCTAAACCTGTTTTTGCTTTGTCATTATTGGTTATTGTGTGTGGATAGATGAGGGGGGAAAAGGTAATTTAATCCATTTTAGAATAAGGCTTTAACATAACAAAATGTGGAAAAGGGGAAGGAGTCTGAATACTTTTTGAATGCACTGTATATCAAATCAAATGTATTTATAAAGCCCTTCTTACATCGGCTGATATCTCAAAGTGCTGTACAGAAACCCAGCCTCAAACCCCAAACAGCAGGCAATGCAGGTGTAGAAGCATGCCAGGGACTCCATATTGACTTGTGAGGTACATAAACTTCTGACAACTTTGATTCGGTGTGAATTGTCCATGTAATGATGATGATTGATTTGTTGTCCATTACAAACTTTCTTGCAGAATAATTAATAAATACTGAAAAGGCTACTAAAACCACAGAAAGGCTCTTAAAATGGAGGATTTGGATTTGCTGTAGCTGAAGTGAGGTTGGTGACTGTTTGTCAGACATGGGAGAAGTCAGTACTCAGTCATTCGGTCAATGTGTACTTGAGCCTCATGTCCTGGTCCTGGCCAGGGTAAAGCAGAGCAGAGAGCCAGGGCCCTGCCTTTATAAAAGGCCTGTCGTCAGTAATGTATTCTCCCTTTGAGCACCTGTCTTGGCAAGTAGCGAGCAGGCCGCCGGAGAGGTTTGACAGCCTTAGAGCCGCCCTGACACAGCCCAACCGCTAAAGACTGGAAAATGTGTGTTGCTGAGGAACCCTCATGAAATATGAATGGATGCTCCTGCGTTTTCTAGACATGTTTAATCACGTTAGAGGATTTTCTAGTCCACGCTCCTACGTTGAACTTAAAGGGGCCTTCCAGGTCTGCAGTATTCAATTGTTTCAAAATGTATTTTGGTTTGTCATCTCTCTGAAGGACTTTTTGAGAGACGTGTGTGTACTTCTCTGAGTAGTGGTTCTGGGTTGATCTACAGTTTATCCTACTTTGACTGGCCATGCAGCAAGACTTTCCTCCTCTCATCATACTGCATAAATACTGCATTTACCTAGTTAGCCTTGAACTGTTTTGGAACCATCACTGTCTTTTACTAATCTGTGCTAACACTTAACAGGAGTACGTTTCTCTCCTTTCTACACTGTAAGTGCACTCGATGGGTTCAGGCGCTCCTTGAAATTTGTTTGCTGATCACCTCTCCAATTAGCTGGTTACAAGAGCTGTGGAAGTGACCAGCCTTTTACAGAAGCCTCTTAGGCCTTCTAACAGGCCGTCTTCTGTGGAGAAACAAATGATTTTCAATGGTGATATTTTCTCCATTAATGCATTTATTCATTTATGCATGGAGGGTTGTTAGATTCTCTGTCACCGGACTTAATACGTATCCTTTTGTTTTTTATTTTGGTGTGCAGAACAATACATCAAGTCAAATGCTTTTGAAGTGTTTTCCTCACTGCACAAATTCAAATACCGAGCACAGTAAGATGACCATTTTCTCTCATAGCTTAGAGCTTACTAATCCACTGAACTGAAACACTGATCAGTTTCCATTTTATTTAGAGCTAGAAAAACATCCAACTGGTCGAATATTTAATAAGAACCGATTTAATGAGCCATCTGAAATGACCATTGCAGATGTCTTGGGGGCACTTCATTTTACGGTACTGCTTCCACAATGTTTGTATGATATTAACAGGAAATTATCTGGCAACAAATTGATATGTTAGAATTCAACACAATTGGTAACTACTGTAACTGGTACTAAATTGTACCCGTGAAACGGTTTAATTATTTAATTGGTTAGCTTATTACTGTGTAATTAACATGTTACCATGTAAGCCTACCATAAGGCTTTCACAGACTCAAACAATGTCAACACAATGTTCTCAGCTTGGGGAAGGAAGCCTGATGAAGACAATTTAGTTGTGAACACCATATTAATGAAAATAGTTTTTTTGTAGATATAGCCAGCCTAATGTCGAGGTAAATGGCTGGTAACATTCGTAAAAAAGACTGCCTCTTTAGGTCTTTAATTTATTGAAACATGAATTTCAAAATGTGTAGGCCTACTTAGTATATTTTGTAACATGCAACATCTTTTGAAACATCTTTCTTTTCTTTTGAAACAACTTTGCCTGAACTGTTGCTCAGTACATGCAAAGTTGTTCTGCTAAGTCTGCCATTGAATCCAACTGGCTTGTTTAAACAAAGGTTTTCTCAGTCACCCCCTCTTTCTCATGTTTGAGTGGAGTCCTGAAAGCCCTCCCAAATATTGTGCTCTCCCTGTCAGTCTGGGACGGTCTTCCCTCCCATTCACCAGCTGAGCCGGATCGCTGACTTGGAGGAATAATTCTGACTGGGTAGAGCAGCCGATAAGCACCGCTATTTTGTTCTAGGGACGCTGCTGCTGTTGGAACAGCTTTGACAAATGAAGCAAGGTTTTTTCTCCCTCTTATCATGCTCCCCCTCTAACCCTTTCTCTCCCTCCTCTCTCTTTCTCTCTCCCTTTTTCTCCATCTTTCCCTCTCTCTCTCCCTCCCTCTCTCTCTGGTACCTAAAGAGGTACATTTCGGCTGTTTCTTTCTTATCCCCTGCTCTTACACAGAGATAGTCAAAGCCCTTTGTAAGCTTTACTCAGCCTTGAAAGATCAAGGTCAATATCTAACAGGGCACACTTTGCAACTCAGTAATTATGTATGTCAAGCGTGTGTCAGATGAAAAGAGGTGTCTGCTCTTTTCCAAGGTTAATTCACGGGAAAGTACAATAAGCCTATTGGGCCATCCAGTGGAGAGCACTGTAGGTTAACCTTCGCCTCAAGGGGAGAGACAAGGGGAAGAAGTCTATGCACATTTCTTTGACATGGCAGTTGGTTAGGAGAGGATTGAACAAGGCTTCATTTGTCGTTGTCTTTTCATCTCTGCTGTCTCTTCCTTTAGGTGACGTTGGGGAAGGTGCTGAAAGCCATCGTGGTGATGAGAAGCTTGTTCATAGACCGGACCATCGTGAGGGGATTCAGCGAGAATGTGTATTCCGAGGATGGCAAGGTATTGTGTTCAGGGTTAAAAGGGAGGTTAGTGCCCAAACAGCTGGATTGGGTTGTACTGCATGAGATGGCGAGGTGCGACCCTCTCTCCATTGAAAAAATATGCATACGGTATTACTTCACATAAGGTATTACATTACAAAAGGTATTACTTTTACACTCAGGTCAAGAGACGTCATACTAGGCATATTATCTGTTCACATCCCAGGAGACTTCAGTTGCAAGGTCTTCACGGGTCCCAAAAAGGTTGATCCATTCTGTAATGGATCCGTGGCTTTCCCACATGACCCAATATGCATCCCGGAGCCAACTAGGTAAAAAACCTGTCGATGTGCCCTTGAGCAAGGGCACGTAACCCTAAATGCTCCTTTAAGTCACTCTGAATAAGAGTGTCTGCTAAATAACTCAAATGTAAAAATATATATATATATATATATATGTAAAATAAAAAAATGAAAGTCCATTAAAAAAAACTTTTTTAAGAGAGACCCGTTCTGAATGTACTCGAGGACAGTTAGACTTGTTCCAAAAAGGCCTGTGGAAAAACAGACCTGTGCCGGTTCGGATTAGAGAGACCCATTCACTTCCGAGAGTAGAAAAAGAGAGAGAGAAACCTGCTAGCGCCATCAAATGATGTCAATTAGCATTTCAGGAGCTTCTAAAGCCATGCCATCATTTTATGGAATTTTCCAAGCTGTTTAAAGGCACAGTCAACTTAGTGTATGTAAACTTATGACCCACTAGAATTGTGATACGGCGAATTATAAGTGAAATAATCTGTCTGTAAACAATTGTTGGAAAAATGACTTGTCATGGCACAAAGTAGATGTCCTAACCTACTTGCCAAAACTATAATTTGTTAACAATACATTTGTGGAGTGGTTGAAAAACAAGTTTTAATGACTCCAACCTACATGTATGTAAACTATAACAAATTATTTAAAAAACTATTGTGTTTATATGTGTAGGATATTCAAAACTTTATAGCCTATTGTTTTATGGTGTTTACTTTCTTAAAACCATAATTGACCACCTCCCGGTTCAGCTGTCAGAAATGTTTGCGCTAAATGCATCAAGACATTGCATTCATATAGGCCTAGGAGTCCACTGTATGATATTCTTCTAAATCTTTTTAAAAGAAGTTTGGTCCTAGCCCTAGAGAGACCGAGATATGCCAGCGCCATGTTCCCAACACCAACTTGCATTCTTTATCCTTGTCTGATAGGCTACTACTGCTATACAGATAGGCCTACATAAAGCTAATTTGTCACATTTTTATCAGAATATTTTTGGGAAAGATAAACATAATATTGTTAGATTAAAGGAGTAACTCTGGTAGGCCTTAAACATTCTTCCTCAAGTTAAACTGTTGGAGCCAGTTGGAGTGCCGGTGTGCACTGCCTTCATAGGCAGCAGGTAACCTAGTGGTTAGAACGTTGGGTCAGTAACCGAAAGGTTGCCTCGATCGAATCACCGAGCTGACAAGGTAGAAATATTTTATGCCCCTGAACAAGGCAGTTAACCCACTGTTCCCCAGTAGGCCGTCATTGTAAATAAGAATTTGTTCTTAACTGACTTGCCTTGTTAAATAATGCTTGAATAAAAAACAAAAAAAATAAATATATATATAGCCATACCACACCAGACCTTGACGAAGGATTCTTAACTGTATTAGGGTAATATAGGGTAATATCAAAAGTAAGGCATCTTTGTTTATACGGAAAATACAAACAGGTTATTGCATCATTAAATAAAGTTTTAAAGCACCTCCTTTTCATGGTTTTAGTGTGAGTGCGAGTAGCCTACCGGCAACACAACATTAGAGTTGGAACTCAATTTGGCCAAAGAAAATATCTCAACAGAATGAAACAAAACATTTGTTGCATATTTAAAAAACTGGTTTAAACCTTCACAAAAGTTAACAGGCTTAGGCCTATATTGCAGCAATTACCAACAAAGGTGGGTTCCTACCGCAGGCCTTAAAAACATGAACTGGCGAACATCCAGAAAAATGAGTTTGTGTGGCGGTGCTGACTAACGGAAAATAAACTATAAACTATCAAAATAGAGTCGCACTCTCCATATATAAACTCCCAGTAATTTATTGGGTATTTACCAATGTTTCGACATAACTGCCGCCTTCAGTGATGGCCTACCCAACAAATGACTGCAATAAGTTATTTATTTTACAACAGGCTTACTTTTAATCTTAAATTAAAAAGACAGATGGAACTTAATTTAGCCAACAAAAATGTCGCAGCAAAAACAAAAACACTTTGAGCATATTTAAAGAACTGGCTTAGATTCTTAAATAGGCCAATAATAATAATGATGAGAAACCAAATTAAAATAAATAAATAAAAGTTAGAAAATTGCATCAAACCTGAATAGCGAGTTGCATACAGTCCATTTTGCCACGCCAACCTTCTCGTCTTTGTTCACTCACAGATTTTCCCCTTGTCGGTTTATTTTCACTATACACTTTCTCCTCTAGCTTTCCTTTTACTTCATTAAAAATGTCCTCCATCTTTGCAATCAACAGCCGCAGACACGTGTGAGGCGAGTGGCCAGAACCAGTTTCAGCTGGACATAAGCTTTACGTTTTATTGAGTTGCTATTGGCTGACATAGAAAGCAAGTTCACACAATTGTCATCACCTCACACATTAAATTAAGAGGCTGGGTCCAGTCAGTAAATCAATTTTAATTGCACATACCCGAGACCTGTGGCCAATATACAAAAGTATGTGGGCACACCTTCAAATTAGGGGATTCGGCTATTTCAGCCACCCCCGTTGCTGACAGGTGTATAAAATCGAGCACACAGCCATGCAATCTCCATGGACAAACATTGGCAGTAGAATGGCCTAAATGAAGAGCTTTCTCTTGAGTGATGATTTGTGCTCCGCCATCTGGCTGTCTGACGGACGGGTCTGGGTTTGGCAGATGCCAGGAGAACGCTACTTCCCCGAACTGTAAAGTTTGGTGGAGGAAGAACAATGGGGTTGGGGCTGTTTTTCATGGTTCAGGCTAGGTCCATTAGTCCCAGTGAAGGGAAATCTTAACGCTACAACATACAATGACATTCTAGACAATTCTGTGCTTCCAACTTTGTGGCAACAGTTTGGGGAAGGCCCTTTCCTGTTTCAGCATGACAATGTCCCCGTGCACAAAGCGAGGTCCATACAGAAGTACCTTTGTCGAGATCCACATACGTTTGGTCATGTAGTGTATCAGACTCGACCCAGATCCAAGACAGAAGTCTGAATTTAGGAACCACTCTGGTCCTGGGTCAGATCTCAGAGTTTCTGGTCTATTGGACCTGTGAAGACCTCTACTTCAGTCTTCTTGAGACTGTACTGGCTACAATGAAGGATCCCTCTGGGCTATGTATTCAAAGGGACCTCATATAGCCTTTTATACAAGGGGGTTGATGGTCTCCAGCTGCTAACGTAAGACGATGCAATCCAGGGTCTGGACCTCCATTCCTCATTGTCAGTTTTCTGTTGGCACGGCTGAATAATTTAGGTGACCACTTCCTCTCTTGCACACTCACATGAAAAACTTGTAAAGGATATGTGACATTGGCTTTCCTCTACGATTTCCACTCTATCAGATTCAACATTAATCCCTAATTAATTTTGAATGTGGCTCTGTGTTGGTGTTTCGCCCTCACTCAGCCAGAGAGTGAGGACTCTTTGAACTGACATCAATATTAGGAGGCCATCAAAGCCACAGAGAACCTTGATCACCATTAATTATGCCAATGAATGGTAGACTTCTGAACCTCCTGCCAGAACAATGCTGTCTGATGTACTCAACTGTGTGTGTGTGTGTGTATGTGTGCGCACACACAAGCACATACATGGATTTAGTGTTTTAAATCGAGCTCTCACATACACTACCGTTCAAAAATGTAGGGTCACTTAGAAATGTCCTTGTTTTTGAAAGAAAAGCACATTTTTTGTCCATTAAAATAACACTAAATTGATCAGAAATACAGTGTAGACATTGTTATCCTCTTGGAGCTAGGGGGCACTATTTCTATGTTTGGAAAAATAACGTTCCCAAAGTAAACGGCCTATTTCTCAGGACCAGATGCTAGAATATGCATATAATTGACAGATTAGGATAGAAAACACTCTAAAGGTTCCAAAACTGTAAAAATATTGTCTGTGAGTATAACAGAACTGATATTGCAGGCAAAAGCCTGAGAAAAATCCAATCAGGAAGTGACTCTTATTTTGAAACCCCTGTGTTCCTATGCATCCCTATTGCTCATTGAAAGGGATATCAACCAGATTCCTCTTTCTATGGCTTCCCTAAGGTGTCAACAGCCTTTAGACATAGTTTCAGGCTTTTATTTTGAAGAATGAGCGTGAACGACCACATTGCGTAAGTGGACAGGTGGGGGCTCTCAGAGTGATTTGTGCGCAAAAGATAGAGGCGACCATTGTTACTCCCAGTCCTAGTGAAAAGCCAACTGTCCCGGTTGATATATTATCGAATAGATATTTGAAAAACACCCTGAGGATTGATTATAAAAAACTTTTTACATGTTTCTGTTGACATTATGGATATAATTTGGAATTTTTGTCTGCGTTGTCGTGACCGCTCTTTCCGGTGGATTACTGGTAATACCTGAGGTATTTGGATATAAAAAATATCTTTATGGAACAAAAGGAACATTTGTTGTCTAACTGGGAGTCTCGTGAGTGAAAACATCCGAAGATCATCAAAAGTAATCGATTAATTTGATTGCTTTTCTGATTTTCGTGACCAAGTTACCTGATGCTAGGTGTACTTATTGTTTTGTCGAGCAATCGATAAACTTACACAAACGCTTGTATTGCTTTCGCTGTAAAGCATAATTTCAAAATCTGAGACGACAGGTGGATTAACAAAAGGCTAAGCTGTGTATTCCTATGTTGCACTTGTGATTTCATGAATATTAATATTTTCTAGTCCTCAACTGGCAGCTTCATTAAATAGTACCCGCACAACACCAGTCTCAACGTCAACAGTGAAGATTCGACTCCGGGATGCTGGCCTTCTAGTGGGGTGTCTGTTTCTCAAACTAGACACTCTAATGTACTTGTCCTATTGCTCAGTTGTGCACCGGGGCCTCCCACTCCTCTTTCTATTGTGGTTAGAGCCAGTTTACACAGCAGTAGTACACAGCAATGTACCAGATCTTGACAATTTCTCACATGGAATAGCCTTCATTTCTCAGAACAAGAATTGTCTGATGAGTTTAGGAAGAAAGTCCATTGTTTCTGGTCATTTTGAGCCGTAAAATCGAACCAAAAAAAGCTGATGCTCCAGATACACAACTAGTCTAAAGAAGGCCAGTTTTATTGATTCTTTAATCAGTACAACAGTTTTCAGCTGTGGTAACATAATCACAAAATACTTTTATAATGATCAATTAGCCTTTTAAAATTAAAAACTTGGATTAGCTAACACAACGTGCCATTGGAACGCAGAAGTGATGGTTGCTGATTATGGGCATCTGTAGATATTCCATAGATATTCCAGCTACAATAGTCATTTACAACATTAACAATGTCTACACTGTATTTCTGATCAAAACAAGGACATTTCTAAGTGATCCCAAACTTTTGAACGGTAGTGTATATGTAACTGCCACAACTTCCCAGGGTACTTTATAGAGATAATGTGCTCCATGGAAAATGTTTTGAAGTCCAGACATTCCCAAAGCTCCACCTAGGATGAGTTAGACAGACACAACAGCAGCCAGGGTTTTGTTTAGGATGTCTCACACCCCCGCCCCTCAGGCTCCAACATCCCTATTTCTGCCGTTTTCTCCACTAATTATCATACGGTAAGAAGCAGCAGGAGCAGCAAGCTGAACCTTCTAGCATACAGAGAGAGAGAGAAAAGGAGAAGGAAAACTGCACTATCAAAGGAGGGCTTCAAAGACTATCGAAGGCATCTCTTGGGTAATTTGTGATCCTGTATTATTTTCCCTTCAAAGGGTCTCTGTGTGTCGGTAGTGGGTAAAGGGACAGAGGGGGATTGAATCCGATTTCTCTAATAAATGCTGACACCAGGCCTGTTTGATATTAGTTTCAGGGTAGTGTTTTGATTTGTTATCGCCTTTGAAAATGTTTGGACGACCTTCGCACAATCTCCTGCCCTTCTCTCCCAGTTCACTGAAGGACCATGCAAGTCACAGGACAGCAGGGGATCCAGAAGAGAGGAGCCATTTGAATTTAAAATATAGACCTGATCAAATTATCAATACAATGTTAATGAATGGTATTACAAAGATTATAGACTTAAGTGAATGTTGATGGTGTAGTCCCGAGGTATTTAATTTTTTTTATATTTATTTATTTATTTATTTATTTAAATTTCTTTATTTAACCAGGTAGGCCAGTTGGGAACAAGTTCTCATTTACAACTTTTCTGTTCTACCTGATAATGAATGGCACACACCTGGTGTCCCAGGTCTAAATCAGTCCCTGATTAGAGGGGAACATTGAAAAAATGCAGTGGAACTGGCTTCGAAGTCCATAATTGAATTTGGGGGAGGTCAGTCTTGATGATGACGACACGTGTACTCCAATCTCATTGTTCTAAATTCTCAAAATTAACACTTGCTGTGATTTGTATCGTATACAACTGAAGAAAATGATGTGTGTGGATTTGAAAATGTACGATTGATTACATAGATATGAGAATAATATCATTTTCTCTCCTCAGCTGGATATCTGGTCAAAGTCAAACTATCAGGTATTTCAGAAGGTGAGACCCTATCTCTATGTTTACTCCAAACGGAGATACAATGCACAACCCTCTGTGGAACCCTCTGTCTCTCTCCCATTGGGCCAGCTGTTGCTGGGTGTTCTCTCCCACTTGTCAAGCCCTGTCATACCAAAATGTACTCTGTTTCCGGTCTGATTTAATTTCAAACTCATTTCTGGCGAGCATATGGGGGTTATGAGTCGTCCTCACTTCCCTCTCATCCTCCCTCACCAAATCTCATCAGGCGGAGTCATCGCCATGGCAGCATATGGGCAGCCAGAAAGCCACACACACCAACGACTGGGATGGAGCCAGCATTAATAGAAAGAGAGCCCCCAATTGTGTTTTTCATAGAGCATTGTCACTTGTGCCCCCTGGCTGTTCAAAGCACAGTATGTTTATTTCTTGATCTCATCCTAATGCTAAGTCAAACAGACCGTGAGGAAGGCGAGAGAAAGGGAGGATGGCACCTCTCAGCTTCCCCTCCCATCTGTCACTGCACTGCCACGGTCTGACTTGTCACCAAAGCCTCTTTGTTAACCGCCCAGTCATATCCTTACATCTTCTTTGAGGAGAAAGCCCCCCTTCTGCTTTGATATGTTTTCCCTGTGCATTTAGTGTACTATATGCCTGCCATGTGCTGCTAATAGCCGTGTCCCTCATGCTTTGCCAGATGGTAAAAATGTAATAGCAATGGACATATTGACTGGACACAGAATAAAACAATACTAGCTATATCGACAGAAGAACTTAGTTACGTAATAGATGGCCCGCAGATAATTGCATGTGGGATGAATATTTGATTTTGATCAAAGTATTAAGAATAAAAAACCCAGTCACTGCCAAGTGAATGTGTAGGAGTGAGAGATGGATACAGTATACGCTATGATTAGTATTGCTCCAATGACAACCATGCAGTAGTCTACCAGAACTCTTTTAGTTATTTTAAAAGTTGAGTAATAAGTACTCTGTCTTTGAAAATATCTTGTTTTTACTTGACCGCTTGAATTGATTATGCTATGTAATGCTTGCTCATAAAACCATATAGAATTGAACATGAACTGGCAGGCTTAATATTATTTTATTGTTTCAGGTTTAGCAGAGACACCTGGAATGTTCTCAAATGTTCATGGGTTTTTACAAGCCCCGTTTTCTCTCTTAAGGTTACGGATCATGCCACCACTGCTCTGCTGCACTACCAACTTCCACAAATGCCCGACGTGGTGGTACGGTCCTTCATGGTGAGCACATTCACAAAGCAAACGCTCTACATAACCCTCTCCCACCCTGTGTCTGAGCTCCTTTACTTGATAATCCACTCTGTCTTTTGTCCCATATCTTCACCATGTACACATAGCCGATGGATTGCACTTCCATTGCTAGTCAGTCCAGGCATCTTATCACACAGTACTGTAACAGTACCTCATTTGATTTAAAGCTCAGAGACTAATTTTTTATAAGGTGAGGAGGGGGTTGAAAATTGTCAGGCTATTACTGAATAACTACTGGTTGAGTCAGACAAAGCTTCCATCTCTCACTGACGCTAGTAGCCAGTCACCACATAGAGTCCAATAGAGGAGGTACCTCAGGAAGCATAGAAAATACTTGTCATTGTTATTGTGTGATGTATCAGGTACCATCGGATGTTCTTACTCCTGGCTTCCCGGAGTGCAGGACGGGGTTATATATTAGTGTTTTGATGTTTTAGTCTTTAAATAGCCCGACTGTCCACTCTGTAGATCCATGCTCTTAGTGCTGAAGTGAGGGAGATTGATTAGCCGCTCCTCTCCGGTGCTGAAAATCAATGAGATACTATTTTGATCTGACCTGGCCAGGGTGTGGGGGCTGGGTAGCACCGCCGTCCTTTAGGGAGGGGTTTCAAACGGTCAGCTCAACGGCTCGGCTTCAGGGCCAACAGCGGGGCACCTCCTTTACTGACCTGTCCTCATTTACAGCTTGACACTGTCCAGAAAGACATGATCACTACATACCCAGACATCACCATGTTTTGAAACGTCTTAAGACATCTTAAAAAGTCAAGACATCTTTAAGGTGCATCTATAGACTGTCTCAATACGTTTGAAGACAATCTTAGAATGAATGAGACGTTTCAAGGCACTATAAATAGTATTTATATGGTTTAGTTGTTTACTTATTGATTCCATGTTTGTCTTGTAGTGATTTGTCAATCACTTACTCATTGCTAGCACAAACTTTACAAACAAATCTGTTTAAAACAGATCACTTCAACACTTGCAGGATACCTCTGATGTGCTAGAGTAGGACCTAAGAACCGTGAAATACAATATTACATTTAAGTATGTGATTATTTCTCAATATATGTAAATATTCAGATAGAAAAGATGGGCAAGACTCCAGGCTCTGTCGCAGCCGGCCACAACCGGGAGACCCATGGGACTGCTCACAATTGGCCCAACGTCGTCCGAGTTAGGGGAGAGTTTGGCTGGCAGGGATGTTCTTGTCCCATCGCGCACTAGGGACTCCTGTGGCGGGCCGGGCGTAATGCAGGCTGACACGACGCCAGGTGTACAGTGTTTCCTCCGACACATTGGTGCGGCTGGCATCCGGGTGAAGCGGGCGTTGTGTCCAGAATCAGTGTGGCTTGGTTGGGTTGTGTTTCGGAAGATGCACGGCTCTCGACCTTCGCCTCTCCCGAGTTCTGTACGGGAGTTGCAACGATGGGACAAGACTGTAACTACCAATTGGATACCACGAAATTGGGAGAAAAAAGGGGCAAAAAAATGTTTGAAATAAAATAGATGGTCATGATAGGAAACTAAATGTACAGATTCATAGAAATAGATGGTCATGATAGGAAGCTAAATGTACAGATTCATAGAAATAGATGGTCATGATAGGAAGCTAAATGTACAAAGTTATTGTGCTGATGTTGCTTCCAGAGGCAGTTTGGAACTCGGTAGTGAGTGTTGCAACCGAAGACAGGCGATTTTTACGCGCTTCAGCATTCGGCGGTCCTGTCCTCTGATCTAAAAGTAAAAGGTGTGAGTACTTTCTGAAGGTACTGTATGTCTGCAATCAATCCTGTTGAAGGGAACAGTTGGCCTAAGTCCCGTCTTAAATAGCTACTAAAACAGTCAAACAAATATGGCTTTTCTGCACCTGTTTCTCAGTTGCTATTCCATAGGCTTGCAGAGACATTTCTCTCTCCTTACACATAACTGTATGTAGCCTTCTGGTTGCAGAGCTAACCTGAGATTGTTGTAATGGGTCTTTTCTCACGCTTCCCAGTGACAGTGGTGAACATTACCCTGGCTGGTGATGAATCTTGGAGCAGGGCTTTAATCCTCTAGATTGATGGTGCCGGTGAATGTGTTCTGCCAGGTGTGTGACTGAGAAGGAGGTGTGGCTGGCTGGAGCCCACTGACTGGCTGGGAGAGAAAGCAGGGGGAGCCCAAGCAGGAGGAGAGGCTCCATTTCACCCCCCTAGGTGGATCAACCGCAGGCCCCCACATTGGGTCTCTCTCGCCATTGTCAGCACATATGCTCATTGTAGTGGCCATCATTGAGTTTTGATAAAAAATGTCATGTTTTACTAGAATCAGTCTATTGGTGAATCCTCCTGACAAATATATCACTGTCCACCAGCCTGAATGTCCCTTTTTGCTCTCCTCGGCAGACCTGGCTAAGAAGCTACATCAAGCTGTTCCAGACCCCTTGTCAGCGCTGTGGAAAGTTTCTGCAAGAGGGACTTCCCCCGACCTGGAGAGACTTTCGTACCCTGGAGGCCTTCCACGACACGTGCAGGCAATGAGGAAATGGTGGGGACAGGTTCCATTGGAAACTGCTCTGACAGCTCATCTCATCATAAGACGAGAGCATGGCAAGACTTCACCTTCTCTTCAACCTCTCTATGTAGAGCAACAACCCCGGGATATATAGACTATCATGCCTGGTAGTCCACTTCCTGGTTGAATAGGCATCAGGTAGCCGACTGGGATGAAGAGAGGGCTCCAGTACGTAGGGGGAATTCCAGTTTACAGACGTCAACATCCAAATTAAAATGCCAAGACTGCCACCGTTGACTCTTCCATCATTAACATGACATGAATGTTGTTTAGGTCTGTAAGTCCCCCTCTCCCCCACTGTGTATGATGATGTCATATTAATGAGTCTACCTTTAACCTAATCTCACACAGCTGACCAAATGTTTGCCTTATAGAGAATTGTTCATTGCTCCTACTCCAGTCCCCTGGTTGTGCGGGAACCTTTTTTTCTGTTCCACACAACTCTCCAAATAACAAAAGAAAAAGTTGTTTTGCATCAAAGGCTGAGCGAACATATTCATGCCCCAAATCTTGTGCCGTTTTTTAACATTGTGTTGTAATTGGTCACTTTTATACAAGAGCTGGGTTTAATATTTCTTGATCTATGCTGGATATGTGGAGGGAAAAGTATTTTTTGTGAGGTGGTTGTTAAAAAGTCAACTTCAAAAAGTAGGTCATGACCCTTATGTATTTAGATGGCAAGCGAAGGGAATTGCTAATTCTGTACAGATGTAATATCTTAATTTTATCACCCTATTGTAGGAGAACTTTCCTGCAATGCAGGAAATGTTTAACTTGTAGTCTATTTGAGGTTTTAAAAGTTTGTAATTTCCATTTAGTAGTTTGACTTGATTTTCCCTTACAAAAAAATGTATCAACCCCTACATAAAATGTCCATAAATTATAATCCACATAATAATTTCAGTTTCCTGTTGCTGCAGGATTATTTTCTTGCTGTACCAAACTGGCTCAAATGAAGATCCTACATCTGTAGAATTAGGCGCCTGCCTTTTTGTACATTTTCAAAATAGTCTTTTTTTTATAACCATTGTCTAAATAAAGTACAGAATTGTTTTAATTGTAGCCGTCTGTCATCTTATCTCAATCTTCTGGAGGGTGGAGGAAAGGGTCTTGTCAATTCACAACACATTTTGAATATCTCTAGTCTTCAATGTTGTTCATCAATTTTCAGATTAGACATTACGCATGCATTTCATCATTCATGGGGCTCTTTGTGACTGTGAACAGCAGTTATCAAGGATCCTTGGCACATTCTCAAAGAGCGTACAGTTCACAGTCAAATGTAGTGTAAATGTTTTACACCACATGCAAAACTGAAATACTGAACTAAAGGTATTTTAAGTCACAAAGAGACAGCACACAACACTCTCCAAACTAAAAACTTTGTTGCACAGTTTTGAAAAAACTGAGTTTATGTGAGGGGTTGAGATTGCATGAAGAGTGAAAGTAGAATGGGCCATTGTTTCGTAACCTCCCCAATACAGTACGGACATTGTACTTTGTCACCTCTGTACATGTCGCTTTCTGGCTTTCCAGCTCTGAATTATTGATTTTGTTTATGTTACGATGTAGATTCCGCCATCGCTTGGGGCGGCAGGGTAGCCTAGTGGTTAGAGCGTTGGACTAGTAACCGGAAGGTTGCGAGTTCAAACCCCCGAGCTGACAAGGTACAAATCTGTCGTTCTGCCCCTGAACAGGCAGTTAACCCACTGTTCCTAGGCCGTCATTGTAAATAAGAATTTGTTCTTAACTGACTTGCCTGGTTAAATAAAGGTAAAATAAAAATAAAATAAAAATCGAAAGAGCTATTCAGATGAAGCATAAAAGGAATAATGATGATGGTGATAACAGCATACTGTTAGTGCCGTCTCCTCCATAGGACAGGACCGTGTGTCTGTCCATCTGTTTTGTCTGTCCGGTTTCAACTCCTCTTCAGTGTATTACGGTTCAAATAAATATGGCTGTATGTTCCTGTGTAAAATATATACACTGCTCAAAAAAATAAAGGGAACACTTAAACAACTCAATGTAACTCCAAGTCGATCACACTTCTGTGAAATCAAACTGTCCACTTAGGAAGCAACACTGATTGACAATACATTTCACATCCTGTTGTGCAAATGGAATAGACAACAGGTGGAAATTATAGGCATTTAGCAAGACACCCCCAATAAAGTAGTGGTTCTTGCAGGTGGGGACCACAGACCACTTCTCAGTTCCAATGCTTCCTGGCTGATGTTTTGGTCACTTTTGAATGCTGGCGGTGCTTTCACTCTAGTGGTAGCATGAGACGGAGTCTACAACCCACACAAGTGGCTCAGGTAGTGCAGCTCATCCAGGATGGCACATCAATGTGAGATGTGGCAAGAAGGTTGGCTGTGTCTGTCAGCGTAGTGTCCAGAACATGGAGGCGCTACCAGGAGACAGGCCAGTACGTCAGGAGACGTGGAGGAGGCCGTAGGAGGGCAACAACCCAGCAGCAGGACCGCTACCTCCGCCTTTGTGCAAGGAGGAGCAGGAGGAGCACTGCCAGAGCCCTACAAAATGACCTCCAGCAGGCCACAAATGTGCATGTGTCTGCTCAAACGGTCAGAAACAGACTCCATGAGGGTGGTATGAGGGCCCGACGTCCACCGGTTGGGGTTTGTGCTTACAGCCCAACACCGTGCAGGACATTCGGCATTTGCCAGAGAACACCAAGATTGGCAAATTCGCCACTGGCGCCCTGTGCTCTTCACAGATGAAAGCAGGTTCACAATGAGCACATATGACAGATGTGACAGTATGGAGACGCCGTGGAGAACGTTCGGCTGCCTGCAACATCCTCCAGCATGACCGGTTTGGCGGTGGGTCAGTCATGGTGTGGGGTGGCATTTCTTTGGGGGGCTGCACAGCCCTCCATATGCTCGCCAGAGGTAGCCGGACTGCCATTAGGTACCCGAGAGGAGATCCTCAGACCCCTTGTGAGACCATATGCTGGTGTGGTTGGCCCTGGATTCCTCCTAATGCAAGACAATGCTAAACCTCATATGGCTGGAGTGTGTCAGCAGTTCCTGCAAGAGGAAGGCATTGATGCTATGGACTGGCCCGCCCGTTCCCCAGACCTGAATCCAATTGAGCAGCATCTGGGACATCATGTCTCGCTCCATCCACCAACAGACTGCACCACAGACTGTCCAGGAGTTGGCGGATGCTTTAGTCCAGGTCTGGGAGGAGATCCCTCAGGAGACCATCCGCCACCTCATCAGGAGCATGCCTAGGCGTTGTAGGGAGGTCATACAGGCACGTGGAGGCCACACACACTACTGAGCCTCATTTTGACTTGTTTTAAGGACATTACATCAAAGTTGGATCAGCCTGTAGTGTGGTTTTCCACTTTAATTTTGAGTGTGAGTGTTCTATTGATCATTTTTGTGTGATTTTGTTGTCAGCACATTCAACTATGTAAAGAAAAAAGTATTTAATAAGAATATTTCATTCATTCAGATCTAGGATGTGTTATTTTAGTGTTCCCTTTATTTTTTTGAGCAGTGTATTTTTTAAATGGTGTCATCCAGCTCTTCTTGCTAAGAGGAATCCTCAGAAGCAGCCATTTTAGCTAATTATGGGAACTTCCATGAGACACGTCCAGTGTCTCTATTGAACAAGGACAACCATATCTACTCTCTGCTAGCGTGAGGGGGCAATCGGCCAAAAACACAAAGGCCACAACAATTGCTACAAAACATGACTCCATTAATTTTATATCAGACAGCAGGCTCAATCAACCAATGACGTCATTGATTGAACTCTCCCTGCGCAAAAATAAAATAACACAGCTTTAGTGCATAATTATGTCCGAAACACCCGATCATCAATCAGAATTATGTAGGGAGACTGGAAGAACACCCCAAATAGTGTCTAGCGGTGAAGTTTCCCTTTAATAGAACAATAAGAAGGAGCATCCAAACGTCTCTGCCAATTCCTGCTAGTTTAATGTAGTTTATTTAGTTCTTGTTTTGAGGTGTTTTTACTTGCGCAATGTCTATGATTATATGGCTAAAATTCACTAGCTAAATAACTTAACAACTAACGATGTACACTACATGACCTAAAGTATGTGGACACCTGCTCGTCGAACATCTCGTTCCAAAATCATGGCTATTAATATGGAGTTGGACTTTCCACTAGATGTTAGATCCGTGTTGCCCAGCAACAGCCCCAAAACATCACTGCTCTAGAGGAGATCTGCATGGAGGAATGGGCCAAAATACCAGCAACAGTGTGTGAAGACTTACAGAAAACGTTTGACCTCTGTCATTGCCAACAAAGGGTATATAACAAAGTATTGAGATAAACTTTTGTTATTGACCAAATACTTATTTTCCACCAAAATTTGCAAATAAATTCATTAAAAATCCTACAATATGATTTTCTGGATTTCTTTTCTCATTTTGTCTGTCATAGTTTAAATGTACCTATGATGAAAATTACAGGCCTCTCTCATATTTTTAAGTGGGAGAACTTGCACAATTGGTGGCTGACTAAATACCCACCCTCTCCCAGCCCCCCTCCTCACCCCACCTCACACACATTCTCCCTTGGAATGCCTAATTATTGCTCCCCAACACTGCTTATGATTGATAATGAGTGCTGGTGTTCCTCTCCCCTCAGGTGTGAAAGAAGACCAAGAGAGCAGGGTGTAAGGTGTGTAGCTAGCAACGCTGCTGAATGACTGGTATCTACAAAGCCAACTGTGCCCTGCGCCGTAAGCCTTTTTTCAGCACACTTTTCAGTGCACACACTGGTAGTTAAGACTACTCAATTATCCTCACAGGATTCACTATCCAAATACACACTATAATGTGTGTTATGTTAGAAAATGTTGACATTATTACAAAGACAAGACGTGTTCCCTCCTTGTTTTATCAAGTTTCCCCTCGTCATGAAAATGGAAACTGACAGCATAATAAGAGTGGCTAAGTCTATGTCAAAGGTTGTCAAAAACCTATTGAACAGACACCCTGACATTTCTTAATTACAGTGGAGGTGTTTTTTTTTCTTCTTTTACCATGGACTCCCATTCTGCCTGCATTACCGAGTAGAGGGGAGGTGGAAGGAGGTCTGTGTAAGGGAGGTCAGTCGTTGTCCCGAGAGGCAGATGGTGATGAGTTCCTCTCGATGCCAGGAGAAGCCTGGACAGGCTCCATTCACACAGCCCTAGGCGTATGTAGGAGGTGCGTACACCGGGGTCGGCCTCAGCAGTGGAGGCCACATCCAACTCCCATCTGTTCTTTGGCTCCACCACCAGATCTCAAACTAGCACTGTGTTATCAGCAGCACTCCACCACGTGAGTCCTGCCTTCTCTCTGGTCATGGAAAGGTCATTAACTGTGAACCTGTCCAAACCACACCACAGTAATGATTGCATATCTGCATGTTTGAATAGAAAAATACAGTGACACATTTGAATGGCATTTAAAATGATGATGCAACAAAGTGAGGAACCTAAGCAAGTAGTACATATCATTGGTCCTCCGTATGTTTACATGCTTTCTAATAATTTGATATTAAACTGATTATGGGAGTATGTTGGTCATGTCAACACCTTACTCTGCTTATCTTCAGCATAAGGTAGTAATCGAAGTAAGCATACGCTGATTAAAACACCTGGTTTTCAGATTTTTTTTTTGAATTATTAGACATGTAAACAGCTTAATCAGAGTTCCAGCGATGTATTTGATCTGCACATTTTATTTTTTTATTTTAACTTTATTTAACCAGGTAGGCTAGTTGAGAACAAGTTCTCATTTGCAACTGCGACCTGGCCAAGATAAAGCAAAGCAGTTTGACACATACAACAACACAGAGTTACACATGGAATAAACAAGCATACAATCAATAATACAGTAGGAAAAAAATGAGGTAGGATAAGAGAGGTAAGGCAATAAATAGGCCATGGTGGCGAAGTAATTACAATATAGCAATTAAACACTGGAATGGTAGAATGTGCAGAAGATGAATGTGCAAGTAGAGATACTGGGGTTCAAAGGAGCAAGATAAATAAATAAATACAGTATGGGGATGAGGTAGATTGGATGGGCTATTTTACAGATGTACAGGTGCAGTGATCTGTGTGCTGCTCTGACAGTTGGTGCTTAAAGCTAGTGAGGGAGGTAAGAGTCTCCAGCTTCAGTGATTTTTGCAGTTCATTCCAGTGATTGGCAGCAGAAAACTGGAAGGAGAGGCAGCCAAAGAAAAAAATTGCTTTGGGGGTGACCAGTAAGATATACCTGCTGGAGCGCGTGCTACGGGTGGGTGCTGCTATGGTGACCAGTGAGCTGAGACAAGGCAGGGCTTTACCTAGCAGAGACTTGTAGATGACCTGGGGCCAGTGGGTTTGGCGATGAGTATGAAGCGAGGGCCAGCCAAAGAGAGTGTACAGGTCGACAAAACGGATGGCACTGTGACAGACTGCATCCAATTTGTTGAGTAGAGTGTTGGAGGCTATTTTGTAAATGACATCGCCGAAGTCGAGGATCGGTCGGATGGTCAGTTTTACGAGAGTACGTTTGGCAGCATGAGTGAAGGATGCTTTGTTGCGAAATAGGAAGCCGATTCTAGATTTAATTTTGGATTGGAGATGTTTAATGTGAGTCTGGAAGGAGAGTTTACAGTCTAACCAGACACCTAGGTATTTGTAGTTGTCCACATATTCTACGTCAGAACCATCCAGAGTAGTGATGCTGGACGGGCGGGCAGGTGCGGGCAGCGATCGGTTGAAAAGCATGCATTTAATTTTACTTGCATTTAAGAGCAGTTGGAGGCCACGGAAGGGGAGTTGTATGGCATTGAAGCTCATCTGGAGGTTAGTTAACACAGTGTCCAAAGAAGGGCCAGAGGTATACAGAATGGTGTCGTCTGCATAGAGGTTGGTTAAAAGAATCACCATCAGCAAGAGTAACATCATTGATGTATACAGGGAAGAGAGTCGGCCCAATAATTAAACCCTGTGGCACCCCCCATGGAGACTGCCACAGGTCCGAACAACAGGACCTCCGATTTGACACACTGAACTCTATCAGAGAAGTAGTTAGTGAACCAGGCGAGGCAGTCATTTGAGAAGCCAAGGATGTTGAGTCTGCCAATAAGAATGTTGTGATTGATGGAGTCGAAAGCCTTGGCCAGGTCGATGAATACGGCTGTACAGTTATTTCTCTTATCGTTGGCGGTTATGATATCGTTTAGGACCTTGAGCGTGGATGAGGTGCACCCATGACCAGCTCTGAAACCAGATTGCATAGCGGAGAAGGTACGGTGTGATTCGAAATGGTCAGAGATCTGTTTGTTAACTTGGCTTTCGAAGACCTTAGAAAGGCAGGGTAGAATAGATCTAGGTCTGTAGCAGTTTGGGTCTAGAGTGTCTCCCCCTTTGAAGAGGGGGATGACCGCGGCAGCTTTCCAATCTTTGGGAATCTCAGACGTTATGAAAGAGAGGTTGAACAGGCTAGTAATAGGATTTGCAGCAATTTCGGCAGATAATTTTAGAAAGAGAGGGTCCAGATTGTCTAGCCCGGCTGATTTGTAAGGGACCAGATTTTGCAGCTGTTTCAGATCAGCTATCTGGATTTGGGTGAAGGAGAAGTTGGGGAGGTTCGGGCGAGTTACTGTGGGGATCGCAGGGCTGTTGACCGGGGTAGGGGTAGCCTGATGGAAAGCATGGCTATTCGTAGAAAATGCTTATTGAAATTCTCAATTATAATGGATTTATCAGTGGTAACAGTGTTTCCTAGCCTCAGTGCAGTGGGCAGCTGGGAGGAAGTACTCTTATTCTCCATGGACTTTATAGTGTCCCAGAATTTTTTTGAGTTTGTGCTACAGGATGCAAATTTCTGCTTGAAAAAGCTAGCCTTAGCTTTCCTAACTGCCTGTGTATATTTGTTCCTAACTTCCCGGAAAAGTTGCTAATGCAGAACGCCACAGGATGTTTTTGTGCTGGTCAAGGGCAGTCAGGTCTGGAGAGAACCAAGGGCTATACCTGTTCCTGGTTCTACATTTTTGGAATGGGGCATGCTTCTTTAAGATGGTGAGGAATGCACTTTTAAAGAATAACCAGGCATCCTCTACTTACAGGATGTCCAGGATAGCTGGGCCAGTATCCTTCCAGGGTACCTGGGCCAGGTCGATTAGAAAGGCCTGCTTGCTGAAGTGTTTTAGGGAGAGTTTGACAGTGATGAGGGGTGGTCGATTGACCGCAGACCCATTACGGATGCAGGCAAAGAGGCAGTGATCGCTGAGATCTTGGTTGAAAACAGCAGAGGTGTATTTGGAGGGCAAGTTGGTTAGGAATATCTATGAGGGTGCCCGTGTTTACGGATTTGGGGTTGTACCTGGTGGGTTCATTGATAATTTGTGTGAGATTGAGGGCATCAAGCTTAGATTGTAGGATGGCCGGGGTGTTAAGCATGTCACAGCTTAGGTCACCTAGCAGCACAAGCTCTGAAGATAGATGAGGGGCAATCAATTCACATGTGGTGTCCAGGGCACAGCTTGGGGCAGAGGTTGGTAGGGAGGTCTATAGCAAGCAGCAACAGTGAGAGACTTGTTTCTGAATAGATGGATTTTTAAAAGTAGAAGTTCAAATTGTTTGGACACAGACCTGGATAGTAAGACAGAACTCTGCAGGCTATCTCTGCAATAGATTGCAACACCGCCCCCTTTGGCAGTTCTATCTTGTCGGAAAATGTTATAGTTAGGGATGGAAATTTCAGGGTTTTTGGTGGACTTCCTAAGCCAGGATTCAGACACGGCTAGGACATCCGGGTTGGCAGAGTGTGCTAAAGCAGTGAATAAAACAAACTTAGGGAGGAGGCTTCTAATGTTAACATGCAAGAAACCAAGGCTTTTACGGTTACAGAAGTCAAAAAGTGAGAGTGCCTGGGGAGTAGGGGAGGAGCTAGGCACTGCAGGGCCTGGATTAACCTCTACATCACCAGAGGAACAGAAGAGGAGTAGGATGAGGGTATGGCTTTAGGCTATCAGGACTGGTCGTTTAGTGCGTTCAGAGCAGAGAATAAAAGGAGCAGGTTTCTGGGCGTGAGAGAATAGATTCAAGGCATAATGTACAGACAGAGGTATGGTAGGATGTGAGTACATTGGAGGTAAACCTAGGCATTGAGTAATGATGAGAGAGATATTGTCTCTAGAGACGTTTAAACCAGGTGATGTCACCGCATATGTGGGAGGTGGAATTAAATTGTAGGTTAAGGCATATTGAGCAGGGCTAGAGGCTCTACAGTGAGATAAGACAATAATCACTAACCAGGACAGTAATGGACAAGGCATATTGATATTAGGGAGAGGCATACGTTGCCTGGTGATCAATAGGGGTCCAGTGAGTGGTCTGGCTGGCTGGAGACACGGTGATTCAGGCAGCTAGCAGGCCGGGGCTAACAAGCTAGCAGACCGGGGCTAGCAGAAGGGCCTTATAGGGACGTCTCAACAGAGGAAAGTCTGTTTTGGTCTCCGCGTGCGGTGACGTTGTTAGACCTGTCGTGATGGATTAGTAGGGTTCCGAGTAGTAGAGGGGTCCAAGTCCAATTGGCAAAATAGGTATAGTGGCCCAAGAAATTGTCCGATGGATCTATACAGCTAACAGTCCAATATGCTCTAGACCAATAGTAGCTAGCGGGACGCGGTGATCGGATGAGCATTCAGGGTTGGTCGCGATGTAGAAGCCAGTTGAGGACCCCCTCGAGCAGATTACGTCGTAGTCCAGTCGTGAAGGATCGGCGGGGTTCCGTACCGGCGGGGTTCCGTACCGGCAGTAGAAGGGGTCCGGGTATTGTAGACAAGGAGTGGCTGATGGGCCTCTTTAGCTAGCCGGGAGAAAGGGCCTAGCATGGGCTAGCTCCAGGCTAATTGGTGCTTGCTCCGGGATAGACATTAGCCAGCACTCAGATAGAAGCGAGCTAGCTAGCTGTGAAGATCCAGGTGTAAATGTCCAGAGCTTGCGGTAGGAATCCGGGGATATGGAGAGAAAATATGTCCGGTATGCTCTGGTTTGAGTCGCGTTGTACAAACTGGCGAGAGCTTTCCGAGCTAAAGATTAGCTGATGACCGCTAGCAGTGGTTAATTGATTAGTAGCTAGTGAGCTGGCTAGCTTCTGTTGGGGGATTCCGAATACGAGGTGAATAATACTTTAGAAAATGTTTTTTTAAAGATATATACAAGGGACACGACAAGACTGGGACAAAAGACGTCTGACTGCTATGCCATCTTGGATTATTTTATAACATGTACCAGCAGTTCAAGTTTGGAGTTTGGAAAAAAATTACGAATGGTTTTCACATACAAACTTTATACAGTGCCTTCAGAAAGTATTCACACCTAGGTTTGCAAAAGGGTCGGAAACTTTCCGGTAAATTTCCGGAATCATACTGGAAATTTTCCATGGGAATTTAAGCCCGGGAATTTGGGTAATTTTGCTTAAATTCATCAAAAAAGTTAGCTTATAACAGTGAACCTTTTTTTGTGGAATTACACATAAGGCAATTCTAAGTCTGGTGGCATATCTTGGTTAAACTATCCCTAATTCAATGGATTTGCAATCCTCTGCATGCACAGCGCATTCTTCCATCACATGTACAGCTGATTCTCAAGATTTTGCACACTAATGAGATGCTATTGAGCCCACATTACTACACTGTCTGAGCCAAGAACTACGTGCTTTCTGGTAAGTTTTGATTACAATACTGGGTGGGGTGAATATATTTTATATGACGAACATGATTTTTTGTTAACTAGTAAATAGTAGCCTCCAGCAAAGTGTGTTTAAATCATTTCTAACTTGTTAACAATTTCTGCTAGTTAGTTTTTGCTACCGTTGTGGGTTTTAGCTTGCTTGAGCTTGCTAACTGAGGAGTGTTAATTATTTCCATACATTTCATTTTAAAACATTTATCTTACAAAGGAGTTGTTTAACCTCTTAGAGCTCTAGGGGCGCTATTTCATTTTTGGATAAAAAACGTTCCCGTTTTAAGCGCGATATTTTGTCACGAAAAGATGCTCGACTATGCATATCTTGACAGTTTTGGAAAGAAAACACTCTGAAGTTTCAGAATCTGCAAAGATTTTGTCTGTAAGTGCCCCAGAACTCATTCTACAGGCGAAACCAAGATGATGCATCACCCAGGAATTAGCAGAATTTCTGAAGCTCTGTTTTCCATTCTCTCCTTATATGGCTGTGATTGCGCAAGGAATGAGCCTACACTTTCTGTCGTTCGCCCAAGGTCTTAGCAGCATTGTGACGTATTTGTAGGCATATCATTGGAAGATTGGCCATAAGAGACTACATTTTCCAGAGGTCCGCCCGGTGTCCTTTGTCTAAATTTGTGCGTAATCTTCAGGTGCGGGCATTTTCTCCTGGGATTCAGGAGAGAAAGCATGTGTCCAAGAACGATGTATCAATGAAGAGATATGTGAAAAACACCTTGAGGATTGATTCTAAACAACGTTTGCCATGTTTTCAGTCGATATTATGGAGTTAATTTGGAAAAAAGTTTGCGTTTTGAGGACTGAATTTATGGATTTGTTTTGGTAGCCAAATGTGATGTATAAAACGGAGCTATTTCTAATACACAAGGAATCTTTTTGGAAAAACTGAGCATCTGCTATCTAACTGAGAGTATCCTCATTGAAAACATCAGAAGTTCTTCAAAGGTAAATGATTTTATTTGAAGGCTTTTATGTTTTTGTTAATGTTGCGTGCTGGATGCTAACGCTAATGCTAACGCTAAATGCTAACGCGAAATGCTAACTCTAGCTAGCTACTTTTACACAAATGATTGTTTTCCTATGGTTGAGAAGCATATTTTGAAAATCTGAGATGACAGTGTTGTTTACAAAAGGCTAAGCTTGAGAGATGGCATATTTATTTCATTTCATTTGCGATTTTCATAAATAGTTAACGTTGTGTTATGCTAATGAGCTTGCTGATAGATTTACACAATCCTGGATACAGGGTTTTTTTCATAGCTAAACGTGACGCAGAAAACGGAGCGATTTGTCCTAAACAAATAATCTTTCAGGAAAAACTGAACATTTGCTATCTGAGAGTCTCCTCATTGAAAACATCTGAAGTTCTTCAAAGGTAAATGATTTTTTTGAATGCTTTTCTGTTTTTTTGTGTAAATGTTGCCAGCTGAATGCTAATGCTAAATGCTACGTTAGCCATCAATACTGTTACACAAATGCTTGTTTTGCAATGGTTGAGAAGCATATTTTGAAAATCTGAGATGACAGTGTTGTTAACAAAAGGCTAAGCTTGAGAGCTAGCATATTTATTTCATTTCATTTGCGATTTTCATGAATAGTTAACGTTGCGTTATGGTAATGAGCTTGAGTCTGTATTCACGAACCCGGATCCGGGATGGGGAGATCAGAAAGGTTAATCTAACTGCTTATCTATTTGTCTGTACATGGAATTGTAGTTTTTCTTTTACTCATTTTTTTCTAGTCTTTACAGGACAATGTCACGTGCACTATCTGACGTGTGGAGGCATTTCACTGCAGCTAATGTAGAAGGAAAAGCTGTGTACATTTGTAAATACTGTGCCAAATCACATGTGAAGAATGCAACAAAGATGCAGAATCATCTGGCCAAGTGCATAAAGTTCCCTCAGCGCTGACAACAACCAACCTCTGACAAAAGTCCCTCTACTTCTATTCGAGGTGAAAATGATGAATCCTTATCGATAGCAACAACTCATGGTCCTCATGGAATAAGAAGTTTTTTTGACTCAATGCAGGAACGTAGTCAGAGAAGTGCTGATGAATGTCTTGCTCGAGCTGTGTATGCAACTGGTTCACCTCTGATGCTCACAGGCAATGTGTATTGGAAGAGATTTCTGAATGTTCTTCGCCCAGCATACACCTCTCCAACCAGACATGATTTATCTACTCATTTGCTGGATGCAGAGTTCAATTGAGTTCAAATCAAATCAAAGGTTATTTGTCACATGCGCTGAATACACCTTACAGTGAAATGCTTACTTACAGGCTCTAACCAATAGTGCAAAAAAAAGGTATTAGGTGAACAATAGGTAAGTAAAGAAATAAAAACAACAGTAGAAAGACAGCGAAAAACAGTAGTGAGGCTGTATGCAGTAGCGAGGCTACATACAGACACTGGTTAGTCAGGCTTATTGAGGTAGTATGTACATGTAGATACGGTTCAAGTGAAGTGAAGGTCAAGACAATTTATAGAGAAAGACTGTATTGCAATCATCTCTGATGGGTGGTCAAATGTTTATGGGCAAAGAATAACTAACTACATCATCTCCACCCCTCAATCAGTATTCTACAAGAGCACAGACTCAAGGGACAACAGACACACCGGTCTCTATATTGCAGATGAGCTGAAGGCAGTCATCAATGACCTTGGACCACAGAAGGTATTTGCACTGGTTTTTATTAGGGAGAGGCATACGATTTATTTATTTATTTCACCTTTATTTAACCAGGTAGGCTAGTTGAGAAAAAGTTATCATTTGCAACTGCGACCTGGCCAAGATATGGTGACAGACAATGCTGCGAACATGAAGGCTGCTTGGTCTAAAGTGGAGGAGTCCTACCCTCACTTCACACCCATTGGCTGTGCTGCTCATGCATTGAAGCTGCTCCTCAAGGACATCATGGCACTGAAAACAATTGATACACTACAAGAGAGCTAAGGAAATGTTTAGGTATGTGAAGGGTCATCAAGTTATAGCAGCAATCTACCTCACCAAGCAAAGTGAGAAGAATAAGAGCACCACATTGAAGCTGCCCAGCAACACCCATTGGGGTGGTGTTGTCATCATGTTTGACAGTCTCCTGGAGGGGAAGGAGTCTCTCCAAGAAATGGCCATATCACAGTCTGCCAATATGGACAGCCCCATCAAGAGGATCCTCCTGTATGATGTATTTTGGGAGAGAGTGGTAAGCAGCCTGAAACTCCGGAAACCTATAGTAGTAGCCATTGCACGGATTGAGGGAGACAATGCCATTCTGACTGATGTTCAGACTCTGCTTGCAGATGTAAGAGAAGAAATCCGTACTGCCCTGCCCACTTCACTGTTGCTCCAAGCAGAGGAAACTGCAGTTCTGAAAAACAGCGTACATGTTGGATCCCAGGTTTGCTGGCAAGATCATCCTGTCTGGTGCAGAGATCAACAAGGCCTATAGTGTCATCACTACCGTGTCTCGCCACCTTGGCCTGGATGAGGGCAAGGTTCTTGGCAGTCTGGTGAAGTACACTTCCAAGACAGTGCTTTGGGATGGAGATGCAATATGGCAGTCATGCCAACATATCCCATCGCCCACCTGGTGGAAGGGACTTTGTGGATCTGAGGCTCTTTCCCCTGTTGCCGCCATCATCCTCCAAATCCCACCAACATCAGCCGCCTCAGAGCGCAACTGGTCCTTGTAAGGAACACGCACAACAAAGCACGCAACAGGCTGACCAATACAAGGGTTGACAAATTTGAGGCTTTTTGAGCTTGACAATGAGCCATCCTCAACAAGGTTGGAAAGTGACAGTGAAGATGAGTCCTCAGAGTCTGATGTTCAAGAGGTGGACTTTGAGGAGGTCCAGGGAGAAGACATGGTAGCCTGAGAAGAAGACAACCAAGACTTTAGTTTCTAGACTATCATTTTACAGATGTATGTTGAAAACCTTTCTGGGAGATGCGATGGATCATTGGGGATCATTCAATATTCCCTTTCTTTTGTTGTTCAGTTAAATCATCCCATGTGAAGAGTCAACTCATTTAATTAAAGTTCAATTCATAACTAAATTGTTTTTTAAAATTTCTATTGGAAGGATTTAGTAATTTGCAATGATGTCTACTTATGATAACGTAAAAGGTTTATGTTTCTGTCTCCATATGATATGGTAAATATATCCAATTAAAACAACATCTACACATCTACATTTAAATGGATTTAATATTATTTGCATATTTGCATATATTTCTGTTAATTCCCAGATAGTCCCGTTAATTCCCACGGAAAGTTTCCACCTCTGAATATTTCCCAAAATGTGCAACCCTATTCACACCCCTTGACTTTTTCCACATTTTGTAGTGTTACAGACTGAATTTAAAATGGGTTCAATTGAAATGTTGTGTCATTGGCCAACACTCAATACCCCATAATGTCAAAGTGGAATTATGTTTTTAGAAATGTTTAAAAATGAAAAGCTGAAATGTCTTGAGTCAAATATTCAACCTCTTTGTTATGGCAAGCCTAAAAAAGTTAATGAGTAAAAATGTGCTGAACAAGTCACAAGTTGCATGGACTCACTCTGTATGCAATTAGAGTGTTTAACATGATTTTTGAATGACTACCTCATCTCTGTACCCCACACATACAAATATTTGCAAGGTCCCTCAGTCGAGCAGTGAATTTCAAACACTAATTCAACCACAAAGACCAGGGAGGTTTTACAATGCTTCGCAATGAAGGGCACCTATTTTTTTAAAGCAGACATTTGAATATCCCTTTGGGCATGGGGAAGTTATTCATTACACTTTTGATGATGTATCAATACACCCAGTCACTACAAAGATACAGGCGAACTTCCTACCTCAGTTGCAATAGGAGAGGAAGGAAGCCGCTCAGGGATTTTACAATCAGGCCAATGGTGATTTTAAAACAGTTGCTGAGTTGAAAGGCTGTGATAGGAGAAAGCTGGGGGTGGATCAAGAACTTTGTAGTTACTCCACAATACTAATCTAAATTACAGAGTGAAAAGAAGGAAGACTGTACAAAAAATACTCCACAACATGCATCCTGTTTGCAGTAAGGCACTAAAGTAAATCTGCAAAAAATGTAGCAAATAAGTCTTATTTTTGGGGCAAACACAACACATCTCTGAGTATCATGCTTCATATTTTCAAGCATGGCGGTGGCTGTATCGTGTTATGGGTATGCTTGTCATCGGCAAAGCCTAGGGAGTTTTTTAGAATAAAAATAAATGGAATAGAATTTAAGCACAGGCACAATACTAGAGGAGAACCTGGCTCCGTCTGCTTTCCAACAGACACTGGGAGACAAATTCACCTTTTAGCAAGACAATAACCTAAAACGCAAGGCCAAATATACACTGGAGTTGCTTACCAAGACAACATTGAATTTTCCTGAGTGGTCTAGTTACAGTTCTGACATAAATTGTCTTGAAAATATATGGCAACACTTGATAATGGCAGTATAGCAATGATCATCAACCAACTTGACAGAGATTGAAGAATTTTTTAAAGAATAATGTGCGAATATTGTACAATTCAGGTGTGCAAAGATCTTAGAGACTTATCCAGAAAGACTCACAGCTGTAATCGCTGCCAAAGGTGATTCCAAGATGTATTGACTCGGGTGTGAATACTTATGTAAATGATATATTTATTTTTGCTTAATCTATTTTGAATTCAGGCTGTAACACAACAAAATGTGGAATAAGTCAAGGGGTATGAATACTTTCTGAAGGCACTGTATGTCCAAACTCAATCAAATAGGCTTCCCAAATATAAAGTGGTCACTGAGGTAGAATGTTTTCATCAGGAAGCCTGATTTCAGATGTCCATGTAAACAGGATTATTAGGGAAATCATTCTTCTTGCAAAGCATGTAAATGTTAAAATCTAACTATTTTAATATGACTATTCACAATTATCACATTGTGTGCATGCTACTGTACTCAATGACAGTTGGGAGGGGGGGGGGGGGGGCTCTTGGCTGAGGAGTAGTCAGGCACCAAGCTAGTGATACACCAGCCCTGAAAGCTCTCTGAATCAGATGCTCTACTGGCTCCTGGACAGAAATAGAATTGTATCCCATTCCATAACAGATGGTGAAACTTTCATAGAGAGAAACCAAAGTCAAGTACAAGATGCACAGTATTAGGGAGAAAGGGGAAGGATTTGCTCCTCAACAGTAGTTCTGCTGTGGCAAATCTAGCCCAGCAGTTGGCCGCAGGTGGTCTTACAATCACATTCACTTGTATGTGATTGTGTGTTTTTATTGATTCTATGGAATCCAGGATTCCCTGGAAAACAGTGGGAATTATTACTGAGCGGCTAAACAGATGAAATGACATTCACTAATGTACATGCCATAACATTGATACCGTTGGTACATTATCCAGTAGTTGGAACTCACCATTACGAGTTTGTAATGGTAGACATGCAGTATATAGTTTTATGATGAAGTTCTTAAACGTTATTCTGTGTAAATGTTAATGCCTATGATGAAGTTGTAGCGCTGGGCGAGAGAAAAGAAAAGCACAACGACATGATTAGACAGGCTAATCACAGAATAAGGTTGCAAGACACAGTGAGAGATGTACTGCCCTGATGAACCCCACGTATTAAAATATTCATTATAGTCATCCAATCAAATATCATCTCCAGGGCATTGTTCCTTCAATGCTGTCAGTTTTATATATCTATGCAAATGTACAGTTATGAATAAGTGCTTGAACTTTTCATAATGCTGAATTACAGCATTCTAATGTCAGTTTCTTTATTTGGAAATGGTGCTTTAGTGTGATATTTGACAGAATTGAATTTGCTTCAAAGAATGCGTAATTCCTAGAAGCGTTCAGTGGGCACCGGGCGGCAGTCTTCTAATTCATTGATAATTGTGTTTAAATTAGTCCCTATCAGTTCAGTAAACTACGGCAAAAACACATAGGTTTACAGATTTGGAGGACTGGAAATCGGGCCCTATTGTGATAATTGAATACTATTTGTTGTCCCTTGTTCCTACTAAACAAAACAAGGAAACTAGAATAGCATAGAAAAAGTACTATAATCAATGTGCAATATATTCCCCCCATTCTCTTCCTTCTGGGAACAAGCATTTCCTGGCTGGTTGAAGCCACTAAAGGGGATTCAGCTACAGTATCAATAGCCTGGCAGAGCATTAAAGGCAGCACAGTCAGGGCAGCTACAGCCCCCAGTGGTAAACACACCTTGAAATCTAGATTGGAGATTAGCAAATCACTGAGGTCAGAAGACTGATTGATATTTAATTAAATGTAAATATTAAAATAGATGTTTGTATCCGAGTTGCATCTTGAAAGTGCTACTGTGGGGTCCGTAGGGGGTTAATGATGTGAATTGTATTGATGTTGGGCTCTCTGACAAGTGTTAACTGATTTTCTGTCCCTGGCAGAATTGTGCTGCTTGTTAATCCATTGCCGTCAGATCGTGGTAGGGCTCAGTAGGTATAGGTCATCGCTAACAGGATGCTAATGAGGGCCGGCTAATACATTTGTGCTTTATCAGCCAATCAATGCTTGCTGCAGCCGGCTGTAGCCTGGGAAGCTAGCAGTGCCGTGAGAAACTGGACCCAGGTTCAAAACCTCCCAGTCACCCACCCTCCAACTTCGAGCCTATATTTTTGTTCCTTCAAAGGGTTTTGAGGTTTTAATTTTCCAATTCCAACAAAGTAAATCATTTGTTTTACTATAGACAGTTGAATTGATCAAATAATCCGAGATACATGATACTAACAAATTATTTGAGGGTTTCAAGCAGGTTTTATTGACCACTTTCCATGTGGTAAAATTGACCATGGCACTAAATTACATGTTGCAAAATCAAGGGATATACTGTAGACAGTGGCATTAAAAATTTATTCTCAAGTGCTTTTGGGTTTGCCAAGCACATTACTCTCAGACATGCGCTGATAGTTTGGGGGCAATACATTAGTCCTTTCTTAAAACTCTCAGAGGAACGGTGTTACTCAATCTTTTCCACAGCGCGGCCTGCTCCAAGAAAGCACAGCTTTGTTAAAATGTTTTACTTTAATCCCTGAACTGGCAGGCAGGAAAAGGAAGGCAAGGAATTAATCTTGGAGAAAGATCCTAAATAAAAACAGCAGAGGAAGAACCAGCGCTGGCTGCCAGGCAACTATACCGCACACGTCCTTTGTCTTTTTAAATGGAAATCGTGTAACACTGTTGGATTAAATCATAGCTGTGGAGAGAGGGCCGCTCAATCCACATTCCGGACTAATCTGTATCCCTATGACCATCTGTATCTCGCAGGGCTCGGGGGGGTGTTAGACTCTTCAAACACATGCAGAGAACGTCTGTCGAGTCAGCCTGTTCTTCTACACAAAGACATTCATGCAGAAAAGATGGAGATCAGCTCACATTAAACTTGCCACATATAAACTCTCAGATCAGATCTGTGTGGATTGGGGATGAGATCCACAGATGCAATGCCTACGCCATAGCACATAGACTTGTCACAGGGGCATGATGTCTTTTGAAACTGAGGGCCGAGGCTTTATCAAATGTATCCACTTGCACACTGAAAGTCTAAAATATATATATATATATTGTTTGCATATACAGTGCATTCGGAAAGTATTCAGACCCCTCCATTTTTTCCACATTTTGTTACGTTACAACCTTATTCTAAAATGTATTCTAAAATTTATCAAATCTATATTTTTTCTCCTCAATCTACACATAGTACCACATAATGATGAAGTAAAAACAGCTTTTTAGAATTTTTTGCAAATGTACTACTCCAAAGATAACATGCACCCAATGTATACAGCTTCAATGGGCATGGCAGCCCTGCTTTACCCTACTCTGCCCCCTCTCATCCAAATGTACTACTCCAAAGATAACATGCACCCAATGTATACAGCTTCAATGGGCATGGCAGCCCTGCTTTACCCTACTCTGCCCCCTCTCATCCAAATGTACTACTCCAAAGATAACATGCACCCAATGTATACAGCTTCAATGGGCATGGCAGCCCTGCTTTACCCTACTCTGCCCCCTCTCATCCAAATGTACTACTCCAAAGATAACATGCACCCAATGTATACAGCTTCAATGGGCATGGCAGCCCTGCTTTACCCTACTCTGCCCCCTCTCATCCAAATGTACTACTCCAAAGATAACATGCACCCAATGTATACAGCTTCAATGGGCATGGCAGCCCTGCTTTACCCTACTCTGCCCCCTCTCATCCAAATGTACTACTCCAAAGATAACATGCACCCAATGTATACAGCTTCAATGGGCATGGCAGCCCTGCTTTACCCTACTCTGCCCCCTCTCATCCTAATGTACTACTCCAAAGATAACATGCACCCAATGTATACAGCTTCAATGGGCATGGCAGCCCTGCTTTACCCTACTCTGCCCCCTCTCATCCTAATGTACTACTCCAAAGATAACATGCACCCAATGTATACAGCTTCAATGGGCATGGCAGCCCTGCTTTACCCTACTCTGCCCCCTCTCATCCAAATGTACTACTCCAAAGATAACATGCACCCAATGTATACAGCTTCAATGGGCATGGCAGCCCTGCTTTACCCTACTCTGCCCCCTCTCATCCTAATGTACTACTCCAAAGATAACATGCACCCAATGTATACAGCTTCAATGGGCATGGCAGCCCTGCTTTACCCTACTCTGCCCCCTCTCATCCAAATGTACTACTCCAAAGATAACATGCACCCAATGTATACAGCTTCAATGGGCATGGCAGCCCTGCTTTACCCTACTCTGCCCCCTCTCATCCTAATGTACTACTCCAAAGATAACATGCACCCAATGTATACAGCTTCAATGGGCATGGCAGCCCTGCTTTACCCTACTCTGCCCCCTCTCATCCTAATGTACTACTCCAAAGATAACATGCACCCAATGTATACAGCTTCAATGGGCATGGCAGCCCTGCTTTACCCTACTCTGCCCCCTCTCATCCTAATGTACTACTCCAAAGATAACATGCACCCAATGTATACAGCTTCAATGGGCATGGCAGCCCTGCTTTACCCTACTCTGCCCCCTCTCATCCAAATGTACTACTCCAAAGATAACATGCACCCAATGTATACAGCTTCAATGGGCATGGCAGCCCTGCTTTACCCTACTCTGCCCCCTCTCATCCAAATGTACTACTCCAAAGATAACATGCACCCAATGTATACAGCTTCAATGGGCATGGCAGCCCTGCTTTACCCTACTCTGCCCCCTCTCATCCAAATGTACTACTCCAAAGATAACATGCACCCAATGTATACAGCTTCAATGGGCATGGCAGCCCTGCTTTACCCTACTCTGCCCCCTCTCATCCTAATGTACTACTCCAAAGATAACATGCACCCAATGTATACAGCTTCAATGGGCATGGCAGCCCTGCTTTACCCTACTCTGCCCCCTCTCATCCAAATGTACTACTCCAAAGATAACATGCACCCAATGTATACAGCTTCAATGGGCATGGCAGCCCTGCTTTACCCTACTCTGCCCCCTCTCATCCTAATGTACTACTCCAAAGATAACATGCACCCAATGTATACAGCTTCAATGGGCATGGCAGCCCTGCTTTACCCTACTCTGCCCCCTCTCATCCAAATGTACTACTCCAAAGATAACATGCACCCAATGTATACAGCTTCAATGGGCATGGCAGCCCTGCTTTACCCTACTCTGCCCCCTCTCATCCAAATGTACTACTCCAAAGATAACATGCACCCAATGTATACAGCTTCAATGGGCATGGCAGCCCTGCTTTACCCTACTCTGCCCCCTCTCATCCTAATGTACTACTCCAAAGATAACATGCACCCAATGTATACAGCTTCAATGGGCATGGCAGCCCTGCTTTACCCTACTCTGCCCCCTCTCATCCAAATGTACTACTCCAAAGATAACATGCACCCAATGTATACAGCTTCAATGGGCATGGCAGCCCTGCTTTACCCTACTCTGCCCCCTCTCATCCAAATGTACTACTCCAAAGATAACATGCACCCAATGTATACAGCTTCAATGGGCATGGCAGCCCTGCTTTACCCTACTCTGCCCCCTCTCATCCAAATGTACTACTCCAAAGATAACATGCACCCAATGTATACAGCTTCAATGGGCATGGCAGCCCTGCTTTACCCTACTCTGCCCCCTCTCATCCTAATGGAAAGGATATGATGGAGTGCTAAATGGTCTGATAGAGTTCATGGAATTAAATAATTATACTTTATGAAATCGTATTAGTTGAGCACGATCACATATGACCTTCACTCAAAAAGAATGCATTTAATGTTTATTTGAGGCTCATTATCAAAATCTATAACTTTTTCGTTGGATTATCTTTTTTCTCAGTGACAGACCAGAGATTTGATTTCTCTTTGATTCGTGTCAACTTCTAAGAGAGCATGTTCACCAAGAAATTGCAATGTTTAATTTATAAGCAAATTAAAATGATGACATATATCGTCAAGTAAGAGGTGACTACCGATTATTACATTAAGTTTGTTCATAAAACCTTGTATACCGGGATGTAATATGCAGTATTCATTTTTTATTTGCTATTGAATTTGGAATACAGACACAATTTCAATCAACGAATGCTTTCTGTTTCTGAAACAAATCTAATGTAAAGCACAATCACATGATCACACCTTTTTTGGATGTAGCAGTTAATTATCATTCAACATTGTTGTATTACTCTCATTTTACTACAGTATATACTGTCATTATACACAGAGGGTTAGTAATAAGAGGTAGCTAATTACCATACAACAGATGGGCAACCAATTACAAACGTGCACTTTTACACTGTTGCATTCTACAATTTGAACTCAGCTGGAAACGTGTAGATTTATTTCTGATCTAGCTTCTCTAACACGAGCATTGCTTCTTTAATTTGCATGAAAGTCTAACCTTCATTAGAGATGAGCAGATCACTCCAGGGGCCATTCTTAAATGATTCCTCAATGCGTTTGATTTTAGATTTCTCTGCTGTTTGAAGGCCCCTACTTAGAGTGGGGGAAGTGCATGACCAGAATACTAACCTAATGTATGTGCTTGTTCACAAAGGAAGTGAATTGACCTCTATTCAAAGAGGAGCAAGATAACCATGGAATGTGGAATACTATTTGTCAAGGAAGTTTTGATGTCCTGAAGGTTTGAGCATCATTTAAAAATATATATATATTTAACCATTATTTATCTAGGCAAGTCCGTTAAGAACAAATTCTTATTTACAATGACAACTTACCCTGGCCAAACCCAAACCCGGACGACGCTAGGCCAGTTGTGCGCTAGGCCAGTTGTGGGACTCACAATCACGGCCGGTTGTGATACAGCCTGAAATCGAACCAGGGTCTGAGTTGTTGTTTGTGTCGCACTGCTTTGCTTTATCTTGGCCAGGTCGCAGTTGTAAATGAGAACTTGTTCTCAACTAGCTTACCTGGTTAAATAAAGGTGAAATAAATCAAATCAAATCAAAGTAGTGAAGCCTCTAGCACTGAGATGTAATGCCTTCGATTAATGCCCCTCATTAAGCACTACTTTAAAATAATTTAATCTTACAAAAAAAGTATATAACTTTGAATCATTACCAATTCATACCTTGAGGTAAGAAACCACTTACACTACAGCGATGAAAGAAATGTCAACACTGCTAATTTCTGTAATCAGATACCACCCAGTTTATTTTAGTTTATGTTAGAACATACTGCATCTAAATTCATTTAGAAGAAAATGCTTCATCATTCTTTTATTAATGTGTGAATATTTATCCTGGCTTTCCTCGTTACTTTGGGAACGATATGCTAGCTGTCATATTCCCACTAAATATGTAAGCAGAAAGAAAATAGAGCGCACTATACCATGCATTCCAATGAGGGAGGGATATTAGAAATTCCTTTTGATGGGAAATCTATTTGAATATCTTTCAAGCTGTTTTTCTTTAAAGATACATCATACAAATACTGTATATTTTTTTCCATCAGTACTCCTGCTATAAACCGCCAAAGGTAGTTTGGGACATTTTCAATTATATTGTGAAATATTCCTGAGCATTTCTCTGGAAATAATCCTTTGAGTAAAAAAATAAATAATATATAATAATAATAATAATAATAAAACTCAAAATAAGGTTTCCAAAATAGTAAATTGTGTCCAATTCATAGAATTCCATGACTATGACTATGCACACTTTGTCAGCCTGGGCATTACTGCAAGTAGCATACACTTCAAATATCTCTGTTCTTTCATAAGTATGTTGTCCCAAGTAGTATACTAATTTATGATTATGTTTTAGTAACTACTGTTGAGAGAATTGACCAAGCAACAGAAACCCATGGCTTTTCAGCCTCTAAATTGCTCCTTTATTCCTTATTGCATCAGTGTCTCCATCATCCTACTCAACTGTAGAGACATCCCTCACCTCTCATCAGATCCTGTCTCATCGAGCACTCTTAAAATAAGTCTGCTCTACCAGTGCACCAATCTTAATGATGTGTGATGTAAGATGGTTCTTTGTGTAGCGGTACATTATGCTTGTAATATGGACATGGATAAATAATGGATCTTGGAGGTGCCACTTCTCCAAGGTCTTCATTATCCTCTATTTATCAGGAGCCAGAAAGTTAAAGAGGTGGCTTTAAGCACCACGCCTCTGTCCTGCTCCACATGGCTTGGTCTAAACGCCATGTATTGCAGATGTGTTACTCCCCTGGCCCTGTCCAACTGCTTCCATCTTTCTCCTGCATCGCTGAAAGGACCCGCACAGCTTCCCCTATCAAATCCCATGTAATCACTCTTTAAGCAGACTGTCTTTTGTCTTTTCCTTTACCTTGGGAGAAAAGCCTGTTTAGGACCGTGGCCACTGCTGTGTGCTTGGCCAAGGTCACAGAGAGACTGTCGCTGCATGTCCTTCCTGCAGACTACAGTAATGAGGGATGTGTTCTTCTTGTTCCAGGATAGACTGCATTTCCTCAAGGGTACACAGTCAAAGGTCATACAGACTGAAGCGATACTCAAAGAAAAGTATCGGGAATGGACCAGCAAACAGAGGAATTAAAACCTTGTAAAATTGTCTGCACTGTTATACAATATTGCTATATTTTAAAGGTGTGCGTGTCTGTGAGCGTGTCTGTGTGCGTGCGTGTCTGCGTGCGTGTCTGTGTGCTTGTCTGCGTGCTTGTCTGCGTGCGTGTCTGCGTACGCGTGTCTGTGTGCGTGTCTGCGTGCGTGTGTCTGGGTGCGTGTCTGCGTGCGTGTCTTCGTGTGTGTTGGGGGTCAGAGCAGAGATGTGGATGGGATAGTAGCTCACCATCAATACGTTTTTATTGAATCACAGGGCCTGTCACCTGAAATAAAACAGCGTGACCCCGCTGACAGGGGCCTGGGATGAGATCTTCTTCCTTCCTCTGCTCTTTCATGGAAGACTTGTCAAGGTCTGCGTCAATAATAGATGGGAACGGTGCATCTCTCAGGCCTGGGGGGGATTTTACATTTTAGTGAATTTTGTAAGCAATCACCATGTGCACACAGAAGTGTGTGTGAGAGAACTCGAGAGACCGGGAGAGGGAGAAAGAGAGAGGAAGAAAAGAGAGAGGGGGGAGAGGGGCAGAAAGAGAGATGGGTAAGAGAGAGTGAGATAGAGAATGAGAGAGAGAGGTGGGGGGATGGGGAGGGGTGGAGGACACTCATACATTTTTATCACCAATCTGCATGCTGCCTCTTAAATAATGTATTGATCTCTGGACTTGTTCTTAATTCCCCTGTTATCTGGGTGTGCAAAGTAGACATGGTTGCTCGTGATGGATGAGTGGTTTGGCCAAGCTGTCTATGTACTTTGACAGCCATAGTCCCACTTCAGTGCTGGAGGTGACCTTTGCCAAGGTTGGAAGAGTGGGCATCTTTTTCAAACCTCTTCCATTTAAAATGCAGATTAGAGCACAGTTCCTATAGTTACTGTCGTTGATGTCACTTTTCCAAAGAACAACTTGAATATAGAAACCACAGCCTAAATGTTTAAACTGAGATCATTCATGTGGTAATGCAGAGGATATTGGCGGGTAATGTACAATACCAGTCAAAAGTTTGGATACACCAACTCATTCAAGGGTTTTTCTTTATTTTTTACTTTTTTCTACATTGTAGTGAAGATAGTGAAGACATCAAAACTATGAAATAACACACATGGAATCATGTAGTAACCAAAAAAGTGTTAAGGAAATTAAAATATATTTAATATTTGAGATTCTTCAAAGAAGCCACCCTTTGCCTTGATGACAGCTTTGCACACTCTTGGCATTCTCTCAACCAGCTTCATGAGGTAGTCAACCAGAATGCATTTCAATTAACAGGTGTGCCTTGTTAAAAGTTCATTTGTGGAATTTATTTCCTTCTTAATGTGTTTGAGCCAATCAGTAGGTAGAGGTGGTATACAGAAGATAGCCCTATTTGGTAAAAGACCAAGTCCATATTATGGCAAGAACAGCTCAAATAAGCAAATAGAAAGACAGTCCATTATTACTTCAAGACAACATTTCAAGAACATTGAAAGTTTCTTCAAGTGCATTCACAAAAACCATCAGGTGCTATCATGAAACTGGCTCTCATGAGAACCGCCACAGGAAAGGAAGACCCAGAGTTAGAGGATAGGTTCATTAGAGTTACCAGCCTCAGAAATTGCAGCCCAAATAAATGCTTCACAGAGTTCAAGTAACAGACATATCTCAACATCAGCTTTACCGAGGAGACTGCGTGAGTCAGGCCTTCATGGCCGAAATTCTGCAAAGAAACCACTACTAAAGGACACCAATAAGAAGAAGAGACTTGCTTGGGCCAAGAAACACGAGCAATGGACATTAGACCTGTGGAAATCTGTCCTTTGGTCTGATGAGTCCAAATTTGAGATTTTTGGTTCCTACCGCCGTGTCTTTGTGAGATGCAGAGTAGGTGAATGGTTTGTCCTCTAACAAATCAATGGTAACTTTCGGTGTTCCTCAAGGTTCCTTTTTAGGACCACTATAGTTTTCACTATACAGTGGGGAGAACAAGTATTTGATACACTGCCGATTTTGCAGGTTTTCCTACTTACAAAGCATGTAAAGGTCTGTCATTTTTATCATAGGTACACTTCAACTGTGAGAGACGGAATCTAAAACAAAAATCCAGAAAATCACATTGTATGATTTTTAAGTAATTAATTTGCATTTTATTGCATGACATAAGTATTTGATCACCTATCAACCAGTAAGAATTCCGGCACGGTTAGTTTTTCTTTAAGAAGCCCTCCTGTTCTCCACTCATTACCTGTATTTACTGCACCTGTTTGAACTCGTTACCTGTATAAAAGACACCTGTCCACACACTCAATCAAACAGACTCCAACCTCTCCACAATGGCCAAGACCAGAGAGGGTGTAAGGACATCAGGGATAAAATTGTAGACCTGCACAAGGCTGGGATGGGCTACAGGACAATAGGCAAGCAGCTTGGTGAGAAGGCAACAACTGTTGGCGCAATTATTAGAAAATGGAAGAAGTTCAAGATGACGGTCAATCACCCTCGGTCTGGGGCTCCATGCAAGATCTCACCTCGTGGGGCATCAATGATCATGAGGAAGGTGAGGGATCAGCCCAGAACTACACGGCAGGACCTGATCAATGACCTGAAGAGAGCTGGGACCACAGTCTCAAAGAAAACCATTAGTAACACATTACGCCGTCATGGATTAAAATCCTGCAGCGCAAGCAAGGTCCCCCTGCTCAAGCCAGCGTATGTCCAGGCCTGTCTGAAGTTTGCCAATGACCATCTGGATGATCCAGAGGAGGGATGGGAGAAGGTCATGTGGTCTGATGAGACAAAAATAGAGCTTTTTGGTCTAAACTCCACTCGCCGTGTTTGGAGGAAGAAGAAGGATGAGTACAACCCCAAGAACACCATCCCAAATGTGAAGCATGGAGGTGGAAACATCATTCTTTGGGGATGCTTTTCTGCAAAGGAGACAGGACGACTGCACCGTATTGAGGGGAGGATGAATGGGGCCATGTATTGTGAGATCTTGGCCAAGAACCTCCTTCTCTCAGTAAGAACATTGAAGATGGGTCGTGGCTGGGTCTTCCAGCATGACAACGACCCGAAACACACAGCCACGGCAACTAAGGAGTGGCTCCGTAAGAAGCCTCTCAAGATCCTGGAGTGGCCTAGCCAGTCTCCAGACCTGAACCCAATAGAAAATCTTTGGAGGGAGCTGAAAGTCCGTAATGCCCAGGGACAGCCCCAAAACCTGAAGGATCTGGAGAAGGTCTGTATGGAGGAGGGGGCCAAAATCCCTGCTGCAGTGGGTGCAAACCTGGTCAAGAACTACAGGAAACGTATGATCTCTGTAATTGCAAACAAATGTACCAAATATTAAGTTCTGTACCAAATATTAAGTTCTGCTTTTCTGATGTATCAAATACTTATGTCATGCAATAAAATGCAAATTAATTACTTAAAAATCATACAATGTGATTTTCTGGATTTTTGTTTTAGATTCTGTCTCTCACAGTTGAAGTGTACCTATGATGCTGTGTAGACCTCTACATGCTTTGTAAGTAGGAAAACCTGCAAAATCGGCAGTGTATCAAATACTTGTTCTCCCCACTGTATATTCTACCTCTTGGTGATGTAATTCGGAAACACAATGTCAACTTTCACTGCTATGGGGACGACACAGAACTGTACATTTCGATGAAACATGGTGAAGCCCCAAAATTGTCTACCCTGGAAGCCTGTGTTTCAGACATAAGGAAGTGGATGGCGGCAAACATTTTACTTTTAAACTGGGACAAAAGTTGTAGGTCCCAAGAAACAAAGAGATCTGCTGTTGGATCTGACAATTAATCTTGATGGTTGTACAGTTGTCGCAAATAAAACTGAAGTACCTCTGGGTTACTCTGGACCCTGATCTCTCTTTTGACGAACATATCAAGAATTTTTAATGGACAGCATTTTTCCATCTACGTAACGTTGCAAAAATGTGAAACTTTTTTCAAAAAATGAGGCAAAAAAGCTAATCAATGTTACTTCTTCTTTTGTTACTTCTATATTAGACTGCTTGAAATGCTATACTCTCTGGCTACCCAGATAAAGCACTAAATAAACTTCAGTTAGGCTGCTAGAATCAAATTTGATCATATTACTCCAGTGCTAGCCTCTGTTCCTGTTAAGGCTAGGGCTGATTTCAAGGTTTTACTACAAACCTACAAAGTATTAAATGGGCTTGCTCCAACCTATCTTTCTGATTTGGTCCTATTGTACATACCAACATGCACTCTACGGTCACAAGATGCAGGCCTCATTATTGTCCCTAGAATTTCTAAGCGAGCAGCTGGTGGCAGGGCTTGCTCCTATAGAGCTCCATTTTTATAGAATGTCTACCTATCCATGTGAGATACTCAGACTCGGTCTCAATCTTTAATTCTTTACTGAAGATCATCTCTTCAGTAGGTCTTATGATTACGTGTAGTCTGGACCAAGGGTGCGAAGGTGAACGGCAAGGCACTGGAGCAACGAACCACCCTTGCTTTCTCTGCCTGACTGGCTTCCCTCTCTCCACTGGGATTCTCTGCCTCTGACCCTATTACGGGGGCTGAGTCACTGGCTTACTAGTGCTCTTCCATGCCATCCCTAGGAGAGGTGCATCACTTGAGTGGGTTGAGTCACTGACATGATCTTCCTGTCTGGGTTTTGTGCCCCCTCGGGCTCGTACTGACGAGGAGAACTTTGTGGGATATACTCAGCCTTGTCTCAGGGTAGTAAGTTGGTGGTCTGTTGATAGCCCTCTAGTGGTGTGGGGGCTATGCATTGGCAAAGTTGGTGGGGTTATATCCTGCCTGGTTGGCCCTGTCCAGGGGTATTGTTGAACAGTGTCACCCGACCCCCCCCGTCTCAGCCTCCAGTATCTATGCTGCAATAGTCTATGTGCTGGGGGGCTAGGGTCAGACTGTTATATCTGGTGTAATTATCCTGTCTTATCTGGTGTCCTGTGTGAATTTAAGTATTCTCCCTCTAATTCTCTCCCTCCCCTCCCAGAGGACCTTAGCCCTAGGACCATGCCTCAGGAGTACCTGGCCTGGTGACTCCTGGCTGTCACCGATCCACCTGGTCGTGCTGCTGCTCGTGTCAACTGTTCTGCCTGCTGCTATGGAACCCTGACCTGTTCACCTGACGTGCTACCTTGTCCCGGCCATATACTTTTATAATTTTGCCACCGTGCTTCTACATCTTCATTGCTTGCTGTTTGGGGGTTTAGGCTGGGTTTCTATACAGCACTTTGTGACATCTGCTGATGTAAAAATGGCTTTATAAATAAATGTGATTGGTTGATTTGATTGAAATGGGTGTGGTATCCTCGAGTTATGTTTGTGTAAAGCCGCAAAGACACCGTTGTTGCACCAGTGGTGTAGTGGGTTGGGTATACATTAAACATGGTCTGTCAGAAGGTGTCGACTTCTTTCTGGACAGATTGCTCTGCATGTCACATTTTTACCCCACACAAAATGGGAAAGCATGATTCTCACTTTTCATGAATTCATAAATGCATGCCATCATCTACCTTCTACACCCCCCCCCCCCTTCTCTCCCTCCCTCTCAGTAATGTAAATTTGTTCTTTGATAATAAATAGACTGAGGCAGTGAGAAGTGCATAGACTGAATATACTATAATTTATATTTCAGCTGAACACATGCAGCCCATACTGAGCTCCTGATACCGTGTGTATGGGTTCCTTGGAGAGGAGAGGATAGTGTGTTTGTTATTCATAGAGCTATTAGTGAAGCTGTTAATGAATTGGACCACTCGCTCAACGCTGGGTATTGTTTGTTTTGTCCTATTTGCTGTTAACTAGATGCCCATAGACTTTAAGGCAACCAGGGGGGTTTACATTTTTTTTAAAGGAAAACAGCATACAGATCTGCAACTGAAAACCTTTTTTTTAATGAATAATGAATTACTAATATCTTAGCAAACCTACTGGGGTCCTAAACAAATTGTGATACTGTTGTTTTAGTGATGAGATGGCTTTGAGCCATGGTAAAACCACATTGATGTCTGGGTCTTTAGGTTTTGTGTTTCACCCCATCCAATAACTCATTGCCAGAGGTAAAACCTAATTAGAAACTACACCCCATTGCAGATACATTACCTCCCTCTAAAACAGATCAATACATTTATTAAACAAGCCTTCTCTACAGTATGTAGGAATGTTGTTCAGAACCCGTCTACCAAATTGTAGTTGTGATCGTCACAGCATAAATATAAGGTAAACAAAACACATGGGAAGGAATACTCTGAAAGAGCAGAGTTTGAATAGGTATTGTAATTTTAATCATTGAAAAAGGAAAGTGTGTGTGTGTGTGTGTGTGTGTGTGTCGCCGGCGCTCTGGCAGTTAGTGTGTCTCTCAATGTTTTTTACACACCCCAACAAACATAAACATCAAAGATGTGTGCTGTCTCAATGGAAACCTTTCTCACCCTCAGCTCAACCATCAAATAATCATTTTCTCTTAACTCAAATCTCAATAATGAGATAGGTAGTCATATCTTTAAGTGAGGTCATTATTGGTCACATTCTACGATGTACAGAATGGAGTACAATCTGAGGACTTTAAATATATTGTGTATGTATATGCTGCTTTTCTTGACAAGGGTTCACTTAAAGAGATGTCAATCTTGATGCAACTTTCCTGGTTCAATAAGATACATAAAAATAAATATGTTACAGAAGGAAACTCACCTGCTCCTGTGCATCAATTAGATCATGTTGTTGAGCAACTAGTTGATGATAGAGATAGATGGCCATCTAGTGGCCACCAATGTCCACTGAACAACAGGGTATAACAAAAGGAATATTCTCAGCTTGTGGTATTGAGTTGCCTTTGTCAAATGGACATAATAGGCTATAGGATATATCAGTTTCCCTTAGCAGAGGTAGTGCATCCCTGCCCAACTATCCTGCAATCTCTGCAAGAATGGACTTGATTGATCTGACAGATTTCCTGCTGATTTCAAATCAAATATTATTTGTCACATGCTTGGTAAACAACAAGTTTAGACTAACAGTGAAATGCTTACGGGCCCTTCACAACAATGTAAAGAGAGAGAAAATAGAGAAATAATGTACAAGTAATAATACAATTAATAACAAATACGCAATGAGTAACAATAACTTGGCTATATACATGGGGTACCAGTACCGAGTTGAGTTGATGAGCAGGGGTACAAGGTAATTGAGGTAGATTTGAGGTAGATGTGTATAAAACATTAAGAATACCTTCCTAATATTCAGCTCACTCGGTCAGTCTATGTCATGGAAAGAGCAGGTGTTCATAATGTTTAGTACACTCAGTGTATAACTAGGCAAAGGGATAGATAATAAACAGCAGCAGCAGTGTATGTAATGATTTTTTTTTTAAACAGTTTGTTCAAAAAGGGTCAATGCAGATTTCATTTAAATTATTCTTTTTTTACTTTACTTTATTTAGTAAAAATTTTCTTAACTTTTATTTTCTTAAAACTGCATTGTTGGTTAAGGGCTTGTAAGTAAGCATTTCAAGGTAAGGTCTACTACACCTGTTGTATTTGTCGCATGTGACAAACAAAATGTTATTTTATTTAATGGTATACCCATTGATTGTTATGAGGAAGGAGAAATTAGGAATGTGTTACCTTTTCCTAAACCAAAATCTAAGGTTGTGTATCCATAATTTCTAGACTTATCAGTCACCTCTTCTGGAGGGTTTATAGGAATTGAAGGATAAAGAATCGGGTTACAATGGAATGGAGTTCCTTTTTTCCTCATAGTTTAATCCTGCCAAGTAGCCACAGCACAAATAGTAGCACAATTGCAATACAATATGTTAAATGTTCCTGTGGCTGTCAGCTAACCCAAGAGGTCTTACCCTCTTGATGAGGTTTTGTACCAAGGTCGCTACTTTATTTGCTTGCTTCGGAGAGTGCGTTCCACACTCTTGAGACACTCGCTCCCATACCTTTGGGACAGACTCGCCTCACCAGGGTGCCATCCCACTTCCGACACCAATGTACAAGTTCAGGGATAGCTCCGGCCACTTCTGCTGTCAGCCCAACCCCTTAACCTTTACACCAAGAGGTCTAAACATCTGGACAAGGTCGCTAGCTGTACAAAGGTCACAACAATATCATCAACTGAAAATACCATTGAATAGCAGGAAATAGCCCAGATTTAGCCTTTTCTGATAGTTTGTGAATCCTGAAATCAATATATATTTTCTGATGGAAAATATTGAGGACTGTTTTTACTTTAAATACGAAATGACATGAGCTGCATACTCCACTAAACCCATAATAAGTCATATTTATATTTTCTCTCCTATTTCCTATACTAAAACATGCATCATGATTACAAGCACAGTCAATAACGTCTCTGAATTTAATTCAAGGGGCTTTATTGGCATGGGAAACATATATTAACATTGCCAAAGCAAGTGAAGTAGATAATATACAAAAGTGGAGAATTATTTTATTTTTTTACAGTAAACATTACACTCACAGAAGTTCCAAAAGAAGACATTACAACTGTCATATTATGTATATATACAGTGTAACGACGTACAAATGGTTAAAGTACAAAAGAGAAAATAAATAAACATAAATATGGGTTGTATTTACAATGGTGTTTGTTTTTCACTGGTTGACCTTGTGGCAACAGGTCACAAATCTTGCTGCTGTGATGGCACACTGTGGTATTTCACCCAGTAGATATGGAAGTGTATCCAAATCAGGTTTGTTTTCAAATTCTTTGTGGATCTGTGTAATCTGAGGGAAATATGTGTCTCTAATATGGTCATACATTGGGTAGGAAGTGCAGCTCAGTTTCCACCTCATTTTGTGGGCAGTGTGCACACTGTGGCCTTTCTCAATAGCAAGGCTATGCTCACTGAGTCTGTACATAGTCAAAGCTTTCCTTAAGTTTGGGTCAGTCACAGTGGTCAGTTATTCTGCCACTGTGTACTCTCTGTTTAGGGCCAAGTAGCATTCTAGTTCCCTCTGTTTTTTTTGTTAATTCTTTCCAAAGTGTCTAAGTAATATCTTTTGGTTTTCTCATTACTTGGTTGGGTCTTTCAGGCTTTGTCGATACAGGACTCTACCTGTTTCTTCCAGCATCTTCACAAGGTCCTTGGCTATTGTTCTGGGTCTAATTGTGTTGCTGTTCTGGTGCGCTGTGGGGTATGTTCTGGTGCACTGTGGGGACTCTTCTCCCTCTCTTCTTAAATCTTGTTTTTAAACCACTCCACAAATTTCTTGTTAACAAACTATAGTTTTGGCAAGTCAGTTAGGACATCTACTTTGTTCATGACACAAGTAATTTTCCCAACAATTGTTTACAGAGAGATTATTTCACTTATAATTCACTGTATCACAATTCCAGTGGTCAAAAGTTTACATGCACTAAGTTGACTGTGACTTTAAACAGTTTGGAAAGTTCCAGAAAATTATGTAATGGCTTTAGAAGCTTCTGATAGGCTAATTGACATCATTTGAGTCAATTGGAGGTTTACCTGTGGATGTATTTCAAGGCCAACCTTCAAACTCAGTGCCTCTTTGCGTGACATCATGAGAAAATCAAAAGAAATCAACCAAGACCTCAGAAAAAATATTGTAGACCTCCACAAGTCTGGTTCATCCTTGGGAGCAATTTCCAAACACCTGAAGATACCACATTCATCTGTACAAACAATAGTACGCAAGTATAAACACCATGGGACCACGCAGCCGTCAAACCGCTCAGTTCTGTCTCCTAGAGATGAACGTTCTTTGGTGCAAAGTGCAAATCAATCCCAGAACAACAGCAAATTACCTTGTGAAGATGCTGGAGGGAACAGGTACAAAAGTATCTATATCCACAGTAAAACGAGTCCTGTATCGACATAACCTGAAAGGCCGCTCAGCAAGGAAGAAGCCACTGCTCCAAAACAGTCATTAAAAAGCCAGACTACGGTTTGCAACTGCACATGGGGACAAAGATTGTCCTTTTTGGAGAAATGTCCTCTGGTCTGATGAAACAAAAATAGAACTGTTTGGCAATAATGACCATCATTGTGTTTGGAAGAAAAAGGGGGACGCTTGCAAGCCGAAGAACACCATCCCAACCATGAAGCACGGGGGTGGCAGCATCATGTTGTGGGGGTGCTTTGCTGCAGGAGGGACTGGTGCACTTCACAAAATAGATGGCTTCATGAGGACAGACAATTATGTTGCTATATTGAAGCAACATTTCAAGACATCAGTCAAGAAGTTAAAGCTTGGTCGCTAATGGGTCTTCCAAATGGACAATGACCCCAAGAATACTTCCAAAGTTGTGGCACGATGGCTTAAGGACAACAACGTCAAGGTATTGGAGTGGCCATCACAAAGCACTGACCTCAATCCTATAGAACATTTGTGGGCAGAACTGAAAAAGCGTGTGCGACCAAGGAGACCTACAAACCTGACTCAGTTACACCAGCTCTGTCAGAAGGAATGGGCCAAGCTTATTGTGGGAAGCTTGTAGAAGGCCACCCGAAACGTTTGACCCAAGTTAACCAATTTAAAGGCAATGCTACCAAATACTAATTGAGTGTATGTAAACTTCTGATCCACTGGGAATGTCATGAAAGAAAAAAAAGCTGAAATAAATAATTATCTACTATTATTCTGACATTTCACATTCTTAAAATAAGTGGTGATCCTAACTGACCTAAAACAGAGAAATTTTACTAGGATTAAATGTCAGGAATTGTGAAAAACTGAGTTTAAATGTATTTGGCTACAGTGTAGGTAAACTTCCGACTTCAACTGTGTGTGACTTCCATGTTGAGGCCCTCTTTGCCGGGGAGGGGCATAGGTCTGATCTGAGGGGGCCTAAATGGGTTGACTTGAGGGGGTGTTGATTGGTTGGGGTGGGGGTGTGTATGTGGCTGGTGGTGTTGTTGTCTGGATGTAGGTCCTCTCGGCGTGGGTCCTCTATGTGTAGGTCCAGGGGGAGGGGTCCCGCAGGTCTGGGAGAGTGTCTCGCTGGTCTGGGCGGGGTGTCTATTGATCTGTTGCGCCTGTGTGAAGTGTTGGGACTGCGTTTGAGAGCGATGTCCTTTAGAGTCCGGGTGAAGGTAGGCACTGCTGCCTTGTATAGGTGGACCTGGTCATAGAGGCTGTTCAAGTCCAGGATGGAGTGGTGGGCCAGGAAAACATTTGGTTTTGAGGCACAGTCATGGGAAATACTTGCGTTTACCCACTGTATGGTAGCAGGGTGGAGATAACCACTTTTGCATTGGGGAAAGTAGAATAAGCTTTTTCAATCACTCCCTTCAGTGCTGTGGCCACCCTTTCCTGCTGTGTTCTCAGGTCATTTGTGCCTGTGTGTATTATGTGACCTTGTGAACCTAGTTGGTCCTCAGACAGAAGGTGTAGGGCGCGCTAGGTGTTTGGACACCAGAGTTTAGACACACTGCGTTTGGGAAAAAGTTTTTCTCTTGTATATATTTCCCATTTGAGTCCATAAGGAGTACAATCTGTGCTATGTGTATGTCCTCAGTGGGTGTGTGTGTGGGGGGGGTTGTCAGGAGGGCGGCTGACAGGGGTGAGATCCCCTGGGCTTGGGGTTCTTCGTTTGTCTGTTCTGCTGTGATGTCGACGCTATGGTCAGGGTCTGGTGTGGACTGTTCTGCTGTGGTGTTGAGACTTTTGTCAGGAGCTGAGGTGGGCTGTTCAGCTGGCTTCTCTGCGGGGGTGGCCACTGTAGTATGAACTAAAATAAAGATGCGCGACCACGAGGTTCTAGCTCCAGCCTGTTTATTAACCTAACCCTTGCATGTCCTACATAGGTACGGATGCCCCCAAGGGACATCCTACTACATCTTCCCCTCTCCCATGAACAAGAACTCAACATGCATAACCACTGAAGCATAACTGAAATGCAATTTGGAAACCAGTATTATTCTCTAACATGCTACTTCCCATCCTGAAACAGTATGAAAGCATTAAATCACACAGTATGAACATTAACTTAGGTACAGTCTCTTTTTGCTGGGTATGTTCCTCAGCAGTATGTTATCTCTTCACGTAACATAGTCTTTCAGCCACTCTGGTGGCTTCACATCCCTTTTTGGGCGTGCTTGTGGCTCTGTGAGCATTCTCTCTCCTTCACTCTCCTTTTGTGCATTTTCTGGCCTCGGTCTGTGTGGCTGGTAGATCTGGAAGAGCTCTGAGGTGTGTTTTGTTCCTTCGTACCTCTTCTGAGCCTGTGTCCACCACATAGGAGCGTGGGGCATCCGCTTTCCTCAGCACTATTGCTGGTGTCTTTGAGCTTGTAATCAAAACGCGTTGACCTTCGGTCAGCTCTGGCCTCTCCTTAGCACGGTGTCTCTGATTAAAGTCTCCAGTTTGCGTTTGTTTCAGACGTTTGTCCCTCTCAGCGAAGGCCTTTCTGTAAGGCCATCTGGGTTTGAGCTGAGCCGGCGAGACAGGCAATGGGGAACGCAGCCTCCTGCCCATCAGGAGCTCGGCAGGCGACGGCCCATGATGCAGTGGTGTAACTCTGTAAGCTAACAGAGCCCTGAATGGATCCTTGTTCTTTTTCAGCAGTCCATTGACTGTTTTCACAGCTCTCTCTGCCTCACCATTACTCTGTGCATGGTAGGGGCTACTGGTCACATGTATGAAGTCATATTCTGCGGCAAAAGCAGAAAAGGAGCTCGCAGAGAACTGGGGAGCGTTATCTGTAACCAGGACCTCAGCGACCCCTTGCCTGGAAAAAATAGACTTTAATCCATTGATAACACCAGCTGATGTGGTTATGGGTGTCTTTGCTATTTCAATGTATCTTGAGTAGTAATCTACCACTAGCAGATAAGTGTCATTTTCCCAATAGAACATATCCGCCCCTACCGTTTGCCATGGCCGTTTTGGCAGCTCCGTTGCCATCATTAGCTCCGGATGACAAGGTTGACATTTTGTACAGACCTCACACTGGGCCACTAGCTTGGCAATCTGAGTACTCAGACCAAGCCACCACACTGACTGTTGAGCCCTCAGTCTGCATTTGGTTATCCCCATGTGTCCATCATGCACTCTGTCTAGCATTTCTGGTTGTAGAGTCTCTGGGATAACTATCCATAGTCCTTTCATGAGAAGGTCTCCATTACAGTGGAAGTCACTTTGGTGCACCCAATAGGGCTTCAGCAGCTGAGGCAGTTCCTCCTGCCTGGGCCATCCCTTTTTGCACTGCTGAACTATCTGTTGGCAGATGTGGTCTCGTTGTTGCTCCTCTGCAATCTGCTGCAGTTTGGTCTGAGATTCAGGTAGACTGTCCCTTATTGCATTAATTGACACCTGTACCTCACCCTCTAGACATTGCTCCTCCTCTGATAATGGACGTTTAATTGGGGCCCTGGAGAGTGCATCTGCTGTGATCAGTGCCTTCCCTGGCACATACACCATCTTGTAGGTGAACCTCAGTAATCTGAGGCGGAAGCGCAGAACTCTGGGAGGCAAGTCGTCCAGTGCTTTTGTCCCTAACAGAGCCAACAGTGGTTTGTGGTCAGTCTCTGCTGTAAACTGCAGGCCAATAAGGTATTGGCTGAGCCTTTCACATGCCCATGTGATAGCCAACGCCTCCTTCTCCACTTGAGCATATCTTTGCTCTGTGTCGGATAAGCTTCGGGAGATGTATGCTATTGGACGCCACTCCATGTTGTCCTGCATCTGTGTGAGGACCGCCCCTAGCCCAAAGGATGATGCATCTGCTGATACTTTTGTCTTAGCGTGGGGACGGTACTGGGCCAGCACTCTCTGTGAGGCCAGATCTCCTTTGATTTTGTCAACCGCTACCTGTTGCATGTGACCCCATGACCAGTCATTCTCTTTGGCTAGTAAGTCTCTCAGAGGTTTGGTTGTAACTGAGAACTGTGGGAGGAACTTACCCACATATGTGGCCATGCCTAAGAAGGTCCTGACTTCAGCCACATTCTGGGGTCTGGGCATATCTGTGATGGCGCTGATCTTCTCTGGGTCCGGCTCTATTCCAGCTGCACTGATTTTGTGTCCCAAGAACAAGACTTCTGATTGTGCAAAAGTGCATTTTTCATTGAGTGTCAGGCCAGTCTCCTGGAGTCGGGTCAGAACTGCTGTGAGCTGTGAGCCTTACATCTGCTCTGTCCCTTCCGCACACGAGCACATCGTCCGCGTGGACTATGACGCCACTCAGCCCCTCCAACAGCTGGGACATGCGTCTTTGGAAATGCTCAGGACCGGAAGCAATTCCAAATGGCAAAACGTTAAAACAGTACCGGCCAAACGGTGTTATAAACGTTGTGAGTGCCCTACTCTCTGATGACAGCGGTATCTGCCAGAAACCTGAGCGGGCATCCAGCTTTGTGAAGACTTGTGAGCCATCCAACTGAGCCAGTGACTGCTCCACTGATGGTAAGATGTGTCTCTCTCTGCAGAGTGCCTCATTAAATTTAGTCATGTCCACACAGATCCTTATTTCCCCATTGGCTTTTGGGACCACCACCATCCCTGCACACCAGTCTGTGGGACTCTCTATTTTAGACACCGCCCCAATTTCTTCCATCCTCCCCAACTCTTCCTTTACTCTGGCCAATAAAGGGATAGGCACCCGGCGGGGGGTGGTAAGGGCACAGGGGACAGCATCCTCTTTCAGGCGGATTTTGTAGTCACCTTCTATCCTTCCTAGACCAGAAAACACTTTTGGGAATTTCTTTTTGAAAACCTCACCTGGGTCCTCCAGTTCGCTCACTCTCTCAATGAGTATCAATGCTTCAATTGCTGGCAGTCCCAGCAACGGTCTGGCTAGAGAGTCAATGACAAAGACAGGCTGGATGGCACTTTTGTCTTTACTCTCCAGTTTGATCACCAAGTGCCCTACCACTGGTAAAATTTTATTACTGGGCCCGTACAGTTTTTTGTTTGTAGAGAGCAAAGGGCCATCTCTGCTATAGCTATACAGCCTAGTTGGGATAGCTGTCACTGCTGCCCCAGTGTCTAGTTTAAATGACACAATCTCCCCATTGAGTTTAATGTCTGAATGCCAGCCAGTATTGTTTCCCTTTACTTCTCCCAGCAAGATGCTGTCCTGCTGTACCTCCTCTGAAACCTCATGCATTTGCTTTAATCGACAGACAGCTGAAAAGTGTCCTCCCCTGTGACATTTCCTGCATTCAGCATCCTTTGCTGGGCAATCTTTCCATCTGTGGAAAGGGGATTTCCCAAATTTGCGACAAACATTTGAACTAGCTACTGGTGCTGTCTGTGATTGTTTTCTCCACGTCTGTCTCTGTTTTGTGTTCCCCTCCGTTTTTTTATTTTTTAGCTCTGTATGAAAATGCATGTATTTCCTCACTCTCTCCTCCGACAGTCTGATCTTCTCCTCTAGTGCTCTGTTCTTCTCCTGCTCTTGCTTTTTATATTGTTGTAGTTGTCTCACCACAGTCCAGATATGTCTCTCTCCACCTCCAGCTTTCCGGGACTGGTTAAGGGGGTGTTATTGTGCTGGACTGTTGTCACGGTCTGTGCTGACTGGAGTGTAATCACCTGCTGTTCCAGCTCCACCTGACTTACCTCCAGCTGGGTAAATGTATCCTTCATTTCAATGAGGGGGTAGTACTCTGTGCTGGGAGATTGACTTTCCACTTGGGGTTGCTTGTCAGCAGGGTTATATAATGAAGAGGTCTGGTCTGACCCGCTTGGGGTGGGGGTGTCTTTCTCAAGGGAGAGCTTCTCCTGCTGGGCTAATTCTTTGATTAGGTGAAAGTCAGCTGAAACTGGGGTTGCCCTGAACCAATACTGTTCCAGACTTATATAGATTTATATTAGCTGACTCAGAGTCCTTGTTGTCTAGTGTCCTGAGTTTCCACCCCTTGTTTGGAGTAGACTGTGCGACTCTCCTGCCATTGTTGGGCTAAAGGTATTTGACACCTCTCACGTCAGTGCTAATTGAAGTTGTATCAAGCTTGGCAGCCTTAATTTAGCATTCAGTCCTTATAAAGTAATGCAATGTATTTTTCTTCTTGGCTTTTGGAAATAAAATATAGCTTCAGACTAAACATTTTTCACTCAGTTCCAGGTTGGATGGTGCAGCGTGGAAAGTGTTCATGATTATTTTATTCAAAAACACTCAAACGAAAGCGCACAGTTCTGTCAGGCTAAGACACTAAACAGAAAACAAGATCCCACAACCTAATGGTGGGGAAAAGGGCTGCCTAAGTATGATCCCCAATCAGAGACAACGATAGACAGCTGCCTCTTATTGGGAACCACACTCGGCCAAAAACAAAGAAACAGAAGACATAGAATTTCCTACCCGAGTCACACCCTGACCTAACCAAACATAGAGAATAATAAGGATCTCTAAGGTCAGGGCGTGACACTCTCTCACTCATCTATCTATCCTACCCTGCCTTTCTAAAGTCTTCGAAAGCCAAGTTAACAAACAGATCACGGACCATTTCGAATCCCACCATACCTTCTCCGCTATGCAATCTGGTTTCAGAGCGGGTCAAATACCTCAGCCACGCTCAAGGTCCTAAACGATATTATAACCGCCATCAATAAAATACAATATTGTGCAGCCATCTTCATCGACCTGGCCAAGGCTTTTGACTCTGTCAATCGCCACATTCTTATCGGCAGACTCAACAGCCTTGGTTTCTCAAATGACTGCCTCGCCTGGTTCACCAACTACTTCTCAGACAGAGTTCAGTGTGTCAAATCGGAGGGCCTGTTGTCCGGACCTCTGGCAGTCTCCATGGGGGTGCCACAAGGTTAAATTATTGGGCCTACTCATTTCTCTGTATACATCAATGATGTCGCTCTTGCTGCTGGTGATTCTCTGATCCACCTCTACGCAGAAGACACCATTCTGTATACTTCTGGCCCTTCTTTGGACACTGTGTTAACTAACCTCCAGACGAGCGTCAACGCCATACAACACTCCTTCTGTGGCCTCCAACTGCTCTCAAATGCTAGTAAAACCAAATGCATGCTCTTCAACCGATCGCTGCCCACACCCACCCGCCCGTCTAGCAGCACTACTCTGGACGGTTCCGACTTAGAATATGTGGACAACTACAAATACCTAGGTGTCTGGTTAGACTGTAAACTCTCCTTCCAGACTCACATTAAGCATCTTCAATCAAAAATTAAATCTAGAATCAGCTTCCAATTTCGCAACAAAGCATCCTTCACTCATGCTGCCAAACATATCCTCGTAAAACTGACTATCCTACCGATCCTTGACTTCGGCGATGTCATTTACAAAATAGCCTCCAACACTACTCAGCAAATTGGATGTAGTCTATCACAGTGCCATCCGTTTTGTCACCAAAGCCCCATCTCAGCTCACTGGTCACCATAGCAGCACCCACCCGTAGCACATGCTCCAGCAGGTATATTTCACTGGTCTTCCCCAAAGACAACTCCTCCTTTGGATGCCTTTCCTTCCAGTTCTCTGCTGCCAATGACTGGAACGAATTGCAAAAATCACTGAAGCTAGAGTCTTATATCTCACTCACTAACTTTAAGCATTGACTGTCAGAGCAGCTTACCGATTATTGCACCTGTACACAGCCTATCTGTAAATAGCCCACCCAACTACCTCATCCCCATTTTATTTTTTTATTTATTTTTTGCTCCTTTGCACCCCAGAATCTCTACTTGCACATTCATCTTCTGCACATCTATCACTCCAGTGTTAATTGCTAAATTGAAATTATTTCGCCATTATGGCCTATTTATTGCCTTTACCTCCCCAATCTTACTACATTTGCACACACTGTATATAGAGTTTTCTATTGCATTATTGAATGTATGTTTGTTTATCCTATGTGTAACTCTGTGTTGTTTGTGTCGCACTGCTATGCTTTATCTTGGCCAGGTCACGGTTGTAAAGGAGAACTTGGTCTCAACTAGCCTACCTGGTTAAATAAAGGTAAAATTAAATTAAACTCATGAATCAGATTATTCTACTAAATCCATCACCGGAGGGCACACTTTTCGTCGCGTGCACTAACATTTCTTCATTCCAGCCACAAGGGGGAGGTATTGATTATGATACTGAGCCGAGTTGTCTGCTTCTGGCTGCTAGTCTGCCCATCATCATCATTCTCTCATCGTCGGGGTCTGGCTGGCTGGGATAGCAGAAATTGCTGGGTGTTGTATTTGCGTCGGAACTATCAAAGCTCAATCGCTTTGGCTGAAGGATGTGGGATTAAAAGAGAATAAAAGGTCAAAATACCTCCCTGGATTTAATTTGTTCCACGATACTGCCACTACTTCGAAATGTCGGGGAAAATAGAGAGTAAACCAGGTAAGCACGGCTAGACTGGACTAAATAGCTAACGGCAGCTAGCGAGGGTTTCCACTGAATAACACAGCTACAAATTCAGATTCCACAGCCACAAAGTAAAAATATTGCATTTTGGTCTTAATTTAAGGTTAGGGTTATTACGGTTAGGTTGGAAATATGAGTTGAAGAAGATAAATTGTATAAATGGGCGGGGTTTAGCCATAATTAGGATTTTGTGGCTATGTTAACTAGTGACGACCTCTCGCTAGATGCTAGTCAGTCTGATTTGTCTGCCTTTTTTCTTCTAGCTAGAAATACGGCCGCATCACCAACCAAACTTTCACATTCTGTCGCAGCGTTAGCTAGGTAGCTACTACCTAGTCAATATTGGCCAAACATTCAATCAGTGTTTAACTAGCTAATATTAGCTAGCTAACCAGGCAAAGTTAGATTGCCTGCATTGGCTAGCTACATGGTAGCCTAGCTAACTGAGTTAACGTGATTGGAATGGGAAAACACAACTTTCATATTTTGTTACAATATTGCTATAAATCTATTCGCATTTAATTATCTATCTAGCTAGTTTTTTTTATTCTGAAAAGAGCTGGTGGCGAATTTATAGCATGTCTAGCAAACTAGCTAGCTAAGATAGCTAGCTTAGGAGCTAGTTAACCTCCGCTGTCGAGCTACAGTTTGCTGTAGCCCGAATAGAAACTTGTTTGACAGTATTGATAGTAACGTTAACAAGGTAGCTAGTTAATTATAGCTACATCATAATATAGTTTACGTGTCACTGTTACTTTTAAAATACACAGTGACAATAGCCGTCATTCATTCTAGGCTACCTGATAAATAGGGTCTAGCTAGCAATGTAGTAGTAGTGTTTTCTCCATCCCTATGATTTACAGCCAGTAGCTGTCAAGGGTTGGTTATTACCCTCCACCACCTGCTCTGACCTTCCTGATCAGGGACTAGCTATTCGAGGAGAATAACAAGTACTTTGTCTAATTCACAGTGTGAGAGTCTTTCTCTTCTCATGGGTTATGAGAACTAGTGTGAGTCATAGTTCACTTAAAACCTTCCTACATCCTCTTTGGCTGGAGAGAGTCACTTCTAACTACTTCAGTCAAGTGTCCCCATCTGTAGCCAGTATGTATGTGTTCTATGTATTTAGTGAGTTGACACTAGAGAACTAGTTGAGACTGCTAAGGAGTCAGTCAACCCATCTTTTTTGCCACCTTCAAATTAATTGGGTGTGTTTCTGATGAAATGTGTTACTATACGATTCAGGAATGATTCGATTAAAGTTTATACTGTTTTAGAGAAGACTTAAGGCCTATTGATTTGCTCTCTGTTGGGTTGTTGTGGGTTTAGAAATGGTCATACATCTGGAATTCTAAATGGCAGGGACAGCACTAATCTCAGGAGGTGTTGTTCACTACTGGTTCATGGTGAACTAGAAGTGGTAGGATCAGGATGTCCTTGTTGAGTGTGTGCTGTGATTCTGATCAGTGGCTGCTGGTTGGTGTTGGTTGAATGACTGTGGACAAGCTAACACATTAATAACAGTGTTAACTCATCGGATGTGTAATTACAGTGGTGTTCAAATGAGCTGATTAGATATAATCTCCTCTAGTCTTAAACGGCCATTGGCAACACATTCCTTTTAGATTGATGAAAAAAATGGTGTTGGTTATCTCGGAGTGCACATTAAGAGCTTCCCAGCAGTGGTTGTCAGAGGAAGGCCTTCTTGCTGCCATACAAAGTAGACCCTGTCCCTTTGGGCTCCAACCAGGGACCTTCTGCACATCAACAATATGCACTCACAAAGCAGCATTACCTATCACTCCAAAAAAGCCTTGGTTCTTGCGGCGCAAGGAATATAACTAGCTTACTTCAAGTCTCAGTGGGAGTTTCATCACTTGCACAAGGGATGCTACTAGCATACCGCCCAACAAGCTAGCGTTTCCAAATGGGCTAGGCTACACAGATGGGAAGGGGGAATTGCGGTACTGTGTTTTATTTTAAATTATGTCATGTTTATGTTTTGCAGGCTAAATGTTACCAGTGCCGGCAGATCAGTTTGGAACAGTCTGAGGCCCTATTGTATATGTGTTCTCTCTTGTAGCTATGATTCTTGATACTTTCCCACTGAGAGATAACTATAGAGGCTATGTCTTTGTTGTGGCAATTTTTTTTTTTTTTTACAATTTACCTTAATCTTCAGTAATCCTCCCACTAGTTCTCTGCTGTTCCTCTTGGTCTAGGGCCGTACCACAAAGCGTCTCAGAGTAGGAGTGCTGATCTAGGATCTGTCCATACAATCATATTAATTATGAACAAAACCCCCAAAACTGATCCTAGATCAGAACTCCTACTCAGAGACGCTTTGTGGAAACGGGCCCTGATAAGTTCTGATGCATCATTATGCGTGACCTACATTTGTGGTTCTTTTGGGGGGCTACTAACAGTCATGACTCAGTCATGCTAGCCAGCAGATCCGACCCGCTTGTTTACAACTGCTTACAGCTGCACTAGGGTAGGTAGAAGCCACAGCATCCATTTTGGAATGGCAGTGTCAGCCAATCAGCTCTTTTGTTGTTCAACGAGACATGCCATTCCATAAAAAGCAAAAAAATGCTTTGTCACACACAGGATGGGTGCAGTGAAATGTGTTGCTTTACAGGGTCAGCCATAGTAGTACGGCACCCCTGGAGCAAATTAGGGTTAAGTGTCTTTCTCAATGGTACATCAACAGATATTTCACCTTGCCGGCTCGAGTATTCGAACCAGCGACCTTTCGGTTACTGGCCCAACGCTCTTACTGCTGGCCCTACATCATGTCCTCCTCTCCCTCCCAGAACGTTCCAGATGTAGGGTCTAGCATGAGGACGAATATGGGCGTTTTCTTAACGAGCAGCCGTCGGCAGAGCATGCCGCCATCCACATCAACCTGGCTGTAGTGGAGTGGGTCGAGAGCTTCAAGTTCCTCAGTGTCCACATCACTAAGGAATTAGCATGGTCCACACACAGGAGGCTAAAAAGATTTTGCATGGGCCCCCAGATTCTCAAAATGTTGTACAGCTACACCATTGATAGCATCTTGACTGTATGCATCACCCCTTGGTATGGCAACTGCTTGGCATCTGATAGAGGCACTACAAAGGGAAGTGCGTACAGCCCAGTACATCCCTGGGGCTGAGCTCCCTGCCATCTTGGACCTCTATAACAGGTGGTGTCAGAAGAAAGGCCCTTAAAATTGTCAACGACCGCTAAATAGTTAACCAAATAGCTACTCGGACTATCTGCTATTTACACTAACTCTTTTGATTCATCACATACGCTGCTGCTACTGCTTATTATCTATCTTGTTGCCTTGTCACTTCCACCCTACCCATATGTCCATATTTACGTTAATTACCTCGTACCCCTGCACATCTACTCAGTACTGGTACCCTGTGTATATAATCCAAGGTATCGTTACTTTTTGTATTTATTCCTTGTGTAATTATCTTTCTATTATTTTTATATTTTTCTCTGCATTGTTGGGAAGGGTCCGTAAGTAAGCATTTCACTGTTAGTCTACACAATTTGATTTGATAGATAGATTTGTGTAACAGTTGGGATAATGGGACAATTCTAAGTGCAACGCATTTCTCATCCCTGAATTGATGTACGTTTTTTCCCGAGCCATATCTCACGCCAGTTCCACAGTGTCTTAATATACACAGGAATGCTGTCCGACCCTAGTGCCAGCTGTAAGCAAGTGGGACGGATCTGCTGGCTACAGTCATGCCTGTTCTGGCCTCACCTTTCTTTACAACCATGGTGGAGAGATTTCCACCCTTGCACAGAGACCGAGCAAACAGGGGAGTGGTTACTGCACCCTCTTGCTCATGTAAATGTTATTTTCAAGTTAGCTAGAGTGGCTGTTGCAGATGGATATATAGCAGTCATGCCATGTTGTTAAAAGTAGCTAGGAACAGTTATTCTCTACACTCCAAATAGTAATTGAAGAACTAAGCTAAGTTCCAGTAGCATTGTGTTCTAGTTAAATGAGTTTTGAAATAGAAGAGGAAGTCATGAGTAGGACCCGGAAGTTCTAAAACAGTCTATGAAGGCTAATGTCTAAATGTATCTATTAGAGGAAGTGAAATGGTTCAGCCCTCACAATGTTGGAAACTGATGCCGTGGCCATATAGGCTTGGTTATATTTTGGTTTAATAGTCAGGCTGCTTGAAGACCTGAGAGCAAAGTGACCCTTTATAGCTTGTGGAGCAGCGGGACATGTCAAGGAAGTACATTCAACAACATCAGAGAGCAGTCAGAACCCATACATACAGAGGCTCCTTTTGGCATTTCAATGTCATGGTGTTGGTTTAAAGTAGGAGCAAAAAGGTGTTATACAGAGGAAACCGAAACATTGGTCCTGAATTTGGACATCTGCCTGTTCTGTTTAAGTTAACGCTGACATGAAGGCACAATGTTTTACTCTCTCTTTATTGTTGTGATTTCTGATGATTGTTCCCTAGTTCTTTTTCTATTTTATCTTGACCTCATTTGTTGTTGAATGTCCATAGATGGATCAATTCTGATCAATGAATTCATTTTCTTAGTAACTCAAGCACTGCTCAGTTGTTTTTGTGCCCTGTCTGCTATTGGGTTATTGCATTGGATTGTTTCTTACAACTCATTATAATGGCCTCTGTGTATTAGCCTACTTGATGACTGGGTGTGCCGTAGATGTTGCTGGCAGTAGACGTGAGCAGCAAACGTAGGCCTTTTTGTTATGCTTCAACCTGTCTACACCGCTTAAATCAATGAGCAACTCAATGTTTAGGCTAGGTAAAATATGGGGTGCTTATATTTGACCTGTTTCACACATGTGTAACCTGTACAAGTGTGTGGTGTGAAATGCAAAAAACACATTTCCATATCCCACTGAGACACCCTCAGAGAGTGGGGTCACGGCATGGGATCAGCCATTATTGACGGCGACCCGGGAGCAATTAGAGTTAAGAGCTCGAGGACAGATCGATAGATTTTTCCTCTAGTCAGCTCTGGGATTCGAACTACCAACCTTTTTGTTACTGGCCCAACACTCTAACTGCTAGGCTACTTGCCGGTGTAAGCTGTTTATTGAAAGTCTTGACTGAAATAATAGTGTACAGTTATTGTACTGGGACTGGGAGTACATACAGTCTTTATTCACACCCACACTTGTGTCCGCCTATCCTGAGGATCACTCTTATCGCTGAATGCAGAAATGATATGACGGCAATAGATTTTAATGATTTCTTCTGGAGACCTAGTGGGCATTAGGTTCACAGCGTTGTTGTCCTTTCCGCATGATGCCTGTCTACCATTGGACACGTGTCCGAACTCCGATGAATGTAAGGCCCCTGCTGCTCAGGCTAGACTTGAGTTGAGCAGACAAGTGGTTGCCACAGGTGTCTCCAGGGGCAGAATTGAGTTGAGCAGACAAGCGGTTGCCACAGGTGTCTCCAGGGGCAGAATTGAGTTGAGCAGACAAGCGGTTGCCACAGGTGTCTCCAGGGGCAGAATTGAGTTGAGCAGACAAGCGGTTGCCATGGACGTCTCCAGGGGCAGACTTGCGGTGTGCAGCAGCACTCCACACCGTCTGACCTCGGGTCTGCACCGATGTGGAACTAACCGAGCTTTTGTGGAAACCACTGCACATTAGGAGGCTCAAGTGTAGCACTGCACAGGGAAAGGGAATCATAACATGCATAGATCTAGTTTTTATATTGCTACGTGACATGTCTATGAAATTAGCAGGAGACAACAACACACCCAGTGACAATCATAGTTTTTCTCCATAGTTTTGAAAACTGCCTCTTAAAGGAGAAGTCCACTTAATTTGAACAGAATCTGTATTTTGGATGTAAATGGCATGTTATAGAAGTACCCAGACCCTTTTTTGCACTCTTATTTTTGAGAAATTTATCCCACTAGACATACTTCCTCGTGCTCGCTCAGCAGTTGTGCACACAGGTTGCACAGAGAAGTATCACTCGAGTTGCACAGAATAGAATATAACTTTGCAGATAAAGTTCGTAATGACACAATTTCATGTGTCCAACATCAAAAGGCCTGCATCACTGTACTGAGAGTGTTGTCGTGTCTAAAATGACTTATTTGGGGCGTTTGTTCATGTTTTATCTGTGCCCCAGCAACTGCTGAACGAGCACTAGGAAGTATATCGCTGGTGGGGTAAGTTTCAAGTGAGATCGCATAAAAAGTGTCTGGGCACTATAAAATATCCACACCTCTGGTATGCTCCCATGGTGATTCAGTGATCAAACTCAATTCAATACGTATTTTTTTGCGTCTGATAAGAGGGAGCATACCAGAGTTCCAGACTAGAGGTCGACCGATTAATCAGGATGGCTGATTAATTAGGACCGATTTCAAGTTTTCATAACAATCGGAAATCAGTATTTTTGGGCGCCAATTTTTTTTTTATTTATTATTTTTTTGATACCTTTATTTAACTTGGCAAGTCAGTTAAAAACACATTCTTATTTTCAATGACGGTCTAGGAACGGTGGGTTAACTGCCTTGTTCAGGGGCAGAACGACAGATTTTCACCGTGTCAGCTCGGGGGATCCAATCTTGCAACCTTACAGTTAACTGGTCCAACGCCCTAAACCACCTTCCTCTCATTGCACTCCACGAGGAGCCTGCCTGTTACGCGAATGCAGTAGAAGCCAAGGTAAGTTGCTAGCTAGCATTAAACGTATCTTATAAAAAACAATCAATCAATCATAATCACTAGTTATAATTACACATGGTTGATGATATTACGTTTATCTAGCGTGTCCTGCATTGCATATAATCGATGCAACGCTGGGGGAGGATTTAACAAAAGCGCATTTGCAAAAAAAGCACAATCGTTGGACGGCTGTACCTAACCATAAACACCAATGCCTTTCTTAAAATCAATACACAGAAGTATATATTTTTAAACCTGCATATTTAGCTAAACGAAATCCAGCTTAGCAGGCAATATTAACCAGGTGAAATTGTGTCACTTATCTTGCGTTCATTGCAATCAGAGTCAGGGTATATGCAGCAGTTTGGGCAGCCTGGCTCATTGCGAACTAATTTGCCAGAATTTTACGTAATTATGACATAACATTGAAGGTTGTGCAATGTAACAAGAATATTTAGACTTAGGGATGCCACCCGTTAGATAAAATACCGAACGGTTCCGTATTTCACTGAAATAATAAACGTTTTGTTTTCGAAATGATAGTTTCCGGATTCGACCATATTAATGACCAAAGGCTCATATTTCTGTGTGTTATGTTATAATTAAGTCTATGATTTGATAGAGCAGTCTGACTGAGCGATGGTAGGCACCAGCAGGCTCGTAAGCATTCATTCAAACAGCACTTTCGTGCGTTTTGCCAGCAGCTCTTCACTGTTCTTCAAGCGTTGCACTGTTTATGACTTCAAACCTATCAACTCCCGAGATTAGGCTGGTGTAACCGATGTGAAATGGCTAGCTAGTTAGTGGCGTGCGCTCTAATAGCGTTTAAAATGTCACTCGCTCTGAGACTTGGAGTAGTTGTTACCCTTGCTCTGCATGGGTAATGCTGCTTCAAGGGTGGCTGTTGTCGATGTGTTTCTGGTTCGAGCCCAGGTGTGAGCGAGGAGAGGGGCGGAAGCAATACTGTTACACTGGCAATACTAAAGTGTCTAGAAGAACATCCAATAGTCAAAGGTATATGAAATACAAATGGTATAGAGAGAAATAGTCCTATAATTCCTATAATAACTACAACCTAAAACTTCTTACCTGGGAATATTGAAGACCCATGTTAAAAGGAACCACCAGCTTTCATATGTTCTCATGTTCTGAGCAAGGAACTTAAACGTTAGCTTTCTTACATGGCATATATTGCACTTTTACTTTCTTCTCCAACACTTAGTTTTTGCATTATTTAAACCAAATTGAACATGTTTCATTATTTATTTGAGGCTAAATTGATTTTATTGATGTATATATAATAAGTTGAAATAAAAGTGTTCGTTCAGTATTGTTGTAATTGTCATTATTATAAATACAAAAAATCGGCATTGGCTTTTTTTGGTCCTCCAATAATCTGTATCGGTGTTGAAAAGTCATAATCGGTCGACCTTTACTCCTGACTCCAATGATCTTTTGGAGAAGTCATTAGCCTAGGGGTTCACATACTTTTTACAACTTACACTGTGATTGTTTAAATTATGTATTCAATATAGACAAGAAAAATACAGTTATTCGTATGTTATTAGTTTAACACACTGTGTCTGTCCATTGTTGTGACTAAGATGAAGATCAGATCAAATTTCTGACTAATTTATGCAGAAATCCAGGTAATTCCAAAGGGTTCACATACTTTTTCTTGCCACTGTACATCCAAAATACAGATTTGGTTCAAATTAAGTGAACTTCACCTTTACCATTGCCTGATCATCCATTCCGTAGCTATTTCAGAAAGATGTTTACCATGATCTGCCCTTGGGAAGACAGAGATTTACTGGGATCTGATAATCAACCTTTTCCTGTAAAACATTCTCACATCATAGTTTCCAAACTGGTCAAAGCAACCTAGTTAGCCAGACGATGACTTGTTGTGACTCTATTCTGGAAACTCATTCATTTTGTTCACTGCTGGCAGCAGGCAGTCACAATCACAACAACCTGCCTGTTTTAGCGGAAGGGTGGCACATCCCCAGAGACTGATGGGCACAGCGAGGAATTCACAGCAAACACTGGATGAGATGAGCAGTGAATGGACATCCAGACTGCATTCATCCTCATTGACTCTATAGGCAGAATCATTTCACCCCCTGTTGTGAAGCCTGCTGATTCTCTCTCTAAAGCCATTGACCTATCCCTGGCAGGAGTCCCATGCTTCTGTACACAACGGAAGAGCAGCACAATCATTGGTGTTTATTTATGTACTCAATATCCAGTTTCAACCCCCCCCCCCTTTTCACCCATTTAGTATGGGTATGCCAGCAGCATCAAGCTTTTGTTTTCAGTTTCTCTGCAAATCTTCACTACCTCGCAGAGAAGGGGAAATGGGCTGTATCCTGTATAGGCTACCTGAGGTGTTTTGAATGCTGTGCTGTGCACAACTAGTGCCTTCCGAATAGGCTTCACTGATGCATAATGTAGCTTAGCTCATTAAGCCCCTCTGTTCAATTTTAGTTTGTAGTCAAATAATATTTCACTTTTGTTTAAATAGTCTGGTTTTCAAGGGAAGCTCACTTAAATTACAAACTTAAGCTACATACACTGAACAAAAATACAGTCTAAATACAACATGCAACAATTTCAAAGATTTTACTGAGTTACAGTTAATATAGGCCCTAAATTCATTATGCCCTAATCTACGCATTTCCCATGACTGGGAATATGTATATGCATCTGTTGGTCACAGATACCTTTAAAAAAAAAAAGAAGATAGGAGCGTGGATCAGAAAACCAGTCAGTATCTGGTGTGACCACCATTTGCCTCATACAGCGCGACACATCTCCTTCATATAGAGTTGATCAGGCTAATGATTGTGGCCTGTGGGATGTCCCACTCCTCTTCAATGGCTGTGCGAAGTTGCTGTGTATTGGCATCCCAAAAATGCTCAATGGGTGACTTCTGGTGAGTATGCAGGCCATGGAAGAACTGGGACATTTTCAGCTTACAGCACACAGATGAGCTTCCCTGAGATGGTTTCTGACAGTTTGTGCAGAAATTCTTTGGTTATGCAAACATACTGTTTCATCAGCTGGTGGCTGGTATCAGCGACCCCGCAGGTGAAGAAGCCTGTACTTCCGGTGCTGACAGAGATGGCCGCCTCGCTTCATGTTCCTATGAAACTATGCAGTATTTAGTTTCCTTATGTGTTATTTCTTACATTGTTACCCAAGAAAATATGTTTTATTACATACAGTCGGGAGGAACTATTGGAAATAAGAGCAACGTCAACTCACCAACATTAAGACCAGGAATACGACTTTCCCGAAGCGGATCCTCTGTTTGGTCCACCACTCAGAACAATGGATCAGATCCTCTGTTTGGTCCACCACTCAGGACAATGGATCAGATCCTCTGTTTGGTCCACCACTCAGGACAATGGATCGAATCCCAGCCGGCGACACAAAACAACGGTGCTGCAGACGGAGCGGTCTTCTGGTCAGGCTCCGTAGACGGGCACATCGCGCACTGCTCCTGAGCATTCTACTCGCCAATGAGCATTCTACTCGCTCCTGAGCATTCTACTCGCCAAAATCCGATCCAAGGGTTGCCTTCCAGAGAGACATCAGAGATTGTAACGTTCTTTGTTTCACGAAAACATGGCTCACTCGGGATACGTCATCAGTCGGTACAGACACCTGGTTTCTTCACGCATTGCGCCGACAGAAACAAACATCTCTCTGGTAAGAAGAAGGGCGGGGGTGTATGCCTTATGATTAACGAGACGTGGTGTGATCATAACAACATACAGGAACTCAAGTAATTTTGTTCACCTGACCTAGAATTGCTTACAATCAAATGCCGACCGCATTATCTACCAAGAGAATTCTCTTCGATCATAATCACAGTCGTGTATATCCCCCCAAGCAGACACATCGACGGCCCTGAAAGAACTTCATTTGACTATATGTTAACTGGAAACCACATATCCTGAGGCTGCATTTATTACAGCTGGAGATTTTAACAAGGCTAATCTGAAAACAAGGCTCCCTAATTTTATCAGCATATTAAATGCTGGCAAAACCCTGATTCATTGTTATTCTATCTTCCGCGACGCATATAAAGTCCTCCCCCGCCCTCCTTTCGGAAAATTTGACCACGACTCCATTTTGTTGCTCCCAGCCTATAGACAGAAACTAAAACGGGAAGCACCCGTGCTCAGGTCTGTTCATCGTTGCTTTGATCACGTGGACTGGGATATATTCCGCATAGCGTTGGACAATAACATTGATGAATACACTGATTCGGTTAGCGAGTTTATTAGCAAGTGCATCAGTGATGTTGTACCCACAGCATTCCCCAACCAGAAACCGTGGATTGATGGCAGTATTCGCACAAAACTGAAAGCGCGAACCATTGCTTTTAATCAGGGCAAGGTGACCGGAAACATGACCGAATACAAACAATGTAGCTATTCCCTCCGCAAGTCAATCAAACAAGCTAAGCGTCAGTATAGAGACAAAGTAGAGTCACAATTCAACGGCTCAGACACGAGGTATGTGGCAGGGTGTACAGTCAATCACTGACTACAAAAGGAAAACTACCCCCTTCGCAGACCACGATGTCTTGCTCCCAGACAAACTAAACAACTTCTTTGCTCGCTTTGAGGACAATACAGTGCCACTGACACGGCCCTCTACCAAAACCTGCGGATTCTCCTTCACTGCAGCCAACGTGAGTAAAACATTTAAACGTGTTAACCCTCGCAAGGTTGCTGACCTAGACGAGCCCTTAGAGCATGTGCAGACCAGCTGGCTGGTGTGTTTACGGACATATTAAATCAATCCTTATCCCAGTCTGCTGTTCCCACATGCTTCAAAAGGGACACCATTGTTCCCATTCCCAAGAAAGCGAAGGTAACTGAGCTAAATGACTATCACTTCCGTCATCATGAAGTGCTTTGAGAGACTAGTCAAGGACCATATCACCTCTACCTTACCTGACACCCTAGACCCAATCCAATTTGCTTACCGCCCCAATAGGTCCACAGATGACGCAATCACACTGCACACTGCCATAACCCATCTGGACAAGAGGAATACATATGTAAGAATGCTGTTCATCGACTACAGCTCAGCATTTAACACCATAGTACCCTCCAAACTCGTCACTCGTCTCGACCACCGCCCTGTGCAACTGGGTCCTGGACTTCCTGACGGGCCGCCCCCAGGTGGTGAGGGTAGGTAACAACATCTCCACCCCTCTGATCCTCAACAGTGGGGCCCCACAAGGGTGCGTTCTGAGCCCTCTCCTGTACTCCCTGTTCACCCATGGCTGCATGGCCATGCACGCCTCCAACTCAATCATCAAGTTTGCAGACGACACTACAGTGGTAGGCTTGATTACCAACAACGACGAGACGGCCTACAGGGAGGAGGTGAGGGCCCTCGGAGTGTGGTGTCAGGAAAATAACACTCAACGTCAACAAAACAAAGGAGATGCTCGTGGACTTCAGGAAACAGCAGAGGGAGCACCCCCTTATCCACATCGACGGGACAGTAGTGGAGAAGGTGGGAAGTTTTAAGTTCCTTGGCGTACACATCACGGACAAACTGAAATGGTCCACCCACACAGACAGCGTGGTGTAGAAGGCACAGCAGCGCCTCTTCAACCTCAGGAGGCTGAAGAAATTCAGCTTGTCACCAAAAACACTCACAAACTTTTACAGATGCACAATCGAGAGCATCCTGTCGGGCTGTTGCCTGGTACGGCAACTGCTCCGCCCACAACCGTAAGGCTCTCCAGAGGGTAGTGAGGTCTGCACAACGCATCACAGCAAACTACCTGCCCTCCAGGACACCTACATCACCCGATGTCACAGGAAGGCCAAAAAGATCATCAAGGACACCAACCGCCTGAGCCACTGCCTGTTCACCCCACTATCATCCAGAAGGCGAGGTCAGTACAGGTGCATCAAAGCGGGGACCAAGAGACTGAAAAACAGCTTCTATATCAAGGCCATCAGACTGTTAAACAGCCATCACTAACATTGAGTGGCTGCTGCCAACATACTGACTCAACTCCAGCCACTTTAATAATGGAAAAATTGATGTAATAAATGTATCACTAGCCACTTTAAACAAGGCCACTTTATATAATGTTTACATACCCTACATTACTCATCTTATATGTATATACTGTCCTCTATACCATCTACTGCATCTTGCCTATGCCGTTCGGCCATCGCTCATTCATATATGTTTATGTACATATTCTTATTCTTCCCTTTACACTTGTGTGTGTGTATAAGGTAGTTGTTGTGAAATTGTTAGGTTAGATTACTTGTTAGATATTACAGCATGGTCGGAACTAGAAGCACAAGCATTTCGCTACACTCGCATTAACATCTGCTAACCATGTGTATGTGACAAATAAAATTTGATTTGGATGTGGAGGTCCTGGGCTGGCACGGTTACATGTGGTCTGCGGTTTTGAGGCCGGTTGGACGCACTGACAAATTCTCTAAAATGACATTGGAGGTGGCTTATGGTAGAACAATTAACATTAAATTCTCTGGCAACAGCTTAGGTGGACATTCCTGCAGTCCGCATGCCAATTGCACACTCCCTCAGCACTTGAGCCATCTGTGGAATTGTGTTGTGTGACAAAACTGCACATTTTAAAGTGTCCTTTTATTTCCCCAGCACAAGGTGGACCTGTGTAATGATCATGCTGTTTAATCAACTTATTGATATGCTACACCTGTCAGGTGGATGGATTATCTTGGTAAAGGAGAAATGCTCACAAACAAGGATGTAAACAAATTTGTGGATAAAATCTTAGAGAAATAAGATTTCTGTGCATATGGAAATATTCTGGGATCTTTTATTTCAGCTCATGAAACATAGGACCAACACTTTACATGTTGTGTTTATTTTTGATCAGTGTATTTATTTCCTTACCTTGTTATCAGTCTATGGAAAGGAGAGACTATAGTCAACATGTTTGGGTTTGTTTACGTAGCCACTGCCACAATCCACTAACTGTAGTTAGCAACTTCCTTCAAACTGCACACAGAGACATAAAAATGGTATCCACGAGTTAATCTGGGAAGTAGATAAATGGCTTCATTGCCATAATCCTGAAGTATCCCTTTAAGGTCAGCAGGCTAACAGTCTTGTGGAGCACAGAAGTCTGGGTTGGCTGGTTTTGAACCCAATCGGTCACACAGGCATGCACAGTGCAGCACCGCCTGCAGTCAACTCTTAGAGGGCCGTGATGAGAGCCAGATTGTTTGGAGATCATGAGAAAACATGTAGTATTGTAAATAAACTGCTTGTTGCCATAGCAGTGGTCTATCCAGATTCGGGGTGTTGGGGTTGTGGAGAATCGCTACTCTCATATCAGTGAGCACGTGTGAGGGTACGCCTTTTGTCATGTAGTGTGTTAAGTCACCACTTAAACACTCCCAAATAAAGAGTCCCATGTGCAACACATCATTCCGCAGAAGGTTCTCTCATAAAGCTGATGTCATTGTGTCCCAGCCCCTTTGTCTCTACGGGTTGCTAAAGGATTAATTTGGGCCATGGGCTTCATGCAGTTGACAATGAAAAACGGGCAGATTTGTTTTATGTACTCTACAACGTATTTTAGGTTTTGAGGGTAACCATTATTTCTATACAGTTGAAGTACAGTACATGTTATTTTTATGAAGACAGATTACAAGGCTCTCACTCATATTATGAAGTTAAGGCTAATATGTGTACTTTGTTGGTGAGGTAGGCCTATCTATTATCTCACTCTGACAAAAATTCACTTTTGAGGAACACATGCACAAAATCTTCAGAGGATCTCTCCTATATTGATTGTTCTTCAGAATTGACGTGCTTACTATTTCTTATAGGCCGAAGTTCTGAACAAATGCAGTTGGGAGAGGTTGTGTTTCATTAAATGAAACTTCCATAGTTTGACGTGTGGTGTCTCGAAAAGTGACTTTCTAACTGGTGTTCTCTCAATTCACGCTCCCTTGATTATGAAGATTAGCGGTTCTTCTCTTAACTCTGCCTTTCTCTCTTTCCCTCTCCTCCTCAGACTCCCAACGCTCCCATTTGTCTTCCTTCACCATGAAGCTTATGGACAAGTTCCACTCTCCCAAAATCAAAAGGACACCCTCAAAGAAAGTCAGTAAGCCGCCTTTAGAACATGGCGTCAAGACTGCGGAGAAACCTGCTAACAAGGTGCGTTTAATGTACACTGCTCAAAAGAATAAAGGGAACACTTAAACAACACAATGTAACTCCAAGTCAATCACACTTCTGTGAAATCAAACTGTCCACTTAGGAAGCAACACTGATTGACAATACATTTCACATGCTGTTTTGCAAATAGAATAGACAACAGGTGGAAATTATAGGCAATTAGCAAGACACCCCCAATAAAGGAGTGGTTCTGCAGGTGTTGACCACAGACCACTTCTCAGTTCCTATGCTTCCTGTCTGATGTTTTGGTCACTTTTGAATGCTGGCGGTGCTTTCACTCTAGTGGTAGCATGAGACGGAGTCTACAACCCACACAAGTGGCTCAGGTAGTGCAGTTCATCCAGGATGGCACATCAATGCGAGCTGTGGCAAGGTTTGCTGTGTCTGTCAGCGTAGTGTCCAGAGCATGGAGGCGTTACCAGGAGACAGGCCAGTACATCGGGAGACGTGGAGGAGGCCGTAGGAAGGCAACAACCCAGCAGCAGGACCGCTACCTCCGCCTTTGTGCAAGGAGGAGCACTGCCAAAGCCCTGCAAAATGACCTCCAGCAGGCCACAAATGTGCATGTGTCTGCTCAAACGGTCAGAAACAGACTCCATGAGGGTGGTATGAGGGCCCGCCGTCCACAGGTGGGGGTTGTGCTTACAGCCCAACACCGTGCAGGACGTTTGGCATTTGCCAGAGAACACCAAGATTGGCAAATTCGCCACTGGCGCCCTGTGCTCTTCACAGATGAAAGCAGGTTCACACTGAGCACATGTGACAGACGTGACATAGTCTGGAGACGCCGTGGAGAACGTTCTGCTGCCTGCAACATCCTCCAGCATGACCGGTTTGGCGGTGGGTCAGTCATGGTGTGGGGTGGCATTTCTTTGGGGGGCCTCCATGTGCTCGCCAGAGGTAGCCTGACTGCCATTAGTTACCGAGATGAGATCCTCAGACCCCTTGTGAGACCATATGCTGGTGCGGTTGGCCCTGGGTTCCTCCTAATGCAAGACAATGCTAGACCTCATGTGGCTGGAGTGTGTCAGCAGTTCCTGCAAGAGGAAGGCATTGATGCTATGGACTGGCCCGCCCGTTCCCCAGACCTGAATCCAATTAAGCACATCTGTGACATCATGTCTCGCTCCATCCACCAACTGACCACAGACTGTCCAGGAGTTGGCGGATGCTTTAGTCCAGGTCTGGGAGGAGATCCCTCAGGAGACCATCCGCCACCTCATCAGGAGCATGCCCAGGCGTTGTAGGGAGGTCATACAGGCACTTGGAAGCCACACACACTACTGAGCCTAATTTTTACTTGTTTTAAGGACATTACATCAAAGTTGGATCAGCCTGTAGTGTGGTTTTCCACTTTAATTTTGAGTGTGACTCCAAATCCAGACCTCCATGGGTTGATAAATTTGATTTTGTTGTCAGCACATTCAACTATGTAAAGAAAAAAGTATTTAATAATAATATTTCATTCATTCAGATCTAGGATGTGTTATTTTAGTGTTCCCTTTATTTTTTTGAGCAGTGTATATAACACTCTCCGCCTCTACGTGGACCTCAAGCTTTTGCTGTGCCTGTCTCAAAAATTGCAATTAGTTGTTGATTTATATCCTACAAGAAAAGTGAGACTGAAGGCAGAGTGACAAACAAAGCCTCATGTTATGCAATAATCACACAACCAAGATGCCATTAATAAAAGCATACGCCACCAAGTTCACGATTGTTCTCACGTTGTCTTACTATTACAGAGTCTGAGTCGGTTAGAGGAGCAAGAGAAAGACGTGGTCAGTGCCTTGCGTTACTTCAAGACCATCATTGACAAGATGGCGGTGGACAAGAAGGTGCTGGAGATGTTACCAGGCTCTGCCAGTAAGGTCCTGGAGGCCATCCTGCCTTTAGTCCAAGTGGACGCAAGGATCCAGCACAGGTGAGTCTGGCCCAGGGGAGATACACTTTCCTCATCAATCTACACACAATACCCCATAATGACAAAGCAAAACATTTTTCTATAATCTATTTTGCAAAAACCTGTTTTTGCTTTGTTGTTATGAACTATTGTGTGTAGATTGAGGGGGGGGAAATATTGAATCAATTTTAGAATAAGGCTTAAATATAACAAAATGTGGGAAAGGGGAAGGGGTCTGAATACTTTCTGAATGCACTGTATCTGGAGCTTGTTGGCCCATTGAGGATTTTTAGACAATGCTTCAACCGTCACGAGACGAGATCCAGCCAAATGTCATTTTAAGGTTGCTGATTATATTACTTTTAAGGTTGAAATCATGAGGAACCTTCAAAGACTGATACAGAATTGCCAACCAACCATGGAGTGTTTTTGTCAGTCTGTTAGCCCAATCTTTCCTCTGGGGTGTTCACAGCTCGGGGGTGTCCTCCTGTCTGAACCGTGTGTACCAGAGTCTGGGCAATCTCATCCGTTGGTCTGACCAAGTCATGCTGGAGGGGGTCAACCTGGAAGATAAAGAAACCATCGTTACCGTCACCACTGTGATCAAGGCAGTGCTTGATGGTGTTAAGGTAATGTTAGCATACCAGACCGTCACCACTGTGATCAAGGCAGTGCTTGATGGTGTTAAGGTAATGTTAGCATACCAGACCGTCACCACTGTGATCAAGGTAGTGCTCGGCGGTGTTAAGGAAAGGTTAGCATACCAGTCCGTCACCACTGTGATCAAGTTAGTGCTCAGCGGTGTTAAGGAAAGGTTAGCATACCAGAAAACAAGGAAACATTAAATTTGAGACATCGCAGATTGTGTACCATTTAATGCACATTATGGATTTTGGGGAAATGGTAGCTAGCCGAGTACTTAGTACTCTCTCGGTAAGAGATGTAAAAATGGCTATGAAGTTGTCTAGCATTTATTAACTGCACACGGTGATTGTTCACAGGAGCTAGTGAAACTGACCATAGAGAAACAGGAGCATCCTTCCCCCACGTCTCCTGTCAAACCAGTGCCAGTGGCCATCCCACCCGAGAGGTGAGTGAGCCACGGAGGACATCAATACACTCCTCCACTAACCTCATTTTCTCATATGTTCAGTAAATACAGTGGGGCAAAAAATTATTTAGTCAGCCATCAATTGTGCAAGTTCTCCCACTTAAAAAGATGAGAGAGGCCTGTAATTTTCATCATAGGTATACTTCAACTATGACAGACAAAATTAGGGTGAAAAATCCAGAAAATCACATTGTAGGATTTTTTATGAATTTATTTGCAAATTATGGTGGAAAATAAGTATTTGGTCACCTACAAACAAGCAAGATTTCTGGCTCTCACAGACCTGTAACTTGTAACCTGTATTAATGGCACCTGTTTGAACTTATCAGTATAAAAGACACCTTTCCACAACCTCAAACAGTCACACTCCAAACTCCACTATGGCCAAGACCAAAGAGCTGTCAAAGGACACCAGAAACAAAATTGTAGACCTGCACCAGGCTGGGAAGACTGAATCTGCAATAGGTAAGCAGCTTGGTTTGAAGAAATCAACTGTGGGAGCAGTTATTAGGAAATTTAAGACATAAAAGGCCACTGATAATCTCCCTCGATCTGGGGCTCCACGCAAGATCTCACCCCGTGGGGTCAAAATGATCACAAGAACGGTGAGCAAAAATCCCAGAACCACACGGGGGGACCTAGTGAATGACATGCAGAGAGCTGGGACCAAAGTAACAAAGCCTACCATCAGCAAGGGCATTGAAGATGAAACGTGGCTGGGTCTTTCAGCATGACAATGATCCCAAACACACCGCCCGGGCAACGAAGGAGTGGCTTCGTAAGAAGCATTTCAAGGTCCTGGAGTGGCCTAGCCAGTCTCCAGATCTCAACCCCATAGAAAATCTTTGGAGGGAGTTGAAAGTCCGTGTTGCCCAGCAACAGCCCCAAAACATCACAGCTCTAGAGGAGATCTGCATGGAGGAATGGGCCAAAATACCAGCAACAGTGTGTGAAAACCTTGTGAAGACTTACAGAAAATGTTTGACCTCTGTCATTGTCAACAAAGGGTATATAACAAAGTATTGAGATAAAGTTTTGTTATTGATCAAATACTTATTTTCCCCCATAATTTGCAAATAAATTAATTAAAAATCCTACAATGTGATTTTTATGGATTTTTGTTCTCATTTTGTCTGTCATAGTTGAAGTGTACCTATGATGAAAGGCCTCTCTCATCTTTTTAAGTGGGAGAACTTGCACACTTGGTGGCTGACTAAATACTTTTTTGCCCCACTGTATATATCAGACTTGATGGTAATTGTACAAGATGTAAAACAACATCAGTAAACAACTTGCATACCCACAGTGCTGCTGAGCCGCCTGCCAATGAGAAGGAGAGTCTGGACAAGAGCTCAGCCACGTCCCAATCTATGGAAGCCCTGACTGAACCCACGGGAGAGGAGGAGGAGGAGGTGGTGGCCCCACCAAAACCCCCTCTCCCTGGCCTCAAGATGGCTGAACACAAGTAAGAGCTCATTTCATGGAGATAGTGTCTGTTTCATAGCTTCAATATACAGTAGTTCATCAATGGAGCCCCCCTATCACTGGCCCAGACATGTCGCTTCAGGCAAGTCCAAGTCATGTCTCCAGTATCTCACCTCTCTTTCTTCAAATGGCACAGAGCTGCATATCAATATCATGATCCACGCAGGATACCATTCCATTCTGCAGGATACCATTGCATTCTGCAGGATACCATTGCATTTAGACTTAATAAACTGCTTCGGAATGGGAAAAGTTTAACCCCTCATAAGATAATTTAATTGACTGCTCTCAGTCACAGCACAAGGCAGGGTCAAGTCTGCACTGAAGTAAATGCAGTAGCCAAGTCACAAATCACTGTTAAGCCAAGACTCAAGTCCCCAACTCTGTATACTTGTTAGGCCTGCCGATAGCGCAGCACACAGCTCTCTTGAAGCCAACACCAATGTATCAACTGAAAAACGTTAATTGTATACCACTCATCACATTGAATGTCCTTGGATTACAGGCCAATGTGGTTGCCGCTCGTCTCTTTACAAGAAGACGAGAGGTACAATAGCTGGGAAACTGTGTGTTATAAGTAGTCTTGATTCTTTAGAAAGCTTTATAGACTTTGAAGGGGGTAAAAAAAGGGAGGTGTCAGAAATTAGACTTCCTCTGGTGAGAACTGTCACGGCACCATCTCTGAGGCTCTTTTCTTTTGGGAGAAACTGTGCTCGGCAGAGGCTGGCGAGTTTACGGCCAGAGAGTGACGACAAGGAATGGAAATAGACCAGAATCCAGAGCCCACCACAAACACACTGGACAGCAGCATATCCAGACACTTCTAAATCCTTAAAGGCTCTTTGTCTTTCCTTCTGCTCCCAACAGTAGCTCTCTGAATTTCACTTATCCCGCAGCAGGTACGGGTAGCTCTCTGAATTTCACTTATCCCGCAGCAGGTATGGGTAGCTCTCTGAATTTCACTTATCCCGCAGCAGGTACTGGTAGCTCTCTGAATTTCACTTATCCCGCAGCAGGTATGGGTAGCTCTCTGAATTTCACTTATCCCGCAGCAGGTACTGGTAGCTCTCTGAATTTCACTTATCCCGCAGCAGGTACGGGTAGCTCTCTGAATTTCACTTATCCCGCAGCAGGTACTGGTAGCTCTCTGAATTTCACTTATCCCGCAGCAGGTACGGGTAGCTCTCTGAATTTCACTTATCCCGCAGCAGGTACGGGTAGCTCTCTGAATTTCACTTATCCCGCAGCAGGTACTGGTAGCTCTCTGAATTTCACTTATCCCGCAGCAGGTACGGGTAGCTCTCTGAATTTCACTTATCCCGCAGCAGGTACGGGTAGCTCTCTGAATTTCACTTATCCCGCAGCAGGTACGGGTAGCTCTCTGAATTTCACTTATCCCGCAGCAGGTACTGGTAGCTCTCTGAATTTCACTTATCCCGCAGCAGGTACGGGTAGCTCTCTGAATTTCACTTATCCCGCAGCAGGCACGGGTAGCTCTCTGAATTTCACTTATCCCGCAGCAGGTACGGGTAGCTCTCTGAATTTCACTTATCCCGCAGCAGGTACGGGTAGCTCTCTGAATTTCACTTATCCCGCAGCAGGTACGGGTAGCTCTCTGAATTTCACTTATCCCGCAGCAGGTACTGGTAGCTCTCTGAATTTCACTTATCCCGCAGCAGGTACGGGTAGCTCTCTGAATTTCACTTATCCCGCAGCAGGTACGGGTAGCTCTCTGAATTTCACTTATCCCGCAGCAGGTACTGGTAGCTCTCTGAATTTCACTTATCCCGCAACTGGTGCGAATAGCTCTCTGAATGTCACCTTGCCCTCAGCAGGTGCGGGTAGCTCTCTGAATTTCACCTTGCCCACAGCAGGTGCGAGTAGCTCTCTGAATGTCACCTTGCCCACAGCAGATGCGGGTAGCTCTCTGAATGTCACCTTGCCCACAGCAGATGCGGGTAGCTCTCTGAATGTCACCTTGCCCACAGCAGATGCGGGTAGCTCTCTGAATGTCACCTTGCCCACAGCAGATGCGGGTAGCTCTCTGAATGTCACCTTGCCCACAGTAGGGTAGCTCTCTGAATGTCACCTTGCCCACAGTAGGGTAGCTCTCTGAATGTCACCTTGCCCACAGTAGGGTAGCTCTCTGAATGTCACCTTGCCCACAGTAGGGTAGCTCTCTGAATGTCACCTTGCCCACAGCAGATGCGGGTAGCTCTCTGAATGTCACCCTGCCCACAGCAGATGCGGGTAGCTCTCTGAATGTCACCTTGCCCACAGTAGGGTAGCTCTCTGAATGTCACCTTGCCCACAGTAGGGTAGCTCTCGACAGCGGTCTGTGTGTCTTACGCAGGGGCACACTGCAGATTTTGTCGTTCTTTTTTGTGGTAATTCATTTTTATTTTTCTCCTCCCTGGGGACTTGCCTTGTCACCCTCACCCCACTCCCTAACTGGCATATCCAGTATAACTAGTATATCCTCCACCTCTTCATCACCACAGTTGCCTGCCTGCCTGCCCTGCATCTCATCATTGGGCCATCTGTGTGCACTGCGGTGTGGAAACAATTCAGTAGCTGCTGCTGTCTCCACCACTATCTGTTTGTGGAGTGGGAAAAAGCATCCAGGCAGTGACCCGTGCACTGCACATTTTTCCCATTGTTCTGCTACTACAGAATGCTCTCGGAAAGTGTCAGATATTGTATATTATCTCTCAACCCACCCAGGCCAGTGTCAGTGCAGTCGTTTCCCAACCTCCCTTCACCATGCATACTACATAATACATACTACACAGTACACACAGAAGAAGTGAATCAGTCAGTGTACTGTGGCTAGGGCTGCATGCGTGGCTTTTGGAATACTTTGCATTGATGGACATTGCACGCTGCTTCATATTTAAATTATGTCACCTTCTTCTCCCCCTCCAGTCCTCCTGCTCTGCCTCCAAAGAAGCGCCAGTCTGCCCCCTCCCCCACCCGGGTGGCAGTAGTGGCCCCCATGAGCCGCGCCACCAGTGGCTCCAGTCTTCCCATGGGCATCGGCCTCCACAAACAGGTACAGTGGCTCCAGTTTTCCCATGGGCATCAGCCTCCACAAACAGGTACAGTGACTCCAGTCTTCACATGGGCATCAGCCTCCACAAACAGGTACAGTGACTCCAGTCTTCACATGGGCATCAGCCTCCACAAACAGGTACAGTGGCTCCAGTCTTTCATGGGCATCGGCCTCCACAAACAGGTACAGTGGCTCCAGTCTTTCATGGGCATCGGCCTCCACAAACAGGTACAGTGGCTCCAGTCTTTCATGGGCATCGGCCTCCACAAACAGGTACAGTGGCTCCAGTCTTCCCATGGGCATCAGCCTCCACAAACAGGTACAGAGACTCCAGTCTTTCATGGGCATCGGCCTCCACAAACAGGTACAGTGACTCCAGTCTTCACATGGGCATCAGCCTCCACAAACAGGTACAGTGGCTCCAGTCTTTCATGGGCATCGGCCTCCACAAACAGGTACAGTGGCTCCAGTTTTCCCATGGGCATCGGCCTCCACAAACAGGTACAGCGACTCCAGTCTTCACATGGGCATCAGCCTCCACAAACAGGTACAGTGGCTCCAGTCTTTCATGGGCATCGGCCTCCACAAACAGGTACAGTGACTCCAGTCTTCACATGGGCATCAGCCTCCACAAACAGGTACAGTGGCTCCAGTTTTCCCATGGGCATCGGCCTCCACAAACAGGTACAGTGACTCCAGTTTTCCCATGGGCATCAGCCTCCACAAACAGGTACAGTGGCTCCAGTCTTTCATGGGCATCGGCCTCCACAAACAGGTACAGTGGCTCCAGTCTTCACATGGGCATCAGCCTCCACAAACAGGTACAGTGACTCCAGTCTTCCCATGGGCATCAGCCTCCACAAACAGGTACAGTGACTCCAGTCTTCCAAATCAAATGTTATTGTTCACATACACATGGTTAGCAGATGTTAATGTGAGTGTAGCGAAATGCTTGTGCTTCTAGTTCTGACCGTGCAGTAATATCTAACAGGTAATGGGAAACTGTGTGTTATAAGTAGTCTTGATTCTTTGGAAAGCATCGGCCTCCACAAACAGGTACAGTGACTCCAGTCTTTCATGGGCATCGGCCTCCACAAACAGGTACAGCGACTCCAGTCTTTCATGGGCATCGGCCTCCACAAACAGGTACAGTGACTCCAGTCTTTCATGGGCATCGGCCTCCACAAACAGGTACAGCGACTCCAGTCTTTCATGGGCATCGGCCTCCACAAACAGGTACAGTGACTCCAGTCTTTCATAGGCATCGGCCTCCACAAACAGGTACAGTGACTCCAGTCTTTCATGGGCATCGGCCTCCACAAACAGGTACAGCGACTCCAGTCTTTCATGGGCATCGGCCTCCACAAACAGGTACAGAGACTCCAGTCTTTCATGGGCATCGGCCTCTACAAACAGGTACAGTGACTCCAGTCTTTCATGGGCATCGGCCTCCACAAACAGGTACAGTGACTCCAGTCTTTCATGGGCATCGGCCTCCACAAACAGGTACAGTGACTCCAGTCTTTCATGGGCATCGGCCTCCACAAACAGGTACAGTGGAAGGAGCAGCTACACACACTGGGGCTATGTCTGAAATGGCACCATATTCAGTATAGTGTACTACTTCTGGCCAGGCCCCATAGGGAATAAGTTGCCATTTTGGATTTTGCTATGTTTTACACCGGGGGGTGACATATATAAGCCATTTCTTGCACTGTTTCTTTTTTGCCGGCTATTATGTATTTTTCCACTAAATCAAATCAAATTTATTTATATAGCCCTTACATACATACATACATACGTACATCAGCTGATATCTCAAAGTGCTGTACAGAAACCCAGCCTAAAACCCCAAACAGCAAGCAATGCAGGTGTAGAAGCACGGGTCTTGTCACTAAAGCAGGTCTTGTCACCTCTCTCTGGTTGGCAGGAGTACGAGGTGGATGCCCTGCAGCGGCGCTTCTCTGGGGGCAGCCATTACTACGGAGGGGAGTCGCCGCGCATATCCCCCTGCAATAGCATGGGCAAGCTGAGCAAGTCTGACGGGCAGCTGTCCTGGACAATGGACAGTGGGCAGTGCTCACGCAACACCAGCAGTGAGGCTCTGGGTAAGTACTCAAACAGGCGTCATAGCTCGATCTTTAACCAGAGATACATTTTATTTTTCAAATAATGTAAACTATTTGGTGGAATGTGCTTTGTGGCTACCCGAATGGGCAAGTCAAATGTTGTCATTAAGACAAGGTTAATTTGCTTTGACTCTAGTGTTCCATTTGTACATTTTACTTGCAGTATTTCGTGTCATATTCACTCAATTCCATTCCAACATCTCCCTCCGCACGTACTCAGTGCACACACAAGGTCCTGTTAGGTTTACAGAAATAATTGTCTATAAAAATATATGTAACTGATGGAATACACAAGCTACATTCCTTACAAATTATGACAGTTTTATCACAAATTCAAAATGGACAGGTTGATTGAAGAGGAAAAATGTGTTCCAACAACGAGCTGCAGTTTTTGAATAATTGCGACCTGTCTATTTTCCGCTTAAGCTACTTTGCAAACTGCTAGTGCCATTTAGAATGAGTTAGCCTAGGCTATAACCCCCCAAAACATAGACAGGTTCCACACTGACAATATGCAAAAACATTAGTTTGACAAAGAGCGTATTTACATCAGAAACATCAAGCATCCAGTGGCAAGAAAACGTACATTAACGTTCAAAAGTTTGGGGTCACTTAGAAATGTCCTTGTTTTTGAAATAAAGCACATTTTTTGTCCATTAAAATAACATCAAATTGATCAGAAATACAGTGTAGACATTGTTAATGTTGTAAATTACTATTGTAGTTGGAAACGGCAGATATTTTTAATGGAACATCTACATAGGTGTAGAGGCCATTATCAGCAACCATCACTCCTGTGTTCCAATGGCACGTTGTGTTAGCTAATCCAAGTTTATAATTTTAAAAGGCTAATTGATCATTAGAAAACCATTTTGCAATTATGTTAGCACAGCTGAAAACTGTTTTGCTGATTAAAGAAGCAATAAAACTGGCCTTCTTTAGATTAATTGAGTATCTGGAGCATCAGCATTTGTGGGTTTGATTACAGGTTCAAAAAGGCCAGAAACAAAGGACTTTCTTCTGAAACTCGTCAGTCTATTCTTGTTCTGAGAAATGAAGGCTATTCCATCTGAGAAATTGCCAAGAAACGAAAGATCTCGCACAACGCTGTGTACTACTCCCATAACACAACAGCGCAAACTGTCTCTAACCAGAATAGAAAGAGGAGTGGGAGGCCCCGATGCACAACTGAGCAAGAGGACAAGTACATTAGAGTGTCTCGTTTGAGAAACAGACGCCTCACAAGTCCTCAACTGGCAGCTTAATTAAAAGGTACCCGCAAAACACCAGTCTCAACGTCAACAGTGAAGAGGAGACTCTGGAATGCTGGCCGTCTAGGCAGAGTTGCAAAGAAAAAAACATATGTCAGACTGGCCAATAAAAAGAAAAGATTAAGATGGGCAAAGGAACATGGACACTGGACAGAAAAAGTCTGCCTAGAAGGCCAGCATCCCGGAGTCGCCTCTTCACTGTTGACGTTGAGACTGGTGTTGTGCGGGTACTATTTAATGAAGCTGCCATTAGAAATTTCTAAGTGACCCCCACCTTTTGAACGGTAGTGTATGTGAACTCTTTGGAATTACCTGGATTTCTGCATACATTTTACATAAAATTTGATCTGATCTTCATCTAAGTCGCAACAATAGACAAACACTGTGCTTAAACTAATAACACATGATTGTATTTTTCTTGTCTATATTGAATACATCATTTACACATTCATAGTGTAGGGTTGAAAAAGTATGTGATCCCCTAGGCTAATTACTTTTCCAAAAGCTAATTGGAGTCAGGAGTCAGCTAACCTGGAGTCAGGAGTCAGCTAACCTGGAGTCAGGAGTCAACTAACCTGGAGTCAAATCAATGAGACGAGATTGGAGATTTTGGTTAGGGCTCCATAAAAAAACGCTCATAAAATGTGAGTTTTCTATTAACAAGAAGCATTGTCTGATGTCAACCATGCCTCGAACAAAAGAGATTTCAGAAGACCTAAGATTTAGAATGGTTGACTTGCATTAAGTTTGAAAAGGTTACAAAAGTATCTCTAAAAGCCTTGATGTTCAACAGTCCACGGTAAGACAAATTGTCTATAAATGGAGAAAGTTCTGCATTGTTGCTACTCTCCCTGGGAGTGGCCATCCTGCAAAGATGACTGCAAGCTCACAGTGCAGAATGCTCAATGAGGTTAAACTTCTTCGGGATCTGTGTCCCTTCCACGGGACGGTTGAGCTAATGTAGGCTAATGCGATTAGCATGAGGTTGTAAGTAGCAAGAACATTTCCCAGGACATAGACATATCTGATATTGTCATAAAGTTTTAATTCTTGTTAATCTAACTACACTGTCCAATTTACAGTAGCTATTACAGTGAAATAATTCCATTCTATTGTTTGAGGAGAGTGCACAATTTTGAACATGAAAATTTATTAATAAACAAATTAGGCACATTTTGGGCAGTCTTGATACAACATTTTGAACAGAAATGCAATCAGTCAAACTTTGCACATACACTGCTGCCATCTAGTGGCCAAAATCTAAATTGCAGCTGGGCTGGAGTAATACATTATGGTCTTTCTCTTGCATTTCAAGGATGATAGTACAAAAAAAAAAAATACACAAGACTGGTTGGTTTTATCTTTGTATTATCTTTTACCAGATCTAGTGTGTTATATTCTTCTACATTCCTTTCACATTTCCCCAAACTTCAAAGTGTTTCCTTTCAAATGGTACCAAGAATAAGCATATCCTTGCTTCAGGGCCTGAGTTACAGGCAGTTAGATTTGGGTATGTCATTTTAGGTGAAAATTGAAAAAAGGGGGTGGATCCTTAAGGGATCCTTAAATTCAAGGGTTCACATACTTTTTCCAACCTGCACTGTGAATGTTTACACAGTGTGTTCAATAAAGACATGAACATTTATAATTGTTTGTTATTAGTTTAAGCAGTCTGTGTTTGTCTATAGTTGTGACTTAGATGAAGATGTGCTCAACAAGCCGACCTGGTTAAATAAAGGTGAAATAAAAAACAATACAAAAACAATCAGATAACATTTGATGACCAATTCATGCAGAAATCCAGATAATTCTAAAGGGTTCACATACTTTTCCTTCCCACTGTATGCCTACTCACCAAACAGATGTCATGGCCATAATTCATCACTATGCAGTGTTCAATGTGGAATTGTTAATCCATTTTGAAAATGCCGAAGATTAAATCGAACGTCTGTATATCGAAAAGAAGACAAATGTTGGTTTGTAACCCTGAATTTTTTCTTTCATCTCAAATATAATATATAATTATATAATATAATAACCAGTTGATATTATGGTTTCAATAAATTCATCTTACATGGCACTTTCTTTTTTATTGAGGCAATTTAGCTATTAGGATTTGTTTGTAATGGTTATGATAAATTACGCTCTGTTGCAATCTTATGACATCTAGAAAAAAAATAGAAAAATCCAGTGCGGGCCTTGTGTTCTAAAAAAATGTTTTTTTTTCATGCGAGTACTCGAACAGTCAAAAGATTTCAAATGCTCATCCCTAACACACACACACACATGAAACTCACACACAACACAAACACATATGAGTTACATGTTCCTGCACTGGCTTCAGAGGCCTGATTGGAGAGGAGCTCATTGGGTAGAGAGGATCCCATTGGTTTTCGAGAGGAGCCACTATGAGCCCATTAGGTTAGAGAGGAGCCACTATGAGCCCATTAGGTTAGAGAGGAGCCACTATGAGCCCATTAGGTTAGAGAGGAGCCACTATGAGCCCATTAGGTTAGAGAGGAGCCACTATGAACCCATTAGGTTAGAGAGGAGCCACTATGAGCCCATTAGGTTAGAGAGGAGCCACTATGAGCCCATTAGGTTAGAGAGGAGCCACTATGAGCCCATTAGGTTAGAGAGGAGCCACTATGAGCCCATTAGGTAGAGAGGAGCCACTATGAGCCCATTAGGTTAGAGAGGAGCCACTATGAGCCCATTAGGTTAGAGAGGAGCCACTATGAGCCCATTAGGTTAGAGAGGAGCCACTATGAGCCCATTAGGTTAGAGAGGAGCCACTATGAGCCCATTAGGTTAGAGAGGAGCCACTATGAGCCCATTAGGTAGAGAGGAGCCACTATGAGCCCATTAGGTTAGAGAGGAGCCACTATGAGCCCATTAGGTTAGAGAGGAGCCACTATGAGCCCATTAGGTTAGAGAGGAGCCACTATGAGCCCATTAGGTTAGAGAGGAGCCACTATGAGCCCATTAGGTTAGAGAGGAGCCACTATGAGCCCATTAGGTAGAGAGGAGCCTCTATGAGCCCATTAGGTTAGAGAGGAGACGCGATGATTCCAGCAAGAGAGGCCTGTCTCTTTGATTAGGAGCATCGTGGTCACCACGGGATCACCATAGTATGTCTTGATGTGGCAGCCACAGTGTGCGGAAACAAGCCTGCTGCTGATGCGTGTAATGAGTCAACACACGCAGGCAGGAGCTTCCTGTTCCTGCCACCTCCAACAGCACAGAGCATTGTTTACGAGCTGTGACCACCATCTTGTGAGACAAGACTTCACCGAGGCTGCATCTCAATAATCTCCTCTTCTTCATCTGCATCGGTCTGGAAACAGGATAGCAGGGAGGAGGGCAATATGGTGGATGCTTACTGGGAATTTGTTGAGGAGAGAAAGCCATGCGATGCTATTGAGATGCAGCCTCAAAAAGTCTAAGCTGTAATACCACGGCTGAAACCTTTTAGGACCGAGACAAGAGTGACGGTTGTCAAGGTGATAAGAACATTGCACCAAGTCATCAGGTGGCCCTTTTCTCAGTGGAAAGAGAAGCGAGCCGTTTTGTGCCTTTTCCATTGTGATCAACTGACGTGTCATGGATCAGTTTCAAAACCAACCCTTTGTGAAATCCCAATATCCCACCTCACCCCCTAATGAAAATAGATTCTGCCAATGTGTTTGTTGTGCTCCTGAGTGGGTTTTTTAGAGAAAAGTACCTTTTATGCCAAAGTGACAGTGATGCATTGTTTTCAGTGCTCTGTGTAGTGACTCACCTGTCCCCCATCTCTCCCTCTCTCTCTTCCTCCTCCCCTCCACAGACACCACAGACCACTACGACCCAGACTACGACTTCCTGCACCAGGACCTGTCCAGCTTGGAGCAGATGACTCCTGTGCCAGTGGGAGCGTGCCTCAGCCCCCTGCCTGAGTCCCACAGCGAGTCTTCCTGCCCTGGCCCCGGTCCGCCGCTGGCACAACTCCACTTCAGCTCCCTCCAGGGCTGCTCTGTGTCCCCCCTCTACTCCCGAATGACTTCCGCCCTGCCGCCCCCTGCCCTGCCGGAAAAGAAGCGCCGAGGTGGCGCCTGCTCAGGCTTTTCCGACGGCTCCTACTCGGGCTCATCCTGGTGCATTTCCTTTGAGCGCCACCCATCCCAGTACGACAACCTCATGGAGGAGGACCTACCGCCTGTGCCCCCCTTTCCCCTGTTCACGCCCGACATCTTGCCCCTGTGCCACACCGCCGGGGGGTTTGTGTCTGAGTTCAGCGGCAGCGAGACGACAGACGTACCTCAGAGTCCACCGCCACTCCCTGAGAAGAAGAGCCGTCACAGTGAGTATCTGATGTCAGGGGGAGGCAGAAATAATTCATAAAAAGCCTTATACAATCTCTACCGTTACCAGGATTTTGACATTTAAGCTCATTTTCCCGTGAAAGGTCGAGGTTTAGAGGGAGGCGTAGACAATGAGTCTCCATTGGTCCGCTAGTTTTGGAGTGACGGTTCTTCTTAACCCAATCAATGAACATGAATTACCTGTCGCACAACGTTCAGCGCAGGTGTTGGTTACTGGTTCGCCATACATCTGCGCCAAACTTTGTGCAACAGGTAATTCATATGTTTACTAAGTTGTTAGATGGTTTGTTATTAAATGTATTAGATAGACATGCTTCTAATATCTGTACATTATTGACCCGTGACTGACATATTTTTGAAGTCCATTAGCTAAAACCCTAAAACTAGGTGACGTCAGACCGTCTACTCAAATAGGCAGTAGAAAAAAAGCCTGTCTATTATGTTCATTGATTGGGTTAAGACGAACCGTCACTCCAAAACTAGTGGACCAATGGAGACTCATTGTCTAGACCTCCCTCTAAACCCCACCCTTCAGGGAAAAATTATGCAAAAACTCGCAATCGAATAAAGACTGGCAGTGAAAGCAAAGAAACTGACATCGAAGCAAAGATACGCGTAGTGTAACCAAATGGTAGTACATGCAGGCAAGAGTGTAGGCAAAATCTATTCAGTATGATTGGTTGCTGGGAAAGTTTAACCGAAAACGATTTTTGCATTCGTTTTCAAAATTCTTGGGTTTTGCTTTTGATGTCTTATTTTTGTTTACAATTCTATACATTTTGCTTTCAATTGTTGGGTTCTTGATTTCAACATCCATTATTAATTTCACCCATCCTCGAAAATATAATGTTTACATTCTCAACTTTATTTTTCATGTTCACGATTTATTTTATTTTGAAATCAATACATATGGCGTGAAATTGACCCTGTAGACTTCGGCTACCAACTTCGGTTTGCCTCAAGAAAAAATGTTGTGCGGCCGAACAGATGACAAAAAAAAAAACATACCCTAGTCTAAAACGTCACAAAATGTTGTCATAATATATGCACAAACTCTTCCGAACTGTTTCGGCTGGGAAGCATTTGGACACCTTTATTGGGCAGGTGTGTCCGTCTGATACATGCTTGTAATCCCTGCAGATCTGCCATACTTATTATGTTCCTATAGGATTTTGTTGTTCCATCTTGCCCTCAACCCTCTGTCTGCTAGCTAGACCATCACAATGGGGCCAGCCATGTTGGATAGGACATGCTGCTGCTGCTGAATGAAGAGCCGTTGGGAGTTCCATGCGCTTCATGTTTGTGCTGCGGGCTGGCCCTGTGGGTGTGTGTGGATGAGTCCACAGCTAGGAGCCCTGTACACACACACACACACACACACACACACACACACACACACACACACACAGAGGCCTGGAGGTTTCACTTATGCCAGCCCTGTGAGCTCACATGAAATAATGCATTTGTTGATGGAATGTGTCAGTTAATAGAGGAGTGGACTCTCCCGGCTGTGCAGGAAATGAGCTTGTGCTGATTGGCCCTCTCAGCGTATGTGTTGAAGGGTGGCCATAACTATGTAGTATTCAGCACATTTTATATGTTCTATAGCACTATAAAGAGCTTAAATCCAGGACCAGCAGGTTTGGCTGCACTTGTGCCTCCGCTAGCCTGTTTATTTAGATTTTCAACAGCAGAGCACTGTCCTAATGACTAAATGGTCAGGGTTTCTACAGGGCTAGCATTGTCATCTCCCCCAAAATACGATGTTCTTGTTTTTAAATTGTATTTAATGCACACCACGACCATTTTTCATTTTGACAATTTACAGGATTGGAAGTGAAGTGCTCCATTTAAAGCAACGTTTGACATGTAGAATTCCCTCCTCATCTAAACATTCTAACAATGTGTAAACGGTTTGGGATACTCTGAAGAACACTGTCATTATCATCTACAAGCGCATTGTCATTGTAATATCCCCTGTTTTTTTCTGTCTGTGTTTGTGTGCGTCTGTGTGTGCGTGTGTGTGCGTCTGTGTGTGCACGTCTCACCCCCACAGTACTGAAGTACATGCAGTTTGTGGAAGACTACTCGGAGCCCCAGCCCTCAGTTTTCTACCAGATGCCACAGAGCAAGAGCATCTATGAGCAACGCAACAAGCACTTCCAGGAAGTCTACGGCTTCAATGACTCGTTTAGCAGCAGCGACTCTGTCCACGAGCCCCTCCCACCCCCGGCACTGCCACCCAAACAGAGGCAGCTGGTAAGCTATAGCCCCTCACCTCACACCTCACACTCCCCAGTGTTACAACATGCAGTACGCCAGCCCATCCACACACCCTGTTCACACACATCCATCACTTACCAAGGCCCAATACATATGCATTTCAGGAAACTCATTTTCTTATCATATGTTGTACCAAGTGTGTAGGATTGAGTGGTGAGTGAGTCCATGATGTTTTAGCCCATCTGTATAACATAGAAGAAGAAAATCAGGGTGTTAAGTCCTAAACATCCAGAAGGCAAGCAGAGTCTAGTGGTAACTCATCTCCAAACTCTACTTCAATACATAGAGAAAACATTTTAAAAGACATGTTTTATTGTCACATACACCGGATAGGTGCAGAGAAATGTGTTGCTTTACAGGGTCAGCCATAGTAGTACGGCACCCCTGGAGCAAATTAGGGTTAAGTGCCTTGCTCAAGGGAACTTAAGCCGATTTTTCACCTTGTCGGCTCGGGTATTCGAACCAGTAGGCTACCCTTTGCATCATAAAAAAAAACATCTTAACAACAAATACAAATCAGTGCAACGATACAATTTAAATTACTACCACTTCTCAGTAAAATGGTTTTTTTTTCCGCCGGCATAAGACGAGTGGCCTTTTGTACTGACTTGTCCTCCATGATGTCCCATCTTACATCCCACCACTGTATTTGAATTGAATTTGTTTTCATCATTTTGGCCATTTGTTATGTTTGTTTCAGGCCTCTGCAAGGCTGTAGTAGTTTACTTCCCAGATTATATTCAATGCCATAATCTCTCTACCAGACATTCATGGTTGGAAAAAGTAATTTGCTCTGCCAGAAAAAAAAGCATGAACCCGATATGTGAGTCAATCCATGCTCAAGGTTTATCCGTATTTACGGATATTTTTAAACATATTTAAAGCGGATCAAAATGTGAGAAACGAAAATGAAACATTTCTGCACATTTTTTTCCTGTTATTTGACCTTGTGGATTAAGACTAATCACAGAATCCTCTGGGGAGCAGGGAAATAAAACAAGGATTGGTTTGAAGCTATAGATGTAGACAGGGGCACAACTTTGGTTTTAGAAGTGGGAGGGACATAAACATTTAAAAACTAAATGTATCCAGTCGGATAAACACGCCAAACAGCCTACCAGACCGCTCTGAGACGTCTGCATGGTCCTAAAGCACACCGTTGCCTCGTTTTGTATCACATTCCAATGATAAAACTGGAGGGGTCAGAATGTGGGGGGGGGACATGTCCCCCGTCCCCAGTGAAAGATGCGTTCCTGGATGTAGGGAGGGAGAGGAAAGGGTGTTTGTGTTTCATGTAATCAAAAAGTTGTTTCTTTGCTGGCGGTTGTTAACTGACATGTCCACATTGTGTACTTGAATGAATAGACTTCTACCTGAGCAGAATGTCCACTCACTTCTGATACAGTAGCTAATTATTTCCATTTAGGCCAGTCATGTGCTTTGCACAGTATGTAGGCATAGTTCAACGTGGTCTCAGGGCAATTCGTATTATTCTGTACGTAAATCTGTGGCACTCCATTTAGTATGATATATTATGTTACGTTAGGTTGCATTATGACTTGCCTAGTTAAATGAAGGTAAACTTTTTTTATATATATATATTTTTTTTTATGAATGGAGTAGCGATCAAAATCAAATGTTATTAGTCACATGCGCAGAATCCAACAGGTACAACAGGTATCCAACCTTACCGTGAAATGCTTACTTTCAAGCCCTTAACCTACAATGCAGTTTTTATATATTTACTAAATAAACTAAAGTTTAAAAAAAAAAATGGTAATTTGTAGATGTAGGTAGGGGTAAGGTGACTATGTATAGATCATACAATATCATACTAATTATAGGATGTATAGTATCAAACGTCTTATCTGGACATACAATAGCATACGAATTGGATGATATACATCTTGGTGCATGTATAGTATTATACTATTTCTCTGAGATCAGGTTGCTTGTTGTGCCTTAACAACAAAGGAGAATCATGGAAAGAATTTACGTTGGCAGTTAGGGGAACTAATGACAAAGGTTAGGATCATTTATGTAAATGCTTAGGTGAAACGGGTTAAAGGGAAAATCCACTCAAACTATATTTTAGTATTTTTTTCCTTTAGTCTACTGTTGATACGTTCCACGGAAACTCTGACATTTCCGACATGGTAACTGCGTTCAACAAATCAGCAAGTCGGAAATGTTGGAGTTTCCTAGTTCCGACAAGGATGTGAACGCGGACTAGTTCCCAGCAGTGTCACCGGCCACATCATCATGATGATGCGTTTTAAATTAAAAAACATTTAAAAAACATTTTGGGGCTTCATTTTCCATTGCACTCATCAAATCTCATTCCTTTTTTCTTTTTGGAAAGCCCAGCCTCCATCAGAGCGATGCATAACACAGAGGTAACAGTAGAATATTAGAAAGCACTAGTGTGCTTTGTCTGCCGTAGCATTCTTTTAGTCCATCAAGCCTATTGTTTTCTGCTGCTTCTAGATTGGGCTTAACTATCTGCGTAGACCTATGTCTTCTTTTGCTAACTAACATCTCCCACTGTACTTTCTCTCTGCTCCTCTCTTTCTACTTTCTCCTTCCCCCACGCTCTCCTTTTCCCCCCCTTCCAGGCCTCCCACTCTGCCTCTTCCTCGTCCTCTTCCTCGTCCTCTCTCTCCTGCCACCTTCAGCAGTCGCAGGCTGCAGTGGTGGTGGAGGAGGAGACGGGGGCTGCTCTCAGCATGTCAGTCTCTAACTCCTCCCTGACCACCCCTATGGTGAGTGACTCTCAGTTGGCTTGTCTGCCTGCCTTTCTGAATCTCTGCTCTTCTCACTCTCTACAGTAGACTTGGCTTTAAATAGTATTTGTTTTCTTTCTAAAACGTTTTATTTAACCTGGAAAGTCACGGGCAGAGTGCGGTGCTAAATTAAATGAAAGTGTTGCACTTTGGGAACTATTTAATTGGTCCCACCGTGTCAGGCAAGCTCGATCAAGTGCATCAGAAGTATTTGAAAAGAAACCTTGTCTGCTCCGCCACAGACATGACTGCGCTTCTGCTTTAGAAGTATTGACACCAATACAAAAAGGTAATTCATTAGCCATTGTAGACATGTTCAGCTACTGATAAGGGAGTGTATTGTGCAAAAAACACACACACTGGCAAACACACGTTCATTCTTCAGTCTCTATCAGACCCCTCAATATTTATACAATAAATGGCAATCTCTGTCAGAGAGAAAGAGAGAAAGCATGCAGTTGTTTTCATCCAGAATTTGTGAAATGTGTTTATTTATATTAGCGGATGTCATTCATTTAAAACTGGGGCTTGAACACAATCCAGAACTATTATGATACAAACGCAGCAAATTAATGTTCTGTATTCTTTGTCTAATCATTCTAGTTTTGGAGCAATGATGAGGACAATTGATCTGTTCTTGCTGAAGAACCATTGATCCTTGTTGCACCCTTTTGACTTGGTTTCAATGAAACCTATATGCATGGGATATTCAACAGATCTGTTACAAGTTACAACAAGCACATTTTGTGAATATGTAATTTTGAAGAGACTGAGTTGATTTAGCAATTCTAGTCACTGACTAACCAGTCAGATACAGACAATATAGCCTACAGTCATATTGTTCTCCGATGGCAAGTATGCCGATGCATCTCTCTCAATTATCTATTTCAAAAAATATTTGCTCTTTGACCTTGTAGATCTCTCAAGTAGCTTTTGTCTTAATCTCTCTTTCTCTTTCCTTCTCATTTCTCGCCCTCGCTCTCTCAGCATAAGACAGTTCTCCGGTCCTATTCTCAGGACTTTGCACCTCTCTGCCAATCTTCCATTCCATATCTTCTCTCATCTGTCTCTTCCCACTCTCCCATTGTCCACCAATCACAGAGCATGGACCTAGCGGCCCCGGGCAGTGGCAGCCCTGACCCTGTGCTGGTGGCCAACGGCTCTCTGGACAGCTCTCTTGCTATCGGTCTTCTCACTGACTCTTCTTTCTCTGACACTCGTCAAACCTCTTTGGTGAGCCCTAGCTGTGTGTTGTGACAAGTGTTAGGCACTGTGCGAAAAGAAAATGGGATTGCGTTTGACAGGGGGGGTGCTATTGAAGAAGAGCACAGATCTGGAGTATGGTATAAACATTGTTAGCAAAGGGCTGTTTCAATGTTGGTGACGTGATGTTCTTATCCTTGAAAATAGGCCAAACCCTAGGTTAAAACCAAGTCTGCAGCTCTATGTATGCTGTGGTGATTGGAACAGTTGGTTCTTAGTGGTTTCATTTGAGATGATATAGGTACTTGTTTGTTTTGTCCGGCTAGTTGTGAGAATCTTTCGCATTCGGAACCACATTTGCTTTTTCCAAGCATCTGTCATTCTCTTTGCTGTCTTTCTTTTTTCCCCCGTAGAGCGAAAGCGCTAACGAGGAAGGCGGGGAGGGAGAGTACGTTAATCTGTACACATCGAGCCATGCCAACGGAGATGGGCTCTCCCGCCGAGTAAGTAGCCTTAGCAGAGAGGTTGCATGAGAGCGAGGAGAGAAAAGCGTGCTTTCACAGACAGTTGCACCATGACTGACAACAGACCTCACTAAGTAACTCTTATCTGTATGTGACCTAACCACTCAGGATTCGTTGTCTCTTCGATCGCTTGGCATGCCCTGCTTTGGTAACTGCCTGTACATGACCATGTTTCTCTTCCTTTCCCCAAATCCCCTACTACTGGACTGTCCCTATTAGAGGTCGACCGATTATGATTTTTCAACGCCGATGCCGATTATTGGAGGACCAAAAAAAAGCTGATACCGATTTATTGTCCGATTTTATTTATTTATTTGTAATAATGACAATTACAACAATACTGAATGAACACTTTTTTATTTTAACTTAATATAATACATCAATAAAATAAATTTAGCCTCAAATAAATAATGAAACATGTTCAATTTGGTTTAAATAATGCAAAAACAAAGTGTTGCAGAAGAAAGTGTTGCATATACCCTGACTCTGCTTGCACTGAACACAAGAGAAGTGACACAATTTCCCTAGTTAAAAGTAATTCATGTTAGCAGGCAATATTAACTAAATATGCAGGTTTAAAAATATATACCTGTGTATTGATTTTAAAGAAAGGCATTGATGTTTATGGTTAGGTACACATTGGTGCAACAACAGTGCTTTTTTCCTGAATGCGCTTGTTAAATCATCACCCGTTTGGCGAAGTAGGCTGTGATTCAATGAGAAATTAACAGGCACCGCATTGATTATATGCAATGCAGGACAAGCTAGATAAACTAGTAATATCATCAACCGTGTGTAGTTAACTAGTGATTATGTGAAGATTGATTGTTTTTTATAAGAGAAATGTAATGCTAGCTAGCAACATACCTTGGCTTCTTGCTGTACTCACGTAACAGGTAGTCAGCCTGCCACGCAGTTTCCTCGTGGAGTGCAATGTAATCGCCCACATTCGGTGTCCAAAAATGCCAAAAACTTGAAATTGGCCATTCCGATTAATCGGTCGACCTCTAGTCCCCATTCCCTACTATTTGGGCCTATGTGTAGTTCTAGCTCAAAGGACATCAGTCACTCCCCTGTCATTGTCTCAAGGGGGGTTTGTCTCCAAGTGACAGTGAGACATTTTCTACCATGTTCATAAACTTGGCCTTTAAGGTCAATGGTGGTTGTCCACCTGGGTCAGGTCTGGATCGTAGTAACTAATTACAACTGGATTCATGAATGGTTCTGAGTTAAGTATGTGTATTTAACATCTTCCATAAGGCCTTTCATCAGGAAGGACAGCCCAATAAAACGACTAAACGCTCAGATTATTTATTCAGTCTTTCTCGCTCAAAGTTCTCCCCATTCCCCATGTTTTTAGTAAAAAGAAAATCTGGACTGTCTTCTGGGATGGAGATGGGTATATACAGTGCCTTCAGAAAGTATTTACACCTCTTGACTTTTTCCACATTTTGTTGTGTGACAGCCCGAATTTAAGGTGGATTAAATTGAGATTTTGTGTCAAATCAAATCAAATAAAATGTATTTATATAGCCCTTCGTACATCAGCTGATATCTCAAAGTGCTGCACAGAAACCCAGCCCAAACCCCCAAACAGCAAGCAATGCAGGCGTAGAAGCACGGTGGCTAGGAAAAACTCCCTAGAAAGGCCAAAACCTAGGAAGAAACCTAGAGAGGAACCAGGCTATGTGGGGTGGCCAGTCCTCGTCTGGCTGTGCCGGGTGGAGATTATAACAGAACATGGTCAAGATGTTCAAATGTTCATAAATGACCAGCATGGTCGAATAATAATAAGGCAGAACAGTTGAAACTGGAGCAGCAGCACGGCCAGGTGGACTGGGGACAGCAAGGAGTCATCATGTCAGGTATTCCTGGGGCATGGTCCTAGGGCTCAGGTCCTCCGAGAGAGAGAAAGAAAGAGAGAATTAGAGAGAGCATATGTGGGATGGCCAGTCCTCTTCTGGCTGTGCCGGGTGGAGATTATAACAGAACATGGCCAAGATGTTCAAATGTTCATAAATGACCAGCATGGTCGAATAATAATAAGGCAGAACAGTTGAAACTGGAGCAGCAGCACGGCCAGGTGGACTGGGGACAGCAAGGAGTCATCATGTCAGGTAGTCCTGGGGCATGGTCCTAGGGCTCAGGTCCTCCGAGAGAGAGAAAGAGAGAAGGAGAGAATTAGAGAACGCACACTTAGATTCACACAGGACACCGAATAGGACAGGAGAAGTACTCCAGATATAACAAACTGACCCTAGCCCCCCGACACATAAACTACTGCAGCATAAATACTGGAGGCTGAGACAGGAGGGGTCAGGAGATACTGTGGCCCCATCCGAGGACACCCCCGGACAGGGCCAAACAGGAAGGATATAACCCCACCCACTTTGCCAAAGCACAGCCCCCACACCACTAGAGGGATATCTTCAACCACCAACTTACCATCCTGAGACGAGGCTGAGTATAGCCCACAAAGACCTCCGCCACGGCACAACCCAAGGGGGGGGCGCGCATCAGTGAATCAACCCACTCAGGTGACGCACCCCCTCCAGGGACGGCATGAGAGAGCCCCAGTAAGCCAGTGACTCAGCCCCTGTAATAGGGTTAGAGGCAGAGAATCCCAGTGGAAAGAGGGGAACCGGCCAGGCAGAGACAGCAAGGGCGGTTCGTTGCTCCAGAGCCTTTCCGTTCACCCTCCCACTCCTGGGCCAGACTACACTCAATCATATGACCCACTGAAGAGATGAGTCTTCAGTAGAGACTTAAAGGTTGAGACCGAGTTTGCGTCTCTGACATGGGTAGGCAGACCGTTCCATAAAAATTGAGCTCTATAGGAGAAAGCCCTGCCTCCAGCTGTTTGCTTAGAAATTCTAGGGACAATTAGGAGGCCTGCGTCTTGTGACCGTAGCGTACGTGTAGGTACAGTGCCTTGCGAAAGTATTCGGCCCCCTTGAACTTTGCGACCTTTTGCCACATTTCAGGCTTCAAACATAAAGATATAAAACTGTATTTTTTTGTGAAGAATCAACAACAAGTGGGACACAATCATGAAGTGGAACGACATTTATTGGATATTTCAAACTTTTTTAACAAATCAAAAACTGAAAAATTGGGCGTGCAAAATTATTCAGCCCCCTTAAGTTGATACTTTGTAGCGCCACCTTTTGCTGCGATTACAGCTGTAAGTCGCTTGGGGTATGTCTCTATCAGTTTTGCACATCGAGAGACTTAAATGTTTTCCCATTCCTCCTTGCAAAACAGCTCGAGCTCAGTGAGGTTTGATGGAGAGCATTTGTGAACAGCAGTTTTCAGTTCTTTCCACAGATGCTCGATTGGATTCAGGTCTGGACTTTGACTTGGCCATTCTAACACCTTGATATGTTTATTTTTGAACCATTCCATTGTAGATTTTGCTTTATGTTTTGGATCATTGTCTTGTTGGAAGACAAATCTCCGTCCCAGTCTCAGGTCTTTTGCAGACTCCATCAGGTTTTCTTCCAGAATGGTCCTGTATTTGGCTCCATCCATCTTCCCATCAAATTTAACCATCTTCCCTGTCCCTGCTGAAGAAAAGCAGGCCCAATCCATGATGCTGCCACCACCATGTTTGACAGTGGGGATGGTGTGTTCAGCTGTGTTGCTTTTACGCCAAACATAACGTTTTGCATTGTTGCCAAAAAGTTAAATTTTGGTTTCATCTGACCAGAGCACCTTCTTCCACATGTTTGGTGTGGCTTGTGGCAAACTTTAAACGACACTTTTTATGGATATCTTTAAGAAATGGCTTTCTTCTTGCCACTCTTCCATAAAGGCCAGATTTGTGCAATATACGACTGATTTGTTGTCCTATGGACAGAGTCTCCCACCTCAGCTGTAGATCTCTGCAGTTCATCCAGAGTGATCATGGGCCTCTTGGCTGCATCTCTGATCAGTCTTCTCCTTGTATGAGCTGAAAGTTTAGAGGGACGGCCAGGTATTGGTAGATTTGCAGTGGTCTGATACTCCTTCCATTTTAATATCATCGCTTGCACAGTGCTCCTTGGGATGTTTAAAGCTTGGGAAATCTTTTTGTATCCAAATCCGGCTTTAAACTTCTTCACAACAGTATCTCGGACCTGCCTGGTGTGTTCCTTGTTCTTCATGATGCTCTCTGCGCTTTTAACGGATCTCTGAGACTATCACAGTGCAGGTGCATTTATACGGAGACTTGATTACACACAGGTGGATTGTATTTATCATCATTAGTCATTTAGGTCAACATTGGATCATTCAGAGATCCTCACTGAACTTCTGGAGAGAGTTTGCTGCACTGAAAGTAAAGGGGCTGAATAATTTAGCACGCCCAATTTTTCAGTTTTTGATTTGTTAAAATCATTGAAATATCCAATAAATGTCATTCCACTTCATGATTGTGTCCCACTTGTTGTTGATTCTTCACAAAAAAATACAGTTTTATATCTTTATGTTTGAAGCCTGAAATGTGGCAAAAGGTCGCAAAGTTCAAGGGGGCCGAATACTTTCGCAAGGCACTGTATGTACGGTAGGACCAAATCAGAGAGATAGGTAGGAGCAAGCCCATGCAGTGCCGTGTCACTGGCCTACACACAATACCCCATAAAGTGGAATTACATTGGTAGACATTTTTACAAATTCCAAAATGTCTTAAGTCAATAAGTATTCAACCCCTTTTCTTATGGCAAGCATAAATACGTTCAGGAGTAAAAATGTGCTTAAAAAGTCACAAATTGCATTGACTCACTCTGTGTGCAATAATAGTGTTTAACATTTGAATGACTACCTCATCTCTGTACCCCGCACATACAATTATCTCTAAGGTCCCTCATGGCCAAATCTACACTGAGTTACTAACCACAATGACATTGAATGTTCCTAAGTAGCCTAGTTCTAGTTTTGACTTAAATATTCTTGAAAACCCATGGCAAGACTTGAAAATGGCTCTCTAGCAATGATCAACAACCAACTTGACAGAGCTTGAAGAATTAAAAAAAGAAAAAATTCCAAGTATTGTACAATCCCGGTATGCAAAGCTCTTAGTCTTACCCAGAAAGAATGATTCTAACATGTAACTCAGGGGGTTTTAATATTTATATAATCAAGATATTAGTGTTTTATTTTTCTTACACATTAGTTATTTTGTGTAAAAAAAAAAAAAAAAGAATAGACAAATCAATTTTAATCCCACTTTGTAACACAACCAAATGTGGAAAGAGTCAAGGGGTGTGAATACTTTCTGAAGGCACTGTATATTAAATGTATTGTGTATTTAGTGTTGCGTTTGCACTAGAGAAGTGAGGCTAGAGTTATGCTTGTATCCATACCACAGGAGATTGGTGGCACCTTAATTGCGGAGGACAGGGCCATGGTAATGACTGGAGTGGAAGGTGGAATGGTATCAAATACATTAAAGGCATGGTTTCCGTGGGTTTGATGTCATTCCATTTTCTCCGTTCTAGTTATTATTATGAGCCGTCCTCCCCTCAGCAGCCTCCGCTGATCCATAGAGCGTGTAATATTAATAGTGTGTGTGAACTACCATTGTCTGTTTTCCTCAAAGCTGACGGAACAACACACTGAATACTAAGTAGAAACCTCCATGTGCTTAGACAACTTACCCACACATCTACTTTAACTAAGAAAGCATTTTCACCTTTATCTTGACCTCAGGGTCATGTTCATTTGGTACCGAACAGAAGAAAATAACCTGAAACAAGCATAGAAATAAATGTCCAATGAGCAATGCACATTTTAGTTTTCCACTGCAAATCATTGTGAAACCTTTTCTGTGCCATGCCCTGACGAACATGACCTCAGGCTGCTGGATTTGGTGAGAGACCGGTCCTAACCACTCTGTGTTGTTATCAGGACTCGTCTGCCATAGATGACTCACTGGAGGACACTGCCTCAGAGAACCCACTGTGCAATAACAAGGACATGTCCGATGACCGGTAAGAACCCATACCATGACAGTCTGGCCTTTGTTTCCTTTTATTTTGAGGTTAAATAAATAATAACATATTCTCCATTGTTCCTACTCTCCAGTGACAGAAGGAAGGATTCCCCTTTTTGTTATATTCTTTTTCTCTTTCTCTCTCACTCAGCCGAAGACAAAAGTCGTCTGAAGATGGGCAGAGTAGCGAGGAGACGGATGAGCTTTCCCTCATCGATCACATGGAGATCATGTCCCGGTTAACACTAAAGCAGGAGGTAAACGTGTCCTCGTTTTCTACTGTTGATGGTCAGTCCATTTTACCTCGCGTCTCTTTCAGATCAAGCTGTTTAATCATAGAGCAGGAGATGCCTCTTTTTATGTGATACTTCATAGGATCCTACATACGGTGCGACTATTTTACTCGCATATGCGCCTAGAAATAGATGTGTGCAAACTTTTTACATTTATTTTGATTTTTTACCCCTTTTTCTCCCCAATTTCGTGGTATCCAATTGGTAGTTACAGTCTTGTCTCATCGCTGCAACTCCCGTACAGAACTCAGGAGAGGCGAAGGTCGAGAGTCATGCGTCCTCAGAAACACAACCCAGCCAAGCCGCACCGCTTCGTGACACAATGCCCACTTAACCCGGAAGCCAGCCACACCAATGTGTCGGAGGAAACACTGTACACCTGGCGACCGTGTCAGCATGCATTGCACCCGGCCCGCCACAGGAGTCGCTAGAGCACGATGGGTCAAGGACATCCCTGCCGGCGACACCCTCCCCTAAATTGTGCGCTGCCCCATGGGTCACCCAGTCACGGCCGACTCTAACAGAGCCTGGACCCGAACCAGGATTTCTCTAAGGCAGTGCCTTAGACCACTGCTCCACTCAGAAGACCCCTGTGTCCAAATTTAGCTGAAAGTCTACTAAAGTGTGACTTTGTTCTTGTGTTTCTTGGCTATTTACATCGTTTTCTTCACACACTAGGTTTTATTTCAATGTTAGTTTGAGCTTGCTCAACTGCTAGCGAAGAGACATGTCAGAGAATCTCATCTCTCACAGACAGACATGTGAGTCCCACCGTTACAATGGTAACGTCCCGCCCCTTAAAGGGGCAGCTGAAATGTTTTGTCTCACCTAAGTGACTCAAATATTTGAGGGTACATTGTAATTGATTCAGCATGGAACACTCCAAAAACCAAACGTTTTTCCATTTCTTAGAATAAAAACACTCTTCCTCATACTTTTATTGTGCACCTACATTTTATTTTTGTCCTCGTAACTTTTTCAACTTAGGAGCACATGTGCACCTTGTAAAAAAATGTCAGCATAGATCCCTGTCCTACAAGAAGGATACTACTAATACAGAATAAGCCACCAATCAGCTGTTTACAGAGAGCTTGCCCTCTGCTGGCCCCTGCCTCTGTAACTCAAATGCAACGTCCCTGTCTGTTACTGTTACGAGGTCCAGAGCCTGCTGGTTTTCTGTTCTACCTGATAATTAATTGCACCCACCTGGTGTCCCAGGTCTAAATCAGTCCCTGATTAGAGGGGAACAATGAAAAAAACACAGTGGAAGTGGCTTTGAAGTCTAGAGTTGATTTTGAGGGGGCTATATGATCACATTTTCACAGTAGATGATAAATATGTAGGTGAATATCTGGAGTTCGCATGGCAAGGTCAGTGCAGCTTTAGTAGCGCCTATCTCCTTATAGAAAACCCCCTCATGGCTAGCATGGCTTTTCAAAACATATTTTTCAATATTGTCAGAATGGTTTCATTAGGACAGTCACTTGTAGGGCTACACTAGGACTCCTCATGAGGTCAACAATTAGGCTAATCCTCTCTCTCTGCTCTTACAACTTCTGTCCACATGTGATACCAGAACGATGACGGTCCAGATGTCCGAGCCGGATCGGGGGATATTTTATTAGTCCACGCCACAGAAACGGACCGCAAAGGTATTTATGACCTCTGTAGTACACCCCCCTCCCCCTATTACATGCACTCTGTGTCCACTCAGATGGAAGGTACAAGTTATATCCTTTAAGAATCAATGGGTGTATATATATACACACTACCGTTCAAAAGTTTGGGGTCACTTAGAAATGTCCTTGTTTTCGAAAGAAAACATTTTTTGTCCATTAAAATAACATCAAATTGATCAGAAATACAGTATAGACATTGTTAATGTTGTAAATGACTATTGTAGCTGTAAGGCCAGCATCCCGGAGTCGCCTCTTCACTGTTGACATTGAGACTGGTGTTTTGCAGGTACTATTTAATGAAGTTGCAATTTGAGGACTTGTGAAGTGTCTGTTTCTCAAACTAGACACTAACGTACTTGTCCTCTTGCTCAGTTGTGCACCGGGGCCTCCCACTCCTCTTTCTATTCTGGTTAGAGACAGTTTGCGCTGTTCTGTGAAGGGAGTAGCACACAGCGTTATACTAGATCTTCAGTTTCTTGGCAATTTCTCGCATGGAATAGCCTTCATATCTCAGAACAAGAATAGTCTGACGAGTTTCAGAAGAAAGTTATTTGTTTCATTTTGAACCTGTAAACGAACCCACAAATGCTGATGCTCCAGATACTCAATTAGTCTAAAGAAGGCCAGTTCTATTGCTTCTTTAATCAGAACAACAGTTTTCAGCTGTGCTAACATAATTGTAAAAGGGTATTCTAATGATCAATTAGCCTTTTAAATGACAAACTTGGATTAGATAACACAACGTGCCATTGGAACACAGGAGTGATGGTTGCTGATAATGGGCCTCTGTACGCCTATGTAGATATTCCATAAAAAATCTGCTGTTTCCAACTACAATAGTAATGTACAACATTAACAATGTCTACACTGTATTTCTGATCAATTTGATGTTATTTTAATGGACAAAAAATGTGCTTTTCTTTCCAAAGCAAGGACATTTTTAAGTGACCCCAAACGTTTGAATGGTAGTGTAAATTATCCATGTGTAGTCCAAAAATGGATGTAGCAACTAAGGATTCTAGCTTTTACTAGTACTGCTTTTCTATAATACACCCAGACTTTCCTTCCTCCCAAATAGAGCTCTGGGGAAGCGAGAGGATATTCAGTAATCTCCTTTGTGGTCTTCTTTTCCAGATCTTGTCTTGTACTGTGAGGCTTTCCTGACGACGTACAGAACGTTCATAACCCCAGAGGACCTTATCAAAAAGCTGCACTACAGATATCCTTTCCATGCTTCACTTCTCACATGTGGACCCAAAGAGTTTCCTCCAACAAAGCCTGCTTGGTTGAGACAATGGGGAATGGGTAGCAAAATCCCTACCACATCACTCCCCTAGTCGTATACACTCTGAATACTGTAAGATGTGTAATATACTTTGACTTAACACCTCCACACATACACCAGGTTTTGTCACTGCCCAGATACCTTCAAGAAGAAAGTCAGCAAAAACACCTTCTTTGTTCTTGTCCGTGTGGTGGACGAGCTGTGGTGAGGTCTCTAGCCTGCCATTTGACCAGAAGTCTAGCTATCAAAAATCTGCAAAGAAAAGTTTGTCCTTCAATGACTGTGCAAACAAAGACAATTCTTATTCACTTTTCCTTTGGTCTGTTTCTGGTAAAAGGGGGAGGGGTTAACCAGTCATGATTACAGAAACGCAAACTCGTCACTTTTTGGCTATTTTCACTGTAGACCCGAAGAAGAAGAACATTTTGGGGGGTGTCTGTTTCTCACATCAAAATAATTGACCGAGCACAGAATGCATCCCTACATGTCCTACAAAGAGAATATCAATCAGAGTTCAGAGCATGATGTCAGATATGTAATATCAAAATGAGTGCTTCATCCAATATCAATGTGTGACAGCTGTGATCAGCCAGCCGCATCCCCTACCAACCAATAGCCTGCTCGGTTGTCTGCTCTTTTTGCGCATATCCATCAGTTTTCAAATGTAATTTAGCCGTGATGGCAAGCTGGTGTGTGCAGAGAGTGATAGGACTTCTGTTACATTTGTTTAATTATTGGAGCAGCTCGCAGCGCATGTAAACACCTCCTCGGGTCTTTTTCCACCTCCACCACCCTCTCTCATACCCTTCTCATCTCTCCATCCCCTTGGCTGTGTGTGTGTGTGTGTGTCAGTCTGGTGGAGATGACGGAGGACATCCTGATGCAGCTGATGGACTTGGTGTTCAGGCTGGTGTGTAACGGTGAGCTGAGCCTGGCCCGCGTCCTCCGCACAAACATCCTGGACAAGGTGGAGCAGAGGAAGCTGCTGCGCTACACCTACTCGCTCAAACCACTGGCCGCAAGAGGTGTCGCCGCCAGGTAGGTCCGCCCACAATTAGTGGACGAGGATACTGTGACAGCTAAAACGTCACGTCACTTCTCTCTGTATAATGGATCAATAAAGATTGTATTGCAATGTATTTTGTATTGTTTCAGAGAATGTTACTGCTTGCAGAGGCATTTAAAAATGTTCTGCGTGACAGTGAAGGATTTCCTTGTTGTGTTCTGAACATCAATGTATCACAGTGTCTAGTTCTATCTTTGGCCATATTCACTTTCTTCTAATTTCCTCCCCCCATTTCCTGTTTGAAACTTTAGACCTGGGACCCTGCACGACTTCCGAAGTCATGAGATCGCCGACCAGCTAACTCTCCTGGATGCAGAGCTCTTCTACAAAATTGAGGTAGCTCATCCAAGCATGTTTTTCTCCTCCTCCTGTGTATGCTGCCCCTCTGCCTAAAAAGTATTTATTTGTGTCTCTCTCTCTCTGGACAGATCCCTGAGGTGTTGCTTTGGGCTAAGGAGCAGAACGAGGAGAAGAGTGCCAACCTCACACAGTTCACAGAGCACTTTAACAACATGTCCTACTGGTAAGCCTGCACCTCACATCTTCTCTTAGTCACCACGCTGCTTCTCTTGTTCACTGCAGCACTTCAGTTCACTGCCCTCTCTCCGAGAGGAAAGCAGCCAGGTCTGGAGAACATGTGATGAAACTGATGCATCTCTCCCCCTTCGTGTCTCCCTCAGGGTACGCTCCATAATCATTCTGCAAGAGAAAGCCCAGGACCGAGAAAAGCTCCTCCTCAAATTTATCAAAATAATGAAGGTATGCCTTTTGAAATGTGGATACTTGAGCAAACAGTTGTTTTGGGCGTGTTTGTTGAAAAAGCAACAAATTCTCAGGTGCATTTTAAGACGGTCTCCCTCCACTCTCTTGCAGCACTTACGGAAGCTAAATAATTTCAACTCATATTTGGCAATATTATCTGCCTTGGATTCAGCTCCCATCCGAAGACTGGAGTGGCAGAAAACAACCTCAGAGGTGAGATAGACTGTGGTCTAATCGATGTCCAAAGATTGCTCCGAAACATCAATTTATTGTAAAAAAAAGAGAGAAAAAAGTGTAATCCCAGCAGTTCTTTTTACCTTTATTTAACTAGGCAAGTCAGTTAAGAACAGGTTAACTGCCTGTTCAGGGTCAGAACGACAGATTTGTAACTTGTCAGCTCAGGGATTTGAACTTGTAACCTTCCGGTTACTAGTCCAACGCTCTAACCACTAGGTTACCCTGCCCCAAAGTTACTGTAAGGTAGCTCTAATATGAACTCTCTCTACACATGTTGGTGTTGTTTGATGTTAACATGGACGACTGTCACTGTTCTCTTTACAGGGCCTAGAGGAATACTGCACGTTAATAGACAGTTCCTCGTCGTTCCGGGTATACCGAGCGGCACTGGCAGACGTGGAGCCCCCATGTATACCATATCTGTAAGTCAACCTGCTGGTTTAAAGTGTATGCACTTTGCTGTTCTGTAACTCAACCTGCTGGTTTAAAGTGTATGCACTTTGCTGTTCTGTAAGTCAACCTGCTGGTTTAAAGTGTATGCACTTTGCTGTTCTGTAAGTTAACCTGCTGGTTTAAAGTGTATGCACTTTGCTGTTCTGTAAGTTAACCTGCTGGTTTAAAGTGTATGCACTTTGCTGTTCTGTAAGTCAACCTGCTGGTTTAAAGTGTATGCACTTTGCTGTTCTGTAAGTCAACCTGCTGGTTTAAAGTGTATGCACTTTGCTGTTCTGTAAGTCAACCTGCTGGTTTAAAGTGTATGCACTTTGCTGTTCTGTAAGTCAACCTGCTGGTTTAAAGTGTATGCACTTTGCTGTTCTGTAAGTTAACCTGCTGGTTTAAAGTGTATGCACTTTGCTGTTCTGTAAGTCAACCTGCTGGTTTAAAGTGTATGCACTTTGCTGTTCTGTAAGTTAACCTGCTGGTTTAAAGTGTATGCACTTTGCTGTTCTGTAAGTTAACCTGCTGGTTTAAAGTGTATGCACTTTGCTGTTCTGTAAGTCAACCTGCTGGTTTAAAGTGTATGCACTTTGCTGTTCTGTAAGTTAACCTGCTGGTTTAAAGTGTATGCACTTTGCTGTTCTGTAAGTTAACCTGCTGGTTTAAAGTGTATGCACTTTGCTGTTCTGTAAGTTAACCTGCTGGTTTAAAGTGTATGCACTTTGCTGTTCTGTAAGTTAACCTGCTGGTTTAAAGTGTATGCACTTTGCTGTTCTGTAAGTCAACCTGCTGGTTTAAAGTGTATGCACTTTGCTGTTCTGTAAGTTAACCTGCTGGTTTAAAGTGTATGCACTTTGCTGTTCTGTAAGTTAACCTGCTGGTTTAAAGTGTATGCACTTTGCTGTTCTGTAAGTCAACCTGCTGGTTTAAAGTGTATGCACTTTGCTGTTCTGTAAGTTAACCTGCTGGTTTAAAGTGTATGCACTTTGCTGTTCTGTAAGTTAACCTGCTGGTTTAAAGTGTATGCACTTTGCTGTTCTGTAAGTTAACCTGCTGGTTTAAAGTGTATGCACTTTGCTGTTCTGTAAGTTAACCTGCTGGTTTAAAGTGTATGCGCTTTGCTGTTCTGTAAGTCAACCTGCTGGTTTAAAGTGTATGCACTTTGCTGTTCTGTAAGTCAACCTGCTGGTTTAAAGTGTATGCACTTTGCTGTTCTGTAAGTTAACCTGCTGGTTTAAAGTGTATGCACTTTGCTGTTCTGTAAGTCAACCTGCTGGTTTAAAGTGTATGCACTTTGCTGTTCTGTAAGTCAACCTGCTGGTTTAAAGTGTATGCACTTTGCTGTTCTGTAAGTTAACCTGCTGGTTTAAAGTGTATGCACTTTGCTGTTCTGTAAGTCAACCTGCTGGTTTAAAGTGTATGCACTTTGCTGTTCTGTAAGTCAACCTGCTGGTTTAAAGTGTATGCACTTTGCTGTTCTGTAAGTTAACCTGCTGGTTTAAAGTGTATGCACTTTGCTGTTCTGTAAGTCAACCTGCTGGTTTAAAGTGTATGCACTTTGCTGTTCTGTAAGTCAACCTGCTGGTTTAAAGTGTATGCACTTTGCTGTTCTGTAAGTTAACCTGCTGGTTTAAAGTGTATGCACTTTGCTGTTCTGTAAGTCAACCTGCTGGTTTAAAGTGTATGCACTTTGCTGTTCTGTAAGTCAACCTGCTGGTTTAAAGTGTACACACTTCGCTGTCACAAGTGATGCAAATGGATTTGCACGTCTACCATTTGTATTGCTTACTTTGCATTTCTCGTCTTTACTGTTTCTTGTTTTTTTTCCTCACTCGACACACAGGGGTCTTATCCTCCAGGACTTGACCTTTGTCCATCTGGGCAACCCTGATCAAATCAACGGGAAGGTCAACTTCTCCAAGCGCTGGCAGCAGTTCAACATCCTGGACAGCATGAGGCGCTTCCAGCAGGTGTATGTATACAGTGGTCAATCTGGCTGTCACTCTCATACAGCTTTATGTTCAACACACTTTTCTTTCACGTAACTATTTGTTAAATCATTGGCCCATCTTGGAATTTTAGATTTTCCATTAACTTTTACCACCTTTGCAATGTTTAGATGGTGTTTTCCCTCTCTCCCAGGCATTATGATCTGAAACACAACGACGATATTGTCTCCTTCTTCAACGACTTCAGCGACCACCTGGCAGAGGAGGCTCTGTGGGAGCTGTCTTTGAAGATCAAACCTCGGAACATTACACGGCGCAAAACAGAGCGCGAAGAAAAGACATAGGAACATGTCCCACTGTATTGGGCCTTGGGTCAAACTCTTCATGATTACAAGAGACTACAAACGAGAACTGTGAAGGCAGCTAAAAGACTGGGATGTTTTTTTGTTAGTAGTTTACAGGACCTCTCCGACTTAGGATTCTCTGTTGTGGATTGCACTGGGTCTCAGTCCGTGTGTGAGTAAAGCCAGTGGGATAGACACTGTGCAGAGCACAAAGTGTTGGGAGGCTCGCAAAAAGATTCCTCATGTTCACCTTTGTCGCCAACCTCATCCACCCAATGCCATATTATGGGTATAGTCCAAGCATTTCAGGATCTCACAACCAGAGACATTGTCCTGACTAAAACCATATCATACTGATGTGTGCCATGGGAAACACCACTCAGTTTAGGCTTCTTTTTTTATATGGGACACCAGACCTTTTTTTGATGACAAACTGGGATACCATAACGCCTGACATGGCAGAGAACCGCTGTTGGTGGTGCAGAACTTTGAGGAAAATACCTCAAATCACCTGGGTCTGCTTCACGACTACTGGTGGTAAAGATATTACTGATGCACACAAGACTGAATTGTGTAGTTCAAGGAAGTGTTGTATGATACTGTCTGACTGATGCAATGCAGTTTTCCTTTTGTTCTTTAAAAGGATACTTCAGAAATGGGGAGAAGTGATATGAAGTTTATAAACAGTACCAGTCAAAGGTTTGGACACACCTACTCATTCAAGTGTTTTTATTTGTACTATTTTCTACATTGTAGAATAATAGTTGATATCAAAACTATGAAATAACAAAAAAAAATGTTTTACCTTTATTTAACTAGGCAAGTCGGTTAAGAACAAATTCTTATTTACAATGACTGCCTACCCCGGCCAAACCCGAACGATGCTCCCAATCACAGCCGGATGTGATACAGCCTGGATTCAAACCAGGGACTGTAGTGATGCCTCTTGTACTGAGATGCAGTGCCTTAGACTGCTGTGCCACTCAGATCCCACATATGGAATCATGTAGTAACCAAAAAAGTGTTAAACATGTCAAAATATATTTTATATTTGAGATTTTTCAAAGTAGCGACCCTTTGCTTTGATGATAGCTTTGTACACTCTTGGCATGCCTTAAAAGTTAATTTGTGGAATTTATTTCCTTAATGCAATTGAGCCAATCAGTTATGTTGTGACAAAGTAGGGGTGGTATACAGAAAATAGTCATATTTGGTAAAAGACCAAGTCCATATTATGGCAAGAACAGCTCAAATAAACAAAGAGAAATGACAGTCCATAATTTCTTTAAGACATGAAGGTCAGTCAATCTGGAAAATGGTAAGAACTTTGAAAGTTTCTTCAAGTGCAGTTGCAAAAAACCATCAAGCACTATGATGAAACTGGCTCTCATGAGGACTGCCACAGGAAAATAAGACCTAGAGTTACCTCTACCTCCTGTGGTCTGATGAGTCCAAATTTGAGATTTTTGGTTCAAACCGCCTTGTCTTTGTGAGATGCAGAGTAGGTGAACGGATGATCTCCGCGGTTCCCACCGTGAAGCATGGAGGAGGTGTGATGGTGCTTTGCTGGTGACACTGTCAGTGATTTATTTAGAATTCAAGGCACACTTAACCAGCATGGCTACCACAGCATTCTGCAGTGATAAGCCATCCCATCTGGTTTGCGGTTAGTGGGACTATCATTTGTTTTTCAACAGGATAATGACCCAACACACCTCCAGGCTGTGTAAGGGCTATTTTACCAAGAAGGAGAGTGATGGAGTGCTGCATCAGATGACCTAGCCTCCACAATCACCTGACCTCAACCCAATTGAGATGGTTTGGGATGAGTTGGAAAAGCAGCCAACAAGTGCTCAGCACATGTGGGAACTCCTTCAAGGCTGCTGGAAAAGCTTGTTGAGAGAATGCCAAGAGTGTGCAAAGCTGTCAAGGCAAAGAGTAGCTACTTTGAAGAATCTCAAATATAAAATATTTTGATTTGTTTAACACTTTTTTGGTTACTACATTATTCCATGTGTTATTTCATAGTTTTGATGTCTTGTTCTACAATGTACAAAATAGTCAAAATAAAGAAAAACCCTTGAATGAGAAGGTGTCCAAACATTTGATTGGTGTACTTAAAAACCGAACGAACACCTCATGAGTGGCGCATAGGTCTAAGGCACTGCATCGCAATGCTTGAGGCGTCACTACAGACCCGGGTTCGATCCCAGGCTGTCACAACCAGCTGTGACCAGGAGTCCCATAGGGCGGCGCGCAGTGGGCCCAGCGTCGTCCGGGTTAGGGGAGGGTTTAGCCGGGAGGGGCTTTACTTGTCTCATCGCGCTCTAGCAACTCCTTGTGGCGGGCCGGGTGCCTGCAGTCTGATTTCGGTCGTCAGTTGAACAATGTTTCCTCCGCACATTGGTGCAGCTGGGTTCCGGGTTAAGCGGGCGGGTGTTAAGAAGCGCAGTTTGGCGGGTCATGTTTCGGCGGACTCGTGACCTGACCTTCGCCTCTCCTGAGCCCGTTGGAGAGTTGCAGTAATGAGACAACATTGCAATTGAATATCACAAAATTGAGGAGAAAAAGGGGATAAAATAGAATATAAAATAAAACAAAAATGAACAAAAAGGTGATGTGATTTGTGTCAAGGGATCTATACATAGCAGTGAACATTACAGCAATCATAAGTGGACCTTAGGCAAGCATGTCCATATCAAGTCTCTCTCAAAGACTGAGGGACACCTCAATGCCAAATGAAGCAAATACAAGATGGCACATTATCCCTTGACAGAATCAACCCTACCAGACCATAGATCCCTGTGCAAGTAAATAAAACCTGCAGTATTTCTACATTTTGTGTGTGCATTATTTATTCCTCTCTGCCGTAGTCATCCCGTGCAGTGTGCAAATAGATGGCATCAAGTAAGCATAGAATGAATGGAGGGTCAATGGAGGTTTTCCTGATGAGTAAAACATTTCTAATGGCAATCATGCCTGAAATATGACAGTCAGAAGCTCAGTCAGAACATACTTGGAAAAATCTGTCCCGCGCCATTGGACAATTTTCTCCCCATTTCATTGAAGAAGTGAACCTTTTGAGTCTCAAATTGATTGCAGTACCAAAGTCAGTGCACCAATGTATTCCAGTGTAACCACAGGAGATTCCCTAAAAACACCACTTCGATACAGCTACAACCGGATGCAACTTTTTCGGAGCAAGTTAGAACTTAAGCAGCAGGTTTGGAGAATTAGGTTAGGGTTAGTGAAAATGCTCTTCTAACCGTCTACAAAGTCACTTCCAGTTGTAGCTGTATCAAAGTGCCGTTTTTAGGGAGTCCCGGCCGCAGGGCTGTCCATCCGTGAGACCAGAAATCAGTAGTCGACTTGAGGGTCTGCTGCTGTGGAGACAGCTTCTAATTGTCTAAACTTAGGGAGATTCTCATTTGGTCAAAAGACCATCCTCTCCTCGACGACTCAGTCCTCTCCTCCGTGACCTGGAAACCGATAAGTGGTTGAGTAGTGTCAATTAGTTAGTAGGCGACCGGAAGAGTGTCCTCACCACCTCCCGCCAAGGAAGCACAAGGCCTTTTCTCATTTGGGAAAAAGTCTGTCCATTTCTCCTCCGTAACCCGGAAACCGATAAGTGGTCGAGGAGATGTCAATTCATTAGTAGGCAAATGTAAGACGTCCTCCCCTTCTTGATAACCACCGGTCATCGAGGATATTCATGTGTGTCCTGAGTCCTCCACAGAAGTGGTTTAAAATTTGCCACACACCCTCTGAATCAGCTTTTGTTTTGGTCGGAGGAAAGCATGCACACATTTTAAAACAATATGCTACTTATAGTTTTATCTATAAAAATTGCCAAACTAACTTATGACAACACATTTATTCAGGGTTCTACCACTGTAAACGTAATTTGAGTTGAGTTATTTCATACAAGCGCATTGTCCACATTCAGTCTCCTCGCCACCTCTCCTTGATTGCCTTTTACAAATTGAGGCGGGAGGAGAGCGGACGCAGGAGTTGAGCAAATCAAATTGAGAAAAGGCGTAGTGCTATCTGGGTGTGTCGTCCCTACCCTTCCCTCATAAATAAGTACTACTCAACACTACTATACAAAACCTACTGGTTTTACTACATGATTGCTTTTGAGATGTGTATAAACCACTGCTACTTAAGTCGTTTTTGGGGATATCTGTACTTTACTATTTAAACTACTTTCACTCAATATATTTTCCCTAAATTATGTCAGTGTTGGAGTGTGCCCCTGACTATCCGTAAAAAAAAATATTTGTGTGATCTGATTTTCCTAATATGGAATTTAAAATGATTTATACTTTTACTTTTGATAGTTAAGTATGGTTAAAATAAAATACTTTGACTTTTACTCAAGTATAGCAGTTGGGTACTTTATCCACCACTGACCAGTAGTGATTTAGAAATGTCCTTGTTTTTGAAAGAAAAGCACATTTTTTTGTCCATTAAAATATCAAATAGATTTTTTATGGACTATCTACATAGGCCATAATCAGCAATCATCACTCCTGTGTTCCAATGGCATATTGTGTTAGCCAATCCAAGTTTATCATTTTAAAAGGCTAATTGATCATTAGAAAACCCTTTTGCAATTATGTTAGCACAGCTGAAAACTGTTTTGCTGATTAAAGAAGCGAAAAAAAACTGGCCTTCTTTAGACTAGTTGATTATCTGGAGCATCAGCATTTGGCCAGAAACAAAGGACTTTCTTCTGAAACTCATCAGGCTATTCCATGCGAGAAATTGCCAAGAAACTGAAGATCTGGTACAACGCTTTGGTACTACTCCCTTCACAGAACAGCACAAACTGGTGCTAACCAAAATAGAAAGAGGAGTGGGAGGCCCCGGTGCACAACTGAGGAAGAGGACAAGTCCTCAACTGGTAGCTTCATTAAATAGTACCTGCAAAACACCAGTCTCAATGTCAACAGTGAAGATGTGACTCCGGGATGCTGGCCTTCTAGGCAGAGTTCCTCTGTCCAGTGCCTGTTCTTTTGCCCATCTTAATCTTTACTTTTTCTTTGCAACTGCCAAGTGCACATTTTATTAACTCAAGTTTCTAACTAGTTATATCAAACAAGAAATAAGATTATGCAAATATATTTATTTTATTAAATTCATTTGAGGCCTTGTCTTTATTCAGCTTTGACTTATGTTTCTTGTTGCAATCATATTTCTCCACCATGTACCCTTTTAGAAAATAAAGACAAGTACAAGAGACAACCAACTAGAAGCCATTATCAATCATCTGCCAGCAGAGGTCACATAAGACAACACAGAAAAACATTTGATAAACAATGTTAATCTTACCAACAATGGCCTCCAGTCTTCTTATTTGGAGGGCCTCCTTGGCAACAGGTAAACAAAAGAGGAAGTAGAATGGGTAAGTATACCAATATGAACATACTGTACATGTGCATACAAACATACTTATTAGCTACATTTCAATAGGTCCGTGCTATCTGGGGTCCTTGGGACATCCCTACCTCATTAATGTTGACATAATGGGTAAGGGTTAGGGTAGGGATGTCCCAAGGATCCTGAAATAGCACTGTACCTTCTTGGTTACCTTAACTTTTTCAAAAAGGGGTGAGATGACACAGGAGTTGAGCAAATCCAAATGAGAATCTCCCACGGAAATTCAGGCTAAGGTTTTGCGATGGTTTGAATGGTCAAAGATGGAAAAGGTACCCAATTGTCATACTTGAGTAAAAGTAATGATGAAATAATAAGTAAACAATTATTCAAGTAAAAAAGTGAGTCACCAAGTAAAATACTACTTGAGTAAAGTAAAAAAACTGGTTTTACTATGAATCAAATTCCTTATAACCAGTTGAATGATATGTCAACATTTAGATTTCTCCCTAAATAGACATACCAAAACGTAATTATTTTTCATGATGGCCATAAACAATAACTGGTCATGTTGCATAGTTTAAGAAAGAACATTGTTTGTATAAATTGCTGAGGTGTACTCACTTCTGAGGACTCAATCTCAAATATTATGAAAAATATGTTTTTATTTCCTATTCCCCAAAAAATGTAGCTTGAAATGACAGAAATTATTTTAATATATTAACACCTTTCCCCTTTAATAATTTATTTTACGGTTATAACATACTTAGTGACAGTACAATTTTGGAACTATTTCATATAACTTACAGCAGAGAATTGTCTACTAAATGTCCTCGAAGAGGCAGAGACACCATTAAAATGTGTGCAGACTCGTTACAACTTCAACTTTAAGCAAGAAGTGCTTTTGTCCGTCTGTGACCAAGAGAAAGTAGTCTTGCTCCAATTCTATTAAATGATTGAGCCCTCACATTAAAAAATGACAATCTGGCAGACAATATCACAGCAAGATGAAACCACAACTGTTGGATTCGTTAGACAGTTTATTTATGTAACCTTTATTTAAAATAGGCAAGTCAGTTAAGAACAAATTCGTATTTACAATGACGGTCTATCCCGGCCAAACCCTAACGACGCTGGGCCACTTGTGCGCCGCCCTATGGGACTCCCAATCACAGCCGGTTGTGATACAGCCCTTTTAAATACTGCCTCCCAGGCTGGGCTCTGGCTAGGCCAGAAAGTCTGACATCACTCCCTATGCAAATGTAGAGGTAAGCAAACCGGACGGCACAATTATTAAAACATTTTTACATTTAAAGGACAGCGAAGGGCATACTCCAACACAGACGCCATTTTGATCAGAAGCATTAGGGATGGCCGCGCGTTCTCTTGATAAGTCCATGAATTGCACCATTTTGCTGTCTTGCTTCAGAATTCTAAATGTAACAAGTACTTTTAGGTGTCAGAGGAAATGAATTGGAGTAAAAAGTACATATTTTCTTTAGGAATGTAGAGCAGTAAAAGTTGTCAAAAACATAAATACTCAAGTAAAGTGCACCATTCTTCAACAGTATGAGGTATGTTGAGTATCTTTGCTCCCGTTTGATGGATGTGGTGGGGTGTGCCATGATCATATTGCTATTTACAGTGTGGAAAAAGTACCCAATTATCATACTTGATAGAAAGTCACCCAGTACAATTCTACTTGAGTGAAAGTCGAAGTATTTGGTTTTAAATATACTTAAGTATTAAAAATAAAAGTATAAATCATTTCAAAGTCCTTATATTAAGCAAAACAGACAGCAATATTTTCTTATTTATTTATGGCTAGCCAGGGCCACACTCAAACATAATTTACAAATGTAGCATTTGTGTTTAGTGAGTCTGCCAGATCAGAAGCAGTAGGGATGACCAGGGATTTTCTCTTGATAAATGTGTGAATTGGTAAATGTTCCTGTCCTGCTAAGCGTTCAAAATGTAAAGAGTACTTTTGGGTGTCAGGGAAAATGTATGGAATAGAAAGTACATTATTTTCTTTACAAAAGTAGTGGAGTAAATCTAAAAGTTGTCAAAAATATAAAAAGTAGTACTTCAAAGTATTTTTACTTTATAAAAGTCCCTCATCCATGCATGACATGGATTTTAGTTTTCATGCCCAGTCAAATAAACAAAATCAATTGTTTATTTAAATGTTTCAAAGAATATTCCTAACATAAAGATAAAAAGAGATACCTACTTTAGAAAAGAAAAGGAGAATCTTTAAGTGTCAACTTTATTTCTCATCCCCCAATACTAATCTCTCCTTAACCATTGAGGTTCTGCCTTCATTTTTCACATCATCATTTTGATATGCTAACATTTTATATACATTTTTATGCTGGAGTCAAAATCAAACGTCCGAATGTAGTGGAGGTGATTTTTGATTCCCACCAGTTTCCCAAGGTCAGTAGGACAGACATCAAATAATGCAGTGAATTGATGAGTTCAAGTAGCATCTACAGAGGACTGCAGTCAAATATCCTGTATGTCAAACTAATGAGCAGGGACTCCTGTTGCAAAAAAATCCTCAAATTTCTCTCTGTTAGACAACTATGTGGGCATCATGCAATATTCTCAGAGATTAATCATTAATTTATTCAGACCCCCACAAGAACCGTGTCTCCACTTGGAAGTTGAAACATGTACCTCTCAATCTTCTGTCTGATGCCCACACAGGGTACAGTCATGTTTTGTGCATTCTCTCCATGCATCCTCTTAGGGTTTCATTTGTTTTGAAGCATCAATCCCAAACCAGTGGTGAAAGATTTGCTACTATTTTAGCAGTAATGTGGTTTCTTCCCCTCTGTGACTCCTCATATGCCATTTCATTATATGCTTATTCACATTGGATTGCTGAGTAAAACATTTGTCACAATCCTGTCAGCGAAATTATTTATCACCCGTATGAACCCTCATATGGACTTTCAGATGACTTCTTTCAGTAAAATGTTTGTTACAAAGATGACATGGATGTGGTTTGTCTCCTGTATGGCTCTTCATATGAGATTTCAGATTTCCCTTTTGAGAAAAACATTTTCCACAATGATGACAGCAATGCGATTTCTCCCGTGTGGCTCCTCATGTGCTGTGTCATGTGTGTACTCCTAGTGAATGCTTTGCCACAATCATGGCAGCAATACAGATTCTCCCCCGTGTGGCTCCTCACATGTTGTGTCATGTGTGAATGCTTTGCCACAATCATGGCAGCAATATGGCTTCTCCCCGGTGTGGCTCCTCATATGCCGTGTCATGCAATCCCTTCGAGTGAATGCTCTGCCACAATCATGGCAGCAATACGGCTTCTCCCCTGTGTGGCTCCTCATATGCCTTTTCATATAATCACTTCGGGTGAATGCTTTGCCACAATCATGACAGCAATACGGCTTCTCCCCTGTGTGGATCCTCATATGCCTTTTCAGAACTCCACCTCGAGCAAAACATTTTCCACAATCCTGACAGCGATGCAATTTCTCCTCTAGGTAGCTCCTCATATGGGTAATTTGTTTAGAGTTGGACCTGATAGGTGATTTCAGATGGGACACCACGGATTTCCTGCCCTTAGAGCTGATAAGGGAGCTTTGTACTTTTTCTGTCCGCATCCTTTTTGATTTCCGCGTCTTCAAAGCGGACAGAGGTCCCTCACTCTCATTCCAGTCAATAACTTCACTATTTTCACCCTGAGCTGCAGAACAGGCTGGATTTACTGCAGTGATGGGCTTATAGTCACTGGCTAGTTCTGATGAGTCCTCTTCCCCAGGTTCAGTTTTGATCTGTTTAGTGGAGGGGTCTCGGTCTTTGTATTCTTTACTTCGGGTTATGCTCAAATGTGAGGACTCGTCATACTCACTTTTCACACTGAAAGGAATGAATACAGAGTCTTTATCATTCTTCAGCTCTTGAAATGGCTCTTCTCCATGGCTGGTCATAAGTTCCTCCTGTTCCTCTTTAATCTGTGTGGGTTTTGAGTCCTGCTCCAGACTGAGGCTACATTCTTGTTCACAATGGTTCTGCTCAAGGTAAACCTCCTCTTCAGAGACTGTGGTTTTCTGGAGATCTGAAGGGAAGGAGAAAGAATGTATTTGAAATAAGGGTTTCTGTAAACCTGGCAATATTTCAGGTGCAGCGAACAACTAATTTACCATTAGAATGCACATGAAAAGCTTTGTATGCCTATTTGGACCATTCAATGTAAATTCTTCAATTATCTACTTTCATATGTTCTTACTCATTTGCAACGCTCATGGAATTACTAATGTAACGGAATGATCCCAAGGTTTATGTACACATCCACCCTCTAAACCACCATAAAAGTTTTTCAACTGGTCGCTCAGAACAGCATTGTTTCCGTTTAATGAGACGTTGCATGTTGTGCCCCCTGGATCATATTCATTAGAGCACACCGCAATAAACTGTAGCATAACATTTTGTAATGTACACTCAATGTAGCCTTGGGTTCTCACGAGCTCCCCTAGCAATGTAAACTGGAACCTCAGCAGCAGAGCTAAAGCTTGTGTCCGAGGTCGTGCATTGGTGTTTAGCCGCAATTGCCATATTTTGGATTAACCTTAATTTAGCGACATTTTCTTCATTCTCAATTTGAAAGTCACCGATACTTGCTAAACTCCCATGGCTAATTGCAGGGGGAACGTTGGAATATAGAAAAGGATTTGTCATTAAATTTGTAGCACAAATGTATTTAATAACAGAGCATTTTCTAAGTCAAAACGTTCCACCTGCAACTAGCAATGGGAGCCACACCGGTGTCTTCCAAGTCAAGGATGTAGAAAGTATTGCCATGTAAAGGTTAGGTAAAAAACAGCTGACGGTGCTTTTCATTACCTAAGCCACGGGTAATCAACTACTACTTGAGAAGGTCCGGTCACACAAATTTCCAAGATGGCAAAGTTCCAGATGGATATTGTCATTTATCGGCGTAGTAACAAACCCCCACCTCGTGGCCCATGTGACGCCAAACTGTTAACACCCTTCGTTGGTGCAGAGAAGATTTAGTTAATTTAAAGCTAATTTCCTGCTATTCTACACACTTTGCCTATGTATTATGTGTGTTCATACTGTACGATACGTGACTCAACAAAATCAATGGAGGCCCCTGGACACCCTGTTGTTTTTTGAGCATTTATCAGCCTAGACATGACCCACCCTGTCTCAACCGATGGCGGGCTCAACACAAAAACCATAGATCTTAAAAATGGTCTAACTACAACATATGCAGAAATGTCTATTTTTTTTTTTTTTGTTGATCATTTTAAAAAGGAAAAAATACATGTTATATATTTTCCAGTGATGAAGACATGGATGGCTCATGGTATGGTGGGTTATTATGCAAAATGGGTCAACTTTGGGCACCTCTCTCTCTCATAAATGTTTTGGCATTCAAGTCCAAAAAGTCACTTTCTGACCACTTCAACCATGGACAAATATGTATGGAAAGTTTAATTCAAATCAAAAGGGGTGGGGTCAAAAAGTGATTGAAATCAAATGGAACAATCTCAAATGGCTCGTTTGCATAAAGGCCTAATGTAGCTCTGATTGGCGTATTTAAAAAAAAATAATTGTCCAAACGCACGGCCGCATTCCCACTCTATATTGCTATAGCATTTTCACAACTGCCTTAGTGTATGTAATTCCCAAACAATAAGAATTGACGAACACTTAAATTTGGTCATTTTCAAGTTCTCGCTTGTCAGAACATTATTCTCAAACGTTTCATTCTTCATGGGGCGTGTACATGAGCAGATGTTATAATATTTCATGCTGCTAAAATGCTGTCAGCTCCACTTTAAATCACCGTAGAGTAAGTGTGTATTTTGCATTTGAAATTATTTTGATATGAAAGTAGAGGGATTTATGTTTCTAGATACGTAGCGCAATTGAGAATTAATTCATGTTTAGATAGAGTATTTGACTGTTTTGGCTACCAGAGCCAAGTCGCTTTTATAAAAGAATATGCAATGTCCTTATAGGTGCTAAAGGAGTAGCCTAACGTTAGGCTCCTTTAGTCCATTATTGGGCTAGGGCTCCCCCAGTCCGACGCTACTGATCAACAAGAAATAACCCATGTTTAATAGCTAAATTAACGAATTGCCAATGTTTAATGACGAGACGTAACGTGTAACAAACCTGCTCTATGTAACTGTATCTCTGGTAGAAGGATGAAATCAAGCAGCCTCTTTACACAGTCGTTCTCCTCTTTCGATGTGGAAACATTTTCCTGGTACTCTGTTATGGTCTTTTCAACAGCTCTGAATAGTTTCGGACACGCTCTAAATCGTTCGTTGAAAATCAATCTCAACAACTCTATATTAGACATTTTCACACAATGGTTGGTAGCTAGCTATCTAGTGTGTTATTTCTTCTTCTTCTTCTTCTTCTTCTTCTTTAAGCTTAAATGACAGACTACTACAGCCTATTGGTGTATTGCCGCCACCTACTGTGCGAGGAAATGAATTAGATTTATTTTTTTATTTTTAACATTCCGGGAAATGGGTATGTTGTTCTTTTCCATGCGGCAGATATATTAGAGAAATGGGAAAATATGAGTCGCTGTGGCCAATGACACCCGATCAACCTTTACTCTCTGTCTTTGGTACTGCAAATTCAGCGCTCCGATGTTTTCCAGACTAGCCAATCACAGGAGAGTCCCTTAAAACACGCCATTCCTGACCGGAAGTGACTTTTTCGTAGCAGATTAGGATAATGAACAATTCGTAATAAATTTAAAAGTAAGTCTTTATTTTTTTTATTGTACGGGTAAAAGTTCCGACTTTTATTTAATTCAATAAACTCATGCCTGTTCCACAGATACTGCGTTTTGGAAGTGTCAATGGGGAAATTATATTTGTCTTTCATTTGGTACCAATCGGTCAGCAGGTGTCGCTATTTTAAAAGGCAACTTTAAGGGTCATAGACAGTCATGAAGAAGATAATGCGCAGATTATGCAGTTGGTAAAAGCTTTTGGTAGATGTCAACCAAATTAAATTCCCTGTTGTGAATTATGCTACCAATAACAAGTCAAGTAACTATTTTATTTAGAGACATTGAGAGGAAAATAAGTCAAATGTCAACATTTCTGTAGGCCAAAGTAATATGGGGTAGAGATTTTAATACAGTATTACATGATAATCTAGATAGATGGCCTCCTAAGGATAGCAACTAGGAATATATGTTTAAGTGTAGGTGTTTTAGATATTTGGAGACATAAGAACTTATATAAGACGATGTTTACATGGAGTACCAAAGATGTATCTATTGAATACCGTATTGATTTCTGGCTGATATCTGAAGATATGGCTGACAAGATTGATACAGTCGCAATTTAACCATCGATTTTAACACACCACAAAAGGATTTCAATAAAGATAAATATGCATGGTTTGTCAACAAACAACAAAGTTAGTAATGTTTGCTGAAAATGTAATAAGACTGTACTAGAGAATTAAGTATTTAAGAAAAAAGTAGCAGGAATTATTGATAAATATTGGAACCGTGCTTGTGATATGAATACCTTTGGAAGTTACTGGGAACTAATGAAATTTTATAAGGCTTTTGGCTATTTCAGTGGGGAAAGAAGTTGCTTGTGCGAAAAGAATATAACATCATAAATGGAATAATGGATTATACAAAAAAATCTGATCTAACGAATCAGGAATTACTGGAGCTATCATCCATACAAATGCAGTTTGACCGTATCTATGAGGAAAAGGTCCGGGGAGCGTTTGTAAGATCAAGGCAAAAATGGATGTAAGAATGCGAGAAAAATACAAAATAGTTCTTTATTTCAGAAAAAAAGGCAGGTGAAATGAATTCTGTATGTAAATTAATTATCAATAATACACCCAATGAAAATCCTAAAGAAATCTCTCAGCATGTTGCCCAGTTTTATCAGAATCTGTATACATCAGCCCAGTTAATATGGATTCTTTCTTAAACAATGTAGAAAACATTGCTCAGAAGATAATGATTTCAGGGATTTTTGTGATGATGAGTTATCTGAAATGGAAATAAAAGATTGTATTAAAAGCCTAAGGCACTGCATCGCAATGCTTGAGGTGTCACTGCAGACCTGGGTTCGAACCCAGGCTGTTGTAACAGTTTAGACCGTCCCCTCGCCCATACCCTGGCGCGAACCAGGGACCCTCTGCACACATCAACAACAGTCACCCACAAAGCATCGTTACCCATCGTTCCACAAAAGCCGCGGCCCTTGCTGAGCAAGGGGAACCACTACTTCAAGGTCTCAGAGCAAGTGACGTCACCGATTGACACGCTATTTAGCGCGCACCACCGCTAACTAGCTAGCTGTTTCACATCCGTTACACTGTGTCACAGCTGGCCGTGACCAGGAGACCCATGAGGCAGCTTATAATTGGCCCAGCGTCCTCCGGGTTAGGGGAGGGTTTGGCCGGCTGGGATTTCCTTGTCCCATCACGCTCTAGCAACTCCTTATGGTGGGCTGGGCGCCTGCAAGCTGACTTCGGTCACTTCGGTCGGTGTTGCAGTGCAGATTGGCAGGGTCGTGTTTCAGAGGATGCATGGCTCTCGACCTTCGCCTCTCCCGAGTCCGTAGGGGAGTTGCATCAAAGGGACAAGACTGTAACAACCAATTGGATATCACAAAATTGGGGAGAAAAGGCATAAAAAGTATCCACAAAAAATAAAGCCTTAAGGACAACAGATTCCCTGGAAATTATGGTTTAACAAGTGAGTTCTATAAAACATTCAATGATCGATTGATTCCTTTCATTCTTGCTATGTTCTAAGAATCAATAGAAAAATGGGAGTTACTGGTTTCTTTAAATCAAGGTGCAATTACTTTGATTCCCAAATCTAATAAGTATAGTCTTTATATAGACAACTGGAGGCCCATTAGGCTGTTGAATAATGATGGAAAGTTATTTGCCATTGTATTTGCTAAAAGCTTGAAACAAGGCTTACATCATAATTGATGAAGAACAATCTGGTTTTATGCATGGTCGACACATTAGTCATAACATCAAATCAAATCAAATCAAATTTATTTTATATAGCCCTTCGTACATCAGCTGATATCTCAAAGTGCTGTACAGAAACCCAGCCTAAAACCCCAAACAGCAAGCAATGCAGGTGAAGAAGCACGGTGGCTAGGAAAAACTCCCTAGAAAGGCCAAAACCTAGGAAGAAACCTAGAGAGGAACCAGGCTATGTGGGGTGGCCAGTCCTCTTCTGGCTGTGCCGGGTGGAGATTATAACAAAACATGGTCAAGATGTTCAAATGTTCATAAATGACCAGCATGGTCGAATAATAATAAGGCAGAATAGTTGAAACTGGAGCAGCAGCACAGTCAGGTGGACTGGGGACAGCAAGGAGTCATCATGTCAGGTATTCCTGGGGCATGGTCCTAGGGCTCAGGTCCTCCGAGAGAGAGAAAGAAAGAGAGAATTAGAGAGAGCATATGTGGGATGGCCAGATAACTCAGGTCCTCCGAGAGAGAGAAAGAGAGAAGGAGAGAATTAGAGAACGCACACTTAGATTCACACAGGACACCGAATAGGACAGGAGAAGTACTCCAGATATAACAAACTGACCCTAGCCCCCCGACACATAAACTACTGCAGCATAAATACTGGAGGCTGAGACAGGATCAGGTTGATCTTAGATATGATTGACTATAATGACCTCATCCTTGATGATAGTTTTCTTATGTTTGTTGATTATATAAAGCTTTTGACACTGTAGAACATGAGTTTATATTCAAAGCAATAACTTTTTGGGGTCTGGTGATTTTTGTTTTTAAAGCAGTCCCAACTTTATATAGTGGTTGTACTAGCTCTGTGAAATTAGCTCACGGGACAACCCAAAGATTTGATTTTGGCCATTGCATTAGGCCCAATTAGTCAATTTTATTTTTTATTGGCTATTCAAATTATGGCTCTTCATATCAAGAAAGGGCTTCGTCAAGATATTTCAGCATTTGGCAAGGAATTTAAATGATGTCATCTGGCTGATGATACCACCATATTTTTGAGAGACGGGAATGAGATTTCTAAAGCAGTTTCCTGTATTGAAGACTTTTCCATAGTTTCAGGTTTAAAAATTAATATCAATAAATCAGTCTTATTTCCACTCAAGGACTGTGTTTTACAGGAAGTATATGGTATCCCAATTAAAGATAAGGTGACTTATCTTGGAATTGTTATATGCAAGGATGAAAAACAAAGGAGTAAATTAAACTTTAACCTCATTATTGAGAAAACAAAGAAGAAATTGAACCTCTGGTTACTGAGGGATATTTCATTATATGGTTGGGTTGAAGGGTTATCCAGATCGTTTATATCTCGTTATCACTTGACTTACCCCTTCAAATTGTAACAGACTTAGATAACATTCTTTATCATTTTATTTGGCGGAACAAGCCTCACTATCTATGGAAAGATATACTCAGTAATATCCAAAAACATGGAGGTTCTGAGGTTTTAGATTTTAATACTCTAAATAATACTTGTAAAATAAATTGGATTCTGAAGTATATTAATAAGAACCAGAACACTTTTTGCAATGTAAGTGGGACATTTGTGGAAATCCATATCAATGACGTGTCTTTTCCTTTGAAATGCAAATGATTTGCAAATGATTTTCAGCCAAAGTTTCGTGTCAGGGCCGGGTTTTATTTAAATGCTACCACCCACCAGCATGGCATGGTTAATTACACAGAAAGAGTTGCACAGTTATTCCTCTTTGCAGCTGAGCCAAACAGCCTTGCCTCCACTTGGCCAACTGAGCCATGGAGCAAATTTTTAAAAGGTAGGGATGTGGATCAGAAAACCAGTCAGTATCTGGTGTGACCACAATTTGCCACATGCAGTGCAACATCTCATTCGCATAGAGTTGATCAGGCTGTTGATTGTGGCCTCTGGAATATTGTCCCACTTCTCTTCAATGACTGTGCGAAGTTGCTGAATATTGGCGGGAACTGGAACACGCTTTCATACACGTTAATCCAGAGCATCCCAAACATGCTCTATGGGTGAAATGTCTGGTGAGTACATGAGGTGATGGCGGTGGATGAATGGCATGACAATGGGCTTCAGGTTCTCGTCAACTTATCTCTGTGCATTCAAATTGCTATCGATAAAATGTATTTCACTACTAAATGTTTCCCATCAGATATCTTATAATGGCTTTCTGCCAGAATTCAAAGAGCTCTGGATGAGTTACATTGGTGGTCGTTGCCGTTTTAAGATTGGGGAGGCCAATTTTTTTTTTATGTATGAGCATGGCCTTATTTCTATTACAGCATATTGGATGAATGCCATTAATATTTCATTCACCCAGCTCAATGTAACATTGATAGGTTTAGGCTACTACATGATACTCAAATTTCACCTATACCCATCATGAGGTTTCTGCAACTTAGCCTTCAGAATTAAAGTTTAGAACGTGTCGAGAGACAAATTGGAGTAATCAAGGTGACAGACTTGTTTACGTGCTGCTGTGCGTTTTATTGCTAACCTTACTTTGCTACCTGACAACTTTACGGTTTTTAATTACCGTATATATTTTTTAGTTTTTCCCTCGCTCAACTTTTTTTCATTCAACTTTTTCACTCCAGACGCTTTATCTGGACGTGGTTTGTCAGAACCTCCACCAGCCGAAGCTAAGTAGTAACATTAACATGTTGCCTTCTAATTGCAGTCGCTGTACTCATAATATACAGGAGAACGATCGCCTTACAGCGAGGATAGCTGTGCTGCAAGCCCAGCTTCAGACGCAATCGTTAGGCAAGGGTCATTTCAGTGTAAGAAAGGATGAAACAGCGTCTGTGCCACCAGTAAGTACAGATAGTAGTATAAATCCCCTTGCACAGTCCCCGCAGCCGGACAACTTTCTCACGGCTTCTGGAGGGAAGTGCTGTAGGAATGTTCAACCTGTGTCGCTCATTTTGCCAACAGAAACTTTCAACCGTTTCTCCCCATTAAGCAGCGAGTCGGAGTCAGAGGCTGAGCCTTCTCTGGTCTCTACTCCTCCCGTTACAGGGTCTGAGACGCTGAAGGCTCCCACCATTAGCTCTGACAAATTGAAAACACTAGTCATTGGCGACTTCATTACCTGCAGTATTAGACTTAAAACTAATCATCCAGCGATACTACACTGTTTACCAGGGGGCAGGGCTACCGACGTTAAGGCTAATCTGAAGATGGTGCTGGCTAAAGCTAAAACTGGCGAGTGTAGAGAGTATAGGGATATTGTTATCCACGTCAGCACCAACGATGTTAGGATGAAACAATCAGAGGGCACCAAACAGTCACTGTAGTCACTGCAACATAGCTCCAGAGTGTAAATCAGCTGTAAAGATGTCGGGATCGAGTAATTATCTCTGGCCCCCTCCCAGTTAGGGGGAGTGATGGGCTCAACAGCAGAGTCTCACAACTCAATCGCTGGTTGAAAATGTTTTTCTGCCCCTCCCAAAAGATAGAATTTGTAGATAACTGGCCCTCTTTCTGGGACTCACCCACAAACAGGACCAAGCCTGACCTGCTGAGGAGTGACAGACTCCATCCTAGCTGGGGGGGTGTTCTCATCTTATCTACAAACAGACAGGGCTCTAACTCCCCTAGCTCCACAATGAGATCGGGTGCAGGCCAGGCAGCAGGCTGTTGGCCTGCCAGCCTAGTGGAGTCTGCCACTAGCACAGTGAGTGTAGCTCAGCTATCCCCGTTGAGACCATGTCTATACCTCGACCTAGGTTGGGCAAAACTAAACATGTATTCACCTTAGCAATCTCACTGGAATAAAGACCTCCTCCATTCCTGCCATTAGTGAAATAGATTGTGATACCTCACATCTCAAAATAGGGCTACTTAATGTTAGATCCCTCTCTTCCAAGGCAGTTATAGTCAATGAACTAATCACTGATCATAATCTTGATGTGATTGGCCTGACTGAAACATGGCTTAAGCCTGATGAATTTACTGTGTTAAATGAGGCCTCACCCCCTGGTTACACTAGTGACCATATCCCTTCGTATCCCGCAAAGGCAGAGGTGTTGCTAACATTTATGATAGCAAATTTCAATTTACAAAAAAAAAAAACGTTTTCGTCTTTTGAGCTTCTAGTCATGAAATCTATGCAGCCTACTCAATCACTTTTTATAGCTACTGTTTACAGGCCTCCTGGGCAATGTACAGCATTCCTCACTGAGTTCCATGAAATCCTATCGAACCTTGTCATGACAGATAATATTCAAATTTTTAGTGACTTTATTATTCACATGGAAAAGTCCACAGACCCACTCCAAAAGGCTTTCGGAGCCATCATCGACTCAGTGGGTTTTGTCCAACATGTCTCCGGACCTAATCACTGCCACAGTCACTCTGGACCTAGTTTTGTCCCGTGGAATAAATGTTGTGGATCTTAATGGTTTTCCTCATAATCCTGGACTATCGGACCACCATTTTATTACGTTTGCAATCGCAACAAATAATCTGCTCAGACCCCAACCAAGAATCATCAAAAGTCGTGCTATACATTTTCGGACATCCCAAAGATTCCTAGAGGCCCTTCCAGACTCCCTCCGCCTACCCAAGGATGTCAGAGTACAAACATCAGTTAACCACCTAACTGAGGATCTCAATTTAACCTTGCGCAACACCCTAGATGCAGTCACACCCCTAAAAACAAAAACATTTGTCATAAGAAACTATCCGAGTCTGCTGTTCCCACATGCTTCAAGAGGGCCACCATTGTTCCTTTTCCCAAGAAAGCTAAGGTAACTGAGCTAAATGACTACTGCCCCGTAGCACTCACTTCCGTCATCATGAAGTACTTTGAGAGACTAGTCAAGGACCATATCACCTCCACCCTAGACCCACTCCAATTTGCTTACCACCCCAATAGGTCCACAGACGACGCAATCGCAACCACACTGCACTCTGCCCTAACCCATCTGGACAAGAGGAATACCTATGTGAGAATGCTGTTCATCAACTACAGCTCAGCATTTAACACCATAGTACCCTCCAAACTCATCATCGAGCTCGAGACCCTGGGTCTTGACCCCGCCCTGTGCAACTGGGTACTGGACTTCCTGACGGACCGCCCCCTGGTGTTGAGGGTAGGTAACAACATCTCCACCCCGCTGATCCTCAACACTGGGGCCCCACAAGGGTGCGTTCTGAGACCTTTCCTGTACTCCCTGTTCACCCACGACTGCGTGGCCATGCATGCCTCCGACTCAATCATCAAGTTTGCAGACGACACTACAGTGGTAGGCTTGATTACCAACAGCTACGAGACAGCCTACAGGGAGGTGAGGGCCCTCGGAGTGTGGTGTCAGGAAAATAACCTCACACTCAACGGGGGAGCACCCCCCTATCCACATCGACGGGACAGTAGGGGAGAGGGAGGTAAGTTTTAAGTTCCTCAGCATACACATCACGGACAAACTGAATTGGTCCACCCACACAGACAGCGTGGTGAAGAAGGCGCAGCAGCGCCTCCTCAACCTCAGGAGGCTGAAGAAATTTGGCTTGTCACCAAAAGCACTCACAAACTTTTACAGATGCACAATCGAGAGCATCCTGTTGGGCTGTATCACCGCCTGGTACAGCAACTGCTCCACCCAAAACCGTAAGGCTCTCCAGAGGGTAGTGAGGTCTGCACAACGCATCACCGTGGGCAAACTACCTGCCCTCCAGGACTCCTACACCACCCGATGTCACAGGAAGGCCATACAGATCATCAAGGACAACAACCACCCGAGCCACTGCCTGTTCACCCCGCTATCATCCAGAAGGCGAGGTCAGTACAGGTGCATCAAAGCAGGGAACGAGAGAAGGAAAAACAGCTTCTATCTCAAGGCCACTAACATTGAGTGGCTGCTGCCAACATACTGACTCAACTCCAGCCACTTTAATAATGGAAAAATTGATGTAAAAATGTATCACTGGCCACTTTAAACAATGCCGCATGTGAAAACTTAAGCAGTACATTTTTGTGTGCACTGTCATCATGCAATTTATTTATCTGCAACAAGTCAGTTTGGTGGAAACATATCACTGGTAGGAATGCGCATATTTACTTTATGCAGATTCTTATTGTTCTCCTTTTTCGTGATATCCAATTGGTAGCGTCCTCCGAAAACCTGCCATGGTGCACTGCTTCTTGACACACTGCTCGCTTAACCTGGAAGCCAGCCACACCAATGTGTTGGGTGAAAGAAACACTGTACAACTGGAGACTGTTTAACCCGGACGACTCTCGGCCAATTGTGCGCCGCAGGTCTCTTGGGCACGGCCAAGAATCGAACCCGGATCTGTAGTGACGTCTCAAGCACGGCGATGCAATGCCTTAGACCGCTGATATGTTGGCCTTCCATGGTGACGTCACCATGCGGTAAATTAGATAATAGACCAGAGGTAGGTAACCATGGTATGGAGTGTGCAAGCACTTCATGTTTTTTATTTTACGGACCTGGAAGACCAGGTGTGTTGAATTTAGTCAATCACTGAACTGATCAATTAGCTCAGTTGGTCTGGTGTGGTGCCTAGTTAGATCAAAATCCTGTATGGCACATACCCCTGGAATAGACCAATAAGAAGAGTTCCAAACCTCTCTGCCAACATTTCATTTTAATTTTCTATTTATTTTTGACCATTTTAATTGAAAACAATCACAGCAAGGTACTTTAAATTGTTACCCAGAAATGATTTGATGATGGCATAAAACAATGGCTACATTGGACCTTATAACAATTTCTTCATGTGGAATTATGAAGACCACAACACTTGAAATAAAAAATAATGTATAACAACAACAAAGTTGCATTCATTGTAAAGAGTTTGTCTGGGATTCTATCCATAGCACAGCTCACTGCAGTCGAAAATGCAGTTTTTGAAGGTAATTTCAGATTGATCTGACATATACAGCATTTACCGAACATTGCCTTTAAAAGCCATAGTCTACCATCTGCGATCTGATAAAATCACGGCCAGAATTAACAAAAATCTACGCTCTGTGTATTGAATATTGTGTTTTATAGACAATATTAGTCACACATACGCAATTTTGCCGAAGCAGTATTTTCAATCCCTTAGTGGCAGAAAGAGAAAGAAAAATGCAAACCATGATTTTATTTGTCACTGGAAATCTCATTTTAATCTAGTCTAGTCCTGCTGTAGAAAACTGTGAGCTCTGGTGCGGAGTTGCTAGGTGCTCACTCAGCGTTGAGCTGGGTCAGAGTGTTCAGTAAGCCTCTCCAGTGTTCCTCCCAACACTGCACCTCCGTCCTCTGGACCTGGCTCTCCTGCACGGCCCGGGCCAGCTCCTCCCTGTGCCGCTGCTCATAGAACTGTGGGCCCCAAACCAAACACACACATTACAACATCCTATTTAATTGAACATTCTAATATGTCATATTATGTATTATAGCTAGCCTCTGGGTTTGTCTGCTCACATGTCTGAGGTTAATGCCTTGGCCTCCTACCTGGTACATAGATTCACGGGCCTCCACTGCTCTCAGGTGGCCTAAGGTGGTCTTTGCAGTGGTGATGGAGGCTGTTTTCTTGCATGGTTGCTCCACTGGACCATCAGTACTGGATCCAAAGTTAGAGATTCCTGGCCACGTTCTACCACATATGTCATATATGGTTACATTTCCAGGACTGTATTAATCATATTCATTTAAAGAGGTGCACAATATGAAAATATTACTGCAGTCTTTACTGTACCATCATATTGTGCTTTTCACTGCCAGACTGCGTTTACCTGCTGCCTCGCTGTATTAGATATGCACTTTGCTTCTCCTCTAGCGGAATACCAGCTTGTTTTCGGCGAATTAGAGTGGTGACATTTTCACTCTTCATTTCAGCTTCTACAATTCCAGATCAGATCAAACAAGAAGGCGGTTATTTTGACTTTTAAATCAACAAGGCTTGCGAGGATGGATGGAGACTTACGGCCAACTTGGACCTCATCTACGGTCAGGAGGTTGTCCATCTGGAACAGCAGGTTCTCTGTCAGAGAGGTGAGTGCTCTCACAAACTCCTCCCCATGTTTCCTCACACATGCCTGAAATCCACAAAATGATGTGCATCCATGAGACTCACAGCCACCGAATTGCCAACTCCCTACTGCTGATAAGGTGAAAACAGATGTGGATATGGTCAGTGCTCACTTGTAGCTCTTGCAGAGTGTTCTTGATGGCATTGGTCAGCTCTCTTTGTCTCTCCTCTTCAGCACGATTCAAGGCCTCCAACTCTTTCTCACAAGCAGGATGGCTCAGACGCACACCCAGCTTGCCACTGTGCTTTTTCTGAAAGGACAAGTTACAGACATGAATTCCTTTCCACACCAGGAGATTCACTAGTATGACTGACTCCCCTCCCACCCCCCGTTGGAATATATTTTATAATGCATCTTTCCTCCACTGAGATAATTACAGATTTCTGAGTGAATAGATTTAAAGGTGGCTCTATTCAATCCGCGCTGAAGGTCTGCTTTATAGCGCGATTGATAGTTAAAGACAATGTTCCCGCGGTCGCAGAGACTGTAGTCACTGTAAATACTGCATGTCGGCTCAATCGGAAATTGCCTTTAAATTTTAACGCGGACCTTTGGCGATACGGATTGAATCCAGCCCATGGTTTCCACTCTATTGCTTTCACCAATCTTCCCTTGTCAGATCAGAGATTTCCTCAAGGAAAGACATTTAAACAAGGCGACAGTACCTTCCTCCCCTCGCTCTCATGCAGAGTGATGCCTAGCTGTTGACGGATGTTGTCTGTGTCCTGGCTCAGGCTCCTCAGGTGTTGTTCTCCCAGTTTAGAGATGAGCACCCCTGGCACCTTGGAAAGACCCTCCTCAATGTCTTTCAGCTGCTGTCGGAATTCTGTCCAAAGTCAGGGAACACGTGACAGGAAGGAGAGGAAGGGGGAGAAAATGTGCCTCAACTGTACCCAATCGATGGAAATGCAAAAGTCCATGCTAACCTTGCAGACAGTTGTTGTGGTAGTCCTGAGTTTGGCTCTGGTAGACGAGCAGCCTTTTGTTAATCTCCTCAGCACATTGTTCAAACGTCTCCTGGAGGTACTGAGGCCTTGTGATAGGCCGGCGTTCCTTCTTCTTATAGAACTCCTGATCGCCACAAACAATTAAAGTAGTGTTACTGACAATTAACATTGGGAAGATTGTGATAATTGGGAATATTAGACTTTACTACAAATAACATAGGATCAAATGACACATGGCAATATTGGGTTTAACTGCAGACTATAACGAATGAGCTGTTACCTCAGCAACCAGGAGAAGAATATCATTGGTCTTCCAAAGAATGCTGGTTATCAAACTTTTGAAGGTAGTTCTGAAAGAATGACAGAAGTGAGAGAATTTAAATCAGTATTGATCTGCAAAGCATTGATCTCCGTAAGGCATGCTGCTGTGCTATTAAGGACTACTCACACGCCATGTGTCTCTGGTTTGGGACCAAACACCTGGAATCTCTTGTCAAAGCGAGTGGGTTTAGAAAACCTCTTCACACTATAAAATAAATAGATGAGAGTGCTTAGGTCTCCATGTAAACTGACCAGCAATACTAAGCTATACAGGAACTCTACTGTTACTACAAGTGATTTCTGCATGATTGTGCTCCAGTGATAACGACACAGAGAAGGTTCCCTCTGACCTTTGTGCACTGACAGATTCGGCAGAATCCCCTGACCTCTGCCCGATAGGAGACGACAACCTGACTACAAAGAGCACAGAGGGACAAAACATTACATCTTACTGGAAGCAGCATGACTTTTGCATTTGTTCTTATCCTTGGAGCCAGACAGACCACATAGTACGTTAGTATAGCTAAGTACAAACAGCAATATTGCTCAGAGTCTGGGCACCAGGCTAGTTCTTATTGGCTAGATTTAATTCCACCCTTCTCTGAAGTGGGTGACATCATTGTAAGCCAACATGGCTGGTACCTGTGACTGCTGCTGAGACCCTCTCTGTCGACTCTGAATTGGCTTCCTGGGTGACTTTAGGCTTGCTTAGCCTGAGGAATCATCAGAGAATGTCAGTTCTCCTTTTCACTGCATTTCTCATGTAAAAGATCAGTCATTAAATTGGCCTATTTGGACCTAATACATCTCGTCTTTGACCAGGGAGTTCTGACAGCCGCTTTCCTAAATGGATACTGTCTATATGAACATGATTCTCTATGGCCTTATAAACAGAGTTACCAATTGTATTATTAGAGGCTGTGTGAGCTTCTCTCTGACCTCAGCAGTCCCCGGATGACCCCCACGGCCACATCATCCATGAAGGACACCCCCATGCGGCTGGGCTGGAGCAGACCGTCTATGGCAGGGCTTGCTGACTTGCGGGACTTTGGACGTGCTGCTACAGCGAAGGCCCCCTGGAGAGGGCATTCAGGCATCAGTACTGCCATGGAAGGGTTCTGCACACAAAACACACTGCATTAAACCCCAGCTGGACCTCAGTCATGGTCAATGCAACAATAAAAACTATGGATCAACAACAACATAGTAAAATCCACTGCAGTCTATTTCTCATATAACAATGTGTTTTTGGGTCTTTATGTATGTTTATATAGAAGACTTTATATCCATTGCAACACACTTACCAAAAAGCACTGGAGATAATGGCATCGTGCCCTCAATTCCTCTATTATAGACCACGTAAAAGTGAAAACATCATCTGTCGTCACTGTCTACAAGAGGGAAAATGAATGAACATATATTAGGAAAAATAGTACAAATATGCTGTTATTGATGCAACAAAAATTATGTGCTATGCTCTGTCTAGTAGTCTTTTACAATAGAAAAATATAAATCAATCAGCACACATTTGGATTGAGTTTAGTACCTTTTCTGGACTGCTTCTGGCACAAGTATCTACCAAACTTTTTAACTCTGTCAGGAGGCTGTTGATTTTCTTATTTTGCATGTTGCTCTTTGTTGCCTGTAAAATAGAAGCAGACACATTTTGACCTGTGGGTGTATGTTAAGATATGAGTAATGGCAAGAGAGGGATGCAAGACAGTAAACGAGAGATATCATGAGAGACGGGCAGACCAGATATAATAATGTACCTCTGTTTTTATCTGAACCTGTGTATTTGTTAGCATTCCTTGGATTTTCTCCAGAAACTTCAAATCCACTGTCAAAAAGTGGAATTTCTCCTCAAATCTGTTTATCACATCCTTCGCCTAAGGGGTAAATGCAACACTGGTATGGCAAAGCTCAGCACAAATATGTAACACTGAAATAATCTGGGTCAAAACAAATGTAATGTCACTTTTCTTTGAGTTTAGTTAAAGTTCATACCAGCTCCAGACACTTGGACTCTGTCCCCTCCATATCCAGCATTATAGCCTCGTCGTTGGAGTCGATACGTTTAACCATTTTCTCAATCCGTTTGTGATGCGCCTCTATCTCTTTGGGTGTGAAGTTCCCTCCATCTGAGAACAGCCTGCAGGCATAAAGGCCATCCTTTACCAAATAATCCGTACTTTGACACCCTATTAAAAAAGTATAGAGGAACAACTCAGGATAGAGGAACAACTCCTACTTAAAGGATTTGATTAACTGGACGTTGGTCTCTCTTAGGCCATCCAGCTTAGACTCCAGAGTCTGTCTGAAGTTTCTCTGTGATGCCTGAATGATGTTCATGTGGCTCTCCAAATTGGATTGCAGCGTACCACATAGTCCAACCAGCCTGAGGACAGAGATGAGCAGTGATGCATTGACAAAGAGAAAAAGATCAACAAAAGTCATCATTACTGCACGTAAATGGATGTTCTAAATGTTTTGTTAGATAACCACAAATGTCCTTACACGTCTGACTTGGTGGCATAGGTAAAGACATCCTCCATGCTGTAAATCTGGGATCTGAAGTCCTCAGTCAGTTTGTGCTGTCGAATCTGGAGTTCGTGGAAGTCCGTTCGGCAGTTGCCAAGGGCCTGCAAGATGCCTTTACAGTGCCTATCCACACGATCTCTGTGCAGTACCAGTTCCGCTAAAGAGGGCAGACAGACAAATGTACATACATTTACAGTAAACTACTGGGAGGACTGTTTATTTAGAGTGGACTTGGAAGGTGAGATGGGTTAATCTTCTCACCAGCACGGACATTGTGGATGTCCACCTCGATTCTCTTAGCCCGTGGTTGGTGGAGGTGCAGCCGGAGATCCTGCTCTGACTTCAGTGCTTCCTTCTTGGCTGCCACAATATTCATCGTGTTGGTCAGAGCAGTCTGATATCTCTCTTCGAGGTGATTGAAAAACAACAGACGTATACTACGAGGAAAGAGGGACATTGTTCAGAAAGAGGCTCTCCTTCAACAGTAAATAATGACTTGTACTACAGACAAATGGTTTTATACAGGCCTGTACTCTTTTTGTAGATCTGCAAGAAGACTTCTGGGGAACACAACCAACTCCATCTCAGATGGAATGGAATCCTGCTCCGTGTCCCATTGAGAGACAAAGCTCTGACCGTTGTACACATTGCCTTTACAGGTGCAGAATGTCTCACTGGACTGAGAGTCAAGAAACTCCCGATGGGAATCAATGACATCCTACAGCAAGGAGAAACAATTTATATTCCATGCCTACACTGCCATGGTAAAATAAAAGTAGCAGTTTGTGTTGTTGCATGGATTTGAACCTCCGTGTCAAATTCATCAAAGGATGAATGTGCTGGATTTGGACTTTTCTGGAATCCTCCCGGACAACGTTTCCTTCCCTGTACAGTGGTCTGTCTTGTCCTCTTCACACTGGCCCTCCCACTTAAATCTATTGATCCAACATCCCACAAATGTTTGCTCATACATAGGATCCTGAAGTAATGTCACAGCAATGAAATTGAATGCTGCTAAAGGACAATATCCAACTCACCAAGGTTTATGACGGGATAAAGGGAGCGAAGTTCCTCAGAGTCCTGTGGTTAAAAGATAGACCCTTAAAGTTATTAACAAATAGTCTGTACAAGGCTAATCGTTATAGTAATAGTGGTTTGCTTTACATCTTAGATCCGTACCTGACTACCAGTATATATCTCCTTGACGTTGAAGAATCGACTGACAGCAAAGCTGTAAGAGTGCAGCTCCTCCAAGACCATGGCAGGATAACTCTCCACTGTGTCCACCTCTTCTTTGTAGAAGTGCATGTATCTACGGAAATCATACAACAGCTGTAGGAAACGCCTAGTCTGCATGTGAAGTTGAGACCAGGCTCAGAAAAAACTCCTTCTGTCGAGAAATAATATTATATTTCTGGAAAAACAGACAATAGTAGCTTACACAAGTTTTATTTCATCCAGGGAGTGTAGAGCCTTCTCCAGTGCGATTTTGAGTGCCTCTTCAGTGCTCTCCTGTCTCAGTCTGTCCAACATAACATCAAGATTAGCCTCCTTCTTCTGGAAAACAGACAGCAGTGGGAGTTATCAGGGTACCTTGTTCTGCTATCAGTATCCTTGATCCTTGTGGTGGCAGGGCAGTGCTGGGGGGGGGGGGGGGCTGGTGGTGGGAACTGGGAATGAGGCTCACCTGGATTTCATGCTCCTGACTGTAGCGCACCTCGTCCAGCTGGTCTTGCAGCTGCTGCTCCCTCCTCTGCAGCCCAGCACTGTGCACCTCCCATAGGTGAGATGCCCCACGTGTGAATTTGAAAAGTGACTTACTTAGCACAGCAGCTCTCTTGGCCAAGGACTCAAACGCTCTCTGGGGTAAGAGACGGAAAGTCAGGGCATTACGGAACACCAACCTTTAACAGGATGAATAGAAAATACAGTGCTGTTGTTGTCTTTCTCTTTTCCCAGGACTTACATCCATGGTGGCAAGGTGCTCCTCAGTCTGGCTCTGGCATTTCCCAATCAGAGGCAGGAACTCAACATTAACAGTATCCTGGATCTCTTCTGGAGAAACCCCATATGTAGTAATCTCTTTCTAAGTAAACCAATGGAAAGGAAAATGTGACTTCGGCATGGTTACAGGGTACATTTCCAGATTAGCAAATGAAATGAGAAATATTTATAATTCAAAGATAATATAATAATAATTGATTTTATAGGGGCAGATTCAATGAAAACATTGACACAATGAATTATCAAGGGCCAGGTGCACTGCACCATCATGCCTTAGCTCGTGCTATTTTTCCAGCATCAGTCCTAAGATGTGCTTTAAATAAGATGATCTAAAAGGTGGAAAAGAAAAACATGACCGATATGTACCTTGACTTGTTCTACCTCTGCTAGGCATTCTTGCCAAGTATTTTCATAATAGGAATGTAGCTTCCTCATTGATTCAATGTGCATACAATCTGAGGAAACATAGAAATGTAAAACACAGAACAAGCATATAAACTTGTATATAAACATAATATTAAGACAGTATAGAATAAGGATTTGCTCACCAATTTGCTCGTTGACAGATGACAAAGAGTTATACCACTCAGCGATTAGAGTCTTTGAACATCTTGGAGGTATCATGGCACTACAAATAAACCCAGAGACAATGAATCAATCATTGTCGTCATATCTGTCTAATGTATCCCTAACTAAGTGTGACACACTGACTCATCTCACAACAAGGGGAAATTGCCTGCTCACTCACATGAGTGACTGAAGAATTGTGATGCGTTTTTCTCTAAAAGATTGCTGTGCTGCACTCATGGTGTCCAGAATAGCTTGTACGTCCTTAGGACCCTGGATTGGAGGGCTTCCCATGAAATCTCTAATGCCAAAAAGTTGATGGGATTTAGAAGTGAACCAAGAATTATGACGCCACTAAATACCACAACTCAAATATAAGGAGGCAGACTTTTTTTTGGTAGTCAAAGTTAAAGACAGAATAGCCTACTAGAAGTTCCATGGAAGAGATGAATTAATTTGTTGAACACTGAAGAAACAACCTACTTGAACCTGCTGACCACACCAAGGACCTTAAAGCTCTTCCAGTCTTGCAGTTTGTCCTCCCATCGGAGTCGGTGGAATACCTCCTTCTGTAGATCATTCTCCATCAGGTTCAGGTGGAGCTTGGCCACTGCTCGTCTATTTGCTAGAATAGCCTGGTTTATCATCTGCGGAGGGAGGCGACATGAGTGTCTCTGTGCACTGCAGTTAGTGTCATTTCTACACTACCTTGATGATAATGCACCAAGAACATCCTACCATTCCTTCTCTATTGATCAGTCGGTGGATATCTGAAGGCATTACGTAGCAGATTTTTTCCAGTTTCCCTGTGTATTTTCTCAGCAATGCTGCAATCTGGACACCAATAGAACAATGTCAAGAACAATATCAAGTCATTTACATAGTGATCATTTATAGTACTGTTCTATAAGACTCACCATGGCTGTTCTGTCAGACTCATACTTAGCCAGGGTATCATCCAGATCCTTGATCCACTTCCTCCTAATCACTGACTCTTGTTTCACTGTATCCCAGAACTCATGAAGTCCCTGTAAAAGCAGTTGTGACAATTCAAATTGTTGTTGTTGGTTATTTATTCTATTGATGTCATGAAAAGAAAAGCCATTTAAGGCCATTCTGACCTGTAAGGTGAACTTCTCCAAATCAGAAATATTTTCAATCCTCTGCATTTGTCTCTCCACATTGCCATCATACACTGAGAGTTGGTGCAGCACCTCTTGCCCAGTTTGCCTGAATAATGTCTCATACTCCTGCGAGCAATAAGGCATTGTGTCAGTTCTAAACTATTAGAATTATAGTAATAATTATAATTACCAAGCCATTACATTGAATAACTCAAAATTGTATTGTACCAACTTACAGTAACTCATGTTTTTGTTTATTATACTATGCCTATGACTGCTTCAATATATAAACTCAAACTTGGTACCGTTGTGAATATAAGGTGCCTACCACACTGAGCACAGAAAGGTCCCTGTACAACTGTGCCACAGCCTCTAGGTGGTTCCTCTGCTTTTTCTCCATCAGGCGGTCAATGATGTCTGACCCTGGCTTTTCTGCCACTGCGGAGATAAGAAGGAAGGGATCAATAACCTCAGGCAAAACAAGCACAAGTCTGCATTCGCCTACCATCACTCATCACCCACCCTCTTACAATGTTTAAGCCTGCAAAACTTTAGTGTGCTACTTGCCAACATGGTCAGGAAGTCCACGGATCTCCTCCTCAACAAGCTGCTCCTCACTCGTCTGGCAATGCTTGATGCCTGAGAACAGTTGGTCCCTGTGGTGTCAAACAGGGTCAGACAGACTCACACACCCTTCAAAAGTACATGAATATTACAAATTGACAATAAGCGATGACCCACTGGGCACACACTGGTTGAATCAATGTTGTTTCAATGTAATTTAAATTAAATTAAACATAGAATTTACATCTGTGCCCAATGGGGAATGTGTATGAGGATGCAACTTGTATTCCACAGTGCCTGTACCTAACTGCCATTTCTTCTGAGCATTGGTGGGTTTCAGCCTGAATAGTTCTAATCCGCTGCTGCAGACCAGTGTCTGTGTCCCTACTAAGAGGAGGGTTGTCCCTTGGTAAGAATCCTTCATTAGTCTCACGTTTCCTCCGAGTATCATGTAGAGACCTTGACAGCTGAACCTGAGGATAAAATTGATGCGTGGCATTAACATGCAACAACATAGACACTACGAAACTTTTAAAGCATTTCATATCAATAAACAACCCATAGCCTACCTGGGCGTCAAACATCTGGCGGTAGACTTTCCCACTTGGAATGACACGAGTCTCAGCCATAATGTCGAGACAGGAGTTTTACGTAGTTTACCTAAACATGCAATGTAATCAAGCAGCTACTGTAACGTTAGCTAACGTTATTTGCTACTTCAGTAACGTTACTTTGCAAAACAGCTCAAGTGCCAAGCCCTAGCCATAGTTGAAAATATACATTGCATGACAATACATTGTGTTCTATTTTAGCTATATAATATAGAGTTAATACTTATTTGGCTATCACGTTATTAGCTCAAGTTCGATTGAGTTTAGCTAGGATGCGAACTCACGATACCATCCGAGCCAGGCAGAGCGTCCATTCGTCGCTATGACAACATATCCTCGAAGCCATCTCGGGTTCGTTTGTAACAAGTAAACACAGAGTTTCAAAACCCAGAGACGCAACATTTAGCTTTAAGCACCAACTGTCAGAGCAGCTCACAGATTACTGCACCTGTACATAGCCCACCTATAATTTAGCCCTATCAACTACCTCCTTCCCAACTGTATTTAATTTATTTATTTATTTTGCTCCTTTGCACCCCATTATTTTTATTTCTACTTTGCACATTCTTCCATTGCAAAACTACCATTCCAGTGTTTTACTTGCTATATTGTATTTACCTTGCCACCAAGGCCTTTTTTGCCTTTACCTCCCTTCTCACCTCATTTGCTCACATTGTATATAGACTTGTTTATACTGTATTATTGACTGTATGTTTGTTTTACTCCATGTGTAACTCTGTGTTGTTGTATCTGTCGAACTGCTTTGCTTTATCTTGGCCAGGTCGCAATTGTAAATGAGAACTTGTTCTCAACTTGCCTACCTGGTTAAATAAAGGTAAAATAAATAAATAAATAAAAAAAACATCGAGAGACTTCCAGGAACGCTTAAGCAGACCAGACTGGGCTTTGGGGGTTGAGAAATAAATAAGAGATGTGAAAAATTCTTCCTTAGCTGTTAATTTTCTCAAAATCTGAAGGCACATCCTAGATTCGAGACAATGTCTTAAGTAGTTGAACATGTTATTACTCCAACCTTGTGAAAGTTACAAACTGACCCGTTTTCAAGTCATAAACCACGCCCATTTCTAAAATGTATCATCTTAAAACATGATTTTAAAACAAAACTGAATCCTAACCTTAACCACACTCCTAACCTTAAATTAAGAGCAAAAAGTAAATGTTAAGTTTTCTTGAATTTTTACAAAATAGCTCATTTTGATTTTGTGGCTGTAGTAACTAGTGACAACACCAACTTTTCTTTGCCTTTCGTATTAGCTACATTATCCAATTTCCTCTGCTTTTGCATGACAAAAAATGCACATTAAGAAGTACAAGCAAAGATATTAGAGGAAGGCTTCTATACGGTCTCTGGTACATGTAACTTGCATACAGAAACACATTCATCATGCAGTCACAGTTCAATATATTGCAATTTTATTAAAACAATACAAAGACTAAATATATACAGCACCATTCAAAAGTTTGGACACCGAGTCATTCAAAGGTTTTTCTTTATTTGGACTATTTTCTACATTGTAGGGTAATAGCGAATACATAAAATCTATGAAATAACACATACTGAACCATGTAGTAACCAAAAAGGTGTTTAACAAAACAAAATATATTTTATATTTGAGATTCTTCAAAGTAGCCACCCTTTGATGACAGCTTTACACACTCTTAGCATTCTCTCAAACAGCTTCGTGAGGTAGTCACCTGGAACGCATTTCAATTAACAAGTGTGCCTTGATAAAAGTTAATTTGTGGAATTTATTTCCTTCTTAATGTGTTTGAGTCAATCAATTGTGTTGTGACAAGGTAGGGGTGGTATACAGAAGATAGCCCTATTTGGTAAAATACCAAGTCCATATTATGGCAAGAACAGCTCAAATAATCAAAGAGAAACAACAGTTCATTAGAGTTACCAGCCTCAGAAATTGCAGCCCAAATAAATGCTTCACAGAGTTCAAGTAACAGACATATCTCAACATTAACTGTTCAGAGGAGAATGCGTGAATCAGGCCTTCATGGTCGAGTTGCTGCAAAGAAACCACTATTAAAGGACACCAATAATAAGAAGAGACTTGCTTGCCAAGAAACACGAGCAATGGACATTAGACTGGTGGAAATCTGTCCTTTGGTCTGATGAGTCCAAATTTGAGATTTTTGGTTCCAATTGCTGTGTCTTTGTGAGATGCAGAGTAGGTGAACGGATGCTCTCCGCATGTGTGGTTCCCACCGTGAAGCATGGAAGAGGTGTGGTGGTGTGGGGGTGCTTTGCTGGTGACGATGTCAGTGATTTACTTTGAATTCAATGCACACTTAACCAGCATGGCTACCACAGCATTCTGCAGTGATATCTCATCTGGTTTGCGCTTAGTGGACAATGACCCAACACACCTCCAGGCTGTTTAAGGGCTATTTGACCAAGACGGAGAGTGATGGAGTGCTGCATCAGATGACCTGGCCTCCACAATCACCCAATCTCAACCCAATTGAGATGGTTTGTGATGAGTTGGACCGCAGAGTGAAGAAAAAGCAGCCAACAAGTGCTCAGCATACATGTGGGAACTCCTTCAAGACTTTTGGAAAAGTATTCAAGGTGAAGCTGGTTGAGAGAATGCCAAGTGTGTGCAAAGCTGTCATCAAGGCAAAGGGTGGCTACTTTTAAGAATATATTTGATTTGTTTAACACTTCTGCTGCTTACTACATCATTCCATATGTGTTATTTCATAGTTTTGATGTTTTCACTATTATTCTACAATGTAGAAAATAGTAAAAATAAAGAAAAACCTTTGAATGAATAGGTGTCCAATCGTTTGACTGGTACTCTACATCATTTCAACAAAATTATTATTTCAATTGATTTAATAATTCTAATATTTTTGTTAAGGAAAGTAAACTAGCCTATGTTTCTGAAGGACCTTGCCATGTCCCCCAGCCACTCCTCTGCCCCCCCCCCCCCCCCCCTGTCACATCCCATCCGTGTCAGTGTTGTCACTTCCACTGCTGTTGTCCAGGACACAGGGTTTGCATTCCTTGCATGTGGCCTTTGACCTCCTAAGGGCACGTTTCCTGTTGTTAAGGAATAAAATCATTATACTACCTTTCAAAATGTTGGGGTCACTTAGAAATATCCTTGTTTTTTTTAAAAAAGCACATTTTTTGTCCATTAAAATAACATCAAATTTGATCAGAAATACAGTGTAGACATCGTTAATGTTGTAAATGACGATTGTAGCTGGAAACGGAAGATTTTTAAAGGAATATCTACATAGGCGTACAGAGGCCCATTATCAGCAATCATCACTCCTGTGTTCCAATGGCACATTGCGTTAGCTAATCCAAGTTTATAATTTTAAAAGGCTAATTTATCATTAGAAAACCCTTTTGCAATTATGTTAGCACAACTGAAAACTGTTGTTCTGATTAAAGAAGCAATAAAACTGTCCTTCTTTAGAATAGTTGAGTATCTGGATTAAATAGGCAATAAAACTGTCCTTCTTTAGAATAGTTGAGTATCTGGAGCAACAGTATTTGTGGGTTTGATTACAGGCTCAAAATGGCCAGAAACAAATAACTTTCTTCTGACACTCGTCAGTCTATTCTTGTTCTGAGAAATGAAGGCCATTTCATGTGAGAAATTGCCAAGAAACTAAAGATCTCGTACAACGCTGTGTACTACTCCCTTCACAGAACCGCACAAACTGGCTCTAACCAGGATAGAAAGAGGAGTGGGAGGCCCCGGTGCACAACTGAGCAAGAGGACAAGTACAGTAGAGTGTCTAGTTTGAGAAACGGACGCCTCAAAAGTCCTTAACTGGCAGCTTCATTAAATAGTACCCGCAAAACACAAGTCTCAACGTCAACAGTGAAGAGGTGACTCTGGGATGCTGGCCTTCTAGGCAGAGTTCCTATGTCCAGTGTCTGTGTTCCTTTGCCCATCTTAATCTTTTATTTTTATTAGCCAGTCTGAGATATGGATTTTTCTTTGCAACTCTGCCATTTTTTTTGCTTTTCTTTCAAAAACAAGGACATTTCTAAGTGACCCCAAACTTTTGAACGGTAGTGTGTGATATATATATATTTTACACAGAACAGGATAACACAAGCAGCAGAAAAGTCACTTTACATCACTCCCATACATAACCCATTGCAGGGCATAGCAGTTTTAACCCTATGGAGACAATTTATGACAAAATACAGATACTGTATTTTCAGTAAATGTCCTTATGTGGTGTTCTCTAAAACATATAAACTTGCCAACCTTCTGTAGTAGAAGTCACGCCTCTCTCTGAGCTTGCTGCAGTCTGAGGGCTCATCCTCTGATAAAGCCCTTTCCTGTCACGTGGAGCAAAGCAAAATACATATACTGTACAATACACGGTAATTATAAACTTCATATTCTTTTCCTTTTTAAACTGAAATATGTTTTTTAGGGGCTAAAATGTGAAGTGTGTTCAATGCAGATAATTGAGGTTCAGTTGATGTTACTACTATAACAAGTGGCTTATTATATAATAAGAAAACCTCACAACCCCAGGCCAGCCACATGTGACCTAGTCAAGAGAAACAATTGAAGGTACTTACTCCTGAGATATTATCCTCCGGGGACCCTTCTGCACACAACGGGTGGACTTGCAAAGCAATGCACACATCATACTCCCCCGATGTCTGACATTGCAGGTCCCCATTACTAGCTGTGATAAATATTTTTTTAAATGTAGTTAACAACATAGAATGCTGGGAGTTCAAAATGCATGGTGAAATCATATATCAAGCTAAGCTTATGATTACCATGAACACAAAAAGTATAACTTTTCTGATCATTGTTGAATTTTGTTGTTGTTGTGATTATTTGTCACTTGTCATAGACTTCTTGCCTTCGGTTAATGTATCTCTGCAGTCTTCCTCACTGGTCTGGCTTTTCTGTTGAAGAGAACACACAGAAAGAGAACACTCAATAAAGTGGGTTGCAGAGACAAGAAAACACTAGCTGCCAAAGTGGATGGATCATTGCAGGTCATTTGTAATAGAGGAAACACAGAGAGGTCAAAAGTAGAAGTAGAATCATTCAGATCCCTGAACATTGCAAACATAATGATACTGCATGGACAACATTTGTTGTAAATCAGGAAGCAAATTACATTTACAATTTCAGCAAGGAACCATTCTCAAAATATGACACCTGAGAGGGAAACCATAAATCGATATAAATACATTTCCAAAATCAATAGAATATCCTACGCTATCCTTTATAAACATAAAAAAAAACAGAAACAAAGATATTAAGATAGAATCGAAAAAGCTAGCAATGCCAGTTCAGTGATTCTGATGACATATTTTATGTTTGAGTTAAAAGACAGATCTAAATGGAAGTGGTTGGTGGAATCCATTCTCACATCATGTGGGGAGCAGGTGTTAATGTGAAGCCTGGTCTGTAGAGCCATAACCTCTGCCTCAGTCCGGAACAACTGGACCTGCAGCTCATCACAGCGCTCACCCAGCTCCCGAATCTGCTTCCGGTACTGGTCCTTCTCCTGGAGGCTCCGTGAATTCTCCTGGTGGTACTCCTCTCGAGAGGCGATGGCCTACCGCAAAACAAAAGCTTTGGTTTGCTTTGCTGTAATGGTTTATATGAAACAAATGGAAATGGTGCGGGTGAGCTTCTGATCACAACCACACAGATAGTCAACTCTTTCATTTTTAGCAAATAGAAGTCACCTCTTCTGGATGAAAGAAATAAGCAGTATGGGGTGAATCCTAACCTTCACTGATGATGAATTTTCACTTTGATGTAATTTGGAGACTAAGTAAAGGGGAAGATAGGATTTCCCAAGACAGTGAGGTCGAAGAATCACAGTCCTAAAATCACACCATGATCACCTTGTCTCTCTCCCTGATAACCTCATCCATCTGTTTCAGGATGTCCTCCATTCGGTCACGATACATTTTTGCATCTTTCTTTAATGTTGTGCACTTCAACTCAAGAACCTCCTTCGCCTCCAAGTACTGCAAGAACAAATTAAACCTATACATTACAATTGGAACACCATAACTTGTGACATTGGAAGAGACAACTTGAACAATTTAACTTTGCACAATCAGCTATTCCAATGAATGAGGAACACGCTTGGGCAGATTACAAAAATAAGGAAATATATTCATCCTGATGCTCAAGATCATCATTTTTGAGGAAATAATATAATTTGTTTGGAATTTTTTTGTTCCTCTTGCACTTGTGTTGAAAGAGCAGTTGAATAGCTTATATTTTAGAAATTCAAGGTAATTAGTAGTCTTCTCCTACAGCTATTCCTAAGCAGTGCTCAGTGCATCAGGCCATGATGTGTACCCGATTCCGTAGTGCCTCAGCATCGTGCAGATCTCTGCGTAGGTTGTAGATGTTGTTGACCAGCTCCTGGTGCTGAGCCTGAGAGTGCTGCTTGTAGTCCTCCAGACTCTCAGTGCTCAGCTTCTCTTGATCCAAGGGGGCTGGAGCTGTCCCCTGCTGGAACATATAGATTAATCCTGTCACACTACTCACTCAATCCAATACATTTTTTACACTACCGTACCGACATGAACAGTAACTGTGCTGGCTCATATTTTCTTTTCACATTGTCCTTTTGAGCACAGTTCCAACAAACTATAGTGGATGCCTAACCAAGCCAGCACAACTTGGCTCGGCTTGGCTCAGTAATGAAAAATGGTACAGTTCTGCGTCTGAACAATCACTTTATTTGTGAAGACATTTTTCTTGTGGTGCACAAAATGCCACTCCTAGCTATCATTCCAAAATGTGTTCAGTGCAGTGCAGTGTCCTTTTTATTTCACTGCATATCTAAACATTTACTGAGAAATGATCACTGAAACAAAATCCCACACCTAGCTGTTATTCCAATTTTTAAAAATTGTTGTCGACTGACTTTGTGCTGTTCTATAATCAATGTCTCAACATGTCTGGCTACAGAGGTCTTTCTATACTTAAAATGTAAACCAATAGTTAGTGCTTTGGTCATAAGTTGATGTGTTTGGGTTTGCCAGAGCTGCAACCCCCCCCCCCCCCCCGAAACTGAATGAGTAGAGATCAAGCATACCTGAGCTGGGCTCTCCAGCTCCTGGATGCGCACTGTGAGCAGATCGTTGTCTCTCTGGAGCTGCCAAATCATGTCCTGACTGGGTCTCTTCTCAATGGCATTCTTCAGGTTCACAGTTTGCTTGCGTTGGATTTTCGAGTCACTCTCTGCCTTCATCAGGCTGTGCTTCAGCTTTTCTATCTAGTGATCAATGAAAATCCCATCAAAACTGTTTTCGTTGTTGCCGATTGACTTTATGCTGTTCTATAACAAATGTCTCCACAGGTCGGACTACAGAGGTTTTTCTATACTGAATGTAAACCAATAGTTATTGCTTTTGTCATAAGTTGATGTGTTTGGGTTTGCCAGAACTGCAACACCCCCCCATATCTCACCTCTAACTGCAGATCCCGGTTGGACATGAGAGCACTATTCTTCTCTTCGCTCAGCTTGGTTATGTTATGCATCAGGCTGTAGTTCTCGTCCTTCAGGTGGCATACCACCTCCCATTGCTGGTCCCTCTCCTCCCTCATACACTGCACTCGCTCCTGCTGCTTCCGCAGCTCCCTCTCCTTAACCTGCTGCTGCCGTAAGGCGTCCTCCTGCGTGGCTGCAGCCCAAGTGGCCTCTTGTCTACGCCGGCGTTCTTCCTGCAGGCCCTTCTGCAGACGTGTGACTTCACTCATCAAGAACTGAGTCAGTCCTGACTCACCCACCGTGTCTATGACGTCAGAGAGGACAGGATGTTTTTGTTTTTAGGATCAAATCCATTGTCATAGACACCAGCACTTTGAAAGATCCTGCCACAAAATTCTACCTACAGTATATCTTACACAAATACCTACAAGCTTGCATAATAGACACACAACATGTCTATAGAAACACGTCATGTTGTATAGCTACTCACCAACTAGTACAGAAAAGACCCGGGCAGGTTCTTTGCCAGTAATTTTGCGATACAATCGAGGATAGTCCAGCTCCAAGCTCTCGAGGAATGTCACATAGCCTTTGAGTCCAGTTCTTTGAAGAATATCCAATAGTACACCTGTGAACATCGATCTGAGGTTTATAAATAAGGTACTGGCATGAATTTCAGGAGACTGTGGGCACATTCCAGGTCATATTTATTTAGCAAATTATCACATCTCTTAATGCCTCAATTGATATATAGCAATCTTCTGAGAAGCAGTGTGCCTACAATACAAACCTGGAATTCAATCAAATTATTGTAGTTCAAAGTAGAAAGTGTAACACTTGACCCTTTGTTTGCTCAATAACCTGAAATAGAGGACAGTGCCTTACCTACTTTGCGCTGGCGGATGACCAGACTGGGGTCATTGAATATCTGCTCCTCATCCTCACTGCTTAGCACCTTACAATGACGCAAGTAAGGAGTGATTCGCGACGGCTCAATGGTCTTTATCAGCAGCATTCTGTAATCCTCCAGCTGGACCCAGCACTGCTCATCCTCCATATCTGACACACTCTGACTGTCAGTCATGATTGTCTCAGTGTCACTGTACGTTCAACAACTCCTTCACTAAGGGCTTATCAACTGGGAGCAAAATCTAGATGGTTAAGTGGTTCCAATCCAAATGTGGAACTGTTATGTGGAAATACTGTTTTATGATGCAAGAGTCAAGTTCCTTTTTGTAGAAGTCATTTCAGTTTTTTCATTTCCCCCATTTTGTGCCAGTGTGCCGAGACAAACTCTTCAAGAAAATAATGTGCAATTGTCAGTGTGACAACAGCAGTGCCTTCTTGAGTGGTTGTGAATAATATTTTATTCTCAATAAACCAAAACCAAATAATGGAGTGACTAGAGTGATAAGAGCATTGGCAGTAGTACACACCTCTTGTTTAAGGACTGTGGGGCAATGACTCAATCACTTCCTTCCCTCATTTGTTAAAAAAACAGTTCTGCTGATCAAACAGTATTACACTGACTTGGTTACTGTAGTTTCTAAAGTTAAAGTACAATATATGTTCATTGTAAATAATATAGAAAACAGGATACTCGCCCATCAGGGAGAATATTGTTTATAAATATTTGTTTCTTGAGTATTGACTGGTTTATATACACAATGTAATATTAATCCATTTAACCAGGGTTGCAAAATTCCAGTAACTTTCCCAAAAGTCCCAGCTTTTCCAGAAATCGTGGTTTGAGAATTCACAACATTCTGTTTATTCCGTCTTGATTCTGAAAATCTTTCAACCAGGACTTCTGGAAAACCTGACAATTTTGGGAAAGTTACCAGAATTTTGCATCACTCATGAAACTGCATAATCCTTTGGGCTAATAAACATTTGAATCCTTAGTTTGAGGCTAATAAACTTTTGCATCCTGGCTAATAAACATTTACTCACAGGTAAGGTTCACCACTGAGGATATTTCTGGCCAAAAATAAAACAGTGACAGAATATAATTTTTTAGCTAGTAGAGCTTTAGAGTTTTATAGCTAGTATTTTCTGCACAGATTTGAACTATTATGCACCATGAAAATGTCACCCTCGGTGACCACTATGTGGTCTGCAAAAAAAAACTGGTTGTTGAGAGTCGATCTGACCAATGTGCTCTGCAGATCCAATGTATACGCATTGATTAACAGAATGATTTATTACAAAATATGTACAGGTCAACATAATTATTCTTATACATTGTGTAAATAGTTAAATTATAAACAAAAACAAGTACAAATATGAACCATTCATTAAGTACAATTTCAACAGCAACTATACTGTAATGAGTGACGTCATAGAATACAGCTACCTCCTATTTCCAGTAACATCCCTTTTTATGACACTGACATCACAACAAAATTGGTAAGAACTTTTAAACACAAAAACCTGGTTTAACCCGCAAGATGACACATTCCAAAACTATTCCAATTACTCCATGTCTAGGTCACGGCTTTTATTTATTGTGGTGATTCCGGAGAAGAAGGTGGCAGGAGATCCTGTTCCATCAGTGCTTAGCAGAGGGGCCTGAGAAAAGAACATGAGATCCGCTCAACGGTTCAGTGAGAGAAGAGGATAGAAAGGCAGTGTATCGAACATAAGAAGGAGGATTGGTTTGAGACTGAACTCACCTGGAGTGTTGTTTGCTGTTCATACAAAGTATAGATCTGCATCCCTGGAGGGTTCCTGAAAGGTTCCTCCTCCACATCACTGTGGTCCGGGGTGGGAGACATGGGGAATTTGACTGGATTGATAGTAGCCAGAAGAGCAGGCATGGTGAAACAAGACAAGAAGCGAGCCTTCAGGAGGAGGTAGCCCGGGTTATGGATGAAACGCTCTGCCACGAGGCTCCGCACTGCCGCTACCTGCTGCTCCTCTTCCTGGTTCTCTTTCTCCTCTGGGTGCAGGACCATCATGGCACTAATTGCCAATGTCTTTTTACATTTCAGGAGACTCGACAGGGTATCTAGGCTGCTGACAAAGGGGGGAAGGTAGGGTAGAGTGACATCCAACTCCGGAAGCGCAATTCCATTCTTGCCATTCAACCACTCGCTCACTTTGGCCGGGTCCTCCATGAACATCAGGTTGGGATCAAACTGTATTACTTCTGGATTGCGGGGTGGAGGGACACGTTTAGGGGGATAAAGCTGGACGATTTGGAAGGCTCCCTGAGGGAATGAGGCTGGAAGAGAGCCTGGAGGGACGTTGAGGACGAAAGCCTGTGGCGGGCCAGTCTGTGGTCTAATGGGAGCCGAGATGACTGTGTTCTTGGGAACAGAGAGAACAGGTGACACTGCATTGAGCTGGGGACCAGTGGTTGCCACAGTCTGCAGGACTGGGTTAGTCATTATCATGCTGTTCACTGGGTTGGTCATCCTTGGAGCAGTGTTGCTTATGAAGGTAGTGGAGGCGGAGGGAGAGGAGAAAACAGATGGGGAGGCAGTTCCCTGTGCTATGGATGATGCAGAGGGAGATGGGCAGACATGGGTCACATTGGAGGAGGCCTGTGCTGCAGCAGCAGCATTTAGTGTTAAAGGGACTTGCTGGTTGATAATAACAGGTGATGGACAAGCAGGTGCAAAAGCATTTGCTGGTAGATTCTGAGGTGTCATCTGAATGCCAATGCCACTGATTGGCACAAGTCCATCGCGTGTCAGGACCCAGGCTGTTTGTGGAGGGGACAGAGTTATGTTAGAAAGTTGGCCAACCAGGTTTCCTTTGGGAGGACTTTGCATACGGGCTTTCTTGCGTTTAGGCGACTGTTCCACTGACTTTTTTGCAATTGCAGCATCCTTGACCTCTTTGGGGGCCTGTGATTTCTCAGTAGGTTTGAGATTGCGTTTCTTTGCTGAAAGATTCTCATTTACCTGAACATTCACCCTGTCTATTATGGTTGAGGATTGGACAGGAGCAGGGAGTATAGGTTGGCTGGGGGTTGAGGGTCCGGGTTGGGTAAGTGTAGAAGGCATGAGTTGTCTGGAAGTTGGAGTGAATGGGACCATAGGATGTGGGGTGGACTGTACTACAGGCTGTCCAATGACAAAGGTCTGAGGGATCATCATCACAAGTTGACTGTTCTGTTGCTGGCTGTTCTGCTGCTCGTTTCCCTTCCGTTTCAGCATACTGGCTACCGTTCTGGGACCATGCCGTTGCGTTGTTTTTTTCAATAAAGCTAGAATAAAGTAAATAAAAAGAGGCATTTATGTAAAACATAATTCACATATGGGTGTAATTACCACAATTATAAAAAATAAATTTTTTGTTTAATATCAATGAATAGATTTGTTGTTTTTAAAAACTTTGCAGTTGACCATCGCTGATCGGGGTGCTGAAGCTCTTAGCTAATTAATAAGTGATTTTTGATGGCGAGAGCATGCAGAGAAAGTAAGCAGGAAGTGACTGCCCCTCAGCCTCAAGTTTCTCAACTTTTGTAGTTGATTTTTTTTGTCTTCAACGTGCAGGAAAGTAGTGCACTGGTCTTCAAGCGCATAAACATCATAAAAGGGATCTGACAGAGGTCAATTCATCCACAAACACAATTGTATATACATTTTAAAATGGCTGCATTTTCATAATTTTTTTTAAATAACCACGAAGCCCATTCAAAACAGCATGGGAATCGATACGGAAGTAAAGGGGAAGTGGACATCACTTTCACAGGGTATGACATATTCAATGCGATATACAAACATAATATGTTACCCTGTTTTGCTTCCCAAGATCTGTGTCCTGTGAGTACCGCCTGAAACAGATAAATTGACATCACAATTGCTCTGTTCAAATTGCTTATACAGTGCATTTGGAAAGTATTCAGACCCCTTTACTTTGTTACCTTACAGACTTATTCTAAAATGTATCAAATTGTCCCCCCCCCTCAATCTATACACAATACCCCATAATGAAAAAGCAAAAACAGGTTGACATTTTTGCATTTTTTAAAGAAATATTAAATTTACATAAGTATTCAGACCCTTTACTCAGTACTTTGTTGAAGCATATTTGGAAGCGATTACAGCCTCAAGTCTTCTTGGGTATGATGCTACAAGCTTGGTACACCTGTATTTGGGGAGTTTCTCGCATTCTTCTCTGCAGATCTTCTCAAGCTCTGTCAGATTGGATGGGGAGCATCGCTGCATAGCTACTATCAAGTCTTTCCAGAGATGTTCGATCGGGTTCAAATCCGGGCTCTGGCTGGGTCACTCAAGGACATTCAGAGACTTGTCTGATGATTTAATTAATTTAATCAATTTTAAAATAAGTCTGTAACAAAATGTGGAAAAAGTAAAGGGGTCTGAATGCACAGTAAGTAGCAATTATTATATAGATGCAAAAACCTAAAACTGTAAATGTTTTAAAGTATGAGGACTTTTTGTTTATGGTGTAGTAAATTATACTCACTTGTTTGTTACGCATTTTAATTATCTGCTTACAGCCCCCAGCATCCACACGGAGGACCTGTTTCAGATTGCATTAGAAAATGCATAATATAAAATGTTCATATGATCAGGATCGGCTGACAATGGATTCAAAATATGGCATTATCAGTTAACCCTTTTCAGATATTCTGGACTGAGATTATGATGCATTAATTTGGTACCATAATAGCTAGTCATGTGCTCTTGATATGCCAATAAAGAACATATGTTGTAAAATGTGTTCCATTTTTCCTGTATGTAGCGTGAAGTCATTCGTGTTTGTCTATCAGCATTAGAATACATGCCAGAATTTCTGCATAGGCCTAGGTGCTCGCATCCATAAGAAAAACCCAACTAACATAATGGCATTATTGTGCTCATTCATATAAAAATGTTGCCCCCACTGGGTTCATTCCCTACCTGCAGAAAGAACAAGAACACTGGGGTCTTGGTGAGTCCAATGCTCTCTGATCTCTCTCGCACCATGTCAGCTACAAAAACAAGAGAAAGTAGGATCAATTTAGAGTCATATACACTGACTATATAAAACATTAACATTTCCATGACAGACTGACCAGGTGAAAGTTAGGATCCACTATTGATGTCACTTGTTAAACCCACTTAAAATCAGTGCAGATGAAGGAGGGTAGAGGAGATGGGTTAAAGAAGGATTTTTATGCCTTGAGACAGTTGAAACATACGGGGTATACTACCATATGGTAGTAGGCGCCAGGAGCACCGTTTTGTGTCAAGAACTGCAACGCTTCTAGGTTTTTCATGCTCAACAATTTCCCGTGTGTCAAGAATGGTCCACCACCCAAAGGACATCCAGCCAACTTGACAACTGTGGGAAGCATACGGAAAATAGCCCTATTTGGTAAAAGACCAAGTCCATATTATGGCAAGAACAGCTCAAATAAGCAAAGAGAAACGACAGTCCATCATTACTTTAAGACATGAAGGCCAGTCAATACGGAACATTTCTAGAAATTTGAACATTTCTTCAAGTGCAGTCACAAAAACCATCAAGCGATATGATGAAACCGTCTCTAATGCCGACCGCCACAGGAATGGAAGACCCAGAGTTAGAATGGGTCTCCCATTCTCTAATGAGGATAAGCTCATTAGTTAGCAGTTAACAGTATCAGAATTTGCAGCCCAAATAAATGCTTCAGAGTTCAAGTAACAGACACATCTCAACATCAACTGTTCAGAGGAGACTGTGTGAATCAGGCCTTCATGGTTGAATTGCTGCAAAGAAACCACTAAAGGACACCAATAATAAGAAGAGACTTGCTTGGGCCAAGAAACACGAGCAATGGACGTTAGACAGGTGGCAATTTGCCCTTTGGTTTGGTGTCTAAATTGGAGATTTTTGGTTCCAACCTCCATGTCTTTGTGAGATGAGGTGTGCGTGTATGGATTATATCCACATGTGTATTTCAGACCGTAAAGCATGGAGGAGGTGTTATGGTGTGGGGGAATTTTGCTGGTGACATTGTCTGAGATTAATTTAGAATTCAAGGCAGACTTAACCAGCATTGCTACCACAGCCTTCTGCAGCGATACGCCATCCCATCTGATTTGGGCTTAGTGGGACTATCATTTGTTTTTCAACAGGACAATGACCCAACACACCTCCAGGCTGTGTAAGGGCTATTTTACCAAGAAGGATAGTAATTGAGTGCTGCATCAGATGACCTGGCCTCCACAATCGCCCAACCTCAACCAAATTGAGATGATTTGTGATGAGTTGGATTGCAGAGTGAAGGAAAAGCAGCCAACAAGTGCTCAGCATGTGGGAACTCCTTCAAGACTGTTGGAAAAACAGAGAATGCCAAGAGTGTGCAAAGCTGTCAATATTAAGAAGGTGCTCCTAATGCTTGGTATGCTCAGTGTATATATGGAGTTTAGCCCATGCGGTATTCAGTGGGGCAAAAAAGTATTTAGTCAGCCACCAATTGTGCTATTTCTCCCACTTAAAAAGATGAGAGGCCTGTCATTTTCATCATAGGTACACTTCAACTATGACAGACAAAATGAGAAAACAAAATCCAGAAAATCACATTGTAGGATTTTTTATGAATTTATTTGCAAATGATGGTGGAAAATAAGTGTTTGGTCACCTACAAACAAGCAAGATTTCTGGCTCTCACATACCTGTAACTTCTTCTTTAAGAGGCTCCTCTGTCCTCCACTCGTTACCTGTATTAATGGCACCTGTTTGAACTTGTTATCAGTATAAAAGACACCTGTCCACAACCTCAAACAGTCACACTTCAAACTGCACTATGGCCAAGACCAAAGAGCTGTCAAAGGACACCAGAAACAAAATTGTAGACCTGCACCAGGCTGGGAAGACTGAATCTGCAATAGGTAAGCAGCTTGGTTTGAAGAAATCAACTGTGGGAGCAATTATTCGGAAATGGAAGACATACAAGACCACTGATAATCTCCCTCGATCTGGGGCTCCACGCAAGATCTCACCCCGTGGGGTCAAAATGATCACAAGAACGGTGAGCAAAAATCCCAGAACCACACGGGGGGACCTAGTGAATGACCTGCAGAGAGCTGGGACCAAAGTAACAGAGCCTACCATCAGTAACACACTACGCCGCCAGGGACTCAAATCCTGCAGTGCCAGACGTGTCCCCCTGCTTAAGCCAGTACATGTCCAGGCCCGTCTGAAGTTTGCTAGAGAGCATTTGGATGTTCCAGAAGAAGATTGGGAGAATGTCATATGGTCAGATGAAACCAAAATATAACCTTTTGGTAAAAACTCAACTCGTTGTGTTTGGAGGACAAAGAATGCTGAGTTGCATCCAAAGAACACCATACCTGCTGTGAAGCATGGGGGTGGAAACATGCTTTGGGGCTGTTTTTCTGCAAAGGGACCAGGACGACTGATCCGTGTAAAGGAAAGAATGAATGGGGCCATGTATTGTGAGATTTTGAGTGAAAACCTCCTTCCATCAGCAAGGGCATTGAAGATGAAACGTGGCTGGGTCTTTCAGCATGACAATGATCCCAAACACACCGCCCGGACAACGAAGGAGTGGCTTCGTAAGAAGCATTTCAAGGTCCTGGAGTGGCCTAGCCAGTCTCCAGATCTCAATCCCATAGAAAATCTTTGGAGGGAGTTGAAAGTCCGTGTTGCCCAGCAACAGCCCCAAAAAACTTCACTGCTCTAGAGGAGATCTGCATGGAGGAATGGGCCAAAATACCAGCAACAGTGTGTGAAAAGCTTGTGAATACTTACAGAAAGCGTTTGACCTCTGTCATTGCCAACAAAGGGTATATAACAAAGTATTGAGGTAAACTTTTGTTATTGACCAAATACTTATTTTCCACCATAATTTGCAAATAAATTCATTAAAAATCCTACAATGTGATTGTCTGGATTTGTTTTCTCATTGTGGCTGTCATAGTTGAAGTGTACCTATGATGAAAATTATAGGCCTCTCTCATCTTTTTAAGTGGGAGAACTTGCACAATTGGTGGCTGACTAAATACTTTTTTGCCCCACTGTGTCTGAATGTTCCAAGAGTGCCACTTTTCTCCTCCATAGCTGTTGCTAAGTGATAATTGAAGCTTCCGCATTGTGCTGTTTATTTGCAATTTGTTGACATCACAACACAGTACAGACTTGGATACACATTATCCCGAATGCTAATCAATAAAAACATGTTACATTTGCAGCTCTGTTTTGCTTGTTTACAGTGGGTAATTTCAGAGGGAACCATCAGAGGCACTCTCGTATTGTTATATCACCAACATGTATAGAATAAAGGCGCTAACATAGCAGCCATTTTAAAACCTGGCCAAACTACCACCATACCCCGTTCAAAGGCAATTCAATCTTTTGTCTTGCATATACACCCTCTGAATGGAACACATACACAATCCATGTCTCAATTATCTTGAGGCTTCAAAATCCTTCTTTAACCTGTCTCCTTCCCTTCATCTACACGGACTGAAGTAGATTTAAGAAGTGATATCACTTAGGGATCATAGCTTTAACCTGGTCATTCTACGGCATGGAAAGAGCAGGTGTTCGTAATGTTTTGTACACTTACTGTATATAACTCTGGGTCAAGTCCTTGGTTCTGTCTTCCAAAACCCATTATTTAACAACAAGAACGCTCATTTTACTTATCTACAAGTGAGAGAAGTTAGGATGTATTACCTGTGACAACTGATAAAGTACCTTCACTGAGCTTGTTTGAAGAGATTGGTGGGGGCATAAGCACATTGCCCACCCAGGGAGTGACTGCCAACTGAAGGGAATAGTTGAGAGTGGTGTAGGTTTCACTGTTGGCAGAGGAGTACTTTTGCCTTGAGCAATTGTGAGGCGTCCCCTGGTCACTGCTTGTAGACCCACTGTTTTTCTGCAGACATGTACAGTACCAGTCAAAAGTTTGGACACACCTACTCATTCAAGGGTTTTTATTTTTTACATTGTAGAATAATAGTGATGACATCAAAACTATGAAATAACAAATCAAAATATTTTTTATATTTGAGATTCTTCAAAGTAGCCACCCTTTGCCTTGATGACAGCTTTGCACACACTTGGCATTCTCTCAACCAGCTTTATGAGGAATGCTTTTCCAACTGTCTTGAAGGAGTTCCCACATAGCACTTGTTGGCAGCTTTTCGTTCACTCTGTGGGCCAACTCATCCCAAACCATCTCAATTGCCGTGAGGTCGGGTAATTGTGGAGGTCAGGTCATCTGATCCAGCACTCCATCACTCTCCTTGGTCAAATTTCCCTTACACAGCCTGGCGGTGTGTTGGGTCATTGTCCTGTTGAAAAACAAATGAAAGTCCCACTAAGCGCAAACCAGATGGGATGGCGTAATGCTGTGGTAGCCATGCTGGTTAAGTGTGCCTTGAATTTTAAATAAATCACAGAGAGCGTCACCAGCAAAGCACCCCCACGCTTCACGGTTGGAACCACACATGCAGAGATATCCGTTCACCTACTCTGCGTCTCACAAAGCCACGGCGGTTGGAACCAAAAATCTCAAATTTGGAATCAGACCAAATGACAGATTTCCACCAGTCTAATGTCCATTGCATGTTTTTCTTGGCCCAAGCAAGTCTCTTCTTCTCATTGGTGTCCTTTTAGTAGTGGTTTCTTTGCAGCAATTCGACCATGAAGGCCTGATTCTGAACTGTTGATGTTGAGATGTGTCGGTTACTGTGAATAATTTATTTGGATGCAATCTGAGGTCCAGTTAACTCTTATCCAGATCTTCCTTTCCTGTGGCGGTCCCCCTGAGAGCCAGTTTCATCATAGCACTTGATGGTTTTTGCGACTGCACTTAAAGAAACGTTCAAAGTTCTTGAAATTTTCTGCATTGACTGACCTTCATGTCATAAAAGTAATGATGGACTGTCGTTTCTCTTTGCTTATTTGAGCTGTTCTTGCCACGATATGGACTTGGTCTTTTACCAAATAGGGCTATCTTCTGTATACCACCCCTACCTTGTCACAAAACAACTGATTGGCTCAAAATCATTAAAGGAAAGAAATTCCACAAATGAACTTTTAACAAGGCACACCTGTTAATTGAAATGCATTCCAGGTGACTACCTCATGAAGATGGTTGAGAGAATGCTATGAGTGTGCAAAGCTGTCATCAAGGCAAAAGGTGGCTACTTTGAAGAATCACAAATATATTTTGATTTGTTTAACACTTGTTGGGTTACTACATGATTCGGTATGTGTTATTTCATAGTTTAGATGTCTTCACTATTATTCTACAATGTAGAAAATAGTAAAAATAAAGAAAAACCCTTGAATGAGTAGGTGTGTCCAAACTTTTGACTGGTACTGTACATAGAAAACAGAAGACACACATCACAGGCTTTGCGAGGAGAAGACCTCTGTAATAACAAAGCTCAATTTCCATCATCGATTGAGCTAGATAGGCTATGCAACGAAACCTTAGAGCACACAACTATTTTAACACACTGTTCTTACCTAGATTCAAGCTTTTACTATATTTATTTGTATGAAACAATAGGATTTATTGATGGATTCTAATAAAACATTTTATCAACATTTCCTTTAAAAAAAAAATTCTAATTTTCACTAAATCTATTCTAACAAATGAACAAAAATGTATCCACTGGAATCATATTTGTTTGGGATAAAAAGCAATTGAAACACCTGTTCTACCACAAAGAGGGGCTAAATGAAAATATGTGTAATTTTTGAGTGTCACCTGGCAACTTACATGTTTTGTGGCATTTGTTTTCTTCCAAGTGATCAGGTTCCTCACCTCTCCATAGCATACCTGGAGCATGGCCAGGTCACTGTTGTAATCCTTTAGAAGGAACACATACAGAGAATGTTGCATGCTCAAAGCAGGAATCAATCGGTTAGCCAGCTACAGTGCCTTGCGAAAGTATTCGGCCCCCTTGAACTTTGCGACCTTTTGCCACATTTCAGGCTTCAAACATAAAGATATAAAACTGTATTTTTTTGTGAAGAATCAACAACAAGTGGGACACAATCATGAAGTGGAACGACATTTATTGGATATTTCAAACTTTTTTAACAAATCAAAAACTGAAAAATTGGGTGTGCAAAATTATTCAGCCCCTTTACTTTCAGTGCAGCAAACTCTCTCCAGAAGTTCAGTGAGGATCTCTGAATGATCCAATGTTGACCTAAATGACTAATGATGATAAATACAATCCACCTGTGTGTAATCAATTCTCTGTATAAATGCACCTGCACTGTGATAGTCTCAGAGGTCCGTTAAAAGAGCAGAGAGCATCATGAAGAACAAGGAACACACCAGGCAGGTCCGAGATACTGTTGTGAAGAAGCCAGATTTGGATACAAAAATATTTCCCAAGCTTTAAACATCCCAAGGAGCACTGTGCAAGCGATAATATTGAAATGGAAGGAGTATCAGACCACTGCAAATCTACCAAGACCTGGCCGTCCCTCTAAACTTTCTGCTCATACAAGGAGAAGACTGATCAGAGATGCAGCCAAGAGGCCCATGATCACTCTGGATGAACTGCAGAGATCTACAGCTGAGGTGGGAGACTCTGTCCATAGGACAACAATCAGTCGTATATTGCACAAATCTGGCCTTTATGGAAGAGTGGCAAGAAGAAAGCCATTTCTTAAAGATATCCATAAAAAGTGTTGTTTAAAGTTTGCCACAAGCCACCTGGGAGACACACCAAACATGTGGAAGAAGGTGCTCTGGTCAGATGAAACCAAAATTGAACTTTTTGGCAACAATGCAAAACGTTATGTTTGGCGTAAAACAAAACAGCTGAACACACCATCCCCACTGTCAAACATGGTGGTGGCAGCATCATGGTTTGGGCCTGCTTTTCTTCAGGGAAGATGGTTAAAATTGATGGGAAGATGGATGGAGCCAAATACAGGACCATTCTGGAAGAAAACCTGATGGAGTCTGCAAAAGACCTGAGACTGGGATGGAGATTTGTCTTCCAACAAGACAATGATCCAAAACATAAAGCAAAATCTACAATGGAATGGTTCAAAAATAAACATATCCAGGTGTTAGAATGGCCAAGTCAAAGTCCAGACCTGAATCCAATTGAGAATCTGTGGAAAGAACTGAAAACCGCTGTTCACAAATGCTCTCCATCCAACCTCACTGAGCTCGAGCTGTTTTGCAAGGAGGAATGGGAAAAAATTTCAGTCTCTCGATGTGCAAAACTGATAGAGACATACCCCAAGCGACTTACAGCTGTAATCGCAGCAAAAGGTGGCGCTACAAAGTATTAACTTAAGGGGGCTGAATAATTTTGCACGCCCAATTTTTCAGTTTTTGATTTGTTAAAAAAGTTTGAAATATCCAATAAATGTCGTTCCACTTCATGATTGTGTCCCACTTGTTGTTGATTCTTCACAAAACAATACAGTTTTATATCTTTATGTTTGAAGCCTGAAATGTGGCAAAAGGTCGCAAAGTTCAAGGGGGCCGTATACTTTCGCAAGGCACTGTAACTTTACTACATATTCTAAAATAAGAATCATATTTCTGAGTTCATAAACAAAGGAGACTCACTTTAAAATGAGCTACACAGCTGATGAACGATTGAATGTTTATTAAATGTTAACTGCCTCGTGATCCCATTTTGTGATACATTCAGATTAACTTAATATGTAGCTATGGTTACTGATGCAGATCTAGTCTCTGCTTTATGATGGTGGTATTTGGGAACAAAATGACAATGGTTGCACTCATTTTAGGTTGACAACTTCATATAGGCCGGTCTAGGGATGGGTGTTCAAAATCTGCATACGCTATACACATAATGGTGCAACGAATCACATGACTGTTAATAAATAAATGCTGGTACCTTCTTTGCCAGGATTGGGGGGTTTTGTCCAATGACAGTGGCAGCAGGCTCGCCAAAGCGGTCCAGGACGGTGGAGCGGATCACCATGAACTTGCGTGCTGCGGCCTGGCTGTCCGTCGCTGCCTGCTCTTGCGTTGTGTACTTGCTGGGCCGTTCAACCATCACACTCCTCACCATCCCTTCAAACTGCTTCTCTCGCATGGGGATCCATTGCTCCATGTCTGGTTGGGTGTAGTCTTCAAAAATGTCACTTTCCTGATCAGATCCGTACAGTTTAAAGAATTTCTGTTTCTTCTCGTCATCACTGTCCATAAATTCCATCTTGACGCTCTCCTCTTCATCGGCGCTTGAGTGCACATCATTGTCTAGCCTTCTAGTCTTCTGCCTACTCTTGATGCTCCTCACAGCCACTGCCTTTCTCCTCTGCAATCCTCTTCTACTTCTGTCCCTCCGAGGTCTGGGCTGTTTACAAAAATAAGAGAGTAATTAACTGTATGTTCAGTGTTACAGACTGAGTTGAGAAGGACAATAAGGCTACATAGTCAACACTCACCTTGTACCCTGTCATTGTCCTCCACTGTTGAAGGACCTGGCTGTCAATTCTGTTAGGCATTTCAGCAGCTATCTTAGCCCATTTACCTATAGAAAAGGACAAAATAAACTGTTAGACCTGATTATCAAGAAAGGTAACCCGATTATTTTGATATAGTTTCTATGCGAGTCAGCTTTCTATAGCAGTTCCTACATCCATATTTCTCCACCAATTGTCGGAGTTGCGCCTTTTCCTCCTCGTCAAATGGCCCCTTCTTCACGTTCCCAATCAGGACGTCCACATACCTACAGAATGAAGCAGCGGTTTGTCAGTGACCGTATATTCAAATTAAGCAAGGCCGAGGGGTGTAGTATATGGCAAATATACCACGGCTAAGGGCTTTTCTTACACACAACGTGCCTGGATACAGCCCTTTAGCCATGGTATATTGGCCATATATCACAAACCCCTGAGGTGCCTTATTGCTATTATGAACTGGTTACCAACGTAGAGCAGTAAAAATATTTTTTTTGTCATACCGTGATATTCGATCTGATATACGATGGCTGCAGGGTCTAAAATTAACACCCCGCCACCTGCGGGTAGATTTTGGCATTGGAGTGTAAGATGTCCATTTCACCAGCCATGTTGGCGGGTGTTCAGGGCTCATTTCACTCGCATTTGTGAATAAAAAGTCAAGTATGATCACATTTATAGTCAAATAAACGCTGCAGTAGCTGTTTTCAAAGTATTTCTGCCGTTTAGTTTCATAGCTGGTAAATTAGTCGCACATAGTCAAACTACGAATCCTACACAGCCTATTGCATTTCGAGCTGCAACACTGCCTGGCTGGGGGCTGTGCGCATGTTAAGAGCTGAGTGACAGATTCATTTATAGAAGCGCTGCGCACAGGCATAAACGTTGGTATAATTCACTTGAAACCAAAATCTACTTAAGTGAGATTTTATCCTTGTGTTTCTTGGCTATTTACATTGTTGTGTTCACAAGCTAGGCTGTTTTTCTATGTTTGAGTTTCAACTGCTAGGGAAGAGAAGACAATGCTTCTACTATTCAGACTCTCACAGGCACAAACATGACTGGAGTCGCACTACCATGATAACCTCATTTTTTGTCTCATCTGTGATATTTTGGTTAAAAAGACTCCGGTCTTTACAAAGCATGTTCATACATTTTTTTTGTGTTTTGTTGGTGTAATTTTAGCTGAATTTAAATATTTTGTCTGAAACACATTTTGTCTGATAACACATTCTGAGTCGTCATAACAGCTACATAACATGGTCATAACACTTATATTTAGACCTGTTGTGACTATATTGCATTATTTTATGGAAGGTTATGCCACATACATAAGTGTGAAAACCCACAAAACATGGCAAAACATTCCATTTCACCATAGCCTACTTGTCAATAATATGTTTGCTATAAAACATTTTCTGAAATTGACCATGTTAAATTATCATTGTAATTGCGTACAAATTGATGTCAGACATGCACCTACCCCAATGCTCTGTTACTGATGACTGGGATGAATGCAGGAGCAGGACTAGACACCCGCTTTTTGACTGATGACTGACATGTACGTGATGACTGACATTGACTGATGAAGGGCATGTACGTGATAGGCCTATCTGGCTTATATATGATTATGATGGTCATAATGCTTCTTGACAGTGTCAAAGTGTATTTTCTTAGTACAAGTAAAGAGACAGAGGATGGTCATTATACTTCATCATGAAGTGTATTCTCTGCAAGTTATTTTAAATATGATGGAAAAAAAAGTGACTAAATAATTCATTACAACAAAGGACTTCAGAAACAAACTTTCAAACTAACGGAAACTTCTCGGCAGGGAAAAAAACAATTTGCATAAATGTGGGTTTTCGCACTCTTAAGTAGGCTTCATAACCAGCCATAAAATAACACAATGTCACAACAGGTGTAAATATATGGGTCATGAGTGTTATGACCCTATTATGGCAGGTTATGTCAACTGTTATGACATATGACATGTTATGAGCATGTAATAACGTGTTGACGCTGGGTTTCAAGTAATGTGTAACCAAAAAATCTGAGTGGCTGGTAGATATTTTGATCTACCTGGCAAAGTGGCTGGTGGACCCCAAAAAATATGTCATGTCCTGCATGGCTGTCAGCCAATCAGCATTCAAAGCACGAACCACGCAGTTTATAATACTTTTTCAAGTTTGAGTTAACTAGAATAGGGTGGCCATCAGGGAGACTTTCAGTGAACGTTGTGAGAGTTTGGTCAATGCGTTGGCTCTATCGAGCAGAGTCAATAGAAGTCTTCACCTGTCCCTACACTGGCTATCATTTCTGCCAGGCACATCCTGACGCATCTTCCACCAGTTCCCCGCCCCGTGTTTAGCCACTGCTCTCAGTAGCATCTGCAACAACAAACAAAAATCAGAGCACAACTTATATTATCAAATATTTATACTGTACATATGGGCACATCACAACATTTCCTGGGAACAGATTAGATGAAGCTAAAGATACTATTCCCAACAAAAAAAGCCAAAAGCCCTCCTGCCCATACCTCATCTTCTTCTTTAGACCAATGGCCTTTTGTGAGTGTGGGGTCCAGAACCTGAGTCCACCGATACATCAGCTGGCATGAATCCCGGCCCTCCATGAAATAGGAGACTGGAGTACAACAGAAATCATGGAGCTGAATTCCCAGAACCCAACACATGATGCACTACCATGACAAGCTACAGTAACTTGTATTGAACAAGCACTTTTTCCGAAGAGAAAAATCAGTAGAGTAGAGCAGTGGACAGTACCTTGAGAGCTTTGCATTTATATTTACATTTGAGTCATTTAGCAGAACTCTTATCCAGAGCGACTTACAGTAGTGAGTGCATACAATTTCATCAGTTAACGCTCCTACTGGAGCCTTACAAAGATTGGTACATAAGCTGGGGACAACAATAACAACTGTCATCGATGTGCACCAACAATAACATAGATGATGAGTAAAAGCCAGGGTGTACATTGGGTGGTGGGGACTTACTCTGGGTGTAAGGGATGTAGTTCCCTATCCGCATCTTCTCCACCAGCTCTCTAAGGATGTCGTCCTCCACTCTGCACCACATCCTCCTCTTGAAGTCGGTGCAGATGTAGCGTTGGTATGTTTGGAGACACATGAAGGCTGTCCTGTTGGTCTGTGTGTGACAGACAGAGGAGAGGACATGAGTTCAGAATGGACAAACCTGAATAGTTTACACATTCAAAGAAATTGGTAATGGTAGGATGTTCAGGGAATTACACTTGACCTACCTACAACCGAGAAACCTAACGGTTCAGTATCAGGTACTGCGCTCTAAACAAAGTATAATCAATCAATCAATCAAACTGTACAAATCAGGACTAGAAATATCACCTCTGGATCCCACTGATAGGAGAGTGTAACAATCATGAGGCTATTTGACCAATACTGTCTGGTCTTACCCCAAGTTTATCAGCAATCTGATCCCAGTTGTGGTGCCCATATTGCACAGCAACTTTCTTGAGCATCTCAATTTCATCTTCCTTCCAACTGGCTTTGTTAATGGAGGGATGCAGGTAGTTCTGCCAAAAGCTTTTTATGTCCTCAGCTTCACGGATGCCTTCAAACTGGATAGGAATAAGATGTTAGCATCAACATTTAAGCCTTTTTAGCAATAGCAAAACAAACACATGAATGGAGGAGAAGACAGCAGTTACTTGACCCACATCAATATTGGAAATCTTTTGCCAGTCATGGTCATCATAGCGGCCACCCATCAGCTCATCCTCCTTCAGTGCACTGCAAGGGAAAGCAGATCCGGCAACAGTTATATAGAAATGGTTTGACTCAGGAACCACAAAAAGAGTTGAACAATTCAATCCATTTCATCTCTTCATGTAAAGTGAGAACAAACACAAAACAGACATGTCTGACAAGATAACCAGTGTTATCTTGGAATTAATAGGCTAGATTGTTATTTCCTGTAAAATAGTTATGATGGTAATCACCTGATGGCCTCAATGTCCTTTTCAATTTCAGTGATTTGTTTCCGCAGGATTAGCTTTTCCATGTCTTCAGCTTTGGCCATTTTCTGTGTAAGGTATTCAACCCTTTGAGACAAAATCATGTCATTCATGTAGGCCAATTTGTTAACACCAATCCTAAAAATGTTTACCTACATTTCATAAACCCTATGTAAAAATCTGAAGTTTTGCTCCTGTGATTTTCAAAATGTAGCAAATAAGACATTCCCATTATCAAAAGATACCATTCAGGGTAAAACAATCACCCTTTACTTACTTGGACAGCTTGGGCTGTATCATGCGTTTCATGCTGTCTTTGACCACAGCATTTATCAGCAGAGTCTTCTGCCACCCCTCCCCTGAAAAATATTTAAAGTCACTCTCCGATAATGGTGATGTCAGTTAACAAGGATGCAAGGAGCACTAAGGTCTAACAATTATTATTTTTAGGCTCACATTTTTTCATCTTGACGTCGTGAGTAGGTCTGATTCTTTTACTCATCTTCTCCCTGGTTTCTGGATTAGCGGGTGGGCCCTGTGGGAATTAGAGAGGCAATGTAAAATCATGTAGGTATAACCCCTTGACCATGCTCATATTGTACTGAATCAGAACTCATCCCTACCAGAAATGTGACTTTATCTCTGAAATAGGGCATCAGAAAGCTCCCCAAGAAAAGCTTCAGTGTGGGTTCTCCAGATGTGGTAGCCTGGGGAGTTCCTGTGCCAGATAGCTGAGACATAATCTCTTTCTGTTGGGAAAAACAACAAAAAATATTACATCGCATGGACATTGCACAGCACAGTGCAAAAACTTGAAAAGATTAATTGAACAGATTTCAGACTACACCTTTAAGAGAAGCTGTGGGCTATTAGTTATTGGTCTCTTACTTGTTGCTGTTGATTGTCTGTTAACAGTTGTTCCAGGTACTCTAATTTCTCTTTCAACACTTCCTGATAAACCAGGTTAATTTGCAGACATGTATCTGTGTTCTGGGGTAGGTCCAGCTCCTCAGCACTGTCCTCTTCGCTCTACCAGACATGGGAGAAAGGAGAGCGCAAGGCCATGTTACAGTAACCTTATATCATGTAACAAACTGGAGTGCTGGAATTGTGAAAATGCTAATCAATACTAACCAATTCTGTTGAACTTCCTTGGCCATCCACATCTGTTTCAACACATTATAAAAGGGGTCACACTCACTCCCGGTATAAATGTATACTAGCAGAAACTTAAATCCCTGAAACAATGAATAACCTGTTGAAACAACACAAGGCAATGGCCTTGGCTACCTGACAAAATCTCAGCATTAAATGCACCTGGACCAAGAGTGGACTCCAACTCTTCAATCTCCCTCTGTATTCGCTCCCGCTCTGCCTCCAGGTTCCCCGGAGAACCCTAGAAGAGCAGGTTGACATTATTTCTCAAATCACCTGAAATAAATCATGGTCACAAGGTAATATTGGTAAGTCTTACCAAATCTTCTGGTTGAGAAGCATTGTCGTCTGATCCATCATCTGACAGCAGTGAAAACAAATAACAGATTTAAGAAGCATGCCAAGGAGTTTTGAAGACTAAATTGTATTCTATGATTAGTGCAGGAGTCAGGGTGTCCTCTCTATACAAGCCCACTGCAACAATGTTTTGACATGCTTTAGATACCAACCAGATGCACAACTGTCTGAAGATTGAACTTCTATGCCGGAATTGCTTTCGGGTCCAAGGTTTTGCTCCAGCGCCAAAATCTGGCGTTCGATTCTCTCCCTCTGTGCAAGAAGGTCATCCGAGGACATAATGAATGAGGCACCTTTTAAAAACAATGGGTAATGAATGATAACAAAACCAGGGATCAGCTAACAGCACAAAATACACAAAAAATACAGTAGCTAGCTAGTTAAGTTAACCTAAACATTACACTAGTTACAACATAGCTACAGATTGTTACACCAGATAATGTGATTTAACCAAAGATGTTTGGTTTCCATTACTGGGAGTTACAGAGTAACTGTTTGTAACCCATTCATAGACGCTAACATAAGTGCATTCAGAAAGTATTCAGCAATATTTCCCGCATTTTGTTACGTTACAGCCTTATCCTAAAATGGATTAACAAAAAAATAAATCCTCAATCTACAGACAATACCCCATAAAATACAAAGAATAAACAGATTTTTAGAAATGTTTGCAAAAGTACTAACATTTTAAACCAGAAATCTTATTTACATAAGTATTTAGACCCTTTGCTATGAGACTCGAAATTGAGCTCAAGTGCATCCTGTTTCCATTGATCATCCTTGAGATGTTTCTACATCTTGATTGTGGAGTCCACCTGTGGTAAATTCAATTGATTGGACATAATTTGGAAAGGAACGTAACTGTCTACATAAGGTTCCACATTTGACAGTGTATGTCAGAGCAAATGAGGTTGACGGAATTGTCAGTAAGAGCTCCGAGAGAGGATTATGTCGAGGCACAGATCTGGGGAAGGGTACCAAAAAATTTCTGTAGCATTGAAGGTCCCCAGGAACACAGTGGCCTCCATCATTCTTAAATGGAAAAGAAGTTTGAACCACCAAGACTCTTCATAGAGCTGTCCGCCCAGCCAAATTGAGCCATCAGGGAAGAAGGGCCTAGGTCAGGGAGGTGACAAAGAACCCGATGGTCACTCTGACAGAGCTCCAGAGTTCCTCTGTGGAGATGGGAGAACGTTCCAGAAGGACAACCATCTCTGCAGCACTCCACCAATCAGGCCTTTATGGTAGAGTGGCCAGACGGAAGCCACCCCTCAATAAAAAACACATGAAAGCCCGGTTGGAGTTTGCCAAAAGGCAGCTGTCTGGTCTGATGAAACCAAGATTGAACTCTTTGGCCTGAATGCCAAGAGTCACATGTGGACTTGAACCCAATTGAATATCTCTGGCGAGACCTGAAAATAGCTGTGACGCTCCCCATCCAACCTGACAGAGCTTGAGAGGATCTGCAAAGAAGAATTGGAGAAACTCGAGGTTGTAATAGCTGCCAAATGTGCTTCAACAAAGTACTGAGTAAAGGGTCTGAATACTTATGTCAATGTGATAAGTTTGCTAAAAATAAAAAACTGTCTTTGCTTTATTTTTTTATGGGGTATTGTAAGTAAATGTATTAATTAAAAACAATTGAATACATTTTAGAGTAAGACTACAACGTAATAAAATGTGTAAAAAGGGGTCTGATTACTTTCCGAATGCACTGTGCACTAGTGCCTAGTGCCTATTGCCGATAGTATCTTCTGGCTGGGACTTTTCTTAAGAGTTCAGACGCTCGTTCTGAACATTAATACCATGGGTTGGAACCAGTTCAGGGAACAGAACAGAAATCTGGACAATACATTTTTTATTCTAGGGACAAAATCAGAACAAAAGTAATTTATACTGTTCCGGAAAATAACAGTTATTTTAAAAGCATGGGAACTGGTTAATAACTTTGTTTTACATTCCAGGCATTTTTTTCCAGTCCTGCAATAAAATGCAATAAAGCACCTATGCAAAGCCCTCATTCCAGTGTATGCCTTCCTGACAGCTGAAAATCTTTGCCAGTGTGTGTGTGTGTGTGTGTGTGTGTGTGAAGGCTACCAGCCCCTCCCCCTCCAAAGCATAGCCTGCTGACGTTACAAGTGTGATTCAACAATTAGGGAGAGAGATACTTAGAGAAGAATGGATTAACTTTTTCAATGCTAGTTAATTTTTGTATTTATTTTTTACCTTCATTTAGCTAGCTAGGCAAGTCAGTTAAGAACAAATGTTATTTACAATGACAGCCTACTGGGGAACAGTGGGTTAACTGCCTTGTTCAGGGGCAGAACGACAAATTTTTACCTTGTCAGCTCAGGGATTCGATCTAGCAACCTTTCAGTTACTGACCCAACATTCTAACCACTAAGCCACCCCAAGAATATTATAGTTACGTTTCACATTTTATTTATTAACTACTTTTATTATTTAAAAACTATAATAATCTGGTGCCACTCTGCACACACATACAGTGGGGAGAACAAGTATTTGATAACCTGCAAAATCGGCAGTGTTTCCTACTTACAAAGCATGTAGAGGTCTATAATTTTTATCATAGGTACACTTCAACTGTGAGAGACAGAATCTAAAACAAAAATCACATATGATTTTTAAGTAATTCATTTGCATTTTATTGCATGACATAAGTATTTGATCACCTACAAACCAGTAAGAATTCCGGCTCTCACAGACCTGTTAGTTTTTCTTTAAGAAGCCCTCCTGTTCTCCACTCATTACCTGTATTAACTGCACCTGTTTGAACTTGTTACCTGTATAAAAGACACCTGTCCACACACTCAATCAAACAGACTCCAACCTCTCAACAATGGCCAAGACCAGAGAGCTGTGTAAGGACATCCGGGATAAAATTGTAGACCTGCACAAGGCTGGGATGGGCTACAGGACAATAGGCAAGCAGCTTGGTGAGAAGGCAACAACTGTTGGCGCAATTATTAGAAAATGGAAGAAGTTCAAGATGACGGTCAATCTCCCTCGGTCTGGGGCTCCATGCAAGATCTCACCTCGTGGGGCATCAATGATCATGAGGAAGGTGAGGGATCAGCCCAGAACTACACGGCAGGACCTGGTCAATGACCTGAAGAGAGCTGGGACCACAGTCTCAAAGAAAACCATTAGTAACACACTACGCCATCATGGATTAAAATCCTGCAGCGCACCCAAGGTCCCCCTGCTCAAGCCAGCGCATGTCCAGGCCTGTCTGAAGTTTGCCAATGACCATCTGGATGATCCAGAGGAGGAATGGGAGAAGGTCATGTTGTCTGATGAGACAAAAATATAGCTTTTTTTGTCTAAACTCCACTCGCCGTGTTTGGAGGAAGAAGAAGGATGAGTACAACCCCAAAAACACCATCCCAACCGTGAAGCATGGAGGTGGAAACATCATTCTTTGGGGATGCTTTTCTGCAAAGGGGACAGGACGACTGCACCGTATTGAGGGGAGGATGGATGGGGCCATGTATCGCGAGATCTTGGCCAACAACCTCCTTCCCTCAGTAAGAGCATTGAAGATGGGTCGTGGCTGGGTCTTCCAGCATGACAACGACCCGAAACACACAGCCAGGGCAACTAAGGAGTGGCTCCGTAAGAAGCATCTCAAGGTTCTGGAGTAGCCTAGCCAGTCTCCAGACCTGAACCAAATAGAAAATATTTGGAGGGGGCTTAAAGTCCGTATTGCCCAGCGACAGCCCCGAAACCTGAAGGATATGGAGGAGTGGGCCAAAATCCATGCTGCAGTGTGTGCAAACCTGGTCAAGAACTACAGGAAACGTATGATCTCTGTAATTGCAAACAAAGGTTTCTGTACCAAATATTAAGTTCTGCTTTTCTGATGTATCAAATACTTAGTGGGGCAAAAAAGTATTTAGTCAGCCACCAATTGTGCAAGTTCTCCCACTTAAAAAGATGAGAGAGGCCTGTCATTTTCATCATAGGTACACTTCAACTATGACAGACAAAATGAGAAAAGAAAATCACATTGTAGGATTTTTAATGAATTTATTTGCAAATTATGGTGGAAAATAAGTATTTGGTCACCTACAAACAAGCAAGATTTCTGGCTCTCACAGACCTGTAACTTCTTCTTTAAGAGGCTCCTCTGTCCTCCACTCGTTACCTGTATTAATGGCACCTGTTTGAACTTGTTATCAGTATAAAAGACACCTGTCCACAACCTCAAACAGTCACACTTGAAACTGCACTATGGCCAAGACCAAAGAGCTGTCAAAGGACACCAGAAACAAAATGGTAGACCTGCACCAGGCTGGGAAGACTGAATCTGCAATAGGTAAGCAGCTTGGTTTGAAGAAATCAACTGTGGGAGCAATTATTCGGAAATGGAAGACATACAAGACCACTGATAATCTCCCTCGATCTGGGGCTCCACGCAAGATCTCACCCGTGGGGTCAAAATGATCACAAGAACGGTGAACAAAAATCCCAGAACCACACGGGGGGACCTAGTGAATGACCTGCAGAGAGCTGGGATCAAAGTAACAAAGCCTACCATCAGTAACACACTACGCTGCCAGGGACTCAAATCCTGCAGTGCCAGACGTGTCCCCCTGCTTAAGCCAGTACATGTCCAGGCCCGTCTGAAGTTTGCTAGAGAGCATTTGGATGATCCAGAAGAAGGTTGGGAGAATGTCATATGGTCAGATGAAACCAAAATAGAACTTTTTGGTAAAAACTCAACTCGTCGTGTTTGGAGGACAAAGAATGCTGAGTTGCATGCAAAGAACACCATACCTACTGTGAAGCATGGGGGTGGAAACATCATGCTTTGGGGCTGTTTTTCTGCAAAGGGACCAGGACAACTGATCCGTGTAAAGGAAAGAATGGGGCCATGTATCGTGAGATTGTGAGTGAAAACCTCCTTCCATCAGCAAGGGCATTGAAGATGAAACGTGGCTGGGTCTTTCAGCATGACAATGATCCCAAACACACCGCCCGGGCAACGAAGGAGTGGTTTCGTAAGAAGCATTTCAAGGTCCTGGAGTGGCCTAGCCAGTCTCCAGATCTCAACCCCATAGAAAATCTTTGGAGGGAGTTGAAAGTCTGTGTTGCCCAACAACAGCCCCAAAACATCACTGCTCTAGAGGAGATCTGCATGGAGGAATGGGACAAAATGCCAGCAACAGTGTGTGAAAACCTTGTCAAACGCTTTCTGTAAGTCTTCACCTCTGTCATTGCCAACAAAGGGTATATAATAAAGTATTGAGATAAACTTTTGTTATTGACCAAATACTTATTTTCCAGCATAATTTGCAAATAAATTCATTAAAAATCCTACAATGTGATTTTCTGGATTTTTTTTCTAATTTTGTCCGTCATAGTTGAAGTGTACCTATGATAAATTACAGGCCTCTCATCTTTTTAAGTGGGAGAACTTGCACAATTGGTGGCTGACTAAATACATTTACAGTGGGGCAAAAAAGTATCACTAGCCACTTTAAACAATGCCACTTCATATGTTTTCATACCCTACATTACTCATCTCATATGTATATACTGTACTCTATACCATCTACTGCATCTTGCCTATGCCATTCGGCCGTCATTCATTTATATATTTTTTATGTACATATTCGTATTCATTCCTTTACACTTGTGTGTGTAAGGTAGTTGTTGTGAAATTGTTAGGTTATATTACTTGTTAGATACTACTGCATGGTCAGAACTAGAAGCACAAGCATTTCCCTACACTTGCATTAACACCTGCTAACCATGTCTATGTGACAAATACATTTGATTTAGGTGTACAGAGGCCCATTAACAACCATCACTCCTATGTTCCAATGGCACGTTGTGTTAGCTAATCCAAGTTTATCATTTTAAAAGGCTAATTGATCATTAGAAAACCCTTTTGCAATCATGTTAGCACAGCTGAAAACTGTTGTCCTCATTAAAGAAGCAATAAAACTGGTCTTCTTTAGACCAGTTGAGTATCTGGAGCATTTTGTGGGTTCAAAATGGCCAGAAATAAAGAACTTTCTTCTGAAACTCATCAGTCTATTCTTGTTCTGAGAAATGAAGGCTATTCCATGCGAGAAATTACCAAGAAACTGAAGATCTCGTACAACGCTGTGTACTACTCCCTTCACAGAACAGAGCAAACTTGCCTTAACCAAAATAGAAAGAGTGGGAGGCCCCGGTGCACAACTGAGCAAGACGACAAGTCCATTAGAGTGTCTAGTTTGAGAAACAGACGCCTCAGAAGTCATCAATTGGCAGCTTCATTAAATACAACCAATGACGAGATGGCACGTGGGTACCTGCTTCTATGAGGAGATGGGGGAGTCCCCAGGGCTTGCAGCGTGATCTGCGTCATTAATAGAACTGACTTCTATTTTACAGGCTGACTACGTCGCTCGCGTCGCGTTGAGCGTTGCTAAATAAATTTAGAAATCTATATTATTCAATTATTGCACCCACTGCTTGCGCGCGCCAACGAGCATCTGCGTTGCCAAGGACGAAAATAGAAGTCAGTTCTATTTGTGATGCAGATCGCGCTGCAAGTCCTGCCTCTCCCATCTCCTCATTGGTTTATAGATGCAGGTACCAAGTGCCATCTCCTTATTGTTTATACCCACGTGGGTGACTGAAAGATGAGGTCGGTGGCGGTAATGCACCTAATTTATGAAAGGTCCCAATTGCAATATAAAGTCAAGAGAAGAAAAAGCCTAGGAGGAGAGATGACTAGAAACGATTCAGTTGACTGTTTTATGTGTGGATTAAATGTCAGAGTAGAGGACCTTGTGCATTTCAGGTAAAATAACAACTCAATGTTTATATCTCAGGACAAATTAGCTAGCAACAGCAAGCTAGCTAAATAGGACCAATTGCCATAAATGTTTAATGATTTTCGACCTGTCCCCAAATTAATGTAATTGGTTCAGAGTTTGTTTTGATATTTTAACCAGCATGTCATGATCGAGTTTGATGACAAATAAATTGGTGCGCGTGCGCCATCGTGCATACATTTATTTTGTCTCTCTACACCAAACGCGATCCCGACACACAGTTTAAAATATCAAAACAAACTCAACCAGTGACATTAATTTGGGGACAGGTCGAAAAGCATTAAACATGTATGGCAATTTAGCTAGTTAGCTTGCATTTGCTAGCTAATTTGTCCTATATAGCTAGCTTGCTGTTTCATCTTTGAAATTATATGGTGATTGGCATCTACACTTTACCATGACAACCGGCAAAAACATTGCATCTTTCAATTACCCACGTGGGTATAACCAATGAGGAGATGGGAGAGGCAGGACTTTCAGCGTGATCTGCGTCACAAATAGAACTGACTTCTATTTTCGCCCTTGGCACAGCAGACGCTCGTTGGCACAATCGAGCAGTGTGGGTGCAATAATTGAATAATATAGATGTATACATTTATTTTGCAACGCCAGCGGTGTAACCAGCCTGTAAGGCGCTAAAGAGGGTAGTGCGTACAGCCCAGTACATCACTGGGGCCAAGCTTCCTGCCATCCAGGACCTATTTAAGCGAGCGGTGTAGCCAACTTGTAAGGCGATAAAGAGGGTAGTGCGTACAGCCCAGTACATCACTGGGGGCCAAGCTTCCTGCCATCCAGGACCTATATAATAGGCGGTGTCAGAGAGAAGCCCATTAAATCGTCAAGACTGTTTTCTCTGCTACAGCACTGCACGGCAAGCCGTACCGGAGCGCCAAGTCTAGGACCAAAAAACTTCTGCCCATTTTGTACACTGCTGGTACTCGCTGTTTATCTATGCAGTCACTTCACCCCTACCTAAGTGTACAAATTACACACACTGACTCGGTACCCCCTGTATATAGCCTCGTTATTGTTACTTTAGTTAATTTGGTAAATATTTTCTTAACTCTTCTTGAACTGCCCTGCTGGTTAAGGGCTGGTAAGTAAGCATTTCACCGTAATGTCTACACTTGTATTCGGCGCATGTGACAAAGTTTGATTTGTGAATAGTTACCACAGGCACAGTCATAATCCCCGCCCAGTTCTACAATTTTTCCTTCTTAACATTTGGTTTTAAACCTAATTTTAACCACACTGCTAATCTTATATCCACCCTTAAATTAAGACAAAGTATATTTTTACAATATAGCCAATTTGGACTTTGTGGCTGTGGTAGGTAGCTCGCAAACTAGTGGAAACTCGAGCTGGTGGGGCGTGTTGGACCCATGCGCGAGCAGCAACGACAACATAACATTTGCAGCTAATTCAGTAACTAACAAACACCTGAAATAACCCTAATGCAAAAGCAACATCCGTCAATTTCAGCATCAGTCAACAAGTCTGGTCTAATTTAGCTCGACTTACCAAGTGTCAAATGCAGACAGGTTAACAGATGTCTTGATGATCTGTTATGATTTACAAAATATTATGTAAATATTAAAACAAGTAACTGGCTCGCTAGCTAAATCACAATGAAATTGTTTGGCATGCTTATTCGTTTAACATCTCTACGCGCCGCAAACAACACAGCTGAAACATTAAAAATTTCCCAGCATGCAATTTTGAAGGAATCAAAGTTGGTTATTTTTAATATCGTGGCATTCATAAACAATTTAGATGATCGAATGTTCCAACTAAATTCCTTGATTAAAACAATCAAATGTAGCGTTGTAATCTTCAAAAGCATGAAATATCCACCATACCACACAAACGCCACAGTAAACGTCACAGGCTTTACACTGCAGCTCCAGTTTTTCAACGTTACTCGCTATCCGGAACCCCTGGGATGAACTCTAAAATTGTTAATGGTAAGGATTAAAGCAAGGGGTTTAAGGTTATGGATAGCGCTAACCGTTTCTAAACCCAGAGCATTTAAACAAATATATATTTAGACAGGGAGTCGATGCTAAAACCAAAGTCTATTTTCTAGATTAGTCCCGTTTAGCACAATACACACATTAAACTACACATACACATTAGACTAGAGGGAGTGGGGTTATGGGTTGAGATTATGTACACGGTGGTGGCTGGTGGGATCATCATAACTATTATCCAATCAGAACCCCAAAAAATGCTACATACAGTATTCATGACATTCATGAATACCAATGAAATGAATGCCAAATGTCCACTTGACCTAGTATAATAATGTATTTACATATTATTTAATACTGTAATACAAGTACAATTAACAACTATCAAATACACTCATTACTAACCAGACTGACAGTCTTAGCAAAAGTGGATACAATACAATTTCTGGTTAAAAAAATGTGGTGGTATCAGCAGTTGGAAAGCAAGCAATTAACTGACAAGTAGCTACAGGAAGTCTCCTGATAATTCCTACTACAAATAGTAGGACTACGTTCAAGCAAAGATTGTGGAACATATGCAGTGTAAAATGTGTAAACAATGCTCACAAAATAATACACAAACAACTTTGAGTCACAGTCATATTTGCCTCAGCTTTAAATACAGCTGTTAGCATATTGTTTTCAAATGGCCTGTTAAAGTGGTTCAAAACTAAACATTTTATGAAGTACAAGTAAAAAAAGCAATATCTCTTATTTTGTCACAAATCAGTGCACACACTACAACTTTAGATTATCTGTGAGTGTTGAGTGACAATGACACGCCATAATTGTTTTCCAGTTTCTTGATGGATGGTCCTAGATCTAAATTCTATAGCCTCCTTAAACTCCATCAGCCTTCATTGTGAATCTCAGATATGTTGTCAATAGACTGCAGCAGTTGAGATACCAGACAAAGAGTTTCTGCTCCTGTAAGTAATTGCCTGTGGACAGAATCAAACCGAAAGCCTGGTCATAGAACTTGGAGCAAATACCACAATGTTTAATTATGGTTAGAAAACACTATGAACTGAACTTGCACGTTGCATTTTACCAAATACCCACACAATCAATATGAGGAACTGTGTATTCACATCTGTATGTAGATGACACTATGGAAGAGAAACCTTACTTGATGGAAGTCTCAGCATTGAGTGCTGCTTTGTTAAGGTACTCCGAGGCCACTTGCGTGTTATGTTTCATTGTATTTAAGGCAGCTGTCTCTCTAGCTCGAAGTCTCTCATTCTCATACCGGCACCCCTCTACTTGGCCCTGCAATATAAAGAGTATCACATCATGCAACAGTGTTTCCTCTAGGATTTTTTTCAGCAGTGGTGGCAAGGGTTGTGCTACTAGCATTAGCACAATGTCATGCTAGCTGTCTCCATAGATACACTTCCAGTCATTGAGCAAACAACTATCCATTTGAAAGCGTGTCTCGGGCAAAAAATAAAATAAATAATAATACACACACATATACATCCATACATACATCCATACACTGAGTGGACAAAGCATTAGGAACATTTTCCTAATATGGAGTTGCACCCCCTTTTGCCCTCAGAACAGCTTTAAATTGTGGGGAATGGACTCTACAAGGATGCTGGCCCACATTGACTTCAATGCTTCCCACAGTTGTATCAAGTTGGCTGAATGTCCTTTGGGTAGTGTACCATTCTTGAAACACAGGGCAAACTGTTAGTGTGAAAAACCCAGCAGCATTGCAGTTCTTGACACACTCAAACCGGTACGTGTAACGGATGTGAAACGGCTAGCTTAGTTAGCGGTGCACGCTAAATAGCGTTTCAATCAGTGACGTCACTTGCTCTGAGACCTTGAAGTAGTAGTTCCCCTTGCTCTGCGAGGGCCGCGGCTTTTGTGGAGAGATGGGTAACGATGCTTCGAGGGTGACTGTTGTTGATGTGTGCAGAGGGTCCCTGGTTCGCGCCCGGGTATGGGCGAGGGGATGGTCTAAAGTTATACTGTTACATACGCATGGTACCTACAACCATACCCCCATTGAAAAGGCACTTAAATCTTTTGTCTTGCCCATTCAACCTCTGCATGGCATACATACACAATCCATGTCTCAATTGTCTCAAGCTTAAAAATCCTTCTTCATCTGTCCCCTCCCCTTCATCTACACCAATTTACGTGATTTAACAAGTGACATCAATAAGGGATCATATCTATCCCCTGTTCAGTCTATGCCAAGGAAAGAGCAGGTGTTCCTAATGTTGCGTACACTCAGTATGTATGCATGTACACTATCGTTCAAAAGTTTAGGGTCACTTAGAAATGTCCTTGTTTTTGAAAGACAAGCTAATTTGTTGTACATTAAAATAACATCAAATTGATCAGAAATACAGTGTAGCCGTTGTTAATGTTGTAAATGACTATTGTAGCTGGAAACGGCAGATTTGTTTTATGTAATATCTACATAGGTGTACACAGGCCCATAATCAGCAACCATCACTCCTGTGTTCCAATGGAACGTTGTGTTAGCTCATCCAAATTGATAATTTTAAAAGGATAATTGATCATTAGAAAACCCTTTTGCAATTATGTTAGCACAACTGAAAACTGTTGTTCTGATTAAAGAATGGCCTTCTTTAGACTAGTTGAGTATCTGGAGCATCAGCATTTGTGGGTTCGATTACAGGGTCAAAATGTCCAGAAACAAAGAATTTCTTCTGAAACTCGTCAGTCTATTCTTGTTCTGAGAAATGAAGGCTATTCCATGTGAGAAATTGCCAAGAAACTAAAGATCTCGTACAACGCTGTGTACTACTCCCTTCACAGAACAGCGCAAACTGTCTCTAACCAGTATAGAAAGAGGAGTGGGAGCCCCGGTGCACACCTGAGCAAGAGGACAAGTATATTAGTGTCTAGTTTGAGAAACAGATGCCTCACAAGTCCTCAACTGGCAGCTTCTTTAAATAGTACCCGCAAAACACCAGTCTCAATGTCAACAGTGAAGAGGCGACTCCGAGATGCTGGCCTTCTACGCAGAGTTGCAAAGAAAATGCCATATCTCAGACTGGCCAACAAATAGAAAAGATTAAGATGGGCAAAAGAACACAGACACTGGACAGAGGAAGACTGGAAAAAAGTGTTATGGATAGACAAAGTTTGAGGTGTTCGGATCACAAAGAAGAACATTTGTGAAACGCAGGAAAAAAATGAAAAGATGCAGGAGGAGTGCTTGACGCCTTCTGTCAAGCATGGTGGAGGCAATGTGTAAAGTGGGAGATTTGTACAAGGTAAAAAGTATCTTGAAGAAGGAAGGCAATCCCTCCATTTTGCAACACCATGCAATACCCTGTGGACGGCGCTTAATTGGAGCCAATTTCCAACTACAACAGGACAATGACCCAAAGTACAGCTCCAAACTATGCAACAAATATTTAGGGAAGAAGCATTCAGCTGGTGTTCTGTCTATAATGGAGTGGCCAGCATAGTCACCTGATCTCAACCCTATTGAGCTGCACTTAGAAAGGACATTTCTAAGTGACCCCAAACTTTTGAACGGTAGTATATACAGTATATATAGATTTTTTTAAATACCATTTTTTTTGCTGCGTTGGCCACCTCTGCTAAATTAATATAGGGGAAACACTTTGCAAACATATGTCAATGGAGCTAATCATGCAGTAACACCAGTAAGAGTCAAACCTGTAATTGATGAAGCTCCTGTTTGAGTTTTGATACAATGTTTTCAGCCTTCACTGCTCGTTTCTGTCAAGAAGAAAAGGTCCAAGTAATGAATAAGACTTCATATCAACACACTTCTGTTTAGTAACGAATTATGAGATTTCCTTGTAATCTTAGTGAGCTTATTCATTGCATTGAGAAAGTATTCAGACCACTTTACTTTTTCCACGTTGTTATAGCCTTATTCTAAAATTGATTAAATTAATGTATTCCATTGATCTACACACACAATACCCCATAATGACAAAGTGAAACAGGATTTTAGAATTTTTAGCAAATGTATTAAATAAAAAACAAACCTTATTTACAGTTGTCAGAAGTCATTAACTCGTTTTTCAACCAATCCACAGATTTCTTGTTAACAAACTATAGTTTTTGCAAATCAGTTAGGACATCTACTTTGTGCATGACACAAGTAATTTTTCCAACAATTGTTTACAGACAGATTATTTCACTTATAATTCACTGTATCACAACTCCAGTGGGTCAGAAGTTTACATACACTAAGTTGACTGTGCCTTTAAACAGCTTGGGAAATTCCAGAAAATGATGGCATGGCTTTAGAAGCTTCTGAAATGCTAATTGACATCATTTGAGTCAATTGGAGGTGTACCTGTGGATGTATTTCAAGGCCTACCTTCAAACTCAGTGCCTCTTTGCTTGACACCATGGGAAAATCAAAAGAAATCAGCCAAGACCTCAGAAAAAATATTGTAGACGTCCACAAGTCTGGTTCATCCTTGGGAGCAATTTCCAAACGCCTGAAGGTACCACGTTCTTCTGTACAAACAATAGTACGCAAGTATAAACACCATGGGACCACGCAGCCGTCAAACCGCTCAGGAAGGAAACACATTCTGTCTCCTAGAGATGAACGTACTTTGGTGCGAAAATTGCAAATCAATCCCAGAACAACAGCAAAGGACCATGTGAAGATGTTGGAGGAAACAGGTACAAAAGTATCTATATTTACAGTAAAACGAGTCCTGTATCGACATAACCTGAAAGGCCGCTCAGCAAGGAAGAAGCCACTGCTCCAAAACCGCCATAAAAAAGCCAGACTACGGTTTGCAACTGCACATGGGGACAAAAATCGTACTTTTTGGAGAAATGTCCTCTGGTCTGATGAAACAAAAATAGAACTGTTTGACCATAATGACCATCGTTATGTTTAGAGGAAAAAGGGGGAGGCTTGCAAGCCGAAGAACACCATCCCAACCATGAAGCACGGGGGTGACAGCATCATGTTGTGGGGGTGCTTTGCTGCAGGAGGGACTGGTGCACTTCACAAAATAGATGGCATCATGAGGTCGGAAAAGTATGTGGATATATTGAAGCAACATCTCAAGACATCCGTCATGAAGTTAAAGCTTGGTCGCAAATGAGTCTTCCAAATGGACAATGACCCCAAGCATACTTCCAAAGTTGTGGCAAAATGGCTTAAGGACAACAAAGTCAAGGTATTGGAGTGGCCATCACAAAGCCCTGACCTCAGTCCTATAGAAAATGTGTGGGCAGAACTGAAAAAGCGTGTGCGAGCAAGGAGGCCTACAAACCTGACTCAGTTACACCAGTTCTGTCAGGAGGAATGGGCCAAAATGCACCCAACTTATTGGGGGAAGCGTGTGGAAAGCTACCTGAAATGTTTGACCCAAGTTAAACAATTTAAAGGCAATGCTACCGAATACTAATTGAGTGTATGTAAACTTCTGACCCACTGGGAATGTGATAAAAGAAAAAAGCTGCAATAAATCATTCTCTCTACTATTATTCTGACATTTCACATTCTTAAAATAAATGGTGATCCTAACGGACCTAAGACATGGAATTTTTACTAGGATTAAATGTCAGGAATTGTGAAAAACTGAGTAAACGTATTTGGCTAAGGTGTATGTAAACTTCCGTCTTCAACTGTACATAAGTATTCAGAACCTTTGCTATGAAACCCTTTGCTATCAAATTAAATTGATTGGACATGATTTGGAAAGGCACACACCGGTCTATAGAAGGTCCCACAGTTGACAGTGCATGTCAGAGCAAAAAACAAACCATGAGATTGAAGGAATTGACCGTAGAGCTCCGAGACAGGATTGTGTCTAGGCACAGCCAAACTAGGCAATCGGGGGAGAATGGCCTTGGTCAGGGAGGTGACCAAGAACCCAATGGTCACTCTGACAGAGCTCCAGATTTCCTCTGTGGAGATTGGAGAATGTTGCAGAAGGACAACCATCTCTGCAGCACTCCACCAATCAGGCATTTATGGTAGAGTGGCCAGACAGAAGCCACTCCTCAATAAGAAACACTTGGCAGCCAGCCCAGTTCCTGTGTGGAGATGGGAGAACCTTCTAGGACAACCATCTCTACCAATCAGACGGAAGCCACTCCTCAGTAAAAGGCACAAGACAGCCCGCTTGGAGTTTGCCAAAAGGCACCTAAAGACTCTCAGACTATGACAAACAAGATTATCTGGTCTGATGAAACCAAGATTAAACTCTTTGGCCTGAATGCCAAGCATCACGCCTGGAGGAAATCTGGCACCATCCCTACGGTGAAGCATGGTGATGGCAGCATCATGCTGTGGGGATGTTTTTCAGCAGCAGGGACTGGGAGACTAGTCAGGATCAAGTGAAAGATGAACTGAACAAAGTACAGAGGGATCTTTGATGAAAACCTGCTCCAGAGCGCTCAGGACCTCAGACTGGGGTGAAGGTTAACCTTGCCACAGGACAACAACCCTAAACACAAGGACAAGACAATGCAGGAGTGGCTTCAGGACAAGTCTCTGAATGTCTTGGAGTGGCCCAGCCAGAGCCCGTATTTGAACCCGATCGAACATCTCTGGAGAGACCTGATAATAGCAATGCATCGACGCTCCCCATCCAACCTGACAGAGCTTGAGAGGATCTGCAGAGAAGAATGGGAGAAACTCCCCAAATACAGGTGTGTCAAGCTTGTAGTGTCATACCCAAGAAGACTCGAGGCTGTAATCACTACCAACGGTACTTCAACAAAGTACTGAGTAAAGGGTCTGAATACTTATGTAAATGTGATAAGATTTTATTTTTAATTCATTTGGAAAAAAATGCTTTGTCAGTATAGGGTATTGTCTGTAGATTGAGGAGGAAAAAACAATTGAATCAATTTTAGAATAAGGCTGTAACATAACAAAACATCTAATCTCATAATTGACAGCATGCCAGGGCGGATTTCAGAGGTCTTGAAAAAGAAGGGTCAACACTGCAAATATTGACTCTTTGCATCAACTTCATCTAATTGTCAATAAAAGCCTGACACTTATGAAATGCTTGTAATTATACTTCAGTATTCCATAGAAACATCTGACAAAAATATCTAAAGACACTGAAGCAGCAAACTTTGTGGAAATTAATATTTGTGTCTATCTGAACTTTTGGTCACGACTGTACATATTATCTCAATTACCTCGACTAACCGGTGCCCCTGCACATTGACTCTGTACTACTACCCCTTGTATATAGTTTCGCTATTGTTATTTTATTGCTGCTCTTTAATTATTGGTTAAGGGCTTGTAAGTTAGCATTTCACTGTAACTACACCCGTTGTATTTGGCACATGTGACAAATGTTGATTTGATAAAATAACTGATTTTCTGCTTAATTAAAAAAACTAAACTTGCATTTGTGATTTTGTTTGAGTCAATTAGACCATGCCCATTTCAAGCTTATGTTCCAAAAAAAATGTAAAGTTATTTTAGAAAATGTTGGCAACTTAGCTGACTAACTAATTGATACCCCTATGACATCCAGTTTGAAGGGAAGTGCATCTGTAAACGAAGAGATACGAAAATAACCTTTTGTTGATCCCTATGGCCATTCTCTGTACTACTCTTCTTGGTCTTGTAGGAGAGCTCTGCGATGGATGTTTCATCATCTCCAACATAGTTCACTGGGGCACTCCTGTACTGGGGGGCCTTTGGTGAGAATTCTTCATCCACCTGCCATACAGATAAGGAAGTATCCTCTTCTTCCTCGGTGCACAGGGAAGATTGACCCGAGTATGTGCTGCTGTCTGCTGCTGCAGTGCCACACAGTCTAAATTCATGCGCCTCCTCAATGGCTGATGGCTGGTAACTTCCAGCCCACTCCTTTGTCTCATTGTCCAGAGACTGAGGAAACGGTGCTGGGTCTATGTAAAAGTGACCCTGGAAGTCTTGATCAAAGCTCTTAGGGCCCGGGATAGTATATTCCCCCTCTGCCAGGAATGTGCTCCCATATGCCTCCTATAACACAAAATGCAACAGTAAGAATGTAGGTCACCTTCACATAAAAATGACATCAAAAGTAATAATCTGAACAGTCTGACCATCTTTTCAGACTTTGAATATTATGCTGTGACATTTTTCCAATGAATGAACACCTCCAATGACTAAACACCAAATTACGTGCATATGCTTTGTAACAGTTCATCTCTGGGATTGAATGTAACACTGGTTCATTTAAAATGATCAGCACCTTTCGCGTTGGGTACTTCTTCTCATCTGAATCCCCTTGGTTTTTACTGCGGATTAACTCTTTGAAGGAAAAGTGATTCATATCATCACCATCTTCTCTGACTTCATCTATGAAATAAGACATATCGGTACATATTTGGATGATAGTAATTTTCAAACTGTCTAGTTGTCATTATTGGAGAAATACAAGAGTTGGACAATGTTGTGGATGTGTGGGGGCCAATGCCCCTACTCCAAGTGCCATGTGATTTGTAAATGACCTGTGAGTCCAGAATGTCTCACTAAATGACAGCACCGTGCCAGAGTACTTTTACCAGGGGGAAGCGTGCCCCCTACTGGCCACCCAACACCATGCCAGCAGCATGATTTCAAACAACCACCAAGGCCAAACAGCAGATATTTTAAACCTAACACTAATAACACACGCTGATCACTCTTCGATGGCGTTGAATAGATGTGCCCCTGCCTTAGATAGATGGGATGTGTGTTGTCTCATACAATGATGTGAATATTAAGTAGCCTATGTCATCTGGTCACTGATCAACTAGCTACTATAGCTAGCTTAGTATCTATACTGGATTTGCTATGGAATTAACAATTTACCATCTTCAATTATAAGAGTTTTTGCAGATGTTTTATGCTTGCCATGTTGACGGTTAACCAGTCAATCGGCGATGGAATGGTAGCTAGCTAGAACAGAAAGCTAGCGTTAGCTAGGTTGCGAAAAACAGAAGTGTGACACGGTCCATTTGATTATTAACTCCCGAAATAATGTAGCTACTTGCTAATAACTCGATGTAGACAAAATGACTTGTCCTAAGAATGGTAATTGATCAAAATGACATGGTCCACATCACATGTGTATATCCATGCAGCAAACGTTAGCTAGCTGCTGAAAATCACGTGGAAAATCCTAAACTTCTCACTTGCTTAAATTCAGGTGACGTAAAATGAAAAACAAACAAAACTTTTCCCATGAGTCTCGAGAAATCCAATTTCCCCGGCAAATCTACACGTGCCGCGATTAATTCGAAATCCCGGTAAGTGTATTTAAATGGTAATTCTTATCAATATCACGTTTAAAATATATTTCAGTTGCACACACTATAGCTAGCGGGCCGTCACATTTCTTCGGCTACCAAACAACCACTTCATTTCGTTGACGTGCTAGCTGCGGAAATTGGCACACCTGTGAAACTAATTTAGTTTTGCGCTAGCTATCCATGTTTGGTGAGGATAGCGAGGGCCGGTTACCAGATAATACTACGTACTGTTAGCAAGAAGTTATAAATAAGAAACGTATTTGTATAGAGATGGAGCATGGTGAATGAATTCCACTTAATTTATGGAGTTGCCAAGATCATTGATTTTCCAGATACCGCACATTGTGAATTCATAATCATTCGTTCATATCATTGTCATGCATTCATATTCATACTGCACGGCGCCCTATGTAGGCCTTGTATTCTCACATGCAAGTTATAAGGACTTTGCTAAGTTTACGGATGTGGGGCACATTGTTTGGAAATTTGAAAGATGTGTCGATCACCTGAGTGGTGTGTTTATTATTTACTTTAATAGACCACGACAGAGGAGAAATATTGACCATGTCCCAAGAGAAGCCAGACGCTTGCAGCCAGACCCAGTCGCAGCCTCAGACCCAGTCCCAGAGTGGCTCCAGCTCCTCCTCTGCTCCAGGCTCTGCCAGCCAGTCATCCTCTGGGTCTGGCACAGTCAGTTCTGTGGACACCATCCCCGTTAGGGACCTGGGTTCCATACCAGAGGAGCATGAGCCACAGCCCTGGGGCCTCCTGCTGCCTATGCAGAGAGGCTTCAGAGCCCACAGTGAGTTCAACAACCACATGACGTGCACCTGTTACCTGGGTGGTTAGGATGTCTTTAGGCAGGGCAGTTTAGTTGTTTTAAATGTTTTGCTGCAGTTTGTACTGAACACGTTTTCCACAATAGTGCGGGAACATTCTTTTGAGGTCTGTTTGAGCCCATGTGGTAGAGTGTGACCAGGGCCCGGTTTCTCAAAAGCATCTTAAGGCTAAGTTCACTGTTAACTGTAATAGCATCATTAAATCTCTGAGCTGTTGACCAAAACATCATTATTAACGTTGCACTTGAAAGCGCTTGTAATCTAATGCCTGCCTCAGCTGTTCTACAAGTGGTCTAAGTGTGTCAATGCTTTTTTTTTGCCCTCACGCATCACTTTATACACAAGATCTCTGCTAAAGATAGAATAAAAATATAAACAGTAGGCTATAGGCCCATTTCAATCATATTAAAATGCATTTCATGTTCAATTGAGTTCTATTTTGCTACTTGTAGGCTACCGTCTGTAATTTCTCAATATATTTCATGATGTGTAGCCTAACGTGTACAATGATGTCCCAAATCTGGGATTTTGTGCATTTTTATTCGGTAAGCATTAGAGTAAGCCACTTCAGTATTAGCAGCAGTAGGTGTTTCTAGGAGATATTACCACCTACTGAGAAAACAATGCACTAAGTAACCGTTTTCTCTGTGTGGCGTTTTGGGAAACTCGTGTTACATTTTCGGCCATTGTAGGAAAGATGTATTGTTAAAACACCTGTAAGGCTAAGTTCTATTGGGAAATCGGCCGTGATCAATAAGTGTGTGACCATTTCAAATCCTAAAACTACTGCAGCAGCACACTACAACATCGTCCTCTGAGCCGCCATAATCCGTAATCACAATGTTCTTCAAGTGGTCTTCCAGATCAGTAGCATTTCCGTTCATTTACACATTGCGCAATAATGTGTCCTGCTGAAAGTGAGATTAGTTTTGTATTTTTCCACTAGCATCTGTGTATTCTCTTCTCTTAGCCTCTATTGAAATGATAGTGTTAGTTTGACTTTTTTCTCCAGACTGTGTTGAGGACGACGCTTGGTTTGGCCGGCACACTAAATGCAACTATTCCTTTGATGTCCCCATACTGAGGAATTCGTCCAGATTTGCTGCATACAGCAATAAACACTTTAGGATATTCCGAGTAGGTCGATTCAACATTTCACCACTATCTATGTATTTTATTTAAGGAAGACCATTGTTTTGTTAATCAGTGTGCTCCATAATGACGGTCAGATCTTTACCTTGCAGGAGAAGAACATTGTCTATGTCTTTGACAACAGTAACAATGGCACGTTTGTTGACGGTAAAATGATTGGAAAAGGAAAAATGTTGCCACTAGCGAACAATGCAGTGTTGTCCCTTGCTGAAGAACGCCACAAAGGTACCTTTTTTTCAGAAGTTTATTTCAATACATTTCTGTTTAGGTCACTGATACTTAAATAGCAGCAAGGAGGCCCTATCCATCATGACACTATATCCATGTATCTCTAAACGTTAAGTATGCTGCATCATTCCCTTAATGGTGATGTCAGCCTTAGTCTTTGCATTAATAATCAATTCAACTGATTTTCTCCCTTCAATAGTGTTTGTGTTCATTGATCTCATGGTGGATGAGCAGTCCAACCTACCCAAAGAGTTAAGCGAGAAATACATGATCACCAAAAAGATTGGAGTGTAAGTGAGAATTTTATTAATTTTAACTTATGTATTTTACTAAATCTTGTTACTTATGGTTTTGTTTTGAATTACAGAATAACATTCTAATATGATTTGTTATACCAGTGGTGTGTGTGGGGAAGTGAAGCTGGCTTTTGAGAGGGCCACTTGCAAAAAGGTGGCCTTGAAGACTATCAACAAGAAAGATTTCCCGGCATCTGTTGGCGTAAGTCTTATCACCATTTTCCTCCTCTTCTAGTTTATGAATACTAACTACTGCAATATAACACTCATCTTTGTTCAATTATAGACTGCCACGCGAAGTGCAGAACGAGAGATCCAGATTCTTCAAAAGATTGACCATGTAAGTGTTATATCTAGAACTTATTATGATGTAATAACTGCCAAGGAGCCTAGTAAAGAAATGGCTCTTCATGTCCAATGTTTTCTTTCCCTGGGGTAATCAAATGCCATAGAAGTAGTCATTTTCAATGCATGTTTTCTACTGGACAAAGCCACAGACATCACACTTTTCTACCACTTTGTATCAAAATGTCCTCAAGTATTTGCCTGCTAATTTTCTGTGTAACCTTTGCCTCCTGTCTTTTCCAGCCTTGTCTGATCAAAACAAAAGACTTCTTCCAAACAGATGACTCATACTACATTGTTTTAGAGCTGTGAGTTTAGTTTTTCATTCAAGCAGCCGCTTTTTTTTTTTTTTTATCAATGAGAAACCATTATAATTTTCGTTGCGTGTAATAATTTCTGTAGCCCCCCGAAGAAGTATAATTGTCACAAGCAGTGTTTCCCTTCCCCTTGGTTTTCTGTTTCAACTGATAGCATGTGTGTGTTTCAGCATGGAGGGTGGGGAACTCTACGACCGGGTCAAAAGCAAGCAACAGATCAAGGAGCCAATTGCCAAGCTATATTTTTACCAGATGTTGAAAGCAGTAGAGGTGGGTGGATTGATGTATTTCTCTTTTTTTTTCCATCAGAATTTTGAGAATAGTGATATTTATGGTTTGCCTGACGACTCGCACTGAATGCTTCCGCTGCTTTATCAATTTCTACATACTTCAGTCTGAAACTGCCATCGTTGACTATGGGTGTTGTACAAAATAAAGTCATAAGCAATTGGATCGTCTCTAACCAGAGTATCAAAGCCAATGACGCATACTAAACGGCACTACCCACTTGTTCTGGCTCAGGATTTCTAGGACCAGTCAGACGGTCTGAATGTGTTTGTGTTCTAGAAGGGTCGGGGAGGGATTCAAATCCAGACTCATTGAGGAGAAGAAACAAACGCTTGTGGGTGTGGCAATTGGCCAGAACAATGAGTCTGGGTAGCCAGGCAAATTCATGGTAGGATTTATTAAATATATTCTGGTGTGATGTTGGAATGTCAAAATACGCCATACCTTTACACATCTTGTTTCATACTGGAGATACTGTCGCTTGAGTAGATATTCAACTGCTTCCTTATGCTGGTTTATCTCGCATTCCTTCCACTAGTACCTTCACAACAATGGCATCATCCACAGAGACCTCAAACCTGAAAATGTGCTGCTTTCGTCTCACGACGATGTTTGCATCATCAAGGTAAGGTTTCTCAAATCCCAATGTGGGTCTTTCTTCCACAGTGAATGATCATGGTAGATCAAGACTGTGAGGGTAGATAAAGTTATCCACTTATTCATTGTCCTCCTGAAGTGGACCTCTAGACACACTAGATCTGGAGAAGGGGGAAAAAAACTAAAAGCTTGGTTGAATAGCCTCACTGAAGTGAAGAGTTACAGGCCTCTCTCTCTGTGACAGATCACAGACTTTAATCAGTCCAAGATACTGGAGGAGTCTGCCCTGATGAGGACCCTTTGTGGAACACCCACATACCTGGCACCAGAGGTGTTTACAGACGCAGTCACTGTGGGCTACAGCAGGGCTGTAGACGCCTGGAGTTTAGGGGTCGTCCTGTTTGTGTGGTAGGGATCCATGTTCCTGATGCCAGGATCACAGACATAAGTGCTGCTTGCTCTGACTAGTAGATATACAGGACTGCCAGCTTTAATTTGAGGGTATTTTCATCCATATTGGGTGAGCCGTTTAGAAATTACAACACTTTATGTACACAGTCCTCCCATTTTAGGGGACCAAAGTATTGGGACAAACTCACCTATGTATATTAAAATAGTCAAAGGTTAATTATTTGGTCCAATACTCCTAGCACACAATGATTACATCTAGCTTGTGACTCTACAAAGTTGTTGGATGCATTTGCTGTTTGTTTAGGTTGTGTTTCAGATTATTTTGTGCCCAATATGAATTAATAGTAAGTAATGTAGTGTGTCATTTGAGTCACTTTTATTGTAAATAAGAAAATGTTTCTAAACATTACTACATTAATGTGGATGCTACCATGATTATGGAATTCAGGTATATCCCTAATCATGGTAGTAGTGTTTAGAAACATTCTATTTACAATAGTGACTCCAAAATGACACACTACATTATTTACCATTCATTTCTATTAGGCACAAAATAATCTGAATCGCAAACAGCAACTGCATCCAACAGGTTTGTAGTGTCACAAGCTTGATGTAATGCTTGATGTAACCATTGCGTGCTAGGAATATTGGACCAAAAAAGTGCCATTGTCCCAATAGTTTTGTTGCAACTTTAAATGTTTCCAGGCTTATCAGTGTATTAAGGGCATTGTAATGCAACTATTTCAATCAATTTGCAAATAACTTGGGCCAAGATTACTTTTCAACAGCACATACAGTTTTCCTGTTCACAGATTCACTTAAGTGTTAATACTTTTATATGTGACGTTTACTTCTCTCCCCCTCAGTTTGGCAGGCTATCCCCCATTCTACCCGAATGCACGAATTGGTTTGTCAGTCAGTGATCAGATCACCCAGGGAATATATACATTTATTCCATCAAAATGGGACGGCATCTCCGATGATGGTAAGGGACTAATGTAAATCCTCAATGACCTAAAAATGTACTGCATGCATGTTTGGCTCTGTCATACGTGGGCTAGAGAACATACATTTGAAATGGATTCCACCTGTCTTGGGTTTGTAAACAACTTTTGCTACTTTACTACAGTCGTATTGATAATTCAATGTTGTCCGATTACTACTTTTACTTATCCAATAATGTCTAGCCAAAGATGTTGTGAAGAAACTGCTTCGAGTGGACCCCAATGCCCGCCTCACCATTGAGGAGGCATTACAGCATCCCTGGCTGATGGTAAGGTTTATTGCTGTCTCATTGCCTGGCCCCAGTGCCATCAATGCGGGTATGTTTACTGCATAATGGGTATTTTGGGCTAGGCAGTGTTGTAAGTGGCAATGGCGAGTAATCTCTGATCCCATCAATCTCCATCTCAGGATGAGGCAATGAAGGAGACCGCTGAAGGCATCATGTACCCCAAGGACCCCGGAGATGCCGACGCCACAGCAGACCCCGGAGATGCCGACGCCACAGCAGACCCCGGAGATGCCGACGCCACAGCAGACCCCGGAGATGCCGACGCCACAGCAGACCCCGGAGATGCCGACGCCACAGCAGACCCCGGAGATGCCGACGCCACAGCAGACCCCGGAGATGCCGACGCCACAGCAGACCCCGGAGATGCCACAGTAGTGAGAAACAATGTCATTCTACTACATTATTTTCCCACCCCTCTCCTGGGGGACCACTAGACAGTCCACATTTTTGTTCTAGCCTGCTTTAACTAAGCAAGTTCTTGGTGTTTAGTTGAATTAGGTACTTAAGTGCAGGGCAAGAAAAAAAGAAAAAAGTTAACTATCTAATGGTCCCTACAGGAGAGGGTTTGCCATATGTCAGTATTGTCCAGAGTATGGTGTTGCTCACAAAATTGAAGTATGTCTCTTATTACTTTAGGCCTCAATTGGAAAGAGGTCAAGAGATGATAAGGAGGAGCAGCAGCCAACAAAGAGGTGACCAGGCCCATCCACAGAAGCAACATGAGCCACATTCCACCCTCGTCGCCCCATTGGAGACTCCCCTGATATTTTTCTTCTGGCAATTAGGCCTACTTGAAATCAGTATATTGCATTTCAACACCGATCACTGTAACCATTCCCACATGTCCCTGTTCAGGATAGTGCAATCAACTGGAATTTACTTGATTACTGCATGTTGAGTTTCAACTCATGGGCACATGCGGAGCTAGCTCCACATTGTTACGATGGTGATATGTGAATACTTCCATACAGCAGTTATACATTAGCTAGTGTAAAGCATAGCAGGTACATTTTCAACTAACCAGTTCTTGGCGATACTTTTGTCATTCTCAATTCTGGAGAAAAGTATTTTCTCGATGTCCAGTTGCAGGTGGTTCTCCAAAAATATATTAAATCCACGTTTGCACCGAGTGAGGAGTTCCCTCGCCATTTGATCTGCATCTTGTGTTTCCCCAAGAGCTTTGCAGGAACTAGATGTTTCGATGTGACACGGCCACATGTAGGCGACGGAGCGTCACACAGTGGGACCAAAACAAATATCTGCAGACATACAAGAGGCATTTGCATTTCTCACTCGATACAAAACGTGGATTTAATATCTGTTTGAATATTAATTTTTTTAGGGGAGAACCACCTGCAACTGGACATTTTATAAGATGTACTTTTCTCCTATATCAAGAACAAAGAAAGTATCACCAAGAACAGGTTAGTTGAAAATTGGCCTGCTATGCCTTATACTAGCTAATGTGTAATGTATGGAAGCATTCATAGATCAGCGCAACAATGTGGAGCTATGTCTACTGGAAATTGCCTCCTGTTTTGTAAATTGTTTTTGTACAAAAATGTTATTTTCCACTGGGTTTTTATTGTTGTGCATCCCATAATTCTTGATTTGTATATCATAAAAAAAATCTTACTTTATTGAACATTTTCACCCCAAGTCAAGGTTCTTGTTCATTAACCTGAACCATCTAGCTACTAATTTTGCATCATATCATACAGTGGCTCATGTAAGGCACTCTGATCACCCACCCATAGAGCCTTTAAACAGAACATCAATCTCTAGGTCAACAAGGACAGCACAAGCATAATCTGTGAGTAGTGTTGCTGTTAATCATTGTGCAAGCTTTTATATCAAACTATATTCAGATGATCTCTGTTTGGCATTGGACCTGTCCCAGAGACGGTACAGCACTGTGTGTGCCTTGTCAAGTGTCCCCCACTGGACCCGACTCTTCCAGCTCAACAGTTTGGGCCGATCCTTTAGAATGTCTAACGCCACCTAGAGGCTGAGAGCAAGCAGTCAATTTATTTAGGCTGACTCACGTGATTCTGTAAATGGGTAGCAATCAGACAATCCATAAATCTAAATATACTGTAGTATGTGGTTAAACAGACAATGTTCCTTGACTGTGTTGTAGGACCATATTTTCAGCAGAAATGTATGCTTCACCCAGTGATTGAACTCGGCTGGAGAAGTTGGTCCACTGCTCCTCACCTGCATGTTTTCACACACCTGCATGAGTTCACACACGGCCAGCAAGTTAGCCAGGCTGATGTCATCTCCACAGAGGAAGGGCTGCCTCTTGAGGAACATGTTCTCCAGCTTCTCCAGGGTGTCACCCAGGTCTGCTAAAGCCCTCTCCACCTTCAGTGGGTCTGTGGGCTACCCTGTCATACGGGGCAGTAAAACCTACACCACAAAGCAGCATTGTGTAATATCTAGGCTGCAAAGAGATAGTGGCAGTGGGACTAGGCTACATTTTACCTGCTATAAAGCATAGTGTGTTCCATGAGCGAGCCTTACCTCCATGATAAAGACCTTGGTTGCATGTGGTGGTGTGTTGGTATGGTGCCATCGAACCAGGGTCTAGTGACGCCTCTAGCGTTAAGATGCAGTGCCTTCGTCTGCTGCCCCACATGTTTTGGTTACTGTAGAAACAACTGAAGCCTATCATTTTTTTTTGTATTGTCGATTGTGAAATAATAGCATAGATTGACTGTTGACATTTTGAAGAGCTAGGTAGGTAGCTTGCAAGTACACACACTGAGGATAACTCAACAGAGATCACCCATGAATGCCGAAGTAGGACTAAGTTCAAGGTACAGTAAGTAAGCTTACGTTCAATGCAGGACAGAGCTCTGCCTTTAAAACAATGTATCGCTCATTCTGTTAATGTATCAAACATCAATATGCATTTCCATTTAACATGAATAATCTGTGTAGGAACCTTAAGGATAAGATTGCTTGCATGTTAGCTAGATGTTGTTGGTAACGTTAGCTGTAGCCCAAAGGCCGGCAGATGGTAATATATGCTGGCCTTTGGGCTACGGCACTAGCTAGTAGCCCAGCCAGCTGTAAACTCACCTTTTCGTATCGCAACAGTTTTCACCGTGTGCGAAATTGTAATGCTCTACATGGTTGTGACAATAAATCCAAATACACTTCTAATGCCTTTCTACCAGCCATTATAAACGTATTTGTATTCTTAACTAGATACTAGGTACTGTAAACTACTTAGCCACCACCAAGCATATACTCCGTGCGTGCAAGGCGTAATCAATGGATGGACTAGCAGCAGACAGTGTTGCCAACTCCTCAGTAAGGAAAGTAGCTATTGGCTGTCCTTTTCTAATTTTAAAATGTATTTTAAACAGAAAGTACATGAGGGAACACAAGTGTGTATATATAGATTATATACAATGGACAATCAAGCTAGGGGGTACAATATCACATTCCAATTACACAAGGACCTTAAGGGACATATATACACTTTTAATTAATTATTTAATTGTCTTAAAACCTACACCACAAAGCAGCATTTTTTGTAGGGTAAGAAAATGTGTTTTTTGTTTGTAAATGTACATTTGTGTATATGAAATTTGGCCAAAAGAATAATACAATTAATTACATAAAAATGTTTCAGTTTATTTCTATCGCATGTAAAGAATCCAAGCAGTAAAGAATCCAAGCAGTACATCTCTCCACAATAGTGTAACATCTATATAAATGTGTTCAATTATAAATCTACTGATGTCTTGCCACAGTTTTCTTACATGAATACAATGCCAAAAAAAGACGCAACACTGTTTCTGGGTGGTCATTACAAAAGGAGCAATTTGAGTTGATGTTTTCCTTAAACTTCTTCATATAGTGGTTGGCAGGATAATATTTATGAATCATTTTAAAGGAAACTTCCTTAATTTTGTTAAAAAGTAGGTATGTGTGTGGCAACATCCAAACTTTTTTCCAACAGATATCAATAAATCCATTCCAATAAGGCATGACATAAGGTACAACATCCTGCTGAAACAAGGTTCGTATCGCTCTGTTGTTGAATGGACCAAAAGAGAAACAAATCTGTCCTACTGATGAGTCAACAGGGTCAATAGAAGTTATGCTCAGAGGGTCAGAATAACAGAGCAACACCTGAGGGAATGGCATCTAAAACAATTGCAAAATCTTTAGGTGTTACAGGGACCTTGTAAAGTGATAAGAAATCCTTATAACTGAGTAAAAAAAAAACTGTATTTACCAGTTGGCTCACCAATAGGATATTATTTCGGAACCAATATTCTAAAAACAAAGAAGTATTTTTATACAATATATCCCGATTATTCCATATATAATATCAGTGTGGAGAAAGTTGGTGTTTATAAATTAAGGAACATGACAAGAAAACCTGCCGATGAGCTATTGGCTGTCCTAAAAGTCGCTAGAAGTCATAAAATTACGTCATCGCCTAATTTGCATAATTGGCCATGTGCATGCTGTAGGAGAGAGGAATAATGTCGTGGGAGAGACAAAAAGTGAGTAAAAAACACCCTAAATATGTTTAGAACTACAAATTAACTTTGTTCTGTCGATTCTTGTTTTTTTTATGTCATAATTCCAACCCTCCTCCTTTATCCAGGCTTGGGACCGGCAAAAGTGACTTAAAGAGACACTCTGGCGGAGTTACTTAGTTTTTAAAATTAATTTTTTAGTTTAGTTTTCTTGATTTGTTTTTTAAACTTATGTTCCACTTAGGAGCCTACAACAAGTCACAGTAAAACATGAACATTTTTAACCATAACATTTAAAAACAATGTTGGTATACAATCTACATTAACAAACTAAATGGACCAAAAAGAGACAACTGTCAATGTGAAAAAATTATGGTAGCTAATCTGGCCCTAATTCAGGTTCATTGTTTTTTAAAATGTAAGCCAGGGCTGGATCAGCCAGCAGCAGCTTCCCGCATGCGTGATTCATTTGCAGTCTGGACGTGGAGGGGGGAACATCTCCTGCTCTGACTGCAGCTGGGAGGGACTGCTGCGCGAGGACTGGGCCGCCTGTGAGTGCTTTGGGACTGGGGTGGGGCCCACGGCAGCACCCGCTGCTCTGTGAGAAGAGTAAGAAGATAAAGATACGTGCTTTCATGTCAGAGTCTCCAAAAGTCTCCAATAACACCAGAAAAAGTTGCTAGATTTGTTGCTAGTCGCTTTTTTGAAAATGTGTCGCTAGAGGAGTCTGAATACTCGCTAAATATAGCGACAAAGTTGCTAAGTTGGCAACACTGGCAGCAGATTGCCCATGATCCTTTTAGATTTGATAAAAAAGTACATGTTAGTAGGACAGAACAATTAGCTGTAAAATCTTTGTTAGAATGCTTTACATCTAATTTCTAAGTAAATATTTGCAGGTTATGCTCAGTTTTCAAGTAGATCATATGGCTGTAAAAACAACATTATGGAAGTTACAAACCATCCGTTTGGTATTTTATTATGATCCCATTAGCTTACTCTTCTTGGGGTCCACTCAAAACATGAAACATTAGATTATACAGAACATGAATTAATAGACAACACCTCAAGGATATACACTGCTCAAATAAAGGGAACACTAAAATAACACATCCTAGATCTGAATGAATGAAATATTCTTATTAAATACTTTTTTCTTTACATAGTTGAATGTGCTGACAACAAAATCACACAAAAATTATCAATGGAAATTAAATTTATCAACCCATGGAGGTCTGGATTTGGAGTCACACTCAAAATTAAAGTGGAAAACCACACTACAGGCTGATCCAACTTTGATGTAATATCCTTAAAACGAGTCAAAATGAGGCTCAGTAGTGTGTGTGGCCTCCACGTGCCTGTATGACCTCCCTACAACGCCTGGGCATGCTCCTGATGAGGTGGTGGATGGTCTCCTGAGGGATCTCCTCCCAGACCTGGACTAAAGTGTAACGGATGTGAAACTCTAGCTTAGTTAGCGGTGGTGCGCGCTAAATAGTGTTTCAATCGGTGACGTCACTTGCTCGGAGACCTTGAAGTAGTGGTTCCCCTTGCTCTGCAAGGGCCGCGGCTTTTGTGGAGCGATGGGTAACGGTGCTTTGAGGGTGACTGTTGTTGATGTGTGCAGAGGGTCCCTGGTTCGTGCCCGGGTATGGGCGAGGGGACGGTCTGAAGTTATACTGTTACATTGATGCTGTTGACCCGGATCGCTGGTTGCTGCGGAAAAAGGAGGAGGTCAAAAGGGGGGTGAGTGTAACGGATATGAAACGGCTAGCTTAGTTAGCGGTGCGCGCTAAATAGCGTTTCAATCGGTGACGTCACCCAGGTATGGGCGAGGGGACGGTTTAAAGTTATACTGTAACAAAAGCATCCGCCAACTCCTGGACAGTCTGTGGTGCAACGTGGCGTTGGTGGATGGAGCGAGACATGATGTCCCAGATGTGCTCAATTGGATTCAGGTCTGGGGAGCGGGCGAGCCAGTCCATAGCATCAATGCCTTCCTCTTGCAGGAACTGCTGACACACTCCAGCCACATGAGGTCTTGCATTGTCTTGCATTAGGAGGAACCCAGGGCCACCCGCACCAGCATATGGTCTCACAAGGGATCTCAGGATCTCATCTCGGTACCTAATGGCAGTCAGGCTACCTCTGGCGAGCACATCGAGGGCTGTGCGGCCCCCCAAAGAAATGCCACCCCACAGCATGACTGACCCACCGCCAAACCGGTCATGCTGGAGGATGTTGCAGGCAGCAGAATGTTCTCCATGGCGTCTCCAGACTCTGTCACGTCTGTCACGTGCTCAGTGTGAACCTGCTTTCATCTGTGAAGAGCACAGGGCGCCAGTGGCGTCTCCTGATGTACTAGCCTGTCTCCTGGTAGCATCTCAAATCAAATCAAATTTATTTTATATAGCCCTTCGTACATCAACTGATATCTCAAAGTGCTGTACAGAAACCCAGCCTAAAACCCCAAACAGCAAGCAATACAGGTGTAGAAGCAAGGTGGCTAGGAAAAACTCCCTAGAAAGGCCAAAACCTAAGAAGAAACCTAGAGAGGAACCAGGCTATGTGGGGTGGCCAGTCCTCCATGCTCTGGACACTACGCTGACAGACACAGCAAACCTTCTTGCCACAGCTCGCATTGATGTGCCATCCTGGATGAGCTGCACTACCTGAGCCACTTGTGTGGGTTGTAGACTCCGTCTCATGCTACCACTAGAGTGAAAGCACCGCCAGCATTCAAAAGGGACCAAAACATCAGCCAGGAAGCATAGGAACTGAGAAGTGGTCTGTGGTCACCACCTGCAGAACCACTCCTTTATTGGGGGTGTCTTGCTAATTGCCTATAATTTCCACCTGTTGTCTATTCCATTTGCACAACAGCATATGAAATTTATTGTCAATCAGTGTTGCTTCCTAAGTGGACAGTTTGATTTCACAGAAGTGTGATTGACTTGGAGGTACATTGTGTTGTTTAAGTGTTCCCTTTATTTTTTTGAGCCGTGTAATTATCTACAAGCATTTCGCTACACTCGCAATAACATCTGCTAACAATGTGTATGTGACCACTAAAAAAATTTGATTTGATCAATTTAAAACGTCTCACACAGCCTACATATCAGTACATACACAAAATATCTAGGTCAAGTAGGCAAGATGCGTTGTGCCATGAGGTGTTGCTTTATCTGTTTTTTTTAAATCAGGTTTTCTGGTGTCTGATGGGGTAAATCAGTGTTGTGTGTAAGTTGACTATGCAAACAATTTGGAATGTTCAACACATTAACGTTTCTTAGAAAAACAAGAAGTGATGCAGTCAGTCTCTCCTCTACTTTTAGCAAAGAGAGACTGGCATACATAGTGGTTAGACTGTGTTGGACAAGTGTTGGACTTGTAACCAAAAGGTTGCAAGTTCGAATCCCCGAGCCGACAAGGTAAAAATCTGTCGTTCTGCCCCTGAACAAGGCAGTTAACCCACTGTTCCTAGGCCATCATTGAAAATGAGAATTTGTTCTTAATTAACTGACCTGCCTAGTTAAATAAAGGTTGAAAAAATAATATTTGTACTGGTATTAGCCCTCTGATTGCAGTGAATAGCGAAACGACGTGATGCTCTGTTCTGGGCCAGCTGCAGTTTTTCTAGGTCCTTTGTGGCACCTGACCATATGACTGGGCAATAATCAAGATAAGATAAAACTAGAGCCAGCAGGACTTACTTTGTGGAGTGTGGTGTCAAATAAAGTTTGAGTATCTGTACTTTCACAATATACACTTCCTATAAAAAGTCTACACCACCTTGAACTTTTTTCACATTTTGTTGTATTGCAAAGGGGGATTGAAATAGATTTAATAGAGCTTTTTTTTGTAATTGATCTACACAAAATACTCTACAAATGTTTACAAATTAATACAAATTAAAGCTGTAATGTGTAACTTTTTGGGCTACCTGACCAAATTCACATAGAAATGTGAGTTATAGAAATGTCATTCTCATCAAAAGCAAGTCTAAGAAGCAGTAGATCTGTTCTACATGCACTATTTCTATGCTTCCTCTTTTTAAGTTTTTGCATCTTTTACTTTCGGTTTTGTACACCAGCTTCAAACAGCTGAAGATACTCTCTTTTTGGTTATTGAAAATATATTTTGCATCGGTTTAGATGGTAAAATGATTCTCTACACTATACATTGCTTGTTTTGTCACATAAATTGAACTTAGGTGAACTATTTGAATTTTAGCAACCAGGAAATAGCGGAGAGATTTCTGCATATTGCATCTTTAAATTTTAATTGCATCTAATAAAATATAGTAATTGCATAAGTATTCACCACCTTTATTTAGGCAAGCCAAATCACATAAGTTATATGGGCTCACTCTGTGTGAAATAATAGGGGTTGACATGATGACTACCCCTTCCTCTGTCCCCCATACACACATCTATCCCTTAGTCAAGTATTGAATTTCAAGCACAGTTTCTACTACAAAGGCCAGGGAACATTTCAAACGCCTCATAAAGAATCAGACATTAAATATATCTTTAAGCATGGTCAAGTTAATAATTATGCTGTGGATGATGTATTAAACCACCCTGACGCATCAAAGATGCAGTCCTCCTTCTGAACTCAGTTGCCGGAGAGGAAGGAAACCGCTCAGAGATTTCACAATGAGGCCAATGGGGACGTTAAAACAGTTACAGTGTTTTAATTTGATTTTTTTAACCTTTATTTAACCAGGTAGGCCAGTTGAGAACAAGTTCTCATTTACAACTGCGACCTGGCCAAGATAAAGCAAAAGCAGTGCGACACAAACAACACAAAGTTACACATGGGATAAACAAACGTACTGTCAATAACACAATAGAAAAATCTATATACAGTGTGTGCAAATGTAGTAAGATTAGGGAGGTAAGGCAATAAATAGGCCATAGTGGCGAAATAATTACAATTTATCAATTAAACACTGTAGTGATAGATATACAGAAGATGAAACGACAAGTAGAGATACTGGGGTGCAAAGGAGCAAAGAAATAAATAACAATATGGGGATGAGGTAGTTGGGTGTGCTATTTACAGATGGGCTGTGTACAGGTGCAATGATCGGTAAGCAGCTCTGACAGCTGATGCTTAAAGTTAGTGAGGGAGATATAAGACTCCGGCTTCAGTGATTTTTGCAATTCGTTCCAGTCATTGGCAGCAGAGAACTGGAAGGAAAGGCGGGAGAAGGAGGACATGGCTTTGGGGATGACCAGTGAAATATACCTGCTGGAGCGCGTGCTATGGGTGTGTGCTGCAATGGTGACCAGTGAGCTGAGATAAGGCGGAGCTTTACCTAGCAAAGACTTATAGATGACCTGGAGCCAGTGTGTTTGGCGACGAATATGTAGCGAGGGCCAGCCAACGAGAGCATACAGGTCGCAGTGGTGGATAGTATATGGGGCTTTGGTGACAAAACGGATGGCACTGTGATAGACTACATCCAATTTGCTGAGTAGAGTGTTGGAGGCTATTTTGTAAATTACATCACAGAAGTCGAGGATCGGTAGGATAGTCAGTTTTACGAGGGTATGTTTGGTAGCATGAGAGAAGGATGCTTAATGGCTGTGATAGGAGAAAACTGAGGATAGATCAACAACGTTGTAGTTACTCTACAATACTAACCTAATTGACAGAGTGAAAAGAAGGAAGCCTGTACAGAATATAAATATTCCAAAACATGCATTCTGTTTGCAACAAGGCACTAAAGTAATACTGCAAAAATGTGGCAAAGCAATTCACTTTTTGTCCTGAATACAAAGTGTTATATTTGTGGCAAATCCAATAAAACACATTACCGAGTACCACTCTCCATAATTTCAATCATAGTGGTGGCTGCATCATGTTATGGGTATGCTTGTAATCATCAAGGACTGGAGAGTTTTTTTATGATAAAAAATAAACCACAAAATCCTAGAGGGAAACTTGGTTTATTCTGCTTTCCACCAGACACTGGGAGATGAATTCACCTTTCAGCAGGACAATAACCTAAAACAGGGGTTCGTAAACATTTTCACTCAGGCCCCCCTTCCAGCATTGGGGAACATCACGCGCTCCCCTTGTGCGCATGCCACATCTATTTCTATGGGCACAAGCACTGTTCATGACACAAACTGTTCAAACAGTTTTGCAAAATATTTTGCAGGTTTGCACTAACCAATTTCTCAATTGTACATTGTGCATTATATTGTTATTACATTATATTAGTAAGTTGAAAGCCGGACTGAGTGTGCCAGTTGGAGCTCTCCCCCTCGCCCCACAGTTTGGGAACCGCTGACCTAAAACACAAGGCCAAATCTACACAAGTTGCTTACCAAGAAGGCAGACAGTTTTGACTTAAATCTACTTGAACATCTATGGCAAGACCTGCAAATTGTTGTCTAGCAATGATCAACAACCAATTTGACAGATCTTTAAGAATTTTTTAAAGAATAGTGGGCAAATGTTGCACAATCTAGATGTGGAAAGCTACTTAGACTTACCCAGAAAGACTCACAGCTGCAATCGCTGCCAAAGGTGCTTCTACAATGTATTGACTCAGTATACTTATGTAAAGGAGATATTTGCAAACATTTCTAAAAACATTTTTTCACTTTGTCATTAGCTAATTTCTTTATCATATTTCAATATTACCACTTGTATTATATTATAATGCTGCAATGGCATTTTTTGTCCTATTGACCATGAATGATTCCTTTGTTCAGTTTCTAGACAGCCTCATTATCACATGCCCTGGCCTGGCCATATGGCTGTGATTCTGTTGATTTTAATCTCGGTAATCCAACCTCAAATTAAACGTTGAGTAACTAAAAAGTAAGTAAAGTAACAACACATTGTGACTACACTAAAATATGATGCTGTAAGTGTGTAAGCACAAAAACATTGAACTGAGTGCTGGTTTGTTTGGAGATTATTTGGGTGGGAGTATCGTATGGTCCAGTTAAATCCATGAAATCAAAGATTGCCTCACATATGAAGTGGGCTGCAAACTTGTAAGCCTCTCTCCATGTCTTCATTTAGGAGACTGACATGTTGTGGACAGATTTGATTGGAAATACGGACTTGGAGGATAGTCATCTCAAAATGTATTTTATTCATTCAAAAGGTTAATTGGCAGATGTTTGCAGATACAGATATAGATCAAATGTCAACACATTTTCCAGTAAAATTATTATAATATAATCCTGAGCAGCTAATACCATATGACCAGTATATGTTGTTTCCTATGTTCCAGTTATCATAATGTCTACTCTTCAAAATCACGATCCCTGACAAAGAATGAACATTCTGGAACTTAAAAAAAAATCCATATGATAGGGAGATATTCATAGTGTGGAACACATTTGCAGCAAACACTGGAAGCTGTGTTTCACAGAGGGGTTGACAACAACGTTGTACTTGGGCTGTGGTCAGCTTTGGAAGCTTTTCTCTTTTCTCCAGACTGGAACTCTGTTTGGATCTCCAGGAAGGTTTTGTTCTTCGTCTCGGGGACTACCAGGAATATGTATACAGCCACCAAGACACAAACAACCAAGAACACCAGGAAACAATACTGCTGCAACTTAGTCTGTGGGAGTAGAAGAGCAGACCAAATCCATCTAAAGCCAGCTCTCAAAACAACCATATCCTAATTCCATATCAGTCAACGGTACTTATATAAAACTAATCTGATATCAATACGTATAACCTAACAGTAACCACCTTATTTTAAAGGTTAAGTATCACGAAACAGTTGGAACCTACCACAATAAATGGAAACGCCATGCCAATGAAGAAGAAGCTGAGCCAGTTCACGGACCCTCCGATCATGTACGCAGCAGGCCGTGTGGTTTGTGTGAATAACTCTGTGATCAAGATGTTTGTCACACCACCTGCAAAGGACAAAGTGAAGGTATAGCAGGGTTGGGGTCAATTCCATTTCAATTCCAGTCAATCCAAAAAGTAAAACAAATTTCAATTCAAAATGTTCTAATTGAAAAGCATTGAAAAGAATTTGAATTTCAGTGTGCTTCCTGAATTGACCTAAAACCTGAGCTAAAGTGTTAGTTTTAAATTGATTTATAATCAGATGATAAATAATATTGCTGCGAGATCACACCATACTGGCATAGATCAGTTATACGTAAGTTCTGTAGGTTACCTGGTCCCATGCCAAAGCTCAGTATGAAAGCAAAGACACATCCCATACTAAGATAAGGTATCCATGGGCCTGCTCCCTGTGTTCAAGGAAAGAACACACAATAAAATCATAAACAAACTAGTGTTCCCAAAGTGGCCACCCAAGCCACATTCAGGGTTGGCAACACCAACGTAATTTATTTTATATCATTTTTCTTATGGTAACACACAAGGGTATAGAAACATACTATTGCTGTCGTTACAGAAACTAGCAAGTCACATTTAATAATGCATAAGTGCAATACATGTATCTTTTTCTGATTAAAACATTAAAAACATTAAAACACACAAAATGGAATTATTGGATCAAAGATGCTTTACTTGGAAGGTGAGGGTCAGAGTGAAGCAAATACACCAGAAAGCCATAAGGGTGTACCCTCCGATGATAAGCACTTTTCGTCCCAGAGATTCGATCAGCATGCCCTGAAAGACACAGCATCTCACATGACATACCAGCAGACAAGCCGTGGAGAAATATATGATCTTCTTAGTTGAAAAACCTAATGAACACGTTTCCAGTCATAACTAGTATCGCACCACTGGTATCTTCATTAAATACAGTGCATTCGTAAAGTATTCAGACACCTTCACTTTTTCCACATTTTGTTACGTTACAGCCTTATTCTAAAATTGATTCAATTGTTATTTACTCCTCATAAATCGACACACAATACCCCATAATGACAAAGCAAAAACAGACATTTTTGCAAATGTATAAAAATAATTTAAAAAACTGAAATATCACATTTACATTTACAATATCACAGTATTCAGACATTCTACTCAGTACTTTGTTGAAGCTTATTTGGCAGCGATTACTGCCTCAAGTCTACTTGGGTATGACGCTACAAGCTTGGCACACCTGTATTTGGGGAGCTTCTCCCATTCTTCTCTGCAGATCCTCTCAAACTCTGTCAGATTGGATGGGGAGCTTCGCTGCACAGCTATTTGCAGGTATCTCCAGAGATATTCAATCGGGTTCAAGTCCGAGCTCTGCTGAGCCACTAAAGGATATTCAGAGACTTGTCCCAAAGCCACTCTGGCATTTTCTTGGCTGTGTGCTTAGTAGGGACATTGTCCTGTCGGAAGGTGAACCTTCGAGTATGTTTTCAAGGATCTCTCTGTACTTTGCTTTGTTCATCTTTACCTTGATCCTGACTAATCTCCCAGTCCCTTCCGCTGAAAAACAAACATCTCCACAGCATAATGCTGCCACCACCATGCTTCACCGTAGGGATGGTATTGGCCAGGTGATTAGCAGTGCCTGGTTTCCTCCAGACGTGACACTTGGCATTCAGGGCAAAGAGTTAAATCTTGGTTTCATCAGATCAGAGAATCTTGTTTCTAATGGTCTGAGATTCCTTTAGGTGCCTTTTGGCAAACTCCAAGTGGGCTGTCATATGCCTTTTACTGAGGAGTGGCTTCTGTCTGTACACTCTACCATAAAGGACTGATTGGTGGACTGCTGCAGAGATGGTTGTCCTTCTGGAAGGTTCCTCTCCACAGAGGAACTCTGGAGCTCTGTCAGAGTAACTATCAGGTTCTTAGTCACCTCCCTGACCAAGGCCGTTCTCCGCCGATTGCTCAGTTTGGCCCGGCGGCCAGCTCTAGGAAGAGTCTTGGTGGTTCCAAAGTTCTTCCATTTAAGAATGCTGCAGACATTTTTTTGGTGCCCATCCCCAGATCTGTGCCTCGACCCAATCCTATCTCAGAGCTCTAAGGACAAATCCTTCGACCTCATGGCTTGGTTTTTGCTCTGACATGCACTGTCAACTGTGGGACCTTATGGTGTCTTCCTTTCAAAATCATGTCCAATTGAATTTACCACAGGTGGAGAAACATCTCAAGGATGGTCAATGGAAACAGGACCCAACTGAGCTCAATTTTGCATCTCGTAGCATAGGGTCTGAATAATTATAAGGTATTTCAGTTTTCTTGGCTTTGTCATTGTGGCACTGTGTGTAGATTGACGAGGAACATTTTTTATATAATCAGTTTTGGAATAATGTACCAAAATGTGGAAAAAGTGAAGGGGTCTGAATACGTTCTGAATGAACTGTATGTGAATTGCAAATGTATTCATAACCCTTGGATTTCTTCACATTTTATTGTGTTAAAAGTGGAATTAAAATTGAATTAAATTGAATCTACTCTAAATAATCTGTAATGTCAAAGTGGGAAAAATCTTTAACTAAGGTTAATAAAAATGGTATCACTAAAATATAGTCACTGCATAAGTATTCAGCCCCTTTGTTCAGGCAAACCTAAATTAGTTCAGGAGTAAAATTTGGCTTAACAAATAACACAAGTTACATGAACTCACTCTGTGTGAAATAATAGGGGTTGACATAGTTTCTTTATGACTAACCCTTCCTCTGTCCCCAATGCATACAACATATGTAAAGTCCCCCAATAAAGTATTGAATTTCAAGCACAGATTTAACTACAAATACTAGGGAGCTTTTCGAAAGCCTCATTGAGAAGGGAAGTGATTGGTAGATGGTAACAATAACATATCAGACATTGAATATCTCTTTAAACATAGTCAAGTTAATGATTATGCTGTGGATTATGTATTAAACCACCCAGACACATCAAAGATACAGTCGTCCTTCTGAACTGAGCTGCAGGACAGGAATTAAACTTCTCAGTGATGTTACCATGAGGCCATTTGTGATTTTAAAACAGTGACAGAGTTCAGTGGCTGTGATGGGAGAAAACTGAGGGTTGATCAACGGCATTGCACTGACGCTACAATAATGACTTAAATGACAGAGTAAAAAGTTGAATACAAATATACAGCATAAAAAATTAAATAAAAACAAGCATCCTGTATGCAACAAAGCACTAAAGTAATACTGCAAAAAAAACATGGAAAAGGAATAAACTTTTTGACCTAAATTCAACGCCTTATGTTTGGGGCAAATCCAACACAACACATCACTGAGTAACTACCTCATTATTTTCAAGCATGTTGGTGACTGCATCATGGTATGGGTATGCTTGGCAAATACTGGGGAGTTTGTCAGGATAAAAATAAATGGGATGCTGCTAAGCACAGGCAAAATCCTTGAGGAAAACCTGTTTCCGTCTGCTTTATACCAGACACTGGGAGAGGAATTCACCTTTCAGCAGGACAATAACCTCCAACAAAAGGCCAAATATACACTAGAGTAGCTTATCAAGAAGAGTTAATGTTCCTGAGTAGCCAAGTTACAGTTTTGACTTAAATCTGCTTGAAAATCTATGGCAAGACTTGAAAATTGCTTTCTAGCCATGATCCCCAACATCTTGACAGAGCTTGAATAATTATGAAAATAATAATGGGAAAATGTTGCACAATCCAGATCACTGCCAAATGTGTTTTTAACATGTATTGACTCAGGGAGCTGAGTAGTAAAGTAACGACCATATTTTTGTTATTTAATTTCTGTTACTCTAAAAAATACAATGAAAATAGTATTTTGTGTGGATTGTTGACAGAAAAGTACAATGAAATCCATTTGAATCCGACTTTGTAACACAATATAATGTGAAGAAATCCAAGGGGTATGAATACTTTTGCAAGGAACTGTAAATCATAGAATAAATATGTTCTATGAGAACAATATTGTGGGAATGCCACCATGGCATGATGCAATTTGTGATCAGTCATGTGGAAAAGAGGCATGGGGTTGCGTGACAAAACGCTCTGCAATATAATCCATGCATGCTTCTAAATACTTGGATATAAAGTATCTGTACTCTGAGCAATAGTTGACACTTACACAGGTAAGGGCAGTGAGGCATTCACAGGCTCCTGTGCCCACAGTTACGTAGGGTATGTTAACCTCTGGAATTCCAGCCTCCTCAAACACATAATCTGTATAGAAATAAATCTTCAAGAGCGAGAGAAAGAGAGAGAGTTATAGAAAACAAATTAAACACAGGGGCTTCATACTATACCCTATATTGTAAAGTGTATACCATACCGTACACTCTGACAAAAATAAGCTTTCAAAAGGGTTCTTTGGCTGTCTCCATAAGAGAACCCTTTTCGGTTCCAGTTAGGACCCTTTTTGGTTCCAGGTATAATCATTTTGGGTTCCATGTAGAACTCTCGCGTTAAGTTCATATAGCCTCCAGGACATGCAAGTTGTTATAGAGTATATAGACTATACAGGGCATACATACACTCTTAGGGAAAAAAAAGTGCTAGAACCTAAAATGGTTCTTTGACTGTCCCCATAGGAGAACCCTTTGTACAATCCATTTTGGTACTAGGTAGAACTTTTTGGGGTTCCATCTAGAACCCTCTGTGGAAAGGGTTCTACATGAAACCCAAAAGGGTTCTAACTGAATGGAATATTGTACATTTAAACCAACATCTTCTCATCTCAGCTGACTTGAGTTTATACTGAGAAACATTGCAGCCCTGAGGGCTCATAAGGTCATGTGGTGAATTGGTCTGCTGCTGACGTACAGCGTTGATGCCGTTGAGCTGCTGGGCGGCATTGATCAGGATGATGGTGAGAACTTGCCAGCGGAGGCTGCGGTCCATGAACAGCTCCCAGGGCTTTTTGGGTTTGATTCCCATAGCACTGATCCTCTCCCTCTCCATGTCCTCCCGCTCGCGGTTAAAGTTATCTGTGCCGTGGAGTTGCTTCATCGCTGTCCACAAGGAACACAAGACACAGCTCACATGGTCCCTCTCCTCTCCACGGTTAATTTGTTATCCCTCACACTCATAACAAACAGGAATCCACTCATTCACCCAGCCAATCAAATCAGACACAGTGGGATACACAGTAATATTTCTTTAAGAATCAAGGATTGTGTCACTAGAGAGACATTGCCTAGCAGTGTAACCTTCTGTTATAGTATGTACTGCAGTCATATGCTTGACCCGGTATGTCTCTGAAGGGGAAATATTTCTACAATTGATGTTTCAGAGTTCCGACCCTTCTGATCTGAGATAAAGGTGGAATGATCACCCTCTCCAAAGCTTCCACTATGTGCACCATGTCAAATCAATGTCAGGGACTGAGAGTGACGCAGCTCAGCTCTCTTTTTTAGATCAATGATTGTAGGTTACTATATAGGTTAGCACACTTTGTTCCTTCCTACTTTGTCACTGAAACAACTTTTTTTCTGTCAAAATAGTGTAAAGCACGATTAATGTTGTTTTAAGACAAGTTGTCAGTTCTTATGTGAGAGGGATTTTTACATGTGATTGAAACATACCGGTTCCACATCCAACGTCATCCCCTCTGTCGATTAGCAGGTAGCGAGGGCTCTCTGGGAACCAGGGTAGTATGAGGAGCTGCAGGAACGCTGGGATACAGGTGGTAGAGAGTAGGATGGGCCAGTACTCTTCTTTACCCAGGAGCTCCCTGCAGGATCATAGACATATTTAGTGTGGGAACGCAGACAAGACATTATACACAGTCTTCATTTCAAAGTACTCTGCGAGGTAAGCTTTAGTCCAGGATGATCTTAACTTACTTAAGCCCAATCACCTGTCCAGTAAGGATGCCCCCAGTGATGAAAATAGAGGTCCCCATCGCCATGGCGCCACGAAGTGCCCTTGGAGCGATTTCCCCCAGATACAGTGGCTGAACGCAAATGCCAATGCCTGCAAATCAGCAGATTGTTAGAACAAATTGCGGCACATTGACTTACAGGCAAGACAGAACCTTCAATACATCTATATTTTTCAACACACTCATCTTAAAAATAAAGACTGCAAACTGCTGATGTCAACACTTCACTTGACTAACTAACTGACATATTTACCCGCATTTACTCCTGTGAAAAATCGTCCAATTATGAGCAGTTCAAATAATCCAGTGGGATAGCTCAGTCCCATCAACAGAGCAGCCAGTAAGGCAAATGCATTGTTCATCATCAGTGTCCCTTTTCTGTGACACAGAGAATATTTGAAAAATGAAAGGAGAGCCGCACACTCTAGGCGCTCAGATGCAATAATTGAATAACCTAATATCCAATGTTTCAACAGACAAGCTATCTGCATCAGGGTATAGAGAATATTTGCCATTAATACAACATTTATTGAAAGTGCCTTGTTCGGATAGAAAAAATACATACAGTCAAATGGATATTGCTAAAATAGTAATAATAGCCTATGAGTAAAATTGGAGACTGACACAAATATCCAAATGGGAATTATAGCCAGTAGCCACTATTAACAAAACACTTCTCTATACCTCCCAAATTTAATAGCCAGTGTTCCACCAATAGTCGCGCCAATAAATCCACCTATTGTGAAAATGGACACGATGCTGGACCACAGTAGAGTGAGGTATTGCTCTGAGATGTTCTCTTCATAGCGCTCCAGCCAGGTTTGGTTGATGAAATTCTGCACAGACTGGACAAAGAAGGCATCCCTTACTCAATACTGCCTTGAAAAGAGAATGCATTGCTCACAGCTGAAATGTAATCATAATTTGCATTATTTTAGTATTATTATACAGTTGTAAGATCTTAATTTGATCACTCTTTTGTTGCTGAGAATCTTCCTGCACCGCAGACAATGCTGATGAGCTTTGTGATTTACATAAATTCATTGAAAACCTACAGTTATATTAATACTATTGTACTTTTCATGTAACCTACTTTTGGCAATGCAGCTAATAGCATAACCACCGATGAAGCAACATTATGCACTAAATGTTTAAATCCTGTTAATGCAGGATTATTTTGTTGTGAACATATAGATCAAATTAAAATCCTACATCTGTGCCCCTGAATGTGTGTGAGAAATGTACCAACCACACAACAGTTACACAACAGTTACACAAGGCTACTGAAATTAAATGGTATGTTTTTTTTTTTGATTTACTCAAAATAGTATTCTTGTTAGTGTTAAATGATTAGTCAAGATTCCCTTGTAGTGTGACCTAAGATTGAAATTGAATATAGTCTCCAGGGTTGCATGTGACTGTGACTGTTTTCTGAAAACACAGGCGTGGTTCAATGAGGGCAAAATACAAATTATTATCCAATGTCCTCATCATCATCTCATCAGTTCAATAACAACTAAACCTCTCCTCTTTAGCTATATACGTATAGTCAATAAAAGTAGACAAATATTGACAATAATGTCTTACCTTGGTGGGGGAATTGATGATCGAAATATTATAACCATATTGAAAGGTTCCTCCGATGCAAGCTGCACAAATTGCCAGTAGAAGGGATGTGTTAGGACACTGAAACCAATAACACACATAATTGGTGGATTAGCATTCTATAATATGTACAGAATCTGTGCAGTAGCACTCTTCAACATTCATTACTAACAGAAAAAGGATATCTTCAACAAGAGCAGCCTTATCATTATCATATTTTACTATTAGATAGCTTTCAGAAGTTCAAATGAGGCACAAGTACAGATCAACTATATTTTAGCTAAGGTTATTAATTACAATAGCCAAGTGTAGACAATGAAGTAAACTATAGGTTTCTTTAAATAAGTTAATAATAATTTCAGGCCCCATTTGCAGATGAAGGACACTTAAAACAGTGGGCTTAGTTGATATGCATTATAATACATTTATGTAACCTATAATTCACGTTTAAACTGTCATTACAAGCAATTGTAATAATAATAATAATAGTAATCATAATAGTAGTAATTATAATAAATTGTCATTACTGTGTTATTACTGTTGTCATTATTATTACTAATATAGTAATAACACATTGTTATTGTATTGTTATACACACCTTAATTTTCTGTTTTGTTTCCGTGATACCTTCAAGCAGAGGTTGATATTCCGTATCTTTTTTAGTCATTTTGAGTCCTGTACTTTGTTTAATCTATAGATTTTGCTGTCAAGCAAAATGCATTTATCTTACAAGTGCAAAATTTGCTCTAACGTACTCATCCTTAAGCAGAGTGCCGTTCGAGAATGTGGTTGATGCGCAGTAAATATACTGATTATAATACAATTGCTCAGCTGTTTTAATCAGTGTCCCATCGTCTGAGCATAACATCGAATTACAGTCTAAGTTAATTCTGCACTCTTTACACAGCAACCATTGATTATGACTGTGTGAAAGGCATTCCTCTCTCACACACCGGTTACAGATAATCCATTCTGTGTGGATATCATCATCAAACAGGCTATTTTTTTTATTTGTCATTATATCAATAAACAAATAAAATCTGTTATGCCTACCCTTTTCTTTAATTCTGCAGACTCTTCATTACTATCCATGTTTGGTTAATTGAGCCAGAACATTCAATAGGCACCATTAATGAAAGTTAGGCAACTGCAACCTACTTATGGATTAAAAAACCTAGGCTATTTATGGCCTGGTAACAGCCAAGGGCACACAGCAGTTCTAATGTGTGATTCCATTGTAGCCTATGCTGTATAATTATCACTAGGGCGTTTGACAGCACACATCAACATTATTTTACTCTGTGCTACCAGTAGGCCTATGCAGTACATTCACCTCAAGCTGATGTGAAACAAGTTAAGAAATTGCACTCTCCACTGAGGTTGACTATCCATTATTTTGATGTACAAAAAACAAACAAAAAATAATAAGAGGTAGAATATAAAATGGAAATATGGGATTTCACCCATTTTCATTAGTGAGGCAATTTCCCTCTTTGATCACAAAGACCTCATTGTTTGTGAAGTCAAGTGACCAACAAAGCTCATAAGCCTCTTCTTGGTCAGCAGCATGGTCATTTAACTGTTGCCAGATAGGCTCTACATGTTTTTGCTGTAATATCATTCCTTTCTATTTCTAAATACATTTTCACAATGGGAAAAAACTGAAACATATTTATTCAGTATTGACTAGCATATTGATTCTATGGGGACTAGATACCTTTCATTCTATCCTACAATAACCTTGCATGTTTACACAAACATTAGACTTGGAATGTCTAAATTCTTAGCCAATTTATAGACAAAAGAGACCCTTGCATTAAGTTACTTATATTATTTGATGTATAGCCTACTAAATAAATACAGTAAACAGTTCTACTTGAGTTTCTAAACCCAGACGTGCAACATCGCAAGACTTCCGGGAATGCTTGCGAAGCATTCCAAGATTACCAGGCCGAGGTTTGGGGTTAGAGACGTCAATGAGATAAGCAAAACTTTCTTTCCTTAGTTTTTAATTTTCTCAAAATCTAAAGGCACAGCCTAGTTTCGAGCCAAGCTTTTATGTAGCTGAACATGTTTTGTTTTTAATCAAAAACAACTATGCAACATATCCAGTTCGGTGCGAGACGACTGTTAGACCCGATTATATGTATCTGAGTTTAGCTAGACAACATGACATCGCCTACAAGCGTGATCGGGGATTTTTATTGAAGAAGCAGTTTCTGCTTATCTTCATACTATACTGACTGTTTTAGGTACTATTGTCAGACATTTGCCTGGCAATCCAGACTCCTTGCACCAACCAAACTCTATTCCACGCCCACGGACATTAGTTTCTTCATGCTGACCACATCGCTTGCGTTTCATCCAAACTGCTCGTGCGGTCAACGCGCGTTTGCGTAGCCAAGCGCTAAAATATAACTTGATTCTATTTTTGACACATGATGCGCTACAAGTCCCGCCTCTTCTATCTCCTCATTGGTTTGTAGGAGCATATGCCAATTGGCCCAGCGTCGTCCAGGTTTGGCCAGGGTAGGACGTCATGGTAAATAAGAATGTGTTCCTAACTGACGGTAAGCCGTCATTGTAAATAAGAATTTGTTCTTAAACCAGTTGCATCTCTATGGGCGCTATTTCATTTTTGGATAAAAAACGTTCCCGTTTTAAGCGCGATATTTTGTCACGAAAAGATGCTCGACTATGCATAGTTTTGGAAAGAAAACACTCTGAAGTTTCAGAATCTGCAAAGATTTTGTCTGTAAGTGCCCCAGAACTCATTCTACAGGCGAAACCAAGATGATACGTCAAACAGGAAATGAGCAGAATTTCTGAAGCTCTGTTTTCTAATGTCTCCTTATATGGCTGTGAATGCGACAGGAATAAGCTTAGACCTTCTGCCGTTTCCCCAAGATGTCGGCAGCATTGTGACGTATTTGTAGGCATATCATTGGAAGATTGACCATAAGAGACTACATTTTCCAAGTGTCCGCCTGGTGTCCTGCGTCGAAACTGGTGCGCAAAGCCATGTGCAAGTATTTTTCCATTTGATTGAGAGGGGAAACCATGCTTCCACGAACGATATATCATCGAAGAGATATGTGAAAAACACCTTGAGGATTGATTCTAAACAACGTTTGCCATGTTTTCAGTCGATATTATGGAGTTAATTTGGAAAAAAGTTCGCGTTTTGAGGACTGAATTTTCGGGTTTTTTTGGTAGCCAAATGTGATGTACAAAACGGAGCTATTTCTAATACACAAAGAATCTTTTTGGAAAAACTGAGCATCTGCTATCTAACTGAGAGTCTCCTCATTGAAAACATCTGAAGTTCTTCAAAGGTAAATGATTTTATTTGAAGGCTTTTATGTTTTTGTTGAAATGTTGCGTGCTGGATGCTAACGCTAATGCTAAATGCTACGCTAGCTAGCTACTTTTACACAAATGATTGTTTTCCTATGGTTGAGAAGCATATTTTGAAAATCTGAGATGACAGTGTTGTTTACAAAAGGCTAAGCTTGAGAGATGGCATATTTATTTCATTTCATTTGCGATTTTCATGAATAGTTAACGTTGCGTTATGGTAATGAGCTTGAGTCTGTATTCACGATCCCGGATCCGGGATGGGGAGATCAGAAAGGGTTCTTAACTGAATCAAGTGAGAACTGTTTTACGCATGCTCAGTTCTTGGGTGTCGGGGACTGCGCGAGTGGACGTTTGAAATGGAAGTGGTTCTTTTCAAAGGGAAAAGTCCTCAATGAAACTGACATTAAATGTGAAGAATGATACATTTGCCTCTGTTAGCCATCAATTAGCCTATTCATTTATATGCCACTGTAGGCTACCATTTGATACAATAAATATGTTGAAATGACAATATCACTGGAGCTAATTTGCAAGTTAATTTGTGCCAATTGTATAGCCTACCTGGAGCTGGCAAACGGGTTTAATATTTTTTTTTTATTCAACTAGTTAAGTCAGTTAAGAACAAATTCTTATTTACAATGACAGTTAACCAGTGGGTTAACTACCTTGTTCCGGGGTAGAACGACAGATTTTTACCTTGTCAGCTCGGGGATTCGATCTAGCAGCCTTTCGGTTACTGGCCCAAAGCTCTAACCACTAGGCTTCCTGCCGCCCCTATAACTTCAGTTTATTGTTGTTGTAGCCTTGTGTTATTATGCAATTATTAATGGCCATTAGTGAAAGTTATCAAAGCTCTATCGCAATTGCAGATCAGTTGTTCGAACGCATCAGATTGACAGTAACACCAGTGGCGATTTTAGCATGTAAATCTTGGTGGGGCAAACTCCCCCAATTTATTTTAGATGCATGCCAGCAAAGCCACTACACAACACAACACTAAACAATACATTAATTGCACTATAATGATGACAAACGCTGCCCACAAACTGTTAGGGCCTACATAAAGCTGTCCCAACAGTAGTCCCAACATCTTACCACCTCTACACATGGCTATCAGTGGAGCCTTGTCTGGCAGCGAAACAGTTAATTCAGCCTCATTTGCTGCCTTTTAAAAAACATAGCTGATATGGCTGACTTGCTTAAACAAATGGGGTTTCTACTGACAATTGAGATGTACAAACTATGGCATAATGGGACGACGAGCGGATAAGAGGTAATCCATAATTTCGATTAAGACATTAATGAGCGAGCTAGGATGGATGTAGTCAATATAACTATTTGTTCAGCACTTTTGAAATGTACAGTGACAGAATTCAGAACATGGGCCATTCTTACAGTATGCTCCCTGTACACCAAGTCAGAACTGTAGGATAAAGGGGGTATATAAGCAGACAATATTCATTGATGACATTTATCTAAAACAGGCTATAGGCTATATGTGCACCACCAAGTCAGAACAGTTGGCTAAATTATTAGGGGAAAGGGGACAAAATTATTAGGGTGAGGCACATGGGCTTTTAACAGCTTACTACCCAACATGCACTTAGTATTGCTTTCTTAGCTACAGTATACATATCTCCCTGGCATATTCCATAATTTATGCCTCAGCATACAATACATTTTTGGACTCACCTTGTTGTGCTGTACTCACTTGAACAGGAAGATCCTTTGGTTCTTTGTGGCCAAATTTTGTCACCCAACTTTGCCATCAAATTCTGCCATTTTCTGGATTGATGGTGCTTTCAAGACAACTTGAAACTCTGAAAAAAAAACCAAGGTCAGATCATGACATTAGTGCTTGGATGGGTACTTCTAATGTAACTCTTTGGCAGCAACCAAGGGGCTTGAATTTTTGAACTCTCCCCATAGATTTTGCGGTGGAGTAGTTGTCCCCATGAGTGACAGAACACTGAGCCATTCACGGTGCAACTAGAGAACATTATCAACCCCAGCGCTCCGTATTTTCCGCTGGCTGCCCCACCACCACAGAAAGCACTGAGGTAGGCTGAAACACCTGAATTTTGGATCTGCCTAACTCAAGAAAGCAAAAAAGAGACCATGTTTAATAACTCTGAAAAGACCACTCTAAAATGTACAGTTTTGCAACACAACACAATGCCACAGATGCCTCAAGTTTTGAGGAAGCGTGTATTTGGCATGCTGACTACAGGAATGTCCACCAGAGCTGTTGATTGCTTACGTCAAAGTGTTACACTTGCTTGAATATTCTACTCAGATCAACAAGTGTTTTCTGTCACTATCCAGTGATATTATGTCACTCTCCCCAAACACTGAAATTCATCCCAGGGGTAGGGTATTTTACAGTGGTAAACGATGTGATAAGAGTCCCTGTCTCAAAGCCACAAGAGGGTAGAACATATTTCAAACGTTGCTTGTTGGCCTGAATGCCATCTATCACGTCTGGAGGAAACCTGACCACAATCCCTATGGTGAAGCATGATGGTGGCAGCATCATGCTGTGAGGATGTTTTTCAGTGGCAGGGGTTGGTAGACTAGATAGCATCGAGGCAAAGATGAACAAGGAGCAAAGTACAGAGATATCCATGATGGAAACCTGCTCCAGAGCGCTCAGGACCTCAGACTGGGGCGAACATACATCTTCCAACAGGACAATGACCTGAGAACACAGCCAAGACAACGCAGGAGTGGCTTCGGGACAAGTCTCTGTGGCTAGGCCACAGTCAAGAGCTGAGTCGGGTGTGAGACAAAAATTAAGGAAGGATGGATGGAAATAAATAAACAAATGACAATGCAGGGACAGGGATTGGAGGTGCAACAAGATTTTAGCCTTGACATTGTGGCCTAACAATCAGGTGATTATCTGAGACATTTCCTAATGGAAATGCATCAAGCAAATCATTGAGGGTATGAATTACCTAAGAATATACATGTATTTGTGTATTCTGTTTTGTTGCATGTTTTATTTGTCTGACATTGTCATGGTTATCACTGTATCCTTGGAGAATATCATGAGTCTCATATGGTCACCTATACATTTGAAATCAATATTCGTTCATATTAGCAAGTTTGATGTGATTTCACCGATGATTAATTTTATGTCAATTTGGAGTACATTGTTGACCCAATTTCAATCGCTGCCATTTCAGGTATGTGGAAGAACATATTCAGAAAATAGGCGTTGCCATCAAAACACAGGGATTTAGATTTATCACCAACAGCTGAAAAAGAGAATCACTGACGGTACGTTTACAGCACCACGCCACCACTGCTCTGAATGTCTCTCAAAACACTTTTGAATTTGAACCATGCTATGAAAAACTGATTTTGTATTCACCCAGTGGTGATTGAATAGCATAATAACATAATAGCATAATAATAATAAACCTTGTTTATAATAATGATTGCTTACCAATGGTTCACTGTTACAAGCTCCATGAATGTAATTCATTATAGCCATTGCTACGATCACTGCAGCCTGTTGTTAGTAACCACTGGTACATATTCAGGAAATCTTCTTGACAGCTTTGGTGCTATGACGTTATTAAAGGAACATCACACTTTCACATATTTTCCACTCATTTGGAATTGAGGCATATAGCTGGATCTACACAACCAATGTTGTGGGATTTGCTGATATTGATATTACTCTACATTATTTGTACTCCATATAGTTGTACAAGACAATGCATGCCTGTACAGTACTGACAGTGGTGATAGCTCGCTCTGCATGCTGCTCCTTCCTCAGAGGAGCTGGGCTGCACAGAGAGAAATAGAGAGAGGGGGGAAGAGGGAGAGCACATAGAGAGAGGGGAGCAAGAGAGCACAGAGAAGAGAGAGAGAGGTGTAACTGCAGTATGATTAGGCTCGGAATAAGCTTATTTCTATCCCTCCCCTACTATTGTGAAAGAAATGAAGATGAATAATATAATTATAGTGAAGGATTATTTACTATATACAGGAAGGGCTTAAAGCCATGTGTGAGCCACAGAAAAGCCCCTGCCATTGAGATCAAGAGTGTTTCCTCGCCTGGCTACAGAAGGAGGAAGACATCTTTCTGACAACAAGTCCACACGTACCTAGACACTGTCTGTCTGTTCCTACCACCTCTCTCACCATCTTTTTTTTATCTTCCACAGGGAAACGCCATGCTCCATCTCTACCCCCATTTCCGACCACTCCTGGAGTTTAAAAGTAGGTCCTCCCCTGTGGCTTGAAATTCTTTCTGGAGTTCCAGTCTTTTTGTGGCACAATTTATATTTTTCTCTTGCGTGAGTAATAACATAGTAAGATTTATTTAATTTATTTTTGCCGTTTTTTCTCCCCAATTTCATGGTATCCAATTGGTAGTAGTTACAGTCTTGTCTCATAGCTGCTACTCCCATATGGACTCGGGAGAGGCGAAGGTCGAGAGCCATGCGTCCTCCGAAACACAACCCAACACAACCTAGCCGCACTGCTTCTTGACACAATGCACATCCAACCCGGAAGCCAGCCGCACCAATGTGTCGGAGGAAACACCATACACCTGGCGTGCACTGCGCCCAGCCCGCCACAGGAGTCTCTAGTCCGCGATGAGACAAGGATATCCCTGCCGGCCAAACCCTCCCTAACCCGGAAGACGCTGGGCCAATTGGGCACCGCCCCATGGGCCTCCCGGTTGCGGCCGGCTGCGACAGAGCCTGAGCTCGAACCCAGAATCTCTGGTGGCACAGCTAGCACTGCGATGCAGTGCCTTAGACCACTGCGCCACCCGGGAAGCCATAGTAAGATTTATTGCCATCTAATTTCCACAGCTTTATACTGAGCCTATATTTCACTGTTTATGCTGAATTCCTATTTTGACACCCATTGTCGTTTTCACAGTGGCAGGAAAGTCTGCCCACCTGTAACTTAATGACACTTCTGTGTGCTCCTGTCTATAAGTACCTAGGTGTCTGGCTAGACTGTAAACTCTCCTTCCAGACTCATATTAAACATCTCCAATCTAAAATCAAATCTAGAGTCGGCTTTCTATTCCGCAACAAAGCCTCCTTCACTCATGCCGCCAAACTTACCCTAGTAAAACTGACTATCCTAACGATCGTAGACTTCGGCGATGTCATCTACAAAATAGCTTCCAATACTCTACTCAGCAAACTGGATGCAGTTTATCACAGTGCCATCCGTTTTGTTACTAAAGCACCTTATACCACCCACCACTGCGACCTGTATGCTCTAGTCGGCTGGCCCTCGCTACACATTCGTCGCCAGACCCACTGGCTCCAGGTCATCTACAAGTCCATGCTAGGTAAAGCTCCGCCTTATCTCAGTTCACTGGTCACGATGGCAACACCCACCCGTAGCACGCGCTCCAGCAGGTGTATCTCACTGATCGTCCCTAAAGCCAACACCTCATTTGGACGCCTTTCCTTCCAGTTCTCTGCTGCCTGTGACTGGAACAAATTGCAAAAATCGCTGAAGTTGGAGACTTTTATCTTCCTCACCAACTTTAAACATCTGCTATCTGAGCAGCTAACCGATCGCTGCAGCTGTACATAGTCCATCGGTAAATAGCCCACCCAATTTACCTACCTCATCCCCATACTATTTTATTTACTTTTCTGCTCTTTTGCACACCAGTATCTCTACTTGCACATGACCATCTGATTTTTTTATCACTCCAGTGTTAATCTGCAAAATTTTAATTATTCGCCTACCTCCTCTGTCAAGGCTAAAATCTTGTTGCACCTCCAATCCCTGTCCCTGCATTGTCATTTGTTTATTTATTTCCATCCATCCTTCTTTAATTTTTGTCTCACACCCGACTCAGCTCTTGACTGTGGCCTAGCCTGCTCTGGCCCTGAACAGCTATTGTGAAAGTAGAAATTGCGGAGTTATGGGGCTCTTTCCAGCAGTGGTTCTCCATTATCATCACAATGATCTTTTTCCGTAGAAGAAGAAACCGGAGACCCAGGCGGCTCACTATCTTCACCAGTCCTGAACACACAAATACAGTGTCTTCGGAAAGTATTCAGACCCTTTGACTTTTTCCACATGTTGTTACGTTACAGCCTTATTCTAAAATGTATTACATTGTTTTTCCCCTCATCAACCTACACACACAATACCACATAATGACAAAGCAAAAACAGGTTTAGATTTTTTTGCTAATGTATTTTACATAAGTATTCAGACCCTTTACACAGTACTTTATTGAAGCACCTTTGGCAGTGATTACAGCATCGAATCTTCTTGGGTATGATGCTAGAAGCTTGGCACATCTGTATTTGGCGAGATTCTTCCATTCTTCTCTGCAGATCCTCTCAAGTTCTGTCAGGTTGGATGGGGAGTGTTGTTGCACAGCTATTTTCAGGTCTCTCCAGAGATGTTCGATCGGGTTCAAGTCCGGGCTCTGGCTGGGCCACTCAAGGACATTCAGAGACTTGTCCCGAAGCCACTCCTGCGTTGTCTTGGCTGTGTGCTTAGGGTCATTGTCCTCTTGGAAGATGTATGTTCGCCCCAGTCTGAGGTCCTGAGCGCTCTGGAGCAGGTTTTGCCTCGATGCTAACTAGTCTACCAGCCCCTGCCACTGAAAAACATCCTCACAGCATGATGCTGCCACCATCATGCTTCACCATAGGGATTGTGGTCAGGTTTCCTCCAGACGTGATGCTTGGCATTCAGGCCAACAAGCAACATTTGAAATATGTTCTACCTTCTTGTGGCTTTGAGACAGTGACTCTTTTCACATCGTTTACCACTGTAAAATACCCTACCCCTGGGATGAATTTCAGTGTTTGGGGAGAGTGACATAATATCACTGGATAGTGACAGAAAACGCTTGTTGATCTGAGTAGAATATTCAAGCAAGTGTAACACTTTGACGTAAGCAGAAATGTTCAAATGAATGGCTACTTTGTTGCACAGCAGACATGACCAATATGTACGGCTGTTTGTTAATGGATCATATATTTGTGCAGCAATAGCTTGCTATTTTTACGTTTTTGCTGTCGATTTATAAATTGTGGCATTCTCACAAGATTCATTCACTGGGTGTGGTCATCACAGATTCCAGAGGGTTTGCCACCTAACTGGGCTTTCTGCTGCCCAGCATTATGACAGCAGTTGATAAACATTCTACCAGCTTCAAATCCGGGGGAACAGTTACAGTGTTGCACTGGGTCTCTGATTTGCCTCCACTTATTTCTTATGACTTGAACTGCAGCTCAAATTACAAGAAGGCCTACTGTGTGTCAGACTAGCCTGATGACTCTTCCGCTGCTACCTCATTCAATAGTGTGTGATTGTAGCCCGCAATTCAGGGTGTTCCTGCATGTAGCAGACATGGGAATTTATTTACCTCAGAACCACCACAGTGTCTGCTAAGTTTTCACCTGTTAAGCTTCCACCTGCTTTGTTAAGGGAGGTTTAAAACACACACGTTTAAAATTCACACTTAAATAAATACCATTTGGTGGTAAACTGCTCACTGGTGTGGAGGCTTAAAGTTGTAAATCTGACCCAAGTGAGTTTGTCCACAGTATCAGAACATTACATCAAATCTACTTGGAATGCATTGATTTCTTATTGAAGATCCAAAGATGACCACAGTAACCTACTGTTAATTGTTTCTCTCTATAGCATGTGTTTGTCTGATAGGAGCAAGAGGTTATAGGTTGTTCGTCTTGATGCTGATGCTCAATTTTGAGTCATCATAGTCTCTGGTTGCTTCTTTAAAGTATTGCACTAAGGAACAGGATGCCGTCTGGGACGTGTCCTCTGAGTATATCAGGGGATTTACCACGTCATCTGTCCTACAGACTCTGTGTGCTTGCCTTTCAATCTCTTTTCTGTATTTATGAGATGGAGGTGAAATTGGGATTACACAGGACCATCAGATAAGGACAAAGAACACTACGTATATATTGTTTCACAACAAGTGCTGCTATCATCTTAGGATATGACACTTAGAAGTTAGCTAGATGATGTGTCTGCAGCAGAATGAATCAGATCCCCAACATTACAACAGCACACATGCATACACACCAATAGCATGGTGGCCGTAATGACGTACAGTATGTGACACTGCAGTAGGCTGGAGCTCCAGTATGGTGGCTACTAGGTATGTGGTAATCACAACGTAGATATGTTCTGGGTGGGTGTGCCCAAGGTGCCTCGGGCCAGGGGAGGGCTGTGCAGTGTGGTGCCACATTGACAGTGAGATGTGTAGTACAGAGAGAGACTGAGAGAGAGAGGGTTCACCGGGTGCAGAGTGCACACTGTACTGTACGGAGCTGTGAGTCACACACCCCATTGACGGCAGTGCAGTGGAGTCGGGAGGACAGGAGGAGGAGCGGCTGAGCAATGTCACGGCCATTAGAGATGGAGCAGCCAAGGCACCCTCAGCCGCTGCCGCCGGAGAATCATCATGGATCTGTCCTGGATCTAGTAGCCATTTATCTCCACACCACCCCCGACACCAACGCCTCTCCAAAGACATGTTGAGATGTTATTAGGCTCTGGAGGATGACTCATCGAAACGCTGTTTGATATCCTTCTTCATCTTTTGTGAGACTATTGGCTTTTGTTTGCTGGTTTATACTGTTGTTTATGATGCGTTTCTCTATTTGCTTGCCACTATTCAGTACACCTAGCAGTGAAGGGTGATTGAGCAGTTGTCAGAACAGAAAATGTGTACTCACTCCTGTGGAACAGGTGTTTTATAAAACAATATGCCTAGTATCATTGCCACAGAGTGTTGGTACACCAGTCTTTAATCAAACTCCTGTCAAGACGTTATTTGTTTTGACAGCCATCGGTTTGGTCCAACTCTGGTTGTGTATACTTATACTACATTACTCTGGGGCCATATGTATCAAACTACGATCAGCTACACCTGTCCATGTAATCTGATTCATTGTGATCTAAAAAGGCAAAACTGATCCTAAATCAGAGCTCCTACTTCGAGATGCTTGATACATACACGTCCTGTGCTGCCCCTCAGGGCCGCCTTGTCTAGCAGTGTTGGGTGATGCTGCATTTTTGCAGCCTTTGGCCTTTTCCTGGTGCACTGGATATGGCGGGTATGTAACCCTCTGTCTGAGGCGGCCAGCCCAGCGCTAGCAGGGCCAGAATAGAATGTCTCTTTCTTTACCTTTTCATCTTTCAAGAGGCTTATTACGGCTGCTTACAATGAAGTCCTCTATTAAAGGAACATGTCTGTACCCAATCTATCTGATTGGCTATTTTTAGAGTTTCTTATATAATGACAAGTAGCACAAGTTGTCTCTTGTCTGTCAACCCCTATAGGGGCAGACACAGGTGTCTGCGCAGGATCCTTAATGTCTTATAACTGGACCCTACTGGAGTGCAGTAACAGGAGCTCAAACTCGGTAACTGTGTTTGACATGCAGCCCGGTTGTGTCGTTGAAGGGACCTTGCCCGTGAGTCTTGGTTGAGTTGTGAATGGAGACAAGTCCTGTTGGTGGAAATCTATGGAGACGTCTCGTCTCGAGCCGCTGGGGAGATTGATGCATTAGAAGAGCGAGCAAAGAGCAGGCATGTTGATGCAGGAGAATGTTGGGAATGCTGATGTGCACCAGCAGCACAAGGCTGTGATAACCCAATGGGGGAGGAGGAGGGGAGGTATGTGTCTCTCAACATTCATCCATCCTGTTCTGATACTGAGGGAAGGGGTTGGCCGGAGGGGGAGGGTCTGTCATAGCTACATTTAATGTGTATGCATATGTGTGTGTGTATGTGGAGTCATGTTACCCCCGCTGTGCGTTGCTTCACAGTCGTTCTTCACTGGCTAGCTTTATGTCTCCCTCCCCGCCGTAAAGCTGCCAGTTGAAGAGCTGTTGTGGGTAACTATGACTACAGAACTCTGCAGATGGGGATGTTAAGACATGATTCAATCTAATTCAGGGCCCCTGATACCCCTCAGGTCAAGGACAAATCTACAGTTTTATACAGAGCAATCACTGAATGGAATTCTTTACTAACTCACATTTTTCAGGCCAAAAGTAAATCCACCTTCAAGAAAACAATAAAAGTACATCTAATGTGATCGACCGTATTACTGGACAGAGACTAGAGAGCATCTACTGAATATAAAATGTATTACCTGTCAGGTATTTTAATTGTATGTAATGTCTAATTGTTAAATGTTTATAATGTCTTAATGACAATTGCAATTGTTTGTAATGTATTTTTAGTTCTGTGTTGGACCCCAGGAAGATTAGCTGACGTTATGCCGTCAACTAATGGGGATCCCAGAGTCAAATTGAGGGTTGATCGATGAGGACATGTTTTTGCCTGAGGAGTGGGTCAAACAATGTGTACTAGCACTGGATCAAAACAGAGGGTTATTGAAGTAGTTTACAAATGATGAATCATAATTGTTACTGCAGGAGAATGCAAAATCATTTAGTTTAACGATTTTGTTTGGACAGTTCTTGCATTCTCGCAGACTAGGGCCACAACCTCGAGTTTCCAAGTATTGACTGCACTGCGGCTTTATGGGTAACAAATAAAACAGACATTGGAGCTGACAGCCTTCAGCAGGACTCCACTTCTTATTTATCACCTACACATTCTCCAGAAGGGCCACACTTTAGTCCAGAATCCAGTTCTGTATGTATGCACACTGCCAGTCCCAATTCACCCCTTCCTCTTGGACTCTAACCCGCTAATGTTTGCAGATATGTAAGGTGGAAGCAATATGGTGGAAGCTCCACCACTACACTGCTTATACCTATCCATATACTACAGATCTGCTAACGTTAAAGGGTTAGGTCCAACGGGGAGGGGTAGGGAGCGAATTGGGGCCAGCTGACCCAGTTGGCGTGTGTTGTCGATGTTACGGACTACCTGTCTGCTGAGATCTCCACCCTCAAGCAGAAGAAGTTCAACATGGTGACGTTCGCGGACATCCCGGGCCTGTTGAACCGGGACAGGCCTCCCTTTGATGTCAACTGCGCTATCACCTCATTTGGTATGATTCCATGACTCGCCCCCTTCTCTGGTGTGGCTTCACATACAGTAAATGCACGCATGCACACACACACACACCCTGATCACATCACATAGGTAGGACTGCATCACCTTGTGTAATCATTCTGGTATGTTGGTGGGTGGGTCTGTGGGTGGGTCTGTGGGTGGGTGGGGGGGGGTAACAAAGAGGATGCCTTTTGAAATAACTCTTAATCTTTTAGAAAATCACTCTACCTTGGGCTGCCTCTTATCTTTACGTGTCTCTCCAGGGGAGCAGGCAGACCTGGTTTTGTGTTCTTTGACCCCATGGGCCGGGCGCCGTGCAAGCGCACGCTCAACATCATGAAGAAACTTAGCGATAAGATTGCGTACAAGCTGCGATTCTACCTCAGCAAGGCAGACGAAGCCGGGAGGGAGCTGGACAGACAGGTCAGTTACTCTTTGATGTTCGTTAAACCTGTATCTAGATCTCTAGATCCCTCTGCTGTCCATGCAGTGACTGGGTCGATGTCTGTAAAGAAATTTGTTTATGCTACACTGCTCAAAAAAATAAAGGGAACACTTAAACAACACAATGTAACTCCAAGTCAATCACACTTCTGTGAAATCAGACTGTCCACTTAGGAAGCAACACTGATTGACAATAAATGTCACATGCTGTTGTGCAAATGGAATAGACAACAGGTGGAAATTATAGGCAATTAACAAGACACCCCCAATAAAGGAGTGGTTCTGCAGGTGGTGACCACAGACCACTTCTCAGTTCCTATGCTTCCTGGCTGATGTTTTGGTCCCTTTTGAATGCTGGCGGTGCTTTCACTCTAGTGGTAGCATGAGACGGATTCTACAACCCACACAAGTGGCTCAGGTAGTGCAGCTCATCCAGGATGACACATCAATGCGAGCTGTAGCAAGAAGTTTTGCTGTGTCTGTCAGCGTAGTGTCCAGAGCATGGAGGCGCTACCAGGAGACAGGCCAGTACATCAGGAGACGTGGACGAGGCCATAGGAGGGCAACAACCCAGCAGCAGGACCGCTACCTCCGCCTTTGTGCAAGGAGGAGCAGGCCAGAGTCCTGTAAAATGACCTCCAGCAGGCCACAAATGTGCATGTGTCTGCTCAAACGGTCAGAAACAGACTCCATGAGGGTGGTATGAGGGCCCGACGTCCACAGGTGGGGGTTGTGCTTACAGCCCAACACCGTGCAGGACGTTTGGCATTTGCCAGAGAACACCAAGATTGGCAAATTCACCACTGGCGCCCTGTGCTCTTCACAGATGAAAGCAGGTTCACACTGAGCACATGTGACAGACGTGACAGAGTCTGGGGACGCCGTGGAGAACGTTCTGCTGCCTGCAAAATCCTCCAGCATGACCGGTTTGGCGGTGGGTCAGTCATGGTGTGGGGTGGCATTTCTTTGGGGGGCTCTCCATGTGCTCGCCAGAGGTAGCCTGACTGCCATTAGGTACCGAGATGAGATCCTCAGACCCCTTGTGAGACCATATGCTGGTGCGGTTGGCCCTGGGTTCCTCCTAATGCAAGACAATGCTAGACCTCATGTGGCTGGAGTGTGTCAGCAGTTCCTGCAAGAGGAAGGCATTGATGCTATGGAATGGCCCGCCCGTTCCCCAGACCTGAATCCAATTGAGCACATCTGGGACATCATGTCTCGCTCCATCCACCAACGCCACGTTGCACCACAGACTGTCCAGGAATTGGCGGATGCTTTAGTCCAGGTCTGGGAGGAGATCACTCAGGAGCCCATCCGCCACCTCATCAGGAGCATGCCCAGGCGTTGTAGGGAGGTCATACAGGCACGTGGAGGCCACACACACTACTGAGCCTAATTTTGACTTGTTTTAAGGACATTACATCAAAGTTGGATCAGCCTGTAGTGTGGTTTTCCACTTTAATTGTGAGTGTGACTCCAAATCCAGACCTCCATGGGTCGATAAATTTGATTTCCATTGATAATTTTTGTGTGATTTTGTTGTCAGCACATTCAACTATGTAAAGAAAAAAGTATTTAATAAGAATATTTCATTCATTCAGATCTAGGATGTGTTATTTTAGTGTTCCCTTTATTTTTTGGAGCAGTGTAGTTGGTAAAAGATATATAATAAATATATTCTCCAAGCCAATATTTGTAGGATATATTTGCACGGGTGTTGTTATTTTATTGGCCGGCAAACCATGCCAATATATCCTCCGGCAAACCATGCCAATATATCCTCCTTTGAAGTGTGGTGGAAATGTAATATTCATTACATACTATACTGTTTAATTAGACATACAATGCTATTTTTACCTAGAGAATTGTCCATTGCTATATGTTAATATTTTTTTATTTTTTTATTTCACCAGGTAGGCCAGTTGAGAACAAGTTCTCATTCACAACTGCAACCTGGCCAAGATAAAGCAAAGCAGTGCGACAAAAACAACAACACAGAGTTAAACATGGGATAAACAAACGTACAGTCAATAACACAATAGAAAAAATCTGTATACAGTGTGTGCTAATTAAGTAAGGAGGTAAGGCAATAAATAGGAAAATAGTGGCGAAGTAATTACAGGCTTTCTTGTGTGGCTTAGTCATAAGACTGGGCTTACAGCTAAGAGACATTTGGGTGCGGCGTCCGCAGCATGTGACATCCCGTGGGTTTACTATCTACAGGAAGTCACATGTATGGAAACTTGCAGAAAGGAGCACATGATAGTGTTTTCTGTTGTGGATACAGTTAGACGATTGAGCCCTTTGGCTATCAACCTCATGCTATCTTAAATCTGCACAGACAACTAATTGCCTTTTACACACTATCTGCTGACTGGCACGTATACAAAAGAGTGTACTTCTCTATAAAAGCTGAGAACCGACACTGTTCGTTGGGCCTTAACTGCCCAACTGTTGAAGTGCATAGTTAACTGCTCAATTTTTACAAATATTATAATAATGTGTTGTTTGAAAGAATCTGCAACCTCTCTTCCTTTTGGTTAGAATCACCACAACAATTGGCGATGAGGATGGGACGCTAACTCCGCTTACTGATCGTTCCTGAGGAGACCGAGGTTAACTGCGCACAGGGGCTACAGTAGACGCGGCTCAGGGTAACCACATTCAGATTAAGCGCAGCAGAAAGGGACCTGCCTCCGACTGGCAGGGAGCGTCAGTGAGTGGATACAGTGGTTCCTCCTTTAAAAGTTGCAAACTTATACCGCGGGACTTAGAGGTACCCATCATCATGGCGTCATTGCTCCAGACCACCACAAGGGGGAGTTACAGCACTCATTATGCATTTGGGTCCCAAGGTTTTTATATGATATAGATATAGAGTGGTTTCAATGACGAATTTGACGCGAGCTACCCGTCCCTGGTGACTTTCTTCAGCAAAGAAGGCTAACATAACATTACGGGGGAAGCAAATTTAAGTAATTGTAACATCATAACCAGTCAAGCAAAAAAATTTACAATTGAGAGGAATATTTTAGTTAATGTAGAGACAAACGACTGTGCATATTTTTTTGTCATAAAGTTAATTTACAAAAATCGCTATTTAGCAAGTTAGCTGACTAGCTAACATTAGCCAGCTAGTTAGCTGGTGTTATGACATGAGTATGACATTCTAATTCGTGTTGTTTAATGTTTTAGGGACTCCTGAGAAAACCCGCAAACCAGGCTGTCATCATGAGACACAGTGGAAAGAATCCAGCTAGCTAAAGCATTTACTGCAAATTGAATGTACAATTGTGTAAGCTTGCCTTGCCGTGCAATGCAGCGGAAGTAACATAGCTAGCTAACTATTTAACGGTAACTAACTCACTTTTGTACATCGCACTGGTCCGTGCAATTGACCTTACTTTAGCACCCAAAAAACGTAATACTTCCAGATCAACTGTAATATCAATACCATTGTAAAGCACAATTTCTCCCCTCTTTAACAAACCAATGATGAGACCTTCATGATGCCCATCTCTGCATGATTCAAGAAGGCAATGAGCTCCGTCGGGTCTTTTTAAAAATGGCAGGTGGGGAAGCGAAACCTACTGCATAAAGGGGAAACATATTTTTTCACCTGTCCAACTTATCACCTTATCACCTCTAAAATGAAAATAAAACACTGTAAAGAGTTTATATAACTTGTTATTCCATACCTATTTGTAGGTTTGTGTCGAATTTGAATTGGGTTTTTAGGTCGGCGCTAAAGTTATCTTCAGAAGTAAACAGCGGCTTTTGAGAGTCATGATGGCTTGCAGTTATGACGCAAAAAATGACTAGGTAATGTTATCCCCCTTACCCTGTCCTTTTCTTATTTTTAAGCGGTGAGATAAGCGCTACACCTGGTGGAGAGGCTGTAAGACACAGAATTAGTTGGTTTACGTGTGCTGTACGTTACGTCATGACACGACACAATTTAAAGTACAGCGTTGGAGTGGTCCGTTTTTTCAACTTTCACTCCAATACCATTGATCCATTACCATGTCAATCAACACATGAATAGAAACGTAGTTCACATCCCAGATTTTGATGTCAACACAGTTGCTGCAGTCCCATTAGTTTTCATTGCAGCCTCGTTTGAATGTCGTGGTTGCTCAAATTTGTACGGAATGGGGTTAGTCACCATTACTTGCTTATTGTGTAGTGGAGGATAAGAATAACTGTATGCCTATGGATGTGTAGCTAGCTACAGTATGTAGCCGATCTGTGTATGGTCCCTAAAATGTTAGGTTCTGAACTAATATTCATACCAATCTATGAACCTCAGCTATCATAGTTGTTGCATCAACTTCAAGTCTGAATGGCATTAATGAAGCCTATGGATTGAGTAGAATATAATAACTTTATTGTGCCAAGGATGCAAGTCCTATATACATGTACTGTAGTTATTACCACGCATGAGATCCCAACATTGAAGCCTGTACATTGAATATATTCACTGATCATGTACTCTTCCTTGGCAATTAAAGGTGCAGTTCAGGTATGAATCTCTGTGAGACATTCTTTTTCAGTCATATCCAATACCAGGTGTATCAAACTCCATTCATTGAATGATGCTCTGTCTGCATGTATGTACTACAATTATACACTTCAACAGTGTTTACCACTTCTGCACCTGGGGCATCAATGATTACCCATTGTAGCTATGCAATAGAGAAGAAACGTGATTTAAGTAAAGGCTGATTTGTAATTCATATATACAGAAATACACCTATTCATATCTAACTCCCTTCATCTGCATTAATCTGATGACACAGGATAGGTGTAGTATTCCAATGAGATACTTAATTTCAACCAGTGGAGAATGTGAAATGCTTTATTGAAAGTTCATTATCTAAGTTCAAGCTATACTTCAATGCACATATGGTGTGCGTTATAAAAAAGGGGAAGAAATAGGAGGTGGGGAGAGAGGTGTAGAAGACAGGAAACAAAAGAGGTAAAACAGAGGAGCAGGGAAGACAGCATATGATGAATGAATTACAGTGCTACCCTAATATTCTCTCAGTTCATCTCAATTACATAGTGTCTCTTGCGGTGTCTCCTAACCAGCCTTGGGCTCCCAGTCGGCCCAAAGGTTATCTTAAGAGCGGGTGAGGTGGCAATGACGGGACTGGCTTCCTCTCTCACATCAAAACATACCTGCAGACGAGAGACAGGTGGATAGAGAGAGAGCATGATTAAGCTTTTTTTTTTATTTTATTCTAACACGGTCAGTCATCATAATCATCAGGAGGTGAAATGCAAAACTGACCTTGGATCATTAACTCTGGGACTACTGCATCTCTATCTGTATTTCAATGTAAAGCATCTCTTTAATAATATAAGTATAATATCCCTTAAAACAAATAGTGATAACATTGGATAGATGCATGTGACAATAGCAGGATCATATCAAGGATAGCGTCACAAATGAATATAAAAATATCACTTAATAAAGGTTGATTATGACTTGATCATTTGAATCAGCTATATACAAAAATTCATCAGCAAAAACAAACATGTGCACCCCTTTGAGTCCCCAGGACCAGGACTGAGAACAGCTGCTCTTCATTGGGACCTCTTCATCTGCAGACAGGCTTTCACAGCTCTCTGTATCTGAGGACAGAAAACCTCACGAGAACTAGACTACACAAAAGTACCTGCTCTCTCTAGAATAGCCTAGTCTCTCACTTTGACAGCTGGGCCTGCTATCCTTTCACCCTCCTCCAAAAAATACAAATGTTTGCCATTATCAAGAGTTAAAACAATACCCTACATAGTGTAGGAGGACAGCACCTAAAAAAAGATGGAGACTCATTACTAATCGAAGAGCCTGCATGTATATGTCCTGATATCCTGAAGATATCAGTGGTACTGTAGGGTTCACTTGACGTTGCAGCACAGCAAGATTCTCAGTAGACAGGGGGCATGGGATGTCAGGAACAATGACCCCATTGTCAGTGTTTCCAGATTCCAGAATATCCTCCTGATAAAGCAGGTCCTCTACCTGCTGAATCTGTAATTCTCAAAAGATAAATCTGGCAGCAACAGGGGCTTGATAGTCCAGTGAAAATGGCTTTATGTTTATGTGGTGTAAATCTTAAAATTAGCAGATGACATATTAAGGGTTTTTAAATTAATGCATGTGAGACAGGTTCCATGTACAACAAGACAGGCAGAGAGGAAGAGAGAAAAAGAACATAGAACAGTTTAATTACCTCTGGTTATGGACACTTTTGCCAGCAATAAAGCTTCCACGGCCTGTTCCTCGGACAGTGAACATACATCTGGCAATATCTACATTTTCGACCCCTTGATCAGCTCGCACTCTGAAAGTAAAGAAAATATATGAAAACAATAACTGAGAAATGACCGTCCAATTTAAAGCAGCAGATGTCATTTTCAGGATACGTCAATACAGCACAGAAAGCTTAACACCAGACTGGTATTGTGGTTGTTTATTAGGTGATGGGAAATATGCAATATGCATACAAGTGGGAGCAGGAACAGAGTATTTTTGCCAAGCAATGCTACGAAGCTGGATCATTCTGGCAATGATACATGCACCATCTACACACTGCAAAGACTCCTTAACTCTTCATCATAGTACACGATGGCCCATTGATTGGAGACTTCCTTTGACCATTCTAAAGCCCACATGGGACATCCTTGCCTTAATGTCCCTCACTTTCTGGTCTAACTCTTCATCTGACACATCAGAATAGTATTCCCTGACAGAGATATTGTGTTCTTTCATCCTTCTGTAAAAAAAAAGCTAACCGTTACACTGTCATGAAATATGATTGTATATTGACTATGAAACAAATAGGACATGGCCTACTTATGAGTTGCCATGAAAGAAAGTTATATGAATTCAAATGAAAATGGCGATAGCAGGCATTCGTAGCTAAATGTTTTGGGTTAGCTTGAGAATAATAATTGCATGATTTATCATTCTACGGTATGTATGTATCTATGTAATATAGGAGAATGTTATGAACCGACACTGAATCGTAGGAGATAACTACTAGCTATGTAGAAGTTGCACGGAAGAACGCCCAGTGCTGCTTACCTGAGATGCCATCATCACACAGTCCTTTGTAGGTTTCCGCTATGACTTCCTTTGTGTCGGAAAGAAAGGCTGAACAGTATTGGTTGTAATCAAAATGACACTCAAAAAAATGGCCAAAATGGAGGGTGGTTGATAGCGAAATTAAATTGGAGTTTTGTTTTCAAATATATTTTTTGTTCTCGAAATATTTGGGGGGAATAAAATGCATAAAGTTTTGCGCTCTATTTCTAAATATTTGATTGCAAAAAATGTTTTTACTTTGAAGCCTCGTTTTTGCTTACAGAACAGTTATTTTTGATTGAAGATAAAGTTGGGAAGGGGGGCTAATAGCTGAACAATAGACTATTCAACCTTTACTAAAGAATAGTCTAATAGCCGAGCTAGGTGTGAAAACCCTCCGTCCTATCACAGACAAGATTTGCCCTAACGACCAAAGGGAGTTAGAGTACTGATTATACTTTTGGGTCCCAATGCACTACTGTGTCTCTAACTGACAATGAATGGGAAATATAAAGCAAATAACAAACTGATAATTGTGCACAACTTCAAATGAAACAAGCAGGGAGCAGGTTTTGAACCCTCAACCTTCTTGCCTGAAGTGCCGTGTGCTATCGACTGTGCACAAAAAGAATGCTCAAGCTGCAGAGTCGATAGAGCGCATCCTCGCGGTAGCTTGCTACTCAATGTAATAAAGTAATGACTTTTCAAATAACTTACCTTACACGTTATGCTGGCTGACAATTTGTTAGCTACGCTGTCCTTACGAACCACATAGCATATCATTACAGCAGTATGTACCGGTATGTTAGCTCTCCACCTAACGTTAGTAGTTATACATCAACCTTGACAGTATATTAACTATAGGCTATCTAACTACCCAATGTTTATTGACTTGATTATTCCCATCATTCTTAGCTTAGCTAAATGGTATAATCGTTGTGTGTTCTCAATGGACATTCGGGTGCTTTCATAAATTTGCTCTGGCTAGCGAGTAAAATGGTCAGAGTGGTCTCATTTGTGTCTGAAAGTAGCTAGCAAGCCAGCCAACGTTAGCTTGGGTGCTTGACTGCCATTGTAAGGCCAGAACGCTCAAATCAACCCTACTCCTCTGCCCGAACATCCAGTGTGCGCTCCAAGAGCGAAACAGTCTGAATTTACCCAGAGGGTTTTTCGTTTTTCATGGAATAGAAACACCATAATATTAATCAAATTAATTAAGCACTTATCAGTCAAAAGTTTGGACACACCTACTCATTCCAGGATTTGTATTTATTTTACTATTTTCTACATTGTAGAACACATATGGAATCAGTTAAGAACAAATTCTTATTCACAGGACAGCCTACTCCTTCCTCCCCATTGGGGAATTGAACCCCGGTCTCCCGTCCAGTCCACACAACACAGGGATTCTTTCGTTAAATAGCCCAATACTGTACTACCGACCGTCACATTATACAGCTCCATATTTTCTGTTCCATCCTAACAGAAACCCGGAGGGTTTTTCATTTTTCATGGAATAGAACACCATAATATTAATCAAATTAATTAAGCAAGTAACAGTCAGAAGTTTGGACGCACCTACTCATTCCAGGACTTTTCTATATTTTTATTATTTTCTACATTGTAGAATAATAGTGAAGACATTACAACTCTGAAATAACACATATGGAATCAGTTAAGAACAAATTCTTACTTACAAGGACAGCCTACTCCTTCCTCCCTGCCGGGGGATTGGACACAGGGACTCTTTAGCTAAATAGCCCAGTACTGTACTGCCGGCCGTCACGTTGTACAGCGCCGTATTTTCTGTTCCATCCTAACGGAAACCCAGAGGGTTTTCTGTTTTTTTCTTGGAATAGAAAGAAACACCATAATATTAATAAAATTAATTAAGCAAGTACCTGTCAAAAGTTTGGACACACCTACTCATTCTTGTATTTTTCTTTATTTTTTACTATTTTCCACATTATAGAATAATAGTGAAGACATCACAACTATGGACACATATGGAATCAGTTAAGAACAAATTCTTATTTACAAGGACAGCCTACTAATTTCTCCCTGTCGGGGGAATTGAACACGTGCCCACCCCGTCTCTGGTAATAACAATATAAAAGACTAGGTTGGTGCCCCCCCTTGTCCTGGTATCTCTATAATACCTCAGGATCTTATTCTGGGGGAGCTCTTCGTGGGCTATACTCGGCCTTGTCTCAGGATGGTAAGTTGGTGGTTGAAGATCTCCCTCTAGTGGTGTGAGGGCTGGGCTTTGGCAAAGTGAGTGGGGTTATATCCTGCCTGTTTGGCCCTGTCCGGGGATACCATCGGACGGGGCCACAGTGTCTCCCGACCCTTCCCGTCTCAGCCTCCAGTACTTATGCTGCAATAGTTTGTGTCGGGGGCTAGGGTCAGTTTGTTATATCTGGAGTACTTCTCCTGTCTTATCCGGTGTCCTGTGTGAATTTAAGTATGCTCTCTCTAATTTTCTTTCTTTCTCTCTCTCTCGCTCTCGCTTTCTCGGAGGACCTGAGCCCTAGGACCATGTCTCAGGACTACCTGGCCTGATGACTCCTTGCTGTCCCCAGTCCACCTGGTCATGCTGCTGCTCCAGTTTCAACTGTTCTACCTGCGGCTATGGAACCCTGACCTGTTCAGCGGACGTGCTACCTGTCCCAGACCTGCTGTTTTCAACTCTCAAGAGACAGCAGGAGTGGTAGAGATACTCTGAATGATCGGCTATGAAAAGCCAACTGACATTTACTCCTGAGGTGCTGACCTGTTGCACCCTCTACAACCACTGAGACCACTGAGATTATTATTATCATCTATGAACATTTGAACATCTTGGCCATGTTCTGTTATATTCTCCACCCGGTACAGCCAGAAGAGGACTGGCCACATCTCATAGCCTGGTTCCTCTCTAGGTTCCGGCCTTTCTAGGGAGTTTTTCCTAGCCACCATGCTTCTACATCTACATTGCTTGCTGTTTGGGGTTTTAGGCTGGGTTTCTGTACATCACTTTGTGACATCAGCTGATGTAAGAAGGGCTTTATAAATACATTTGATTGATTGATTGATTGACTATCAAATCCTTCTCAAAGATGCTCTCTGGTGGTCAAACAAGCACTAACTTGAATTAACAGAAAAAATGTCTGACAATGAAATAAAGTGCCACAGAATGCTGCGGTAGCCCGCAAGGTGTGCCACAGTATTACACAACTTTTAAAGGAGGAACCACTGTACGCCATGCCGAACATAGGTGTTAAAGGTGAGACTGATTTTCTTAAACACAACCTCGAAATGGTGAAAGTTAACTTCTAAAAGATCCTGTTCTAGGAACAGGTCATGCATGTTAGAGATGCCATTCATTCAGTGACTGGATATGCCATTCCGAACATTTGAGTTAAGGGTGAGGTTGATTTTTTAAAATACAACCTTGAATTGGTGAAAGTTAACTTCTAAAAATTCCTGTTCTAGGAACAGGTCATGCGTGTTAGAGATACCAGGACAAGTCCTGATGAAAGCGTTTCCAGAATAAGATCCTGAGGTATTATAGAGATACCAGGACCATGTCCTGAAGTAATATTCCATAGGTTACGATCGTAAGATGTAGATGCATGAGCTATGTTAAGAGAAAACAGGACAAGGTCCTGATGAAAGTGTTCCAGGAAAAGGTCCTGAAGAATTAAAAGGTATTCCTGCAGGTTAGAAAAACACTGTAAAAAAACAATTAATTAGTCAGTGTACTGGTAAAACAGTTGGTTATAATTGGGAAACCAGCCATACATTTAAACCCTACACGGAAATGTGCATAGGAACTACCATGTGGGCACAACATTTAAAATTACACTGAGTAATTAAAAAATATTTTGATGATGAAGAAATTACTATTTTAAAATTATAAGAAAGGAAGACGTTCCAAACCAAATAGTGTTTGTTTTGTGTGGTTTTGTTTTGTTTCCTGAGTGTGTGTGTATTGACAAAATATTTATATTATGTACAGACGATGGACCCTAATTTTGGTAATATGTGTTGTCAACAACAGTGATATCTTAAGCATGATACTGGTATAAGACATTAGGTCTCCCATATTCTCAAGTAGTAATTTGGCAGATGCTTCAGTATCGGTTCCATTAAAAAGCACAAATACCATAACTACTCTCCGGGGAAGTGGGTATCACTACCTTGGAAAATTGTTAACATTGGCTTATATTAAAACCATGAGTGAGGAAACCAAGATTAGTATATGTACTCAGTATAACTGCACTATTTGTGAATTAGATTGAGTATGTAGTGTGCTTATTGGTCTTAAGATACAAATTCAATGATTTCATTAATTATGACAGATGTTAAGAAAATGTTGAGCAATGTTTTAAAGGTATAACTTTTAAAATAAGTTACGTTATGTTGGCTGACAATTGGCTAGTTATGCTATCCTTATGAACCGCATAGCATATCATTACAGCAGTATGAACCAGTAATATATGTTCGCTAGCTACCTAACGTTAGTTGGCTACTAATACATCAAACTAGCTAGTATATTAACTATATGCTATCTAACTACCCAACGGTTATTGACTTGATTGTTCACGTCATTCTTAACTTAGCTAAATGGTATAGTTGTAATTTGGGTGTCTCTAGTCTATTTTACCATTACCTTATGGGATACAATTATTTCCTTATGGAGTTATGAAAAGTTGTAATTCTAATTAGATTTGTTTTTCTAATTCATTTATTTTTGATTTAACAGGCAGTGATGTTGTTTTAATTACCGGTCTCCTGGGGCCTTTTGGTAAATATGCAAATAGATTTTCTTCACGCTGAAAAAGGGAAAAAGCTATGTTGGTAATGGTTGACAGTTATTCCAAATGGATTGAAGTTTTTCACATCTCGAGTGATATGTGTATTGTTTTCGCCCACCTCTAGTTTTATATGAAGAAGTGTATTGCTGTTGTTGTTGTTTGTTTGTTGCTGTCTTGCTTCCATAACAAATCTCATCAAATTGGGTCTGCTGTATGGTCGGGATGTCTCCCTAAGGATTGGCACTCTAACTCCCTGACCCTGTAACTTTGCAGTGAGATCGCCAAGATGATAGAGAAGTATAAGCCAATTTGGGGGAAAAGGGTTTAAACTGTGTATTCTTATTCTCTTTGAGATTTGTTTTAGAAATCTGCATAAATAATATTGGTAGTAGTAATAATTTGTCATACAGTGAATGATTTGTCTGGATTTCCTGAATCAGAAATGCCCTTAACTAAACTGTTGTGCTGGTCTGTCCTCTCTCAATGTTATGGCGAAGGTGACCACAGATGGTATCTAGATTACCTTGACTAACCTGTACCCCAGCACATTGACTCGGTACCGGTACCCCCTGTATATAGCCTTGTCATTGTTATGTACATTTGTGCTACTTTATGATTTTATTTTAATTGTCATTTTTTAAACTTTAGTTTATTTAGTAAATATTTTCTAAACTCTTTATTTAACTGCATTGTTGGTTAAGGGCTTGTAAATAAGCATTTCACCTGTTGTATTCGGCGCATGTGAAGAATAAAATTTGATTTGATTTGAAATAGGCATTTTAACATCATAGATTTAGCTGATGGCAACTTGTGGAATAGACACCGGCTGGAATGCGGTTTTAACCAATCAGCATTCAGGATTAGATCCACCCGTTGTATAATTTTTTGATATACAGTGCATTCTGAAAGCATTCAGACCCCTTGGCTTTTTCCACATTGTGTTACATTACAGACTTATTCTAAAAATGATTTTTTTTAAATTCCTCATCAATCTACACACAATACCTCATAACGACAAAGAAAAAACAGGTTTAGAATTTTTTGCAAGTTTATACAAATTAAAAAACAGCACTAATGTCATGAACAGGCTCATAGCCCTTAACAAGGAGGGAGACAACCCGGAGTAATGAATAACAAAAATATATTTATTGAATAAAATAAACTATGGTGAGTGTGTAGTCATTAATCAGTAGTGTAAGTAAGTAGTTGCTTGCATACATGGTGATAATGACAGGTGTTGAGAGGTGCCAAAACAAAGAACACAAAGAAACATGAGCCTAGGTGTGTCCCATTTTCGCTGATGACCCTCCCGGCTCCGCCCACCAAAATCCTATTAAGGCAAAAAAAGAGCAAAGAGAAAGAATTCGGCAGACAGAGTGGGAGGGTCATCTGTAGCAGGGCAGAAATTTGACTTACTGACTTGTTGGAAAGGTAGCATCCTATGACGGTGCCACATTGAAAGCCACTGTGCTCTTCAGTACGGGCCACTCTACTGCCAATGTTTGTCTATAGCAATTGCATGGCTTTGTGCTTGAGTTTAAACACCGGCAGCAACAGGTGTGGCTGAAGTAGCCGAATGCACTTATTTTTGAAGGGGTGTCCACATACTTTTGTATGTGTAGTGTCATCCTCAGGCATAAAATGTGCTACTGTGTACATGTCATCTGTATACCATTCTCAACCTATTCCTACAGGGGAAACTATACAAGGAGTATCTCGCGCTGTGTGCGGCTGAATTTGACTTCTGATATTGGGGGGGACTGCCCTCTTCAATTCAAACCACAAACCAATGGGATTCAAGTCAGAGGACTGAGATTGCCATTCAAAATGTAGATTTTGTGGTCAATTATCAGTTTTTTGTGGATTTTGATGTGTGCTTGCGGTTATTGTCTCGCTAGAAGATCCACTTGCAGCCAGTGTCAGCCTCCTGGCAGAGGCAACCAGGTAATTTTTTAAATGTATTTATATGAGATCACAGCACCGCCTGGATTTTGATAAATGGCATTGGCACTTGGATTGGAACTGGTGCTATGGTCAGATGACATGAAAATAGAGTTCTTTGGCCACGCACACCAGTGGTGGTTTTGGTGTTGAAAAACAGAAGCATCTGGCCTTAGTCATCTTTGTTTTCTTTATTATTTTGTTTATTTCAGGGTGTGACATGGGGGATTTATGTGTTTTGTCTGGTCTAGGGGTTTTGTATGTTTATGGGGCTGCTCCTTTCTAGGTAGTTTTGTATGTCTATGGTGGCCTAGATTGGTTCTCAATTAGAGGCAGCTGTCTGTCGTTGTCTCTGATTGGGAACCATATTTAGGCAGCCATGTTCTTTGGGTATTTTGTGGGTGATTGTCTTCTGTCTTTGTGTCATTGCACCAGATAGGACTGTTTCGGTTTTCACTTTTGTTGTTTTGTATTTTGTAGTGTTCTTGTTTATCGTCAATATTAAAGATGTTGAACACTAACCACGCTGCATTTTGGTCCTCTTCTCCTTCAGCGGAAGAAAGCCGTTACAGTAACATATGGTGGTAGATCTTTGCTGTTATGGGGCTATTTTTCTTCAACTGGTCCTGGGGCCTTTGTTAAGGTCAACGGTAGTGATGGGAGAAAAAATTGATACAGTTACATATTATTGTTATTAATTTGACAATTTATTGTATCATATAGTTTTTTTAATATTGCAATAATATTTTTGCGCTTGTTGGTTGTACCTTTGCCAAAACTCCAGTATTTTTCATCCATAGCTTGTCCTCCATCTTCTTTTAAATAGGGAGACAATTTGTTTTCAGCACTTTTATTTCTATGACTAATCAAAACTCAGCAGACAGATGGCGAGCAATATGATTGGAACATCGAATCGCAATAAAATCAGAGTATCTAATCGCAATACATATAGAATCATGAGAAGCGCAATACATATGGTATCGGCACCTAAGGAATGTTATAATATCGTATCACAAGGTCTCTGGAAATTCACAGTTCTACTCAACGGCATCATGAACTACCAAGTACCAGGTCATTTTAGCCAAAAACCTGGTTGCTTCTGCCAGGAGGCTGAAACTTGGCCCCAAGTGGATCTTCCAGCAAGACAATGACTCCAAGCACGAATCAAAATCCAGAAATAAATGGTTAATTGACCACAAAATAAACATTTTCCAAAGGCTATCTCAGTCTCCGGACTTGAACCCCATTGAAAACCTGTGTTTTGAATTGAAGAGGACAGTCCATAAGCGCAGGCAAAGGATATCAAGGATCTGGAAAGATTATGTATGGAGGAATGGTCTAAGCTCACTCCAAACATGTTCTCCAATCTCATAAAACATTTTAGAAAAAGGCTCAGAGTCATTATCCTCGCAAGGAGAGGGTGCTAGATTATTAAAAACGGGTGCCAATAACTATGGACCCCACTGCACATGTAGCTTTAATTCCAAAACATGCATAGTAGTACAGAAAAAAATAGTTGAAGACTTTTATTTCAAAGTTTCTATTATAAAAAATACCATTCTAATCTTCCCTGTATGAAGAATATGTTTTTAAAAATGTCTTTCACCTCTGGGCTTAAATATCTTGGAATCTTCAACATGCCAAAATAGAGATGGAAATGCTTTCTCCTCTACACATCTAAGGGAATTATAAACAAGTTCTGAAAACAAGACCTCTTCAAATACAGAAAACTAACATATGGTAAGAAAAGAAAATAAACAAATGAATGTGTTTGCAATGGGACCAATCCCAATGTGACCAGGCCTCAAACCTCAGTTCCCTGAGTTAGTAACAAAGAGCAGTCATAGGTGACAACTACCAAACTACCATATCTAAAAGAAAAACAGTCATTTACCTTTTAGAAAGCACAGACATGTTATTCTATTGCGCAAGCATGAACATAGATTAAAGTACCTTTCAATTTCTCATTTATGCAATCTACGTGCCACCAATAAATAGAGGTACATTGTCATCCTTAAAGGAGTGATTTGTGAGCATCTTGTGAGGATTTTGTGTGTGTGTGTGTGTGTGTCCTGTGCATTTATGTGTCAGGTGGGGAAAGAGACAACTATGGATTATGTGTAGTTCATCTTGTTATGATACATTGCATCACACTGGACTCAGGGGTAGACGTAGCATAGTACATGTAAATCCGGGACACTCCAATTAGTATGATATGTTACGTTTCGTATGGTATTTCTTAATTTGTGGATGTCAAATTACAATTTGTATGATATGTTATGAATTGCAATTCATGCAATATGTTACGAATTCCAATTTGTTATTGTTAACATTAGCTAGGTGGCTAGGTGGCTAATGTTAATGTTAGCTGGGTGTCTAACGTTAGCTAGGGTTAAGGTTAGGGTTGGGTGTTATGTTAAGTGGTTAAGGTTAGGGCTAGGGGAAGTGTTAGCTAACATGCAAAGTAGCTAAAAAGTAGTAAGTACCTGTAAAGTTGCTAAAATGCTAAACGCGTTATACTTAATGTACATAACATATCATACTAATTTGAATATCCCAGATTTACACGTACTATGTTATGTCTAGTCTATAAGACCAGGCTGTTTGCATGGCTTTGAGGCAAACATTGTGCAGTTAAGGGTCAAATGCAAAGCTGACAAATCTAAGCATTGTTTTTATGTGGCTTTTATAGGTAACAATGTATTTGCTTCTATGAGTTGGGGCTGAACAATCTATTAGAAATCCTATTATTTCAACTACTGTACATTGCCTGTTTTAGCCCACATGATCATACTTAACCAGATTAGTTTCATCTCAACCTTAGAAAACTACAGTTTAGAACTGTTTTGTTTACAGTGTATTGAGAATTATAACTATATACAAAGTTGCATGTACAAAAAAATCCAATACCCCTATCTGGCCCCTTATAAAAAAGTGTACAGGTAGATACATAATGCAGAAGCAAAGAGACTGCATCCAGGATTGCTTCACTGTGAAGTAGCATTAGGACACAGATCTTCCATTACGGAATTGGAGCATGTTAACACCATATATGGTTCATGCTTTTGGTAAGATTACTGTATGTACAGCCTATCACCGTGGAGGTTCACTGTAGAACCGTCTCAGTCTCGATTCCAGGGGAGCAACTCCAACAGTCCCAGACATGGGTCTTCTGCTGTATGTCTACAGTATGGCACAGCATCTCATCAGCACCATAGTTAGTGTCCAAGAGACCCCAGATGCACGGAGAGCCTGAGATGTGGAGGCTCGCTCACTACGACCCTTTGTCTATCAACCAAGACATGTCCCCTGTCCTGCAATGCGGAGGAAACGAACCAACAAAAAACATCACTCAGAGTGCATATTATGCAGTTTAGACAATAATTATGTGGATAATGTAGTATATGCTCTGAACAACAGAAAACAAAAGTGTAAAACTGGAAGTGAACTAAACCGGGTGGTTCGAGACCTGAATGCTGATTGGCTGACAGCCGTAGTGTGTATATATATATATATATATATATATATATATATATATATATATATATATATTTATATATATTTTTTTATTTCCCCTTTATTTAACCAGGTAAGCTAGTTGAGAACAAGTTCTCATTTACAACTGCGACCTGGCCAAGATAAAGCAAAGCAGTGTGACACAAACAACAACACAGAGTTACACATGGAATAAACAAGCGTACAATAGAAGAAAAAAATCTATATACAGTGTGTGCAAATGGTGTGAGGAGGTAAGGCAATAAATAGGCCATATTAGCGAAGTAGTTACAATTTAGAAAATTAACACTGGAGTGATAGATGAGCAGATGGTGATGTGCAAGTAGAAATACTGGTGTGCAAAAGAGCAGAAAAGTAAATAAAAACAATATAGGTATGAGGTAGGTAGATTGGGTGGGCTATTTACAGATGGACTGTGTACAGCTGCAGTGATCGGTTAGCTGCTCAGATAGCAGATGTTTAAGTTAGTGAGGGAAATATAAGTCTCCAGATTCAGCGATTTTTGCAATTCGTTCCAGTCATTGGCAGCAGAGAACTGGAAGGAAAGGCGGCCAAAGGACGTGTTGGCTTTGGGGATGACCAGTGAGATTTACCTGCTGGAGCGCGTGCTACGGGTGGGTGTTGTTATCGTGACCAGTGAGCTGAGATAAGGCTGAGCTTTTCCTAGCAAAAACTTATAGATGACCTGGAGCCAATGGGTCTGGCTCCAGGTCATCTATCAGACTATACCACGGGTATGACAAAACATTTATTTTTACTGCTCTAATTACATTGGTAACCAGTTTATTATAGCAATAAGGCACCTCAGGGGTTTGTGGTATATGGCCAATATACCACGGCTAAGGGCTGTATCCAGGCCCTCCACGTTGCGTAAGAACAGCCCTTAGCCGTGGTATATTGGCCATATACCATACCCCCTCATGCCTTATTGCTTAATTATAGCATAAGCATGCTGAGGCTGATTATTGTGTGTTCTGACAGAGCGTTTCACACACAGCCGTATCGTATAGCGTTTCATGAAGGGATTTATTTAGATTAATCTGTATATATTTTTTAGGAGCTATATCAGCTTTAATATTGCAGTTACAGTATATTGTATCTTGTGGGTTATATCAATGTAATTGTCTGCACATGAAGGGATTATTAGTGGAGACTGAGATTAAGAAAGACATTTTAGCTTTCTTAGTTTTCGTAGTTGCGTTGTCGGATTAACAGCCTTCATTGTATGAATGGACAATTAAAAATGAAGGATCTACATTAGAGAAAGTAAGATATTGTTTACAGCACAGATGTCAAACTCATTCCACGGAGGGACGAGTGTCTACGGGTTTTCGCTCCTTCCTTGTACTTGATTGATGAATTAAGGTCACTAATTAGTAAGGTACTCCCCACACCTGGTTGTCTAGGGCTGCATTGAAAGCAAAAAACTAAAACCTGCAGAGACTAGGCCCTCCATGGAATTAGTTTGACACCCCTGGTTTACAGTAAAGCATTACAGTACTGTATCTTAAAGGAAAAATCCACAAACAAACATATCATATCATCATGATGATGTGGCAAGTGACAATTTGCTTTTTGAAAGTCCTATATTTTGAAAACTTGATCGCTGACATGCGTTGTATCAACAGTGGACTAACGAAATTTAAAACATTTAAATACATAAAACTTTCCTTCAAGCAAACTGACAGACACCCACTGGTAAATATGTGAACCCTCTTCTACTTATTAACATTGGAAAAGTCTATCACTGTTATCACTTATCATGTGTTAACATTTATAGAGGTCAGTGTTTGCTCATAGTGAGCCTCGGAAAATGTAAAGAACATAACCTCATTGTCACCCAGACCCAACTGAAGACCAATGCACTTACTCCACATCTCGCTTTCTAATCATCTTTCCAGACCTTAAGACCTCTGCCACACGGGAAACAATGGGGTCATAGTTCATGCTGGCCACGGCAACCACCTCCTCACCCCTATAGGTAGGAGAGATTAACCAGATAACTTTTAGGGAAAACTCTAGGATTACTAGAGTTTAGTCTGTTGTAAGGATAAACACTCCTGGATTATATAAGAACAAACAAAACATGACAAAAACAAAACAGAGGATTTCCTTTACAAAACAACATGAGCCGATGGCTGAATGCATCTTAGTAGATATCCACAATTGTTATTGGACACATACCTGGTATAAAATGCCACAAACTTCAGCTCGTCCACGTCTCCTTGGATGATGACGTCATCAAAGCCATCCCCGTAACCTTGGTAATAGAATAAAAGCACTTTCTTAAGTAGGTCTGTAAAAAGAGTAAACACACCATCACAGCACCACCACAACACCCATTATGATGGCATACTTCTGAATCCTATGATGACTGAAAACCCTCAGTGTCTGACTTCACAGCTAGGTGGCAGTACTGGAGCTACATTCTCAACAGAGACATTTGGAGGAGAGCAATTTTGGTAGTAGTCTTACCAACTCACTATTTTAAGATTACTTCCCAAACAATTCACACAGTACATAAACAAAACTTGTATAACTTGTGTGTGAAAAAGTTTCCAATGTTTCAGTGGGCTAGACTGTGCATGGTGCTGGCAACCCCATGGTGGAGGTTTGGATACATGCACAGGCCACATATAATGAATGAATGAATGGATGTGACAGTTCTGCCATGTGCTTCGGATATAATCTGCTAAATGACCCTACCGGTATTAAATTATATTACTTGTGGAGTGAGGCTTTGTTTACCTGCATAGCGTAGGCTTTTCCCAAACATGGCCGACCAGAAATAGGGCACTGTTTTGATCTCAGTGGGTCTTCCCATCATGCCAAGTGCTGCTGCTCTCCCTGTCAATCCCAAACAAACAGAAAAGGTCCCATAAAAACCAATATACTGCAAATCCAGCCCCAGACATGCAGCTGAGTGTTTGACACCTTAGGGAAAAACTCACACTTTAACACATTACTCTGTAATACTTAGCCCTTCAAAATGAACCCTTACCATGCACATGGGCCATTTGCCAGTGTGGGATGTTCACCTTCTTATTGCTCCGCCCCGGAAAAGGAAACGTCACAATGTCTCCTCCGGCAAAGACACCATCAACGTTGGTCTGCATTGTCTGAGGGATAGAGGGTTATCCAGAAGAATACAGGAGCCAATGTGGAAATCAGGAGGATCTCTTACTTGTAGACAAGCCACCTGACAAATTAGAGGATAACTGCAATTTTCCCTGTCAGGAAAAACTCAGGTCTCTAGCTCTGCAAATAACACAGTAACACTTGTACATTGCAATAGAGTGGCACTGAAATTAATTGTTTCTATGAACTGATTGCATTTTAAATTAAATGAGTACATTCAAAGTATTTGTGTGTTATTATAATTGTTGTGCATACAGTGCCGTGTGTTGTAGTTTCTACCTTGTTGACGGGGACGAAACCCTTGGAATCCATGTGAACTCCACTCTGTTTCAGGAAGCCAGTGGCTGGTCCTGACCCTGCAGGGGTCCCACATAGATAGAGTCCACCATTAATTCACCACCGGGAAGCAGAGTAACAATGGCTATTGTAAGCCAGAAGAGGACTGGCCACCCCTCAGAGCCTGGTTCCTCTCTAAGTTTCTTCCTAGGTTCCTGCCTTTCTAGAAAGGTTTTCCTAGCCATCGTGCTTCTACATCTGCATTGCTTGCTGTTTGGGGTTTTAGGCTGGGTTTCTGTACAGCACTTTGTGACATTGGCTGATGTAAAATGGGCTTTATAAATACATTTGATTGATTTGATTGACTGAGTGTGAGTTGGATCAACTCTACTACACTCCTGCACCACCACTGATTTGCTAAAGTTTGCTAAAGTGGAGGCTATTGTTGAACGCACATTTGTGTCTCTGAGCTGGCTGCCTCACCTGTGCCAATGACACACACATCCGCCCTTAGTACTTTCCCACTCTTCAGAACCACCTCTTTCAACTGTGGAACATAAAAACAACATTGACAAAAACAGTGAGGCAACACACATTATATTACCAATAGATTACCCTCAGTTTTACTACTTCCGTTCCTGACTACAAAGTTCAGATATTTTTTGCAAAACCAGTATTGTCAAGTCTTTTTTACTGAGCCACAATCCAAATGGAGGCTGTAATTGGTAGTAATCTTGGCTGCTTGTCCTTTCTTTTTGTTGGCACACTGTGGTGCATCGGGGTCAGTCACACCCATTCATCAGCATTCAATGGCTGCATCCCCATTCTCCACCCTTCTCCCCAATTGTATCGTTGCACACTTCCCATCATGGATTTGTGTAATCATTCGCAGAGGGAGTTTCCACCATGGTGAAATCAATAACGGAAGTGTGCATGGTAGAGAATCTGGGCGAAGCCTAAAAGTGGGCTTGACTGGCCAGCAGAGAGAAGGAAGGAGAGAGCCATCTGTGCATGTTATGCTGTTTCTCTCACTTTCGGAATACCTGTCCATCATGGCCAAGCATCTCCGATACCTCGTTCAACATGTAGAACTTCACCCTGTTCGTCTCAAACAACTGAAAAGACAGTCAGACAAACAGGCAGACACAGGCAGACAGACAGGCAGACACGGTGAGAGAGAGAGAGAGTGAGAGAGAGAGAGAGAGAGAGAGAGAGAGAGAAAGAGAGAGAGAGAGAGAGAAAGATAGCACTGGGTTAAGGTTCAAAGGTCAAAACTACTTCTCAAAAAGTTGAGCTTTTTGTTAAGTTTAGCCTAAATTGTGTTCAGCTACAAATATACTTCTTTTTTTATTTTTTATCTCCCATATGCCTGTTATTAATGGCGATGGTTAATTGGCGGGTAGGCAGTAACGCTTCTTATGAATACTTTCTTAATAATGGATTATAAACACATTACGCATTACAAGGTATGACTGTATCGACAGTCTCCCTCTGCCTTATCTTAACAGCAGGGAACATGCAGTGTTACCATGCTGAGACCCTATCATGCTGAGATCCTACACACACACACGCACACACACACACGCACACACACACACACACACACACACACACACACACACACTATAATCTCCCCTGAAAAAACAGGACTCGTGGACAATATCTATCTGATTGTCTAAATAAGTGCATGAGCACCGATAAAAATATACTCCAAATATTCCCTTGTGGCGCCTGGTGAATTGAGCCCAATGAACATGATTCACATTTAAATGATACGTTTCTCTGAGTAGAAATGCAGATTAAGCTGTTCTAGAGGTAGTAGGGCTGACATAGAGCCTGATTTCTCAGGGGTGGGTCCCTACCTTCATTATGGCTTTCCCTACTTTCTCCCCCAGAGCTTTCCGGAAAGGGATTGCTTCTATCCCAATGATGGAGACAGAGTGGGCCTTGTCGGTGAGAGCAGCAGCCACCTCCATACCTAATGCAGAGAATACAGACGATTAGACATGCACACATTTACAGATAGTACTACTGTAATTGTAGCACATCTATCAAAACAAAGGTTCCAAACAACTGTTCAACAAAGTACAACTTAATGTAGTCTTCCTAAACCCTTTAAGGCTTATAGATCAACATTCCTTTGAAAAGGGAATATGTGACTGTTTTATCTACTGCATGCCTGTCATCTCTCTCACCAACAAATGATGTTCCCACAATCACAGCATTCTTGTTGTTGGCCAGCCTCGCTACGCTGTTAGCATCTTCAGGGGTTCGGAGGTGAAACACATTCCTAACGTCCTGGCCTTTGTAGTTCATCAGCTTGGGTCTTACAATAGACAAAATATGGGTATATCAGTGTCTACAGAACAATGAGTCACAACTGGTCATATCAACAAGAAGATAATTGAATTCCATTTATTTGCATTCAACCAAAGACAATTTACGGTTACTCCTCACTTGCTTCCTGTGGCAATGAAAAGCTTCCTGTATTCCATTCTAGAGTCGTCTTGAAAAGTCACAGCCCTCGTCTTGACGTCCACTGCCACAGCCTATTGACATCCAAACATCCCAGTTAGAAAGAGAACATATGGCCAGGGTGTCACCAAGGGAATCCATACCACTTCATTGCCGCTCTGAGACCAGTGCCCTACTGAACGTAGGGCACACTAACAAAAGTTTGCAACGGAAAAAACTAAAATGTTATTGGAAGAAGTTCGACCAGGTAGCAACTCCCTGTTCAATCTGTTTGAAAACTGCCCACTGAACACAGCCCAGATGTGGATTCAAACTTAGCCAATATAATCAGTGTTTCAGGTCTTACCTCCTTCTCCGTGAGCAACTCGATGTCATGGGCTTGGAGGAAGTCTATGGAGCGTAGCCGGAGCTGCTCTGCTGTGCTCTCTAAGGACTGGGGGGGAGATGGTTAGTTACACCGCACCACAGCACAGTACACCACAGGTTGGAGATTATGTGGTGAGGTTTGTTAAGTTGAAATGTTATTGGTGACATTCAGTGAAGAAATGACACTTTTACGATGCTAATGCAACATACATTTTTTCGGTTTCATTTTTAACATGATCACAATTTGAAACTCAAGGTCAGCAAACCATTTTCTCATAGATATCATGGCCAAATTTCTACATTGTCTGGGACAAATATTATCCCAAGATTACAGACTAAAGATGGGTTCAAGATGGGTTAATAATACTAGCAATAACACAATGGGAAGTATTTTGGAGCATGAAATGTCTGGGAAGAATTTTCAATCTGCTACGAAATACAGCAGGGCATAACTGGTAGTCCTTCATCAGCAATTTCAACACTGTTTGTATCCAGAAGAATAGTCAACTTAAAGAACCCTCATGGTCACTAAGTCCTTATGGAGATATTCCTTTTACCATCTCTGTGGTATGCTCTGGATCTCTGTACAAACCTTACTCAGTTTAGGCCTGTCATAGGGTGGGTGTTTGTCCATGGTGCACATGACAATGCGATCAGTGAAGCCTTCCTGTCGCAATGTCTCAGCGCACACCAGCCCTGCTGGACCTGGAGACACAAGACACTTGTTTAATGTCTACATAGGATCTTAGATCCTTGCTATCCAAACTGAATCCAAGCTCCCTTTACCATAACTATTGAGTGAAACAATAGTAGTGAATTGGAGCGTGGATTGAGTTTGGCATACCAGACAATGTTAGAGCGTTGTGACCATGAACAAAACACTTTGAGCATGTTAAAACTAAGAGCATACAGTTGAAACGTGTACTGTAGTACAAATACACTATGAACTAACATCCGTGTTGCTGCAATAGTTCTTGGGAGCTGCTGTCATCTATCCTTTTTTTGGAATACTCAGGACCTATACTGAACTGAAAATATACTGTATGGTTCAAGTCCTAGTCGATAGTTTGAACATAAATAAACAGACTTCTATTTAACAGCGGTGCATGCAGGAATGGAACTTAAGTATTTTGGGCACTGGCCAGCCGGGCTAGTAGACTGACAGTTTTTACTAGCCGGGTTGAAAATTTGTGTCATGCAATATTTGAAAAGGCAAAATGTCAGTTTCCGGTGTGCAAGTTGAACACATTTTCTTCTAGCCCGGTCTGAAAACTACTAACCACGGGCTAACGGGCTAGCTTAATTTCCATCCCTGAGTGTGTGAGTGTAAGGAGATGCTCAACGGCCAACTCACCTGATCCAACGATAAGGACCTGGCTGAAGCCAGTGCTGGAGTTAACTGCTGAACATCGGGCCATTGCTTTTGACCTCTTCTGTGACTGAAGATCCTGGAAGAAAGAAATGTTTGCCAGGCCACAGGTCATCAAAGAGGGATCAGTTGATTTGGCACAATGATCTATTCTAAATAGTCCCAGAGTGTCTTTACCTGTTTGTTAGCACGAATTATCACTTTGTCCTTTTCAACTCGAACCTGAAGCAAACAGACATGAGCGATGTGTACACGGTTTTGACGATGCTTAGAGAGAATGTGAAGGCAGGGAATGTGAATGGCATTGCGAACTGAACGAGGAAGGTCACCTGGAAGGTGGGCAGGCTGTCAAGCCCAGGAAATTCCTCAATGTCTCCTGTAACGATGTTGAAACAAGCTCCATGCCAGGGGCAACGCACGTGGCCTTTGGACAAAATACCTGCAACACACAACGATATACAGTACCAGTCAAATGTTTTGACACACCTACTCATTCAAGGATTTTTCCTTATTTTTTACTATTTTCTACATTGTAGAATAGTGAAGACATCAACAATATGAAATAACACGCAAGGAATCATGAAATAACCAAAAAAGTGTTAAACAAATCAAAATATATATTATATTTAAGACTCTTCAATGTAGCCACCCTTTGGTCTTGATGTCAGCTTTGCACACTCTTGTCATTCTCTCAACCAGCTTCATGAGGTAGTCACCTGGAATGCATTTCAATTAACAGGTACCGTGTTAAAAGTTAATTTGTGGAATTTCTTTCCTTCTTAATGCATTTGAGCCAATCAGTTGTGTAGTGACAAGGTAGGGGTGGTATACAGAAGATAGCCCTATTTGGTAAAAGACCAAGTCCATATTATGGCAAAAAGATCTCAAATAAGCAAAGAGAAACGACAGTCCATCCGTACTTTAAGACATGAAGGTCAACCTGGAAAAAAGTCAACCTGGAAAATGCGAAGAACTTTAAAGGTTTCTTCAAGTGCGGTCGCAAAAACCATCGAGCCAATCATGAAACTGGCTCACAAAGACCGCCACCGCTTTGTCAGACGATGAGTAGGTGAGTAGATGAACTCCGCATGTGTGGTTCCCACCGTGACGCATGGAGGAGGAGGTGTGATGGTGTGGGGGTACTTTGCTGGTGACACTGTATGTGATTTAATTAGAATTCAAGGCACATTTAACCAGCATGGCTACCACAGCATTCTGCAGCTATACTCCATCCCATCTGGTTTGTGCTTAGTGGAACTATTATTTGTTTTTGAACAGGACAATGACCCAACACACCTCCAGGTTGTGTAAGGGCTATTTGACCATGAAGGAAAGTGATGGAGTGCTGCATCAGATGACCTGGCCTTCACAATCACCTGACCTCAACCCAGTTGAGATGGTTTTGGATGAGTTGGACTGCAGAGTGAAGGAAAAGCAGCTAACATGTGCTCAGCATATGTGGGAACTCCTTCAAGACTGTTGGAAAAGCATTCCAGATGAAGCTGGTTGAGAGAATGCCAAGAGTGTGCAAAGCTGTCATCAAGGCAAAGGGAGGCTACTTTGAAGAATCTAAAATCTAAAATATATTTTGATTTGTTTAATACTTTTCTTGGTTACTACATGATTCCATATGTGTTATTTCATAGTTTTGATGTCTTCACTATTATGCTACATACAATAGAAAATAGAAAACTATAGAAAAACCCTTGAATGAGTAGGTGTGTCCAAACTTTTGACTGGTACTGTACATCCCATTGTATCACTCACCAATCCATCTCAGAACTTGATAAGACAGCAAAAATATGAATTTTCATACCAATATTCCACAAAAAAAGAAAACAATGCAGAACGGGACTCACCTTTGACCAGTGGTGCCCCATAATGCGGGCACTTGTGCCCCATTGCAGAAAACTCTCCATGTTCTTTAATGAGCAGCGCTCTGCCACTTCCCAAATCAACCTCTCTCATCCTAAACAGGAATAAGTGCACACACAGACACACACACACACGAACGCACGCACACACACAGGAAGGGACAAAAATTGTGAGGCAAGGGGAAATAATGACAGGTTCCAGCCATACAAATTTCAGTATTCAGACCCCTTGACTTTTTTCACATTTTGTTACGTTACAGCCTTATTCCAAAATGGATTAAATTGTTTGTTCTAATTAATCCACAATATCCCTTGATGACAAAGCAAAAACAGGTGTTTGAAATTGTTGCAAATTTATTAAAATAAAAAAATCTGAAATATCACATTTACATAAATAAATTCAGACCCATTTACTGAGTACTTTCTTAAAGCTCCTTTGGCAGAGATTACAGCCTCGAGTCTTTTTGGGTATGACACTACAAGCTTAGCACACTTGTATTTGGGGAGTTTCTCATGTTTTTCTCTACAGATCCTCTCAAGCTCTGTCAGGTTGGATGGGGAGGGTCGCTGCACAGCCATTTTCAGGTCTCTCCAGCTATTGTCAGGTCTCTCTCAGATAACTGAACTAAATGCCTACCGCCCCGTAGCACTCACTTCTGTCATCGTGAAGTGCTTTGAGAGACTAGTCAAGGATCATATCACCACTATCTTACCGGCCACCCAAGACCCACTTCAGTGTGCATACCGCCCCAACAGGTCCACAGACGATGCAATAGCTATCACACTGCACACTGCCCTATCCTATTTGGACAATAGGAATACCTATGTAAGAATGCTGTTCATTGACTACAGCTCAGCATTCAACACCATAGTACCCTCCAAGCTCATCATTAAGCTGGAGTCACTGGGTCACAACCCTGCCCTGTGCAATTGGGTCTTGGACTTTCTGACGGGCCGCCCCCAGGTGGTGAAGGTAGTAAACAACACCTCCACTTTGTTGACCCTCAACACTGGGGTCCCACAAGGGTGCATACTAAGCCCCCTCCTGTACTCCCTGTTCACCCATGACTGCGTGGCCATGCACGCCTCCAACTCAATCATCAAGTTTGCAGACGACACAACAGTAGTGAGCTTGATTACCAACAATGACGAGACAGCCTACAGGGAGGAGGTGAGGGCACTCGGAGTGTGGTGTTGAGAAAACAACCTCTAACTCAACGTCAACAAAACAAAGGAGATGATCGTGGACTTCAGGAAATAGCAGAGGGAGCACCCTCCTATCCATGTCGAAGGGACAGCAGTGGAGAAGGTGGAAAGTTTTAAGTTCCTCGGCGTACACATCACAGACAAACTGAAAAGGTCCACCCACACAGACAGTGTGGTGAAGAAGGCACAACAGCGCCCAAAACTCTGACTAACTTTTACAGATGCACAATCGAGAGCATCCTGTCGGGCAGTATCACAGCCTGGTACGGCAACTGCAACGCCCTCAACCGCAAGGCTCTCCAGAGGGTGGTGCGGTCTGCACAAGGAATCACCCAGGGCAACTACCTGCCCTCTATGACACCTATAGTACCCAATGTTACAGGAAGGCCAAAAAGATCATCAAGGACAACAACCACTCGAGTCACTGCCTGTGCCTGTTCACACCACTACCATCCAGAAGGTGAGGTCAGTGCAGGTGCATCAAAGCTGGTACCAAGAGACTGAGGAACAGCTTCTATCTCAAGGCCATCAGACAGCTAAACAGCAATCACTAACTCAGAGAGGCTGCTGCCTACATGGAGACCCAATCATTGGCCACTTGAATAATAAATGGATCACTCGTCACTTTAAATAATGGCACTTTAATAATGTTTACATATCTTACATTACACATATTATATGTATATACTGTATTCTATACCATCTATTGCACCTTGCCTATGCTGCTCGGCCATCGCTCATCCATATATTTATATGTACATATTCTCATTCACCCCTTTTAGATTTGTGTGTATTAGGTAGTTGTTGGGGAATTGTTAGATTACTTGTTAGATATTACTGCACTGTCAGAACTAGAAGCACAAGTATTTCGCTACACTCGCATTAACATCTGCTAACCATGTGTATGTGACCAATAAAATTTGATTTGATTTTGATTCGATTTCAGATGTTCGATTCGCCCCAGTTTTAGGTCATGAGCGCTCTGGAGTAGGTTTTCATCAAGGATCTCTCTGTACTTTCCTCCATTCAACTTTCCCTCAATCCTGACTAGTCTCCTAGTCCCTGCCACTGAAAATCATCCCCACAGCATGATGCTGCCACCACCATGCTTCACCATAGGGATGGTGCCAGGTTTCCTCCAGATGTGACACTTGTCATTCAGGCCAAAGAATTCCATCTTGGTTTCATGAGATCAGAGAATCTTGTTTCTCATGGTCTGATAGTCTTTAGGTGCCTTTTGGCAAACTCCAAGCAGGCTGTCATGTGCCTTTTAGTGAGGAGTGGCTTCCGTCTGGCCACTCTACCATGAAGGCCTGATTGATGGAGTGATGATGAGATGGTTGTCCTTCTGGAAGGTTCTCCCATCTCCACAGAGGAACTCTGGAGCTCTGTCAGATTGACCATCAGGTTCTTGTTCACCTCCCTGACCAAGGCCCTTCTCTCCCGATTGCTCAGTTTGGCTGGCAGGACAGATCTATGAAGAGTCATTGTGGTTCCAAACCTCTTCCATTTAAGAATGATGGAGGCCACTCTGTTCTTGGGGACCTTCAATGCTGCAGAAATGTTTTGGTACCCTTCCCCAGGTCTGTGCCTCAACACAATCCTGTCTCGGAGCTCTATGGACAATTCCTTCAACCTCATGGCTTGATTTTTGCTCTGATATGCACTGTCAACTATGGGACCTTACAGTATATAGACAGGTGTGCGCCTTTCCAAATCATGCCCAATCAATTGAATTTACCACTGGTGGACTCCAATCATGTTGTAGAAACATCTCAAGGATGATCAATAGAAACTGGATCCACCAAAACTGGATGAGCTCAATTTCGAGTCTCATAGCAAAGGGTCTGAATACTTATGTAAATAAGGTATTTCTGTTCATTTTTTTTATCTAAAAACCTGTTTTCGCATTTTCATTATGGGGTATTGTTTGTAGATTGATAAGGAAAAACATTTTGATCAATTTTAGAATAAAGCTGTAACGTAACAAAATGTGGAAAAAGTCAACGAGAGTGAATACTTTCCGAATGCACTGTACATTGTCTTTTGTTTGGCCTTACTGTCCATTTTCCAGGTCCTTGACATGACACACGGAGGCCTCCAGGTAATCACGGGGTTTGTAGAGCCTGAGGGGGGCGGCAGCGGCGGAGTCCTCATCGGAGCAGTGTTCCAGTGCTCCGTTGGGTCTGCAGTCAGAAAAGGGGCTCGCCTTTCCATTGGCGGACTTCACACCTGGATCCTTTTCTTTGCCCAGAAGGGTTAGCTCCACCTTCACCTCAACTGCAGGACACAGACCCCAGACCATTAGCAAAACTGCAGGACACAGACCACAGACCAGTAGCAATACTGCAGAACACAAACCACAGACCATTAGCAAAACTGCAGGACACAGACCACAGACCAGTAGCAATACTGCAGAACACAAACCACAGACCAGCAGCAATACTGCAGAACACAAACCACAGACCATTAGCAAAACTACAGGACACAGACCACAGTCCAGTAGCAATACTGCAGAACACAAACCACAGACCATTAGCAAAACTGCAGAATACAGACCACAGACCACTAGGAAAACACCACCCTTTTCAGGCTGATGTTTGCCCAGTAACTGACATTTAAAAAAAATTTATTCCCTTGTTTTTAGTTCACAACTTTTACCCATCATCCTCCTCAACTTTAAGTCACTAGCAGCCACTGATACTCATATAAATGTTTCCTTTGATTGCAGCGCTCAGCGTCAGACTCCCCACGGAGAAGAGTTCTGCATCGAATGGAACTGACATGACCATGAAAATACTTTATGAGATTTAAAAAAAAACATGGGGCAAATTTACTGTGGCAATCTTGAGAGCTTTATAGCATATATTTAGGATCACTACACCATGCATTTGATATTTGCTGAAATAACACACATACACAAGGACAGGCCTAAGTGGATGTTTGGGTTTATTTGTTGTGAGGCGCCCCCTGAGGCATTTGATGACATCTGATAAGTTGCCTCTGGTGTTTGTATTTCTGCATTTGAAGAGGTGGTTGTGCAACCCATTTTCACTGCAGCCAGATTTATCTCTTCGGCAGTAGAAATGTGCTGACCCTCCGGTTCCTACACGATAATCTGGCTGGAATTTTGACCTGCTGAGCGAGTCTTAATTAAAATCAATGGAAAATCATGAGAGTGACTGCAATCACAGGAGAGGAAAGGGGGAGAGGCATCCATCCCCAGACTCATATGGGATCTTCAACTAGGACCTTATGTAAGAGAATTCACATTGTGTATTCGATTTGTTATAGGGATATTTTAAATGTTGATATTCTCTTTTCTTTTGATTCTCAGATCATAAAATCACATCCACTGACCAGGGCAATTCTGAATCCATAAATTGATAGCTTACTCAACCATATGCTCCATGCTGAAGTCAGAATGTTGATTGATGTATAGTGAGCTCCAAGTATTGGGACAGTGACACATTTGTTGTTGTTTTGTCTCTAGTCTCCCTGTTTTAGGGGACCAAATACTAAACTTTTGACTACTTTAATACACATATAACTGAATTTGGCCAGGTCTTGGTAGATTTGCAGTGGTCTGATACTCCTTCCATTTCAATATTATCGCTTGCACAGTGCTCCTTGGGATGTTTAAAGCTTGGGAAATCTTTTTGTATCCAAATCCGGCTTTAAACTTCTTCACAACAGTATCTCGGACCTGCCTGGTGTGTTCCTTGTTCTTCATGATGCTCTCTGCGCTTTTAACGGACCTCTGAGACTATCACAGTGCAGGTGCATTTATACGGAGACTTGATTACACACAGGTGGATTGTATTTATCATCATTAGTCATTTAGGTCAACATTGGATCATTCAGAGATCCTCACTGAACTTCTGGAGAGAGTTTGCTGCACTGAAAGTAAAGGGGCTGAATAATTTTGCACGCCCAATTTTTCAGTTTTTGAATTGTTAAAAAAGTTTGAAATATCCAATAAATGTCTTTCCACTTCATGATTGTGTCCCACTTGTTGTTGATTCTTCACAAAAAAATACAGTTTTATATCTTTATGTTTGAAGCCTGAAATGTGGCAAAAGGTCGTAAAGTTCAAGGGGGCCGAATACTTTCGCAAGGCACTGTATAGTTTAAGTAATTACAATACTTTTTACATTGTACTTACAGGAATACTTACACAGTAATGATGGTGTGATATTGTATTCTACATTAAAAACATGTATTTATCTAACATTGTGTAAAAGTTTTTTTCTGGTTTAGTTTCTCAACTATACTGGTATTCATCACTGCTGTGTCCAAGGTTCCGTTCAGGGTCCCACTTGTTTCTTAAAGACTAATTAGACATTTTACAGTGAGTCTAAAGTTGCCCCTATAGAACTGGAGACAAGCTCCCTATCCCCTCCACTTTATTAATACTAGCTGCCAGTATGGTATTGCAGTGGTTGTTTTTGTGAAAATTATGTTTATTTTTTATTTATTTTTAAACTGCTCTCCATAAGAGCTAAAGCATTATTAAGTCAAAGCTTTAGGAGCAAGCAAAGATATAAAAAACGTAATGTGCTTGATTACAGCACCTACCACAGCCTTCAACAAGCTGACTGCATTGCAACAGTGATATGTTTGCTTTGAAACAGTTATACGTTGTGCCATACATTTAAAACTCAAATTTGACTATGTAATCCTCTTGAAGGCAATGCCATTGAGAGCATTAAAATTCCTCCTCCACAAATCGCCATGCTACAAAGGCAGTCAGGAGAGGGGTTTGTATGACCTATATACTGTATAGCTGGCGAACAAATGCCAATTATTCCAGGATTTGGAAAGGGGTAGGACAGACGGAAGGAGAACAGGAAGTAGGACGGAGGGAAGGAGAACAGAGGGTAGGACAGAGGGAAGGAGGACGGGGGTAGGACGGAGTGGAGGAGAATGGGGGTAGGACGTCGGGAAGGAGAACAGAGGGTAGGACGGAGGGAAGGAGAACAGAGGGTAGGACGGAGGGAAGGAGAACAGAGGGTAGGATGGAGGGAAGGAGAACAGGGGGTAGGACGGAGGGAAGGAGAACAGGGGTAGGACGGAGGGAAGGAGAACAGGGGTAGGACGGAGGGAAGGAGAACGGAGGGGTAGGACGGAGAGGAGGAGAACGGGGGTAGGAAGGAGGGAAGGAGAACAGGGGGTAGGAAGGAGGGAAGGAGAACAGGGGTAGGACGGAGGGAAGGAGAACAGGGGTAGGACGGAGGGAAGGAGAACGGAGGGGTAGGACGGAGAGGAGGAGAACGGGGGTAGGAAGGAGGGAAGGAGAACAGGGGTAGGACGGAGGGAAGGAGAACGGAGGGTAGGACAGAGGGAAGGAGGACGGGGGTAGGACGGAGAGGAGGAGAATGGGGGTAGGACGTAGGGAAGGAGAACAGAGGGTAGGACGGAGGGAAGGAGAACAGAGGGTAGGACGGAGGGAAGGAGAACAGAGGGTAGGACGGAGGGAAGGAGAACAGAGGGTAGGATGGAGGGAAGGAGAACAGGGGGTAGGACGGAGGGAAGGAGAACAGGGGTAGGACGGAGGGAAGGAGAACAGGGGTAGGACGGAGGGAAGGAGAACGGGGGTAGGAAGGAGGGAAGGAGAACGGGGGTAGGACGGAGGGAAGGAGAACAGAGGGTAGGACGGAGGGAAGGAGAACGGAGGGGTAGGACGGAGAGGAGGAGAACGGGGGTAGGAAGGAGGGAAGGAGAACAGGGGGTAGGAAGGAGGGAAGGAGAACAGGGGTAGGACGGAGGGAAGGAGAACAGGGGTAGGACGGAGGGAAGGAGAACGGAGGGGTAGGACGGAGAGGAGGAGAACGGGGTAGGAAGGAGGGAAGGAGAACAGGGGTAGGACGGAGGGAAGGAGAACAGAGGGTAGGACAGAGGGAAGGAGGACGGGGGTAGGACGGAGAGGAGGAGAACGGGGGGGGGGGTAGGATGGAGGGAAGGAAGGAGAACGGGGGGTAGGACGGAGAGGAGGAGAACAGGGGTAGGACGGAGAGGAGGAGAACGGGGGTAGGACGGAGAGTAGGAGAATGGGGGTAGGACGGAGGGAAGGAGAATGGGGGGTAGGACGGAGAGTAGGAGAACAGAGGCTAGGATGGAGGGAAGGAGAACGGGGGGTAGGACGGAGAGGAGGAGAACGGGGGTAGGACGGAGATGAGGAGGACGGGGGTAGGACGGAGAGAAGGAGAACAGTGGGTTGGTGGAGATAGTGTTCACCTGGCTTGCTTTTGGAGAGGCATCCTCCCATTATGGGCCCAGGGTAGATCCAGGAGGCCTGGCTGGAGGAAGCCCAGGGGAGGTGAGGAAGAGACGGGGTCAGATCCTGGGGTTGGGCTGCTGGGTCGGGAGGTAACCACGACAGTGTTGAAACGGGGGTATCAGTATGTGCAGGTGCAGATCCAGGTCAGCCATTGTAGACATCAGCTCTCCCACATCACCACCTGGGAGAAGGAAGAGTGAACAAAGCTGAGTGGCTGAAAAGCCCAGTGGAGGCTGGTCGAGGGAGAAATTGGGAGATTACAAAAGCCCAACCATCAAACAGCACCACTACACCAACCTGGACTTAACGTAGTAAATGTAAATTAGTATGATATGTTACGTTTCATATGGTATGCATTAATTTGTGGATGTCCATCTTTCATTTCATATGATATGTTACAAATTGCACTTCATACAATAAGTAATAAATTCCAACTCGTACAATATGTTACAAATTTGGCAAACCTATGATATGTTAGGAATTCCAATTTGTTGTCGGTGGCTAGGTGGCTAACGCTAACGTTAGCTAAATTTACCAATAAGCTAAAATGAACACACAACCTTTGGGTTACTAAACGTTCACGTTATAACCTCACCCATCCACCCCAACCAACCACCCTACTTTCGTTTTTGCCTTAAGTAACCTTCTGTCTTATGCAGCCATACCAAACGTGACATGTCATAATAATTTTACGTCTATTCTATGAGACCAGGCTGACTACACAGTTCTAAAAGTTTCTCACATGACTACTTGTGTTTTTTAGAGTTCCTCTGTATAGAGTGGTGTGTGTGTGGTGTGTTTGCATTTGTGAACCACTACCCATTTTAGTCATTGAAATACGTACAGTTTGTGAGTTTGCCTAAGGATACCAAATAGTTGATATCAACATTAGGAAAACTTTATATTTTCATATTTTTCCGAAGAAATTGAGATAATATCACGTGAAGATTAGCCACTTATATCAACCATGGCTTAGAAATGGTACAATGAACTACTATGCATTCATGATGCCAGTCATGATGCTGAGAAACATGGACAAAGTCCTGGAATGGCCACTGTGGTAGTTAAAGGGCTAGCCTAGCACTCATTAACACCCATTAGCATTCACAGCCCCATCCACAGTGCTCTCAATGGCATTTTTCAACTGCCGTTTGAAAAGGAGAGGGTGTGTAATTGTCCGTCAACCTGTAGAGAGGCCCTAACTTGGTTCTCTGAGGTGGTATAGAACTAAGCGGCTTCTAGTACTATTCCTGTGTGCTCTGCCCTCCAGCAACACTTGGCAACAATGTAAGGCTGAGAAAAGGTTGCCCCTTGTTTTCTACACTTGTCTTCAGTGTTGGGAAACCTACTTTGAAAATACAGTTTACAAAGCTACCAATTACTTCACACTGGAATAAGTTAAGCTACAGTAGAGCTACCTTTAAGAAATTATTGTTTACTAAACTAAACAACTATCATATCTAAATCAGAAATGTCATAGACTACAATTTCATGACCAGATCACTCTGGAGTCAGATGTTAACATAATGTGTAATTTAGCCTATTAAAAACTAAAATGATGTTTCAAGTGAGAATTATGCAGGTCTAATGCTGAAAAAGAATGTAAAATCTTGCCAATTTCACTCATATTTTATTTTAGCCAAAAAAGTAGTATGTATTTCTACTAGTTAGCTACACCACTACATGGTAAAAAAGTAATTAACTACTGAAAACACTACCTAGATTTGAATTGAGTTCAACTACCACCAAGCTACTTCAAAATGCAGTTAAATTACTAGTTGAACTACATGTAGTTCACTCCTCCCCAACACTTACTGTCTCTCTACTATGAATCTAATGAGTGCGTGTGTGTGTGTGTGTGTGTGTGTGTGTGTGTGTGTGTGTGTGTGTGTGTGTGTGTGTGTGTGTGTGTGTGTCCAAATTCCCTTGAAGAGAAGTGTTAATGTTAGTGTTAATCATGTTAATTGATAACATTTTCGACATACATTGTTACTTAATGTTACATACATACAGTGCCTTCAGAAAGTATTCACATCCCTTGACTTCTTCCACATTGTTGTTACTGCCTGAATTTAAAATTGATTAAGTTAAGATTTTGTGTCACTGGCCTACACACGATACCCCATAATGTAAAAGTGGAATTATGTTTTTAGACATTTTTACAAATGAATTAAATATGAAAAGCTGAAATGTCTTGAGTCAATAAGTATTCAACCCTTTGTTATAGCAAGCTTAAATAAGTTCAGGAGTAGACATGGGCTTCACAAGTTACATAATAAGTTGCATTGACTCATCCTGTGTGCAATAATAGTGGTTTTTAATGACTACCTCATCTCTGTAGCCTTCCTCAAGCTTCCCACAATAAATTGGGTGAATTTTAGCCCATTCCTCCTGACAGATCTGGTGTAACTGAGTCAGGTTTGTAGGCCTCATTGCTTGCACACGCTATTTCAGTTCTGCCCACAAATCTTCTATAGGATTGAGATCAGGGCTTTGTGATGGCCACTCCAATACCTTGACTTTGTTGTCCTTAAGCCATTTTGCCACAACTTTGGAAGTATGCTTGGGGTCATTGTCTATTTGGAAGACCCATTTGCAACCAAGCTTTAACTTCCTGACTGATGTCTTGAGATGTTGCGTCAATATATCCACAGAATTTTCCTTTCTCATGATGCCATCTATTTTGTGAAGTGCACCAGTCCCTGCTACAGCAAAGCACCCCCACAACATGATGCTGCCACCCCCGTGCTTCACGGTTGGGATGGTGTTCTTCGGCTTGCAAGCCTCCCCTTTTTCCTCCAAACATAACGATGGCCAAACAGCTCGATTTTTGTTTCATCTGACCAGAGGACATTTGTCCAAAAGGTACAATCTTTGTCCCCATGTGCAGTTGCAAACCGTAGTCTGGCTTTTTAATAGTGGTTTTGGAGCAGTGGCTTCTTCCTTGCTGAGCGGCCTATCAGGTTATGTTGACATAGGACTCGTTTTACTGTGGATATAGATACTTTTGTACCTGTTTCCTCCAGCATTTTTGCTGTTGTCCTGGGCAAGTCCTTTGCTGTTGTTCTGGGATTGATTTGCACTTTTCGCACCAAAGTAAGTTCATCTCTAGGAGACAGAACGTGTCTCCTTCCTGATCGGTATGACAGCTGTGTGGTCCCATGGTGTTTATATTTGTGTACTATTGTTTGTACAGATGAATGTGGTACCTTCAGGCGTTTGGAAATTGCTCCCAAGGATGAACCAGACTTGTGGAGGTCTCCAATTTATTTCTGAGGTCTTGGCTGATTTCTTTTGATTTTCCCATGGTGTCAAGCAGAGGCACTGAGTTTGAAGGTAGGCCTTGAAATACATCCACAGGTACACCTCCAATTGACTCAAATTATGTCAATTAGCCTGTCAGAAGCTTCTAAAGCCATGACATCATTTTCTGGAATTTACCAAGCTGTTTAAAGGCACAGTCAACTTAGTGTATGTTAACTTCTGACCCACTGGAATTGTGATGCAATGAATTATAAGTGAAATAATCTGTCTGTAAACAATTGTTGGAAAAATTCCTTGTGTCATGCACAAAGTAGATGTCCTAACCGACTTGCCAAAACTATAGTTTGTTAACAATACATTTGTGGCGTGGTTGAAAAACAAGTTTTAATGACTCCAAACTAAGTGTATGTAAACTTCTGTCTTCAACTGTAGATGGGTAAAAATAAAATAGCAGACATTGAAAATTCCTTTGAGCATGGTGAAGTTATGAATTACACTTTGGTAGATTATCAATACACCAAGTCACTACAAAGATACAGACATCCTTCCTAACAAGGCACTAAAGTAATACTGCAAAAAATGTGGCAAAGCAAATAACTTTTTTTCCTGAATACAAAATGGGCAAATCCATTACAATCCATTACTGAGTACCATTCTCTATATTTCCAAGCATAGCGGTGTCTCCATCATGTTAACACGTTATGGGTATGCTTGTAATCGCTAAGTACTGGGGAGGTTTTCAGGATAAAAGAAACGTTATAGAGCTAAGCACAGGCAAAATCTTGGAGGAAAACCTGGATCAGTCTGCTTTCCACCAGAGACTCGAGATGAATTCACCTTTCAGCAGGACAATAACCTAAAACACAGGCTAAAATCTACACTGAAGTTGCTTACCAAGAAGACAGTGAATGTTCCTGAGGGGCCAAGTTACAGTTTTGACAGTTCAGGCTGTAACACAACAAAATGTGTAATAAGTAAAGAGGTATGAATACTTTCTGAAGGCACTGTAAGTGTTGTTAACCATGAACAGCCTTTGCACCTTTAACTTTCACGTCACTGAATTTTGAATGTAGGCAGAGGCCCCATGAGTTTCAAAACCACTTTTGTTTTGCTGCCACACATGCCCACACACCCCTGCCAGAGCTTGTGATATTTCAACCCACTGTTGCAATACAGCTGTTGATATGAATATGAGAGCAGTACTACAGAAACAAACATTCACTGGATGACAGGTATATCACACAACGCAGTGGGATTCGTTAGCAATAGCAAGCCACACTTCGGGGTGCACTAAAAAAAGTACTTGATATTCAGAGCACATCTTAATGTCCTTGAAGTAAAAAAAAAAAAGAAGCTTGCACTTTTGAATGGAGAAGTGATTCAAGTTCCAGAGACCAAGTGAGACATGGAAAGATCTCTCTTTTGAAACATTTCACACAGTAAGAAATGTCTGTGTCATGTCATCGTTGTCATACTGCTACATCGAAAGTATATGAGTGTATATACTTCACAATAAAATCAATTCAAAAGGATCACAAAAACATTCAAGACATTTAAAGTTTTGCAGCATGGAATTACCAAGAGTCACTTTAGTCATCTTTTTAAAGGTAATATAGAACCGGAGCAAGCTAAATAACTGGGATAGCCTAGTTCTTTTGGGCTGAATGTGGGTATCTGTTTTTTCTCTACACGAACTGTGAAAATGTCATGGCAACCACTAATTATTTTCTAAACTAATTTTATAGCTTCACTAATCTCAATGACCCAACAACAACAAACACATTTCAAAATGCCATTTTGTCATGAGAAGGATGTTTCCCTATGAAGAAACCAATGAAGGTTTAAACACTTCATGAAGACGGAAGTGCACTCTATATTCTCACATCAATAATTACAATACAAATTAAAATTGAATGAACGTTTTGTATTTTGTACTAACCCAAAGTCAGGTTAAGCAGATTTGGTCCTCAACATATGACGCAGATTCCATTCGCTCACCGTTGGGCCTGTCCCCAAGCAGTGCTAATAATCCTTCCTGCAAACAAGCTGTCAGTTTCACTCACTTTTCTCCACAAATGTAATACGTTTTACTGGAATGTAGCAGGGAATTAGCCATTGTGGCACAACCCTTAGGTAGTTTCCCCCCACACACCCACCCCAAGAATGGATCTGTGTGAAACCAATGTTAAATTCCGAGGACCAGAATCAATTCCGATAGTGTCACGCCCTGGCCATAGAGAGGCCTTTTATTCTCTATTTTGGTTAGGCCAGGGTGTGACTAGGTTGGGCATTCTAGTTTCTTTATTTCTATGTTTTCTATTTCTTTGTGTTTGGCCGGGTGTGGTTCTCAATCAGAGGCAGCTGTCTATCGTTAGCCACATCCATCACTCAGAAAAGGATCTTTACTTTTCTTTGAACAGCCCAGGTAAACACACTGTGTTTCTAAACAGACTACTGATACACTATCAGGTATCAAGGTAAGACCCAGATGCAGACCGTGTCGAAGTAACAATGCTTATTACAGCAACAGAGGCAAAGGTACAGGACAGCAGGCAGGCTCAGGGTCAGGTCAAGCAGAGGTCGGTAACCCAGAGGTGGGGCAAAGGTACAGGACAGCAGGCAGGCTCAGGGTCAGGTCAAGCAGAGGTCGGCAACCCAGAGGTGGGGCAAAGGTACAGGACAGCAGGCAGGCTCAGGGTCAGGTCAAGCAGAGGTCGGTAACCCAGAGGTGGGGCAAAGGTACAGGACAGCAGGCAGGCTCAGGGTCAGGTCAAGCAGAGGTCGGTAACCCAGAGGTGGGGCAAAGGTACAGGACAGCAGGCAGGCTCAGGGTCAGGTCAAGCAGAGGTCGGCAACCCAGAGGTGGGGCAAAGGTACAGGATGGCAGGCAGGCTCAGGGTCAGGCAGAGTGGTCAGGCGGGTGGGTACAGGGTCAGGACTGGCAATGGTCAAAACCAGGAGGATGAGAAAAGAGAGACTGGGGAAAAGCAGGAGCTGACACAAAAACGCTGGTTGGCTTGACAAACAAGACGAACTGGCAACAGACAAACAGAGAACACAGGTATAAATACAGTGGCTTGCGAAAGTATTCACCCCCTTGGCATTTTTCCTATTTTGTTGCCTTACAACCTGGAATTAAAATAGATTTTTGCGGGGTTTGTATCATTTGATTTGCACAGCATGCCTACCACTTTGAAGATGCAAAATATGTCTTATTGTGAAACAAACAAGAAATAAGACAAAAAAAACAGAAAACTTGAGCGTGCATAACTGTTCACTCCCCCAAAGTCAATACGTTGTAGAGCCACCTTTTGCAGCAATTACAGCTGCAAGTCTCTTGGGGTATGTTAAGCTTGGCACATCTAGCCACTCTGAGTTTTGCCCATTCTTCGAGGCCAAACTGCTCCAGCTCCTTCAAGTTGGATGGGTTCCGCTGGTTTACAGCAATCTTTAAGTCATACCACAGATTCTCAATTGGATTGAGGTCTGGGCTTTGACTAGGCCGTTCCAAGACATTCAAATGTTTCCCCTTAAACCACTTGAGTGTTGCTTTAGCAGTATGCTTAGGGTCATTGTCCTGTTGGAAGGTGAACCTCCGACCCAGTCTCAAATCTCTGGAAGACTGAAGCAGGTTTCCCTCAAGAATTTCCCTGTATTTAGCACCATCCATCATTACTTCAATTCTGACCAGTTTCCCAGATCTTGCCGATGATAAACATCCCCTCAACATGATGCTGCCACCACCATGCTTCACTGTGGGGATGATGTTCTTGGGGTGATGAGAGGTGTTGGGTTTGCACCAGACATAGCGTTTTCTTTGTTGGCCAAAAAGCTACATTTGAGTCTCATCTGACCAAAGTACCTTCTTCCATATGTTTGGGGAGTCTCCCACATGCCTTTTGGCAAACATCAAATGTGTTTGCTTATTTTTTTCTTTAAGCAATGGCTTTTTTCTGGTCACTCTTCCGTAAAGCCCAGCTCTGTGGAGTGTATGGCTTAAAGTAGTCCTATGGATAGATACTCCAATCTCCACTGTGGAGCATTGCAGCTCCTTCAGGGGCATCTTTGGTCTCTTTGTGCATCTCTGATTAATGCCCTCCTTGCCTGGTCCGTGAGTTTGGTGGGCGGCCCTCTCTTGGCAGGTTTGTTGTGGTGCCATATTCTTTCCATTTATTTATAATGGATTTAATGGTGCTCCATGGGATGTTCAAAGTCTCTGATATTTTTTTATAACCCAACCCTGATCTGTACTTCTCCACAACTTTGTCCCTGACATGTTTGAAGCGCTCCTTGGTCTTCATGGTGCCCTTGCTTGGTAGTGCCTCTTGCTTAGTGGTTTTGCAGACTCTAGGGCCTTTCAGAACAGATGTTTATATACTGAGATCATGTGACAGATCATGTGACACTTAGATTGCACACAGGTGTACTTTATTTAACTAATTATGTGACTTCTGAAGGTAATTGGTTGCACCAATTACTTGCTTCATAGCAAAGGGGGTGAATACATATGCACGCACCACTTTCCGTTTTTTCCCTTCACCAATTTGGACTACTTTGTGTATGTCCATAACATGAAATCCAAATAAAAATCCATTTAAATGACAGGTTGTAATGCAACAAAAACGCCAAGGGAGATTAATACTTTTGCAAGGCACTGTGCACAGGGGATAATGGGGCAGATGGGCTACACCTGGAGGGGGGTGGAGACAATCACAAAGACAGGTGAAACAGATCAGGGTGTGACAATACACAAACAGAAACTTCAGGCCAGGCAATAGATGACCCTTATCCCTACAGAGACAACAACACGCTAACAAACTCCTCACTGCCTCAGGCATTCAGTGATATCATGGGCCAGTAGTTTCAGTAAATATGTATCAGAAATTATTGTGGTTCCTCAAGCATGTGGCTCAAGCAACCATTAGGGTTAAATTTTCACCGTAATCTGGTAAACCTTGAAAGTAGATGCGGTCAGATCTTCACCAGTAATGCTATGCAAGAGTGTATGTTTTCTGTCTGTAAGCATGTGGTTTCTCTATGCTGTACATGAACCAACATGATAATTTGTCCCTCGAGCATAGGTAACTGGTTATTTACATTTATAAACTGGGTGGTTTGCGCCTTGAATGCTGATTGGCTGTAAGCCGTGGTATAGCAGACCATATACCATGGGTATGACAAAACATTTATTTTTCCTGCTCTAATTACGTTGGTCACCAGTTTATAATAGCAATAAGGCACCTCGGGAGTTTGTGGTATATGGCCAATATACCACGGCTAAGGGCTGTATCGCTAAGGGCTCCGCCGTGCGTCGTGCTTAAGAACAGCCCTTTGCCATGGTATATTGGTCATATATCACACCCCTCTTGCCTTATTGCTTAACTAACATCTCAGTTGGTTATTTAACATCTCATGCACCTAACACCTGTTCCACAGGTAAATCAGGCCGCTCGATTACATCCACGGCTGATAAGGACCGAGGACAAAGTAACACCCCACAAGACAAAGTAGCACAACACCTATCCCCCATTACTGCAGATTTGTGAATTACAAGATAAACTTGATCGTCCCAAGATTGTGTTAACCACCACTTGAACAACAACCTTTTTCGTCCGAGACATTTAACAGCTGCATTTACCATGTTTGTCCTGAGCCTAATCAAGCCTGTGGAGTTAACCTCATTTTGAATGTTCTTGTTATGTTAGAAAACCTGCAATGCTGATCAAATACTTAGCTTGTTGTTCAGCTTTAATTGCTATAAAAACAAGCCCTGGAAAGCTGATGAAATAATAACAATCGTTTGAATTATTAAGGGGTGGAAAGAAGTTTTGTTAACTCATCCTATACTTGTATTTGTGGCCAAAGCACAAATTGGTGGACAAAAAAAAAAGAAAAAAAATCCCACCTCAAACTTGCATCTCAAACAGAATATTTAAAAAATGCTTGCTATTTCCTAATAGAACATGATGTCATTTTGACTCATTGGCTGAGCCGGTCTACTCAGTTGAATCTTTTTAATGACAGGTATACACCCACACCAGTCTGTGGTTGGGGTATGCTCACATCATTCCAAGACAGAAAATATGCTTTTAATTACAATTTCTTTGGAAGGAAAACTATTGAACTCATATTGTTGTTAAATATAGGTCCACTTTCATAGAAATCTGGAAACACTGGACAGTTATTTATATTACTTTTTTGGTTATTTCCAGAGGCTACCAGTTTTACACTGTGAATGTATTATAAATTCCCCAATACTAGGCTCTAGAAACATGTGAAACAATCATCATACATTGTGACTAAGTGCATTCCCCCGTTTGTCTTGTACTTGCTTGCTTGTTTAAGTTTGTTTGTCTATAAGGTACATGTAAGGTAAGATCAAAATCTAACATTGTTTTTTAAAAGTTGTTTCGCCACTGTAAAATGTATTCATGCATCCTTCACAAAGACAAATTTCAGCCTTGCTGAAGAAACCCCAGGTCATCACCGATCCTCCACCAAATCTCACAGTGGGTGCAAGACCTGGGGAGGCCTACAAGCCACAGTGTCTTGCACCCACTGTGAAATTTGGTGGAAGATCGGTGAAGATCTGGGGGTGCTTCAGCAAGGCTGGAATCGGGCAGATTTATTTTTGTGAAGGACGCATGAATCAAGCCACGTACAAGGTTGTCCTGGAAGAAAACTTGCTTCCTTCTGCTCTGACAATGTTCCCCAACTCTGATGATTGGTTTTTCCAGAAGGACAATGCTCCATGCCACACAGCCAGGTCAAGCAAGGTGTGGATGGAGGACCACCAGATCAAGACCCTGTCATGGCCAGCCCAATCTCCAGACCTGAACCACATTGAAAACCTCTGGAATGTGATCAAGAGGAAGATGGGTGGTCACAAGTCTTCAAACAAAGCTAAGCTGCATGAATTCTTGCCCCAGGAGTGGCATAAAGTCACCCAACATCAATGTGAAAGACTGGTGGAGAGCATGCCAAGACACATTAAAGCTGTGATTGAAAATCAGGGTTATTCCACCAAATATTGATTTCTGAACTCTTCCTACTGTAAGTTAAAACATTAGTATTGTGTTGTTTAAAAATGAATACAACAATGAATACAACACTGCATTTTTTTTGTAGGTTATTTTGTATTTGTATTTATTATGGATCCCAGGAAGAGTAACTGTTACCTTGGCAGCAGTTACTCTTCCTGGGGTCCAGACACATTAAAGCACATCACAAAATACACACAATTTTTTAAAATAAAACAGTACATCATAAAACATCATTACACCACTACATATCTACAACACAAATGAACACAGAGTGTTCAAAACATTAGGAAGACTGCTCTTTCCATGACATTAACTGACCAGGTGGATCCAGGTGAAAGCTATGATCCCTTATTGACATCACCTGTTAAATCAACTTCAGTAAAGGTAAATGAAGGGGAGGAGACAGGTTAAAGAAGGATTTTTAAGCCTTGAGATAATTGAGATATGGATTGTGTATGTGTGCCATTCAGAGGATGTGCCTTTGAATCGGGTACGGTAGTAGGTGCCAGGCGCACTGGTTTGAGTGTGTCAAGAACTGCAACGCTGCTGTTTTTTTTTTCACTTGACACAACTGTGGGAAGCATTGGAGTCAACATGGGCCAGCATCCCTGTGGAATGCTTTCGGCAACTTGTAGAGTCCATGCCCCCGTCTGATTAGGGCTGTTCTGAGGGTAAAAAGGGGTGCAACTCAATATTATGACGGTGTTCCTCATGTTTTATAGACTCAGTGTATAATACCACCATACAACAATATTAAAATGTACGTGTGTGTAGAGTGCATGTGCTAGTGTGTGTGTGTGACTATGCACGTGTGTGTGGGTGCCTGTGTGTGTGTCTCTTCACAGTCAGCATTGTTCCATAGTAGTACTGTGTGTTCCGTGTAGCTCTGTGCAGTACCAGGAGTTACCAGGAGTCTGTTCTGGACATGGGGACTGTGAACAAACCCCTGGTTGTGAAGAGACCCCTGGTCGTTGAACTTGTTGTGGAATTCAGAGGCTAACCATTCGTACACTTGATGGGATAAGGCAGGGATAACACGTGATACCACACAAGTTCTAGCGGCCTACAATTAGTTGTGTTAACCATGTAATGCCACTCCAAACATGAAACATGATCTGAATTTACTGAAATGAAACATAGAGCCTGATTAGGACATTTGAAGTTTACAGATATATGACAAATAATGGAGAATTAAAGAGATGTTACGCTGAATAGCAGGCATTGGCGCTATCGAGATATAGTGTCAGGGCGTTTTGGTGCTGCTTTCAGCGTTTGCCTCCCAATTAGGCAAAGGGAATTGTGAGGTCATGGAAAACCAGAATAGCCTTTTACAGAGGGGTGTCCACTCCTGCAGGGGACCAATGTTTCCATGGTCAGAAATAACGAATAAAACAACCAATTTCCGAGGAGTGCGCACGCGTGCGTACACACAAACACACACAAAAACACACACAAAGCTAAACAAATCAATTATATCACAACTCATACACAAATGTATAGGAGCAATCTCCCTTAGTGGACCAGTCATTGTTTTGAGGTCAGAAAATCTCTCAATTACCTCCTCTACCTAATATGGCTGTTTATTTTGATTGCTGTAATTTACTGTACATTTGCCACTGTGTAAGAATTTGCTTGTTTGTGAAGTGCCTTGTGTCCATTGGTGTACTGTTTGTCAGAGTATTGAGTATATGTCACTTCCTGACCATAGAAAACCTGTATTTTCTATGGTGGAGTAGGTCAGGGCGTGACTAGGCGTTTTTGTCCTAGTTTATATTTTCTATGCGGGGTTCTAGGTTTGATTTTCTATGTTGGTGATTTGTATGATTCCCAATTAGAGGCAGCTGGTTATCGTTGTCTCTAATTGGGGATCATACTTAAGTAGAATGTTTTCCACCTGTGGGTTATGGGATATTGTTTTTGTGTGGTGCATGTGAGTACTGCATTTTCTTCACATTTCGTTTGTTCATTTTTTAAATATTTTTGTTTTTGTTTTTTTGCTTTGAGTTTCACATAGAAATAAAAGATGTGGAACCCAGATCACTCTGAGCTTTGGTCCACTCATTATTACGAACATCGTGACAGTATATTACTGCACCACATTGCTCCCAGAACCGAGTTACTTCCTTGGCTCTATAATGCTGAATGGCCATAGTGCTGTACCAGATACAGACCACAGAAAGTAGTAAAGTCTAATGATATGCTGAGCATCACATTAAGATATCATATCAGCAGAAACAAGCACAATCATAAAATCAGCCCTTGGCCTACCGACTGTAAAAGAGGAAAAGGGTCTTACCCAACAAGCTAGTGTGGAGCAGGTGCACCGCTGAGTGCTTGTCTGTCAAACGCCCCAGTGTTCAGCCTTTCCTGTGGAGCACGTTAGAATACTATCACACCCAGTCTTCCAAGAATCCTGTCCCTCCCCCAGGATCGTCTCTCTCTTCTAGAGTATTCCCACTCCGTATCTACTGTTCAGCTCTCCTCCTGTCTCTTCCTCTCCCTCCGACGCAGCAGTAGCGGCCGGGGCTCTGGTGGGTGTGTTATCCCTGGGAAAAACCTCTCGAGCAGCACACGGATTGGGGTGATTGTGGAAGCTGCTCTCTCTCACTGACGGAGCCGGCAAATGCAGCACCAGGGGCCTCTGCCTGTTTCTTAGCTGTATGCAGTATTGACAGAGTTGCTGGGTGGATGCTAACACAGCAGGAATTCTCACAGTGCTCGGCTCTCCTCCCTCCATCTCTCTCTCAACTTCACTCCACCACTCTCCTCCCCTCTCTACTCCCTCTCTCACTCTTTCTCTCTCTCTCTCACACACGTGCGCATACACACACATGTACACACACATGCACGCACACAGACACACAGACACACAGACACACACACACACACACACACACACACACACACACACACACACACACACACACACACACACACACACACACAGTCCCCCTCCTGGTCAGATCCTTTCAGCCTTGCCTTCAGATGCCAAAGGCCTGACTGGCCAGTTAAATCTGATCAAAGATTGGCTGCGAGCCCCCCTGTACTGCCTGGACTGCCGGCTTTCTTTGATTGTCTGCCTGCTTGCCTGCCTGCTTAATGCATGCATGTGTGCTCTACTGTATGCCTGCTTGCCTGTTTGTGTGGAGGATTGTCTGCCTACTGTAAATGTCTATTTTACTGACTACTGGCTGGCTTGACTGCCTAGTGGGCAAAACGAATTGCAATGACGTTCTTAAGTAACATTATGGTCCAGTTGTATATTGGCTGTTAAAGGAAGTGACCAGAAGAACTGGTTGTAATGGTTGAACAGATTGTAACCTGGTTATCTGACCAGTTAATAACCAAAATATGACATCTTACTAAGATGTTAGGGTAAAATATATCTTTACCTGGTTGTAATCTGTTTTCTGATGTCTCCACCAATAGAAAAACTGTTTACAACCAGAAGATGACAGGATCATGACTTCCCATACTAAATCTAGACAGCTGGGTGTCTATCTACATTGGTCAAAATTCAATATATCCCCTTTGCTTGGTGGATGGAATGGGAACAGGACTGAATAGATGTCCTTGACTTCATTCATTTGGGGGATGGGGCATAGGTGTGCTGGTTGCTCTGGTGTGGATTAAATTATGTATTGACTGTCAAATCCCCTCTGTAACTTCTGACAATGGCCATACAGTACCTCATATCATATTCACTGGAAAGGAATTGATTTCATGGTAATACTGCACCAAGATACAGATGGGTCATTCTTGAATTGCGGTCCCTCAGCTTCGCAACCATGAAAAATACATTTAAATGACAAATAGTTACACATCATACATGGTTTTGTTTATATTGAACTGTTTATCACTAATACAACCTAATGCAAGTCCTTTAAACAGCAAAACGTTATCTTTATGCATTGTTTAAAGTACTAGGGGAAAGAAAATCTACCAGTAGTGATGAGTTGTGGTGACATGTTTTGTGGATTTAGAGATATTTATCTATTCTTTTAAATGCTAGAAAGTTTTTCATATATAGATCAATAGAAAAAAAGAAGTCTATTAAAATACCTATGTTATAAGAATGCAAAAAAATATTTATAGTAATTAAGCTGTTATATTAGCTGATTTAGAATGGGAAGATACCCAAATACAATTAAATACACATCTAGAAAATTGTACTTGTTTAATTGCTTAATACCATGCCCAAATGTTAGAGCAATTACACGAACAACCTAGATGTATCTATTTCAGGGTATAGATTGTGTATTTCATGACATGAAAATGTTTTCTGAATAATTTGGAATAAGTGAAGCACAGGAGGCTGGTGGCATCTTATTTGGGGAGAACGGGCTCGTGGTAATGGCTGGAGTGGAATAAATGGAATGGTATCAAATACATCAACCATTATTATGAGCTGTCCTCCCCTCAGCAGCCTCCACTGAAGTGGCATAATATGCAATTTGCCATATTGACATTAGTTCTTACAATTCCTACGGACCCAGAGGAGAAACCTGAACCATAACATTGCAAATTAAATGTTTTGCTTTGGGTGTAATGCTCAACCAATGCAAAAAAGCATAATTTGAGCTCGCTTGTCTTGCTGCTCTGCTCACAAGACCCTCTGCTGGTCACACAGGGAAAGAACAGCACCACTGTTTCTGTGTGTGTGTGTGTGTGTGTGTGTGTGTGTGTGTGTGTGTGTGTGTGTGTGTGTGTGTGTGTGTGTGTGTGTGAAATGTGTTTGTATACATGTGTGTCTGTGTTATTGTTACTATAAGGGCGGCAAGATTACTTATCGTCTCTCTCCAAGGGCAGGGGGAGGGTCACAACATGACATCACTGATACATCACTCAGTTGAATTTAATTACAGTAGTAGTCCAATCCCCCCAGGGACAGCCAGCCACGCACACGCACTCCAAAAACCCTGATTAAAGGAGTGTGCCACATGGGTGCCTCATTTATGTGCTATGATCTCCAAATGTTAATGTCAGATGCTTTAAGTGTAGGCTTAACCCCTTTACTACTCTCTGGGCAATACTACACTGTGTAAATACTAAATATCTGATTTCACTGACATTGGCGCAGAGAGTGACTCATTTTACCTTACTCTTATTGGTGATACATGTGATTGTTTGGCTGTCTCCCTTTTACATTTACAGTAGGCTACAGTCTTTCATCAAACAAACGTCTATTTGGGTCTCACTCCTTGTACAACATACAGTAGCGTCCCTGAGCCAAAATGTGCATTAAGATCTCAGGCATTAAGATCTCAGATCTCAGAAGAGGCGGGGCTTTGAAATGCATCTCTCTCTCACCAGTGGAGGCTGCTGAGGGGAGGACGGCTCATAATAATGGCTGGAACGGAGCAAATGGAATGGCACCCAACCATGTGTTGGATGTATTTGATACCATTCCACTAATTCTGCTCAATGTCTGTATTTTTTTTTACCCATCTACCTTCTTTGCGAGGCATTGGATAACCTCCCTTGTCTTTGTGATTGAATCTGTGTTTGTAGGCCAGCAACCAACAAATCTCAATTTAATTCATTTTAAATTCAGGCTGTGACACAACAAAATGATGAAAAATTCAAGAGGTGTGAATACTTTCTGAAGGCTCTGTATGTTGATGTTGGGGTGTGGAGATGATGAAGTTGAAATATTTTGAACTTTACCTTTAAAGGGGATTTTACAACACGTAACAATAAATTGTCCCTTACCCTGAAAGCAGTCTTTGGGCACAGACAAACTGTAATCCATGGTTTGGTTTACAAACTTCAGCTAAATTTAGACACTGATGGCTAAAATCACTGAGAGTGGTAAAGACATGCGTACCTATTAAAATGTTTATGGCCAAATCAACTCAAATCAACTAAATGATTTAGCTTGATGTTATTTCAAGGTGAAATGACAACAAAACAAATTACAAAGGTAGTGCATGCCCCTACCACTCTCATTGATTTTTAACTAGTTTACAGTGGCTGTAAAGAACCAAACCATGGATTACAGTTTTCCCTGACCCAAAGACTACTTCCAGGATGAGTTACCATCTAACATTAAATTGTAAAAAAAAACAGAACTCATCCTTTAAAATTGCCCCCTGTGCTCCACTAAAGGAAGCAACTGCAGAGTTGGCATTACAAAACAAGTAGCTCCACTTATATCTTGGCATATTGTGGCAAACTATCCCTTTACGAGCTTTAGTGATTGTGGAAAATCACAGTGATCTTTTCCTTTCTCTTAACATACAATTCATAATTGAAAGGAATTGTATTATCTTCACCAGTAGGAATACCTTCACAGTGCGACAGAGACGACCCATTCAAATCAAATCAAATCAAATGTATTTATATAGCCCTTCGTACATCAGCTGATATCTCAAAGTGCTGTACAGAAACCCAGCCTAAAACCCCAAACAGCAAGCAATGCAGGTGTAGAAGCACGATGCATATCAAGAGACAAGACATACTGTGCAGGAACAAAGTAGGCACTCAAATTACAATGACCAGAGTCTCATGTAATTAATAAAAGAGAGGCTGCAAACAAGATACAGACAAAAGGTTTTCATTGCACTTTTCCATCGGAAATACAGCACTTTATCCATGTTCAACAACATTGAAATATGCAAATATATCTTTCAAACATTTCAAATGTGACCTTCCATATCTCAAAATAAACCCAGGCAGTTGCAGTCTGAATTCAACTTTATCATTCTCCTTCAAACTAGGCATTCTTAGCTACCACCATTCATTAAGTGAAAATGAGACTATAAAACCTCTGTCTTTAAGTAGTACTGACTCCTTGGCTTCTCCTGGGGGGTGTTTGGGAGGCTGGCCACTTGCTGCTGCCTGTCATGATCCGCCATGCACACAGACACAAAGAAAAGAGAGCCTCCAATGACCAGGAAGAGACCCGCAAACCAGCCGGAGAACATGGCCTCGCCATACTCCCAGCGTGGAACGACGTCAGGCAGGTTCTCGTCCCAGAACTCCACCAGGGTCACGTAGGCCACCAGGGAGACGGGGGCCAGTGTTGTGAGCCCCGACACCCAGGACAGCACCCCACTGACAATGAGGAGGCCCCTCTTTAACCCTTGCTGCCTCCCAGAGCCCAGTTCCACCCCCTCCAGGCCCGGGAAGGCCACCACCACGGCTAGGGCCCCAGTACCCACAGACACCAGCATGAGCACCCGGGAAGCCAGCAAGTCCATGGGCAGGGCCATGAGGGATTCAAAGGCTTTACATTGCATCCCAACCTCCTCGGCAAAGATGCAGATGTGCCACAGGCCTGAGTACCAGTTCTCCACTTCGTTCAGCTCTGAGTTCAAGGTCTTCCACAGGGGAATGAAGGTGGTGACCAGAGTAGTGACCAGACCCCCGAATATCACAAAGAGCGCAGTCCTCTCCATGATTTTGGCAGTCAGGAGCACCATCTTCAGTGTCAGTCGTCGTTGCTTACACTCCTCGCACTCTTTCTGCTCCTTTCTCTGTCCCTCTCTCTGTCCTGGCTGAAGAACAGCTAGTGAGTGACTGGGAAGCCCGTCCCCCTCTCCTGTGGTAGCACTTGGACCGACCCAGCCAGCCTGCCTCATCCAGCTTTATAATATAATGCATAACTGGGAGATAATCCCAGGTCCTGAGGCATTACAAAAGACATATTGTTTTGTTGTAGTGTTAAATATCATTGTAGGGAACAATGGGCTCTGTTTTGAGATGAAACCAGATATGTAAACCAGATATGTCTAGTGGGATCCTGGGACTGAGTGTGGTAACAGAGAAACATGAGCAAGTTGGTCATGGGGGAACAAACAAAAAGAGGAAGGGCCAAAAACTCTCCAGTGGCCTGATTCTATGGACTCTTTGATTGGCCACGGCTAATTATTTCAAGAGAAACCATGTGCTGATGTTATTGATAAGAGCTTATGAGATTAGCTCTTCGTGTGAGTGAAGTATTTTTTTTTTCTAAAGAAATCTATAGAAAATCAGTTGATTTGCCAAATGTCTCAAGTGTTAAGACTAGGAATAGTGCTCATAGCAATACTACATACAAAAGACCCCAACACTTGGTGAGGTATTCATTGAGGTCTGGGTTTGTAGCTGGCAGGGAACATTAAATCCTATCTGGCCATTCAGCCCTCGAGTCTTTAATTCGTTCACTTCAGGGAAGCATCTTCTTTTAAATGTTACATAAAATCAAATGGAATCAGATGAAAGGAGTCAACATTCCACTGCAAAATCAAAGTTTATCAATTGTTTTCCGACGTGAACATTTGAATTAAGTACACATCCCAGGTAATCTGTTTTGTAGACCCAGCTATACGCTGACAATCCAAAATGAATGGTAAGCTTGACTACCGGTAAACAGAAATATCAAAATATCTTTCATTAATCATTCAGTATGTAATAAATAAATATTAAAAAGGAAAAACCTATAAGGTATAAGGTCTGATAAACTTGCTTAAATGGAAGGATTTCGCCCCCTCTATTGAAAGGTGCATTGTGCAAGCTTATCTCTCACATATCAGTGGAACCTGAAACTGCTAATTTGTAGAGACAAAGGTCAAGGATTAACCTGCGTAGACTTGGACTTCTCCTTCAGCTTTGATTCCCCCTGGCCACCTGCTGGTACAGCAGATGACATGTGCTCCATTTCCCTCAAGTGGTCCACTGATTCAACATCATCTGCTGAATTTGAAAAAGTAAAATACTTTCACGTTTCTAATGCCAGCTTGCTGCAGCCCAACGACTGAAGGCAGTGTCGGTTGCACACTACTGGAAGACGGTGTGTCAGAGAGAATGAGATCCATTGTACTGTAATCAGGTCACTCAGTCTCTTTTCTACTATTATGTTTCAGGTAAGGGACGGGTGGACAAAGCACACAGCAGGAGAAAGCACAGCACAATGCGGAGTGTCTGTATACAGCCCTTAGCCTTGGTATATTGGCCATATATCACAAGCCCACCGAGGTGCCTTATTGCTATTATGAACTGGTTACCAACGTAGTAGTCAATCAAACTGTATCAGGATGTTTTTCTTCTTTAAAAAGTGGTCTACCTTCAGTGTTGCTTAATGTGGTTTTGGGAGCCTTTTCTATAAGCAATCACATCTTTGCAATTTGCAACATGACATTGATAACAATCCCTGTGACAGTTTTCAGCAAAACAACAATTTACACAAAGCCAACCTATATTGGGTGACAAGATGGGGTGTAAGTACATAGACTAAGTGATGAATTTCACATTTGTATTTTATTTATTTAACCTTTATTTAACTAGGCAAGTCAATTAAGAACAAATTCTTATTTACAATGACAGCCTACACACCGACCAAACCCGGACGACGCTGGGCCAATTGTGACCTGCCCTATGGGAATCCCAATCACAGCCGGTTGTGATTTAAACTGCTACGCCACTCGGGAGCCCATTTGTAATTTATTAAGGCTTTGATGGAGTCAATGTGAGAAACATTTGACTCAGTAGCATGTCATCATAGCAAAACACAAAACAGAGTATTTGAGCAGGTTCATATTCCTGCCAACTGTACAGCAGCTGGCTAATCAGAGAATTTTCCAATATAGATCCTGTGTCAAACATCAATATTAAACAAAACCTGGTTCTCCCAAGCTTAAACAAACACCTCTCCAGTACCAGACATGCCATAGCTCATCTGAAACCATTCAGAATTAAATTATACTGATTATATGCTGTGATGTTAAACATTTCCAAATGTTTTCATTTTGTAATAGATCAGCAGAGAGGAGCAAATACTTTGGTGATACATTTCCCATCCAGTTTGATTTAGTTGCTAAGGAAATAATTATTGATTTAGTTGCTAAGGAATTAATTATTCCCTCAGAATAATGACCACGTCTTCAATTCTTCTTGAAACACATTTTATATAATAAATTGGGTTGTTTGATCCCTGAATTCTGATTGGCTGACAGCCGTGGTATATCAGACCGTATACCACGGGTATGACAAAACATTTATTTTACTGCTCTAATTACGTTGGTAACCAGTTCATAATAGCAATAAGGCACCTCGGTGGGCTTGTGGTATATGGCCAATATACCAAGGCTAAGGGCTGTATACAGACACTCCGCATTGTGCTGTGCTTAAGAAAAGCCATTAGCCTTTGTATATTGGCCATATACCACACCCCGTTGTGCATTATGGCTTAAATATAGTACAACTATAAAGAGTTATTCTATGTCACACATATATAATGCATACAGTATGTCAGGGATCATGAACTAGATTCAGCGATGGGCCGATTTGTTCTTGAGAGGATAGTCGGGGGGCCGGATCATAACTACAAATCATTTGTAGACATTATGTATACGTGTCTCTCTATTATGCATGGGAAAACTTAGAAACAGATTTATTCTATTTATTCCTGGTGTTTTTACAGTCTTTTATGTTCAATAATAATAATAATACAAATAAAATATATATATATATATTTACAAGGTGCATTGAGAAAGTATTCAGACCCATTTACTTTTTCCACATTTTGTTACATTACAGCCTTTACTAAACTTTAAAAAAAAAACTTGTTTTCACTTTGTCATTTTGGGGTATCATGTGTAGATTGATAAGGAAATTCAATTTTAGAATAATTTATTAAAAATAAAACAGAAATGAGTATTACATGAGTATTCAGACCCTTTGCTATGAGAGAGGAAATTTAGCTCAGGTGCATCCTGTTTCCATTGATCATCCTTGAGATGTTTCAACAACTTGATTGGAGTCCACCTGTCGTAAATTCAATTGATTGGACATGATTTGGAAAGGCACACACCTGTCTATATAAGGTTGCACAGTTGACGGTGCATGTCAGAGCCAAAATCAAACCATGAGGTCGAAGGAATTGTCTGTAGAACTCAGATACGGGGTTGTGTCGAGTCACAGACCTGGGGAAGGGTTCCAAAAAATGTCTGCAGAATTGAAGGTCCCCAAGAACACAGTGGCCTCCATCATTCTAAAATGGAAAATGTTTGGAAGCACCAAGACACTTCCTAGAGCTGGCTGCCCGGCCAAACTGAGCAATCGGGGGAGAAGGGCCTTGGTCAGGGAGGTGACTAAGAACCTGATGGTCACTCTGACAGAGCTCCAGAGTTTCTCTGTGGAGATGGGAGAACCTTCCAGAAGGACATCCATCTCAGCAGCACTCCACCAATCAGGCCTTTATGGTAGAGTGGACAGAAGCCACTCCTCAGTAAAAGGCACATGACAGCCCACTTGGAGTTTCCTAAAAAGGCAAGTAAAGGACTTTCTAACCATGAGAAACAAGATTCTCTGGTCTGATGGCCTGAATTCAAAGCGTCACATCTGTAGGAAACCTGACACCATCCCTACGCTGAAGCAAGGTGGTGGCAGCATCATGATGTGGGGATATTTGTCAGCGACGCTCATCCAACCTGACACCATCCCTACGCTGAAGCAAGGTGGTGGCAGCATCATGCTGTGGGGATATTTGTCAGCGACGCTCATCCAACCTGACACCATCCCTACGCTGAAGCAAGGTGGTGGCAGCATCATGCTGTGGGGATATTTGTCAGCGACGCTCATCCAACCTGACAGAGCTTGAGAGGATCTGCAGAGAATAATGGGAGAAACTCCCCAAATACAGTTGTGCCAAGCTTGTTGCATTATACCCAAGGAGACTCGATGCTGTAATCGCTACCAAAGGTGCTTCAACAAAGTATTGAGTAAAAGACCGGAATACTTATGTAAATGTGATATTTCCGTTTTTTAAACATTTCAAAAATCCTGTTTTTGCTTTGTCATTATGGGGTATTGTGTGTAGATTTATGAGGGGAAAAAACAATTTAATACATTTTAGAATAAGGCTGTATTGTAACAAAATGTGGAAAAAGTCAAGGCGCCTGAATACTTTCCGAATGCACTGTATATAACGTTTTTGCTCAAAAAACTTGGAGAGGCCAAAGAAAAACAACCATGCCGCCAGTTGGGTAACCCTGCAGTATGTAGCTTTACTATGCAGGAGAATCAACATTTAACGATGATCCAGGGTTTTTTATATACCATTTATGAAATTATAAAATTAATATATGAGGGAATAAATACATGAAAAGAATACTTATAAACCATGCTAACTGAAATCAGGCTAACTGAACAAGGATGAGGGGGAGGTTACTTCATGCTAGCACAATATCAGCATTCTCAAAACTGGCCCAGACGTACACATTCAGGTGATCATTGTATAATGTTCAGTATTCTTCTCGCAGGTCATTCAAACAGGATTCATTTAGAGAGCGGTTCCAAAGTAACCCAGCATAGGTAAAAAGGGACATTTGGGACAAGGTTGAGGAAATGTTATGTAAGGTCCACAGTAAATTATTTTTGCATTTTTAATTTAACCTTTATTTAACTAGGCCAAACCCTCCCCTAACCCAGACGACGCTGGGCCAATTGTGCACCGCCCTATGGGACTCCTGATCACGGCCGGTTGTGATACAGCCCAGTTTCGAACCAGGGTCTGTAGTGACACCTCTAGCACTGAGATGCAGTGCTTTAGACCGCTGTGCCACTCGAGAGCCTTAACCCGAACTTATAAGGCAGTGGTGGCTGGTGGAGAGAACCCATCCTCCACATTTCTCCTTTTACCAACCTTCACTAGTGTAATGGAATGACTAATGAGGAAGGGAGCAGACACGGAGGGCTTCGGTAGAGACAGTAGGTCAACACCCTGGTCCTAGATGTAGGAGCCCATCTCGTAGTATTTTCCTTGGTTTGTTAAGACAAAAGATACTCCCACATGGCACTGTAAGGAGAGTGGACAACAGTGAAGGATAAGTTGCTGTTACTGCTAAATGGCATATATTACTGTATGCTTGGCTGTAAACTGTCTCTTCTCTAACTGCTGTGTAGAGCCGTGGTTCCCAAGCATTTTTGGTTACTGTACCACCAAGCTGTACCCTAGAAGTATCCCCTCGTGCATTTTACCAGTAAGCCTATGGTCTCATGAGTCTTCTCAAGTTCCCCCTGTGGATAGACCACTTACCTCCTAGTACCACTGGTTGGGAACTACTGGTGTAGAGGCTTCCCCCATAGAGTTTGCCCTCAGGGGTTTAGCTTAGCTGTGGAGTGGGGGGCAAAACCTCCCCAGGGCTCCAGACACCAGTAGCCCACCCACCTTGATGAACTGGCGGATGAGGATGTGCAGTCAGTGCTTCTTCATGTCCCAGGTCTGAGTTTTGTCCGCTGCCTCTAGGATCTGAACGGAAGGATCAAATGAAGGACATGGAACTGAAGGAGGACGAGTGATGCACACGTTCAATGACACACTAACAGGATATTAACGGTGGGTGTAGAATACCTGGAGGATGTTCTCCACCATCACATTCATCTCCAGGTTCTGCTTGCAGTAGGCCTGTAGTCTGTTGTTCAGGAAACCGTAGCAATATGGTGCTGCGAAGAGGTAGCTGTTATCAAGAGTCAAGGGCTTAATTCATTCATTGCATACAAATGTCAGTTTTGCCAAGTGATAGGAATTCATATTTTTCACAAAATGAATGTTAAAAACAGTGTTCTGTTGTATTGTACACAAATGGATGATGTGGAAGATGCTAGCCACGTGTTGGCTGAGCGGGAAGGATACAGAGAGTCTTCCGGAGACATGTTAACATCCCATAGTATATGTAGCAGAGCATGGACTCAAAGGCCTGCATGCTGGGCACCATCTCACCGATGGAGATGTTCACCTGACGGCGAGTGTGTAATGGTACCATCAGTCCTATTAACCAATGTACAATCATTGGATAATAAAACAGACAAACTATGAGCACATATACAGTGGGGCAAAAAATTATTTAGTCAGCCACCAATTCTGCAAGTTCTCCCACTTAAAAAAATGAGAGAGGCCTGTAATTTTCATCATAGGTACACTTCAACTATGACAGACAAAATGAGAAAAAAAATCCAGAAAATCACATTGTAGGATTTTTAATGAATTTATTTGCAAATTATGGTGGAAAATAAGTATTTGGTCAATAACAAAAGTTTCTCAATACTTTGTTATATAGCCTTTGTTGGCAATGACAGAGGTCAAACGTTTTCTGTAAGTCTTCACAAGGTTTTCACACACTGTTGCTGGTATTTTGGCCCATTCCTCCATGCAGATCTCCTCTAGAGCAGTGATGTTTTGGGGCTGTTGCTGGGCAACATGGACTTTCAACTCCCTCCAAAGATTTTCTATGGGGTTGAGATCTGGAGACTGTATATGCTACCAATGGGACATTAAAAACTGTAACTGTTTCACCAAGTCGTGGCTGAAAGATGACATGAATAACATACAGCTGGTTGGCTTTACGCTTTTTCGGCAGGATAGAACAGCAGCCTCTGGTAAGACTAAGGGTGGCGGTCTATGTATTGTTGTAAACAACAGATGGTGCACGAAATCTAAGGAAGTCTCAAGGTTTTGCTCTCCTGGGGTAGAGTATCTCATGATAAGCTGTAGACCACACTATTTACCGCACCCAATAAGCTCATCCAGAGGTGGCTCTCCTAAGGGCCAGGGACTTAAATCTATTTTAACTAATTTCTACCAGCATGTTAAATGTGCAACCAGAGGGGAAAAAACTCTAGACCACCTTTACTCGTACAAAGCTCTCCATCGCCCTCCATTTGGCAAGTCTGACCATAATTCCTGATTCCTGCTTACAAGCAAAAACTAAAGCAGAAAGCACCAGTGACTCTGTCATTAAAAAAGTGGTCAGATGAAGCAAATGCTAAGCTACAGGACTGTTTTGCTAGCACTGTAACTTTCTTACTTATCATTATTCACGATTCATTCATGATTATCTGTAATCATGGTAGCATCCACATTAAGGCTATATAAACTTTCAGTCTTCTTAAGGCTATTTAAGCCTTTAATCTTCTTATAGCGATGTAAACCTTCAGTCTCCTTAAGGCTATATATACCTTCAGTCTTCTCAAAGCTATATAAACCTTCAGTCTTCTCTGGCTTACTTGGTATGCTCTGACTTACATGTGTCCCTTGAACTTTAACTGGAAGAGGTTGTTGGTGATCTTGGCACCACTCTGGCCAGAGAACACATCTTGCCCCTGCACAGGGCTACGGGGAGTTGCAGCAGGAGGGAGGGATCTCACCGCTCTGTTCAATCTAAGACACACCTCAACAACAGAAATGACATCAGCATTTGCTTTCCTGTGCATTTGTAGCTATTTTCTCATGTACTCACAGTACTTGCTCAAGGATCCGCCCCTTTTTTTCAATTTTCGCCTAAAATGACACACCCAAATCTAACTGCCTGTAGCTCAGGACCTGAAGCAAGGATATGCATATTCTTGATACCATTTGTGGAAATGTGAAATGAATGTAGGAGAATATAACACTTTAGATCTGGTAAAAGATAATACAAATAACAAACCAATGCTTCTTTTATTTAATTTATTTTGTATCATCATCTTTGAAATGCAAGAGAAAGGACATAATTAATTATTTCAGCCAGGCGCAATTTAGATTTTGGCCACTAGATGGCAAAAGTACTTGTGCAAAGTTTTAGGCCGATCCAATGAGCCATTGCATTTCTATTCAAAATGTTGAATCAAGACATCCCAAATGTGCCTAATTGGTTTATTAATAACTTCTCAAGTTCGTAACTGTGCACTCTCCTCCAACAATAGCATGATATTCTTTCACTGTAATAGATACTGTAAATTAGACAGTGCAGTTAGATTAACTAGAATTTAAGTAACAGTATTGCTTCTGTCCCTCTCCTCGCCCCTAACTGGGATCGAACCAGGGACCCTCTGCACACATAGACAACAATCACCCTCGAAGCATCGTTACCCATTGCTCCACAAAGGCAGCAGCCCTCTGCAAGGGGAACAACTACTTCAAGGTCTCAGAGCGAGTGACGTCACTAATTGAAACGCTATTAGCGTGCACCTCGCTAACTAGGTAGCCATTTCACTCCGGTTACATAAGCTTTCTGCCAATATCAGATATGTCTATGTCCTGGGAAATGTTCTTGTTACTTAAAACCTCATGCTAATCGCATTACCCTACGTTAGCTCAACCGTCCTGTGGGGGACCTTCCGATCCTGTAGAGGTTTAAGGGCCGGTTTCCCGGACACAGATTGAGCCTCTAAAATTGCCAGTTCCTTTCAATAACCCATGTGTAGCCTACAATATGTATAACTTTTTTTTCACACTTAGACAATCAACAAATTTGTATTTGTTTGGTGGCAACAATATTACAGACAAGACAAATTGTAGACTATAACATGGGCCACAACATTACAGTAACATCTAGATAAATACATTAGCTATATTGTCACAAGTAGGATATTTCATTTATTTTTGTTATAAATTTGGATCACATGTAGGCCTATATAATTTGATTGTAATGATGTAAGGATAAATATGTATTTAAGCTCTAAATAGTCATTCACCCAAAACAGTAAACATGCATTGATAATAGCCAATGATAGGTGGTGACAATGTTCCCTCTATTTTTTTTCGGCACTGAGCGCAAACTTGAATGTTGTTAAAACTTCCAACATACGTTTACTGTGAGCACTGAGGCTGTACCCGCTTTAAGTTACAGTTTTAACAGTGGCCAAGTAGTCTACTGTGGCTATTTGGTCATAATGTAGGCCTACCAGAGTGGCCTACCATCAAAAACAATGGAGAAAATGATTCCAATAACATTCTAACATGGAAATAGCTGTTATATCATTCAGCCTACCATAGCAGCCAATGTGTGGTGTTCAATGTAGGTCTACAGTCCATGAGACTTTTTGAGACGTATTTTTATTTCATTTATTTAACTAGGCAAGTGTCATGACGTTGGCCTGGGGGTAGGTTTATGACAGTCATAAATACCTCTTCCCCCCTTTTTCCTCTCTCTACCCTACTGATGTGAAATTTGAAAACCCCTTGGTTAACATAGAGATTCTGGGAACATCAGAAGGTGGGGGGAAATGAACTATATTCTGGTAATCTGACCAATTGAACATATGCGATGGTACTTAATGAATATGATGTCAGTTTGGTTGTCATCTGAGACATTCTCATCAATGATAAGATGACATAAACTCTACAGTGGAAAGTCTGCACATTGTAGTTATCGGATTCACATGGAATTGTTGTTCAATTTAAATGTTTGAATATAAAATTATTGGTGAAGAGATGAAATGTAATTTTAGCTTCCAAATGAGAGATTTGGGGTTTCATAAATTTAGGGCTCTGCTCAATCAGTGGCCCGGCCCTGTGAAGAGACATGGGCTGTAGACTGTGAAACACACCCTTCTCCCTCCACTATATAAGCTCTTGACAATCTTTTGGGGAGGTATGCGAATTGGAGTGGGTCTAGGGTGTCTGGGAGGATGCTGTTGATGTGAGCCATGACCAGCCTTTCAAAGCACTTCATGGCTACCGACCTGAGTGCTACAGGGCGGTAATCATTTAGTCAGTTTACCTTTGCTTCCTTGAGCACAAGGACAATGGTGGTCTGCTTGAAACATGTAGGTATTACAGACTCGGTCGGGGAGAGGTTGAAAATGTCAGTGAAGACACTTGACAGTTGGTCTGCGCATGCTTTGAGGCCCAGCGGATTTGTTATTGTTGACCTGTTTAATCGTTTTGTTAACAATGGCTACATAGATCGTTATAACACAGTCATCCAGATCAGCTGGTGGTCTCGTGGCTACTTCAGTGTTGCTTGCCTCGAAGCGAGCATAAAAGGCATTTAGCTCGTCTGGTAGGCTCACATCACTGGGCAGCTCACGTCTGGGTTTCCCTTTGGAGTCCGTAATAGTTTTCAAGCCCTGCCACGTCCGATGTGTGTCAGAGCTGGTGTAGTAGTATTCAATCTTAATACTGTATTGAAGCTTTGCTTGTTTGATCTTCTGAGGGCATAGCGGGATTTCTTATAAGCGTCCAGATTAGTCTCCTGGTCCTTGAAAGCGGCAGCTCTGGCCTTTAGCTCGATGTGGATGTTGCCTGTCAGGACGTGTGGGGACGACGTCGTCGATGCACTTATTGATGAAGAAAATGACTGAGGTGTTGTACTCCTCAATGCCATTGGATGAATCCCGAAACATATTCCAGTCTGTGCTAGCAAAACAGTCCTGTAGTGTAGCATCCCCGTTATCTGACCACTTCCGTATTGAGCGAGTCACTGGTACTTCCTGCTTTAGTTTTTGCTTGTAAGTAGGAATCAGGAGGATAGAATTATGGTCAGATTTGCCAAATGGAGGGTGGGGGAGAGCTTTGTATGCATCTCTGTGTGTGGAGTAAAGGTGGTCTAGGATTTTTTCCCCCCTGGTTGCACATGTGACATGCTGGTAAAAATTTTGTAAAACTGATTTAAGTTTCCCTACATTAAAGTCCCCGGCCACTAGGAGCGCCTTTTCTGGGTGAGCATTTTCTTCTTTGCTTATGGCCTTATAGAGTTGGTTGAGAGCGGTCTTAGTGCAAGCTTCGTTCAGTGGTGGTAAATAGACGGCTACAAATAATATATATGACAACTCTCTTGGTAGATAGTGTGGTCTACAGCTTATCATAAGGTACTCTACCTCAGGCGAGCAAACCCTCAAAGCTTCTTTAACATTAGACACTGCGCACCAGCTGTTATTGACAAATAGACACACACCCCCACCCCTCGTTCTACCAGAGGTAGTGTCTCTGTTCTGCCGGTGCATGGAAATCCTGCTAGCTCTATATTGTCCGTATCGTCATTCAACCATGTCTCGGTGAAACATAAGTTACTACAGTTTTTAATGTCCCGTTGGTAGGATAATCTTAGTCGTAGGTCATCAATTTTATTTTCCAATGATTGCATGTTAGCGAGAAGAATGGATGGCAGTGGGAGTTTACACACTGCCTAGAGGATTCTCAGAAGGCTGCCCGATCTGAGGCCCCTTTTCCTGCGTCTTTTCTTCACGCAAAAGGCGGGGATCTGGGCCTGTTCCAGTGAAAGCAGTATATCCTTCTCCTCGAACTCGTTAAAGGAGAAAGTTTATTCCAGTCCACGGTGAGTAATCGCTGTTCTGATGTCCAGAAGTTCTTTCTGGTCATAAATAAGTTACACAAAACGCAAAAAAACGAACAAAATAGCACAATTGGTTGGGAGAATGTAAAACGTCAGCCATGTTCTTTTGCAACATCTTACACTCGAACCGCCACCCAGTTTGAGCAATAAATCATTGATGTTTTTACGTGAAATGCTTTGGTTCCCCGGGGATCTCTTGGTCAACGGGGCAGCCTTGGAAAGGGGGTGGGCCTTTTCATGGCACGCTTGTAAGTCTTTGATTGTCCGAAATGTTTCCAACAACTTTTCTGCTGTTGTCCTTCTTCGGAGTTGTCCGGTATCCGGTGACATGTCGTGTAGTCCTGAACAGAACTACAGAGTTGATTTTCCTTCCATTCGCTCTTGTAGATGCTTTTTTGAACATATGTACATATTCTTCATTCCTTTACACTTGTGTGTCTAAGGTAGTTGTTGTCAAATTGTTAGGATAGGTTACTCGTTGGTTATTACTTCATTTTCGGGACTAGAAGCACAAGTATTTCGCTACACTCCCATTAACATCTGCTAACCATGTGTATGTGACAAATAAAATTTGATTTGATTTGAAGATAGGCTAGCCAGCTGTATCGATCGTTTCCCAATGGGGTGATGAAAGTAGTGTGATATGATTGTTTGAGCAGAGTAACAGGATGGTCTTACTTAAATTTGCTTTCGTACATATACTTTACTTAGGACAGCTAATCAGCCATAACAGTGATTATCCTGGAGGTGATTTTACCGGGAGGTGATTCAAAGTTCAAACCATTTTAAACGTGTAGCTGGCGCTTGACATTTTTTCTGGTTCAACCCATCATTTATGCCTTTCGCAATAATGGAGTGGTTCCGGAAGGCTGGCATGCTCCCTGACCTCACTCTGGGGCGGTGATTACTCACTGTGCAAAGTTATGGGGAAAAATGATATCTTGTAACTTCTCAAATCACATCCCTTTCTTAACAAAAACACTCAGAATTTTCTATATTACATGCACAACCCATAGTATAGAAACTTCATCCATGTAGTGGGTATACTCTCCAAGTTACAGTATATCCTTTATAACATTTTGAATGATATCCCAAAATAACAAACAAAATGACAGTGTTCTATAAATCGCCTCTGACCATTCCCCACGTTCTACGTTAGAAATGTTGTTCCAGTATTCGCTTTTGAATGTGTTAAGAGTTTCAGCGGCAAAAAGGTATTTTGAGACAATTTGGAGAGCACAGGCCTGGATCTTCTCCCTTGATTTACAACAGGACGTGAGTGTCAATCCCCACTAGTTATTTTCTCCACCCTCTATGGGTGAAAGGGGGTCTGATTGAAGTTATTCATTGCAAACCTGATCTGATCTATTTGGATTCTCATGGACAGTCATGACAAGCTCATGGTCCAGTATGATAATGCAAGGCCCTTTGTCGCAAGGATCTGTACACAATTCCTGGAAGCTGAAAATGTCCCTGTTCTTTCATGGCCTGCATACTCACCAGACATATGTCACCCATTGAGCATGTTTGGGATGCTCTGGATCAATGTGTACGACAGCATGTTCCAGTTCCCACCAATATACAGCAACTTCCCACAGCCATTGAAGAGAAGTGGGACAACGTTGCACAGGCCACAATCAACAGCCTGATCAACTCTATGCGAAGGAGATGTATCACACTGCATTTCTTTTTTCACCTTTATTTAACCAGGTAGGCCTGGTTAAATTCTCATTTACAACTGCGACCTGGCCAAGATAAAGCAAAGCAGTGTGACAAAAACAACAACACAGAGTTACACATGGGATAAACAAACGTACAGTCAAAAACACAATAGAAAATCTATATACAGTGTGTGCAAATGAAGCAAGGAGGTAAGGCAATAAATAGACCATAGTGGCAAAATAATTACAATTTAGCAATTGACACTGGAGTTTATAGATGTGCAGATGAGGATGTGCAAGCAAAAATACTGGTGTGCAAAAGAGCAGAAAAAAACAAAAAACAAATATGGGGATGAGGTTGGTTGGTTGGATGGGCTATTTACAGATGGGCTGTGTACAGCTGCAGCGATCGGTAAGCTGCTCCGACAGCCGATGCTTGAATTTAGTGAGGAAGTCTCCAACTTCAGTCATTTTTGTAATTCGTTCCAGTCATTGGCAGCAGAGAACTGGAAGGAAAGGCGGCCAAAGAGATGTTGGCTTTGGGGATTACCAGTGAGATATACCTGCTGGAGCGTGTGCTACAGGTGGGTGTTGCTATGGTGACCAGTGAGCTGAGATAAGGCGGAGTTTAACCTAGCAAAGACTTATAGATGACCTGGAGCCAGTGGGTACGGCAACGAATATGTAGTGAGGACCAGCCAATGAGAGCATACAGGACGCAATGGTGGGTAGTATATGGTGTTTTGGTGACTAAACGGGTGGCACTGTGATTGACTGTATCCAATTTCCTGAGTAGAGTGTTGGAGGCTATTTTGTAAATGACATCGCCGAAGTCAAAGATCGTCAGGATAGTCAGTTTTACGAGGGTATGTTTGGCAGCATGAGGCTTTGTTGCAAAAAAAGGAAGCCAATTCTAGATTTAATTTTGGATTGGAGATGCTTAATATGAGTCTGGGAGGAGAGTTTACAGGCTAGCCAGACACCTAGGCATTGGTAGTTGTCCACATATTCTAAGTCAGAACCGTCCAGAGTAGTGATGCTAGGCGGGCGGGTGGGTGCGGGCAGCAATCGGTTGAAGAGCATGCATTTAGTTTTACTAGCGTTTAAGAGCAGTTGGAGGCCACGTAAGGAGTGTTGTATGGCATTGAAGCTTGTTTGGAAGTTTGTTAACACAGTGTCCAAAGAAGGGCCGGATGGATACAGAATGGAGTCGTCTGCATAGAGGTGGATCGAAGAATCACCAGCCGCAAGAGCGACATCATTGATATATACAGAGAAAAGAGTCAGCCCGAGAATGGAACCCTGTGGCATTCCCATAGAGACTGCCAGAGGTCCGGACAACAGGCCCTTCGATTTCACATACTGAACTCTATCTGAGAAGAAGTTAGTGAACCAGGCGAGGCAGTCATTAGAGAAACCAAAGCTGTTGAGTCTGCCGATAAGAATACGGTGATTGACAGAGTCGAAAGCCTTGGCCAGGTAGATGAATACAGCTGCACAGTACTGTTTTTTATCGATGGTGGTTATGGTATCGTTTAGGACCTTGAGCGTGGATGAGGTGCACCCGTAACCAGCTCAGAAACCGGATTGCATAGCGGAGAATACAGTGGGATTCAAGATGGTCGGTGATATGTTTGTTCACTTGGCATTCGAAGACTTTAGAAAGGCAGGGCAGAATGGATATAGGTCTGTCACAGTTTGGGTCAAGTGTCTCCCCTTTGGAAGAGGGGGATGACCGAGGCCGCTTTTCTATCTTTAGGAATGTAATGGGTTGCGACAATGGTGGCGGATAATTTTAGGAGAGGGTCCAGATTGTCTAGCCCAGCTGATTTGTAGCGATCCATATTCTGCAGCTCTTTCAGGATGTCAGCTGTCTGGATTTGGGTGAAGGAGAAGCGTTGGGGGTTTGGGCCAGTTGCAAGGGAGGCAAGGGAGCTAACCGAGGCATGTAGAGCGGGACTAGGGGCTCTGCAGTAAAACAAAACAATGAGAGCTACCCTAAATAACAGTATACAGCTGGAAGTAACGACGTCACACCAATATTTATTTATTTTTCGCAAAAAACTAGTGATGAATAAAAATGTTGTGGTTGAAGCAATCGCAGGTGTTGATTGGTAGGGCTAAGACAACAATGGGTAAACAGCTAAGACAACAACAACAGGTAAATGGCAATGAATGGGCAGAGAGGGTGAGTAAGCTACACACAGGGCCTGAGTTCGAGGCTGGGGCCGACAGATAAACAAAATGAAGTACCGTGTTAATGAACAGTCCAGTAGGCATCAGCTGTGTAGCCGAGTGATCAATGGTTCCAATAAGTAGCAATGGACGAAACAGGCTGGGCGAGCGGGAGACACGGTGCTTAGAGAGTTAGCGGGCCGGGGCTAGTAGCTGGGTCCTCACTGACATCAACAATGCAGAGGCCAGTTGAGAGCACATCGGCCAAAATACATCAGCAGACCAGTCGTGATGGATAGGCGGGGCTCCATGTCGACAAAGTGTCCAGGCCAATTGGCAGGAGAGGTATTGTAGTTGGTGTACTTTGTTTGCTAGCCTGGGGCTAAATGGTGCTTACTGCTGGACAAGGGTATTAGACACGATAGCCACTCGGTAGCAACTAGCTAGCTGTGATGATCCCGTGTAATGGTCCAGAGTTTGCGACAGGAATCAAGTGATGTTGTAGTAGTGGGCGGAAAAAAGCAGTCCGATATGCTCAGGGCTGATATCGCGCTGTGCAGACTGGCAGATATTTTCTGGGCTATCCGGGCAAAAGTGGCTAGTGGCTAACAATGTCTAAATAGCTGTAGTGCTAAACAGCAACTATACAAAGACAAGATTCCACAAACTAAAGGTGGAAAAAAGGCTGCCTAAGTATGATCCCCAATCAGAGACAACGATAGACAGCTGCCTCTGATTGGGAACCATACCAGCAAATAAATGGAAAAACTAGAATGCCCACCCAAATCACACCCGACCTAACCAAATAGAGAAATAAAAAGGCTCTCTAAGGTCAGGGCGTGACAGTGACAATTGCCTGCTAGGGTACGTTTCCATTTAACTGTCTTCTGTCGATTGAAACAGCTGGAAGTAACGACGTCACACCAATATTTTTTATTTTTTCGCAAATTACTAGTGATGAATAAAAATGTTGTGGTTGAAGTGTTTCCATGATCCATTTAGGCAAATTGCGCATTAATAAATTGGCAACAGGCTGTATACCCTTCCACCTATCTGTTTCATGTCTCAGGTAGTATCCGAAAGGCAACATGGGTAGAATGCAATAACTGACAAATATTTGCCATATCCTAATAATTCTCATCAGTATTGGGTAAAAATCACTGGGAAAGCCAAGCCAGAAAAAAAGTCATATTACAAACTACAGTATGTGTTGTGATAATTGTGTTGTTTGCTCTATAACCTGTTAGTTCATATACCTTGCCATCATGATATATAGACAAACTGGCAGAATAAAGTACCACACCTTTGTTTCATCACAAAACCGGAGCGCAACCTCTGTCCAGTGAAGTCCACAAAGCATATTGCATGTAGCAAACAGTTACTTGGCCTACAGCACGGTCAAGCAAGTTAATGTTTCTGACATTTTTGGACTACTAAACAACTATTAATTTAGAACCACGGAGAGTTACTGCGAGTCGCAAAGAAAACAGGGTCTGCCTCCATTATTCAAGCACCATTTCAACATCATCAAATCATCTATGCTTAGACTCTGTCATACAGTACATGCTTTTAGTTGTTGGTGTCCTAGGCTACCTGGCTAAAATGCTTGCTCGCTAGCCTAACTTACTTTCATGGGCAACAATGCGCCAGGCCAGGTAGTTAACATTAGCCTACTACAGCTAGCTACATATTGAACTTCCATCCTTTTATGGTTGGATCATAATCGCCGTTATAATCATTGGATAGTACGGAGAATTAAGTAAATCCACAAATCCAAATCCCTATCTCCAACAATGGCTAATTTAGGAAAGGGACCATTTTAACTAGCTAGCTAGCCACCGGAGGACAACAACACAACAAGATGCAACAATTCAAGATTTTTCTGCCATTTTACGTTTTGCTCTCGATATGATTGGTGTGAAGCCAAATCCAAACTGGCTTCCCTTGACACCTTTTTTTGATGCACCAGGACCATTCACAGTTGAGCGCACTCAGTTAAGCTCAATGCTGAATGGCTATTATTGTATACTATTTTGTCAAGGGAGGCCAAATTGGCATCCCTTGCATTCAATGTCACGGGTGGCAACAATGTATTTTTGACCAGACAGCATCAGATAGATGGGCTACATACAAAGACAGAGGGGCGCTTTTTCACTCGCTTGGATGCTTTCTCTGATGAGATACATTCAGCCTCTTGCGAATTGAAGGAAAATGATGAAACACAGAGAGACAAAAGCTACATTATTTTATGTTTTTTTCTTGGTACATTTTTTGAATACATGCCACTGATTCTCATGTGCCAATGTATCACATGTATGTATGTATTGTGGATTGCGCAGATGATTACGGGTTTCATCCCGTGTGTTAATCATTGTGCGTGCGTGTTATTTATTCGAGGTACTCCTCGCTCTTTTGTTTGGGTTTCTACCCTGTGTTTTGTATAGTGTTTGTTTGGTCTTCGTCCCCTTGCCTTTACACGGCATGCTGTAATTTGGGTATAATAAAAAAAACTATTATGCATTACTGCGCCTGTCTCCCGACACTTTATACCGACGTGACAGAAGAACTCATTTTCGTCTCTCCACAGTAGATATGCTGCCATTTTAAACCATCATATAACTGAGTTAATCCATGTTGATGCAACCCACCCTTAGTGTCCATTATCTGCTACCTGGACTACTATATCTGCTACCTGGACTAGGTCTACTATTCGCACAAAAAACTGTCCAACACCTTTTTCTAAATTTTCTAACATAAATGGGGTGTGCTTTTGGTGGTTCATTGATGTGTCATTCTGGTCATGTACGCCGCAACAAACATAGCTAGCCACTTGTTAGCTTAGCCAGTAACTCTTCCAGTATGTGTTGAAGTAATTTCTCAAAATTTGTTTTTGGACCAAAGCAGTAGATAAGACTCCCTAAATTTTATCAGTATATCGATTGCGCAACCAGGGCTGGAAAAACCTTGGATCACTGCTATTCTAACTTCCGCGACGCATATAAGGCCCTGCCCCGCCCTCCTTTCGGAAAAGCTGACCACGACTCCATTTTGTTGATCCCTGCCTACAGACAGAAACTAAAACAAGAAGCTCCCGTGCTGAGGTCTGTTCAACGCTGGTCCGATCAATCTGATTCCACACTCCAAGACTGCTTCCATCACGTGGACTGGGATATGTTTCGTATTGCGTCAGACAACAACATTGACGAATACGCTGATTCGGTGAGCGAGTTCATTAGAACGTGCGTTGAAGGTGTCGTTCCCATAGCAACGATTAAAACATTCCCAAACCAGAAACCGTGGATTGATGGCAGCATTCGCATGAAACTGAAAGCCCGAACCACTGCTTTTAATCAGGGCAAGGTGAAACATGGTTTCATGGAAACATGACCGAATACAAACAGTGTAACTATTCCCTCCGCAAGGCAATCAAACAAGCTAAGCGTCAGTATAGAGACAAAGTAGAATCTCAATTCAACGGCTCAGACACAAGAGGTATGTGGCAGGGTCTACAGTCAATCACGGATTACAAAAAGAAAACCCGCCCAGTCACAGACCAGGATGTCTTGCTCCCAGGCAGACTAAACAACTTTTTTGCCTGCTTTGAGGACAATACAGTGCCACTGACACGGCCCGCAACTAAAACATGCGGACTCTCCTTCACTGCAGCCGACGTGAGGAAAACATTTAAACGTGTCAACCCTCGCAAGGCTGCGGGCCCAGACGGCATCCCCAGCCGCGCCCTCAGAGCATGCGCAGACCAGCTGGCTGGTGTGTTTACGGACATATTCAATCAATCCCTATCCCAGTATGTTGTTCCCACATGCTTCAAGAGGGCCACCATTGTTCCTGTTCCCAAGAAAGCTAAGGTAACTGAGCTAAACGACTACCGCCCCGTAGCACTCACTTCCGTCATCATGAAGTGCTTTGAGAGACTAGTCAAGGACCATATCACCTCCACCCTACCTGACACCCTAGACCCACTCCAATTTGCTTACCGCCCAAATAGGTCCACAGATGATGCAATCTCAACCACACTGCACACTGCCCTAACCCATCTGGACAAGAGGAATACCTATGTGAGAATGCTGTTCATCGACTACAGCTCTGCATTTAACACCATAGTGCCCTCCAAGCTCGTCATCAAGCTCGAGACCCTGGGTCTCGACCCCGCCCTGTGCAACTGGGTACTGGACTTCCTGACGGGCCGCCCCCAGGTGGTGAGGGTAGGCAACAACATTTCCACCCCGCTGATCCTCAACACTGGGGCCCCACAAGGGTGCGTTCTGAGCCCTCTCCTGTACTCCCTGTTCACCCACGACTGCGTGGCCACGCACGCCTACAACTCAATCATCAAGTTTGCGGACGACACAACAGTGGTAGGCTTGATTACCAACAACGACGAGACGGCCTACAGGGAGGAGGTGAGGGCCCTCGGAGTGTGGTGTCAGGAAAATAACCTCACACTCAACGTCAACAAAACTAAGGAGATGATTGTGGACTTCAAGAAACAGCAGAGGGGACACCCCCCTATCCACATCGATGGAACAGTAGTGGAGAGGGTAGTAAGTTTTAAGTTCCTCGGCGTACACATCACAGACAAACTGAATTGGTCCACCCACACAGACAGCATCGTGAAGAAGGCGCAGCAGCGCCTCTTCAACCTCAGGAGGCTGAAGAAATTTGGCTTGTCACCAAAAGCACTCACAAACTTCTACAGATGCACAATCAAGAGCATCCTGTCGGGCTGTATCACCGCCTGGTACGGCAACTGCTCCGCCCACAACCGTAAGGCTCTCCAGAGGGTAGTGAGGTCTGCACAACGCATCACCGGGGGCAAACTACCTGCCCTCCAGGACACCTACACCACCCGATGTCAATTGAAGAAGCATTCATTACAAGGACACTCCTCTCTCCACCCTACTGGACACCTGTCCTAAAAGAAAACTACACAATTGTACCCCTTAGTTACCCTAAATCGAGTCCGTACCCAAACCCCCGTACCCAAAACAAGGTTCCTATCCAAGCCCCCACCTGACCCCTTCCCGGACCCAGGCTCAGATCTAAACACTCAGCCTTAAACTCAACACATGGAAAGCCAGATGATACCCATCAAGAAGAAAAGAAGCAAAACAATTCACAAAACAAGAAGCAAGACAAATCACACCCAATGGGATAGTAGCCCAAAACCTTTAAATAAATGAAGAAAATAAAGAAAAAACATCCTATATTTCTACCTTTCATCTTATTCTATACTCTTCTATCTACAATAATGTTGTATGTCTTTTAGTTACTTATTACCCACACCTATTTCCCTTGCCAACCACACTCCTCCTCCTCCCGGAAGCTGACCAATCAAAGACAGAAGCAATGGATAGAAAAGAGGCGATGCGCTGAGATATCCCATCCAGCTGCATACTCCTGTTTGGGAGACAGAGACAGGGTAAGGTCGGCATGCTGCCAGTTCAACTGAATCACATGGGCTGCGTTAACACAGGCAGCCTATTTCGGATCTTTTTTTCTACAGATGTTCTACTAATTGGTCTACTACTTTTTTATTCACAGAATAATCACAGAACAATTTAATATTATTACGTTATCAAGAAAAGGGTATTATGTTATCTGTTAAACAATTACGTTATCTGCCGATTTATAACATAATCCAGAAAGAGTAGTACATTATTAAAAGTTATTACATGACCTGGTGTTATTACAATTATGTTGTTACAAGCATGACTTCTAAAGTGGGAGTAAAGTAGTACGATATTATAAGTTATTATATGACCTGGTGTTATTACAATTATGTTGTTACAAACATGACTTCTAAAGTGGGAGTAAAGTAGTACGATATTATAAGTTATTATATGACCTGGTGTTATTACAATTATGTTGTTACAAACATGACTTCTAAAGTGGGAGTAAAGTAGTACGATATTATAAGTTATTACATGACCTGGTGTTATTACAATTATGTTGTTACAAACATGACTTCTAAAGTGGGAGTAAAGTAGTACAATATTATAAGTTATTACATGACCTGGTGTTATTACAATTATGTTGTTACAAACATGACGTCTAAAGTGGGTGTAAAATTGAGATGATGTGATTTCTAGATATACGTCTTGAAAAGTAAAGCAAAATGCACATCAAGACATCATTTTTTAACTATTAACTTTGCGAACAACCTTGATAAGTCAAATCAACAGACATCTTTTTAATTTAGTCTTTATTTCAAAAATACTCTAAGATTGGCAGGGCTGAGGGTATAAAGGGTATTCAGTATACTATACCTATAAACACGTACATTTTAAAGAGGGATGCTTATGCTTATCTTCAGATTCTAACGCAAACGTTGCGGTTCTCAAGCACCTATCAGGTACATTACATACTGCAAACATGTACTGTATTTAAGGCAAACAAGTCAATACTGCTGACACAGAGGAAGAGTTCATCATACCATGATTGAGAAGGCTATGCAAAACCAAACCCCTTATGATCTTCTGCAGGCATTCAGGCCTTGGAGGCTATGCAATCCAATAGGGGCTCTCACACAAGCAGGCACACACCCACAGCCGCACTCTCTTGGCCCATGGCTCGTGTCTCTCTAATCACCCTCTAGTCACCAGTTGATCACGTCTCTCACATGACCCCACAGTTTAGTGATCCAAAGGTTGACCCCCAGCTCTGTCAGGTACTGCAGCTCTGGGGTGAGCATCTTAAGGCATAGCTTGCGGTGGGCCTTGTCCACATTCTTTTTCAGGTTGTAGCCCATGATTGACTTCTCCCCGATGGGCTGCCAGGGCTGCATGGCTGTCTCCTGGATGCTCCCTGCGTCCACAGCATGGCCTCCCTCGATACAGACTGCCGCCATCACTGCGTTCCTCCTCTGGAGCTCCGCCACATCGTCAGCCATTCGCTGGCGTCCGTATGCATCCACCTTCCTCCAGAAGGTGACGTTAAAGTGTTGGTAAAGCCTCCAGTCCACGGCATTCCACTGCAGGGCCTTGACCCTCAGCTCCGGGGTCAGTTTAGACACGGTGGAGTCCTTCCGGGCGTTGAGCTTGAAGAAGAGCAGGTCGTCCATCTCCCAGCAGAGGGCGTCCTTGAGCAGCATGAGGGACTCATCAAAGTGCTCCACCAGCATGACCAGCTGGAAGCGGCCTGCGATGGCCCGGATGCCCTCCTCTACCCGCGGGTCGCCCAGCTCCAGAGTGTTTTCCTGCCCAAAGTCGAAGAACAGCAGATTCTTGAGGTAGAAGGAGTTGAAGCCATTGGGGTCAAAGTAGTGGCGGGGGTCGCGCAGGAACTCCCCCAACTTGTCCTCGCCTGGTATTTTCCAGGTCATGGGCACCAGGCGGCCAAAGTAGTGGAAGGAGGATTCAAAGAGCTCAGCCGGGTCTCTGAGGATGGTGATATAGGAGGTGTCTGTAGGAAGCACCTTGGCCACCTCAGGTGCGTTGAAGCGCATGTGGTTGCAGATGATATTGAAGCACATGCCAGGCCTGTAGTCCTTGACCTGGGAGCGCTGGAATGGGTAGGGGTAGAAGAAGTCATTACGGCTGTTTGGGAAGGCAAACTTGAGCCGGTGCTTCTCTCCGAATCGGAAGAGGATGTTGAGGAGTGTGCTGCTAGCTGTCTTGTGGGTTTTCATGAACATGATGTCCACTTTGGGAGTGCAGATGCCTGTCTGCCCCGGTGAATGGTGTGAGCTGTTTTTGAAAAGTCTGGTGTGGGCTTGAGCAGGTCGATGGGAACAGGAGTAAGGCACTGGACCCCTATGGAGAGCACGCGTACAAATACAACACATTATCAAATTACCAATGTTATAGACTGATTTACCATCATGCAATGTTATAGAAAACTCCTTTTGCCTCTCATAGTTCAGTAGCGTACTACCATCATTCATATGGCAAATAAAAGTATCTGTATCATCTGTGGGCTATATCATATACATGTATATTGCTACTGAATTTTGTTGATGCAATATATACTTCAAAGGATGCCCAACCATTGCACCAACATCCCCCCCCAGTAAGAAGAGTATGGATGAGGCTTACTCAGGCAGATTGAAGTGGGCCTGTGGAGCAGAAAGGCAGTAGAGCAGGATCATACAGCTAGTGAGTAGGGTACCCAGGACAAGGCCTTTGCACATCGACCTCCATTGCCTCCCCTGCTTGCCAACCATGGTCCCAAATAGAAGTTATCTGAAGCAAAAATGTAAGTTAAGTTGAAGTTATCCAGTGTACCAAAACAATGGACTGGCAGTCCTGAAATCTTCTATGGTTATGGTTCATCGATGACCTCAACTTTTTCATTGACATGGATTGTGCAAGTCCCTTGGATCCACTGTCTCCTGTGGCCAATTATTTGGGAACACACACAGCAGCTCAGTCAAATGGCTGTTTCCAATTAGGACATTGTGTGCCTCTGGTAATGGAACAACTCTTAGAAATCCACTCTGTTCAATCTGTTGAGGTTATCTCTAGGCATAATTGAAATTTCGGTAACACTTTACTTGACACCCAGCGTCCTAACACATTATGACACGGTCATAACCATGTCACAATAGTTGACATGACTTGTCACAATCTGTCATAATATGGTCATAACACTGTCATGACCCATATATTTACACCTGTTGTGATAAATATTGTGTTTTTTTATGGCTGGTTATGACACCTACATAAGAGTGTCAAACCCACATTTATTCAAATGTGTTTTTTCCCTGCAAATAAGTTTCCTTTTGTTTGAAAGTTTGTTTCTTAATTCCTTTGTTGTTGTAATGAATTCTTCACAGTCATGGTTTTTTTTTTCATTTAAAAAAAACATGTAGAAAATACACTTTATGACTCTGTCAAGAAGCATTATGACCATCCTGTGTCACTTTACTTGGACTAACAAAATACACTTTATGACTCTGTCAAGAAGCATTATGACCATCCTTTGTCACTTTACTTGGACTAAGAAAATACACTTTATGACTCTGTCAAGAAGCATTATGACCATCCTTTGTCACTTTACTTGGACTAACAAAATACACTTTATGATTATGTCAAGAAGCATTATGACCATCCTGTGTCACTTTACTTGGACTAAGAAAATACACTTTATGACTCTGTCAAGAAGAATTAGGACCATCCTGTGTCACTTTACTTGGACTAAGAAAATACACTTTATGACTCTGTCAAGAAGAATTAGGACCATCCTGTGTCACTTTACTTGTACTAACAAAATACACTTTGTGACTCTGTCAAGAAGCATTATGACCACCATAATCATATAAGCCAGATAGGCCTGTCACGTACATGCCCTTATGTCAGTCATCAATCAAAAAGAGGGTGTCTAGTCCTGCTCCTGTGTTCATCCCAGTCATCAGCAACAGAGCACTGGGGTAGGTGCATGTATGACATCAATGTAAGCATAACTACAATGATAATTTAATATGGTCAATTTCATACAAAAATATACAGCATAAACATACTGTTGACATGTAGGCTATGGTGTAATGGAATGTTTTGCCTTGTGTGGTAGGTTTCGTGGGTTTTGACACTCTTATGTAGGGGTCATTACCGGCCATAAAATAAAGTATGTCACAACAGGTCTAAATATATGTGTAATGACAGTGTTATGACCATATTATGGCAGGTTATGACAAATGTTACAGAAATGTCTCATGTTATGTGCTATTATTAGATCACTATCTTTCAATGACATATACATTTTTTACGCAATATTGTTGTTTTTCCAAAGCATTCACTTAAAGCATACAGTGGGGAGAACACGTATTTGATAACCTGCAAAATCGGCAGTGTTTCCTACTTACAAAGCATGTAGAGGTCTGTAATTTTTAATCATAGGTACACTTCAACTGTGAGAGACAGAATCTAAAACAAAAATCCAGAAAATCACGTATGATTTTTAAGTAATTCATTTGCATTTTATTGCATGACATAAGTATTTGATCGCCTACCAACCAGTAAGAATTCCGGCTCTCCCATACCTGTTAGTTTTTCTTTAAGAATCCCTCCTGTTCTCCACTCATTACCTGTATTTACTGCACCTGTTTGAACTCGTTACCTGTATAAAAGACACCTGTCCACACACTCAATCAAACAGACTCCAACCTCTCCACAATGGCCAAGACCAGAGAGGGTGTAAGGACATCAGGGATAAAATTGTAGACCTGCACAAGGCTGGGATGGGCTACAGGACAATAGGCAAGCAGCTTGGTGAGAAGGCAACAACTGTTGGCGCAATTATTAGAAAATGGAAGAAGTTCAAGATGACGGTCAATCTCCCTCGGTCTGGGGCTCCATGCAAGATCTCACCTTGTGGGGCATCATTGATCATGAGGAAGGTGAGGGATCAGCCCAGAACTACACGGCAGGACCTGGTCAATGACCTGAAGAGAGCTGGGACCACAGTCTCAAAGAAAACCATTAGCAACACACTACGCCGTCATGGATTAAAATCCTGCAGCGCACGCAAGGTCCCCCCGTATTGAGGGGAGGATGGATGGGGCCATGTATCGCGAGATCTTGGCCAACAACCTCCTTCCCTCAGTAAGAACATTGAAGATGGGTCGTGGCTGGGTCTTCCAGCATGACAACGACCCGAACACACAGCCAGGGCAACTAAGGAGTGGCTCCGTAAGAAGCATCTCAAGGTCCTGGAGAGGCCTAGCCAGTCTCCAGACCTGAACCCAATAGAAAATCTTTGGAGGGAGCCGAAAGTCCATATTGCCCAGCGACAGCCCCGAAACCTGAAGGATCTGGACAAGGTCTGTATAGAGGAGTGGGCCAAAATCACTGCTGCAGTGTGTGCAAACTTGGTCAAGAACTACAGGAAACGTATGATCTCTGTAATTGCAAACAAAGGTTTCTGTACCAAATATTAAGTTCTGCTTTTGTGATGTATCAAATACTTATGTCATGCAAAAAAATGCAAATTAATTACTTAAAAATCATACAATGTGATTTTCTGGATTTTACTTATTCTCCCCACTGTAACTTCACATCAACTACTAGGTTAACGTTGAGCAAATGTAAAAAATAAAATAAAAAGTGCATTCCTTGATCGTTTCAACCCACATAATGTTCACTGGACGTGCTACCTTGTCCCGGACCTGCTGTTTTGTACTCTCTCTTCACCGCACCTGCTGTCTCTAACTCTGAATGATCGGCTATGAAAAGCCAACTGACATTTACTCCTGAGGTGCTGTTGCACCCTCTACAACCACTGTGATTATTATTATCTGACCCTGCTGGTCATCTATGAACGTTTGAATATCTTGGCCATGTTCTGTTATAATCTCCACCCGGCACAGCCAGAAGAAGACTGGCCACCCCTCAGAGCCTGGTTCCTCTCTAGGTTCTGGGCTTTCTGGGGAGTTGTTCCTAGCCACCGTGCTTCTACATCTGCATTGCTTGCTGTTTGGGGTTTTAGGCTGGGTTTCTATACAGCACTTTGTGACATCGGCTGATGTAAGAAGGGCTTTATAAATATATTTGATTGATTGATTGATACTGCATCCTTTATACAATTCCTAGAAAACTGCCCAACGGCATATTGTCCAAAGAAGGTATATGTCCCAGCACCTAATCATGAAAGTTATATACTCAAGAGTTTATGATCATTTAATTTGAAATGTTATACATAGAGACTTAAAATTGCAAGACAATATAAAGGCTTAAACATTCTTATAACAAGTTATAAGCATTACACCTGCATTCTTTAAGAAAAGTGTTACCACTGTGCCTTTAATCGGAACAGTGCACAGTGAAGCTACACTACAGCAAGGCCGGATATACCCTGTGTTTCTGTGTCATCTATCCTTTAGATGAATAATGCATTGGGCTGGAAAGTGATCCAGTCTGAGTCTGCAGCTATTCACCCTGTAGCCTGGAATCCGATCGGACTGCACACAGGCTGCGTTTACACAGGCAGCCCAATTCTGATATTTTTCCCCCCCACTAATTGGTCTTTTGACCAATCACAACAGATCTTTTCACATCAGATCTTTTTCAGATCTTATTGGTCAAAAGACGAATTAGTGAAAAAAATATACAAATTGGGCTACCTGTGTAAACGCAAACACAGTGACCCAGAGGCTAAGTCAGCATTCAGTAGGTAACATGGGTCACCCGGTTTCCACCTGTAGCAGTGTGGAGAAACTATACTAAAGACAAACCAAATCAAGAAACCTATATCAAAATACTCTTGACTTCACAGAAAGCTCCCAAATCTTTGTTTATGTTTGAGGTTTCTCCTCAAAACAGCTCCTTGAAAAGATCAAAAACTAGTTTCCATAATTTTGAAATCTCTTGGAAACATTTGGGTCTAACATCAGCTAGAATCACTGTTCCAATTTTGCAGACACTTGTGTGATACATTTTTTGTCTGATGGAAAAAAATATATGTTTTGTTACTGATAATTGCTGTGATGAAGTAGATAAAGTAGATAGTGTCTTTTGCTCTTTTGTCAGGGAGCTTCATGAAGGGGCCATTATGGAGGCACATGAGGGGCCATTCTCCCTGCCCTCAAACCAGCCCAGGCATTGGGATATATGGGAGACATTTGAGCACTAGTCCTCCTGAACAGGGGACTTTGCATGGAGCTGTTTAACCTGAAAATGGACCTTGGTATAGATAGATGTGTGCTTCGTTAGGCTGAGTGCTTCCTCTGCCTCTGGGAGGGATGCACCTGGAATTAAACCTGAGGGGCCACCAGGGGCCTGCGTTTAACACCTGCTGGCAATTTCTGAACCCGAATGGAGTCATCATTTCAGATAATGATGGCTGTGATATAGAAATATAGAGTGGGGTCTGAAGATATTGACAACCTTGATAAAGATGAGCAAAAATTACTGTGTAAAATAAATAATTCAAATACTGAGCTATTTTGTATGCTCAAAATTGTTTTGAAATTATATTATTTTATAATATACTGAACACAAATATAAACGCATCAGGTAGTGTTGGTTCCATGTTTCATGAGCTGAAATAAAAGATCCCAGGAATTTACCAAATGCACAAAAATATTTTTTATCTCAAATGTTGTGCACAAATTTGTTTACTTCCCTTTTAGCTAGCATTTCTCCATTACCAAGATAATCCACCCACTTGACAGGTGTACCCCTCGTTTACTCAAGCGTTTCCATTATTTTGGAAGTTACCTGTAGCCCAGTATTTGAACAGTTTATTTTAGTGTCATTTTTGCTCTTTATAAAGGCTCGCAATAATTTCGGACCCCACTTTATACTGTAATGGCATTGTATTGTTTGTTGGGCAGGTGTCTGTTAATGTGTCCCGTTTTATTGCATCTACTGTCTGAGTATGGTCTGATATAAGTAGGTGCTAAGACGTTATGCATACAATACCATTCAAATCGAATCGTAAGGTGAAGGTCAAAGGCAAAAGTCACGCTCTCCACAAATTACATACGCAACAATGTATCCATTATCTAATGATGTCATAACCTTCAGTCACAGAAGCACATAATGACATACGATGCATGACGACATACGGGACAATGAACCCCAAAAAGAGACATTCAGGAAAGCATTCAATATGAGGGCAAAGTTACTATGCACTCCATCTCATTGGCAATGCCCAAAGAACTCGTCTGAATGAAACTAAATGGGCTGCTCTATCGCATGGCAGAAACAATTTTCTTCAGCTCACATTTCAGAGCTCATAAACTTGAGATAAAAATATATTATAGTTGCAGTCTGATCATTCCATTAAACCGTTTGTCAAAGAATACGACCAAAAAACAATATACATTTAATTTTCAAATGATCCTCATATAATTCTCTTCGTAAAACATAACACTTACCCTGTTGTGCATAAATCCCGCAACTGCAGTTAGATGAAAAATGCAACTGAAGTTAAAACCTAAGACTGTTGTTTCTCCTCAGAGTGCATAGCAGTGCATCTCAAGAAGAGCTGTCCGGTCCACTGGTTGCTTGTGCCTGCTCGTCGGGTCACACACAGTGTCACAACCCCACCACATAGTCAAGTGCTTTCCTTTTCATTACATATGTTATGCCCAACGCTCCATAGCCAATTCATCTGGCAGGTGCGCTCTCTCTCTCTCTTTGTATATTATGCACACCTGATTCTTCTGCTCCACTTTTTGAACGAGATCCAGCTGAATACAGCCAACTGTGACATCAGGCTCCCTGTCAGGACTTGCACTTGTTTGTGTTTAAAAGAGAACGAGAGGGGAGGGAGAGACACAAAGGGAAAAAGAAAGAGGGAACGAGAGATGGAGAGGAAGAGGGCATGGGCTCTATTCTCTGGCTGCATACAGAAGGCTATTGAGAGCAGACACTAGTCTGAGCTGAAAGCTGATAGGAGTGGTAGCAAATAGTATAAAAAGAACAATTGCAGAGAGCCAAGGCACAAAGAGCTCGATTGTGCCATCTTCTCCAAGCTTGCTGTCTCACTACAGTATTGCTCAAAAATTGTTTTAGCAAAGTAGATACTTTTTACAAAAATTGGATGAATAGAATATACAAATAAAGTTAAGGCATGCAAACACATGGATTATTGTAAATAACACACAACCAAGGGCTGTTATTAGGAATGACAGACAATAGATTATTGTCCAAATAAACTGAAAATAAATGGGTATTGCATTTCATGTAGTCTTTGTTTTGTAGTGAACCCAGTTACAGTACAGAATACATTCTAGAAACAATCCTAAATTAAATTCACTCGGAGGGACGGGCTGGAGAACTGTTACCGTTCTCAAATTAAAGGACCAACAGCCTATTTATATTTTGAAGCTATAGATTGATTATGCTTCTATAAGCTTTTTTTATTAATTCTGCATTTTGTTTCAAATTGAGGCCCGATTACCTGACTCAGACTCAACCTACTCCTGGACTTAAAAACAATTTCAATGGAAATTTGCCTAGCTAGTCTTTTGTACTCGTGAGAATATGGAACACTGTATTTTGTACCACTACCGGCCATTCAACAGCAGTAAGATGTCAATAGAGAACGACCATACGAGCCAGGGATTGAGGAGTCCATTTGGCTCTGGGAGACGGGATGTGACAATATGTGGTCATACAGCACTGACCATTACAGTAAGGGAGGTGGGCACTGTCCTACCCTTTCAGCACACTGTAGCCCTTCAAACCAGAGGGACCATACCGATAGTCCCCCCCCAGTCTGAACACTCAACCTTTTGTTGAGCGTGGAGCACCCTGGCGGGCACACGCTCCAAGTGCCAGGCTGAGACTCGGGCTGGCATGTGTGGAATGTAGTTGAGGCATGCTGGTGAGTGGGAGGGTCAGTCAGTGAATAAGGAGATTGAGTAGCAGGAGGGACTGGCCCCTAACCCACTGAGATCACAGCATCAGAGGGCAGTCCCTCGTCATTACCACCCACAGGTCAGGATAGTGGACCAAACTCAGCCCCCACCACATGCCTGATTTACCCAAAGCAGGCCAAGCCAAATGTACTGTGCTTTCACGTCATGGTTTCAGGACTTTTAAAATTGAACCTTAAGTTAAGAACAAATCTTTTTTTACAATGATGGCCTACCACGGCCAAACCCAGACGACACTGGGCCAATTGTGCGCCACCCTATGGACAGTGGCCTACAGCAATGAAGGGGATGCATAATCAGGCCAGCTCAGCACTGTGGAAAAGGCTACTTTGATAACAAGGCATCCTCAGCCTCTGTCCCCGCCACAGTCCTAATGATGTGGCATCAGATTCCACCTATTTGGTATCAGAGTTGGTCCGACGGTGCCACCACCAGCATATATGGAACCCAGAAGGCTGCCTTCTGTCATGCACAGACCGACACAACCGGCACCAATAAATGATTTGGCTCCCAGTGAGTGGTACAGTGAATAGAAGGAATAGTCAGTAATGCATTACAATAGGACACTGACACAGGTATCTTAATCCAAAGGATCAGCACAACTTAAATCTTCATAATGGAGTCTTGAAAAGGTTATGTGACAAAAACGGTGAAAAGACATTAAGTTGACATGGGTACAGTTGAAGTCGGAAGTTTACATACACTCAGGTTGGAGACATTAAAACTAGTTTTTCAACCACTCCACAAATGTCTTGTTAACAAACTCAAGTTTTGGCAAGTCGGTTAGGACATCTACTTCGCACATGACAAGTGATTTTTCTAAAAATGGTTTATTTCACTTATCATTCACTGTATCACAATTCCAGTGGGTCAGAAGTTTCAACTTAGTGCATGTACTGTGCCTTTAAACAGCTTGGAAAATTCCAGAAAATTTAATGGCTTTATAAGCTTCTGATAGGCTAATTGACATCATTTGAGTCAATTGGCGGTGTACCTGTGGATGTATTTCAAGGCCTACCTTTAAACTCAGTACATCTTTGCTTGACGTCATGGGAAAAATCAAAAGAACTCAGCAAAGACCTCAGAAAAAAAAATTGTAGACCTCCACAAAGTCTGGTTCATCATTGGGAGCAATTTTCAAACGCCTGAAGGTATCACATTCATCTGTACAAACAATAGTACATAAGTATAAACACCATGGGACCACGCAGCCGTCATACCGCTCAGGAAGGAGATGCGTTCTGTCTCCTAGAGATGAACGTACTTTGGTGCGAAAAGCGCAAATCAATCCCAGAACAGCAAAGGACCTTGTGAAGATGCTCGAGGAAACAGGTACAAAAGTATCTATATCCACAGTAAAACAAGTCCTATTTCGACATAACCTGAAAGGCCGCTCAACATGGAAGAAGCGACTGCTCAAAAATCAGCCATAAAAAAGCCAGACTACGGATTGCAACTGAACATCGGGGACAAAGATCATACTTTTTGGAGAAATGTACTCTGGTCTGATGAAACAAAAATAGAACTGTTTGGCCATAATGACCATTGCTATGTTTGGAGGAAAAGGGGGGAGGCTTGCAAGCCGAAGAACACCATCCCAACCATGAAGCACGGGGGTGGCAGCATAATTTTGTGGGGTACTTTGCGGCAGGAGAGACTGGAGCACTTCACAAAATAGATGGCTTCATGAGAGAGGAAAATGATTGTGGAAGGCTACCCGAAACATTTGACCCAAGTTAATCCATTTAAAGGCAATGCTACCATATACTAATTGAGTGTATGTAAACTTCTGACTCACTGGGAATGTGATGAAATAAATAAAAGCTGAAATCACTATTATTCTGACATTTCACATTCTTAAAATAAAAGTGGTGATCCTAACTGACCTAAGACAGGGAATTGTTACTTGGATTAATGTCAGGAATTGTGAAACTTAAATTTATTTGGCTACGGTGTATGTAAACTTCCGACTTCAACTGTAACTTAGCGTTACCCTATGCATCGCTCCCTGCCCTCAAGTTCAAAGAAGTGGGTTACTTTAAACAAAAACTATTTATTGTAATTACACATCAAGCAGTGTCCTACTTTTTTTAAAGTATACAAAAAGTGTTGTTTTTTTGTTAAGTTAATTTCTCTGATGACAGGAGGGCTTGTTGTTTATGTTAGTCATTAACAGTAAATGGAGTACACAGAACCCCATTTAATAGATTAAAATAAGGTTAATCAGTGGTAAAATCTTTTTAGAGTACTGACCAGAATATCCAGAGTTCACACAAATAAGAACAAAGCAGACATTCACCTCAACGTTTGACGAGGCAGGGTGGATAATATTTTGCAACAATGTGACTGCTCCAGTATTCCTTCCTGCCAACATACTTGACAAATGACACTAACATAAATCTCAATCTCCATGGGACCATTTTCCATAATAAACCCGTAAGTTTCATGAGACGTTAACCTTGTATGAATGACAACCATACAAATCAAAACCAGTCCTTGATGAATTTCCACTGTTAGGTGGCTACTGTTTCTTGGTCTTTTTCTGCTTCTTCTCTGCCATCTGGTGTCTTCGTGAGCCTTTCTCTTGGCAGCCAGTTTGTTTGCATGCGAAGGGAAATCAGATTGAGTTAATGAACAGTGGAGTGACTGAAGAATTCATGGGTGTGCAACCAAGGTCACATGCTCTTTAAGGGATTTGATAGATTGTAAATGACTGTTTTATATTAGAGTTTTATAGCATTATATATTTTTAGTATGAATAGATAGTTTTATATCCTAAGAGATTAAAAGTACTGTTGGGAAATGTTGCCTCAATTGTTTTGGGGCACTGAGCAAATTTAAGGTCTGCTGGGCGCAAACTTGAACATTGTGAAAACTTCCGCCGCACATTTACTCTGAACAGAGGCAGTACCCACTTCAAGTTACAGTTAACAGTGGTCAAGTAGGCTACTGTGGCTATTTGATCATAATGTTGAAACAATGGAGAAAATAACTGTTCTATCATGCAGCCTACAGTAGCAGCCAATGGGTGGTGTTCAATGTAAGGCCTACAGTCCATGAGACTTAAAAAAAACAAAACATGCAGGGCTTGACATTAACCTGTTAATCCAGTTGTTCTTCAGACAAGGTAACTAAAGATGCTGTTGTGTTGTTTGATGCAAAAAAACAATGTTACAAAATAAAAATGCATAATTATTCCCATACCATTATTACTGAGAATCAGACAAATTAAGCTAACCCCTGCCTACTTAGAGTATTCAAGCTGGTCTCAAAATACAACACTGCCCCTTTGAGGGAAAAAAGCTATTAATTTGACTTACCTGACAAAGACGGCTAGAAACGCACACGTTTTGTGCTCTTGTAGGAAGCAACCACTCCCCCATCGTTGACAACAAAGTATCTATAAATGGGCTAATAACTCACTGACTAGCAAAACATATGAACAATGGTGCACACGTGGCTACATGTAGCTCTCACTTTGATCTCAAAACAAACACATCTACTCATGACTGCTCATGCTATAAACACAGTCCAGTTCAATGTAAATGGTACAGATCCATATATGGCAATTTGCATATGGCCCTACTGCAGCTCTGATTGAATATGGCGCACCGGTTTGTGTAGAGTACGGACCGGAGCCATGCCTGTCAATGCAATAGAATCCTACGCCAATGCGCTCTGCCTACAAGAAAATCTCTCGCACAGTTAGTTTTGCATACTAAGTCTTGCATAGTTCATTTTGTTTCGGTAGATTACATTGAAAGTGGCTAATATTGCATTGATTCTACAACAATTCCCACGGAACAGCAAAACACTATCAACGTTAACCACTACTGCCACCCGGGTGGGGGAGGGGGCAGACTGGCGCTTCTTTGGAGGCAGAGCAGGAGGACTGGAGGGGGAGAAGAAGGTGACATCATTTAAATATGAAGCAGCGTGCAATGTCCATCAATGCAAAGTATTCCAAAAGCCACGCATGCAGCCCTAGTCACAGTACACTGACTGATTCACTTCTTCTGTGTGTACTGTGTAGTATGTACAGTGCCTTGCGAAAGTATTCGGCCCCCTTGAACTTTGCGACCTTTTGCCACATTTCAGGCTTTTTGTGACTTTTTAAGCACATTTTTACTCCTGAACGTATTTATGCTTGCCATAAGAAAAGGGGTTGAATACTTATTGACTTAAGACATTTTGGAATTTGTAAAAATGTCTACAAATGTAATTCCACTTTATGGGGTATTGTGTGTAGGCCAGTGACACGGCACTGCATGGGCTTGCTCCTACCTATCTCTCTGATTTGGTCCTACCGTACATACAGTGCCTTGCGAAAGTATTCGGCCCCCTTGAACTTTGCGACCTTTTGACACATTTCAGGCTTCAAACATAAAGATATAAAACTGTATTTTTTTGTGAAGAATCAACAACAAGTGGGACACAATCATGAAGTGGAACGACATTTATTGGATATTTCAAACTTTTTTAACAAATCAAAAACTGAAAAATTGGGCGTGCAAAATTATTCAGCCCCTTTACTTTCAGTGCAGCAAACTCTCTCCAGAAGTTCAGTGAGGATCTCTGAATGATCCAATGTTGACCTAAATGACTAATGATGATAAATACAATCCACCTGTGTGTAATCAAGTCTCCGTATAAATGCACCTGCACTGTGATAGTCTCAGAGGTCCGTTAAAAGCGCAGAGAGCATCATGAAGAACAAGGAACACACCAGGCAGGTCCGAGATACTGTTGTGAAGAAGTTTAAAGCCGGATTTGGATACAAAAATATTTCCCAAGCTTTAAACATCCCAAGGAGCACTGTGCAAGCGATAATATTGAAATGGAAGGAGTATCAGACCACTGCAAATCTACCAAGACCTGGCCGTCCCTCTAAACTTTCAGCTCATACAAGGAGAAGACTGATCAGAGATGCAGCCAAGAGGCCCATGATCACTCTGGATGAACTGCAGAGATCTACAGTTGAGGTGGGAGACTCTGTCCATAGGACAACAATCAGTCGTATATTGCACAAATCTGGCCTTTATGGAAGAGTGGCAAGAAGAAAGCCATTTCTTAAAGATATCCATAAAAACTGTAGTTTAAAGTTTGCCACAAGCCACCTGGGAGACACACCAAACATGTGGAAGAAGGTGCTCTGGTCAGATGAAACCAAAATTGAACTTTTTGGCAACAATGCAAAATGTTATGTTTGGCGTAAAAGCAACACAGCTGAACACACCATCCCCACTGTCAAACATGGTGGTGGCAGCATCATGGTTTGGGCCTGCTTTTCTTCAGCAGGGACAGGGAAGATGGTTAAAATTGATGGGAAGATGGATGGAGCCAAATACAGGACCATTCTGGAAGAAAACCTGATGGAGTCTGCAAAAGACCTGAGACTGGGACGGAGATTTGTCTTCCAACAAGACAATGATCCAAAACATAAAGCAAAATCTACAATGGAATGGTTCAAAAATAAACATATCCAGGTGTTAGAATGGCCAAGTCAAAGTCCAGACCTGAATCCAATTGAGAATCTGTGGAAAGAACTGAAAACTGCTGTTCACAAATGCTCTCCATCCAACCTCACTGAGCTCGAGCTGTTTTGCAAGGAGGAATGGGAAAAAATTTCAGTCTCTCGATGTGCAAAACTGATAGAGACATACCCCAAGCGACTTACAGCTGTAATCGCAGCAAAAGGTGGCGCTACAAAGTATTAACTTTTGCACGCCCAATTTTTCAGTTTTTGATTTGTTAAAAAAGTTTGAAATATCCAATAAATGTCGTTCCACTTAATGATTGTGTCCCACTTGTTGTTGATTCTTCACAAAAAAATACAGTTTTATATCTTTATGTTTGAAGCCTGAAATGTGGCAAAAGGTCGCAAAGTTCAAGGGGGCCGAATACTTTCGCAAGGCACTGTATATATTTATTTAATATATATAATGACAACTACAACAATACTGAATGAACAATGAACACTTAACACAATAAATAAATAAAATCTATTTAGTCTCATAAATAATGAAACATGCTCAATTTGGTTTTAAATAATGCAAAAACACAGTGTTGGAGAAGAAAATAAAAGCTCAATATGTGCCATGTAAAAAAGCTAACATTTAAGTTCCTTGCGCAGAAGATATGAAAGCTGGTGGTTCAATATTCCCAGTTAAGAAGTTTAACATTGTAGTTATTATAGGAATTATGACGCAACGACTATTTCTCTCTATACCATTTGTATTTCATATACCTTTGACTATTGGATGTTCTAATAGGCACTTTAGTATTGCCAGCCTTATCTCAGGAGTTGATGGGCTTGAAGTCATAAACAGCACTGAGTCAAGCATTGCTAAGAGCTGCTGGCAAACGCAGTAAAGTTTGAATGAATGCTTACGAGCCGGCTGCTGCCTACCACCGCTCAGTTAGACTGCTCTATCAAATCATAGAATTAATTATAATAAACACAGAAATACGAGCCGTTGGTAATTAATATGGTCAAATCTGTAAACTATCATTTCGAAAACAAAATGTTTATTCTTTCAGTGAAATACGGAACCATTAGGAATCTTATCGAACGGGCGGCAACCCTAAGTCTAAATATTGCTGTTGCACAACCGTCAATGTTATGTCATAATTATGTACAATTCTGGCAATTTAGTTCACAATGAGCCAGGCTCATTGAAACTTTAGAGTGTTTTCTATCCAAATCTACCAGTTATATGCATATCATATCTTCTGGGCCCCGAGTAGCAGGCCGTTTCATTTGGGCATGCTTTTCATCCAAAATTCCGAATGCTGCCCCCTACCCTAGAGAGGTTAATATGGCTGTGAGACTGGCTGTTCCCAAGGCGACAGTACTGATGGGTCCGACAGTTACATGTCGTGTCTATCTATTCATCTACACCCACGTACAGACTGGAGATGGAACGCAGCGAGGGAGGCTGGTGAGTTGCAATGTCAGTTAGGCAGGTGTGGAGTGGAGGGTACTCACCTCTCGTGTCGTCCTCTTCTTGCCAAACATGATCTTGTCGTACAGGTACTTCTCCTTTTTCTTCATCATCATGATTGCCAGACGCTTCTCCTCTGCCTTCTCCTCCTTCTCCAGTCGAACCTTGTTCCCCACGGAACCAGTTTCCCAGGGTTTCACTTTGCCGGGGGTCACCTTCACCACCAGAGTCTGCTGGGGCAGGACAGGAGAGATACATCTTAGAGTGTCCCCAAAATGGCACCCTATTCCCTATAGTGCACTATGCTTAAAGATAACGATGTTCTTTTATGTTGGATGAAACAGGCCATTCAGATGGTCAATCGTGTAGATACTGCTAGGATTCTCTCACCTTGCCCTGGGATCGCTGATCCTCCATCTTTTTCAGATTCTTCTCCTCAGTCAAATCTTCATCGTCCACCTCATCGTTGTCCTCTTCATCATCATAATTCCACTCCTCCTCCTCCTCCTCCTCTTGTACTGATTGTAACAAAAACAAAAAGAATGTTGAATATTTGAGTTATACACAACATTCATCATGCAGGCCCAACAGAAACATGTGAACTAGATGTTGACCGATTAAATCGGAATGGCCGATTAATTAGGGCCGCTTTCAAGTTTTCATAACAATCGGAAATCGTTATTTTTGGACACCGATTTTAAAAAATTAATAATTAACACCTTTATTTAACTAGGCAAGTCAGTTAAGAACAAATTCTTATTTACAATGACGGTGGGTTAACTGTCTTGTCCAGGGGCAGAACGACAGATTTTTACCTTGTCCGCTCGGGGATTCAACCTTCAACCTTATTCAACCTGCAACCTTACGGTTAATTAGTCCAATGCTCTAACCACCTGATTATATTGCACTCCACGTGGAGCCTGCCTGTTACGCGAATGCAGTAAGAAGCCAAGGTAAGTTGTTAGCTAGCATTAAACTTCTTATAAAAAACAATCAATCATAATCACTAGTTAACTACACAGGGTTGATGATATTACTAGTTTCTCGCGTGTCCTGCGTTGCTTATAATCGATGCGGTGGCATTCGCCAAAAAGGACTGTCGTTGCTCCAACGATATTTTTAAACCTGCATATTTAGTTAATATTGCCTGCTATCATTACATTTTTTTAACTAGGGAAATTATGTCACTTCTCTTGCGTTCTGTGCAACAGAGTCAGGGTATATGCAGCAGCTTGGGCCGCCTGGCTCATTGCAAACTGTGTGAAGACTATTTATTCCTAACAAAGACAGCCAACTGGGGGATGATTTAACAAAAGCGCATTTGTGAAAAAAGCACAATCGCTGCACGACTGTACCTAACAATAAACATCAATGCCTTTCTGAAAATCAATACACAGAAGTATATATTTTTAAACCTGCATATTTAGCTAAAAGAAATCCGGTTCCGTATTTCACTGAAAGAATAAATGTTTTGTTTTCGAGATGAAAGTTTCCGGATTTGACCATATTAATGAACCAAGGCTCGTATTTCTGTGTGTTATTATGTTATACTATATGATTTGGCGTAGTGGTTAAGGGAGCTGTACTGCAGCGCCAGCTGTGCCATCAGAGACTCTGGGTTCGCGCCCAGTCTCTGTCGTAACCGGGAGGTCCGTGGGGCGTTGCACAATTGGCCTAGCGTCGTCCGAGTTAGGGAGGGCTTGGCCAGTAGGGATGTCTTTGTCTCATCACGCACCAGCAACTCCTGTGGCAGGTCGGGTGCAGTGCGCACTAACCAAGGTTGCCAGGTGCACGGTGTTTCCTCCGAGACATTGGTGCAGCAAGCTTCTGGGTTGGATGCGCGCTGTGTTAAAAAGCAGTGCGGCTCGGTTGGGTTGTGTATCGGAGGACGCATGGCTTTCAACCTTCGTCTCTCCGAGCCCGTACGGGAGTTGTATCGATGAGACAAAACAATTGGATACCACAAAATTGGGGAGAAAAAGGGGTATATATTTTTTTTTTTAAGTATATGACTTGATAGAGCAATCTAACTGAGCGACGGTAGGCACCAGCAGGCTCGTAAAAATTCATTCAAACAGCAATTTTGTGCGTTTTGCCAGCAGCTCTTCACAATGCTTCAAGCATTGCACTGTTTATGACTTCAAGCCTATCAACTCCTGAGATTAGGCTGGTGTAACCGATGTGAAATGGCTAGCTAGTTAGCGGGGTGCGCGCTAATAGTGTTTCAAACGTCACTCGCTCTGAGACTTGGAGTAGTTGTTCCCCTTGCGTCGAGTGTGGCTTTTGTCGATGTGTTCCTGGTTCGAGCACAGGTAGGAGCGAGGAGAAGAACGGAAGCTACAGTGGGACAAAAAAGTATTTAGTCAGCCACCAATTGTGCAAGTTCTCCCACTTAGTTTTCATCATAGGTACACTTCAACTATGACAGACAAAATGAGAAAAAAAATCCAGAAAATCACATTGTAGGATTTTTAATGAATTTATTTGCAAATTATGGTGGAAAATAAGTATTTGGTCACCTACAAACAAGCAAGATTTCTGGCTCTCACAGACCTTTAAGAGGCTCCTCTGTCCTCCACTCGTTACCTGTATTAATGGCACCTGTTTGAACTTGTTATCAGTATAAAAGACACCTGTCCACAACCTCAAACAGTCACACTCCAAACTCCACTATGGCCAAGACCAAAGAGCTGTCAAAGGACATCAGAAACAAAATTGTAGACCTTCACCAGGCTGGGAAGACTGAATCTGCAATAGAAGCAGCTTGGTTTGAAGAAATCAACTGTGGGAGCAATTATTAGGAAATGGAAGACATACAAGACCACTGATAATCTCCCTCGATCTGGGGCTCCACGCAAGATCTCACCCCGCGGGGTCAAAATGATCACAAGAACGGTGAGCAAAAATCCCAGAACAACACAGGGGGACCTAGTGAATGACAGGAGGAGACCATCCGCCACCTCATCAGGAGCATGCCCAGGCGTTGTAGGGAGGTCATACAGGCACGTGGAGGCCACACACACTACTGAGCCTCATTTTGACTTGTTTTAAGGACATTACATCAAAGTTGGATCAGCCTGTAGTGTGGTTTTCCACTTTAATTTTGAGTGTGACTCCAAATCCAGACCTCCATGGGTTGATAAATTTTATTTCCATTGATAATTTTTGTGTGATTTTGTTGTCAGCACATTCAACTATGTAAAGAAAAAAGTATTTAATAAGAATATTTCATTCATTTAGATCTAGGATGTGTTATTTTAGTGTTCCCTTTATTTTTTGGAGCAGTGTATATTTTTTAATCAATAATAATAATTTTTTCATTTTTTCCCCCTCAATTCTTTGGGGGAGGGGGGGTGGTGGTGTGTGTTAGAATACCATTTTGGTATTTTGTATATAGTTATTTGTTTCAAAATGTATACCTTCACCAATTTGGCCACATGGGTACATTTTGGCTTACTTGTGTGGGACACCTGGGTGACTTCATGATAAATGTCATGTAGCACACTCATTTTGGAAGTTATCATTCTGAAACTTTGCACAAGTACTGTTGCCCTCTTATATTTTTCACTGAAATTGTCCCCATCATCCTATCTTAATGTTTGTTATATCTTGTTCATTTTAAAGATGATACAAAAATAAAAAAAGTTTCATTGTTTTAAACCAGATCTATTGTGCTATATTCTCCTACATTCAATTGACATGTACACAAACTTCAGAGTGTTTTCTTTCAAATGCTACCAAGAATATGCATATCCTTGGTTCTGTGCCTGACCTACAGGCTGTTAGATTTGAGTATGTCTTCAGGCAGAAATTGCACAAAGTAGGGGGGAGCTGTAAGAGGTTAAAAGGAACCACCAGCTTTCATATGTTCTCATGTTCTGAGCAAGGAACTTAAATGTTAGCTTTCTTACATGGCACATATTTCACTTTCACTTTCTTCTCCAACACTTTGTTTTTGCATTATTTAAATCAAATTGAACATGTACCATTATTTATTTGAGGCTAAATTGATTTTATTGATGTATTATATTAAGTTCAAATAGGTGTTCATTCAGTATTGTTGTAATTGTCATTATTACAAATACATTATTATTTTTTATTTTTTTTAAATCGGCAGATTAATCGGTATCGGTGTTGAAAAATCATAATCGGTCGACCTCTAATGTGAACATTCATCATGCAGGCCCAACATAAACATGTGAAGCCATGGAGAGGCTCAGCTCTTACCGTGCTTCTCGCCACGCTGCAGGGCCATGAGCTTCAGCTTCTCCGGGGGCACATAGTCACCGTCCTTCTCCTCCACAAAGGGTGACAAGTGGGGCGGCAGCGTCACCCCCAGGAAGTAGTCCTCCACGGGCAGGCGCATCTTGGCGTTGACCGAGTCAAACACCCACTGGGGCTGGATGTAGTACCTGGAACAGAAGACGACCACCAGTTAGTTACACACCAGCCGGTCTCCTTTACGGACAAGGTTTCTACATAGACATATCAAACTTGGTTCAAATAATAGTTGTCTTCTTTCAGATACTTTTCTGGAGTACCAGATGGGTGTGGTTTGCACCTTTGGGATATTTATGCCCAGTCAGTCGAGTCAACCCACCTTTGAATGTAACATTTCAAAGTTCCATGAAGATTGGAGACCATTTACACATTAGCAAGTTGTGGATGTGTTGTATGTACATCACACTACAGTCAAATATAATCACAACAGCCAAATGAATGAATGTGGGCAGGAGTTAGCAGGCCCATAATAGAGGCATTATGTACCCTATGTACAGCTAAGCTCTATGAAGTGACATAAAGGAAGAGGACATGGTCTGTCACGCGTGACTCTGAACCCCCCCCCCCTTGATAACAGGGGTCTTTTGAGTGACCAGAGCAGGAAGAGCCCTCTCAAAGGGGGCATTGTGGGGATGAGCTGAGCCCATCTCTGGGGGGGGGGGGGCTGAAAGAGAATGCAAACAGAAAGCCTCTGGTCCCTTGGGTCTGTAAGTAGCCTTGGAAAATAGCTTGGCTGAAAATACATTTGTTGATTTGAAAGAGGGGTTGGGTTGTATCAGGGCCGACATTATGGGCAGCCCTTAGGGGGCCCATCCTACCGTACCTCCTTGACCGTCCAAATAAAATATTGGCCAGGAAACGGAGACGTATTAATCTCAGTTAAAGCATCCGAGCGAGCGAAATCAAGATATTTTCTACCGTTTGAATTTGTCGGCTTTAGGCCTATGTATTTTACCTAGTTGACGGTGGAAGATAGGCCTACTGCTGCATCTGAGTTCTACACTCATTTCTGGATCAGTGTATCAATGTCCATATGGCAGAGGTTAGTGCTCTCGCCATAGTTGAATTTTAACTTTAATATGTTTATCATTTTACTTCAGATATTTATGATTAACCACGTGCAGATTATTTTGAGAAATGAAAACATTATTGAAATTAACTGTTCCATGAAATACGCATAAAAAAATGTATCAACTGGCACCCAGATCGGTAGAAATTGTAGGAAAAATGGTAAACTCCCCCAAACTTGAAACACACAAGCTGCCTATGTTCTCCCCTATTACATTTATTAAAAAAATAAAATAAAATTGTAAAATGCACAAATGCGTGCGCACATAAAATGTCCCTTGAAAAAAAACACGCCCCCGAAAGAAAATGCCCGTACAACTGATTCGTTCTGGCGCTGGATCTGGGTTGTATCCAGTTTTGTTTCTTCATAAAGATCATTCCTAGATTTGTGTGAATTGCAAGACATTTGCAACGGCTGTAACGACTGCAAATATTGGTAGATTCAGCAGGCCTGTTCACCTGTTGATGTACTGCTTGTCTATGTCGGGCCTGTCCACAATCTGATGGGTAATGGTCTCATCAGTCACGTCGTAGGTACCACCGATGCAGAGGGACTTGTCCCATGACACCTCAGCACCAAAACACCTGTCAGACAGAGAGAGAGAGATCAATAAAAATAAACGATGGATCACTTCACTCTGCATCAAAGCTCTTCTTTGAGGTGCGGTGTAGCATGGAACCAGTCCCTAAAACCTTCAGCTTGCGTTTGGCCTGCTTTTACTTCACAAGGTGCAATAACATTATTGAGCAGCCCAGACTGGCTGGGGTGTGTGCAATGATTTATAGATACACACTAGATGACCGATAGGGGGCACTGTGTTGAAGCCACTGTGCATCTCTCTTGGCACTCCCCCATCATTGTAAACTATTTATTTTAAGCTATAGAAATGCATTTATTAATGTCTACATTCGAATTTGCAACATTTATTCTATTAGACATCTTAATGCATACTTTTACATTATAGTATGTGAGCTAAACATTAAAATATATAACATTCTCCTTAAAGTATACTTTTTTTGAGATTAACAATGTTACTGTCCCACGACAACAACAAAAAATAAATATTTGAAATATTGTAGAATTCCACTCATTCCTCTGGAGGACTGCTCCTACTGGGGAGTGCCAATACGGCCTACCGGTGGCTTCAAAGCCTCTCAATGGTCAATACATAGCATCACCAATCCAGGGTTTATAGACATCATTGGGTGTGTGTGGTGGTGGGCTGGTTCTCACCTCAGGATAAAAGCCAGTGACTCTCTGGGCACTTCCCTGTTCAGGAAGAACTTGAGCCCCTCAAAAAGCCTATTCTGGGCCTCCTGCTCTTTCTGCTCCTTCTGTCAGGCCTCCATGTTCTCTAGGTCCTCCTGAAGAGAGGGGGGGGGGGGGGGGGGGGGGGGGGGGGATGGTGAACGGAGATGGGGAAAGCAGTTGGTGGGATGGGATTGGTTTCTTCATGTTGTCTACAAACCTCATCCCTTAAAAACATAGGTGTGCTCCCCAGTCTTAAGCCTTCCGTGTGCTTCAGTTTACGCCTAGCCGAACTCAGCTAGGTGAACTGAACAAGTGTGCTTGCATACTCCCTTAATATCTTTGCTTGAAAAATTAGAAAATAAGCAGCAATTGTACCATTTGTCCATCTTGAGACATTAAAATAGTCAAGAAATCAGTAATTAAATGTTTGTCGCGCAATTTTACATCTAAGACGTTTGGTGGAGTATTTCTCAAGTAAAAAATTGTGGATGAAAAGGATTCGTCTCTCGTTGTATGACAAACACTTTACTGAAGAATCCCTACTGTTTGCCAATCACAGATAAAGGGGTGTACATTTCGGCTTCTGAAATTCGGCTTGCCTCAAGGAAAAATTTGTGCACGAACACCCGAAAAAACCCTTGCCGAAGAATATATGCACAAACTGTTCCAAACTGTTTTGGATGGTGACCGAAATCAGCTTGCAGGCACAGGGCCCACCACAAGGAGTCGTTAGAGCTTAAATGGGACAAGAAAATCTCAGCCGGCCAAACCCTCCCCTAACCTGGACGACACTTGGCCAATTGTGCGCCGCCTCATGGGTCTCCCGGTCACGGCCCGCTGTAACACAGTCTGGTATCGAACCTGGGGCTGTAGTGACAACTCAAGCACTGCAATGCAGTGCCTTAGACCACTGCGCCACTTGGGAGGCCCTGACAGCTCTTTTCATTGTTTTGTCTACAACATATCTTTATTAGCCTGTAATTAGCCTATGTAATTGTAAAATATGGACCTTGTAGCTGTCTTAAGGCCATGAAATGAGATGATTGTGGACTACATGAAAAAGAGGACCGAGCACACCCCCACTCTCATCGACAGGGGTGCAGTGGAGCAGGTTGAGAGCTTCAAGTTCCTTGGTGTCCACATCAACAAACTAACATGGTCCAAGCACACCAAGACAGTCGTGAAGAGGGCACAACAAAAACCTATTCCCCCTCAGGAGACTGAAAAGGTTTGGCATGGGTCCTCAGATCCTCAAAAGGTTTTACAGCTGCACCATCTGACTGGCTACATCACTACCTGGTATGACAACTGCTCGGCCTCCGACTGCATGGCGCTACAGAGGGTAGTGCGAACGGCTCAGTACATCACTGGGGCCAAGCTTCCTGCCATCCAGGACCTCTATATCAAGCGATGTCAGAAGGCCCAAAAAATTGTCAGACTCCAGCCACCCTAGTCAGAGACTGTTCTCTCTGCTACCACACGGCAAGCAGTACCACGAGCCCCAAGTCTAGGTCCAAGAGGCTTCTAAACAGCTCTTACCCCCAAGCCATAAGACTCCTGAACACCTAATCAAATGGCAACCCGGACTATTTGCATTGCCCCCCTTTTATGCCACTGCTACTCTTATCATCATCTATGCAGTCACTTTAATAAGTCTACCTTCACGTACATATTACCTCAACTGGTGCCCCTGCACATTGTTCCGGTACCCCTCTGTATATAGTCTCGCTATTGTTATTTTACTGTTGCTCTTTAATTACTTGTTACTTTTATTTCTTATCCACATTTTTTAAACTGCGTTGTTGGTTAGGGACTCGTAAGTAAGCATTTTACTGTAAAGGTAAAGGTCTGTTGTATTCGACGCATGTGACAAATAAAATTAGATTTTGATTTGAAATCAGCTAAAGGCAAAGCAGGTTGATGATCCAAATGGTGCAAGCACCATATCATACAAAATACACATGGACAATAGCCCAAAATAAATAGCCTCTATCAGGTTTAACCTGTCCTATCTGAACGGACTCCGGTAGCAGGCAAGGCTGTACACCAGGGCTGGGCGAAAAGGCAAATATAGTGATCATTTAATTTTTTTCATTTGATAATGATAATTATCACGATTTTAATCAAATAATGTTTAAAAAGGTGCATATCTGCTTTACACTCAAGAATGCCTGAACAAGCCAAAGGATTTAATGTTTCTTATTTATTGTCAGAAGTAGAACTCAAATAACATTTTAACTCCACTTTTTATTTTATTTAAGCTGTAAACCCTTCCTTACAAGTAATGAACAAGCAATACAAATAAATAGTGTAAGTCAATATGCATTAGAACTGTTAGCCTAATGGCACATCAGTTTATGTTGGGGTAGTTGTCTTACAAGTTAAAAGCAAGAAAGACAAGTCTGTCTACGGTCTCTGGCTTTAAAGCTGCCCTATGGCAGGTCACCATGTTTCCACCTGTGCTAAAAACGGTCAGCGTTTACTGCTTCGGGCGAACATGCCTAGATTGGCGTTTAGCAATACCGTGGCGCAAACTCAAACTTCCAAAGGGTGATTTTGCTTCAGATGGTGAAAAAGTTGCCGTATTACCAGATTTGATAGCCACCTGTCTACGGCACAATTTGCACCGGACGTTGCTCAGCTCTTTGTCCGACGTCAAAAAGTCAAACCACTACCAAATAAGTGAACCCTTTTTATCAATCATTTCTTCGTTGGAAACTTATCCTTCTCCATGGCTATCACTGCCACTGTTTTCACCTACATCACTCATTTTGTGGTTAAGTGGCTACTCTCTCACTCGAGGTGCTAAGTGGTTTTTAGAGGGCGTATACCTCTCCACGTGCATATTGTCAATTCGCCGCATGTTCCTGCTACGCCAGAGGTGAAATTGACATTATCGAAAATTTATCTAAATATGTTTTATATCGTTATTGAGGGAAGTAATTCTCGATAATTATTGATAATGATTTATCGCCCAGCCCTATTGTACACCCTCATCTTGAGAAACCAAATAAAATCTGTCCAACAGGAGCTCAAACAGGTAGACATACATAATACAAGCACTTGGCCCCCAGTACCATACAATTATCCAATTGGCAATTACAAAACTGGTTCTACAACGCAATTTCCACATTGGAGAGCATAGGTGATGAGCAGCGCTTATGGTGGGTCTTCGCCACAGTAATAATTCATTTTAACAAATTCCAAATGCAAGCTTCATTAGTAAGTTATCAATGTCAAGCAATTGTTACATACCAAAAGACCAATAGGCCTATGCTAGTAATTGTTGCCCCATTGCTTGTGAGCTAGCAAAGTAACCGTTAAGGTTGGTGATGAAACTTTTTTGGAGACACACACACACACCATGGTAAGCCTCTCTCCCTACAATTTGACATTTGCACTGCACCCAATCCTATAGCTGTACAGCAAATCAATCTGTTCGCTAGCACAACCGACCTGTGTTGATTGACAAGTTTGCTGGTCCATAGTACCAAGTGTGTGTTTCACTAGCCAATCTGTTGCAGCTGGGTTTTTTTTGTGTGTTTTTTTTTTGCAAAGGCAATGCTGCAGCTACTGTCTCTTGCTGAGTGTAGCCAAATCCACGAACACCCAGAAAACGAGTGACAAAAGATTACAAACCCTGGCCAGATCATTTTAAGTCATCAGACATTAAGTCAAGTCTCAAGTTAAGAGAGTCGGTTTGGAATAGGCTATTTCTTTCTCGAGAAGCTGACCAACATAATAGGTCAACTTTTCAACAATGGGGGAGAGTTGATTGACATAGGCTATTGATTTTGCTGTTCATTACTCACCTTGTTGCCTAGGGAAAATTAAATGTGGACAGTTGTTTTAACGTTTTCAAAGTGCACATCAGAAGTTAAGGCATCCTCAACTTGCATGTTCTGTAAATATGAATTACCATAATCAAAATGAGATTGTCATTCTGAGCACTGTGGGTGGACACCCTAATCAGGTTACTCACCCAATGCATACGGGTCCGGCAGACTTCTCAAATGTCTGGGAAATTAAAAATGTTGCCGGTCAAATGTCCGGTGACAAATTTCGAACAGAAACCCTGGTTCACAGCCATTGTTATGTAAATTAAACTGAAAAGTACCCAGGCCCTTGTCTTGGCTCCAGGTTAGAGCAGGTCCGCAGGAGCCATGGCCCAGAGAGACACACGTGACAGTCCGCGTAGATGGAAACTGAAAAACACCAAGCTAAATCTTCAAAGAAAATGCACCATAATAAGGTGAATCCTTGGTAGAGCTTTTCCAATCAGCTCTTTAGCAATCATTTAAATGCCTAGTATACAATTGGCAGGAATGAGCCCTTCTCTGTAGACCGAACATTTGACCGGCAACATTTTTAAGGACATCAACATCAAATAGAGGATGACTTTTGTATAACTATCCATTCAAGATGAGTGGAGGCTACAAATACTTCCTCCACCTACATCCTGAAGATTTTGCAAAGAAAGTGATTTCTAAATGGAAACAATGAAATGTGACCGTGGGACGCATTGGTTCTAACACACCCCTGACCACCTGGTAGCCAGTTTATTCACCCCGTCAGCAGGGAACTGGTCGAGCTGGTTCTCCTCCTCCTCCGCGGTGGCAACCACGCGCGCCAAGCTGGCACTCAGGGCAGACAGTTTCTGTAGAGAGCATGAAACCCACCGGATCAGTTTTCCTCACACACCGCTTCAAAACTACACATCTCTACTGACAGAGTAGCATCAAGGTAGGGCAGGTAGCCCACAACAATGAAGAGAGGGCTGGCTGTCCCTCATCAAGCAAATATAACTTCTATCCATTTATTTGTATCAATACATAAGGTGATGAAAGGCCCACCTCCAAGTAGCTCTCAGAGTCCATGGCGTAGTCCTCCTCGTGTTCGGCCTTCAGCTCCGACTCAGCTTTGCTGTCCAGCTGGAGGGAGGGTTGTGGTTAGCAACAGCGCCGACACACAACAATTAGCAGGCCAATGATCTCTGTATATTACTAGACTATATACAGTTGAAGTCGGAGGTTTACATACACCTTAGACAAATGCATTTGAACTCAGTTTGTCACAATTCCTGACATTTATCCTAGTAAAAATGCCAGTCTTAGGTCAGTTAGAATCAACACTTTATTTAAAGTGCAGTTGCTACGGCAGTTTCAAGCTGTAGTCTGGCTTTTTCATGGCGGTTTTGGAGCAGTGGCTTCTTTCTTGCCGAGCGACCTTTCAGGTTATGTCGATATAGGACTCGTTTTACTGTGGATATAGATACTTTTGTGCCTGTTTCCTCCAGCATCTTCACATGGTCCTTTGCTGTTGTTCTGGGATTGATTTGCAGTCAACTTAGTGTATGTAAACTTCTGACTCACTGGAATTGTAATACAGTGAATTATACGTGAATTCATCTGTCATGCACAAAGTAGATGTCCTAACCGACTTGCCAAAACTATAGTTTGTTAACAAGAAATTTGTGGAGTGGTAGAAAAACGAGTTAATGACCCCAACCTAAGTATGTCAACTTCCGACTTCAACTGTACGTTCATCAACAGAAGGAACATCGTGATAAAAAAAGCACTGCTTATGATGTTGGATGGCTGAAGTGGTTCTCCGGGATTGTATTTATTAGTGCACACTGTAGCAAAACGTTTTGCAACAGGATAACAAAAACAAGCATTTGTCATTGGACAGGTTACTCCTTGTTTCAGTCTGTTTTCTTCCCTTGGTGCCTAGTGAACACAACCCAGGTTTAGGCCAGGTGCTGGGTTACCTTGGGTGGGTAGACCAGGTTAAGTGTCTGGTAGAGACGGAAGTTGATGAAGCCAAAGAGGGTGGTGTACATCTCCGTGAAGGTAGCCATTACTCTATAGTCCACATCTGTTGGGTGCTGGGGGACATAGGACAGACAGATTATTATTAGTCTGAACGCTTGTATTGTAAAGTCAATGTTGAGGCCCCATCAACCACATGTCAAGCTAATTTAATTTAAAGACAATTAACAGCATCAACGTAAAGTATTTAACCCCCCATGGTCGATGTCTGCGCCCGGTGGAAATAGAACTAGCATAACTTAAAAAATTCCCCATAAAAATCTCAGTTTAAGCTAGAAATATTTTTTTATCACAAAATTGTATGTAACGTCCAAACGATTTGGCCTATAAACTATTTTGACTCCTCTATGGAAGAGGACTCGCACGAACACAATGGTGTTCTCCGTTTTGTGGTGATCTCCCAGAAGCGACTTGTGACTCGTCTGAAGTCGGTACAGCTGATCTGCAAACGTTGGTGTATTGCACAATACTTCCCCAACTCCAGAGCTCATGCTTTCTGAGGATGTAACAGTGATGTCTATTCTATCAAGCACTTTGAGAGCCTATTGTACACACACACCGAATGGGTTTTAATGTTGTACAGTAAGCTTGGGCCCTGCTAGTCAAGCAGGATGTTAAGAGAGGAAGTATCATAGCACTGCTGTACAGTTCTGCTACCTTTGTAATCAAACTATTTCATATGGATCAGAAATGATCTAGGTTGAATTTGGTTATGAGTTACTTTCTTCACCAGCTTTTTGAAAGAGGTTGGAATCAAAGTATGATGCCATGGTACTTAAAATCGGATACCACCGTTCTATCATGTATTAGCATATTTATGTTAGGGAACGCCAACTCTATGAAGTGCGCAATAACAAAATTTGCCCCTGCACTCAAACAAAATGTCTTGAAACTTTGGCAAAAGGTAGTCTACAAAACTAAGTCCACGCTGTAACAGATTCTAGTTTTTGGAACAGAAAAGTGTATTGAAATCAAACGTTTCATCGATGAGAAAATTCCCAGAATGTTGGCCAACAGCCATCTGGCTCCATCTTCTCCCACTGGGCTTCCTCTCATCACCACATTTGGCGGTGAGTAGAAATGCCAAACGGATGCTTCAGATTTATACATCCAGTGAAACATCTGGCTCACAATGCTGTAAATTGGTTAATAAACCAATAACAAAGAGTGTTCTAAACCTCTCTGCCAATAACAGCTAGTTTTGCCCTCACTCACAGTCCTAGCAAAATTGTTGCTTGTGAAATAGTATTTTGCTAAAAAATACATTTTGCCCAATAAAAAGGAAATCTATAACAGTAAAGTACTTAAATTGTTACCCAGAAATGATCTAACATAAAAACAGCTGCATTGGGTCGATTCTGGATCCTGTACTTTTTACCTTAACAATATCAACCTCTGTAAAAAAACGAACCTGCACTTGTAAGAAGATACTGTTGTGTATAATATTGCCACCACAGTTGACCAGGCTCTCTGAACTACAGTCTGCCTTCATTGTATTACAGAAAAACTTTGACCTGAAATAAGCATTGAATGCAGGTAAAACTAAGTACATGTTGTTCTCTAGAGCACATAAAAATAAACTGATGATTTAAAAAATATGCACTTTGGATGATGTCCACATTGATTGTGTCCCTGCTTACAAATATCTGGGCATCTGGATAGATGAAAAGCTATATTTCAAAAAGCATTTGATGAGTTAGATAAGCGAATAATAAAAATGGGCTTCTATAGAAATAGATGTTGCCTCTCACCAAACAGTAGAAAACAGATTCAGCCACGTTCCTATCGGTCCGAGACTATGGCAACATCTATATGAATGCAACTGCCACTTCATTAAAGCCGCTAGATGCAGTTCATCATAGCGCACTGCGCTTAATTATGGTGAAAATTTCAGTACTCATCACTGCATTCTCTACCAGAAAGTTGATTAGCGATCTGATGTAATGTAGGTTGATTCATTGCTATGTTTTCATTTATAAAGCCCCTTTACAAAAAAATCCCACTGTACCTAACATCATGACTAAACTTTAGACGTACGAGTTCACACACCCGGTTTCGGGGATGGTTAACTCTGGAAATTCCTTTGGTCTCTACGGAGTTTGGTAAATCAGGTTTTAGTTCTTGCATCTTATTTGTGGAACAATCTTCAAAATGTTCTTAAAATGTGATGTTCTGATGTCTCCAGGGTAATTCAGAAAGCTGATTGAGGGTCTTGTGAATGTGTGTTGAAAGACCATGTTGTTTCTGCTTGCATTTTGTATTTATATTGACGTGTGTATTTTCTGTAATTCAGGGATCATCTACGAAAGAGACATTGGTCTCAGTATGACTGCCTGATAAAATAATGTAGAAATAAAAAAAAAAGAGGCTTTTAACACAGGGACTGAATACATTTGAAATGGCTCTTTGAGCTGATGTGAAGTCACTCAGCACTTACATCATGGGCAAACTGGTAGGGCACGAGCCAGGTTATGAGCTGTCCAAGAACCTCTGCCTGATAGTAAATCCCCTTGATGGAGATGAAAACCTGCCAGGGAAAGCAAAACAAGGTCAAGGGTGCTGCGGACTACCAGTTATTCTCTTGCCAAATAGCATGCATCTCATTCAGACATATCCAATGTGGACTAGTAACCACAACAACAAAAATCAGTACAGTACCAGTCAAAAGTTTAGACACCAACTCATTGAAAGGTTTTACTTTATAATTACTATTTTCTATATTGTAAAATAATAGTGAAGACATCAAAACTATGAAATAACACATGGAATCACCAAAAAAAGTGTTAAAGCTGTCAAGGGAAAGGGTGGCAACATTGAAAATTCTGAAATATACTGTTTTGGTTACTACATGATTCCATATGTGTTATTTCATAGTTTTGATGTCTTCACTATTATTCTACAATGTAGAAAATGGTAAAAATCTATAAAAACCCTGGAATGAGTAGGTGTGTCCAATCTTTTGACTGGTACTGTACGTGTATATGAAGTTAAAATGACAATTCAATTTCAGATGCTATTGTACCTGTAACAGTCCGTATCATTACTTAATAAATCATGCCTGCACTTTGTCTATCCACAACATGGAGATTTTCATTGAGGACCAACTCTTTATGTTAGTGAGGACACGTCTGTACTATTGTCCTTCCTACCTTCCGGAGAGAGCGAGATGTGACTACGTAGTTCATCCACTCCACGGTGAGACGTCGGCATAGCGTGATGGTCTGGACGTAGCACTTTCTCGTGCGGGCAAAGGTGGAGAAGAGGAAGCAAGGAGAGGGCGTCATCTATATCACGGAGGGCATCGATGAATGTGGGGTACCTGGCACACAAATAGAGCCAACACAACACTCAGATATAAACACATGTAGGACATCCTTTACAAATGTTATACTGACATGAACCATAAACAGGGCACAACACAAGATCCTATTCGATTACGGTATTATTTTCTACAGGTAATTTATATGTTCAATACTGCCATCTGCTGTTTGCAGTTGGCGCTGCGGTGGATTGAGACCTCACCTCTCTTTGATGATGTGGTCCAGTTTGTAGCCAGGCTTGTTATCTCGCAGTCTCTCCACCGCTGTCCATTCTGCCTTTCCATAGGCCTTCCTAAGTTTACGCACAAACACCTACCAGAGATGGAACAAGTGTTTGACTGAAAAATGTAAACAGTAAAAAACACAAAATGGAACAATATCTGTATCTCAGTCAAAACAATAGTCTAAAACATTACCTTGTACTCTATAAATTTCCTAACGATGGGCTCGTGCAGGAGGAACCGGATGTCTTTAAGCAGATAGAATGTGCGGGGAGCTGTGGAACCTTTGTTCACCTTCTTCTTGTGCTTGGGTTCATGAGGGTAGATGCCCTTCAGAATGCACAGGCGTCTGTGTGGAACAGTGGATGAACATGCAGACGGTGAATTTGGCATTGCAGAAACTGACACCAGAGGCAACCAACACAGGGCCTTATTCAATAGGCACCATAGGGAAGAAAACGGACTGAAACAGGGGGCAACAATAACACTAATAAATACGACCCAGGTTGTGGTGGGTCAGTAGTACTTAGTACCTGAAATCTGCCAGGCTCAGCTGCAGCTTCTTGCGGGCTTTGTTCCTTGTGATATAGTTGGTGGCAGAGCCCCTCTCATACTGAAACAAGACACATAGGTTTACAGTTACTCACAACACATTTAGACAGACATGTGTGAGGTATTGGAGGAACGTATTACTAGAACACGTGTAACTAGACTTAAGAGTAAAAAGCTTGATGCTGGCAATGTTCGGCAAAACAATTGACTATTTAGTACCCTTTACAGTTTTTTTTATGCACTAAACAGGTGAATATGTAACAGCTAACGTTAACTAGCTAGCTGGGTTGAAAACACGCATCAACTGCACAAGATTCCAAGACTAGACGGAAATTGAAATAACTTACTCACCTATTGTATCTAGCTAACGTTACATAAAAGTGTCTCACACTAGCCAGCGATATGTTATAGCTAGCTAGCTAAACCATTTCGGCCTGAACTCATAATTCCGTGCTCAGAGAAACAGCCTGAGCGAGCTTTCTAACTTCAGTACGTAGCTAACCAAATGGTTGGATAATTAATCTAACAAACAGTGACATCCTTACCTTATTTTTCTGTAGACCCCCCATTTACAAAATATCTGTTCGTGTTATTCTGTAAATTACTTAGATTTGTAGGTATACTTCTGTAGACAATCATGTAAACAAACACAAGCGCCAACAAAAAAAACAGCGTGCTGTTGCACGTGTTGTGTGACAAGCATATCTTCTGACGTGCGCGGAATGAGCTCCCAGGACCCCGACACATCAAGCGGTAATTTTTAGGCCTGAATATTATTATTATTTTTAATGTAAACCAGTCACTATTTAAACACCGTATATTTATTCATGAGCAGCTAGTTTAATTTCTAAAGGATTAATTCATAATTCGTTCAAACACACACGCACAGATGCACTCAAGCACACACACATTGTTTTGCAATGTTTTGCATTGTTTGTAGAAAGGGAAATTGTGTTCTTTTGTATCAATTTTATGTGCCTTGTTTTTTTTACTGATTGATGTGCTCTTTTGATTTGTGTTTATTTGTGTTCATTGATTAGCTTTGATATTCTACATTATTATATGCACTATTGAGTTTTAGACCTGCAATAAAAATGTGCATATAACAAATAAACTTGGATTTGATTTTGATTTGACACACAGACAGAGAGAGAGACAGACAGACAGAGATAACTGTTGATTTGAGAGACATTTCCTATCTGCTACCAGCATAAATCAAATGTGTGTTTTCTGTGTAGGTCTGAATAAAGAAAACAAACACTATATTTTCTCCTTACCATGATCAATCCACCAAATTAGTGAATCACATTTTATGTTGAATTTATCGATGCAATTCGTTTTTGAGAACAGCATAACAGGGGATGAGGGAGGGATGTTAAAGAGAGTGAGAGAGATACAGAGAGAGAGAGAGAGAGAGAGAGAGAGACTGACTGGCTGACTCATGACACAAGCTTGGAAATATCTGCGAACAAGTCACTCAGGACCTCACATCTGAACAGACAGCTGATAAACTCAGAAATCACAATGGGACTGCTTCAGTTTATAAAGGATTATTTTATTGGTTTCTTGGACTATGAGACCCCCAAGGTAATGGTGGTTAAAAACAAAAAACTTGGAGTCATATATAGAGGGGTTCAGTTTTTTGTGATCACCTATTTTATCTGGTAAGTACTGGCCTCCTGTTTATGCATGCATTTAAAAATAGATAGACAAGGATGTGATTTGAATTAGTATTGTCTTTGTGTGTAACTATCCTGACGTTTTCTGTGATTGAGTATTTCTGTTGCATTATCTGTGACCTGCCTTAAATAATGCAGATATTTTGCCAATCAAGGCAACGTTAAGTCTGGTATTGGAAAGCATAGGAAGAAAATAATGGTAAAAAAAAAAAAATGGTTGGCTTGTAAGCTCAGATGGAATGTTCTGTCAGTGTACCCATATTATTGCTTTCAAAAGCTGTACAAGCCACTGTGATGTGAAGTTAGTCATTTGCTGAGAATATCCACTTTGTGGTGAGGAAATGCCTTTCACTCGCAATTAAATACATTGATGGTAACCACATACAGGTTGCTGTCATTAAGCGGGACTGCTGTATTTTGATTGGCCATTACTGACCACCGTCATTGTGTAATGTGATCCAAATAGGCCAATTTTCATACATTTCGTTTTTTTTTAATGGTCCTTTAGAGGAAGATGTCTCTCTGTCTACTGTACTGATAAACATCATATTTCAGCGTTAGATTTTCAAATATTTCAAATAAAGTTGATCATATTTAAGTATCTCTCAAAATCAATATATCATAACCCGTAAGAGATCTGAATTGACATTGAATTTGTCCTCAGAACAGAAGTTAATCTGCATCTGTCATGTCGCCCTACTACAGGTATGTCTTTATCAGTCAGAAAGCCTATCAGGACAGTGAGACGAGGCCAGAGAACTCAGTCTACACTAAGATGAAAGGCACAGCCCTGCAGGGGGACCACGTTCTGGACATGGTAGAATACGTCCGACCCTCAGAGGTGAGCCAATTTGAGGACATCAATTTTGCTCAGTCCCATAATCACTGACAGAGCAGCCTGACTGATCTATAAATAATAGTAGATACAGTGGGGCAAAAAAGTATTTAGTCAGCCACCAATTGTACAAGTTCTCCCACTTAAAAAGATGAGAGAGGCGTGTAATTTTCATCATAGGTACACTTCAACTATGACAGACAAAATGAGGGAAGAAAATCACATTGTAGGATTTTTAATGAATTTTTTTGCAAATTATGGTGGTTAAGTATTTAATAAAATAAACTGAAGTAAACAATTGATAGATAAATAAAAATAAAAATAATGAAGAAAATAGAAAAAAAAAATCATTTAGGAGCAACTTGAAAATAAGTATTGAGGCTATATACAGGGGGTACCGGTACAGAGTCAATGTAGCGGGCACAGGTTAGTCAAAGTAATTTAGGTAATATGAACATGTAGGTAGAGGTAAAGTGACTATGCATAGATAATAAACAGAGAGTAGCAGCAGTGTAAAAATGGGGGGGGGGGGGGGGGGGACAAAGGAAATAGTCGTTGTCGTGCCCTCTTCACAACTGTCTTGGTGTGTTTGGACATGATAGTTTCTTGGTGATGTGGACACCAAGGAACTTGAAGCACTCAACCTGCTCCACTTCAGCCCCGTGGATGAGAACGGGGGCGTGCTCGGTCCTCTTTTTCCTGTAGTCTACAATCAGCTCCCTATTGGCAGTCTCATCGTTGTAGGTGATCAGGCCTACCACTGTTGTGTCATCAGCAAACTTAATGGTGGTGTTGGAGTCGTGCTTGGCCATGCAGTCATGGGTGAACAGGGAGTACAGGAGGGGACTGAGCACGCACCCCTGAGGGGCTCCCATGTTGAGGATCAGCGTGGCAGATGTGTTGTTGCCTACCCTTACCACCTGGGTCAGGCCCGTCAGGAAGTCCAGGATCCAGTTGCAGAGGGAGGTGTTTAGTCCCAGGGTCCTTAGCTTGGTGATGAGCTTTGAGGGCACTATGGTGTTGAACGCTGAGCTGTAGTCGATGAATTGTATTCTCACGTTGGTGTTCCTTTTGTTCAGTTGGGAAAGGGCAGTGTGGATTGCATAATCTGTGGATCTGTTGGGGCGGTATGCAATGTGGAGTGGGTCTAGGGTTTCTGGGATAATGGTGTTGATGTGAGCCATGGCCAGCCTTTAGAAGCCCTTGATGGCTACAGACGTGAGGGCTACGGGTCGGTATTCATTTAGGCAGGTTACCTTGGTGTTCTTGGGCACAGGAACTATGGTGGTCTGCTTGAAACATGTTGGTATACAGACTTGGTCAGGGACAGGTTGAAAATGCAGTAAAGACACTTGCCAGTTGGTCAGCGCTTGCTTGGAGCACACGTCCTGGTAATCTGTCTGGCCCTGCGGCCTTGTGAATGTTGACCTGTTTAAAGGTCTTACATCGGCTGCGGAGAGCGTGATCACACAGTCATCCAGAACAGCTGATGCTCTCATGCATGTTTCAGTGTTGCTTACCTCGAAGTGAGTATAGAAGTTATTTAGCTCGTCTGATAGGCTCCTGTCACTGGGCAGCTCGCGGCTGTGCTTCCCATAGAAGATGCAATGTGTAGCTAGTTACTGTATGTTTTTAACATATAGCCTATGTAATTACCAACATATACTTTACATTCTTCTGTATGGCATTGAACCTGCAGGGCGGTGACGTGATCAGCACAATACTGAGACGAGTGGTCACACACAACCAGAGGCAAGGCACGTGTGCTGAGGTGAGAGGTCACAACCATTCTCCACACTCGTGTTCTCCTGAAACCAATATGAGCAAAATAAAGCTGCAGTCGTTTTCCCATAATCAATACTAGGGCTTCATGTTGAGTTGTGTGCTTTTCTCCATACTCTAATATTGCAATTAGCACTGTCTCCTGGAAAAGCTCTGTAAGATAATGTGATAAAGATCTATCAGTATCATTACCAGTCTACCACCACAGAGAAGGAAAGCCAGTGAATGCTGCCATCTGAACTATTACGTTTAATTTTTTTCTTAGCATTTTACCGTTCCCAATGCCAACTGCTCAAAGGACTCGGACTGCAACTCAGGAAAAGTGGACTTTGATGGCAATGGTACGCACTATAAAGGAGGGGATGAAGTGAAAAGTCTCACTAAGCCAGACATTCTATGAGTCTGTCTGTCAGTCAGTCAGTTAGTCCTAATGCATTTAGACTGATGTGTTTCCTGTAGGACAGAGAACTGGGCGCTGTGTTCCTTACTATAACCAGACCTTCAAGACCTGTGAGATTCAGACCTGGTGTCCTATTGAGGACTATGCGGCAATACGGTAAGGGTCAATATCAATTTGACATTTTAAATAGGAAGTAGTCAAACACAGAACTACTGTCTCCCTAGTCTGGAATAAATCACTTGTAAAATCATTGTGGCACAAGGGTCTAAACTGTTATTGTCTCCTCCAGGGAGCCACCATTAGCAGAGGCCATCAATTTCACTGTTTACATCAAGAATGCCATCCATTTCCCCAAATTTAAAGTGTTGAGGTATAGTATGAACCTCAATAACACACACACATGCATGCACACACAGTCACACACACATCAACCTCAACAACACACAGAATGCGCTCGCAGACTGCAAAACCCATGCACACACACACGTACATCAGGCTGCAATACATGGTCAATACACTGACAAGGAGCCATACGTAGGTGATATAAAGAACTGTATGATATAGGAAACCGTATCCCCGTCAAATATGCAGTCTCAACTGTTTCTGCAAACAATCTTCTCTTATCTCTTTGGCAGAGGAAACATCAAACCAAACAAACGAAATGGGCAGAAATATCTGAATAAGTGTCATTACAATGAGGAGAAACACCCCTACTGCCCCATCTTCCGGCTGGGTTACATCGCAGAACAGGCCAGGGAGAAGTTCAGCGAGCTTTGCAGGACTGTATGTTTACACCTGCAATATACATACATACAATCAAAATGTATATCCCATTTGACCAATCATATTAACTATAGAGAACCCTTACATTTCAGTGCTCACAAGACACACAAAGACACAATCTTCCATCTAGGTCTAATATCTCTAACAATATGTGTGTTTCTAATATTTCTGAATCTGACAGTGATTACTGATAACGTAATTAATAGATCATGGAAATAAAAAATAAGAGACAATCAACAATAGTGAGGAATGTGAAGATGAGCTGGACAGAGCGCTGCAATGGTTTAGTTAGAGAGCTCATGGATTGTATCATGTCAGGGGGGAGTGATTGGTGTCTTCATTAACTGGAAGTGTGATCTTGACCTGGACCCCTCGGAGTGTAAACCCACATACTCATTCCGTCGCCTGGACCTTCGGAAGAACCTGCCCAGCTCTGGTTACAACTTCAGGTTAGCCACTTCATAGCATCTTGTGAATGCTTGGGTCATATTCAATAGTGCACACTGTAGCAAGTGTTTTTCAACAGAAACAGGAAACAAGTGTTTCTTATTGGACACGTTTAGGTGGTTCCTCATCGTTTTAGTCCGCTTTCCTCCGTTTGGTGCTTAGTGAATAGGACCATGTATTTACTCTTCCCATCTCATTGACATGACCTATTGTAACATTTTAGACTATCTCTGCTGTATCTTGGTAAGGCATGGAGGACTCTTTCCCCCTTTTTCTACAGTTGTTTGACCTAGAAAATTATGTTTAGATTTGCCAAGTATTACAGCAAAGATGGAGAAGAGTTCCGGACACTTATCAAGGCCTTTGGGATTCGTCTTGATGTAATAGTTCATGGAAATGTAAGAATTTCCTACTTTAACCGCCTTCATCAGTACTCAATTCATCAATAACCAGTTGATCAGAACAATTACTTAGTGACATATGGTTATAGACTCAGTCAAAGTCATACTCTTAAATAATTCCTCTCCAGGCTGGACGATTCAGCATAATCCCAACTATCATCAACACAGTGACAGCCATGACCTCAGTTGGAATAGTGAGTTTGATTCAGCACTCTTGTGGTATGAGTTGATGTCTGTTTCTACCAGCTTCCAGTAATGGTTGTACCAACTCCTATCCATTCATTGACATGATACTTTTATTCATTCCAGTGTTCCATTATCTGTGACTGGATCATGCTCACTTTCATTGACAAGAATGATATCTACAGTGGCAGAAAGTTTGATGATGTAAGAAAAAAACTACTTGATTCCACACATATTCATGATCATATTTTTTTCTTCTGTTAACCATTTTCTGCTATATCATAGCCCTTATCATTGATTAAACACCCAGTTAGGTAATGTAACTCCCAAAGAATATAGGAGTTCAATGTGTAAAAGTATTAATATAATGTAATACTTCTGTCTTAGCCGCTATCTGTGAGTTAGCATGGTTCCAGAAACGTTTTTTTTTCTGACCGTATATTTCTACAGGACAGTAAAGTTCCCAAACCCAGCCAGACCTTCACACTTCCCACAGAATTCACCATCATCAGCTATGGCTCCACCCACTCTGACCTGTCAGAGGGAGTGGCCCTGTGACATCCCATCCCCACAGTGCCCTCTGGTCACATCAGTCTTTGGCCACATGCATGGATGATGTTCTTCCTCAGACACCTGACTGCTGATCAGGCGGATGGGACAGACAGACGACCTTTCCCCCCCAAGCAGTCTCAGATGTCCTCAGAGAGACCTCCTTGATGGGTCAACCTCTGTCCCTGCGGGATTTAACTGAAAGACAGCTAAGACCACTAAAACATCCTACTTAGTTAGAGTGCCACCAGTTCTTTCACTAAAAGCAATTTCCTATGATGAATTAGTGTAAATCTTTTATGAAAATTCCTGTTGATTCAGGAAATGAATTAAACTCCAATGGAGAAATTCCATGTTCAGTTCAACTGACAGGGACTGAAATGGTACTGACCCCAACTGAATCTCAAATAATTGCAAATGATCAGAATTTAATCCAACCAATGAAAAATAAACTAAATAAGTTATCGCAATCAGCTAAACGTGTTGGAGTACATTATGCTGAGAACCCTCTTTTCCTGTCTACCCTGAACCAGGTCAATAACTGTATAAGCTATACATGCAAACACAACAATAAATGTCTACTTTTAAAACTTATAACTTGTGATCTCTGCCAGTCAATCATATGCTGTACATAGATCAGATTGGAAGAAATAAAGAAAAAATATTTTGGCAGATCTTTTTTCTGGTTTGAAAACACACTTTTCAAACAATGGGTGAATCAAAAAGATGATGGTGGGCAATTTCAGTATATTATGTTCAGGGATAACAGTCTCTGGGACTAGATTCCCTTCAATGTTCATGTAGAATACTGATGCTGAGCGAGATGCCTAAGAGGAGAGCTACTCTCAGAGAGAGTAATCAAATAATGATGACATTTCCCACAAAATGGTTTCTATAACAAGATTGTGGGGAAGTGTGAATCCATCTGGACTCGTAGTGAATAATAGAAACATCGGTATCGAAAAGGACTCATCTCTGAGGTCTACTGGATCAGTGACTGCCTTGTGCAGAGGAGGCTGGTGGGAGGAGCTCAAGAAGGACAGGCTCATTGTAATGGCTGGAATAGAATAAATGGAATGGAGTCAAACATGTCCCACTGGGCAAAGACGTCAATTCAATGTTGGTTCAACGTAATTTCCTTGAAATGACGTGGAAACAATATTGATTCAACCAGTGTGTGCTCAGTGGGTTGGTTTCCATATGTTTTATGTTTTTGATACCATTCCATTTACTCCATTCCAGCTATTAAAATTAGCATGTCCTCCTATAGCTCCTCCCACCAGCCTCCTCTGGTATTATGCAATAGATGGACCGCTGTTGTCTGTTGACAACCACAATGACACTTTGGAACTAAGTGATATGAACAGACCAAGTCAGATATCATGCCTGTAACTAGAAAAACCTAGGCAATGCTATAAATGCTGTTTTAATGCAGAGTTCTATATTTATTTAATTTTGGAAGACATGATAAAATTGCAATACATTTTCCCCTCTGTAACATGATGTCATAATAAAATATAGCATAAAAAGGGATATGGTAAGTATATTGGGCTCTGTACAGTAAGTACTTCACTCAATCATTTGAGACAAGCTATCAGTCGTCAGGGAACCCAATGCAACCAATCTAATTGTAAGACTCAGCTCCAGCGTAGATGTGAAATCAGATTATTGGTCTGAGAGAGAAATGCCCATTAGTACACAAAGTGAGTTCTCTGGGACAATGAGGTTATCGTGATGGAGGTTGGTGGGTTAAGATCGCTTTTGATCTAGACTCCCCCAGTCTAGCCATAACCAGTGGCTGTTTTTAAAAATTATTATTATTTTTTTTTTTACAGATGCCCACAACAAAGGGAGCTAGGGATGAATGTGCACTCTTCCTCATCATTATCACTCCAGATAGACTAAATCAACAAATTTTAAAGCCAAGCAACACTGCACTAAACTGTAATTTAAATTCCAGGAAACTCATGCTCAACATCAGCAGTATAGTAATGATAAAACGCTGGTCTTGGAGCAGCAGGCTCTGATAGAACATACATGTTGAAAGCTGAATCCACAGAAACTCAAATGCATCCTTAAAGCCAGGTGTACAGTCATGGCCAAATGTTTTGAGAATGACACAAATATTAATTTTCGAAAAGTCTGCTGCCTCAGTTTGTATGATGTGAATTTGCATATACTCCAGAAAGTTATGAAGAGTGATCAGATGAATTGCAATTAATTTGAAAAGTCCCTATTTGCCATGCAAATGAACTGAATCCCAATAAAACATTTCCACTGCATTTCAGTAGTCAAAAATATAAATAGTAAAGTACAGATACCACAAAAACTACTTAAGTAGTACTTAAAAGTATTTTTACTTAAGTACTTTACACCACTGCAAAGCTGCCTCATAAACGTTTTCAGTCAGACACTCACACTTGCCATAGAGAGTTGAAATGTCTAGCTAAAATTTAGAATTAAGTTGAATAAAATTGAATTGAAAACCGCTGTGAAATATATAACAAAAATATGTTAATTTATGCTGTTTGAAACTGATGTACAAACCCAAACGTAATAGTATGCATAGAAATAGCACACATAGAAACGTTTAAGAAGCGGTAGATCTGTTCTATGTGAATTTGGTCTGTTCGCCCAAAAAGTTACATATTGCCACTTTAAAGATAAGTACAGGTACATAATAATAGTAGTTATCGATACTGCTCTAGAGTCTACACATTCTGGATGACGCGAAACAATGTCATCCCACTGGCTTCCTCTCTGACGCGCTCTCCTTTGCTAAACGTGATCATTGTTCTCAAAACGAGTCATTGAACATCTTACACTACAAGAACATTGCAGATTTCGTGCCGATAAAATAAAACATGTTTGAAAATACCGGGACGTCTGGTACTGCTCAAGGACGAGATCGCTAGCCTTCAGATTGCATCTCTGACCAGCTAACCTTAATTAAACGAGCGTCGGTGACGGCCGGGCGCACCGAGAAGGCAACAACATTGAGATTTTGGCTGCTCTCAAAAGCTTGTCTGGGACAGCTAAATTGCGGCCAAAAACGTGTAGTGTACACCTGGTTTAAGAGTCTATTTGACGCATCTTGTAGCATCATAAAATAATCCCCATAAACATCTGTCAATTTAAATTAGAGATATCTGCGGTGGAAGATGGTTGAGCTACAGCGGTGTTTGTCAGACCACGAGACATCCCGAAAATTGATATTCTCAAGAAAACTTCTGTAGCAACCGAACAAACTACTTTTGCTCCATGTCTGAGGTCTGTAACGCCAACTTGTCTGTAGCGTCGGAACCGTTTGGGCTACAAACTAATGCGCCACAGGACTCTTCTGTTTGAAGGTCACCTGGTACAGGTTTAGAAACTTTTATGAAAGTATGGAGGTAGTTTTGTGGCCCCCCCCCCCCCCCCCCCCAAAAAAAAAGGGTTAAATACATGTCCGAAAAAATACAATATTTTCTTGGCTTTCTATCTAGGAGATACAGGAAATACACTTCAAAGCCTGTCTGTTTTACCATTTATGAATATGATATTGAATGCGTTTCTATGGGCTATAGTAGTAAAGGGCAAATTCAATAATGTATAAAAACATGTTCTTTCTTCATACCTACAGGGGTCCTAAAATGCAAAATCAAATAGCTAAACAATCCATGGTATGACCATCTTAAAACAATTCCATATGTTAGCTTGTATAGTTTTTTTTACTGTACCTGTCTGTTTTGCTATTTATGAATGTATTATTGAATGAAATTCTTTGGACTATAGTAGTAAAGGGCAAATTCAATATTTTATACACATTTTTTGTTTTTTGTTATACCTACAGGGGTCCTAAAATTCAAAATCAAATAGCTTAATGTTTTTTTTACTGTAAAGTGTGTTGTGATTTAAAATGCGCTTGAAATATATTGATTTGATACAATGCATCTTGTTCTAATGGCAGACAGGCAGAGAGACATGACTTGCAGGACTCATCATTAGCTCATCTCCAGGGAGATCATGGCCCTGAAAGCCATCAGACCGAGAGGATAAATGGGTGAGAAGAATGTAGTCTGGGCCCAAATCAGTGCTTAAAAACCATTAAATAAAAGCTCATACTATTCCTGTGAGGCACATTAGCATCTGATTCCAGAGGGAAGAGGTACCACAGGATGTTTAGGACTGATGGGGGTTCCATATCTCAGCACTCAGCACTCAATCAATGACTTACTTACCATGGCTGGGTCAACGATAAACAGGACAGATAAATACAATTGAGAGGGTTTCAGAGAAGAAAAAAACTATGATTTCGCTTTGGAAAATGTCCAATGAAAATAGAAACTGTCAGTTGTGTCATTTACAAAAAAGATTGATTGACAAAAATATTAAGACAAAAAAAAAACCTTGACAATAGTACTATATTTGTTGTCATCAATGAGATTTCCTATACAAAGGCAAAACACATCATATCTACAATTTTGGCTGGAGACTAGTAAAGACTGGAAAGTTGATTGACGCGATTGGCAACTCATTTACGTTTACAGTACATGGGTGGTCAAGAAATGTCGTTTATATGTTGTTTTTACAGCTACTGTATAGAAAATCATAGAGGAATAAAGATGCATGATCATAATTTCTTGTCACATCAAAGATAGATTGTCTCAAAGTTAGCAATATGCCCATCCTGTCCATTCAGCCTTCAATCAATGCTTTTTTTGTCTGCCCAATGCAATCGTGAAGTAGTCAAGATTTTGGCTCATGAGACTGCTCTGAAAATAATCTTAATCACCAAATATTTTTAAAATATCAAGTTTGAGAGGAGTAAAACAGTGAGCTAACATTCCCTTTTTATCTATGCATTGTAGGCAGGCACACATTATTTGAGCTATACAGGTCCCGTTTTGGCTGTGTGTAAAACCCCCTCCATGATGTAGGCTACGTGTCCATGCCCATTATGCAACGAGAGATGATATTTAGAAGTTATCTGTAACCTGTAAAAGTTGCTTATTTTCCAGTTTCACATGTTCCAAACCCAAGCCCTCCTTTAGGCCTACAATAAGGCTGGTTCAACAGCAATGCGTGTCTTTTATCCAGGCAATTTTATGGCATCATTACATTTGACATGTATTTGTTGTTGTTTAATTATATTACAACTAAACTTATTAGAATTATTCACCTCAGCGGCGACCCGTCATTCAAGGCATGGTATTTTGGCATTCATTCGTGTCACATATCAGTTTGAAAACAATGTAAAAATATCTATATATCATTGAGTTAATAAAGCCGCATACAAACATGGTCACTTTTTTGTTTTCTTGAGTAAGGCAGCTCCAAAATGCAGGTGTTTCAGCCTAGCGCAGTGCTTTCTGTGGTGGTGGGGGAACCAGCAAAAAATATGGAGCGTTACGCCGTGATTGGCTCAGTGTTCTGTTATTCATGGGGACACTACGTCACGCCAAATCTAAGGGTAGACAGAAAATTCTAGACCCTTGGGTGCTGCCATATAGCGACATTAGAAGTGCCCATCCAAGAAGGCTCAAGGTCATTGCCCCTGAACAGGCAGTTAATCCAATGTTCCTAGGCCGTCATTGAAAATAAGAATTTGTTCTTAACTGACTTGCCTAGTTAAATAAAGGTAAAAAAAAGAAGAAAAAAACAAATTGGTCACAGATAAAATGACGTCAAATCACGTTATATCTACAGTAGCTTTGATTTAACTGACGTCAACATCATACTTCAAAAAATGATAGCAGTCATCATCATCATGAATCAACTGAAAACAACTGTTTACTCGAAACTGCAAAATCTGAATTTAGAGAGTTCAAGACAACTGGGAACTCGGGAAAAACAAGCTACATGACGTCAACATGATTCAACTTTTTTTTTTTCTCAAGTTCTCAGTTGTCTTGAAAGCACCATAAATCCAGAGAATGCCAGACTTTGATGAAAAAGTTTGATGACAAAATTTGACCACGACGAAGGATCGCTGCGTCACACTCCTGTTTTAAGTGAGCACAGTACAGAGTCCAAAAATGTCTTGTATGCTGCTGCATAAATTATGTAATATGCCTGGGAGATAGTATTACTTTCTTAGCTACAGTATACATAAGTTTATGTTGTGTAATAAGCTGTTAGTAGCCCATGTGCCTCACCCTAACAATTTTGTCTATTTTCACCTCTTAATTTTGCCTACTATTCTGAATTGGTACTTGAAATTATATAAATAGAAATGTAAGCTGTAGCGTTTCACTCACCTGTGCCACTGAGGGATCCTTGCAAAGGTCAACATCGCAGCAGGTTGTAGTGGTGGCAGATGACCTCGGGCAGGAAGTAGGAGTTTCAGGGGTGTCCTCCGAAAACTCACACACGTCCACCAGGCTCAGCAGGTCCCTCTTTAGCTTATTCACCATGTTGGCGTCCAGGGAGAGCACCTATAGGGGAGGGTTGTATTCATTAGGCATGAAACAGAAGAAAACAGAACTGAAATGCTAACACTAGTGTATATGACACTGGGGTGTATTCACTAGGCACATAACGGAAGCAAACGGGCCGGGACTACCTGAACTTGTCCAATAACAAACACTAATTTTCACTGCAAAACTTTGACATTACGGTGTGACTCGTGTTCCCAGTCACTGACGTGGCAGACGTATTTGATGAACTCCAGGGCTGGGTTTCTGAGTGGCAGGTGGGAGCCGGGCAGTAGAGCTCTGCTACCCGACACCGACTGGCCCCGACATTATACATCAAGTTAGGGCTACATTTATCACCAACATTTTGAAGCTGAGCCATTTGCTTGTAGTCTTGTTATCACCAACCTCAGTGAGTCACAGCTGTGTAGTCATGTGGGTCACGCGTCAGCCATGCTAATTTGCCTGTTCTCTGCTGTGCAGTACAGCCATATCTGACTAAGATCATAACATGGTGTCAGAAGTGCTTCAACCACATCAAAAGAAAGAGACAGCGAGCTGCCTGGGTGCAGGGAGTCAGTGACTGACAGAGAATAGCAGCTAATGGGTTTACTAATCGAGTAAGTTATTTTTGATTTCGGGCAGAGCCGGGCTTTAAATTTGGCAGAAGCAATCAGGCCTGGGTAGGGTAGGGCCTGAATGTAACAGGAATGGGTTGGGTTTAAAATGCATGCCCGTGCATGGCTCTATGGGGAAGGACTGGGAACATCTCTGAGGGCTGGGTCACAGTCCGGGTGCCTGTCACCAGTAGCGTAAAGTACTTAAGTAAAAACTCATTATATTTTGAATACTTAGCAGGACAGAAAATGGTCCAATTCACATACTTATCAAGAGAACAACCCTGGTCATCCCCACTGCCTCTGATTTGACGGACTCACTAAACACAAATGCTTCACTTGTAAATGATGTCCGAGTGTTGGTGTGCCCCTGGCAATCCGCAAATAGAAGAAGAAAAAAAACACATGAAAATTGTGTCGTCTGATTTGCGTAATATAAGGAATTAGAAATTATTCATGCTTTTACTTTTGATATTCAAGTATATTTCAAAGGAAATCCTTTTAGTCTTTTACTCAAGTAGCATTTTACTGGGTGACTCTCTTTTACTTGAGTCATTTTAAATTAAAGGTATTTTTACTTTTACTCAAGTATGACAATTAGGTACCTTTTCCACCACTACCAGTCACCTTCTTCTGGATCTTCTGGGTGATGCTGAAGAAGTTCTGGGTCAGGATGCTTGACACATACTCCTGAGAGAAGGAGATCATACCTGTGGGGGTCGGAGGAGTGTCATGGAATTATTGTAATCAAAAGGAGAGACTTTTACATTTCTTCAAAACAAGTCAAGTTTATTATTTAATTACTGCAGTAATGGAGTTTGTCACGAGGGGATTCACAGAGTTCAAGTAACAGACATCTCAACATCAATTGTTCAGAGACTGCGTGAATCAGGCTTTCATGGTCGAATTGCTGCAAAGAAACGACTACTAAAGGACACCAATAGGAAGAAGAGACTTGCTTGGGCCAAGAAACATGAGCAATGGACAATTGACCAGTGGAAATCTATGTCCTTTGGTCTGATGAGACCAATGTTGAGATTTCTGGTTCCAACGGCAGTGTCTTTGTGAGGTGCAAAGCTGTCATCAAGGCAAAAGAAGAAGAATCTAAAATTGTAAATATATTTAGATTTGTTTAACACTATTTTGGTTACTACATGATTCCATATGTGTTATTTCATAGTTTTAAAAAGAAAAAAAAATGTTGAATGAGTAGGTTTGTCCAAACTTTTGACTGGTACTGTACCTTGTGGCTTTGTGGTACCGCTCTCTCATTACTTACCGGGAAGAGCGCTGGAGTCTCCTGCTGCTTGCTGGGAAGCCTGCCCTGCTCCCCCGCCTCTTAATGGGTGTGGTTCCTGGGGCATTACTTATTTTCTTCACTCGCATGCCGTGGTCAACGGCAGCGATGTAGGCTAAGAGGAAACAGAGGAGACATGATAAAAGGATGGATGGATTTGTGCAGGAAATCAGGGAGCTGTGCCCAAGCACCCCCTCCAAATTCCTAATGGATCACTGTACACACTGTACACATGATATGATAACAGACGGTCATGAGGAAGTATTTCTGACAGGAGGCAGTCTGGGCCAGACACTGCATGATGTTCCAGCTGCTCTCCATCAGCTCCTCCACCTCATCCATGTCTCCAGCGCCAGCTCCAGCGCCATCCTCCCCCTCATCGTCAGCTTCCTCCTCGTCCTCACTGCTCTCCTCTTCCTCTCCACCCCCATTTCCCTTCTTCTAGGCTGTCCCGTTCTGAAAGTTAATGCAGGTGGTGTGTCATTTTTACCCCAGCCTTTTTCATTGGTTATGAGAAATGGGAAACACATACACACATTGTTTAAAAGCAGGTCCAGTAGAACTAGAATGTACCTCTCCATACAGGACACTGGAGGGCAGCTTTCTCTCCACTCTTCCATAATTTGATCAGATGCATCCACATAAGGATCTCCCAGCAGTGGGAGAAGGAGTTGTTTTTTGTTTTGGTCAGATAAAGTAAAAAATAAATAATTAAAACAAAATCTTGCCTACTAATTTATGGTCAGTGCTTGTTCCCTTTACCGGACGACGCTAGGCCAATTGTGCGTCACCCCACGGACATCCCGGTCGCGGCCGATGATTTAGCTCTAACCCTTATTTATTAATTCAAGCATCCATCACAGGGCTTGCCATCACACAGCCACCATGCATCACTGATTTCTATTTTACATGTATTTATTTTAACCCCTTTTTCTCCCCAATTTCGTGGTATCCAATTGTTTTTAGTAGCTACTATCTTGTCTCATCGCTACAACTTCTGTACGGGCTCGGGAGAGACGAAGGTTGAAAGTCCGATACACAACCCAAGCCGCATCCAACCCGATACACAACTTAACACAGAACGCTCCAACCAGGAAGCCAGCCGCACCAATGTGTCGGAGGAAACACCGTGCACCTGGCAACCTTGGTTAGCGCACACTGCGCCCAGCACGCCACAGGAGTCACTGGTGCGCGATGAGACAAGGATATCCCTATCGGCCAAGCCCTACCTAACTCGGACGACGCTAGGCCAATTGTGCGTCGCCGCACGGACCTCCGGGTCGCGGCCGGTTACAACAGAGCCTGGGCGCAAACCCAGGGTCTCTGGTGGCACAGCTGGCGCTGCAGTACAGCGCCCTTAACCACTGCACGACCCGGGAGGCGCATCACTGATTTATAAGCAATATTTGTTTATTAGTCAAAAATATTGTTTTCTTATGTTCAGTAATTGGCTTTGATATTTCCATAGCCAGCATATATGTTATAAAACAGCAACGTTCTAGAGGGATAGTAGTACATGAGGCGGGGAGCAACGTAATCGATGGCGTCCTTTATCCATCTCTTCTTGGTGAGCAGCAGGATGCGGTTAAAGTCCCCCTACACCACGGTCGAGGTAGGTAGGTAGTCCAACTGAACTGACCACACCAGACAGAGACAACAGAAAGAGAGAAAATAGTGAAAGAGAGGAGAGAGAGACTGACAGAGATTGCGAGAGATATTTGATTTTATTAGGATCTCTTTTAGTCCTCATTTGGACTAATCTTCCAAGAGTCCTTTAAACATTAAAATACAATTTATAATAGGATCATATTTTCAGATATAACACACTGTTACCAACAGACATAATACGCTAACATATTGACCAGATAAATACTCAGTCTAAAAAGATAGATAGGTTCCTTCATCTACCATAGTCCTGCACAACCTTCCAATGCACTATATTTAAAAGGCCCTAAAGTCCTGTTTGAATGCATATATTGAAAGGTTTCTGGTTTGCACAGATAAATTACTCAATGTCTTTATTGCTCTGAAGCGAAATGTTCTTTTGCTAGGAATGGTGGACAATCCATTCCTAGTATTGACTGAATATCTGGTCTCTTACCAACTGAATATTGTTGTGAATGGAGTTTGACTGTTTTAAATGGTGGACACTGTGAAATAAAATAAGCATGTTTTTTAAAATGATCTTTTTGATTGATGACCAACCAAGAGCATTGTGCATGACTACAACATAATAACCAAATATCCACCTTAAAAAAAATCCTTGCTACTTTGTTCTGTGCAATCTGCTGCCTCCTAATTTTACAAAGACTGAGGGAGATAGAGACAGAGAGACAGCAAGACAGAAACAGAGGTAGAGAGAACGACAAAGACAGAGAGCGAGAGAGACAGAAGAGAATAGGCAGCCTGGTCAACAGAGTAGCAGAGACGGCCTCTGAGTGGTTCCCCAACTCCCACATCACCACCGTCGTCAGAGGACAGGAGAACCCTGTAGGATTGAGTTAGATTAAACAGCTCCTCCAATACATCTGTACTAAACACACACACACACACACACACACACACACACACACACACACACACACACTGTACTAAAAGTTTACTTGTTCTATGAAACAGAAAAAAATTGGCTGTTATCCTGTTTATCTCAATCTTAACAACTTAGTAGTTACTGTATTTCTGACTGTTATTCTTTCTTTTTGCAACATGAAATCACTATTAGTTAGCATGTGGAACATTCAGGGCCTAAACTCATCAACCTTTGGACTGAAGAGTTCAGCACTGGAGTTCAACAAAAATCTTAAAGATGTTGATGTCATCATTCTGCAGGAGACATGGTGTAAGGCTGAAATTGTCACTTACTGTCCCACAGGCTACAGAGAGGTAATCACAGAAATACAGCTCTGTCAATAGAGGCAGAGACTCTGGATGATTGATCATTTGGTACAAAACCCAAAATCTAATTGATCCCCTCAAAATGAGTAAATATCACATTTGGTTAAAACTGAAAAAATAACTTGAACTGACAGAAAAATATGTGTTCCTTTGAACTATATACAACCCCCTCAGAATCCCCATATTACTCAGAGATCTTCCCCACCCTTGAGGAAGAGATGTGCCATTTATAAGCCCAGAGAAATGTGCTCATCTGTGGGGACACAAATGCGTGCACAGGAACACTACCTGATCTAATGACCACAAGAGGGGACAGCTTTATTACAGGCCATACTGTTTCTAACTCCCCCATATAAACAACAGTGACAGCCCCATCAACAAAAACAGAAGGGAACTGTTTCAGCTCTGTCGAAGCCTGGGTCTGTACTTTGTCAATGGTAGGTTACGGGGGGACTCTTTGGAGAGATTCACCCATTGCTCACCTCTAAACCACAGCACAGTAGACTATATGATTACAGACATTGATCCTTTCTCTCTCAGCTCAGTCACTGTCAAGCCACTAACACCTCCGTCTGATCACAGCCAAATTACATTGCTCCTCCTAAGAACAGACATGGAAACAACTACACATTCACAGCCCAGTAAGCTGTACAACATCAGAAATTCATACAGATGGGCCCAAAACAGCACAGAAGAATACAAGAAAGCAACCTGTAACCAAAATGTCCAAACACTCTTATATAACTTTCTGGATAGCACATTCACTCACAGTAAAGAAGGCATCAATCTAGCAGTAAAAAACATCAACTACATATTCAGGCAAGCGGCAAAAGTGAATTTTTTTATTATTTTTTTAAAGACCACAGATGACAACTGGTTTGATGCAGATTGTAAAATTATAAGGAAAAAGCTTAGAACACTATCCAACCAAAAGCGCAGAGACCCAAATAATGGTGAATTACGCCTTCATTACTGTGAGACTTTAAAGCTATATAAAAACATACACTCAGAACCAAACAAGCACAGTACAACAGCACAGTACAACAGCACAGTACAACAGCACAGTACAACAGCAAGCAGCTGACACTAATTGAGGAGTCAATAAACACAAACAACTTCTGGCAAAATTTGTAAAATATAAAATAAAACATCTAAACAAGAAGAATTGGCGATACAAAATGGTGACATATGGACAACCCATTTTAAAACAAATGCAGAATAATGCCAAAATCATGAGGAGTTGAAAAGATTGGAAAAAGCTATAAAGGACAATCAAAATCCACTGGACTCCTCAATTACTGACCAGGAGCACTGTAAGAAACTTCAGGCCCTCAAATTTAAAAAAGCATACTAAATGAGATGCTCAAACTCACTAGTGCAAAATTTCAATTGGCTATATTAAAACTGTTTAATTTGATCCTGAGTGTAGGTTATTTCCTTGACATTTGGAATCAAGGACTCATAACCCAAATCTTTAAGAACGGAGACAAATTTGTCCCTAACAATTACAGAGGCATTTGTGTGAACAGTAACCTGGGGAAGGTTTTCTGTAAATGTAAGCGTTCTAAACTTCCTTAATAAGCACAATGTCTTGAGTAAAAGCCAAATTGGATTTATACAGAAACATCGCACGACTGATCATATTTACACCCAACACACCCTGATAGATCAACATGTCCACCAAAATAATACGTTTGCTTATTCCAAAAAGCATTTAAAATCAAATCAACGTTTGTCACGTGCGCCGAATACAACAGGTGTAGGTAGACCTTAAAGTGAAATGCTTACTTACAGGCTCTCATCAATAGTGGAAAAAAGGTATTAGGTGAACAATAGGTAAGTAAAGAAATAAAAACAACAGTAAAAAGACAGTGAAAAATAACAGTAGTGAGGCTATAAAAGTAGCGAGGCTACATACAGACACAGGTTAGTCGGCCTGATTGAGGTAGTATGTACATGTAGATAGATATTAGAGGTCGACCGATTATGATTTTTCAACGCTGATACCGATATCGATTATTGGAGGACCAAAAAAGCCGATACCGATTAATCGGCAGGCATATATTAATAATATTTAACATAAGTAGACATGCCCTCATAATTGAATGTAGCACATATAAAGCACCCACAAGCTACCGCTGGCTTAATACACAATCAATGCGGGATGAATGAGTGAAGAATTTCCAGCCAAGGGTGGTCCATTTAAAAATCATTCCTTCCTCGCCCTGCAAGTGTATACTCATTAGACATCATCAGAAGCGTCCACTTCATTTGAGGGCTGAGAGGATAGGGTGTGTCTTGTGTTTGGACCGTAACCATTCTCTTGCACGCTCTTCTTCAAGGTTTTATACGTATAAGTATATTGCTGCCACCTACTGAATTGGCAGTTTATCAGCCTACTATTCTGTATTATGAATTAATTACCTCAGTAGTGAAGGCCTAGACACGTCACAGAAATACAATCAATTGCAAGTCAAAGTGTGATTGGTTCATTCCACTGCCATTCAAATTCTGCTATAATTGCAGTGGAATGGCAGAGGCCTTCTGTCCAGCTTCTGACGGCCTAGCCAATGGCTGGCTGAGCTAGCTAGGTTTTTCTACCCAGAGACCACCAAAGACACTCCTGATTGGATGTCGCTACCCAAACCGTATCTAAACATATACATTTAAAATTACAACTTGAATAGGGTAGGAATGCCCAAAGGATCCCATATAGCAAGAACCATTTTAAATATAGCAACTGATGCAGCCAGCACACTACGCTCAGGCCGAGGAGTAGGGTTGCAACCTAGGGTAGATCCTTGCGTTCTGACCTCATAAGCACCCAAACTAACGATTAAAGTAAGCTTGCTACTTGCACACACAAATGATAGAACACCTCACTGACTATTTTACTCGCCCTAGAATAGCTGGTTAGGCTATTTCCATGTTATCTAGAGCGTTAGTGACCTACTTCGCTGCTTGCAACAATTTAATTACGTTCTTTTGTAGACGTTTACTGACACCGGCCATATTCATCGTGTGTTGAGCGTTTGTAAATCCGTCAGTGATCTGCGCTCTGGCACATTCAGACGAGAGTGTCAGAGTGAATTTACATACGCACCAGTGGACAACTTCAGACATAATGCCCCTGACTCGCTCATAATTTGATTGATTTTTGGACATATTATTTTGCCAAACAAGGGTTTTAATTAGTCACTAATGACAACTTCACATCGAACTGGCACTGCTGTAGTTACTTGCAATGATATATTAAACGCTTTCATAGGTGGTGAGTAGCGCCTCTCAAGACTATTTTAACGTCAACCCCAAACTATTTTGAGCAGCATTCCACCTCATTCATACATGTTGCTTCATCAATAACAATCGCAACCCGAAATTGAGATTTGATAGGCCACTCACTGGAAGAAGGATATTCTTGTCAAATACATTAATCACAGCAACGTGATGTATGCTCTTTTCGCTCAGAATTCCGGGTACAAAATATTTTTTAAGCAATACGATGTTTGAACTTTGTAACCCATCGACGTTACTTACTAGCGTTCAACAAGGGCGTACACCCCTGTTTATCTGGTGCACACGTGTGGCCACCATAGACATTGTAACCATCACCACGCGCAGCACGGTAGAGGTAAGCCTACGACTAATTAGTTAATTTAGGCGTTAACTACATTTACTAACGGAACTAACCTCGGTCATTTTCACTGCCAAGTTATCATAGTAATGTGTACTACATATTACTGCATTTGGGAGTTTAAACGTGTTCAGTTCCACGAATATCCATCCACATTGTAGAATTGCCCCTGAAATGTTTTAGGCTAATTCCAGAGAGATTGATAGACTACTGTTATCATTGTCTGAGATGGCTAGTACTTTTGTAGATTACCCTATCAGAAATACTGATGAGCGGGTTATCTCTTTTGACCTAGTCTATTTGATGTTTAACAAACGTATTAGTAAACTATTTAATGGTCATACATGTTTGTGCTCACTGCTCAGCCATCTACTCAAGCATGTTGGAGAAATGGCCCTCCACCATTCTGAGCCAGGTTCACTTTGAAAGTAAAACTTGGCAGAGAAGATTATGCCTTTTTGTGGGAACGTGAGGGTAGCAAGGATGTCTTGCTTTAAGGATTTTGTATGCTGATATGGTATCATTTTGCTTCCTCCCTATACCAATCTTGTTTAGGCCAGCGGATCTCAAAGTGGGGTCTGCGGTTGAGGTACTGTAGGGGGTCTGCGGACAGCTCTATTTATATATATAGAGAAAGAAATAATTGTGTATATATATATATATATATATATAAACCAAATTACATTTAAAAAAAATGGCCAGGCTTCCTGAGTGGCGTAGCGGTCTAAGGCACTGCATCGCAGTACTTGAGGCGTCATTACAACCCCTGGTTCGATTCCAGACTGTGTCACAGTTGGCTGTGACCGGGAGACACATGAGGCGGTGCACAATTGGCCCAGCGTCATCCGGGTTAGGGGAGGGATTGGCTGGCTGTGATTTTCTTGTCCCATTGCGCTCTAGTGACTCCTTGTGGTGGGCCGGGCGCCTGCAAGCTGATCTCGGTCGCCAGCTGAACAGTGTTTCCTTGGTGCGGCTGTCTTCCGGGTTAAGCGAGCAGGGTGTCGAGAAGCAGTGCGGCTTGGCAGGGTCATGTTTTGGAGGATGCATGGCTTTCGACCTTCACCTCTCCTGAGTCAGTATGGGAATTGCAGTGATGGGACAAGTCTGTAACTACCAATTGGGGAGAAAAAGGGGTTATAACATTCTATTAAACAAAAAATTCAACTAATTTTGGCCAAGGTGGAAGAATTTTAGAGGGTGTAATACAATACAACATATTATTATAAATCTACTATGTATGTTCTTAACCCTGGGCAACATGGACCTGGCAGGCTCAAAGGGATACTGGGTATCCACAGTACTTTAACTCACCAATTATACATTTTTCAACTAACTACCTATATTCGCCCCCAATTATTATTATTTTTAAAACTTTTTTTCATTTTCTTTTCTTAGATGCACTGTAATTTAAGCTTTAAAACTGTAGTTTATCTCCTCATGGCAAAATATGTAGAATTGCAGGATATTAGCTTTAAAGCTGCAACAACAAAAAATCTCTCTGCCCTATGATAATGTATAGAACTGCAGGAAAATTGCTTGAAAACTGTAACATTTTCTCTCCTTTAAAATGTTTATTCCCAGACCCCAAGACTTGGTTCATCCAGCCATGCACTGCCGAAGTCATAGATAACAAATAGCATACAAGGAGATTTACTAACCCAAGTTGTTCTGATTATGAGAGGTCTCTGATGAATTTGCTATCACAAAAGGGGTCCCCGGCCCCAAAAAGTTTGAGAACCCCTGGTTTAGGCAATATGACCTGCTTGCCTGCCTGTCCCAGGTACTAACTACCTTTAGCGCCTATTGATGAAGGTCCGGGGTACTTCTGTTAAGAGCTCTGACGCTCAATCTAACTGTGGACACGCATCGCTTGCAGTACGGTTTTGGAAACATTAGTAACATATCTTCCATATCAGCGAGAAATCATTAAAAAAGGCGAAATAGTACACCTTTCATAGGGTTAGTGTTCCTACACAGCCATATCCCCATGTTACAGCACGTGTTTACGGAAGACTGAGGCGGCCACCTGTGATAATTAGCTATCTAGCATTCTACGAACACCTGTGTAATGGAAGAAGGTGGAAGAAGGTTGACAGAAACGTGTTTGAACTGCAAGTTTATATTTTATATTTGTGAAATTATTTTGATGTGATATGAAGGCAGCGGTGAAAGTAGATTTTTTACCAGTATGGGACACCTAAGCACGGGCACTTTTTATTTATTTATAGCCTAGGTGTAATCATAGAATCCCTATTTATATCATATGATCTCTGTGGGCCCGGTAGCCTCGGCCTAGTAAATATTTATATTAGTTTCAACATTCATTAACTTTTTAATGTGGCATAAGCACAACCAGTCATAATGTTTTCATCTGATTGTTTGACAATCACTTCAGGAAGGCACTCCTGTAGACTAAACGCAAAATAATTTCATCATTCAAACAGTGAACTGTGCACCTGCAATTTGATGAATGCTGTCTGTTACAAAACAACTACATGTATTGTAATAACATTCTGCAATTGTCATTAGGCCTACACTTGAAGCCTGAATTGATGCTTCCACAGTTGTCCACCCGTCCCTAAGTCACAGCCACTCATCTTTTCTTGGCACTTTGTGTTAAAATGTGATAGGTTCATGTTTTCCTGGTATGGCGTACCCCCACTATTTATTTTGCCGGGATGCCATATCGGCTTACTTCCACCCCTGTATGAAAGTAAAGGGCTTTATGTTTATAGAACCGTATCTCAACTCCCGTTTAGATGGAGTATTTGGCTGTTTTGGCTGTCTACCTCTGAAAATAACATAAAAGGTCCTTGGATCTTAAGGAGTAATTCTTGGGCTTGTCCCTCCCCCTCCACATTTTATTCCCTCACTGTTGACCTTTCCTCCATGTGCCACAACGACAGATGTTAGCTGTGTTTGTATGAATGAAACCCACTCAGCTCTCTCTCTCGTCAGCTGCCAGAGTAAGGTTGTCACAAAGTAGTAGTGAAGGAATAGCCTACTCACTAGCCTAGTCCCTAAAAACACAGCAAAAGTTTTCGCAACTGAAAACCCATTTGGGTTGTTCATTTACAGGCTACCTTGTGCACTGCCATAACAGGCATGTTTATTTGCCTGCTTGTAGTTTACATTCCTGTTTGTCTGGGCTTTCAGAGACTGTCCTTATGAGGTAGAAGTTGCCTCTAACCACAGATCTGGGATCAGATTACCTTACTGCCTGACTGTAAATATTAGCGGGGGATAAAGAAGACATCTAACCCTTGAACAGTCATTGGGGTCAACCTCCACATAGTCTGTTCGCTCAGTGTAGGGTTGGGAAAGCATTTCCCCATCTCAGATTGTGCTGAAATGGTTTCTGCTAGAAAAAGTTAAGATTAGCATTCCCACACCAACAAAAAGTATACAGTATCAGTTGTCTATGTCTGACAAGTAGTATGGAGCTGTGGCTTGGAGTAAGCCTATTGTGTTTTCATCCTTTGTAATGTATTACCTGTGATTTTTATTTTTTCCTCTGTTCAGAGAAATTAGCCATTGAAGTCGCTTGCATTATTTACCATAAATGAGTGAAAGTACCAGGTTATCCCCACTAGATGCCACTGTTCCTGCTACTGCCACAAACTTGTATCAATTTGGCTGGACTCTTGTGTTTATTAAATGGATCAGAACATTTTCTTTGCAACTTTGGTTACAAAAGCAATAGCATTTGCTCATGATAAAATACATTGTGTGGTCATCCTCACAATTTAAGCCAGTCCTCCATGAAAGCAATTCAGAACAGGGAAAAAAATTACATCACCAGATTCAGGAGGAATACATGAAATAGAATGAAAAAGCAATACTCCAAGCCGCAGCTCCATACTACTTGTTAGACATAGGGAACTGATACTGTATACTGGTTGTTGAGGTGGGTTTGGTGTGGGGGGTCTGTGGGTGGCTTTCGTTGGATTCCTCATGTGTTACTCAATGGTAGGAAGAAGTTTGGTCCAAATCAGATGTTGGGTACAATATTTATTGAATATTATTTGAATCCAATGAATCAAAAGGGCCAATTTGGGTGCAGTCAATTAGCTTAATATCTCAAAAATAAACAAAATGTTACAGAAACAATTTAAGAACAATTTGTGATGGTGGGTGTCATGGCTTGCTCAAATGACATTGAACGACTCTGAATAGATTTTATACAAGGTGTTTTTCTTCAATGGAAACGGTTGCTTGTGCACTTTACTGAATTCCTTATGAGGCAGTCGCAAAATTCATTTGAATCCATATTTATTTTCTAATGATAAAAGTTGGTACAGTCAGGAAATAAGTATCATACATCTATTTTTATTTTGCAGTTTCAAGAGGATGTCTGAATGATCCCACTTCTACTCTTGGGATTACTACTGATATTGTGGCTATTCTGGATGATTAAGGTCAAGCAGATGCTGGAGAAAGGGGGGGAAATAGTGACTGGCTGTGAAACCCCTGCAGCTGCAGCACAGGAGGAGATGCAAGCGGCCGATAGATCCGCTGTGGCTGCACACACCCCTGCTCCACCCCCTACTAAACAATCCACACCCATGGGTCTTGCAGCATCTACCTCAACAGATAGCGGGGACAACCGTCCCCTAACCCACATTGACCCCACTGTCGGTCCCATGCTACCCAGGGCAGGGGGTTCCCAAGCTCCTCAGGCCTCTTCGGAGGAAATGAAGCACACACAGCCATCCCTTCACTTCGTTGTCCCTCAGCCTCCCAGTAGAACGAACAGGCCCAAACTCATCTCAGGCCTAGAAGCTCGACAAGCGCGCCCCAAGTTCATCCTGGGGGCATCGGAGGACAATTCTTCAGATGAAGATCTACCTTTGACCATGAAACCCCCTACAGGTTTTGGTTCCTCTCAGGCAGCGGCCACCTCCTGCCTACGACAAACCGTATCAGCAACCTCAACCACCTTCTCCCCCCCACAGCAAGTTACATCAGTAACATCAACCCCTACCTCCCATGGCATGAGGTAGGCCATAGCATGTTGTGCAACTTCTTTTAAGTTAACTTAATTTTCATATTACACTGAACAAGAATATGAACGCAACATGCAAAGTGTTTGTCCCGTGTTTCATGAGCTGAAATAAAAGATCTCAGAAAAAGCTTATTTCTCCCAAATGTTGTGCACAAATTTGTTTACATCTGTTATTGAGCATTTGTCCTTTGCCAAGATAATCCATCCACCTTACGGTGTGGCATATCAAGAGGCTGATTAAATAGCATGATCATTATGCAGGTCCACCTTGTGCTGGGGACAATAAAAGGCCACTCTAAAATGTGCAGTTTTGTCACACAATACAATGCCACAAATGTCTCAAGTTGAGGGAGCATGCAATTGGCATGCTGACTGAAGGAATGTCTACCAGAGATGTTGCCAGATAATTGAATGTTAATTTCTCTACCATAAGCCACCTCCAATGTTGTTTTAGAGAATTTGGCAGTACGTCCAACCGTCCTCATTCCTGCAGTCAGCATGCCAATTGCACCTGTGTAATTATCATGCTGTTTATTCAGCTTCTTGATATGCCACACCTGTTAGGTGGATGGAATATCTTGGCAAAGGAGAAATGCTCACTAACATGAGCTCATGAAATGTGTCCAACATGTAACATGTTGCGTTTTATATTTTTGTTCAGTATAGAATAAACAGGTTTAGACGTCATCGTTTTCTCTACTCCGATGACATTGGAATTGTATTTAGTTCAGAACGTGTTGATAGTGAATGCAAGTGCTTGCTCCATCAACTCAGTGTTAAGAATCAATTAATCATTCAGCAGATTAGCTCGTGATTTGTGAGGCTGCCTGTCAGTGCAGTAGTCTATGGGTATCAACAGAGTGCGCTGTTGTCCAAAAGGCTAGACCAATTTTTGGCCAGGCCGGAGGCAAACTTGCCAGCCACATTGGTATTATTGCTGCCCCATGCGGTATCCACACAACCAGCTGCCTATGATCACCTGACCACAGCATGCATGCTGACAGTAACTTGTGTTATTGTCGCATGCCTCACCTCTGCACTTTTAATGGAACAAGTGTCGTTGACTTTGAGAACCAGGGTCTGAGTCCCAGGAGGGCACACAACAACATATTGTATGTGTGCTTGACAAATGTTTCTACATCCCTTGGAAGTTCTCTGCAAATACATTTGACTTGCTGTATGTTGCCTTTAGGCATAGAGCATGAGGCGCTATTGTTGATCTTTTTTTGGTGACATCACAATGGATATCTCAGGTAGTTGGTCAGCTGAGCATATCTACGTCTACTTGACAGGTTCAGTTGGCTTTGAATGCCACAGTCCACTCTCAGCCAAGTTTTGAAAAGCTTGTTTGTTTGAGCCACATGTGCAGTAATCACCACAGAGGTAAAACTGAAAGGGGAGAGAGGTAAGCTAATACATGGAAAGCTTTCAGGAATTATAGTTTTTCCACATTGTGAAGTAGCAAAGGCCTATGAGTAGCACTGACTGACATGATGCCACTGTGTAGGCCTAGACATAACACCTACCAATTATGTTTTGACCATTTCAGTCAGTTTGCTACATGGAAGGATTAGCCTCCCACGTTTTTGTTTACGATATGCTAGAAGGTTACCATAAGCTATAGTTTGGTGGTTTGTGAAGGGACAAGTTAGTTGTATTTAACTTTAATGAGAACTTGATACATCCAGTCTGTGTGTGTGTGAATGTGATTTTGTATGCGTGTGTGTAAGAGATCAGATAAGATTGTCAAACACGTCTACACACCAGATCAGGGTTCAAATACTATTTAGGGTATTTCAAAGACATTTGAAAGTAAATATTTCAATTTGTTTTATTTTTAGTAGTAAATTGGAATGTGTTTGGAAATACGCAAATACACTGACTCATACACTATGTATTTTAGTATTAGAAAATATTTTTAAATAGTAGGCTAATTTTTGGGAATTATTAGAAAATGCTTTCAAAAACTTCCAATAGAGGTAGTTCAATTGAGGGCATGCTTAACTGAATGAACAGCAGAGACATAATGCAAGCATTAATATTTATTAAACCAGTTTAGAGAATGGAACCAACAGACTGCCAAATAGATATCCGGACTAACTATCTGCTTGGATGGTTTTTGCACCAACTTTTTTTTACTCATTACATATACTGCTGCTACTGTTTACTATCTGGCACTTAATTCCTAGTTGTATATACATATCTACCTCTTACCTCCTACTCGGAATTGGTACCCCTTGGATATACACTACCGGTAAAAAGTTTTAGAACACCTACTCATTCAAGGATTTTTCTTGTAGAATAATAGGGAAGACATCAAAACTATGAAATACCACATGTGGAATGATGTAGTAGCCAAAAAAGTGTTAAACAAATCAAAATATGTAATATTAGAGATTCTTCAAATAGCCACTCTTTCCCTTGACAGCTTTGCACACTCTTGGCATTCTCTCAACCAGCTTTACCTGGAATGCATTTCCCACAGTCTTGAAGGAGTTCCCACATAAGATGAGCATTTGTTGGCTGCGGTCCGATTCATCCCAAACCATCTCAATTTGGTTGAGGTCGGGTGATTGTGGAGGCCAGGTCATCTGATGCAGCACTCCATCACTCTCCTTCTTGGTAAAATAGCCTTTACACAGCGTGGAGGTGTGTTGGGTCATTGTTCTGTTGAAAAACAAATGATAGTCCCACTAACTGCAAACCAGATGGGATGGCGTATCGCTGCAGAATGCTGGGGTAGCCATGCTGGTTAAGTGTGCCTTGAATTCTAAATAAATTACAGACGCTGTCACCAGCAAAGCACTCCCACACCATCTCCACGCTTCACGGTGGGAAATACACATGCAGGGATCATCCGTTCACCCAAACCACATCTCACAAAGACACGGAGGTTGGAACCAAAAATGTCCAATTTGGACTCCAGACCAAAGGACAGATTTCCACCTGTCTAATGTCCATTGCTCGTGTTTTTAGCCCAAGCCAGTCTCTTTTTATTGGTGTCATTTAGTGGTGGTTTCTTTGCAGCAATTCAACCATGAAAGCCTGATTCACACAGTCTCTAATGAACAATTGATGTTGAGATGTGTCTGTTACTTGACCTCTGTGATGCATTTATTTAGGCTGCAATTTCTGAGGCTGGTAACTCTATTGAACTTATCCACTGCAGCAGAAGTAACTCTGGGTCTTCCATTCCTGTGGCGGTCCTCACGAGAGCCAGTTTCATCATAGCACTTGATGGTTTTTGTGACTGCACTTGAAGAAACTTTCAATGTTCTTGAAATGTTCTGTATTGACTGACATTCATGTTTTAAAGTAATGATGGACTGTCGTTTCTCTTTGCTTATTTTAGCTGTTCTTGCCATAATATGGACTTGGTATTTTACCAAATAGGGCTTTCTTCTGTATACCACCGTACCTTGTCACATAACTGATTGGCTCAAACGCATTGAGGAAAGAAATTCCACAAATTAACTTTTAACAAGGCACACCTTTTAATTGAAATGCATTCCAGGTGAAGCTGGATGAGAGAATGCCAAGACACTGCAAAGCTGTCATCAAGGCAAAGGGTGGCTATTTTGAAGAATCACAAATATATTTTGATTAGTTTAACACTTTTTTTTGGTTACTACATGATTCTATATGTAATTTCATAGTTTTGATGTCTACACTATTATTCTACAATGTAGAAAATAGTGCAAATAAAGAAAAACCCTTGAATGAGTAGGTGTTCTAAAACTTTTGACCGGTAGTGTACCTAATATATACATAGATTGTTCCTCATTGTGTGTCTATTACTTTTATCATTGTGTTTTACTTTTCAATGATTTCTGTATTTTCTTTCTCTATGCATTGTTGGGAAAACCTGTAAGTAAGCATTTCACTGTTAGTCCACACATTGTTTACGACGCACGTGGCAAATAAAATGTTTTTTGTTGTTGACATAATAGGGCAACTATATGTGATTTTACAGTTATACTAATCATGATCATTCACATTGTCTGCATAATTAGAATCTAACATTAATGTGCATGAGACAAAGTCCACTTGATCGAAGGTTATTGCTCTAGTATCCTATGGTGCCACTGATGCCAATGAGATCTATATTGCCACCAACTGGGCTGTTGTACCATCCTAAAGTGTCAGTGACTTTATATTCACACAGCTTCTAAGGACATACATAAGCTTTACATACCAAATGTCATTGCCCCATGACCATCTGTTCAGTTCTAGTAGCCAGTTGTTGCCCATTGTGGAATCATCTATCCCTCTGGCTCCTGAAATCCCATGAGCACCCGAGTCTAGAAGCAGTTTAGCTTACGTCAAAAATTAGCATTTCACAAGCCAGCTGAACTGTAAAACAAGAAAACATCTGAGAGGACTCAAACACTATCTAGCAAGCCCTCATCTGCAACAATGTTATTGAGATGCGGGAATGTTATATTAACTCATTAAATTGGTGGTCACTACTGGTTTCCGATTCCAGGCGAGAGAATCTGTCTCATGTTTCTCACGGACTCGTAGTGACGTCACGCACCCAAGAAACCTCAACCAATCACTCAATGGATATTAATACCTTAAAATATATATTCAACCCAGTGTTTTAGTACTTGAGACCAGGATTTGAGTGACTTGGTATTGTTTCGGTGTCAGATATTTGTACTCGACCTCGGACAGTGAGGACTTGTAATTTCTTCACGAGACCAGCGGAGTAAAAAACGAATCATCCGCTTCCATTCAGTCGGTGCCTAAAACAGCTTCGCCAGGCCTAATTTATACACTTCTTTCTTGAATCATATTAACAGACTTTATGTATATTATGTACATGTTTGCGCAGTGGCGAACCTATAGGCCTTCAGTGTGTGACAGGTTTGTGATTCTGAAAGGACAGCAACCGTTATACCAGGGCACTCAGGAGAGTGCACTTTTTTAAACACAAAGGGTAAGTGGTGAAGTGGAGGGTATACAAAGGTATAAATCATATTTTTTCCTCCAGTGGGAATTGCGTATACTCACTACTTCATCCCTACTGATGCGTATCAAAGTAGTGTAGTGGAGGAATACGATTTATCAATTATGTAGTACAATAGTTAAATCAAACAAAGTAGCCTACACAATCGCAAAGCGGGCCGTTTGGCAACTTTTTGGCACAATTAGAGTAGGCACCACTACACCAGTGTAGATTTGGTCTTGTGTTTTAGATTATTGACCTGCTGAAAGGTGAACTTGTGCCCCACTGTCTGTTGCAAAGCAGACAACCAGGTTTTCCTTGTAGGATTTTGCTTGTGCTTATAGCTGTATTCCATTTATTTTTATCCTAAAAAAATTCACTAGTCCTTTCCAATGACAAGCATACCTATAACATGATGCAGCCACCACCATGCTTGAAAATATTAAGAGGGGTACTCAGGGATTTGTTGTTGGATTTGCCCCAAACATACTTTATGTCCTTTCTTTGCCACATTTTTTACATTATTACTTAAGTGCCTTGTTGCAACAGGATTCATGTTTTGGAATATTTTTATTCTGTACAGGCTTCCTTTTCATTCTGTAATGTAGGCTAGGATTGTAGAGTACCTACAATGTTGTTGATCCATCCTCAGTTGTCTCATATAACTATTTAAACTAAATCTGTAACGGTTTTAATTTCACCGTTGGCCTCATTGTGAAATCCCTGAGCACTTTCCTTACTTTCCGGTAATTGAGTTACCATCCAAAGCCTAATTAATAACTTCACCATGCTCAAAGGTATTTTCAGTGTCTGCTTGTTTTATTTTTACACATCTACCAATAGGTGCCCTTCTTTGCTAAGCATTGAAAAACCTCCCTGGTCTTTGTGGTTGAATCTGTGGTTGAAATTCACAACTCAATTTGAGGGAACATACAGAGAATTGTTTGTGGTGTACAGAGATGGGGTAGTCCCGTTAACCACTTATTGAACACTGAATGAGTCCATGCAACTTATACTGCACATTTTTACTACTGAATGTATTTAGACTTGCCATAAAAGGGTTTGAATACTGCAGTAAACCGTTGGGTGGAGCGTGCAGAGATTGACACAGAGACAGGGAGGCTTTAGTCCGCAAAAACAACTTTACTAAGACAGAAAATAAATATATCAAATAAATAATTTAGGATTTGCTCGGTCTTTCTTAACTGGCGTCCGTCTCTCTCCCGCGATGTGCCACCGTGCTCCTTTTATTTAGCCTCCACGGCTGGTTGGCACTTTACTCTAATTACCTCCACTTTGCTGTCCGTGTCGGGGTGCCCAGCTCCCGTATTCCCAGCAGACGGAGCCAATGTCGCCTCACGTACCTCCCCTCTATTACCATCCCCCGGGGTAGACCTCCTGGGATACCACAATACGTATTGACTCAAGACATTTCAGCTTAATTTTTTAATTACAAAACAATAATACAAGCAACATTCCACTTTGACATTATGGGGTATTGTGTATAGATCAATGACACAATCTCAATTGACTCCATTTTTAATACAGGCTGTAATGCAACAGAATGTGGAAAAAGTCAAGGGTTGTGAATACTTGCGGGGAGGCACTGTAAATGGACACGTGAAATCTGATTTTCTGATTGATCAGTCACTCAGCCATCTCTTAACCAATCCCTAAGCTTCCAAGATGGAGGAACGTTTATCTTGATGTACCTTATGGGTCCTTCAGGAAAATGTGTTCAGTATGAGGAAAGACATCTACATACAAAGTTAAGTCTCTAGGTCAAACGGGGCAGCAGATATGAAGGTTTAAATGAGAATGCTTATAACAGCGCCACCTATTGGCCAGTCAGTGCGGTTGTTTTTGACCAAGCTACTCATGGCCTCTAGTTTCTGTGTGCCATGTTAGAACAAAAGTTACCAAACCTATGCTTGAGTTATTTGACTCTGTCAAGTGAAAAAATAAGATTATCCTAAGAATAACAATAGGTTTCACAGCTTTGTTGTGAACCCGTAATTATATTGTACTTACTGAAGTGAGCTATTCATTCAGACCAGCCTTACTGATTGTACCTCTGTATCAATTACATTTGATTTCGGGTCATATTATTAGAAAATACTCAAATACATATTTATTTGAACTCAGGTCTGCTACACACACACACACAGAGAGACTAGTGTTCTGTTCCCCGTTCCATATAGTTCTGTGGTTGAAGGATGTTTTGATATGCCTGTGGGAGGGGTGAGGGAGGGCTGGGCTCATAGAGGAAGGGACTGGTGGAGGTTTTATTGTTTTGGTCTTAGATTTCAACTCCGCCATTCACACACCAGAGACTATCTGCCATGGAGGGTGATGGAAGTTTCAACTGCTGGTTTCAGTATCTCAGGTTAGTTTCTTCCTTTTGCTTTTTTAAGTAGCCTCCTGTTTTTCTCTGATTCTTGGACTGCAGGTTTCAGACCAGCTTATTTCAGGGTACGTGATTTCAGAACTGTATAGTACTGTCCATAGACCTGCTTTACCATGTTGTATACTTGATAGTTGGTTTGTCTGAGTTGGTAGACAGAATATGTAGTAAACAATGATGGCTGTTCTGTTGACATTGTGGCTATGGTTGAGTGTGTTATGTAACTGAGCAGTGCTGGTCTTGGCACGTGTAACCCCTATAAAGAGGAAGTTAGGGAAATGACAACAATTCCCTCTCACAATTTGGCCCCACTCACCAGAGGGCAAATTGAACAAAGTAGTGGTGGAGCTTGACTAATGCACTTTCAGCACAGGAATATGAAACGCAACATGCAACAATAGTTACGATTTTACTGAGTTAAAGTTCATATAAGGAAATCAGTCAATTTAAATAAATAAATTAGGCCCTAATCTATGGATTTCACATGACTGGGCAGGGTCACAGCCATGGGTGGGCCTGGGAGCGCATAGGCCCACCCACTTGGGAGCCAGGCCCACCCATGGCTGTGCCCCTGCCTAGCCAATCAGAAGGAGTTTTTTTCCCACAATAGAGCTTTATTACATACAGAAATACTCCTCACTTTCATCAGCTGTCCGGGTGGCTGGTTTCAGATGAAGCCGGATGTGGAGGTCCTGGGCTGGTGTTGTTGTGAGGCCAGTTGGACTTACTGTCCCCAGCACAAGGTGCACCTGTGTAATGATCATGCTGTTTAATCAACTTTTTGATATGCCACAGCTGTCAGATGGATGGATTATCTTGACAAAGGAGAAATTCTCCCTAACAGGGATGTAAACATTTCAGAGAAATAAGCTTTTTGTGCATATGGAACATTTCTGGGATTGTTTATTTCAGCTCATGAAACATGGGACCAACACTACATGTTGCGTTTACATTTCTAGTCAGTGTATATTCAGCATAACTCAGTAACTACAATTTTAACAAATGTAGAACGATTTGTGAGCAAACGTTCAGAAATCCCTAACATTTACAACTGTGCATTTGCTGTGCTTTTTTGGATAGCCTAACTAAGTTCAGGAGTAAAAATGTCCTTAACGAGTCACATAAGTTCCATGTTTAACATGATTTTTGAATGACTAATCTCTGTACCCCAGACACAGTTATCTGTAAGATCCCTCAGTTGAGCAGTGAATTTCAAACACTGATTCAACCAGAAAGACCAGGAAGGTTTTCCAATGCCTCGCAAAGACCACCTATTGGCAGATAAAATAAAAATAGCAGACATCGAATATCTCTTTTGAGCATGGTGAAGTTAATAATTACACAAATTCAGTTGCCGGAGAGGAAGGAAACCACTCAGGGATTTCACCCTGAACAACGAGCCCAATGTCTCCTTTAATACTTCCCAAACATTTCGACCATATCATTAAAAACAAATCACAGGCACATCTTGATCACTGACCCACAACAGAAGGAAAAACAAGTTTAAACAACACCTGCTGCTAGTCTTCAAACGCGCCCCCAACATACGTCACTGCCAAATGGTGGGTAGATCTGCTCTTCCAACTGCGCCACAAGGTAGATCATTTACAGATGCAGCCGATGTACCCAGTGTAACTTCACAAATACAGTGGGGCAAAAAAGTATTTAGTCAGCCACCAATTGTGCAAGTTCTCCCACTTAAATAGATGAGAGAGGGATGTAATTTTCATCATAGGTACACTTCAACTATGACAGACAAAATGAGGAAAAAAAATCCAGAAAATCACATTGTAGGATTTTTAATTAATTAATTTGCATATTATGGTGGAAAATAAGTATTTGGTCACCTACAAACAAGCAAGATTTCTGGCTCTCACAGACCTGTAACTTCTTCTTTAAGAGGCTCCTCTATCCTCCACTCGTTACCTGTATTAATGGCACCTGTTTGAACTTGTTATCAGTATAAAAGACACCTGTCCACAACCTAAAACAGTCACACTCCAAACTCCACTATGGCCAAGACCAAAGAGCTGTCAAAGGACATCAGAAACAAAATTGTAGACCTGCACCAGGCTGGGAAGACTGAATCTGCAATAGGTAAGCAGCTTGGTTTGAAGAAATCAACTGTGGGAGCAATTATTAGGAAATGGAAGACATACAAGACCACTGATAATCTCCCTCGATCTGGGGCTCCACGCAAGATCTCACCCGGTGGGGTCAAAATGATCACAAGAACGGTGAGAAAAAATCCCAGAACCACATGGGGGACCTAGTGAATGACCTGCAGAGAGCTGGGACCAAAGTAAGAAAGCCTACCATCAGTAACACACTACACCGCCAGGGACTCAAATCCTGTAGTGGCAGACGTGTCCCCCTGCTTAAGCCAGTACATGTCCAAGCCCGTCTGAAGTTTGCTAGAGAGCATTTGCATGATCCAGAAGAAGATTGGGAGAATGTCATATGGTCAGATGAAACCAAAATATAACTTTTTGGTAAAAACTCAACTCGTGTTTGGAGGACAAAGAATGCTGAGTTGCATGCAAAGAACACCATACCTACTGTAAAGCATGGGGGTGGAAACATCATGCTTTGGGGCTGTTTTTCTGCAAAGGGAGCAGGACGACTGATCCGTGTAAAGGAAAGAATGAATAGGGCCATGTATCGTGAGATTTTGAGTGAAAACCTCCTTCCATCAGCAAGGGCATTGAAGATGAAACGTGGCTGGGTCTTTCAGCATGACAAAGCTCCCAAACACACCGCCCGGGCAACGAAGGGGTGGCTTCGTAAGAAGCATTTCAAGATCGTGGAGTGGCCTAGCCATTCTCCAGATCTCAACCCCATAGAAAATCTTTGGAGGGAGTTGAAAGTCCGTGTTGCCCAGTAACAGCCCCAAAACATCACTGCTCTAGAGGAGATCTGCATGGAGGAATGGGCCAAAATACCAGCAACAGTGTGTGAACACCTTGTGAAGACTTACAGAAAATGTCTGACCTCTATCATTGCCAACAAAGGGTATATAACAAAGTATTGAGAAACTTTTGTTATTGACCAAATACACTGCTCAAAAAAATAAAGGGAACACTTAAACAACCCAATGTAACTCCAAGTCAATCACACTTCTGTGAAATCAAACTGTCCACTTAGGAAGCAACACTGTTTGACACTAAATTTCACATCCTGTTGTGCAAATGGAATAGACAACCGGTGGAAATTATAGGCAATTAGCAAGACACCCCCAATAAAGGAGTGGTTCTGCAGGTGGTGACCACAGACCACTTCTCAGTTCCTGTGCTTCCTGGCTGATGTTTTGGTCACTTTTGAATGCTGGCGGTGCTTTCACTCTAGTGGTAGACGGAGTCTGCAACCCACACAAGTGGCTCAGGCAGTGCAGCTCATCCAGGATGGCACATCAATGCGAGCTGTGGCAAGAAGGTTTGCTGTGTTTGCAGGCCAGTACATCAGGAGATGTGGAGGAGGCAGTAGGAGGGCAACAACCCAGCAGCAGGACCGCTACTTCTGCCTTTGTGCAAGGAGGAGCAGGAGGAGCACTGCCAGAGCCCTGCAAAATGACCTTCAGCAGGCCACAAATGTGCATGTGTCTGCTCAAACGGTCAGAAACAGACTCCATGAGGGTGGTATGAGGGCCCAACGTCCACAGGTGGGGGTTGTGCTTACAGCCCAACACCGTGCAGGACGTTTGGCATTTGCCAGAGAACACCAAGATTGGCAAATTCGCCACTGGCGCCCTGTGCTCTTCACAGATGAAAGCAGGTTCACACTGAGCACATGTGACCGACGTGACAGAGTCTGGAGACACCGTGGAGAACGTTCTGCTGCCTGGACATCCTCCAGCATGACCGGTTTGGCGGTGGGTCAGTCATGGTGTGGGGTGGCATTTCTTTGGGGGGCCCACAGCCCTCCATGTGCTCGCCAGAGGTAGCCTGACTGCCATTAGGTACCGAGATGAGATCCTCAGACCCCTTGTGAGACCATATGCTGGTGCGGTTGGCCCTGGTAAATGGAATGATAATGTAGGCTATACCAACTGAAGGGAACTAACAGTAAATTGACAGTGTTGTGTTGATGTGTTGTTATTAGGTCTACTGACGGTCGATGCTGATTGTGGCTAATATTTATCATGATAGAAGTAGGAAACAGAGAGATTCGGGGTAGCCTATAATTAAGACATTCAAGAGCTCTCATCCCTGTAGGTTAAAAGGCTGTAAGATTTTTCATTCTGCATAATGACACAACATTTTATAAACTTCACTGTGGAAAGGTTGACATTCTTCAGTTTGCCACCATGTGACTGGTTTCACATTTGTCACCAGCGATCATATGGTCAAATAGATCTAAAACAACTGTCATTAATATTTTCAATCCCCTTATCCAAACAGATTACTCATTTACCTAGCTCTTATTAATAGCTCTTATCAAGTTGTAAATTACAGTGCATAGAGAATGCTGTTATCGGAAAAAATATGCTTTTTCCACTTGCACTTGGAACCTCAACCTTAATCATGGTTTCCTCTTGCATATAGGTGGTGGCGTTATGAGGGAATTAAGTCAGAATATGTCATATCTGTAGACACATTTCCACTACATCTTAATTTTTTCAATCTCCACCCCTGAATGAATAGTAGGTGAATTGCATGCTATTCTCATGCTTAAATTCAGAATATGCATAGAGCGAAAAGTTCATGAAAAGGGAATGAATTTCCATTTACATGTGCTTAAATGGGGTTGGAATCGGGGAAGCGTAATGGTCATGTGGGGTGAAATATGTCCTTTTGACCTGACGATGAAGATGTGGATCAAAACATTGCCAATAAAGGTGGTTATGTGGGGGCATATTCTGTGCCTTTCATGGGCCTTTTTGTTATTTTCTACAATTGATGCGACATGGGAATCATATACATCACACACACACACACACACACACACACACACACACACACACACACACAGGCCCCGTGGTCTCCTGATCCCAAGTTTACTATTTTCAACTGGGTGTACTCACATACAGTACCAGTCAAGAAAATTGGACACACCTACTCATTCAAGGGTTTTTTTATTTTTTACTATTTTCAACATTGTAGAATATTAGTGAAGACATCAAAACTATGAAATAACACAAAAGTGTTAAACAAATCAAAATAAATGTTATTATTGATGTTCTTCAAAGTAGCCATTGATGACAGCTTTGCACACATTTGGCATTCTCTCAACCAGCTTCATGAGGTAGTCACCTGAAACACATTTCAATTAACATGTGTGCCTTGTTAAATGAACTTTTAATGTGTTTTATGCATTTGAGCCAGTCAGGTGTGTACAAATTTGAGTACAAATTTTTGGTTCCAACCGCTTTGTCTTTGTGAGAAGCAGAGTAGGTGAGCAGATTATCTCCGCATGTGTGGTTCCCACCGTGAAGCATGGAGGAGGAGGTGTGGGGGTGCTTTGCTGGTGACACGGTCAGTGATTTATTTAGAATTCAAGGCACACTTAACCAGCATGGCTACCACAGCATTCTGCAGCAATACGCCATTCTATCTGGTTTGCACATAGTCCCACAATCATTTGTTTTTCAACAAGACAATGACCCAACACACACTTCCAAGTTGTGTAAGGGCTATTTGGCCAAGAAGGAGAGTGATGGAGTGCTGCATTAGATGACCTGGCCTCCACAATCACCCGACCTCAATGCAATTGAGATGGTTTGGGATGAGTTGGACCGCGGAGTGAAGGAAAAGCAGCCAACAAGTGCTCAGCATATGTGGGAACTCCTTCAAGACTGTTGGAAAAGCATTCCAGGTGAAGCTGGTTGAGAGAATGCCAAGAGTGCGCAAAGGTGTCAAGGCAAAGCTGGCTACTTTGAAGAATCTCAAATATAAAATATATTTTGGTTTCTACATGATTCCATATGTGTTATTTCATAGTTTTTAGTCTTCACTATTATTCTAGAATGTAGAAAATTGTTTTAAAAAATTAAGAAAAACCCTTGAATGAGTAGGTGTCAACTTTTGACCGGTACTGTACGACAGTTGTTAGAAGGATAGTTGCCTTTATAAATACTGTTAGTAAAGCACATCCGATAAGGTCATCATAGGCTTAGCCTACCATTACGCACAGATTTGCTCCTCCAGATTCTGAACGTTCATTTCCTCATAATAGCCAAGACATAGCTGTTCGACTCGCTAAGCTATTAGACTATGAAAGCGTTCTTCTTCGCAGCAGAACAACTTTTGAGAGCAGACTTAACCCCAGGTCTCTTCGTAGTCAGTGACCGTGCCAAGAGTTTCTTAATTTGGTTGTGTTGCTCGTAACATACCATGGCCGTTAGTGTAGCATGACGTTGCCAGGGGCAAACTTGGTGTGTGTGCGTGTATGGTACCGTCCACTTGAACCACATATACTACACAGTGCATTCAGAAAGTATTCAGACCTCTTGACTTTTTCCCAAATTTGGTTCCGTTACAGCCTTATTCTAAAATGGATTTTAAAAACTACACACACTACACCATAATGTCAAAGCAAAAACAAGTTTTTAGACATTTTTGGAAATGTATTACAAATAAAAAAACTATACCTTATTTACAAAGTATTCAGACCCTTTTGCTAGAAACATTGAGCTCAGGTGCATCTGGTTTCCATTGATCATCCTTGAGATGTTTCTACAACCTTGATTTCCATCATCTGGAACTGGAATAGTACAAACTACTTATTTTCCTTGTTTGGGAAACGTGTGGTTGAGATAGAGATATATATATATATATATATATATAATGATACAAAGCCCCTAAAAACCAACTTCTCATTTGGAAAACAGCCTACGTGGCATCGATATGAGTCAAAAACATTTATTCTGTCAGAATTGACTACAAAGTGTAAATGATGATGGTCATAAAGTCAGTCTGGTCCAAAGCAGAGTTTTGTACATACAGTGCCTTGCGAAAGTATTCGGCCCCCTTGAACTTTGCGACCTTTTGCCACATTTCAGGCTTCAAACATAAAGATATAAAACTGTATTTTTTTGTGAAGAATCAACAACAAGTGGGACACAATCATGAAGTCGAACGACATTTATTGGATATTTCAAACTTTTTTAACAAATCAAAAACTGAAAAATTGGGCGTGCAAAATTATTCAGCCCCCTTAAGTTAATAGTTTGTAGCGCCACCTTTTGCTGCGATTACAGCTGTAAGTCGCTTGGGGTATGTCTCTATCAGTTTTGCACATCGAGAGACTGACATTTTTTCCCATTCCTCCTTGCAAAACAGCTCGAGCTCAGTGAGGTTGGATGGAGAACATTTGTGAACAGCAGTTTTCAGTTCTTTCCACAGATTCTCGATTGGATTCAGGTCTGGACTTTGACTTGGCCATTCTAACACCTGGATATGTTTATTTTTGAACCATTCCATTGTAGATGTTGCTTTATGTTTTGGATCATTGTCTTGTTAGAAGACAAATCTCCGTCCCAGTCTCAGGTCTTTTGCAGACTCCATCAGGTTTTCTTCCAGAATGGTCCTGTATTTGGCTCCATCCATCTTCCCATCAATTTTAACCATCTTCCCTGTCCCTGCTGAAGAAAAGCAGGCCCAAACCATGATGCTGCCACCACCATGTTTGACAGTGGGGATGGTGTGTTCAGCTGTGTTGCTTTTACGCCAAACATAACGTTTTGCATTGTTGCCAAAAAGTTCAATTTTGGTTTCATCTGACCAGAGCACCCTCTTCCACATGTTTGGTGTGTCTCCCAGGTGGCTTGTGGCAAACTTTAAACGACACTTTTTATGGATATCTTTAAGAAATGGCTTTCTTCTTGCCTCTCTTCCATAAAGGCCAGATTTGTGCAATATTCGAGTGATTGTTGTCCTATGGACAGAGTCTCCCACCTCAGCTGTAGATCTCTGCAGTTCATCCAGAGTGATCATGGGCCTCTTGGCTGCATCTCTGATCAGTCTTCTCCTTGTATGAGCTGAAAGTTTAGAGGGACGGCCAGGTCTTGGTAGATTTGCAGTGGTCTGATACTCCTTCCATTTCAATATTAGCGCTTGCACAGTGCTCCTTGGGATGTTTAAAGCTTGGGAAATCTGTTTGTATCCAAATCCGGCTTTAAACTTCTTCACAACAGTATCTCGGACCTGCCTGGTGTGTTCCTTGTTCTTCATGATGCTCTCTGCGCTTTTAACGGACCTCTGAGACTATCACAGTGCAGGTGCATTTATACGGAGACTTGATTACACACAGGTGGATTGTATTTATCATCATTAGTCATTTAGGTCAACATTGGATCATTCAGAGATCCTCAATGAACTTCTGGAGAGAGTTTGCTGCACTGAAAGTAAAGGGGCTGAATAATTTTGCGCGCCCAACTTTTCAGTTTTTGATTTGTTAAAAAAGTTTGAAATATCCAATAAATGTCGTTCCACTTCATGATTGTGTCCCACTTGTTGTTGATTCTTCACAAAAAAATACAGTTTTATATCTTTATGTTTGAAGCCTGAAATGTGGCAAAAGGTCGCAAAGTTCAAGGGGGCCGAATATCTTCGCAAGGCACTGTACATGAGTATGTCACAATGTAAATTAAGGTTGTGTTCATTTCAATCCTGCCCACATGCTCACAGCTGTCAGCACACAAGTAATCATAAATTCGGAGTGCAGCTGCAAGCCAATTGTAATGCCTGCAGTAATTAGGGACCAAGAGACATACTGTATGTTAAAAGTGTATTGGCTCCAAATTTCAATGACTTAAAACCTCAAACCAACTAAATTGTAGATATTCATATACAAATATTGAAAGCATTTAATGAAAACTAAAAGGTGTCCAACATGAAAATATGGTCTAATTTACATTGTGTAATACATTTCCTGATGGTCCCTAACTAGCCCTGGAGATATGCTATCAAAAGTCAAACCAAGTTTGCTACGGTCGCACAACAGCCAGCTGAAGCTAATTGGCAAAAGAATTTGGCTAACTCTTCCCATCTGCAAACACCCTCACACACATGAGACATCTGCATCGAACCACACCCCGAAATCAACTCAAGCTGTAAAAGAAACCAGAAACGAACCATAGAGTGTAATACAGCCATCTTCCCACAGATCTTTGCTTAGCACGATAGCCTCTTTCAACAAACCTTTCTTATCCACATTGCTGGTGACTTTAGGTGTCATGACTCATGACCACTACAGAAGTAGTGCCATCAACAAGAACTCCTCACTGTCTCTTTTCAATGTGACACAGGATCGATAATATGTTTGTTAAAGGACACATTATGATACAGGTTTAAAGGTTGTGAACTTAGTCGCTGTAACATTTTTGATATCACTGACAACTTCAACAGGGAAGCTGTATTTACACTGAAAAGAGAGGTGGGGGGGCATGTAATCAATAATGGCACACTAGCTTTTGTTTTCTCTGTAATAGTAGTCAATAGAACAAGGATGGGTTCAATGCCCTCTTGTCCAGCTATTTTAGACCTCAGGAAGCAATTTGTGAGTTTGTTTACTTGACTGCTGTGCTGCTAAAGGCACTTGAAGGCTGAGTGTGGCATTCCAGTTGGTATTGGTTAGCTAGCTACAGGGCCTTCACAAAGTATTTACACCCCGTGACTTTTTCCACATTTAGTTTTACAACCTGAATTTAAGGTGGATTAAATAGAGATTTTGTGTTACTGGCCTACACACAATACCCCATGTCAAAGTGGAATTATGTTTTTAAAAATGAAAAGCTGAAATGTCTTGAGTCATTCAAACCCTTTTGTTATTACAACCCTAAATAAGTCCTGAATACAAAGTGTTATTTTTGGGGCAAATCGAACAACGCATCACTGTGTACCACTCTTCATATTTTCAAGTATGGTGGTGGCTGCATCGTGTTATGGGTATGCTTGTAATCGGCAAGGACTAGTGCGTTTTTGAGGGGATAAAAATAAATGGAATAGAATTAAGCACAGACAAAATCCTCGAAGAAAACCTAGTTCAGTCTTCATTCCAACAGACACTGGGAGACAAATTCACCTTTCAGCAGGATAAAAACTAAAACAAGGCCAATGATACACTGGAGTTGCTTACCAAGACAACATTGAATGTTCTTGAGTGGCCTAGTTACAGTTTTGTCTTATATCGGCATGAAAATCTATGGCAAGATTTGAAAATGGTTGTCTAGCAATGAACAACAACCAACTTGACACAGCTTGAATCATTTTTAAAAGAATAATGTGCAAATATTGTACAATCTAGGTGTACAAAGCTCTTAGAGACTTTCCCAGAAAGAATGTAATTGCTGCCAAAGGTAATTTGAACATTTATTGACTCAGGGGATTGAATACTTATCTAATCAAGATATGTTAGTGTTATATGTTTCATACACAGTACCAGTCAAAAGTTTGGAAACACCTACTCATTAATTTATTTTTCTTTATTTGTACTATTTTCTACTTTGTAGAATAATAGTGAAGACATCAAAACAATTAAATAACACGTATGGAATCATGTAGTAACCAAAGAAGTGTTAAACAAATCAAAATATATTTGAGATTCTTCAAAGTAGCCACCCTTTTTGTATTGTTGTCAGCTTTGCACACTCTTGGCATTCTCTCAACCAGCTTCATGAGGTAGTCACCTGGAATGCATTTCAACTAACATGTGTGTCTTGTTAATTTGTGGAATTCCTTTCCTTCTTAATTCGTTTGAGCCAATCAGTTGTGTTGTGACAAGGTAGGGGTAATATACAGAAGATATCCCTATTTGGTAAAATACCAAGTCCATATTATGGCAAGAACAGCTCAAATAAACAAAGAGAAACAACAGTCTATCATTACTTTAAGACATGAAGGTCAGTCAATCCGGAAAATTTCTAGAACTTTGAAAGTTTCTTCAAGTACAGTTGCAAAAACCATCAATCGCTATGATGAAACTAGCTCTCATGAGGACCGCCACAGGAAAGGAAGACCCAGAGTTGCAAGCAAGCCTACATTGACCAGAAAACGGACAGCTGAATTTCTAACGTTTTTAGTCAGATAATGTTACAATTTCCTACTTCCACACCTTTTGGGAAAGATTGTGTTGTCCTGCAAACAATTCACAGATTTAAAAAGATGATTTGCAACATTTCTCATCAGCTGGCTTGCAGATCACCAATTAAATTGGTACATTAAATAGTACCTGCAAAACACCAGTCTCAACGTCAACAGTGAAGAGGCAACTCTGGGATGCATGCTGGCCTTCTAGGCGGAGTTGCAAAGAAAAATCCATATCTCAGACTGGCCAATAAAAAAAGAAAAAAGATTAAGATGGGCAAAAGGACACGCACACTGGACAGAGGAACTCTGCCTAGAAGCCTAGCATTCCGGAGTTGCCTCTTCACTGTTGAAGTTGAGACTGACGTTTTGCGGGTACTATTTAATGAAGCTGCCAGTTGAGGACTTGTGAGACATCTGTTTCTCAAACTAGATACTCTAATGTACTTGTCCTCTTGCTCACTTGTGCACCGGGGCCTCCCACTTCTCTTTCTATTCTGTTTAGGGCCAGTTTTCGCTGTTCTGTAAAGGGAGTAGAACACGAGATCTTCAGTTTCTTGGCAATTTCTCGCATTGAATAGCCTTCATTTCTCAGAACAAGAATAGACTGATGAGTTTCAGAAGAAAGTTCTTTGTTTCTGGCCATTTTGAGCCTGTAATCGAACCCACAAATGCTGATGCTCTAAGTACTCAACTAGTCTAAAGAAAGCCAGTTTTATTGCTTATTTAATCAGCACAACAGTTTCAGCTGTTCTAACATAATTGCAAATGATCACTTAGCCTTTTAAAATGATCAACTTGGATTAGCTAACACAACGTGCCATTGGAACACAGGCGTGATGGTTGCTGATAATGGGCCTCTGTACGCCTATGTAGATATTCCATAAAAAATCTGCCGTTTCCAGCTACAATAGTAATTTACAACATAAACAATGTCGACACTGTATTTCTGATCAATTTGATATTGTTATTTTAATGGACAAAAAATGTGGTTCTCTTTCAAAAACAAGGACATTTCGAAGAGACCCCAAACTTTTGAACGGTAGTGTATGTCATAGCTGACACCCCATTCTTTTTGCAGACATTTTTTAATCTTAATTCGGAGGAGATACAGTATTTAAGAGTTTTTGGACAACATGTTCGCATGAACCTGAGGGAGATTTTATCTTAACTCCATCACCAAAGTTTGCATTGGCACAGTTCTTCCACTAAATTAGTTTTAGTAAATTTTTCTTTTCAAATTGTTAAAAGTAGTCCTTTTGCATATAATTGTATGGTTTGTTCAACTTTGAAATCATTGTTTTTTGTTTGGTATGAGTCAAAGCATAATTCCATTACCTTGGAATTACCCCTGTATAGTTTAGTGTTTGATCATTCTCGGTAGTGAACATTGTTGTTTTATTGTGCCCCCTGTCACTCTTCAATAATATAGGCAGATATTCTGAAAGTCTGGCTTCTAATTGATTCATTATGTGATCATTTTGAACTGAAAATGAAAACCCATATCCAGGTTACTTTTAACTGACTGCAGTTCAAAATGTAAAACGTCACTCGCACATCTGAGCTATCTTGTTGCAGTTACATGGTAACATAGAGAGAACTTTATAGAAACCTGCACACTGCTCTTGTTAGTATCACACTTTTTATTTATTGATGCTTACTTGTCAGCTTAACTGAGTGCAGTTAGTATTGTTTCCATTAGCATATATTGTTCATATGAACTTGGTCCATGTGAACATTTTGGTGGTTGTGCACAATGGAGAGATGGTCAAATGCTCTGCCACTGCTGATAGGATTAAGGGCTTGTGTAACTAGGCTATGTATTTTTGCTGATAACACATTAACCTTTGATTGTCTCTGTGGTCTGGGAGCATTGTTTATACGTGCAGTACCAGGCATGTCTGCGGCACCTCTGTAGGTAACTGAGAGGATTAGCATGTGTGTTGTATTGTAGCCTGTCAGATTGTTGCCGAGTTGAAACATTTGTCTGTCACAGTAGACTGAACACCTTGCGTAGGATATGGCTGACAAAATGTTTGGCTCACAGAGAAGGTAAGACATGCACTTGTGACCTGAGCTGTGACAGCACAACCATTACCCTCTGTAGAGACTGAACTTTGGCTGATTGCTGTGACGGTCCAATGCTGCTGTTTCCTCCTTGTTCTGGGTTTGGCCCGTGAGTCCGATGTTGGTGAACTTGCTTGCTGGACGGGAATGTTCTTCTAGAAGTCCTACGTCCTAATTTACCGGGACCTACTTTACATGATGCAGAGATTTGTCCCAACACAGAAATGACTGATTGCCAGTTGCTTAATGTTTTACTTGAGTTGTGCGTATGAAATATCTATAAAAAGCGTGAGGCATTGATGCGTTTGTGCTCTTGGACAACCACTTGTATTTTTTTCTCTTTCCAGGCCAAGCATGTCTCACCCACATCTGGTGAAGAAGGGTCGCGAGCACCGAAAAATTGAGCTGCAAAGAGACTTCACCGTGGCCTCGCCGGCTGAGTTTGTCACCCGCTTTGGAGGAAACCGTGTGATAGATAAGGTAAGATATCCCTCCCTGTCTGTCTGTGCCTTTTTTGGATACGTGTCACTAAATGTGTGTCTCTCTTGACTAAACTCCTCATTAAGCTATGAGCAACAGACAACAAAATAGTGTCAAAAGTTGAGTTGAGTACTGTTTACTTTCTTCTCTTTTTTTCTTTTTGTCTCTTTCTATACTTTTTTCTTTCTCTCTTTTTCTCTCTTTCTCTCTCTCCCACTTTTTCTCTTTCACAAGGTGCTGATAGCTAATAATGGCATAGCGGCGGTCAAATGTATGCGTTCCATCCGCCGTTGGTCCTACGAGATGTTCCGGAATGAGAAGACCATCCGTTTTGTAGTGATGGTCACCCCTGAGGACCTGAAAGCGAACGCAGGTCAGTGAAACATGTTTTAGCAGGTCATCATCATCAGCTCCAGATGGTTGTTCCTCATTGTGTCTCTTGGCACATCTGTAGATAAAGTCGACAGCGAGTCACTCAATTACTCCAAAGAAATTATTTCTGTGTGTACTTCTCACGAATAACTAATGTGACTGTATGTGTGTGACTCTTCTATAGAGTATATCAAAATGGCGGACCACTATGTACCCGTACCCGGCGGCGCCAACAACAACAACTATGCCAACGTAGAGTTGATAGTGGACATCGCCAAGAGGATCCCTGTACAGGTCAGACGGTGCTCCTCCATCTCCATTCTCACCCACAGGAGAATTTGTTTTTGCTTGGAAGAGACATTACCAATCCCAAATCAAGTCACAATGTCCTATGATGGGTGGACCGGCGGCCATATTGAGTGCACCGATGAATGTTGCTGTCAAATTGGTCTGAGAGGCTTTGTCTCTTCTAGTAATTATATTTTCATGGCTCCCACTCTGATCTCGGTTTTCTTATTGTTCACAGGCGGTCTGGGTTGGATGGGGTCACGCCTCTGAGAACCCCAAACTGCCTGAGCTCTTGGACAAGAACGGAATCTCCTTCTTAGGTACAGCCCGGCATGAAGCCGTTTGTGGATTATTGGATGGTTAACTCGCATTACAACACAAGCACCATTCATTGTGGTGTGTTGATGTTTATTTTTTATATATTTTTTTGCCTGTGTCTCAGGGCCATCCAGTAAGGCCATGTGGGCCCTGGGTGATAAGGTGGCCTCCTCCATCGTGGCCCAGAGCGCAGACATCCCCACCCTGCCCTGGAGTGGATCAGGTGATATACCCCCCCTGCCCCACACTTACCCCCAGACCTCCCCCATCCATCTATCCTTGCATCTTAACCCCTTCCCCACACCCCTAGTTTTAGGACTCTGACTGGGTGACTGACTGTTGTGTTTTGACACTAGCGGTTTTGAAGATGATTCTGTTCTATTCTATACTCTGTCATAACAGTGTATTTGTCCTGAGCTAGGTCTCATGTTATTTTCTCTTGCGTGTCCTGTAGGTCTGAGAGTAGACTGGACAGAGGAGGACCAGAGGCTCGGCCACGTGATCAGCGTGCCTCCAGAGGTCTACGTGCACGGCTGCGTGCGTGATGTTGACGTTGGACTTGCGGTAAGCATCTCCACGCCATCGCCAATGCTGAAACCATTGAGACATCCTTTGCAGCATATGACAAGTAGTCACTGGAGAGGTATTTAATTCACTCTGTTTGTATTGATGTCCTTTAAGATGTCTGAAACGGTGGATTTCAATGTGTTTCTTTCCCGAGCAATGGAAATGCTGTCCCTAACTCTCTTTTAAACCAAGGTTCATAAACAGTGGAGCAAACTGAAGATGAAACGCGTTGGTTTTAACAATTAAAATATTTGATTTCAAGTTCAGGGTTGCTGAATATCCTTTCGTCTGCAATGTGCTTTCTCCTGAAAGGGAGCAGACAGAATTGGCTACCCGGTGGTGATAAAAGCGTCAGAAGGAGGAGGGGGTAAGGGCATCCGGAAGGTGGACAACGCTGAGGACTTTGCCAGCTTCTTTAGACAGGTTTGTGTCATCGCATTTCGCACGCACGCACACACACACATTTTAATACTTTATTTGAATCCACATCCACACAGCTAGGCTGCCCATAACACTTGAAACACACACACACACACACACACACACACATACACATGTCATGTCCATAATTATTACAATTTTGTGTTACCCTCATCTAATACAAATCGATGGATCCATACATCTACAGGTGCAGTCGGAGGTGCCCGGCTCGCCCATCTTCGTCATGCAGTTGGCCCAGCATGCCCGTCACCTGGAGGTCCAGATCCTTGCCGACCAGTACGGCAACGCCATCTCCCTGTTTGGCCGAGACTGCTCCATCCAGCGGAGACACCAGAAGATCATTGAGGAGGCCCCGGCCACCATAGCATCTTCCACCACCTTTGAGCACATGGAGCAGGTGAGACACGGAGGGCCTTTCTTTGTCATTGTGTTTTCCATTGTAATGACGATTCTCCCCTTTGACATTTAGATACTTATTTTTCGGCCATTTCACTATTCCATAGTTGTGTTCATTAGGGCACACAACCGAAAATGTAGCCCCTCCCTGTTTTATTCAGTTATCTTCCTCTTGGTGCCTAATGAACACAAGCCCGCTCCCCATGTCAGTATGCAGTGCGGATGGCTAAGATGGTGGGCTACGTGAGCGCAGGCACCGTGGAGTACCTCTTCTCTGAAGACGGGAGCTTCCACTTCTTAGAGCTCAACCCCCGTCTGCAGGTGGAACACCCCTGCACAGAGATGATTGGGGATGTCAATCTGCCCGCCGCCCAGCTACAGGTACGCAGCAGCCAGAGGCCAGGGTTTAATCTCGTCCTTTGTCTTAGTTAATGATCGCATTCCATTTTCTTCCGCAATCTCAGTAAAATGTCATATTAATGTGGCTGTTGAGATGTTCTGAAAGCTTTAGGAACTGTGAATAGTTCCTTGGGAATAAACCATGTTAACTTGGTCTTTCTCCTTTGTTGTAGATAGCCATGGGGATCCCCCTCCACAGGATCAAAGACATCCGCATGCTTTATGGAGAGGCCCCTTGGGGGGACACCACCATCAACTTTGAGGCCCCCGACTGTGTACCCAGTCCCCGGGGACACGTCATCGCGGCCCGCATCACCAGCGAGAACCCAGACGAGGTGTGCATTCTACAGGGCTGGCCGGCCATATTCTTAACAAGAGATGGTTCTGCAGGCTCACAACTGACCTGTCCTCCCTCCTTGTCACTTGCAGGGCTTCAAGCCCAGCTCGGGCACAGTGCAGGAGCTCAACTTCCGCAGCAGTAAGAACGTGTGGGGCTACTTCAGTGTCGGGGCTACCGGGGGGTTGCACGAGTTTGCTGACTCCCAGTTCGGCCACTGCTTCTCCTGGGGGGAGAACCGAGAGGAGGCCATTTCGTGAGTCCTTCCTTGCCTTGTTGTGTTGTAGACAGTTATTCTGATGAAGTCCCTATCAACCGCTAGCCCCTACTCTCTAACCACTTCTGTAGACCTGAGGATAGGATAGGTGGAAGCAATATGGTGACATTTTCACCTGGCCAATCAGAAGGCAAGATGAAGCTATTATCATAGTGCTCTCAGATCTACAGGAGTGATTTGGGTGTATGGGCTCAGATCCATTTGGAATTCTGCATGAGTTGGTGGTTTGTGTGTTGGTGTCTTACCGTTCCTGGGGGGTGATAGTGGTGGTGGTTACTGTGTGGTGGCGCAGGAACATGGTGGTGGCCATGAAGGAGCTGTGTATCCGGGGGGACTTCAGGACCACGGTGGAGTACCTCATCAAGCTGCTGGAGACAGAGAGCTTCAGGAACAATGACATCGACACCAGCTGGTTGGATAATCTCATCGCAGATAAAGTTCAGGTAGAGGACCCTTGTGGAATATGAACGGAAATCTTAAAAAAGTCAATCCTGTAAGACGACAGTTGGTTAAAAACAAATCTCCAAAGTCTGTGTGTGTGAAAACATCTCCAACGTGTGTGTGTTCTCCCTGAAGGCGGAGAGGCCAGACACCATGCTGGGCATTGTCTGCGGGTCGTTACACGTAGCGGACGCTAGTTTCAGGAAGAGCATGTCCGACTTCCTGCACTCACTGGAAAGGTGGCCTACTATAGCCCAATTCACATTCTCACCCCCCCCTTCTCCCTGAAGTGTGCAATTGTTACTTCCCCCTCAAGGCTGAAAAAGTATTGGATTGGCATGGAGTTAGATGGAGTGTTTTTCTCCCATATTTGTTACAACCAATCCAATACTTATAAATCCTTGAGGGGGAGAAGGAAGAGAATCCGAATATCACCTTTGTCGGTGTGTTATTGCTGTGAAGTTGTACACCTGTCTAAATCCAGTATGTGAAATGTCCTTCTGTAGGGGCCAGGTGCTGCCTGCAGCCAGTTTGCTCAATACTGTCGAGGTGGACCTGGTCTATGAGGGTATCAAATACTGCCTGAAGGTACGAAGACCTCTCATTACACCTGTCTCATTCTCTGTCATGGCTTGATCTTATCCTCTCAGGGATAAGTGCTTCTACATCTGCTTTGCTGTTTTGTGTTTTAGGCTGGGTTTCTGTACAGCACTTTGACATCTGCTGATGTAAAAAGGGCTTTATAAATCAATTTGATTGATCAGGGGCGAATCCTAATTTCAGTCAAATGTTCACTTAGTCTCCTATTGACATCAATGCGTGACTAAGTAAAAATTCATTTCAAGTGGAAGTTAGGATTCGCCCCTCAGAGTTATTAACCAATAAGACTTCAACATTGTTTGTGACTGACAGGTGGCTCGCCAGTCCCCCACCACGTACGTTGTCATCATGAATGGCTCGGACATTGAGATCGATGTCCACCGGCTGAGTGACGGCGGCCTCTTGCTCTCCTACAACGGCAGCAGCTACACCACCTACATGAAGGAGGAAGTGGCCAGGTGGGACTTTCTGTCGGGTGGATGGATGGTTCATTAAGACAATTATTTTGCCATCATGAACGTATGTATTTGTAACCCTCTAGCTACCGGATCACTGTTGGCAACAAGACGTGTGTGTTTGAGAAGGAGAAAGACCCTACAGTGCTGAGGTCGTCCTCTGCTGGTAAGCTCCTGCTGTACCTGGTGGAGGACGGAGGCCATATCTGTGCAGGGAACTCGTATGCAGAGATCGAGGTGAGCGAGGAGCCCATGAAAACCTACTGTATGTCTACAGGTTTGGTTTTCATAATTAGATAATCGTTACATGGGTAGTCAGTCTTGTTTGTGTGTGTGCGTGTGACGACTGACTTCTGCGGTGCGTCTGCAGGTCATGAAGATGGTGATGACACTGACAGTGGTGGAGTCTGGCTGTGTCCACTATGTGAAGAGGCATGGGGCGGTGCTGGAGCCTGGCTGTGTGGTGGCACGCATGGACCTGGATAACCCCAGCAGCATCCATCCAGCAAGTCACCCCCTCACCTACTTCAATACAACTCTATGGCTGCATCTGAACTGGCACACTATCCAATATTTACACTGTACTATATAGGGAATAGGGTGCCATTTCGGACACAGCTATTATAGTAGGCATTCTTATCACATAATACAGTACAAATCACATAGTAGTGCAATAGGGTTAAAACATACACCACCATTCAAAAAAGGTCACTTAGAAATGTCCTTGTTTTCCATTAAAACATACATGAAATGAGTTGCAAAATGATTATGAAATGTAGTCGAGACGTTGACAAGGTTATAAATAATGATTTTTAATGGAAATAATAATTGTGTCCTTGGAACTTTGCTTTCGTCAAAGAATCCTCCATTTGCAGCAATTACAACCTTGCAGACCTTTGGCATTCTAGTTGTCAATTTGTTGAGGTAATCTGAAGAGATTTCACCCCATGCTTCCTGAAGCACCTCCCACAAGTTGGATTGGCTTGATGGGCACTTCTTGCGTACCATACAGTCAAGCTGCTACAACAACAGCTCAATAGGGTTGATATCCAGTGACTGTGCTGGCCACTCCATTATAGACAGAATACCAGCTGACTTCTTCCCTAAATAGTTATTGCATAGTTTGGAGCTGTGCTTTGGGTCATTGTCCTGTTGTAGGAGGAAATTGGCTCCAATTAAGCGCCATTCACAGGGTATGGCATGGTGTTGCAAAATCTTCAAGATCCCTTTTACCCTGAACAAATATCCTACTTTACCACCACCAAGCACCCCCAGACCACCACATTGCCTCCACCAAGCACTCCTCCAGCATCTGTTCTTTTTTCTGCATCTCACGAATGTTCTTCTTTGTGACCCGAACCTCAAACTTACATTTGTCTGTCCATAACACTTTTTTCCAATCTTCCTCTGTCCAGTGTCTGTGTTCTTTTGCCCATATTTTTATTGGCCAGTCTGAGATATGGCTTTTTCTTTGCAACTCTGCCTAGAAGGCCAGCATCCCGGAGTCACCTCTTCACGGTTGACGTTGAGACTGGTGTTTTGCGAGTTCTATTTAATGAAGCTGCCAGTTGAGGACTTGTGAGGCGTCTGTTTCTCAAATTAGACACTCTAATGTACTTGTCCTCTTGCTCACTTGTGCACCGGGGCCTCCCACTTCTCTTTCTATTGTGGTTAGAGCCAGTTTGTGCTGTTCTGTGAAGGGAGAAGTACACAGCCTTGTATGAGATCTTCAGTTTCTAGAGCAATTTCTCACATGAAATAGCCTTCATTTCTCAGAACAAGAATAGACTGACGAGTTTCAGAAGAAAGTTCTTTGTTTCTGGCCATTTTGAGCCTGGAATCGATCCCTCAAATGCTGATGCTCCAGATACTCAACTATTCTAAAGAAGGACAGTTTTATTGCTTCTTTAATTAGCCCAACAGTTTTCAGCTGTGCTAACATAATTGCATGATCAATTAGCCTTTTAAAATTATCAACTTGGATTAGCTAACACAGGAGTGATGGTTGCTGATAATGGGCCTCTGTTCTGTAGATATTCCATAAAAAATCTGCCGTTTCCAGCTACAATAGTCATTTACAACATTAACAATGTCGACACTGTATTTCTGATCAATTTGATGTTATTTTAATGGACAAAAAATTTGCTTTATTTCAAAAACAAGGATTTTATAAGTGACCCAAAACTTGTGAACGGTAGTGTACATCATGTAAATCACACACCTTCACATAGGCATGGACAAGAACCCACCTACACAACAGTCCCATCAGTCAGCCAGTCAATAGCAGGGATGATGCAGTGGTCAGTCACACATTTGGAGGCTGGTTTATATCTGAATCTCTGTCTTCCTGTGGATCTCTTAGGTGGAGCTGAACACGGCCTCTCTCCCAGCCCAGCAGCCGCTGCCCATCGTGGGGGAGAAGCTCCACCAGGTCTTCCACATGGTCCTGGAGAACCTAATCAAGGTCATGGATGGCTACTGCCTCACCGAGCCCTACTTCAGCAACAAGGTGTGGGCCTCCACCTACTGCAGCGCTGCACATACCAATAGAGGGGTCGCAAGGTTCCAGGTCGACATTATTATCGTAGTCAAGCAGATTATCAGATCGCATAATGCCCCAAAGAAGTGTTTTATCTTCCCCGGAACCACGTAAATCTTGTCAGATTGTTATGAAGACAAGTTGGAATGCGGGCAATTTTATCCCTTGTGCACACTGTAGAATGGGAATGTTGATTGAGCTGTGGGACAAGGGTGTGATATAAGGGTGTGATGACAGTATGTTCCCCCCACCCCTTCAGGTGAAGCTCTGGGTGGGCTCCCTGATGAAGACCCTGCGGGACCCCTCGCTTCCCCTGCTGGAGCTGCAGGAGATCATGACCAGTGTGTCCAGCCGTATCCCGCCCGGTGTGGAGAAGGCCATCCGCAAAGTCATGGCCCAGTACGCCAGCAACATCACCTCGGTGCTCTGCCAGTTCCCCAGCCAAAGGGTGAGTGACTTCGCCTGGAATCCTAACTGATATGCTCCGTCTGACCATTCTCACTTCGCCAAAGTGAGTGGCCTCGGAGTACCTTAGTAGCAGGTTGGTCCCCAGATCTTTTTGTGCTGTCTTGCCAACTCTTACAGTCATTGTCAGGCACATACAATCGCCACCACATGATCAGACTTGGGACTGGGAATTGAATAAATGCACAGAGAACTGCATCCACCTCTCAAATAATGAAGTGAATCCTTCTAGAGTACGCCTACTGAATTTGTTCCCCCTCCATTTTAGATTGCCTGTATCCTGGACAGCCATGCGGCCACCTTACAGAGGAAGGCTGACCGGGAAGTGTTCTTCATGAACACTCAGAGTATCGTCCAGCTGGTGCAGAGGTCACACTTCTCTAATTTCACATCTGAATCATCACTCCATAACAGACATGACTTCAGATATATGATGTTTGAGTGGATTGTGATATGAATGTGTCACAGGTACCGCAGTGGAATCCGGGGTTACATGAAGTCTGTGGTGCTTGATCTGCTCAACCGTTACCTTCAGGTTGAAATGCAGTTCCAGCAAGGTGATTGGTGTTTCACTGTGGATATAATCAAGACATATACAACTGCAGGATACAGTCTGTTATTTTATGTTGTGGTGATACATGGTATTCCAATATTTTTTCCTTTTGTGAACAGCTCACTACGACAAGTGTGTGATCAACCTGAGGGAGCAGTACAAGCCTGACATGACCCCTGTGCTGGAGAGCATCTTTTCTCACGCCCAAGTATCCAAAAAGAACATCCTGGTCACTATGCTTATTGTAAGAATACTTTCTCAACTTAACACCCACAGCTCCGCCTCCACTTGATGAAGAACAAGTGAAGCTTAAACATCAATTCAGCCACAATCTTTATAAAGGAAAATGCATTGCGCAAATTTTTATGCTATATCGGAGGGGTCAACCAACACAACCTGCAAGCTGTTCTCTGCTTGACTTTGTCATTGGTAATTGAAACCCAGCCTGGCCTCATAGACTAGACGTAGCATAGTAAATGTAAATCCGGGACACTCAAATTATAGTGAACAAAAATATAATGAACAAAAATATAAACGCAACATGCAACAATTTCAAAGATTTTACTGAGTTACAGTTCATTTAAGGAAATCAGTCAATTGAAATAAATTAATTAGGCCCTAATCTATTGATTTCACATGACTGGGAATACAGATATGCATCTGTTGGTCACAGATGCCTTAAAAAAATAAGTAGGGGTGTGGATCAGAAAACCAGTCAGATGCAGAGCGATGCATCTCCTTCGCATAAAGTTGATCAGGCTGTTGATTGTGGAATGTCCCACTCCTGTTCCATGACTTTGTGAAGTTGCTGGATATTGGTTGGAACCGGAACACGCTGTCGTACACGTTGATCCAGAGCATTCCAAACATGCTCAATGGGTGACCTGTCTGGTGAGTATGCAGGCCATGGATGTAGGCCATGGAAGAACTGGGACATTTTCACCTTCCAGGAATTGTGTACAGATCCTTGCGTCATGTAGTCGTGCATTATCATGCTGAAACATGAGGTGATAGCGGCGGATGAATGGCACGACAATGGGCATCAAGTATCTCTGTGCATTCAAATTGCCGTTGATAATATGCAATTGTGTTTGTTGTCCGTAGTTTATGCCGTCCAAAACCATAACCCCACCACCACCATGGGGCACTCTGTTCACAATGTTGACGTCAGCAAACCGCTCACCCACACAACGCCATACATGTGGTCTGCGGTTGTGAGGCCGGTTGGATGTACTGCCAAATTTTCTAAAACAATGTTGGAGGCAGCTAATGGTAGAGAAATTAATATTACATTTTCTGGCAACAGCTCTGGTGGACATTCCTGCAGTCAGCATGCCAATTGCAGGCTCCACCAAAACTTGAGACGTGTGGCATTGTGACAAAACTGCTCATTTTTAGTGGCCTTTTATTGTCCCCAGCATAAACCTGTGTAATGATCATGCTTTTTAGTCAGCTTCTTGATATGCCACACCTGTCAGGTGGATGGATTATCTTGGCAAAGAGAAATTTACACTGACAGCGATGCAAACAAATTTGTGCACAAACTTTGAGCAAAATAAGCTTTTTGTCCATATGGAAGATTTCTGGGATCTTTTATTTCAGCTCATGAAACATCAACTCAAAATCACATTTTATTTGTCACATACACATGGTTAGCAGATGATAATGTGAATGTAGCGAAATGCTTGTGGGACCAACACTTTGCATGTTGCGTTTCTATTTTTGTTCAGTGTAGTATGATATGTTACATTTGGAATGGTTACATAAGACCGATGGTTACTTAAGGCAAAAAACGAAAGTAGGGTGGTTGGTCGGGGTGGAGGGGTGAGCTTATAACTGGGGGGGGGGGGGGGGGGGGGGGGGGGGCGTATAACGCAAATGTCTAGCAACCCAAAGGTTGCTAGTTTGAATTTCATCACAGACAACTTTAGTATTTTAGATAATTAGCAACTTTTTAACTACTGTGCAACTACTTAGCATGTTAGTTAACCCTTCCCCCGAATTGTAATTTGTGACATATCATACGAAATGGGTGATGGACATCCACAAATGAATACATACCATAAGAAATGTAAAATATCATACTAAATCGAGTGTCTCGGATTTATATACAGAATAATACAAAATGCTCTGAGACCAGGTTCTGAAACCACACCTGTCTTTATAATACAAAATTATTATAATAATTTTCAGTGAACCTGCAATGCAGTTTCCCTACATATGTAGTTTGTTGTATTGGGGCCATGTTTTACGTCTCTCTAATGCTAATAGGGAGTGGGTTGTGTATCCCTGGTGATGTTTAGGATCAGCTGTGTGGCCGGGACCCCACCGTAACAGACGAGCTGATGGCCATCCTGAATGAGCTCACACAGCTCAACAAGATGGAGAACTCAAAGGTGGCTCTGCGTGCCAGACAGGTATTTTTCGCAACTGTTTGTACTGAATGACGTTTTCCCACAATGGAGTGTACTTACTGTTCTTCATCATTCTAAGACTTCAGTCAGACTTGTAAGACCTTAGTCAGATAAGATGATAGATGTTATTCACTTAGATAGGCAGTTTAGTAGCTACAAAACACCAGATATTGATGGACAAGTGTGTATTTTGCAGGTTTTGATAGCTTCCCATCTGCCCTCTTATGAACTGAGGCACAACCAGGTGGAGTCCATCTTTCTGTCTGCCATTGACATATATGGGCACCAGTTCTGCCCAGAGAACCTGAAGGTGAGCATCATATTTTCTGCGTTGTATGCAAAACAGCATTTTTTGTTGTTGTTGACTTACACAACATCTAAAGGATAATATTGCTTTTCCTCTCGGCAGAAACTCATCCTGTCTGAGACCACCATCTTCGATGTTTTGCCCAATTTCTTCTACCATTCTAACCGGGTGGTGTGCATGGCTGCCTTGGAGGTGAGCATAGTGAACAGCATACAAACCGGATTTGGCTTCATCCTGATGGCGATCATTTCGCAAAAATTCTCCCTTATGTTCTCTTCCCGCTGTCCCCTCCCTATAGGTGTACGTACGCAGGGGCTACATTGCTTATGAGCTGAACAGCCTCCAGCATCGCCAGTTGCAGGACGGGACGTGTGCTGTAGACTTCCAGTTCATGTTGCCGTCGTCCCACCCCAACAGGTACCCAGCCAACGGCACCAGTTCTCTGCCAGCGTCATAAAGCAGCTCTACACCAAACTCTCTACCCTATCTCCCAACTATGGAATTCACATCATTTTGACCGTTGCAACATACAATAAAAGGCTTCCATAGCTGCCAGGTACAAGGCATCCATAGCTGCCAGGTACAAGGCTTCCATAGCTGCCAGGTACAAGGCATCCATAGCTGCCAGGTACAAGGCATCCATAGCTGCCAGGTACGAGGCATCCATAGCTGCCAGGTACAAGGCTTCCATAGCTGCCAGGTACAAGGCTTCCATAGCTGCCAGGTACAAGGCTTCCATAGCTGCCAGGTACAAGGCATCCATAGCTGCCAGGTACAAGGCATCCATAGCTGCCAGGTACAAGGCATCCATAGCTGCCAGGTACAAGGCTTCCATAGCTGCCAGGTACAAGGCTTCCATAGCTGCCAGGTACAAGGCATCCATAGCTGCCAGGTACAAGGCATCCATAGCTGCCAGGTACAAGGCATCCATAGCTGCCAGGTACAAGGCATCCATAGCTGCCAGGTACAAGGAATCCATAGCTGCCAGGTACAAGGCATCCATAGCTGCCAGGTACAAGGCATCCATATCTGCCAGGTCTCCCCTTGTGCCAAAAAGTGACCAGTAAGAAGTCTGTGAGTTGAGATAGAAGGAACAGGTTGGGTGCAATTTGCCATCAACTGGGAGATTCGAAAATAGACATTAGAAATTACAGTTTGTTTACAACACAAAGTTACAACTCTGCCATTATGATAACTGTGTCAAAAGAAAAGTTGTTTGTAGTTAATTCACTATTCACCACGTAAGGCTTTAATTATGTTAAGCAATGTGAATGGAAATCTATTGTATCTGGTTGATTTTTTTTGGGGGGGGGGGGGTGGTGGTGTATCTTTGTTAACGAATGAGCCAATCGATGTTCAGTCCCTATACTGAGAGCACTAATAAATCCTGTAACCCCTGGTCATGGTACAGTCTGTGTGCTGCTTCCATTTGGGCACAGCAGTACACCCTCTCTGTCCTTCCTCAACCCCCCCCCCCCCAATTATTTATTTTTTTACCCTTATTTTACTAGGCAAGTTGGCTGAGAACACATTCTCATTTACAGCAACGACCTGGGGAATAGTTACAGGGGAGAGGAGGGGGGTTGAATGAGCCAATTGTAAGCTGGGGATGATTAGGTGACCGTGATGGTATGAGGGCCATAATGGGAATTTAGCCAGGACACCGGGGTTAACACCCCTACTCTTACAATAAGTGCCATGGACTCTTTAGTGACCACAGAGAGTCAGGACACCCATTTGTCCTGAGCAATGTCCCCAATCCCTGCCCTGGGGCAGATTTTTTTAGACCAGAGGAAAGGGTGCAACCTACTGACCCTCCAACACCACTTCCAGCAGCATCTGGTCTCCCATCCAGAGATCGACCAGGACCAACCCTCCTTAGCTTCAGAAGCAAGCCAGCAGTGGGATGCAGGGTGGTATGCCCTTTGGAACAAACCCTCAATATCGTTGTTTTCCCACCGCCACTTTGCGGCAAATAGTCAGACCGAGGTAAACTATTGGGATTAACTGCTGTTATATCAGATTGCTTTCAAGATGGCAACGCTCCGATTCCACAAACCAGGAAAAGGACTTGTTATTGTTTAAAACATTTTTTTTCTTACAGAGTGTTGCAAATTCTATTTCACTGAAAGTCGACCCTGATTGCAGAGGCTTAACTTTTCTCTCTGCTCTCTTATTTTGTCATAAGTCTGGTTTCATGAATGCAACCTGAAAGATCACAATGGATCTCAAACACACAGTACAGAAATACAATTACCCATAAGCTGCTTTTTAATTTCTAACTTTAAAATAATTTTTCATGGTGATTATTAATGTGTGCAAAGCTAGAGTATGTCATGAAGTGCTTTGAAACTAATAAGAATGCAAGAGGTAAAGGAAGAGCTTTAAGGTGGATCATCCACCGCGAACATTCACCTGCCAATTGTCTGATTTCAGAGGGAGCAGCCCTACTCTGAACAGGTAGATTACAGCTCCTCCTTCCAGGCATCCTGCCACACAGTGTCTGGCTCTGTCTGTGTATGTCTCCTAGCAATGCATGGCTTTCCCCCCTCTCTTTTTAAAACTGTAAACCTCTGCCAAAGGACTTTCTAATGTTGTGTATTGTTTGTCTTAACTTTCATAGAGATAATTAGCTTCTGGGAGGCTCGTTTAATGTGTCTGACCTACAGTATGCATTGTGGCTTTTAAAACCTTGTGTGATTCCTTTGTGACAAAAAGGGGATTCTGTATTCTACCAGAGGCTAATTTGACCCTTATAGGCCACTGTAGTAATCTGCCCCACCATTTCCAATCAAACACAATCAGCCAATCAGTTAATATTATGAAACGTATTATCAAAGAAAAAAAGTGTCTTGTGAACCAAGATATTGCTGTCTGTTATGCTTTGTGGAAAGACAACAGGTACAGTATGCTGTTGGCATCATGATGTAAACTTGCTGTCGGTTGATCACCAGCGCCTACACTCGTTTGTGTCGATGGTTGTTCACCATGCCTAGTGCTGAAGAAAAGCAACCCCCAACCTTAACTGAACATTGCTCTCTGTGCCCACCCCAAACCTACCCAGGAGTCACCAGTGTATCCTCCCTCCCCTCAGGGTGGCGATGCCGGTGAACAGCACAGGGCAGTTTGAGATGAGGCGGCAGGGTAGCGAGCTCTTCCTAGAAGGGGCACTCTCTCCCCCCTGTCAGCGCATGGGGGCCATGGTGGCCTTCCAATGTTTTGAAGACTTCAAAAGGTGAAATAACACAGAGAACAACTCTTGGGTGTCAGGTTTGCATGGTAGAAATATGTAGGCTGTGTAATATAGGGTAATACTACACCTTGTCCTGACCTAACCAGTGTGTCCATCCGCTGGCTGTGTGTGCAGGAACTTTGACGAGGTCATCTCCAGCTTTGCTGACCCGCTCCTGGAGAGCCCGCTGTTCTCCGAGGCTTGCCCCAGCCTCTACGAGGAGGACAACTGCAAGGTGACCATGTGATGGGATCGTGTTTACACAGGCTTTACAGACCTTTTGACTCTGGTGGTGTTTGCGAGCCGCCCCCAAGGGATCCCCTAAATGGACCAAAATATCAGACAGAAGATATATACTGTTTGCCTAATACTAATGATTTGTATGTTTATAATAAAATACATTTATATTATTTTGTTATCATCTATGTTAATTAACTGTATGTCTCATAGAGTATCTTTTTAAGAGGATCATTTGATATATGAGGGGGAAGGCTGAGATCTCTCACTAAGCTGTGATTGATTATTTCCCCTGCGCACCTGCAGAACATGAGGGAGAACCCCATCCATATCATCAATGTGTCCATCAAGTCGGCAGACACAGAGAATGACGATGCCTTGGTCACAGCCTTCGCTGCCTTCGCCCAGTCTAAGGTCAGCAGCACTGTTCATCCCCCCCAAACTCTCTCAGTAACATTATGGATTTCTCTCATAGGGGGGAATCTTAAAGGGGTTCACCCCTTCACTATTATCCCAGTGTCCTATGATTTCTGCACTAGGATTATACTTGATATGATCATTTCTTATTCCAGAAAGTTTTACTCTTTGAGCACGGCATCCGAAGGATCACGTTTTTAGTCGCACAGAGGGTAAGATGCTTCTACAAGACCATTTGAAATAGCCTCGTACGATCATCCTGATCTCCCAAGCTTCCATTCTGTTGCACGGAATCCATGTAGCGAAACAGAATGTAAGCTTGGAGATCAGAATGGTCATACGAGGCTACATTTGAATTTCCCTTTGTTGTTGTTGAATACAATGGTGAGTAGTACTCCGTCATCTCTTACTATTAATAAGTGTGGCTTGCAAAAGCAGCCACACTTTAAATATTGTACCACTCATTTCTGACTTCTAGTTATTCTTTACAATGCTGCTCCTCTTACACCGTTTGAGCTAGAAACGCAATTCAAACTTTAAAACAAGTAGACTGGTCTTGAATAGCGTGATTTTATACAATTTCCTATACTAATCATACTCAGAAAATGAATTGAACTTCATCCACTTTCACACTATTTCTTCAACATTCTAAAGCTTCCATTGTGACATCATGACTTCCAACATTCCATTCGCTGTGAATGCAACTTTTGACAAAAATCAGCTCCTTTGACCACTTCCTCAACAAGTTAGACAAAAGGTTAGAGGGTATGACATCTTGGTCAACTTCCCTGCTATTCAAATCTGAAATCAGAACAGAATTATCTGGTACTGATCAAACGTTACAGGTGTTTAAGTAACCGCATCAACAACATTTTCTCAAACTTTTTATAAACAACTGACATTTTCACCACTTTCCCAACAAGTTAGACAAAAGGTTAGAGGGTATGACATCTTGGTCTACTTCCCTGCTATTCAAGTCTGAAATCGTAACAAAAATATCTGCAACCAATCACAAACTGATTTTCGGACTTTAGAGTGACGAAAAGTAGCTATTGAGCATCTTAAACAGAGCCGTTACTATGAATACCAATGCATTTTAATGGAATAAAGAGCCATAGACTAGAATGGTAAAATAAATTCTAGACCTATGTCCTCTTTCACCGTCTAAGCTATCAACTCCAAACCAACGTCGAGATGTTCAGACTGACTGTACTTTGATTGCTTGCCAAAAGATTTTTGATAATATACAAGTATGTACCTTGGATGGTGCCTCCATTGATTGTGTTCCTGCATACAAATATCTGGGCATCTGGATAGACAATAAGCTGTCTCTTTAAAAAGCATGTTGATGAGTTATTTAAGAAGCTGGGAATACAAATGGGTTTCTTCTATAGAAATAGGTCTTGCTTCTCGTTAAACAGTAGAAAGCAGTTCATTCAATCAACGTTCCTACCGGTCATAGCCTATGGCGACATTATCGCCATAGGCTATAATCATTTTTTTTAGGAACTCTGACTGTTGAAAGTTAGAATAACAGAATACACAAGTTGCAATTTCAGAAATGTGGTTGTGCATCAGCAGTCACTCATTTAGCCCATGTCAGATATTAGTTTTTTTTATTGTTAAGTTAGTCTAGCGGCCAGCTATCTAAACTTGTAGTAAGCCTGGTCAAATTACCGACCAGGTTGGAGCCCATTGATCATCCATTATCATATTAAAAACTGCAAACATTTGACACCACCCTATGGCAAAATGTGTAGAATTGCAGAAAATGTGCTGTATAACTGCTCATTTTGTCTCCACCCCATGGGAAAATTTGTAGAATTGCATGAAGTCAGTTATAAAATTGCAAAAAAGTGTAATATTGGGATGCAAACTCAAAATTAAATACATTTCAACTGTATATCTGACATGGTACAGGTGTCTTCTTTTTTTAAGACCATAACCATGTGTGTGAAGTGTATACTTTTGTTTCAAAGTAGATTTGTTTAAGACTACCAAGAGACACTCTGTGTGATTTAGCCCACTGCCGTAAAAGGTTTTAAAGCCGTTAGATGCAGTTAGACATAGCGCTCTTCGTTTTATTACAAGGTGACATGTTCTGTTCACTGCATTCTTTACTGTTGGAAGGTCACATAGGTTGAGTCATTGCTCTCTTTTTATTTCTAAAGCTATTTTACAAAAACTCCCGCCGTACCTAACATCATTAATAACCTTCAGACGTGCGAGTTGACATGCCTGGTCTCAGGTATGGCTAACTCTGGTAATCTCTTCGGTCTCCTCGGAATAAATCAGCTTTTAGTTCCTTACAATCTACACATTTTCCCAACTGTATTTTGTGAATTGTGTGCATGTTGGTATCAATGGGACTGCCTGCTAAAATAAAGGTTGCAAAAATTGTTCAGTAACTTATGATTAATGTACAATTAACTTAACATGAACTTACATTAAACTATGGCTAATAAAAGCAGGGTCATATAAAAAGATCTTTGGAATGGAAAATTAAAACAATCCTTTCTTATTCGACAATAATAGTCTCCCTGTTTCTGACCCTTTTCTTCTGTTTGGTGCCCTAATGAATACGACCAAGATTGATAACATTTTTCTCTCTGATTTTTACCAGAGGGAATTTCCCAAGTTCTTCACTTTCAGAGCCAGAGACGGGGTAAAAAAACAACATATTTACACAAAATAGTTCTCACAGTAACTGGACATTTGCTATACATGAACAACTTTAAAACACTTGTAAACTATCTCTCTCTCAACACCCACCCTGCCTCTCTCTCCCAGTTCCAGGAGGACCGTATCTACAGGAACCTGGAGCCTGCTCTGGCCTTCCAGCTGGAGCTGAACCGCATGCGTAACTTTGACCTGACAGCCGTGCCCTGTGCCAACCACAAGATGCACCTGTACCTGGGCTCCGCCCGTGTGCAGGAAGGTGCCGAGGTCACCGATTACCGCTTCTTCATCCGAGCCATCATCCGCCACTCTGACCTCATCACAAAGGTACAGGGGGGTGGAGTCAACGCCACACAAAGTTAAAGGGATACTTCGGGAATGAGGCCCTTTATCTACTTCCCCAGAGTCAGATGAACTCATGGATACCATTTTTATCTCTGTGGCCAGTATGATTGTAAATAATATTTTTTTCTTAACTGACTTGCCTAGTTAAATAAAGGTTAAATGAAATACAAATCCCTTTAAAAATACATGTATTGTTTTTGTTCTCTTATATTTGAGATAAATAGTTTGTCTTGCTAAGAATAATGCTTTTATTTCATAGCTCTTGCACCTCTCTCTCTCTCCTCCAGGAAGCATCCTTTGAGTACCTGCAGAATGAGGGCGAGCGTCTTCTCCTGGAGGCCATGGATGAGCTGGAGGTAGCCTTCAGCAACAATAATGTGCGCACTGACTGCAACCACATCTTCCTCAACTTTGTCCCCACCGTCATCATGGACCCCTCCAAGGTCAGTGTGCCTCCTATCTGCACTGCCGGCTCCTCCATAGCGTGCTTAGCTAAGTGATTGACGACAATACTTTTCGTAATATTCCATCTTTGAAGGGGCTATGCAAAACTTTTACCTCTGGGGGTGCTCCTGGGCCAAAACAGGTCCTTTAAATGAACACACATATTGCCCAGAAATGACCTTATTGGACAGAAAAGAGCACACCTCTCCAGGCCTATGAGCAAAAAGATACAACTAAGGATTGTGTGGTTTCATGAATTAAGAAGCAAATGATCTTACATGATGGTGGCCTTAGTTAAAATGGTAAATGATCTTAGAGCCAACACAGATGCCAAACAGCTCTCTGTTCTTGTACTCTTGGATTTAAGTGCTGCTTTTTAGAGGTGGGTTGGCCTCTTTGGTCTAGTTCTACACCATATATACAAAAGTATGTGGACACCCCCATTCAAATGAGTGGAAATCAGCTATTTCAGCCACACCCGTTGCTGACATGTGTATAACATCGAGCACACAGCCATGCAATCTCCATAGATAAACATTGGTATTAGAATGGCCTTACTGAAGAGCCCAGTGACTTTAAACGTGGCACCGTCATAGGCAGCCACCTTTCCAACAAGTTAGTTTGTCAAATTTCTGCCCTGCTAGAGCTTCCCCGGTCAACTGTAAGTGCTGTTATTGTGAAGTGAAAACATCTAGGAGCAACAACGGCTCAGTTGCGAAGTGATAGGCCACAAAAGCTCACAGAATGGGACCACTGAGTGCTGTAAAAATCGTCTGTCCTCGTTGCAACACTCACTACCGAGTTCCAAACTACCTCTGGAAGCAATTTCAGCACAATAACTGTTTGTTGGGAGCTTCATGAAATGGGTTTCCATGGCTGAGCAGCCGCACACAAGCCTAAGATCTCCATGCACAATGCCAAGCGTCAGCTGGAGTAGTGTAAAGCTCTCCGCCATTGGACTGGAGCAGTGGAAATGCGTTCTCTGGAGTGATGAATCACGCTTCACCAGCTGTCAGTTTGGCGGATGAATCTGGGTTTGGCCGATGCCAGGAGAACTCTACCTACCCCAATGCATAGTGACAACTGTAAAGTTTGGTGAAGGAGGAATAATGAATGGTCTGGGGCTGTTTTTCATGGTTTGGGCTACGCCCCTTAGTTACAGAGAAGGGAAATCGCAACGCTACAGCATACAATGACATTCTAGACGATTCTGTGCTTCCAACTTTGTGGCAACAGTTTGGGGAAGACCCTTTCCTGTTTCACTATGAAAATGCCCCTGTGCACAAAGCGAGGTCCAAACATAAATGGTTTGTTGAGATCGGTGTGGATGAACTTGACTGGCCTGCACAGAGCCCTGACCTCAACCCCTTTGTAGACCTTTGGGATGAATTGGAACGCCGACTGCGAGCCAAGCGTAATCGCCTGACCTCACTAATGCTCTTGAGGCTGAATGGAAGCAATTACCTGCAGCAATGTTCCAACAAAGCCTTCCCAACTCCATATTAATGCCTATGATTTTGGATTGAGATGTTTGACGAGCAGCTGTCCACATACTTCTGATCATGTAGTGTATTTAGGGCAAGAGTTTTTCTCACCCTTTTGGAGTTTCACATGGTCGATTTTGGCATACTGTTCAGTTTATATATGTTACCCCTTGGCAGCGTAATCAGAAAGCACAGGATTGATTTTAACTGCTACGCAGACGATACACAACTTTACATTTCTGTGCCACCGGAGGATTTTAGCTACACAGTTAAATTATTAGACTGTATTAATGATTTAAATACTTGGATGGCTCACAACTTCCTCCAGCAAAATCAAGACAAGACTGATGTACTTATTATTGGAGCCAAAGCACAGAGGGAATCTGGCTGCATGTTTTAATTCACAGGCAAAACATACAGACTGCTGCAGCAGACTGAGAGCACACATTACACCGCTTTTAAAGTCTCTGCACTGGCTGCCTGTGAGTTTTAGAATACATTTTAAGATTCTTCTATTGGTTTTTAAATCCATCGACAATTGTGCATCCCAATACATATTACACATGCTTTTAAGTTATGTACCCAGTAGGTCCCTCAGGTCCTCTGGCACTGGCCTTTTAACTATCCCAAAGCCCAGGACCAAGAGGCATGGAGAAGCAGCCATTAGTTACTATGCCCCCAGCCTCTGGAATAACCTGCCAGAGAACCTGGTGGGAGCCAAAACTGTGGAAATATCTCAGAGATCTTGAAACACCTTTTTAGCTTTATTTTTCCTCGGTTGCTTTTTAGTCTTTCAGTTTTTATTGTTATTATTTTATTTATATTCTCTTATGTTTGTTGTGTAGTAAATATTTCAGTTTTTCTATATTATTTTTTTCTGTGAAGCGCATTGCATTCATGTCTGAAATGTGCTATATAAATAAAGCTTGACATGTATATGAACTATACTGTATGTGTTGCCTCTCTGTGTCCTCTCTCTCCCCCTTCCCCCTTTTAGATTGAGGAGTCAGTGCACTCCATGGTGATGCGTTACGGTAGTAGGCTGTGGAAGCTCCGGGTGCTTCAGGCCGAGTTGAAGATCAACATTCGGCTGACGCCCACCGGGACCGCCATCCCCATCCACCTGTTTCTCACCAACGAGTCAGGCTACAACCTGGACATCAGCCTATATAAGGAAGTCACAGACCCCTCAACAGGACAGGTAGGTAGATCAGGAAGAGCACTATAAACCGGATCAGCTCACTTGCTTCCCGGTGCTACAGGAAATTGCCACTCACATTCAGTGTGCACAGATTGGTACAGACTGCACAGCCAGAGAAATGGTGTTGAATAAGCAGTGCAGGAGTAAAGATTCTACCATTAATAAAGGTTTCATAGGGCATTCATGAAGACTAGATGCTTCACAAATCATTGATAAGGACTTTCTTTTTAAGTTTCTCTATCAATTCAAAGCTATGAGCTTCTGCTGACCTCCGTCTCCGATCTCTAGATCATGTTCCAGTCATACGAGGACAAGCAGGGCCCTCTGCACGGCATGCTCATCAACCATCCCTATGTCACCAAGGACCTGCTGCAGTACAAGCGCTTCCAGGCTCAGACCCTGGGCACCACCTACGTCTACGACTTCCCTGAAATGTTCCGACAGGTGGGGTCCCTCTCTATCTCTCTCTCTACCTCTCACTGTAAAAGTTTTTTACCCTTGATCCTTCCTCTGTTTAAGCTGTGCGGACTGTATTTCTTTTTAACCCATGTGTCTCATAGGCCCTCTTTAAGCTGTGGGGTCCGGGTGACAGTTACCCTAAAGACGTGCTGATGTGCACTGAGCTGGTGCTGGACCCGCAGGACCGACTGGTGCAGATGAACCGCCTGCCTGGAGACAACAAGGTAGAACACGTCATGCTCAAGTGGATTGGAAGGAACTGAAGCAAAGATAAGCATTTATTTTAAATCCCCTATGTTGTCCCAAAACCACATGGCAATCGCATATACCCTTCTTCACTCTCTCTCCCTCCCAGGTGGGAATGGTAGCCTTCCGGATGCGGATGAAGACGCCTGAGTATCCCGAGAGCCGCGACATCATCGTCATCTGCAACGACATCACCTATATGATTGGCTCGTTCGGGCCCCAGGAAGACCTGCTGTTCCTGCGGGCGTCGGAGCTGGCCCGGGACGAGGGCATTCCACGTATCTACATCTCAGCCAACAGCGGGGCGCGCATTGGCCTGGCCGAGGAGATACGACACATGTTCCAGGTGGCCTGGATCGACCCCCAGGACCCTTACAAGGTGGCTTACCACCAGGCACTACTTACCAGTAGACTCTATGCCAGACCATTTAACTATTGACGCACTCAACTCAATAGTCATTCTAAAAAGGTCTTTGGGTGCAGGGTAGAAACTTGTAAGGGCATAACCATGCTGGTAAAGGGGGGAAAACACACTCGCTGGAAATACTCATTCAAAATGTAAATCATTTGCTGCAGTAGAGGTCATGGCAATCAAACATGTTCCTTTTCTGACTTACCGGTATTCCTTCCCTCCACATGTGCTGGTGGCATGGTCTACTAGGTTTGACAAACAGAATTGTGATCAGAACAGTGGTGGGTGGGGCATAATGTAATCACTATCAGCCTCTACACAGTCATGCCCTGTCTCTGTCACTGTGTGAGCCCTCTTCCTTTGGACTGATGACTGTTTGTTTTATTGTGTCCACCTGTAGGGTTTCAAGTATCTGTACCTGACGCCCCAGGACTACACCCGCATCAGCTCCACCAACGCTGTCCACTGCCACCATGTGGAGGAGGGAGGGGAGTCCAGGTAGGACACACCCCCTTCACCTGGGGCTAGTCACCCCTTTATCAAATAGCACAGCTTACACACACAGTTTTATCCCAGAGATTCGCTGACTCACTCTCTCTCACTCTCTCCCATCCCATTGACTGGGCTCCAGGTACGTTATCACTGATATCATAGGGACCGAGGAGGGACTGGGGGTGGAGAACCTGAGGGGATCAGGCACCATCGCCGGGGAGACATCCCAGGCCTACGATGAGATCATCACCATCAGCATGGTCAGGAGGAGACGTCACATCACCACAACAGACAGACACGCACGCAAACCGCGCACGCACACACACACACGTCTCTTTGTCTGGGGTTAGATATCCCAGGTGGTTAGGCCTACCATGCCTCATAGCTTATGTTAAAGCCATGTTATGTCCTGGTTACTGCAGGTGACGTGCCGTGCCATTGGGATCGGGGCCTATCTGGTGCGTCTGGGACAGAGGGTCATCCAGGTGGAGAACTCCCACATCATCCTGACTGGGGCTGGAGCCCTCAACAAGGTATGCCTCTGTCCTGTCTGTTTGGATTCATCATGCTTTTGACACCTTGTAAGACTTTTCCAAGAAGTGAACACAGGTCCACTATTAGGATAACATAATGGTAATTTGAGACCATATCAGCAGTGGACTGACAAGGAATATATCAAAATATGTTTTTTAGCTAAAATACCCCTTTAAGAAGAATCGTATTTCATAAATAGTGAAACTATTACTTAAAAAAAAAAAAAAACTATTTTAAATAACCATTAATGCCTTCTGCTTTTCAACCACTTGGACGGCAGGTAGCCTAGTGGTTAGATTGTTGGGCCAGTAGCCCCACTGTTCCCCGGGCCGCAAAGAAGTGGATGTTGATTATGGCAGCCCCCCGCACCTCTCTGATTAAGTTGAATGCATTCAGTTGTACAACTGACTAGGTATCCGCCTTTCCCTATCCTTTCCCTGTTGCGCAGCATCCGAACCGGATGAATGTAATCCACTGGATATGTGGTGTTTTTTCAGTTTCGTTGACAGTGGAGCTGTTTTCATTGCAGGTCCTGGGCCGAGAGGTGTACACCTCCAACAACCAGCTGGGAGGCGTCCAGATCATGCACAACAATGGCGTGACACACAGCACGGTGCCTGATGACTTCGAGGGCGTTTTCACCATCCTGCAGTGGCTCTCCTTTATGCCAAAGGTACATTCTAAGAAGAGAAAGAACATCCTAGCCTGATCCCAGATCCGAGTAGTAGTGCTGATCTAGGATCAGGTCCCCCCTGTTCATATAATCGTATTCATTATGATCTAACAGGCAAAACTAATCCTAGATCAGCAGTTATACTCTGAGACGCCAAGTTGGCAAGACCGCACAAATAGATCTGGGACGAGGCAAAAGATGTCCGGTAAGAGGTCAAACTCAGCCGACCAACCCCCAGATAGAAGATCTCAGAACATTGTTCTACTCTGGTTTCAGAACAAGCACTCTCCGGTGCCGGTTATCCCACCCAAGGACCCAGTGGAGAGGGAGATTGAGTTCACCCCCACCAAGGCTCCCTATGACCCCCGCTGGCTACTGGCCGGGAGGCCCCACCCCAGTAAGACACACTCTGCAGAATACATAACCCTCTTAACTCTGCCCAGATTCTATTTCCCTATGGATATATCACTATCATTTTGATTCCACGGTGTAGTGTACTGTATTTTGAATCGAACCAAAACTATTTAAAGTGCATAAAAAAATGCAATAGACTTTACATATTAATGTGGACGACTAAATCAACTCTGTTTGTGTGTTGTGTTTAGCTGTGAAAGGAGCCTGGCAGAGTGGATTCTGTGACCATGGCTCCTTCATGGAGATACTGGGATCTTGGGCCCAGACAGTAGTGGTAGGCAGAGCCAGGTACGCACATACGCACAATAGCAACTTGTAATCTAAGAATTCTGTGATAGAAATGCTTACAGAAGACATACGAGTAAAACTTCAAGTCTGCGGGTACAATGCATTATGATGAAATTCTAATGCATTTGAATCCTTACTAAATACCAGCCATTTTGAGTCAGTAGAAAACGTTTGCTACATAGAGAGAGACATTTGAAGTGTTATAATATGACATTATAAAGGTCCATACATGTTGACAATATGTAAAGCATCATACCTACAGGATATGGAACCCCTGAGAAGTTAGTGCTCAGAACGTAAATTAACAACTAACTTGTAACAAAAAAACATCACAGGTTAGGAGGGATTCCTATTGGTGTCATCGCAGTGGAAACACGCACCGTTGAGGTGGCTATTCCGGCCGATCCAGCCAACTTGGACTCTGAGGCCAGAGTGAGTGGCTTAGTGTCCACATTGTACACTGAGTGTACAGAACATTAGGAACACCTGCTCTTTCCATGACATAGACCGAACAGGTGAAACCAGGTGAAAGCTATCATTCCTTATAGATGTCACTTGTTAAATCCACTTCAATCAGTGTGTAGAGGATTTTTAAGCCTTGAGATAATTGAGACATGGATTGTGTGTGTGTGAAATTCAGAGGGGGAACGGGCAAGACAAAAGATTTGTGTCTTTGAACGGGGTACGGTAGTAGGTGCCAGGCACACCGGTTTGATTGTGTCAAGAACTGCACCGCTGCTGAGTTTTTAATGCTCAACCGTTTCCAATGTGTATCAAGAAGGGTCCACCACTCAAAGGACACCCTGCCAACACGACACAACTGTGGGAAGCATTGGCGTCAATATGGGTCAGCATCATATTTAAAAAGTCAGTTCCAATACCATATTTACATGTGCAGGGATACTGGAGTGATGGAGGTAGATATGTATAGGGGGAGGTGACAGGGATACTGGAGTGATGGCGGTAGATATGTATAGGGGGAGGTGACAGGGATACTGGAGTGATGGAGGTAGATATGTTTAGGGGTAAGGTGACAGGGATACTGGAGTGATGGCGGTAGATATGTATAGAGGTAAGGTGACAGGAATACTGGAGTGATGGAGGTAGATATGTTTAGGGGTAAGGGGACAGGGATACTGGAGTGATGGAGGTAGATATGTTTAGGGGTAAGGTGACAGGGATACTGGAGTGATGGAGGTAAGGTGACAGGGATACTGGAGTGATGGAGGTAAGGTGACAGGGATACTGGAGTGATGGAGGTAGATATGTTTAGGGGTAAGGTGACAGGGATACTGGAGTGATGGAGGTAGATATGTATAGAGGTAAGGTGACAGAGATACTGGAGTGATGGAGGTAGATATGTATAGAGGTAAGGTGACAGAGATACTGGAGTGATGGAGGTAGATATGTTTAGGGGTAAGGTGACAGGGATACTGGAGTGATGGAGGTAAGGTGACAGGGATACTGGAGTGATGGCGGTAGATATGTATAGAGGTAAGGGGACAGGGATACTGGAGTGATGGAGGTAGATATGTATAGAGGTAAGGTGACAGGGATACTGGAGTGATGGAGGTAGATATGTATAGAGGTAAGGGGACAGGGATACTGGAGTGATGGCGGTAGATATGTATAGAGGTAAGGGGACAGGGATACTGGAGTGATGGAGGTAGATATGTTTAGGGGTAAGGTGACAGGGATACTGGAGTGATGGCGGTAGATATGTTTAGGGGTAAGGTGACAGGGATACTGGAGTGATGGAGGTAGATATGTATAGAGGTAAGGGGACAGGGATACTGGAGTGATGGAGGTAGATATGTATAGAGGTATACATTTTTATCAGTCATATTGCTTGGGGATAGAAGCTGTTCAAGAGCCTGTTGGTGTCAGACTTGGTGTCAGACGTGATAGACCGGTACCGCTTTTCATGCGGCAGCAGAGAAAATTGTCTATGGCTTGGGTGGTTGGAGTCTTTGACGATTTACCCAGCCTTCTTTTCAAACCGCCTGATATAGAGGTCCTGGATGGCAGGGAGCTCAGCCTCAGTGATGTACTGTCCGCACAACCCTCTGTTTTGTACACCTAGTGTATGTTGTGTCATTTAATGATTACGTAATGGACCTGCTTGTGTCATATGCCAAGGGGACCTGTTAGTAAGCCGTCATTAATAAAGTTTTGATGCCTTCGATCATTTAGAAAAGAAATGCATGATCTGACAAGGTAACACAGACTGAAATGACAGCTACACCAGAGTGTAATATCCCTCTCTGTGCGTTCCTCTCAGCTGGTGCAACAGGCTGGCCAGGTGTGGTTCCCGGACTCAGCCTTTAAGACAGCCCAGGCCATCCGTGACTTCAACCGCGAGCGGCTGCCTCTGATGGTGTTCGCCAACTGGAGAGGCTTCTCCGGGGGAATGAAAGGTACAGACTGGTAGACCTGGGTTTAAATACAACATAAAATCATTTCAAATACTGTATCTGTGCCTGATTGAGCTTGCCTGTTTTAAGGAACCAATAGAAACGTATAGAAAAGTGCAAAGAATGCCCGTCTGGCAGATTAAAGTAAAGCTCAAAATATTTAAAACATTTCAAATAGTATTTGAACCCAGGTCTGGTACTGACTGGAACAATAACTGCCACTAAAACACCCCAGCATTTAAAGAATAAAATAAAACCATAACTACTCGTCCGTTTCTCTCAGCATTTATAGAATAAAATAAAACCACAAGTCCGTTTCTCTCTCTCTTAGACATGTACGACCAGGTGCTGAAGTTCGGTGCCTACATCGTGGATGGCCTGCGGGAGTTTCGCCAGCCCGTGTTGATCTACATCCCGCCGCACGCCGAGCTGAGAGGGGGATCCTGGGTAGTGATTGACCCCACCATCAACCCTCTGTGCATGGAGCTCTACGCAGACAAGGAGAGCAGGTGGGCCTTTTTACATTTACACAGGAGAGAAGCTTCCCTGCATTGTGAATGAGTTGCTCTCTTACTCTCTCTCTTTCTCTCTCTTCATCTTTACCCTCCCCTTATCTTCCCTCTCCTCTTCTCTGTCTGTCTCTCGCTCTCCCTGTCCAGGGGTGGTGTGCTCGAGGCAGAGGGCACTGTTGAGATTAAGTATCGCAGGAAAGACCTGTTGAAGACCATGCGCCGAATCGACTCAATCTACGCCATTCTGGCTGAAAAGCTTGGTAAACTCTTACAACAGTACCTGTAGTTTCACCCATATCTACAATAGGCATTATGGGTTTTTTTCATTAGCATTATAACAATTGTTGAAGTTTTGGCATGTTTAGAGTAAAAGGAGTATGTCAACTATTTAAAAAAAACAACTGGTTCATTAGGCACCAAACAAAAACAATCAGACTGAAGCAGGATAAGACTACCTGGATTTGTCCAACAAGAAACAAACATTTTCTGCTTTCCATTGGAGACACTGGCTGATAAATCCTCTTGACTGACCAGGTACACCCGAGCTGACGGACAAACAGCAGCGGGACCTGGAGGCCAAGCTGAGTGCCAGAGAGGAGTTCCTACTGCCCATTTACCACCAGGTGGCAGTGCAGTTTGTGGACCTCCACGACACTCCTGGTAGGATGCAGGAGAAGGGTGCCATCACGGTAAGAATCAACTTTCCTCTCTGTATTTTCAACAACACTCCCTGTGTTATGATAGTCAATCAAACAAGAGAAGGTCCCAGAGCCAACACTGCAAAGCAAAATAAAGTTGAAGGAAATTACAAGTGGAGCACATGGGCTGGCAGGAGATGCATGTGTCGTGGCCAGTCCTATTCTCTGTACCTGCAATGGGACAGGGGCATTAGTGTCCCTCCCTCTCACTCTATTGTCTGTGTAACCCGGGGGTGGTCTGTGTAACCCGGGGGTGGTCTGTGTAACCCGGGGGTGGTCTGTGTAACCCGGGGGTGGTCTGTGTAACCCGGGGGTGGTCTGTGTAACCCGGGGGTGGTCTGTGTAACCTGGGGGTGGTCTGTGTAACCCGGGGGTGGTCTGTGTAACCCGGGGGTGGTCTGTGTAACCCGGGGGTGGTCTGTGTAACCCGGTGGTCACATGCAGGACATCCTGGACTGGAAGAACGTGCGGAGCTTCTTCTACTGGCGTCTGCGGCGCCTCCTGCTGGAGGGCGTGGTGAAGTGTGAGGTCCTGCAGGCCAACCCAGAGCTGAGTGACGGACACATCCAGTCCATGCTGCGCCGCTGGTTTGTGGAGACTGAGGGAACAGTCCAGGTATGGACGTCACAACCGAATGTCTCCGTTCATGTCATACAAGTGGTGTTATGCTATTATAGTGTAGTAGCCCTGTCTGAAACATGTCCTAATTGTCACCCTCTGACAATAAGGAGTTATTTTTGATCCAATGTTTAAGATGTTGGGTTACTGCGTGGGAGACACAATCTATTTCACTACAATCCATTGTGTGGAGAAGTGTTTTAGAGTGAGATTCTGTGCCTCATTTCCAGGCGTACCTTTGGGACCACAACAAGGCGGTGGTGGAGTGGCTGGAGAAACATTTGACCAAAGAGGACGGCACACGATCAGCCATCAGAGAGAACATCAAGTACCTGAAGAGGGACCACGCCTTGAAACACATCCGCAGGTACACACACACACGCACACACACACACACACACACACACACACGCGTGCGCACGCATGCACTTGAATGCACTGTGTGTATATGGCAACTACCAGTAATCCTATTGTGTATACTGTGTTTGTTATTCTAGCCTGGTGCAGGCCAATCCTGAGTTGACCATGGACTGCATCATCCACATGAGCCAGACCATCACTCCGTCCCAGAGGGCCAAGATTTCCCACCTGCTGGCCACGATGGACGGCACGGCCCCCAGTTAAACTCCAGGTCTGAGCTGAGCTGCCTGACTCCTACACAAGACATCTATGTAGTTTTCCCATACGAGAGAGACTAGAGAAGTAGACGTGTGGACCCTAGGGCCAGCATCTTCTCCAGTGCATCCTACTTTCTGTTGTAATCAGGTGAGCCAATAAAGCTAAGACTAAAGCTTGTCTTATTCTCAGGGTTGGGGCTAGTTAGTGCTACTCACACACTGTAACCAGGCACAGCGTTGTTTCACCTTGCCACTGCACATGTACCACATGCTGTGATTGGACATGTTTAGGATGTTCCAACCATCTCAGATCTATCTCAGATCATTTCAAATACTGTATTTGAGCTTGCCTGTTCAAATGGAACCAATAGAAAATGATCAAAGGTACCAACCACACCCACCTGACACAGGCAGGCAAAAAAATGGTCTGGTTCCATGTAGCGGTTGACATTGCTGTGATCAGAGGGAACCGCCACTACTCACTGGCATTTCAAATGCACATTATCAATAGGATGGGAAAACCCACATATTTAAAAAATGTAACATTCATTGAATGGATTGAACCATGGGCCTTTTTGTCAGTATTCTAATAAAGATTCTCATTGCTATCCTTTGAATGTACGGCATACTGTACGAAGGGGAATGTTCTTTTTTCTTTCCCTAATTAAACCAAAGGTTCGTTTTTAGGTCAGTGTCGTCTTTAAAAGCCTGTGTGCAATTTGAAAGTCAGGTAAAAGCTTTTTTTGTACTTAACGTTACCACCTGGTGTTTATTCTTGTACTGTTGAATTTCTTTCTTTGTATTATTGGTGTTTGACTGAATTAGAAATACACATGTGTTTTTCCTGAGTCATTTCATTTGTATTTTTTTGTTGTCAATTGCTAAGTTTCCATCCAATTGGCGACAGATTTTCATGCTAATATTCTAAAATTAGCATAAAAACAATATGTGCATTTTCCCACCAGAGATGTGTTTCCATCAAATTGACTTGTTGTGGATAAAAGGCTGTGTGTGATGAGCTATGCACAAAAAAATTACTTTTGCTGTTAAATTCCCATTTACCAAATTTAAAAATTTTAAAAACATAAATGGGTTTCCGTCAGATTTTCAACTTTACTGATGGTTTTAACATTTTTTTATTTATTTATATAGCGAATGTGCTCATTCAGGTCAAATCATTTGCGTGCTAGCCAACAACTCTCAGATATACAGTGCAGGTAGGCTAGCCTACATGATGAGATTGTCATGGACAAAAGAGTGAGATCATTTTGATTTGTCAAACGGCAGCCAAGCTTTGATCGTCATGTCACCAGAATAAGACCCTCAATATTTATTGGAAAAGAGCATCAAGCTCATCACCATGCACTTTCACCACCCTGTGAAGTTCATCATTTATTTAATCTGTAGCCTAATTAACCGCATGCTTTCCCAACCAGTCTAGTGGGAGGACCACACAACATCGCGTGACTCCAAGTTTACTTTGATATGATGGTTATTATAGCAATATTTATGTATAAAGCCATTTTCACCGCCATTTCTCACATAATACATTTTACAGATACAAAAATAACCCACCTTATAATAACCCACCTTATAATAACCCACCTAATAATAACCCACCTTATAATAACCCACCTGATAATAACCCCGTATTTTGTTTTGTCGACATTTGTGAAGTTTACCTACAAATTTGCATCAGGCCTGTTGTCACCTTTCTTATCCAACATGTACTTTACTCGCATAAAAAGGTTGGATGGAAACCTGGTTATTGATGGTGTATACAAGGTGTGTAGTCTGGCTGAACAATATAAATGCCACTAGATAAATTCACACCCATAGTACTTGTATGGTGCTCATTTGGAACAAATGGACACCTAAAGAAGATCATGATTTGTGCTATCTTTTTGTATGTGATATGAATACGTGTACATGTTTTCATTGTGTTTAATAGAATTCTGATTGTTGCTTAAACTCAGGTGAACAGGGGCAGACAACGGTGCAATGGATGAATGACAAAATTGTAACCGAAAGACCCCAAGCTATTCTCCTGCTGTTGCCTTCAGCAAAATATCAGATATCCATTTGAAATTGTGTTAATAATATATATAAAATATCTGCTATTTTGTGTACGTAACCCTAATAAGAGGTAAAGTAAATAAATGTAATGAATCTATTTTCAGCACAAAACTGAAACTGATTTACCCATTGTGATTTTATTGTTTTTGTGTAATTTTAAAGTACATGTAGCCTGACAGTCATAAAAAATCATTTCAATGATGAATTCAGAATTTGACTAATTTTAGCATATTTTCCAATGCTGACCTGTTTTGGAATGTATGGGTAAATACTGTTTAAGAAACTAAAGCTTTTCTGTGGAGATAGAAGGGATTTGAAACATACAAATATATACAGTAAACCGTGTTTGATAAATTCTTCCCTTTCTCCAATATAAATAAAACATCACAGTAATACTTCCTAAGATGATACAGACAACAGATAAAGAACCGGGAACTTAACAGTATCATGGTAAGGCTTACAAACACAGGAATGCCAATGGTACAATAACTAGCAGATGGTAAGTTAGTAGTTGGTGTACTACAGGGTAGCACAGCTTCTTGAGTCTTTGCCTGGCAAAGCTCCACCAGAGATGTCCGTATATTTTTGTCAATGTGCTCCTAATTTGAGTTTCCCTCTTAGCCGCCATTGGTTACTCCTCTTGCTTACAGTACACAGTACCTTCGGAAAGTATTACAACCCCTGGACTTTTTCTACATTTTGTTACGTTATAGCCTAATTCTAAAATGTATTAAATATATTTTTCAGCAATCTACACTAAATACCCCATAATGACAAAGTGAAAACAGATTTTTATGTATAAAAAAACAAAAACAGAAATACCTTATTTACATAATAATTAAGACCTTTTGCTATGAGACTTGAAATTGAGCTCAGGTTTCCATTAATAATCCTTGAGATTCCACCTGTGGTAAAATCAATTGATGGGACATGATTTGGAAAGGCACACACCTGTCTAGATAAGGTCCCACAGTTGACAGTGCATGTCAGAGCCAAAAACAAGCCATGAAGTCGAAGGAATTGTCCGTAGAGCTCCGAGACAGGATAGTGTCGAGGTACAGAACTGGAGAAGGGTACCAGAACATGTCTGCAGCATTGAAGATCCCCAAGAACACAGTGGCCTCCATCATTCTTAAATGGAAGAAGTTTGGAACCACCAAGATTATTCCTAGAGCTGGCCGCCTGCCTAAACTGAGCAATCGGGGGAGAAGGGCCTTGGTCAGGGAGGTGACCAAGAACCCAATAGTCACTCTGACAGAGCTCTAGAGTTCCTCTGTGGAGATGGGGAGAACCTTCCAGAAGGACAACCATCTCTGCAGGACTCTACCAATCAAGCCTTTATGGTAGAGTGGCCAGACGGAAGCCACTTCTCAGTGAAATGGCACATGACAGCCCACTTGGAGTTTACCAAAAGGCACCTAAAGACTCTCAACAAGATTGTCTGGTCTGATGAAACCAAAATTGGCCTGAATGCCAAGCGTCACGTCTGGAGGAAACCTGGCACCATCCCTACGGTGAAGCATGGTGGTGGCAGAATCATGCTGTGGGGATATTTTTCAGTGGCAGGGACTGGGAGACTTGTCAGGATCTAGGGAAAGATGAACGGAGCAAAGTACAGAGAAATCCATGATGAAAACCTGCTCCAGAGCGCTCAGGACCTCAGACTGGGGTGAAGGTTCACCTTCCAACATGACAATGACCCTAAGCACACAGCCAAGACAATGCAGGAGTGGCTTCGAGGCAAGTCTCTGAATGTCCTTGAGTGGCCCAGCCAGAGCCCGGACTTGAACCCGATCTAACCTCTCTGGAGAGACCTGAAAAGAGCTCTGCAGTGATGCCCCCCATCCAACCTGACAGAGCTTGAGAGGATCTGCAGAGAAGAATGGGAGAAACTCCCCAAATACAGGTGTGCCAAGCTTGTAGCATCATACCCAAGAAAAATTGAGGCTGTCATCGCTGCCAAAGGTGCTTCAACAAAGTCCTGAGTAAAGGGTCTGAGTACTTATGTAAATGTGATATTTCCATTTATTTATTATTTTAATTAGCTAAATTTTCCCAAAACCTGTTTTTGTTTTGTCATTATGGGGTATTGTGCGTAGACTGATTTAATCAATTTAAGAACAAATTGTGGAAAAAGTCAAGGGGTCTGAATACTTTCCGAAGACCCTGTATGTGTGTGGTTTTAAAATGATTTTGATCAAATCAGTCTCCAAACGGACCTCTTTCTCCCATCTGAAGTAGTGGCTTGGGGACGGCAACACAAGTTGCACTGTCATTGTGGACAGAGAAAACCAATGAGGGTTCACGCTTTTCAGTCAAAGAAGATGTGGGGGGGTTTTGGTGCCAGTAGTGGGATTGACAAGTAGAGCCTCTGTGCGAAACAAAAGAAGGTATTTTGATTCTGTTGGTGATGCATCACTACAGCTCTGTCTTTGACTTCCACTCTGTGGTGGGGATGTTTTCATTAAAGCAGGGCGGTGATGGGCTTGCTGTTGCCTGGCGTCCCCATGTACTGGGAGGAGAGGGCGTCCAGGGTGGCGTATGAGGTGAACAGGCCCGTCGCCTGCAGGTCTGAGAAGGGCATGCTGCCTCCACTGGAAACAGGAGGGAGGCTGCCGGTCATGGCGCCCAGGTCACAGTCAGACAAACGCAGGGGAGAGTTACTGAAGGTACCCAACGCTTCCAGGTTAAAGCTGTCGTCTTTCATCTCCTCCCACAGGTTACCTGAGGACAGAAGGAACTCATTTTGTCACGTCAATGGTCATCACTGCTTCTAAGAGACAAGAAAATGGCCAACTCCAGTGCAAAGTAACATTGGTTTGAGGATTGTTCAATTAGTATATCATGTTGTGACTAGGTGCTATAGCTACCCACCTTGTAGAGCGAAGTCCATGATGCTGGGGTCCAGTGCGTCCACCTCTGCGTTGACGTCACCGTGGAGACTGTAGAAGTCATGAGGCTGCTTGCCGGGATGCTCGGTGGCAAGAGGGCTGTGGGAGAGGTCAGGAACGGTGTGGAGGGGGGGTGTCTGGGCGGGGGATACCGAGGCCAGCCTGGCCTGGGCATTGGCCTGGAGCTGGGCATGAAGCTGGTGGTGCATGGGCAGGCACTGCAGGGACAGGGTGACCACGGGCTGGGGCTGCATCTGGCCTTGGACAGGCAGGGTTAGGCCGGACGGACAGCTGGGGAGACGGGTCATCCCGGGGTCCATGGGCTTTCGTCTGCAGCTCTCTGGCCGGTCCGTGATCAGCTTGTCCAACTCATCTGACAGAGAGGGAAAAACAGGGCAGTTTAGCAGCTGATGACTGTCCATTTAAAACAAAACACTTAGCAGAGTCTAAGCATATTAGTGTCAATTGGAACATAGCCAACTGTACTGTAGCCGTGACAGTTGCCACATAGACATAAAACTGAGGAGGAATAATCATCTTCATTGGTGGAGGGTCATGTTCTTCATTGATGGGCCGTGTTCAATAGAGCACACACAATTTTTCAAAAACATTTTGCAAAGGAAAACAAAAATGAGTTCAGGTTGTTCCTCCCTGTTTCAGTCCCTTTTCCTCTATTTTGTGCCTATTGAACAGGATCCAGGTTGTGTGTGAATAGACCTCAGTCAGCCCTGTGGTCTCACCTGGGTTGGCCATGCTGCGACGGATGGCTGGCAGGTCCTTGCGCTTCCACTTCTGCATCTCCTCTTCCATCTTGTCGATCTTGGCCGGGTTCAGGGCCCAGAGGCAGCCCTTACGCGAGGAGCCGCTCATCTTGTTCTCCACCTTCTCAAAGCACTTGTTTAGAGACAGGTTGTGTCGGACTGAGTTCTTCCATCCGTCTGGTGCTGTCTATAGGGAAAACAACCCCAAGTAGAGGAAGGAGACATTTAAACGACTTACTAAACACAATGCTAACTTCCATGCAACATATCTGCTTCCCCAATCCCTATTTGAATATTACGCCAGTTTTCTGGACCCGGTCCTAGACTAAAAAGCAGGTTCAATGGTGATTCTTCATTGAGTATGCTTTTTATTCCAGGGTTAGGCTTAAACTGGGTCCGAGAAACCAGTCCTTAGAGGATCTACTCAAGTCTTACCTTAAAGTAGGGGAAATGCTCCTTCATAAAGCTGTAGATCTCGCTGACAGGGAGACTGCCCGTCTTGCTGTTCTTCAGAGCCATAGCAATCAAACAGCTAAGGATGGATCAAAGTAGAAAGACAATATTACCATTTAGTTATAAATCTAGGAAGTAAATACATTTCATATGGTTGATAATTAGACCAGGGTCTTGTTCATTAGGCACCAAAGGGAAGAAAATTGACTTAAATGGGGAACTACCTGAACTTGTCATTTTCCTTTGTGTGCCCTAGTGAATATGACCCGGGCAATACAATACTACTGTAATGCCCCTTGGCCCAGGGGAGGCTTACCTGTAGGAGTAGATGGGCTTGGGGAAAGACTTAGGCTGTAGGTCCTGGTTTTGTGGAGCCAGGCGCGGCTGTGTGAACAGGTTTTGGTTGTTGAAGGAGACATTGCTATAGAACCCAGCAGGAGAACACTGAGAGAAAATGAGAGAACAATCTAGAATATTTGTAATGTATATTATTTATTTTAAATAAAAATAGTGTTTTAATTAATGCCATATAAACATCAAACCCTTAATCAGCAGTAGGTCGTAAACGAATAGAATAATCTCTAACACTACATTAAGTTGCTCATATACCCATGTAGTAACACTGTAATTACGCTAACATTACTGTATTAATAGGTTGTTACATTGTCATTTACTAAATACTCTTTACAATAAATTATATGTAACAATTCATTTCTAATTCACAAACTGTATCCACAGCCCAGTTGTAGGGATGATGTAGTTACCTGCTGGCTAGCCTGGGTCAGAGTGAAAACTTGTTGGGCTGTAGGTTGGTAGGCAGAGGCAGGACATTGGTACCCTGGGGAGGGCTGCCCATTCATGGAGAATGGAGACATCTGTGGAATAGACCCAGGGCAACTTCAGTATATTTACTATATGATTTCATTTAGCTAGAGAATAAGCACTGATTAATAAAACTGTTTGGATAAATCATATATGTATTTTTTAATGTCAGGATGCATAACTTACATTTCCGCTGTGGGGGGTGATGACGTTAATTCCCAGGGGGCTGTGCTGCATGTTGCTCTGTAGGTGGATCATGGATCCCTGTCCCCCTGCCATGGTCATGTTGTTCAGCTGAGCTGTGAGGAAGGAAGCAGTACAAAATCCAGGTCTGTCTTCAATCTCCACACATCGGCCCTGTTCCAGTACTTTAGAGATGCATCCTTCCTCGCTTCCTCGAGGTAAGCAAATGTGATTGGATAGGGCTGAGCAAGGCTACCACCCTATTACTTTTACCAATTTAAGTATTCTGATACATGATTGTGCTTCAAGGAAGATAAGAAGGAAGGATGCATTTGTAAAGCATTAAGACAGGGTCCATGGCCCTATCAAGTATCAGTGTAGGCCCAAGTCTATATCCCCTTATACTGCACTTTAATCATTCTATTGGTCTTGCCAGTCTCATTAGCCAGGTTGGCAGTTATGCTTCCAACTGTAATCATTTTGATCAATTTGTCCTCTTCAGCATCAGAGCCCAGAAGCACTCCTGAACTATCCAATCAGAGCGTGTGTGTGGATTTGAAATGGTGCAGGCTCCCCCAATTGGCGTGTGTGTGTGTTTTTGTGTGTCTCACCTGTCTGCTGCTCAAGCAGGCTGCCCCCCTGCCCCTGGGAAGGCCCGTTGAAGTCTCCTCCGCCACCACCGCGACCATCGGCCATCTGCTGCAGCCGGGGAACATCTACAGATGTGAGCCATGACAGAGACTGCAGTTCCCCAGGGAGATCCTCTTGAAGCTGGGAGGGGTCTGTGGTCAGAAGTCTGCAGGGACGGGACACAAGCAACAAAACCACTCAGATACACAGCCTAGCATACAACTGTTGGATATATCCAGACCTGGATTCAAATACTAGTTGAAATCAGTATTCCCATGGAAGCAAAAAAATAATAATCCCAAAAGTACAAATCCCAAAACAAATGTGTAAGTAGCCACTTTATAAATAGTATTCATACTATTCAGGTCTGGTTATATCTAGGGAAAATATACAGGACACTGACTGAACAGACATGTATTCCATTAAACCTAAAGTAATGCATCCAACATTGGTGTGGGAGAAGTGAAAATGAATCATAATCCAGGAGTATAATCTTATCTGGGATTTACCACAAGTACATTATAGAGTGCTATTTGATTAGCTAATTACTGTAATAGTAACATTATGGATAAAAAGCCAACATTCTCGTTATTATTAATCCCTCTTCAGTAACTTGCTTATGACCTTCCTCATCAACAATTTTAATGTTCTCATCTACTTCCTGAGTTTTGGGAAATACAAATAAAAATAAGTGTTCATTAGATTTGCAACATAACCACCAACAATGATGATCAAGTTGTGTCAACAATGAATTCCCATACCTGCGTACAATATTTGTGAAGATTTACTGCTTAATTTGTGCTTAATCGGGGCATGGGGTGCCAATCAGCTTTTGCTCATTATTTCTTTTAGACAGGAGGGCTCTGCAAGGAGAAAAGAGAAGAATCCTCTCCAGTCGTCTCTCTACACACTTACTGTAGAATAGTTCAGTAATTGGGGTCGCTATGACGACACTCACTATTCAGTTACTTTGTGGGTCTGGAGACTGTAGGATCCCCCGCTCCCCACCCCACCCCAACTGCAAACAAAATCACCCCTACATCAGGTGACTACAATCTCCCTCTACCCATTGGCTGAATCATAAGTAAACAGCGCATGAGATCATTTGAAAATATGGGAGAGCGGCACATGTCGCTCTGCAACAGTTGGCCTTGTCTATTGAAAAATGATCACCTATTGTGTCCCAAACGACAAATCTGTCCAGTGGCACGTGGCCCTATTGTTTCCACCCAGACCCTTCCTTGATTGTCTCTGCCGTTTTTTTAACGTTTTTTTTTTTACCAGCCCCTGCATTAATCTGTTGGAATGACAGTCCTCACACAAGAGGGACAAATAGGATGCCATCTGCTTCCCTGTCCCTCTCCCCTCACACTGTCCCCCCTCCTCCACCCAGAAGGGCAGTAGACAGGGCCCTGGGGGACTAAGGGAGGAGGGTGGGGTTGATGGAGGTCAGCCTGTCACCTGAATAAATGACATTTCATCCAGAGCTTTGCCTTGGCACCAAAGGCTTTGGACACCTTGACTGCATGTGCTAGTAAAGGCTTGTGAATAACCGTCTCTTTCAAAGCAGAGTGACAGACGTTCCTGTGAAACTGTACACCACAGGCACCACCACAGACACCTATTTCTACTTGAGATTTGTAGTATGAGCTCCCTCTACCCCCAAAAAAGACACATGCACACATGCCTACATACATGCACACACACATGCGTGTTCTCTCTCTTTAAAAAAACGACAAATATATGCCTCACCAGCTGTAACCCTGAGTTAAGGCTTAATCCAAATAGGTAAAACACATTTTAGAGAGCACTAGTTCCAATGGAAGCATATAACAACAAGATTACTATTTTGGCCTTAAGGGATGTTCAACTCAATACAACCTAACGTGATTTGCCATTTACCTTGGCTGTAGTCGGATCCCCAAGACAGTTCTTTGGATATGTATTTTGTTTCTTTTACTTAGGTATTTGATAGTCATTGTATTTTGTCAGTATTAACATAGGGTCCCATTCATTCTGAAATATGTCTAAATCACCTTACAAACAGACCAATCCAACTCATATTACAGCAGTATCCTTTCCTGAAGGACATGTCTGAACTTTTTTGGGGTTCAATACACTTTTGAATATTGTCATTGAGTTGCATCAAAGCAAAATCTGAAAGTGGATTAGGCCTATAACATGATAACATGACTTTTCAAAAATCTAATGTAGACACGATATTCAGAAAGGGTACATTTGTAATATAGGATTTGGGTATTTGTATGGTGTTTTGGCCAAATTTTCTAAATGAATGAGGAATTTACTACAGCCAAGGTACAAAAATCAGGTTAGGTTGTATTTGTGAACATGAATATCCCTTCAACGATTAGTGGGATTTGATCAAAACATTTAAACTTGATTGGAAACAGTCATAGCCTATATAACACAATTTATATGTAAAACACATTCTTAATGCTTTTTTATTTTTTCCTGAAAATCTGAAAAGCATCTCTAGGCCTAAGCCAATCACCCTAAATATTTTTACAGCAATTAGGATGCCTCTTCCCTATACACCCCCACTTAACCCACAATAAAGAGCATGTTCAACGAGGCACGGCATGCTGGTCTATAGTGTCCCCCGTCTAGCACAAGCCGCACAAGCTTTCCCAGAGGTTCAATACTACACAGACCCCACTCCCACCTCCTAATTGAGAGCCACTTCTCCTCGCTAGTGACCCGGAGAGCCCCATGTCCCCCTTGGAGCCGGCGGGCCAAGAGGCTGAGTCTCACTGTGTGCCGGCAGCGGGAGTGTAAACAGAGCTGATGGTTTCTGACAGATCCATTCAGACAAAATCATTTATTCTTAGGTAGTGGGTTTTTTTCTCCCCTTTTTCATACACCACCTCCCTTCACTGAAAGAGCTGTCCATCTACCGTTGGATTAAAACTACAGTATAGGGAGTTTTTGGAAAATATATATTGGAGTTATCCTTATACCTCAACCTTTTGAATCATATTTGCCTTTTTTTTTGTTAAGTGGAGCCAACTTTACAAAGATACAACTTTGATCAAAAAGCGTATCATTGCAATTCACAAATCCAGTCTTACCTGTAATCTTGTGGAGAGGGATGATGACCTGAATTTTCTAGAACTCCTGACATCCTGGATGTAATTCCACTTTCTATCATTTCCTGGGATATTTGATAATGCTGAAACAAGGAAAAAGTGCCTCTGCATAAGACATCTAGGCTTCAATACTTGATGTCATTTAGGTCTAGACCTATTTCTTTTTTTAAACTGACCAAACAATTTGAATTTTGTTTCCTTGTTTTGTCTACTCATTATATAGGCTATGATTATGACCTTTAGATAAATAAAATATTAGCACATCAAACAGACTACTTATGGAGGAAAATAAGTATTTATATTATGTATGATATAGTATTATGTACTACATTAATCATATAGGCTACAATGAATGCACTATTTAAAAAATCTGAATCTGATTATGATCAGTTAATAACAATAATGATATAAGCTAATGACAATCATATCAGCTATCATGGAAAAAACATAACAATTGCAAATTAAAATAGACAACAAACAATACTTTAGATGTTTTTATACACAAGTTACAGGGGTATCAGTTCACAAATGTAGGCCTATGCTTCAAATTAATATAACATTGACGTTTTACAATACAGAAAACAAATGGATTGCTATTTAATAAGCATTGCAAATGATAAGGCTATTTATTCATATTTTTTTACTGATAAAAAAAAACTACTTTTTGTGCAATCCCTAAATATAGCAGCGTTTCCCACCCTTTCTGAAATAACAACAATGACACAAAAATGAAAAGTCCTCTAATATAAATAATCCCCTCTCACTCAAAGTATCATAACTATTTGCTGACATTCATCCTTGTCATACCGGAAAAAGTTCAATCTTACCTGTTCAGGATAATCTGCAGAAAATGTTAGTTGTTGACGAGTCCGTGTAGTCTACTGTGTTTTCACTGTGCTGCACTTGTTTCCGAAAAACCGTTTTTAAATTTCCCTCTCTGGAGCTGTCCAGCACACTGTCATGCGCAATAGGCCTACCTACCTTAACGGAGCCTGTTGTTGCTCAAAGGGCAGGATCCTAAGGGTTTGACAGCTGCTGCCAATGTAACAACTTGTAACAGACTCCCGTGGAAGACAGTACACCATCCGAATGGACAAAAAAAATATGCAGTCTGATCTCACTTTTTGTATTTACACCTAGGCTAGTATTTCTTTAATTACTGTGATTGTGGAGTTTCTGGATAAACAGTAGGTTATCCATGGACAATGACGAATTTGAGAAAGGATGGTTTCAAAACAATAAACCACTCTATAGCTGTAGCCACCCAGTCTCTATCCAATATAGTTGACAATTGTCATTGTACGGCGACATATGGCAGCATACTTGTGTGATACTTTTTGTTAGTCAGCTAAAATAAATTGTTTGGTCAAGATCGAGGTGCAGGTGCGCCTTTAGATGCGTCGCTATAGCCTACAATACACAACATTAACACATCACTTTGCCCAGTCTTAATTTGAAATCAGCGCTACAAATTAAAACAAATTAATGCAAATAAAAAATAAGAGGAATAACTGCTTAAGAAAGATGTAGTCCTATAGCGTATTTGTACCCTATACAATTTCCCTTCGATATAATGTCCAGTCCTCCCAAGTTCCAGTTTTCAAGTATTCCAACATAGTAATTATTAGAGACCTTCGACTCTTGATGGTGTCTATCGCTGCTTGTTAGCGTCTGAAACGGAATGAATGTGAATTAAAAGGCGAGTGCTTGTAGACAATTTGTTTCCCCGCCGCTGCACCCGCGTCTTTCTCCGTACAACAGCGGGAAAAATAGGCTGGAAGGCGCGCAGGGGAGGTAAAAGGTACATGAGCCAAGGAAACAACAGGGCTGCAAAGTTGTCACTTGTCAGAAGAGATTTGAGCTGGTGATGTCAACCTGTGTTATGGGACACTATTTCGACTTCAATCTTAGCGTACTTTAGGTGACAATTTACATTGGAAGTAATAGACTCTTATGGGCTAAACTGCCAAAGACAACTGCTTAGGAAAGGTGGGAAAGTTGTCTACCTCACTGTTGTTTTTGTGGGTGTACCAACTTTAAAATCTGTTGTCCACGTTTACATAAACAACTAGAATTTGAGAAACATCTTACAAAAAATCACAACCGGAAATTAACACAAATGTCTGTGGGGATAGAGCCAGTGAAAGCAGTGTCAACCCATGGGACACCACAGATGGTAAATCATGCTGCCGCAATGGACACAATCAATGATTACATGCATGAACGTAACTGACAAAATAAGGCCTTCCCCAAAGATCCAGAAAATCTAAGTCCTAGAGCCCGTGGTGTTACACTGTATTATTCACGTCTCTACTTAGATAATTTGCCGAGGGACCACAACTCCCTTCACTGCCATAAAGATTTAGTAAAATAAAAAGTCTGACCATCCTGTTGTTGGAACAAGGTTAACGGCTTATTATGTTAACTGCATATTATTACGTTAAGAGAGAGGAAAAAATATGTGGAGAGAAATTATGTTGAGAGAAATAATTTTGAGAAAATGGAGAGAAAAAAAGTACTAAAATGTACTGTAGTGTCACAGTGGTAAATGTAACAAAACATTTAGAGTTCTGATTGTGTGTTTACAGGCTGATGTCATTTTGACTGTGACAGGGCTCTCAAGTGGTTACATTAGTTACATTATACTGATAAAGGATTAGAGTGTGTGACATAAAGTACAGCCAAGGCAATCAACCTCCTTCCAGTTCTCTGCTGCCAATGACGAACAAACTGCAAAAGTCACTAAAGCTGGAGACTCTTACCTCCCTCACTAGCTTTAAGCACCAGCTGTCAGAGCAGCTCACAGATCACTGCACCTGTACATAGCCCATCTGTAAATAGCCCATCCAATCTACCTCATCCCCATACTGTATTTATTTATTTATCTTGCTCCTTTGCACCCCAGTATCTCTACTTGCACATTCATCTTCTGCACATTCTACCATTCCCGTGTTTAATTGCTATATTGTAATTACTTCACCACCCTGGCCTATTTATTGCCTTACCTCTCTTATCCTACATTTGCACATGCTGTATATAGATTTTCCTACTCTATTATTGATTGTATGTTTGTTTATTCCATGTGTAACTCTGTGTTGTTGTATGTGTCGAACTGCTTTGCTTTATCTTGGCCAGGTCGCAGTTGCAAATGAGAACTTGTTCTCGAGTAGCCTGCCTGGTTAAATAAAGGTGAAATAAATAAACAAAATAAAAAACCAGGGCCCATATTCATAAAGGGTCTTAGAGCAGGAGTGCATAGACTGGGGGGACTTTATCCTAGATCAGCACTCCTAGTCTGAGATGCTTTAATAATATAGATCCAGATCACTGGTTCCCCCTACACAAGTAAAGTCACCACTGTTTGCATCAGAAAAGGATGTCCCAGTAAACAACTCCCTGTTCAGAGAACACAGTGATGACATTCCCTCTCGTGCCTTTGTCCAGGAATAATGGGGAAACGGTGGGATTTGACCATTGAACAACGGTTCCATCAACACATATTGATCTTTACACATTTGTTGTAATGGAGATGTTTGTGGAGTATCTACAAATCCTGGACACTCCAGTAGGTAGACATCAGTGTCTGCTCTGACCATTGAAGATGAAAAAAGAGGTGAGTGACCGGACATCTCTAGACTCTATCAGTACACCCAACTAGACATTACAAGATGCTATCATGACATTATACTCCTATTCGTACTCAATTATGAAAAAGACAAAGACACAAAAAATAGTTATAAAAAGTGACAGCCACTAGTCCATCCATTCTACTGTTCTAAAATGGTTCAGCGAGAGCAAAGATGGATTACTTCAGGACTGGCAATGAACTGCAGGGGCGACTCTTAGACAGGCTTGATCTACATTTTCTCCTGCCGATTCAATCCCTCTTCAATTTAACATGGCAGATAATGACGCTTCTCTGAGAGACTGTTACATGGACCTAACATCTGAAAGTTGCTTCAGTTCCTCTGTCCCAGTGCTATCGTATTGGGAGATCACACACCCTCCATCTTTCAGCTTTAGAGAAATCAATGGCGTTGACCTTTGTGTGACCCGGGTCAAGGCGAGGTCAGTACAGGTGCATCAAAGCAGGGACCGAGAGACTGAAAAACAGCTTCTATCTCAAGGTCATCAGACTGTTAAACAGCCACCACTAACATTGAGTGGCTGCTGCCAACATACTGACTCAACTCCAGCCACTTTAATAATGGGAATTGATGTAGAATATATCACTAGCCACTTTAAACAATGCTACTTAATATAATGTTTACATACCCTACATTACTCATGTCATATGTATATACTGTACTCGATACCATCTACTGCATCTTGCCTATGCCGTTCTGTACCATCACTTATTCATATATCTTTATGTACATATTCTTTATCCCTTTACACTTGTGTATATAAGGTAGTAGTTTTGGAATTGTTAGGTTAGATTACTCGTTGGTTATTACTGCATTGTCGGAACTAGAAGCACAAGCATTTCGCTACACTCGCATTAACATCTGCTAACCATGTGTATGTGACAAATACATTTGATTTGATTAGTCAAAGGGTTGATGATTAGTTGACAAGTTAAATCAGCTGTGCTAGCTCTGGAATAGTTCAAATACATTGAACAGTTGGGGTCCCTGAGGAGAGGTTTGAAAACAACTGGCTTAGAGGGTAAGATGAGAAAGTCTCCATCTCATTCACCAGTGATGTCAGAGTTGTGGGTTCGATTCCCACGGGGTCCAGTACGAAAATGTATGCACTCACGACTGTCAGTCGCTCTTTAGAACAGCATCTGCTAAATAGCTTCCCGAGTGGCGCAGCGGTCTTAAGGCACTACATCGCAGTGCTCGCTGTGTCACTACAGATCCTGGTTCGATTCCAGGCTGTGTCGCAGGTTAGCAGAAAATAGAAGCATTGTACTGTGATTGGCTCAGTATTGCACTGTGATTGGCTAAGTGTTCTGTCACTGGATAACATCAAGAATGTGAGGTCTTTGGGTCCTGCCATAGACTTAGATTAGAAGTGCCCTTCCAAGAAGGCTCAAGGTCATTGGCCACAGATAAAAGGATGTCGAATCACGTTATATGTACAGTAGCTTTGATTGGACTGATCATGTCAACATCTTACTTTCAAAATCTTAGCTAGCAGTCATCATCATCAATAAAGTAGACAATCTACTGGAAAATTCTTTTTAATCCTTGTCATATAAAGATAAATAATGAAGATCAATTATAGACAATTATGAGCAAGTATCGTTGCTCATCGGCCATTGGACATACATATTACACAAGTTGTAAATTGCAAATTCAACAATGAGTTGTTTGGAAAGAATCAGTGACAGTGGCTAACTGCAAGCATTGCAATGTCGGAATAAACGTGCTCAGACTGGGAAAATACGTTTTGAGCGGTCATCCAGCTCGGAATTGTAAATCTTTCTCTTTCTTTGAAGACAAAGTTTGCCAACGAAGGACCGCCGCGCACAACTAGGTGAGTCTAAAAATGTCTTATATTCTGCTGCATAAATGATGTAATATGCCAGGGAGATATGGTCAGCCATATCAACTATGTTTTTTTAAAAGATAGTAAACGAGGCCGAATGAATTGTTTCGTTGCCAGACAAGGCTCCGCTGATAGCCAGGTGTAGCAGTGGTAAGGATTCACTCCATTGTGTAGGCCCTAACAGTTTGTGGGCACCACGCCGTTGAAGTGGAATAAATGTATTTTTTAGTGTTGTGTAGTGGCTTTGCTGCTGGCATGTATCTAAAGAAATTGGGTGAGTTTGCCCCACCAACTTGTACATGCTAAAATCACCACTGATTGTGTCAAAGAAGCAGTGTGGCTTGGTGGGGTCGTGTTTCGGAGGACACATGGCTCTTGACCTTCGCCTCTCCAGAGTCCGTACAGGTGTTGCAGCGATGGGACAAGACTGTAACTACCAAATGCATATCACAAACATTGGGGAGAAAAAAAGAGTAAAATAATAAGTAATACACAAAATTAAAATAAAAAAAGAGCATCTGCTAAATTACTAAAATGTATTTTTGACCAGGGCCCATAGGGCATAAGGGCATAGTGCAGGGTTGACCAAGTTGGAGATAACTTTTGGTCTGTTTTTCACTCTTATCCTTTGTGCATTCCTGTTTCTCTGCACTGTGGATCTTTAAGTGGTGTAAAGGTGATAAGAGAATTATGTTCTTAAGGTACATAACCCAATTTAATTATATTACTCAGTCTGCAAACCAGAATTTGTAAGATCCTGGTCGAATGAAACAGACGGAGGCCCAGCTAAATAGTCAAAAAGGTTTATTCATGGGAACGTTCTGGCGTGCACAGTACAAAGACCTTCATTTCATACTGACTTCTCACGCCCACACATTCACACGCACACACATACACACAAAGACGCACACACATACACACAAACAGACGCACACACTGTCTTTCTCACTACCCAGCCGACAGAGATAGTGACCTTGTCCTTGAGAGGTACTCCCCGTTCTCTCCCAAATCTCTAGTCAGGTCGGCACCAAGCTCAGACAGTCTGTGTTTAAAATACCATAAAGGCATATTGTTTTACCCTAATTCTGACTAGGACTACACATTTATTGATTATGATTTTATACATTCTAATCAATCAATTCCATACAATTATATGTCTCAGGGCGGAATATTTGAATCATTCAATTAACAGATAATTCTCAACTAACAAAAGGATATCGTCACAGCTGAGCTGAATTCAGTGCTGTATAGTCAGGTTGTTCATACTAGCAACTCGCATGCCCCTGTATTTTTCAGCCATCTATCTCCTGTGTTTGATGGGTGAAAAATCCACTTGTCAAGTGGCGTGTATTCATAGATGCCAAGGAAAGCCAGACTTCACCCAAAAAATTTACCAATCTTTTTTTTTAAACTCAAAATAATATATCTTTCATCTGTCTGTGTTTCATAATTTTCCTTTAATTCACAAGAGGCGGACTGTATCTCACAGGAGAAAGCATCCGAGCGAGTGAAACAGCGCCCCTCTGTCTCTATGTGTAGGCTATCTATCTGATGCTGTCTGGTCCAAATGAGTATGACATTGTTGCCACACACAGCATTGCAGACCATTGCAGCCAGCGAGCATCTGGCATCTCTTGACAAAAAAAATAATGAAAAATGTGCCAATCAGCATTGAGCTAAACCGAGCGAGCTCAACTGTGAATGGTCCTGGTGCACCAAAAAATAGTGTCAAGGGAAGCCAGCTTGGATTTGGCGTCACTCCTATCAAATCCCATTGAGAGCATATAGTCGTTGACAGAAAAACTAGAATTGTTGAATCTCATTGTGTTGTTGTCCTCCTGTGGCTAGCTAGCCAGCTAGCAAACATTGTCCCTTTTCTAAATTAGCCATGGATGGAGATAGGGATTTGGACTTGTGGTTTTACTTAATTCTCTGTTCTGATCCAACCATTAATTCAAACTCTGTTGAACCCCTGGCCTGAGAGGATGGAAGTTCAATATGTAGCTAGATGTAAAAGTCTATCGTTAACTAGCTAATGTTGCCCATGAATGGAAGTTAGGCTAGTGAGCAAGCATTTTAGCCAGGTAGCCTAGGACAACAAAAAATATGCATGTACTGTTTGACAGAGTGACAGAGCGTTTTATCAACATGAAAGAGAGGAGGATGGCATTGGCGTTTCTCTACAAGTAGGGTGAGTCAACATGTTTTTCTACTTGCATGCACACACACAGAAATCAGAACATTGGACAGCCACATCAGATTTAGCTTACGTTGGTTGGACCACATTTTTTTTGTTTTCTTTTAGTTGTCACTGTATTAGACTAAGCAGAAGTGATTTGATGATGTTGAAATGGTGCTGGAATAGTTGAGCCAACTCCTGTTTTCTTTGCCACTTGCAGTAACTATGGGTCTAAATCAATAGTTGTTAGATGGTTTAAAAATGTAGGAAACATTAACTGGCTTGACCATGCTATAGGTCATGTAACTGTATGCTTTGTGAAATTCACTGGACAGAGGTTGCTATCCGATTTTGTGATTAAAAACAAAGGTGTGGTTGAATTTATTCTGCTACTGTGTCTTCTTATTGTCTCGGCCTATATATCACGGTGGCACTCACAAGGCATATGCATTAACAGGTTATAGAGGGGGGCGGGGAGGGTTGGCTTCCCCAGTGATTTTACCCATGCATCACTACTGCTTGTCACTTAAATCTCGCTGGATTGATTTTCATTTTACTCTTTCATACCCTTGCTTCTGGCAGTCTTTTCCCCCCCATGAACGTCACGCCCGCGGAAGTGTATGTAAGGTCCTATCAAACACACTCCAGTAATGGCGGAAATGGGCTCATTGAATGCATTATTTTTGTTGCATAAGAACAGTAAATCTTCATCTGGGATTTAACACATCATCTCAAACCTTACATCACAAGAAAGAGAATAATAAGACTGTTATTTTGATGGGTGTTCATTTTCTGTGGAATTTAAGAAAGTTATAGTTTAATACAGTTGTGTTTACAAATTAGACTGCCTGAAATGAAAGCAACTTCTGCAAATGAACACTCAGATTATAGTGATATTATGTCTGATCTTGTAAAGTATGTATATATATATATATATATATATATATATATATATATATATATATATATATATATATACACTGCTCCAAAAAATAAAGGGAACACTAAAATAACACATCCTAGATCTGAATGACTGAAATATTCTTATTCATTTTTTTTTTCTTTACATAGTTGAATGTGCTGACAACAAAATCACACACAAATGATAAATAGAAATCAAATTTATCAACCCATGGAGGTCTGGATTTGGAGTCACACTCACAATTAAAGTGGAAAACCACACTACAGGCTGATCCAACTTTGATGTAATGTCCTTAAAACAAGTCAAAATGAGGCTCAGTAGTGTGTGTGGCCTCCATGTGCCTGTATGACCTCCCTACAATGCCTGGGCATGCTCCTGATGAGGTGGCGGATGGTCTCCTGAGGGATCTCCTCCCAGACCTGGACTAAAGCATCCGCCAACTCCTGGACAGTCTGTGGTGCAACGTGGCGTTAGTGGATGGAGCGAGACATGATGTCCCAGATGTGCTCAATTGGATTCAGGTCTGGGGAAAGGGCGGCCAGTCCATAGCATCAATGCCTTCCTCTTGCAGGAACCGCTGACACACTCCAGCCACATGAGGTCTAGCATTGTCTTGCATTAGGAGGAACCCAGGGACAACCGCAACAGCATATGATCTCACAAGGGGTCTGAGGATCTCATCTCGGTACCTAATGGCAGTCAGGCTACCTCTGGCGAGCACATGGAGGGCTGTGCGGCCCTCCCAAAGAAATGCCACCCTGCATCATGACTGACCCACTGCCAAACCGGTCATGCTGGAGGATGTTGCAGGCAGCAGAACGTTCTCCACGGCGTCTCCAGACTCTGTCACGTCTGTCATGTGCTCAGTGTGAACCTGCTTTCATCTGTGAAGAGCACAGGGCGCCAGTGGCGAATTTGCCAATCTTGGTGTTCTCTGGCAAATGCCAAACGTCCTGCACGGTGTTGGGCTGTAAGCACAACCCCCACCTGTGGACGTCGGGCCCTCATACCACCCTCATGGAGTCGGTTTCTGACCGTTTGAGCAGACACATGCACATTTGTGGCCTGCTGGAGGTCATTTTGCAGGGCTCTGGCAGTGCTCCTCCTTTCACAAAGGCGGAGGTAGCGGTCCTGCTGCTGGGTTGTTGCGCTCCTACGGCCTCCTCCACGTCTCCTGATGTACTGGCCTGTCTCCTGGTAGCGCCTCCATGCTCTGGACACTACGCTGACAGAAACAGCAAACCTTCTTGCCACAGCTCGCATTGATGTGCCATCCTGGATGAGCTGCACTACCTGAGCCACTTGTGTGGGTTGTAGACTCCATCTCATGCTACCACTAGAGTGAAAGCACCGCCAGCATTCAAAAGTGACCAAAACATCAGCCAGGAAGCATAGGAACTGAGAAGTGGTCTGTGGTCACCACCTGCAGAACCACTCCTTTATTGGGGGTGTCTTGCTAATTGCCTATAATTTCCACCTGTTGTCTATTCCATTTGCACAACAGCATGTGAAATGTATTGTCAATCAGTGTTGCTTCCTAAGTGGACAGTTTGATTTCACAGAAGTGTGATTGACTTGGAGTTACATTGCGTTGTTTAAGTGTTCCGTTTATTTTTTTGAGCAGTGTATATACAGTTGAAGTCGGAAGTTTACTTACACCATAGCCAAATACATTTCACCTCAGTTTGGCACAATTTCTGACATTTAATCCTCGTAAAAATGCCCTGTCTTAGATCAGTTAGGATCACCACTTTATTTTAAGAATGTGAAATGTCAGAATAATAGTAGAGAGAATTATTTATTTAAGCTTTTATTTCTTTCATCACATTCCCAGTGGGTCAGAAGTTTACATACACTCAGTTAGCATTTGGTAGCATTGCTTTTAAATTGTTTAACTTGGGTCAAACATTTCGGGTAGCCTTCCACAAGCTTCCCACAATAAGTTGGGTGCATTTTGGCCCATTCCTCCTGACAGAGCTGGTGTAACTGAGTCAGGTTTGTAGGCCTCCTTGCTTGCAAGGTGTAACTGAGGTCAGGGCTTTGTGATGGCCACTCCAATACCTTGACTTTGTTGCCCTTAAGCCATTTTGTCACAACTTTGGAAGTATGCTTGGGGTCATTGGCCATTCGGAAGACCCATTTGCGACCAAGCTTTAACTTCTTGACTGATGTCTTGAGATGTTGCTTCAATATATCCACATAATTTTCCTGCCTTATGATGCCCTCTATTTTGTGAAGTGCACCAGTCCCTCCTGCAGCAAAGCACCCCCACAACATGATGCTGCCACCCCCATGCTTCACAGTTGGGATGGTGTTCTTTGGCTTGCAAGCCTGCCTATTTTTCCTCCAAACATAAAGATGGTCATTATGGCCAAACAGTTCTATTTTTGTTTCATCAGACCAGAGGACATTTCTCCAAAAAGTATGATCTTTGTCCCCATGTGCAGTTGCAAACTGTAGTCTGTCTTTATAATGGCAGTTTTGGAGCAGTGGCTTCTTCCTTGCTGAGCGGTCTTTCAGGTTATGTTGATATAGGAATCGTTTTACTTTGAATATAGATACTTTTATACCTGTTTCCTCCAGCATCTTCACAAGGTCCTTTGCTGCTGTTCTGGGATTGATTTGCACTTTTCGCACCAAAGTACGTTAATCTCTAGGAGACCGAATGTGTCTCCTTCCGGAGCGGTATGACGGCTGTGTGGTCTCATGGTGTTTATACTTGTGTACTATTGTTTGTACAGAAGAACGTGGTACCTTCAGGCGTTTGGAAATTGCTCCCAAGGATGAACCAGACTTGTGGAGGTCTACAATTTTTTTTCTGAGGTCTTGGCTGATTTCTTTTCATTTTCCCATGATGTCAAGTAAAGAGGCACTGAGTCTGAAGGTAGGCCTTGAAATCCATCCACAGGTACACCTCCAATTGACTCAAATTATGTCAATTAGCCTATCAGAAGCTTCTAAAGCCATGACATAATTTTCTGGAATTGTCCAAGCTGTTGAAAGGCACAGTCAATTTAGTGCATGTACTTCTGACCCACTGGAATTGTGATACAGTGAAATAATCTGTCTGTAAACAATTGTTGGAACAATTACTTGTGTCAGGCAAAAAGTAGATGTCCTAACCGACTTGCCAAAACTATAGTTTGTTAACAAGAAATTTGTGGAGTGGTTGAAAAACGAGTTTTAATGACTCCAGCAAACTTCCGATTTCAACTGTAGATAGATGTAATCTACAGCCAAGCATGTTGATGTTTTATCCGAGGGTGTCCTGCTTTTGGCACACTTGTTGAATTATACACCAGAACAGGACAACAACAGTAATTCATGAGGCAGTCTCTGGACAGTGCAGGTGAGTGCAAGTAGTCCCAGCCAAGACAGAACAAGTTTTTGGTGATTGCAGCCATGGGCGACACCTGGAGGGCGGTGTAGACAATCACAAAGACAAGTGAAACAGATCAGGGTGTGACAATATGAAAATACACCCAGTGTATTTATGCAAACAGGCACATACGATTTTCTTAATTTTAACACAAAATATTTTTTAAATACCTGATACCATTAGAAAATGTATACAGTGCTTTCAGAAAGTATTCACACCTCCTTTACTTTGCATTCAGCATTCAGATTTTGTTGTGTTACAGCCTGAATTTAAAATGGATCAAATTTAGGTTTTTTCCACTGGCCTACGCACAATGCCCCATATTGTCAAAGAGGAATTATGTTTTTCAAAGTGTTTACTAATTAATAAAAAAAAGAAAAACTGAAATATCTTGCATCAATAAGTATTCAACCCTTTGTTATGGCAAGCTTAAATAAGTTCAGGAGTAAAAATGTTATGTTGGCATACATGTTATGGGTATGTTTGTAATCATTAAGGACTGGGGAGTTTTTCAGGATAAAAAATAAATGGAATAGAGTTAAGCACAGGCAAAATCCAAGCAGAAAACCTGGTTCAGCTTGCATTCCACCATACACTGGGAGATGAAGTCACCTTTCAGCAGGACAATAACCTAAAACACAAGGCCAAATCTGCACTGCAGTTGCTTACTAAGAACAGTGGCTGAGTTTCAGTTTTGACTTAAATCTGCTTGAAAATCTATGGCAAGACCTGAAAGGGTTGTCTAACAATGATTAACAACAAATTTGACAGAGCTTGAATAATTTTTAAAAATAATAATGGGCAAATGTTGCACAATCCAGGTGTGGAAAGCTCATAGTGACTTACCCAGAAAGACTCACAGCTGTAATCGCTGCCACATAAAATGTGGGGTATGAATACTTTCTGAAGACACTGCATATGAGTGCATTCTATGAAAAAAAAAAAGTAAAATTTCACAATAAATGAACTAATGATTGAACTAATGATTTGTCAGTGCCAGTGAAATGTTTAATGTGCTATAATTCAGCCAATATCTGATGGATTTAAAAAATCCATTGTCCAACTGTTGCATTCATTAGAATTGTTTTTAAAACCGTTTAACTATTTTGATGACCTTTATTCATACAGAATAGGGAAAAATGCTGTTCACATACATATGAAATCATACTGTAAATTGAAAGAAATACATACAGGTGGTTCTTATGTCATATACTGTAGCTTCAGACAAAGACACAAAATGTTGTGAAAGTAAAGAACTGCCTTCAATGTATACAGGGAGTAATTAACCTTGCTGACCGTGTACTCCACGGCTGGAACATGAACTGAAGACGGGAGCTCGGCCCTCGTTCCGCTGCTCTGAAAAATTACTTTGATGGACTATGAAAGAAAGAAAAAGAGAGAAAAAGGGAGCGAGAGAGGGATAGAGGAAAAGGGGGAATGGGAGAGAGAGATAGATAGAAAGTGGGGAGGGGGGGCGCGAGAGAGGGAGGGACTTGGCTGTAATGTTCTGATGATGTGAGTGTTATCATCCAGCCTTCATTCTCAGCATGGACTCTCTAATGGGAAAATCAACCTCTCTGACTCCTGTGTAATTGGATTTAACCGGGTCTCGTGCTGAATCAGAGCCCAGTGGGTAGCGCAAAGCTTGTTAAGATTGGACAAGCATTGCTTGGCTGCCGGATTGGGGAGAGAGAGGCGGGGTGCTCGGGCAGAAGTAGCCCCCTGACAACTTTTCGGAGTGGAGGGTGGATAATTGAAGTGGGCAACATCTGAACATCCATTATGTCTAACTTTACTCCAATGGTGGGAAGCAGCTTGAACTGCCACAAATAGAGGGACATTTGATATTTTGTCTCGTTTAGGTCATCGGGCCAGTGGAAATGGACACCTGTGCTTCTCCTTCCCCCTGTCTGTGTGTGTGCATGCGTACTTGCGTTGCATTCATGCATGCGTGTTTGCTGCTACAGGTTACCATGTTACTGAGGTTACCAGGTTTATGCTCCCTTGTGGTCTTTCCCTGTGAATACCCAATGCAAGGGAACACCACAAACCTGATACGACCCAACAGTCTCTTGCTGAAGTTTTTATTTTATAAGTTGTCTCTTATTTTTTCTTACAACTGTGTGTTTATAGTGTAAAGATTTAACTTTACTGATCATTATAAACTGGGTGGTTCGAGCACTGAATGCTGATTGGCTGACAGCCGTGGTATCAGACCATATACCATGGGTATGACAAAACATTTATATTTGCTGCGTATGTAACCCGTTTATAATGGCAATAAGGCACCTCAGGGTTTTGTGGTATATGGCCGCGGGCTGTATCCAGGCACTCTGCATTGCGTTGTGCATAAGAACAGCCCTTAGCCGAGGTATATTGGCCATATACCACACCCCCTTGTGCCTTATTGCTTAAATATATGATGGGAGAATATAAAGGGTCATTTTGTTCGTATTCCCAGGCCTTTTGGAGGTTATCTCGTAAACCTTGGGACATTTCTTGTCAAGCGTGTGTAGTTTTCTATGGTGCACGCGCAAAGCAAAGTTTCTTGAATCCACGATCATTGACATCTGATCAGAGAGCTCTAAGATTTAATATCAGGGTCCTTTCATTAGTCACTAAACGGACTGAAACAGAGTGATTACCTAAACTTGTCCAATAAGAAACACTTGTTATTGTATTCTGTTGCAAAACATATTGCTACATTTTTCTATGGTGTGCAAGAATGAATATGACCCAGCTTGGCATTATGAGAAAAGCATTATGTCGAGCAGGGCACTTGTAGCAGCAGTCAGAGACCCTTCTGAAATAGCGGTGACCCAGTGGAACTATACTCTGAGTAGTTTGTAATTAGCCTGCAACGTAATCAAAGATCAGTAACCAGTCCTATGCTATGCCAGCGGGGGTTGCTGTGCTGCTGGTTCGAACACACACACACACACACACACACGACGAGAGAGACTCGGAGGAGGATTGGATTGTGTTTCTGCATCTTTGTGTTACACCCCGTCGAGCTAGTAGACACTCAAGTAAGCACTGAATAAGATCTCCCTGTCCCTCCACCTCCATCCCCCATGGCATGAATGATAGATTAAGCAGCCGGGCCGCAGTGCCGTGAGCCTGGGTCGGTATGACTAAGGTGTGGAGGAGCAGAGCACACAGGTAGACAGGACCACCAACCCCAGTGGTAGATCCTCAGTGATGGGTCTGTAGTGGCTGCAGAGGAGAAAGGACTGTAATGTAAATACAGGATTTCTTCAGAATTAGATTTTTGCCAACTAATGGTCAGTGATTCATCTACAGGGACTGAATAGAGCATGGGAGGACATGGAGAAGCAGCACACGTGTGATATAGCTCCGGTCCAGCGAGGGTGAATGAAGAATTTGGAGCCAACCTGAATGTCCCCATCCCATTCCTGAGTTTGACTGAGAACTGACCAATACAGATTTGGAGAATGCAGGTATGATTGAATGTTCCAATGTACTGTTTGTGTTCCATTTTGTATTTTTAAAGCTAGGATGTTAGTTAACTAGTTAAAAATCTTTACAAGTAAAAAATATAAAATAACCAATATCATCCCGTTGGGGGCTCACTATCTGACCGTGTTTTTCAGAAGGGGGCATAGAGGCCCAGCCAGTGGAGTGTAGATATAGTGCTTAAGAAAGGGATGGAGGCCCACTCTGTTAGTGGGGTGTAACAAGATCTTGCTGATAAAGTGAAGAGATTGGCCGCCATGCTGCGGGGCAGAATAGAAGAATGGATGGAGGCAGGCTCATTCCATCCTTTGGAGACAGGTTTTCTTGTTTCCTGGCTGAGGAGCGGACTGCCATGGAGTTGAGTGTCTCATGATGGTCCTGTTTATTAGGGCACACAATGGAATAAAAACAAAAAAAATGTGCAACAGAAAACAAACATGCATGTTTCTTATTGGACAAGTTCAGGTAGTCCATCCCTGTTTCAGTCCATTTTCTTCCTTTTGGTGCTTAATGAATATGACCCATGTTTCACTGGGTCTTCCTAGTTAGTTTTCCCCTTCCACATCCATCTCTCACAGGGATGAGATGAGGTCACCACTGTTTCAGGCGATGTTGGTTGACACTCTAGACCAAGATGAAGGGGCATCTCTTAAGACAATTGGTCATTTGATCTGACAATGAATGGCTGATTGGGTTCCCTACGTAACCATTGTTTCCACTGTTCTTCATGGGCTTTGTATCTCCGAGTGTTTTAGGTACACAATATTTCAGTCACTTTTATCTGTTATTCAATATAGCCTAGATGGATAAAAGGCATTTGTCCATGGAATTCTGCCGTGTTCAGTAATATGAGCATGTCACCAGTCCACACAGCTGTAGTACAGTAACCTCACAGAGTCAGTGTCTTGTACACAGTTATTGCTTTACTGTGGCCATTCTTCGAGTACAGAAATTCTGCCTCACTGTATTAACAGTTCTATGAATTACTTAATACATATGATCTGTTATGGAGCTGTACAGTATCCCGTCCCATCCGTCCCTGAGCTTTGCACATCGTCTGCTTGCACTGCCTTGAGAAATGTTTGTTCCCATGAAGGAGGGCAGTGTAAAAAAAATACACCACTACCATCAAGTTGCCAGATTGATTTTGACATCTCAAATGGTGTGCCTTCAATGATATTGTTCACCTGTCTCAATGGCTTAAAGTGGGGGAAGACTGCGGGGAGGTGGTCGTGAGGGTTATTGGTGGGGACACGGAGTGAGGGGTATTGTTTAGGAGAGGGGGTGAGATTTCGGGGGTGGGGGTAGATGGGAGGTTGGCTGACAGGTGGAAAAAACCCTCTCATCTGACCAGCCCTCTTTCCATCCATGGTGCCCGGTGTGAGAAGAGTAATGAAGTCCAAATTACAGCACAGGGTTGCTTGGAACAAGCCCCTATTGTTCACTCCCAGGGCACACTAAATGAGTGTCATAGCAAACAGCGGGACATAGACCGTTACTGCACTATTTAGTCTGCCCCGTTGTCTCAAGACGGCCCCGTTTCAGAGGGTTCTCAGATCAGACAAATACTGCCCCCTCCCTCATTCCCTCCCTCCTTTGCCCTCACCCTTCCTCTGTCCAACCGCCCCCGTCCACCCTCCCCTTCTCACCCAAAAATAGGGCAAATCTCCTCTATTGTGTTTCAACTGGCCAGTGTGAAATTGACTGTGACGTTAAATGTTTTCTAATGAATAATTACTGAATGGATATGCTGGGGGAATATATGTAATGGATTGTAGACTGCATTTTAAAAACCTCCTTTTTGTCTCTGCTCCGTGGTATTTACAGGACAAAAACACTTGGCCTTTCTCAGAAGTAACAAGGGCTATGGAATGGGAGGGGAGTGTGTGGGGAGGTGGGGTTGGGTACTAAGGGCTTTGTGTCAATTAGATCCAATGGATTATCTTTTTGAAATGTTTTTTTTACAGACAGAGTTGAGAATCAAAGGAGTTCTGCCTTCTAAAGAAGGAGAAAAAAAGAAAACCTACAAAAGCTGTGAAGAAACCTTTGGTCCAAGTGTTGGTGTTGAGAATGCAAAACAGATTACTGAACATTTTCCCACTCTGCTTTTCTCAAATGTGCCGTTGTTTTCGTGTTCCCCTGTTCCATTTGCACAGGGTGAGGTTGGTGTGTTTGGTTGGTGTGAGCTGTGGTGGCCTATGGGCTGCTGGCCAACACCGCCGTACTATGTGCTCTGTAGCCAACATTAGCTTCTGTCTGTAGACTACCTCGACACAATCAGAGGGCTCTGCTCCAAAGCCCCATGAGAGCCACAGAGTCTTTGTTTCAGTAGAACTAACAGGGACTCCACTTGTGCTTTTTTCTGTTCAACCAAAGAGCCTTTTGTAACTTGATTTATACACGATGGAGGAGTTGCTAGTTGTTTACGTCAAATGTTGGCTGTATGGTTCATATACAAATGGCATACATATGATATAATATTAATCCATTTTTTATCTCATGACACTACTCAAATCCTTAGTTTTAGGCAAACAACCAAAACAAAATTCTCATGAGGTGGAGCGGTGTGCTCAGTTCCAATGAATGTCTAATTAGCGGACCCCCAAAGCCAAAAGTTCTGTGCCTCTTTAAGTCCTCCTATTTATCCATACACTTTTGTTTGGATGCATGTCTGTAAATGTGGAACTATATAAGGACTTCGTAAAACATTCATAAACAGCTCATAATACCTTCATGAAATGCTAATTTTCTTCTTCAAGCCCTTATGTACAGTAGGTATCCTTCATATCAAGCATTGCTGCTGTGTGATTGGCTGTAGGGGCATAAGGCACAGGGTGCCCAGGGTCAGCTGGACATGGAGGGGGCTCTGACCGCCCGAGACCGCGTGGGGATCCAGGACTTTGTCCTGTTGGACACCCATACCAGCGAGACTGCTTTCCTAGGCAACCTGAAAAAACGCTTCAGTGAGGACCTAATTTATGTGAGTTCGGAAGTGGCTAACTTAGTACCAACATTATGATATACAGTATGTAGTATCACGTATAATGACGCCATCATTTTAGACCCAAGAGCAGATCCTATTTTGGTGCAATAGTTGAAGGAAAAATATATTATGAACAACTTTCTGGGATTTTTAGCGAATGTTGAAGAACTATCAACTTACATATATACTGTAAACCTGTTGTTTCTTCCTGTGCAGACCTATATAGGCACTCTGCTAGTGTCTGTGAACCCCTACAAGGAGTTGGATATCTACAGTAAAAAACAGATGGATATATACATGGGCGTCAACTTTTTTGAGCTTCCACCACATATGTGAGTGTGTTACATCATTTTTTGTGCATGTCTATCTGCATGTTGAAATCGTATTGTTTGTCACTCATGAGATCAGATGTCAATCCACGGTATAAGCTCATACACGGTACAACGTTTATACAATGTTTATACAACATCGCTGTCTGACGTCTGTCTGGGTGCAGGAATAAAGCACAGGAGCAGCATATACAATATATAGGATTTTCTTTCATTATTCTCATTCCTTATTGGCCCAGCATCCGTGTACAAATGATTCATTGTGGAATGCAAAATGTACATATCACTTGACACAATCCATTTTTCTGAAGTTATGCCCTGGCGGACAACGCCTACCACACCATGATGGCTGAGGCCAACAACCACTTCATCCTCATCTCTGGGGAGAGTGGTGCCGGCAAGACCGAGGCTTCCAAGAAGATCCTACAGTATTATGCTGTGAGCTGCCCCAGTACCACCCTACTGGACAGTGTCAGGGACCGGATGCTGGTGTCCAACCCTGTGCTAGAGGTCTGATTGGACTGTTCTTAGCACTCACTATTATCACACATCTGGTCAGATCTGGTCCCAGATCTGTTTCTGCTCTCTCACTATTTGTGTTGTGCTATGTTTATTGTCATCATAGCTGTTTAGTACAAATAGATCTGGGACCAGGCTATCACACATCCTGGATCACATAGTAGGGTCGTTCCACGAAATGAGTCATTTTGATATTTTAAGTAAGAACTGTGCCTTAATATTGGGTTTTAAAAACCTGTTAAATTAAATGAAGTGCACTTTAAATAGACCACATGGAAAATGAATTATAAAAAATATCCTATATAGGAATAAAGACTTGCTAAAGTACCAAAATTAAGGACTCTGTGACTTCTCTGAAGTCCAACCAACATTTCTCCAAGATTTCACCATCACTGTAAAGCCGTAGTTATTTTGTTGCTTTTACAAAGTAATTTCTGAGGATAATTATTTATTTAATGTGATTATTGATTAATTTTAAGGTAAAACAAAACCTGTCCCTCATTTTAAGGTCAACCCTGTTATGTTAACTGAACTCTTGTTTTAATATGGTGAAACTGTTCCTTTTTAAAAACTTTTTTCCAAAAAGAAACATTGAACACGTAATAGTCAAATCATAGTGTAAAATCAGGTGAACTGGCTCTACTCTTTATGTAAAATCAGGTGAACTGGCTCTACTCTTTATGTAAAATCAGGTGAACTGGCTCTACTCTTTATGTAAAATCAGGTGAACTGGCTCTACTCTTTATGTAAAATCAGGTGAACTGGTTCTACTCTTTATGTAAAAGCAGGTGAACTGGTTCTACTCTTTATGTAAAAGCAGGTGAACTGGCTCTACTCTTTATGTAAAAGCAGGTGAACTGGTTCTACTCTTTATGTAAAAGCAGGTGAACTGGCTCTACTCTTTATGTAAAAGCAGGTGAGCTGGCTCTACTCTTTATGTAAAAGCAGGTGAGCTGGTTCTACTCTTTATGTAAAATCAGTTGAACAAACTGGTTCTACTCTTTATGTAAAAGCAGGTGAACTGGCTCTACTCTTTATGTAAAAGCAGGTGAGCTGGTTCTACTCTTTATGTAAAATCAGTTGAACAAACTGGTTCTACTCTTTATGTAAAATCAGGTGAACTGGCTCTACTCTTTATGTAAAAGCAGGTGAACTGGTTCTACTCTTTATGTATAATCAGGTGAACTGGCTCTACTCTTTATGTAAAATCAGGTGAACTGGCTCTACTCTTTATGTAAAAGCAGGTGAACTGGCTCTACTCTTTATGTAAAAGCAGGTGAACTGGTTCTACTCTTTATGTAAAAGCAGGTGAACTGGTTCTACTCTATGTAAAAGCAGGTGAACTGGCTCTACTCTTTATGTAAAATCAGGTGAACAAACTGGTTCTACTCTTTATGTAAAAGCAGGTGAACTGGTTCTACTCTATGTAAAAGCAGGTGAACTGGCTCTACTCTTTATGTAAAAGCAGGTGAACTGGCTCTACTCTTTATGTAAAATCAGGTGAACTGACTCTACTCTTTATGTAAAATCAGGTGAACTGGCTCTACTCTTTATGTAAAATCAGGTGAACTGGCTCTACTCTTTATGTAAAATCAGGTGAACTGGCTCTACTCTTTATGTAAAAGCAGGTGAGCTGGTTCTACTCTTTATGTAAAATCAGGTGAACAAACTGGCTCTACTCTATGTAAAATCAGGTGAACTGGCTCTACTCTTTATGTAAAATCAGGTGAACAAACTGGTTCTACTCTTTATGTAAAATCAGGTGAACAAACTGGTTCTACTCTTTATGTAAAATCAGATCAACAAACTGGTTCTACTCTTTATGTAAAATCAGGTGAACAAACTGGTTCTACTCTTTATGTAAAATCAGGTGAACAAACTGGTTCTACTCTTTATGTAAAAGCAGGTGAACTGGTTCTACTCTTTATGTAAAAGCAGGTGAACTGGTTCTACTCTTTATGTAAAAGCAGGTGAACTGGCTCTACTCTTTATGTAAAAGCAGGTGAACTGGTTCTACTCTTTATGTAAAAGCAGGTGAACTGGCTCTACTCTTTATGTAAAAGCAGGTGAACTGGTTCTACTCTTTATGTAAAATCAGGTGAACAAACTGGTTCTACTCTTTATGTAAAATCAGATCAACAAACTGGTTCTACTCTTTATGTAAAATCAGATCAACAAACTGGTTCTACTCTTTATGTATAATCAGATGAACGAACTGGCTCTACTCTTTATGTAAAAGCAGGTGAACTGGTTCTACTCTTTATGTAAAAGCAGGTGAACTGGCTCTACTCTTTATGTAAAATCAGGTGAACTGGTTCTACTCTTTATGTAAAATCAGTTGAACAAACTGGTTCTACTCTTTATGTAAAAGCAGGTGAGCTGGCTCTACTCTTTATGGACATTTTGGGGTGTGGTTCTAGCATAACACGTTAACCGTGTTACCTATACATAGACAGGCTAGAATGTTATTTTTAAAATTATAATTTTCAGAAGCTTGCATTCAATTGCCCCTCCCTGTTGCAAACAACAAGCTTCCATTCTCCCAGTCACGAGGGGATTTATGACTGATTTAAGATTAAATCATCAACCCTGTTACTTTATTTGGCACTTAATAGGTACTTACTATAGTCTTTTTTTTTTATAACCTCTTGAGATCAGATTGTTTATTTTTTATTTAGTTGAATGTTAGATGAAATGAAAAGTGTTTTTTCACCAAGTTACACTACCCAAAAGGGACTCATTTCGTGGAACGACCCAGTAGTAAATCTCTGATTAATGCCTCAGTGTTTCCCAACAGGCTTTCGGCAACGCCAAAACACTGAAGAATGACAACTCTAGTCGCTTTGGAAAGTACATGGATATCCAGTTTGACATCCAGGTAAGAAATGATGTTTCCCAGGTCACCACTCCTACTCTGAGACGATTTGTGAATTCAGGTCCAGGTCTGATAAGCAGTTAATTGAGGCTAATTGATAATTGATCACATGTTTACCCTCCAGGGGGATGCCGTGGGGGGCCATATCCTGAGCTACCTGCTGGAGAAGTCCCGAGTGGTCCACCAGAACCACGGAGAGAGGAACTTCCACATCTTCTACCAGCTGGTGGAGGGAGGGGAGGAAGACCTGCTGCATCAGCTAGGCCTCGAGAGCAACTGCCAGCACTACAGTTACTTGGTGCAAGTATGGGCAACCACTGTGGTCGATTGATTGGCTATCTAGGGCTAGGCTAACTGCCACTCTATAATGGCAACTCCCTCTCTCAAACAGAACGAGTGTGCCAATGTGACTTCGATCAATGACAAGAACGACTGGAAGACGGTGAGAAACGCCCTGTCCGTCATCGACTTTGACGAGAGTGATATACAAGTGAGTTGCTGTCACACTGTTTGTGGAAACAGCTTTTTTGATGACATTCAAATGAGCTGTATATCTTATTGAAATATACTGTGCAGTACTAGGCTGCACATACTAATGCTTTGTGTATATGTGTGTGTGAGGGGAGCTGCTTACACACAGCCAGCCACCATTCTAACCCTATTCCTAACCCTAACCCTCACATGTCTGCATTCTCTGCAGCACCTATTTGGGATCATAGCAAGTGTCCTCCACTTAGGGAATGTGCAGTTTGAAGCTGACAGCAAAGGCTACGCCACGTTGAACAAGAACACAGAACTCCGCTGGGTGTCAACAGTAAGCCTTGTTATTCCTTGGACACTCTGCAACGACACCATGCTAAAGCCCTGGAGACCACAGTCTGCCTACACTTTGCTGACTTTGTGTTGCGTGTGATCATCTGTAGTTGCTGGGAATTAACGTTCAAGTACTGCAGGAGGGGCTGACATACAGGAAGATTGAGGCCAAAACAGATGAGGTGAGAGAGGGAGGAGGGGACTGACTGAATTAATTAATTATGAATTAACTGCACTTACTAGTGGTAAACCCAGTACTCTTTCTCATTCATGATTTCAGCTGTTTCAATCAGGTGTGAATGTGCATACTCTTGTCAGGTTTGGTATTATGTAATGTTTTCCTTTTTTAATCACCATCCAGGTGCTCAGCCCGTTCACAGTGGACCATGCCATCTATGCCAGAAATGCCCTGGCCAAAGCCATCTATGGACGCACCTTTACCTGGCTGGTCAATAAGATCAATGATTCCATGGAGAATAAGGTTAGCAGATACTGTAAGTGACAAGCTCATGTCAAGATGAAACAGGAGCCCTGATGATCTGTGTGACTGACCACTGTTTCCTGAAAACTTTTTTGACAGGAACCGTCAAGGAAGACGGTTATTGGTCTCCTTGACATATATGGCTTTGAGGTTTTCTATGTCAACAGGTAGGTGAAACTAGAGCCATATATTTAGAGTTAGTACATTGTGGTTTCCACATTTTTATGCATTTACGTTACACAGTATAATCAAAGAATTCCATATGGCAGCTATGTTAGCTCCCCATGGGCAATATGACCAATAGCAGTTTCTGGAATTTTCTTAATTTTGAACAAAGCTATGTAACTGAACATCTAGAATTAAAAGTAGAATCCAAATACTTGTCATGAATGGATCAATTGAAAGCTCAATGGCATCAACATTGCGTCTGTTTTAAAAGTTGTCCGAACTCTATATATACAGTGCATTTGGTAAGTATTCAGTCCGCTTGACTTTTTCCACATTTTGTTACTTTACAGCCTTATTCTAAAATTGATTAAATATTTTTTTCCCCTCCTCAATCTACACACAATGCCCCATAATGACAAAGCAAAAACAGGGTTTTAGACATTTTTGCAAATTAATTAAAAATTAAAAACTGAAATATGACATTTACATAAGTTTTCAGACCCTTCTCTGTACTTTGTTGAAGAACCTTTGGAAGTGATTACAGCCTTGAGTCTTCTTGGGTATGACACTACAAGGTTGGCACACCTGTATTTGGGGAGTTTCTCCCACTCTTCTCTGCAGATACTCTCAAGCTCTGTCAGGTTGGATGGGGAGTATCACTGCACAGCTATTTTCAGGTCTCTCCAGAGATGTTCGATCGGGTTCAAGTCCCAGCTCTGGCTGGGCCACTCAAGGACCTTACGAAACTTGTCCCGAAGCCACTCCTGCGTTGTCTTGGCTGTGTGCTTAGGGTCGTTGAACCTTCGCCCCCAGTCGGAGGTCCTGAGCGCTCTGGAGCAGGTTTTTATCAAGGACCTCTCTGTACTTTGCTCCTTTCATCTTTCCCTAGATCCTGACTAGTCTCCCAGTCCCTGCCGCTGAAAAACATCCCCACAGCATGATTCTGCCACCACCATGCTTTACCGTAGGGATGGTGCCAGGTTTCCTCCAGACGTGACGCTTGGCATTCAGGCCAATCTTGGTTTCATCAGACCAGACAATCTTGTTGAGAGTCTTTAGGTGCCTTTTGGTAAACTCCAAGTGGGCTGTCATGTGCCATTTCACTGAGAAGTGGCTTCCGTCTGGCCACTCTACCATAAAGGCCTGATTGGTGGAGTGCTGCATAGATGGTTGTCCTTCTGGAAGGTTCTCCCATCTCCACAGAGGAACTCTAGAGCTCTGTCAGAGTGACTTGGGTTCTTGGTCACCTCCCTGACCAAGGCCCTTCTCCCCCGATTGCTCAGTTTAGGCAGACGGCCAGCTCTAGGAATAATCTTGGTGGTTCCAAACTTCTTCTATTTAAAAATTATGGAGGCCACTGTGTTCTTGGGGATCTTCAATGCTGCAGACATGTTCTGGTACCCTTCTCCAGTTCTGTGCCTCGACACTATCCTGTCTTGGAGCTCTACGGACAATTCCTTCAACCTCATTGCTTGTTTTTGGCTCTGACATGCACTATCAACTGTGGGACCTTATATAGACAGGTGTGTGCCTTTCCAAATCATGTCCAATCAATTGAATTTACCACAGGTGGACTCCAATAAACTTGTAGAAACAGCTCAAGGATGATCAATGGAAACAGGATGCACCTGAGCTCAATTTCGAGTCTCTTATCAAAGCGTCTGAATTAATAAGTTAAGGTATTTCTGTTTTTAATTTTTAATACATTTTCAAAAATGTCTAAAAACCTGGTTTTGCTTTGTCATTACAGGATATTTTGTGTAGATTGATGAGAACATTGTTTTCTTTAATCCATTTTAGAATAAGTCTGTTACATAACAAAATGTGGAAAAGGGGAATGGGTCTGAATACTTCCCGAATGCACTGTATAGCTCTGGGTGGAACTAGGTTGTGCAGTAAATTGTAGAAAACTGGTGGGCTACATTTTAAGGTGCACATCAATTGTTATCTGTTGTATGTCCATTCCAGTTTTGAGCAGTTCTGTATAAACTACTGCAACGAGAAACTGCAGCAGCTTTTTATCCAGCTGACCTTGAAGTCGGAGCAGGAGGAATACGAGGCAGAGGGCATTGGGGTACACATAATTTTTCCACACACGGATATTTATCTATCCTATTCTATCCGGTTCTATTTAGTCAACATGTGTAATATTGGCATTTGTACCTTGTCATAGTATTACTTTGGTGTTATAGTTACTGTTGCATCCTGAAATGCCTTGTGTGTTTATGCTGAGTTTAGCTTAGGTAGTATTCCCGTAACTCACATATCTTCCCATCACCTATTTCCTTTCGTCTTCAGTGGGAGCCTGTCCAGTTCTTCAACAATAAGATTATCTGTGACTTAGTGGAGGAGAAACACCTGGGCATCATTTCAGTACTGGTGAGGACACACAAATGGGACCCTATTCCCTATCTAGTGCACTACTTTTGATCAGGACTCAACCCATAGAGTAAATTAGTAACATGATGCATCACATTGCTCTTGGGAAGGACATAGGCTGAAATGAAAGGGATGATCTTGTTGCTTTCTCAGGATGAAGAATGCCTGAGGCCTGGAGAGGCCACTGACTTCACATTTCTGGAGAAGCTTGAGGAGAAAATGGGCAGTCACCCTCATTTCATCACGTGAGTTCAGCTATCTCCCTCGCTCCCCGAACCGCAGTCCTGCATATGTACATGTTGACCACACACAACCTTTCTCACGGATATACAACAGTGTTACTTCAACCTCCATTATCACTTAAGTTCAAATCCCTAACCACCCCCACCTCACGGGCAAAACATTTTGGTGGCTCCCGTCTTGACGGCAGAGAGAGAACATTTCATTTTAAAGTTCATTTCCTGAAATTCCACACACTTTGCCACGGGGTGGATAGAAAATGTTGCTCTTTTAAAGTTTTCTGCAGTTGTACACTTTGCCATGGGGTAGAGAACATTTTTTAATTTTCACAACAAAATTTCATATAATTCTACTCATTTTGCCATGGTGCAAAAAAATACATCTGTTTCACAGCTAATTTCCAGAAATTCTAACCATTTTGCCAACAGGTGGAGAGAATGTTTTTAGTTTTACAGCAAATTTCCTGCAATTATTCACATTTTGCCATGACTTACAGTATGCCATGTTAATGATATCTGAGTGAGAGTGACTAACAAAATCATTGGGGGCCCCCTAGAGGTCAGGGGCCCTGGGCACGTGCCCTGTGTGCCCGGTCACTATTCGGCCAAGAACTAGCTAGACTAACTTACCGATCTAAAGATTGCTAGCTGACATGGCTAATTGAGTGACTGACATACAAAATAAAAATGGCTGATGCACAAAACAAATTTAAAACAAATTTCGAAGTTGCACCTTGAGACCAAAATATACAGTTGAAGTTGGAAGGTTACATACACTTAGGTTGGAGTCATTAAAAATAATTTTTCAACCACTCCACACATTTCTTGTTAACAAACTATAGTTTTGGCAAGTTGGTTAGGACATCTACTTTGTGCATGACACAAGTAATTTTTCCAACAATTTCCAACAGACAGATTATTTCACATATAATTCACTGTATCACAATTCCAGTGAGTCAGAAGTTTACATACACTAAGTTGACTGTGCCTTTAAACAGCTTGGAAAATTCCAGAAAATTATGTTATGGCTTTAGAAGCTTCTGATAGACTAATTGACATAATTTGAGTCAATTGGAGGTGTACCTGTGGATGTATTTCAAGGCCTACCTTCAAACTCAGTGCCTCTTTGCTTGACATCATGTGAAATTTTTAAAAAATCAGCCAAGATCTCAGGAAAAAATGGGTTCATCCTTGGAAGCAATTTCCAAACGCCTGAAGGTACCACGTTCATTTGTACGATCAATAGTACGCAATTATAAACACCATGGAACCACGCAGCCGTCATACTGCTCAGGAAGGAGACGCATTCTGTCTCCTAGAGATGAACGTACTTTGGTGCGAAAAGTGCAAATCAATCCCAGAACAACAGCAAAGGAAGATTTGTGAAGATGCTGGAGGAAACGGGTACAAAATTATCTATATCCAAAGTAAAACTAGTCCTATATTGATATAACCTGAAAGGCTGCTCAGCAAGGAAGAAGCCACTGCTCCAAACCGCCATGAAAAAGCCAGACTACGATTTGCAACTGCACATGGGGCAAAGATCGTACTTTTTGGAGAAAAAAAAAATAGAAAATGTTTGGCCATAATGACCATTGTTAAGTTTGGAGGAAAAATGGGGAGGCTTGCAGGCCGAAGAACACCATCCCAACCGTGAAGCACGGGGGTGGCAGCATCATGTTGTGGGGGTGCTTTGCTGCATTAGGGACTGGTGCACTTCACAAAATAGATGGCATCATGAGGAGGAAAATTATGTGGATATATTGAAGCAACATCTCAAGACATCAGTCAGGAAGTTAAAGCTTGGTTGCAAATGACCCAAAGGATACTTCCAAAGTTGTGGCAAAATGGCTTAAGGACAACAAAGTCAAGGTATTGGAGTGGCAATCACAAAGCCCTGACCTCAATCCCATATAACATTTGTGGGCAGAACTGATAAAGCGTGTGCGAGCAAGGAGGCCTACAAACCTGACTCAGTTACACCAGCTCTGTCAGGAAGAATGGGCCAAAATTCACCCAACTTATTGTTGGAAGCTTGTGGAAGGCTGCCCGAAACATTTGACCCAAGTTAAACAATTTTAAAGGAAATACTAATTGAGTGTATGCAAACTTCTGACCTACTGGGAATGTGATGAAAGAAATAAAAGCTGCAATAAATCATTCCCTCTACTATTATTCTGACATTTCACATTCTTAAAACAAAGTGGTGATCTAACTGGCCTAAAACAGGGCATTTTTACTAGGATTGAATGTCAGAAAAACTGAGTTTTAAATGTAAAGTGGGGCAAAAAAGTATTCAGTCAGCCACCAATTGTGAAAGTTCTCCCACTTAAAAAGATGAGAGAGGCCTGTAATTTTCATCATAGGTACACTTCAACTATGACATTGTAGGATTTCTAATGAATGTATTTGCAAATTATGGTGGAAAATAAGTATTTGGTCAATAACAAAAGTTTATCTCAATACTTTGTCATTGCCAACAAAGGGTATATAACAAAGGTCAAACGTTTTCTGTAAGTCTTCACAAGGTGTTCACACACTGTTGCTGGTATTTTGGCCCATTCCTCCATGCAGATCTCCTCTAGAGCAGTGATGTTTTGGGGCTGTTGCTGGGCAACACGGACTTTCAACTCCCTCCAAAGATTTTCTATGGGGTTGAGATCTGGAGACTGGCTAGGCCACTCCAGGACTTTGAAATGCTTCTTACGAAGCCACTCCTTCGTTGCCCGGGCGGCGTGTTTGGGATCATTGTCATGCTGAAAGACCCAGCCACGTTTCATCTTCAATGCCCTTGCTGATGGAAGGAGGTTTTCACTCAAAATCTCACGATACATGGCCCCATTCATTCTTTCCTTTGCACGGATCAGTCGTCCTGGTCCCTTTGCAGAAAAACAGCCCCAAAGCATGATGTTTCCACCCCCATGCTTCACAGTAGGTATGGTGTTCTTTGGATGCAACTCAGCATTCTTTGTCCTCCAAACACAACGAGTTGAGTTTTTACCAAAAAGTTATATTTTGGTTTCATCTGACCATATGACATTCTCCCAGTCTTCTTCTGGATCCTCCAAATGCTCTCTAGCAAACTTCAGACGGGCCTGGACATGTACTGGCTTAAGCAGGGGGACACGTCTGGCACTGCAGGATTTGAGTCCCTGGCGGTGTAGTGTGTTACTGATGGTAGGCTTTGTTACTTTGGTCCCAGCTCTCTGCAGGTCATTCACTAGGTCCCCCCGTGTGGTTCTGGGATTTTTGCTCACCGTTCTTGTGATCATTTTGACCCCACGGGGTGAGATCTTGCGTGGAGCCCCAGATCGAGGGAGATTATTAGTGCTCTTGTATGTCTTCCATTTCCTAATAATTGCTCCCACAGTTGATTTCTTCAAACCAAGCTGCTTACCTATTACAGATTCAGTCTTCCCAGCCTGGTGCAGGTCTACAATTTTGTTTCTGGTGTCCTTTGACAGCTCTGTGGTCTTGGCCATAGTGGAGTTTGGAGTGTGACTGTTTGAGGTTGTGGACAGGGGTCTTTTATACTGATAACAAGTTCAAACAGGTGCCATTAATACAGGTAACGAGTGGAGGACAGAGGAGCCTCTTAAATAAGTTGTTACAGGTCTGTGAGAGCCAGAAATCTTGCTTGTTTGTAGGTCACCAAATACTTATTTTCCACCATAATTTGCAAATAAATTCATTAAAAATCTTACAACGTGATTTTCTGGATTTTTTTCTTCTCATTTTGTCTGTAATGTTGAAAATTACATGCCTCTCTCATCTTTTTAAGTGGGAGAACTTGCACAATTGTTCGCTGACTAAATACAGTGGGGCAAAAAAGTATTTGGCTTACATAAGGTGTATGTAAGCTTCCGACTTCAACTGTATATGCAGTATATTATTTTTGTGGGTCTGGGGCCCCCTATAGCGTCCTAGGGCCCTAAGCAACCGTTTGTCACTTATGCCTGAAGCCGGCCCAGGATGGACCTCTTGTCCTATTCCCAACCTGTGAGTCGACACAGTAAAAAGGCTTAGGCTCTGTCTTTATTTGCCTCTCACTCTTCATCCCTCTCCCCCCCCCCTCTCTCTCTCTCTCTCTCTCTCTCTCTCTCTGTCCCATTGACTGCAGGCACAAGTTGTCTGACAAGAAGATACGTAAGACGCTCGATCGGGGCGACTTTCGCCTTTTGCATTATGCTGGGGAGGTCACCTATGGCGTTGTGGGTAAGGTATCTCAGGCCCAATGGTGGCATTACCCTGCTCCTCAATGTCCCTACATGTCCTACTAGTAGAATTCACTGCCACTCTCACATGTCCCTTCTCACTCACCACTCTTTCTCGCATGTTGTTGTTTGTGTCATCCCAGGGTTCATCGACAAAAACAATGACATGTTATACAGAAACATCAAAGATGTAAGTCTGCAGGTTTCTACTGATGGATTATGTGAGACAGGGGAGGAAGGAAGGAGGGGAGGAAGGAAGCGGGGTAGAGAATGGGACTCTTTTCAATTGGTACCTTAATTATTTACTCCTGTTGAAGTTCTGTAAATAATACAAGAGGAGGGGAATGCAGTGAATTTGCCCAATTGGTTTTGAGTATCCACTGTGTGTGTGTGTGTGTGTGTGTGTGTGTGTATGTCTGTACACAGGTGATGCGGCAGTCAAAAAATGCCATAGTCAGAGAGTGCTTTGCTTCTACAGAGTCAGATAGCAGGCGGCGACCAGAGACGGTGAGAGCTCACCAAGTTTTCCCCACCACTTTTCCATCAGTCCCCCTGAAGTCACAATGACAGTTTTTTTTTACTTGTACACTGCCTCAATAGTATAACATATTGTACAGTATAGCTGGATAGGAACACACCGTTTTCAGAATGACGGACAACTGAGAAAAGTAATAGATGTCTCTGTGTTTATATTGGATTATTTATTGTCCCCCTATGCAGCATTTGATCGTCATTTACCTCTGTCACTGGCAGCCTGTTGTGGTCCATCATCCATGTGTATTTGACAGATAAACTGTCGGGGGACTCTACAACTGATCCCAGACCTGTTTCTCTGTAGGTTGCTAGCCAGTTTAAGAGCAGTCTGCTGGGACTGACAGACATCCTCATGTCTAAGGAGCCCTGGTATGTGCGCTGCCTCAAATCCAACGAGTCCAAACAGCCAGGTGAGAGACCCTCTGACCTCCACCACGTGCACAATATCATCACCAGCTGGTGGTACTTCCAAACTTCAATCTGTCAACTGTGTTTTATGAAGCAATTTCTCCTTCAGTCTCTCTCTCTCTTTTTCCCCTTTGTGTCTTTCTCTCCCCCTCTTTTTTTTGGCACGTACACAAACACACATGCTACAGGTCGTTTTGACGACGTGCTGGTTCGGCACCAAGTGAAGTACCTGGGGCTGATGGAACACCTTAGGGTCAGACGGGCAGGTTTTGCATACCGACGCCGCTATGAGTTGTTTCTGCAGAGGTAGGACAACAGAACTTGTTGCTTTAGTAGACCACATTGACTACTTTGTAGAAACAATATTTTCCTAATAACATTAGGCTTCATCGGCAAATGATTCGACTAGAATCTTTGAGAGATTTTGCCTTTACTTGAGCTGTTGATATTAAATAATTAATTAATGTCTTTATTCTGTCCCCTTGGGGAATGTTGTGTTGCATTTTAACACAAACAAGCACAGGCATTACAGGCATTCCAAATACTGTACATCTAGGACAATGAGGTGATGTGTGATCCACCTCCAGATACAAGCCCCTATGCCCAGCCACCTGGCCCCATTGGAGAGGAGTGGCTGCAGAAGGAGTGGAAGTGCTGGTGCAGCACCTGGGATACCTGCCAGATGAGTACAAAATGGGCAGGTGAGAGCAGTTTGGGCAACTAATTTCTCCTCCAATAGATTGGTTCTTACAAATCTCTGTTACTTTTCAATTTCCCTCTAGAACCAAGATATTTATCCGCCACCCCAGGACACTTTTTGCCACAGAAGATGCCTTCGAGGTCTGCAAACATAAACTTGGTAAGGGCATGAAAGCTAGGAGAAATCAAGAGATTGTATTTATTTGCATCGAGATTTCAATATTATTAATGTATATTACAGCATCAAGGATTCAGGCCCAGTACAAGGGATACCGGCAAAAAGGAGAATTCAGAAGACAGAAAGAAGCTGGTAAGTGACAGCAAAGCTACATGGATGTGGTCCTCTGTAGCTCAGTTGGAAGAGCATGGCACTTGCAACACCAGGATAGTGGGTTCGATTTCCAGGACCACTGATACAGTGCCTTCAGAAAGCGTTCAGACCCCTTGACTTTTTCACACATTTTGTTACGTTACAGCCTTATTCTAAAATGTATTAAATACATAAAAATCCTAGGCAATCTACACACAATGCCCCATATTGACAAAGCGAAAACAAGTTTTTAGAATTTTCTGTAAATGTATAAAAAAAAATTACCCTTTGCTTTGAGACTTGAAATTGAACTCTGATGCATCCTGTTTCCATTGATCATCCTTGAGATGTTTCTACAACTTGGAGTCCACCTGTGGTAAATTCAATTGATTGGACATGATTTGGAAAGGCACACCAGTCAATATAAGATCCCACATGTGACAGTGCATGTCAGAGCGAAAACCAAGCCATGAGGTCCAAGGAATTGTCCGTCGAGCTCCGAGACAGGATTATGTCGAGGCACAGATCTGGAGAAGAGTACCAAAAAATGTCTACAGCATTGAAGGTCCCCAAGAACACAGTGGCCTCCATCATTCTTAAATGGAAGAAGTTTGGAACCACCAAGACTCTTCTTAGAGCTGGCTTGCCGGCCAAACTGAACAATCGGGGGAGAAGGGCCTTGGTCAGGGGAGTGACCAAGAACCCGATGGTCACACTGATAGAGCTCTAGATTTCCTCTGTGGATTTGGGAGAACCTTCCAGAAGGGCAACCATCTCTGCAGCACTCCACCAATCAGGCCTTTTAAGGTAGAGTGGCCAGATGGAAGCCACTTCTCAGTAAAAGGCACGACAGCCCGCTTGGAGTTTGCCAAAAGGCACCAAAAGACTCTCAGACCATGAGAAGAAAGATTGTCTGGTGTGATGAAACAAAGATTGAACTTTTTGGCCTGAATGCCAAGCGTCACATCTAGAGGAAACGTGGCACCTTCCCTACGGTGAAGCATGGTGGTGTCAGCATGTTTTTCAGCGGCAGGGACTGGGAGACTAGTCAGGATCTAAGGAAAGATTAACGGAGCAAAGTATAATCAAGTCAAATCAAATCAAATTTCATTGGTCACATACACATGGTTAGCAGTGTAGCGGAATGCTTGTGGTTCTAGTTCTGACAGTGCAGTAATATCTAACAAGAAATCTAACAAATTCACAACAACTACCTTATACACAATTGTGAAGGGATGAATAAGAATATATACAAATAAAGTTATGGATGAGCAATGGCCGTGCGGCATAGGCAAGATGCAGTAGATGGTATAGAATATAGTATACACAGTACATATGAGAAATGTAGGATATTTTGACATTATTAAAGTGCCGTTATTTAAAGTGACTAGTGATACCTTTATTAAATCCATTTATTAAATGTATTAAAGTGGCCAGAGATTTGAGTCTGTATGTTGGCAGCATCCACTCTATGTTAGTGATGGCTGTTGAACAGTCTGATGGCCTTGAGATAGAAGCTGTTTTTCAGTCTCTCGGTCCCAGCTTTGATGCACCTGTACTGACCTCGCCTTTTGGATGATAGCGGGGTGAACAGGCAGTGGTTCGGGTGGTTGTTGTCCTTGATGATCTTTTCGGCCTTCCTGTGACATCAGGTGCTGTAGGTGTCCTGGAGGGCAGGTAGTTTGCCCCCGGTGATGCGTTGTGCAGAACGCATTACCCTCTGGAGAGTCTTGCGGTTGTGGGCAGAACAGTTGTTGTACCAGGCGGTGATACAGCCCAATAGGATGCTCTCGATTGTGCATCTGTAAAAGTTTGTGAGTGTTTTAGGTGACAAGCCATATTTCTTAAGCCTCCTGACGTTCGAGGAGCTGTTGTGCCTTCTTCACCACTCTGTCTGTGTGGGTGGACCATTTCAGTTTGTCAGTGATGTGTATGCCAAGGAACTTAACTTTCCACCTTCTCCACTCCACTAGAAAGATATTTGATGAAAACCTGCTCCAGAGCACTCGGGACCTCAGACTGGGGTGAAGGTTCCACATCCAACAAGACAATGACAATGAAGAATGGGGGAAACTCCTCAAATATAGGTGTGCCAAGTTTGTAGCGTCATACCCAGGAAGACTCAATGCTGTAATCGCTGCCAAAGGTGCTTCAACAAAGTACTGAGTAAAGGGTCTGAATACTTATATGAAAATCATATTTCAGTTGGTTTATTTCTTATAAATTACATAACATTTCTTAACCTGTTTTTGCTTTGTCATTATGGGTTATTGTGTGTAGATTGAGGAAAACAACTATTTAGTAGAATAAAGCTGTAATGTAAGAAAATGTGGAAAAAGTCAAGGGGTCTGAATACTTTCCATAGGCACTGTATGTAGACAAATGTTTGGCTGCATGTCTAAGTCGCTTTGGATAAAATCATCTGCTAAATGGCATAGATCTATTATATATCATAATGTGTAACATGACAGGATAAACAATGTGTCTTTTTGGAGAGGAGAAACATTGTAGGCAAGATACAGTATATATTTATGTCACTGGCCATGCAAACCTCTACAGATATTCAATAAATTCACATTTTTCTCCATCTTGATTTGATACCTGTTGTGTAATGTGTTCTTTAGCCACCAAGATTGAGACTTGCTGGAGAGGAGTTCAAGCCAGGAAAGAGAAAGAGAGGAGACAATGGGCTGTCAAGGTCATCAAGAAGTAAGAGGAGGGAGAACGAGATCACATCTTCAGGCTCTAGCACTGCAATGTTGATCCATCAACCAAAATGACATATTATACATTTATACTCTGAAGTTTGCCACAAACTACAGATCCATAGTGGATTAAAGCCTATAATGTTCAACACATTCCCAGAGGGCAGTATTATTATTCATACTGTAGATGACCAATTATTTACTTTTTCATTCCAGGTTTATTAAAGGATACATGACCAGAGGGGAGGCAAAGACTACTGATAACTCTGAATACCTGGCCTTTGTCAGACAGAACTACCTCAACAGGCTGAAAGACAATCTCCCAAAAACAGTTCTGGATAAAATCAGCTGGCTAACCCCTCCACCTGTATTGACTGAGGTATTTATTCACATTGTAATTCAATTACATTGAATTGAGGACAGCTATTTTGGTGTTAAAGGGGAAGCTCAGTGAAACGTCTGTTGGACTGTGCTTGCTCTTCTTGTACAGGCCTCAGCGATCCTGCGTCAGCTCCACATGCGTGTCATGGTGACGAGGTACGTCAGAGGGATCACTGCACAACAGAAAGCACAGGTAAGGCCAGAACTACTCCAGAATTGTCCCTTTTAAATCATGAGTTTATCAGGTTTGAAGGTAAGATCCAGGTGCAGACAGTGTCGAAGTAACAAAAGTGTATTAAATCGAGCACGGGCAGGCAAAGGTACAGGACGGCAGGCAGGCTCAGGGTCAGGTCAGGCATCCAGAGTAGTGGGGCAAAGGTACAGGACGGCAGGCGGGCTCAGGGTCAGGTCAGGCATCCAGAGTAGTGGGGCAAAGGTACAGGACGGCAGGCGGGCTCAGGGTCAGGTCAGGCATCCAGAGTAGTGGGGCAAAGGTACCGGACGGCAGGCAGGCTCAGGGTCAGGTCAGGCATCCAGAGTAGTGGGGCAAAGGTACAGGACGGCAGGCAGGCTCAGGGTCAGGTCAGGCATCCAGAGTAGTGGGGCAAAGGTACAGGACGGCAGGCAGGGTCAGGTCAGGCGGAGGTCGGTAAACCAGAGTAGTGGGGCACAGGTACCGGACGGCATGCAGGCTTAGGGTCAGGTCAGGCAGAGGTCGGTAAGCCAGAATAGTGGGGCAAAGGTACCGGACGGCAGGCAGGCTCAGGGCAGGTAATCCAGAGTAGTGAGGCAAAGGTACAGGACGGCAGGCAGGCTCAGGGCAGGTAATCCAGAGTAGTGGGGCAAAGGTACAGGATGGCGGGCAGGCTCAGGGCAGGCAGGCTCAGGGCAGGCAGGCTCAGGGCAGGCAGGCTCAGGGCAGGCAGGCTCAGGGCAGGCATGCTCAGGGCAGGCAGGCTCAGGGCAGGCAGAAAGGTCAAAACTAGAAAACAGAAACTATAGACAATACAGGCGCAAGGGGAAAACTGCTGGTAGGTTTGATGAACAAAACTAACTGGCAACAGACAGAGAAAACAGGTATAACTACACAGGTGATAATGGAGAAGATGGGTGATACCTGGAGAGGGGTGGAGACAATCACAAAGACAGGTGAGACAGATCAGGGTGTGACAGACTTACATCATGGACATAGTAGACAACATACTTGTGTTGTATAACCTACCTTTTTAGTGCCCTGGATAGCCTATGCTGTGTAACATATTTGTGATCACAAAGATCCTATAAATCAGAATTCTTTAGCTAGTTCTATGTTGGTGATGTTCATTCCTTGTCTCACCCTCCCAGCTTCAACTCAAGGGGATCACCAGTGTTATCTTCAAGGACAAGAAGGACAGCTACCCTCAGAGTGTCTCCCAACCCTTTGTGGACACCAGGATCAGTCAGTATATAGTAGCAGATATCTGCTAATTACATGTGGCATCTTACTCACACTCGTGTTTTAGGATCAAATGCCATCTTTTGCACTATGTTATATTTTCAGGTGAACAGGACATCAATATGAAGGTCCTGCAGATAATTCGCCATGAACGCATCAAGGTAATCAAGACATTTGCATTGCAGTATGTCCTTAATCCTTAAACTCTCTTATTTTAAAACCCTTAACACTATCTCTCTCTCTTTTTCTCTCCTCTCTGCAGTATGTCCTTAATCCTTAAACTCTCTTATTTTAAAACCCTTAACACTATCTCTCTCTTTTTCTCTCCTCTCTGCAGTATGTCCTTAATCCTTAAACTCTCTTATTTTAAAACCCTTAACACTATCTCTCTTTTCTCTCCTCTCTGCAGTATGTCCTTAATCCTTAAACTCTCTTATTTTAAAACCCTTAACACTATCTCTCTCTCTTTTTCTCTCCTCTCTGCAGTATGTCCTTAATCCTTAAACTCTCTTATTTTAAAACCCTTAACACTATCTCTCTCTCTTTTCTCTCCTCTCTGCAGTATGTCCTTAATCCTTAAACTCTCTTATTTTAAAACCCTTAACACTATCTCTCTTTTCTCTCCTCTCTGCAGTATGTCCTTAATCCTTAAACTCTCTTATTTTAAAACCCTTAACACTATCTCTCTTTTCTCTCCTCTCTGCAGTATGTCCTTAATCCTTAAACTCTCTTATTTTAAAACCCTTAACACTATCTCTCTTTTTCTCTCCTCTCTGCAGTATGTCCTTAATCCTTAAACGCTCTTATTTTAAAACTCTAAATTTCTTCATCATTTTAAAACCCTTAACACTATCTCTCTCTCTTTTTCTCTCCTCTCTGCAGTATGTCCTTAATCCTTAAACTCTCTTATTTTAAAACCCTTAACACTATCTCTCTCTCTTTTTCTCTCCTCTCTGCAGTATGTCCTTAATCCTTAAACTCTCTTATTTTAAAACCCTTAACACTATCTCTCTTTTCTCTCCTCTCTGCAGTATGTCCTTAATCCTTAAACTCTCTTATTTTAAAACCCTTAACACTATCTCTCTCTCTTTTCTCTCCTCTCTGCAGTATGTCCTTAATCCTTAAACTCTCTTATTTTAAAACCCTTAACACTATCTCTCTCTCTTTTCTCTCCTCTCTGCAGTATGTCCTTAATCCTTAAACTCTCTTATTTTAAAACCCTTAACACTATCTCTCTCTCTTTTCTCTCCTCTCTGCAGTATGTCCTTAATCCTTAAACTCTCTTATTTTAAAACCCTTAACACTATCTCTCTCTCTTTTCTCTCCTCTCTGCAGTATGTCCTTAATCCTTAAACTCTCTTATTTTAAAACCCTTAACACTATCTCTCTCTCTTTTCTCTCCTCTCTGCAGTATGTCCTTAATCCTTAAACTCTCTTATTTTAAAACCCTTAACACTATCTCTCTCTCTTTTCTCTCCTCTCTGCAGTATGTCCTTAATCCTTAAACTCTCTTATTTTAAAACCCTTAACACTATCTCTCTCTCTTTTTCTCTCCTCTCTGCAGTATAGCGTACCAGTGGTGAAGTATGACAGGAATGGGTTTAAACCCCGACCTCGGCAGCTCATCCTCACGCAGACGGCTGCCTATGTGGTGGACGAGGCCAAGATCAAACAGAAAGTGCAGTACACTACTCTGAAAGGTGAGCCTACAACATGGTATGGATGTGATGCATAAGGTTTGAGCTTGTCTGGTTTCAGTGGGGCGAATCCTAATTTCCATCTGCATCAAATTTTCACAATGGATTATTAGTTGAAAATTCAACTGAAATGTAAGTTAGGAAAATACTGGTAATATATATAATATACAGTTTGTTTCAAAGTGTACTGATCTGTGTGAGTGCTGCTTACTCCATTGCAGGTGTGTCTGTCAGTACCTTGAGTGACACCATCATCATTTTCCATATTTCAAGTGAAGACGTTAAACAGAAGGTAGGAGGACAATGTCGTCACACAGCATAGTGTAATAGCTCGGTAAAGTGAGTGTAGTGCCTCTGTTTTTCAAGTGATTCTAACCAGGATATGTTTAGAATGAAATCCATCCTACAGTGCACTACATGCCTTGGAACATGGTGCCCTTTCAGACACACCCCTAATGCTACCCAATGTATCCTGACCTCATGTTCAGGGGGACCTGGTCATCCAGTGTGACCACCTGTTTGAAGTGTTGACCAAACTCAGTGTGGTTGCCAACAAGCAGAGCGCTATCAACGTGGTCCAGGGCAGGTGAGGCTGTGGCTGACAACAGGATGGATTCTGGGAGTTCTAGTCCGATGGATCAAGTAGCCAGATGAGCTGGCTTATGTTTATTTCATCGTTATTTATTTAGCCAGGATAGTCCTCTCCGTAACACGTGCCACTGTTTTCCATGGAGTCCTGGATGAATATGAATATGCTGTTGTTTTTCAGCATCTCGTTTCAGATACAGGCGGGGAAAGAGGGTATTGTGGACTTCAGCAGTGGCCAGGAGTCCATGGTGTACAAGGACAAGAATGGACACCTCATGGTGGTGAGTAATGCTATTGCTGCTGCTGAGAGGAGCCTGGAAGCCTGGTCCCAGACCTGCTTGTGCTGTCTAGCCAACTCCTATGGCCATTGCCCACCATCCTTTGCCTCAGATCTAGGATCACTCTTGTGTACAGTTTGGCTAGTATCACATGCTTTCTGCTGACTTTAGCTGCTAGAAGAATAACAAGTCCTGTATTGTCCACACAAAGTGGAATGCTTCCTTTGGCTTCCTCGTGGCATTATACACAGAACAGACAAACAAATATTGAAACCACTGTGATCACGTTGATATGATATCATACATACTGTATGAAATGTTAAACGTCCAATGGAGCTGTTTTTTCTCAATTTCAAATAATTTCTGGGAAACAATTAAGTACCTTATTGTGATTGTTTTCAAAGAAAAAAAAGCAACAAGCAATTTCTCAAGCAAGAATTTCGCTTGGACTGTCTGCGAGTGGTCTGAGTGGGGAGGGGAAAACTAGATGTTATTGGCAGAGAGCTTTGGAACTCTTATGGGTCTAACTAATTTACTGCCTGGTGATTACACCAGGTAGGCCAAAACTTCATCCCACCCAAACAGGCTGAAATTTCAGGCAGTCTTTTCAAACAACTTTTACACTAAAAGGGCATTATCAACATTTCCACAGTATTATTCCAATCTCATAGTGTGGAAGTACATATAAAACACAAGAATATAACATGTTTGACTGCACTGGGCCTTTAACAAATGTTTGGAGTAAGATAGTGATTGTATGGTGGTCTGACAGGCATGCACTACCTTGTTATGGACATAATCAACCATTTTTTAAAAAAGAGTCTGAAAGAGAGGGATTACATGGGTGTCCAATACAAATATCTCATTTCATTGCAAATGGTTTCTGTTATGTTCCCTAATGAACTTGACTTAGGTGATCAATATGGGCAATCTGAACAAATAACATATTTGTCACTCTAGGTATCCACTCGGACCAAGGCTCGATGAACTGCTCAGTGCCCAGCAGATAGACACACTCAGGAGACTGACCAGGCACATTAGAACCTGTGGACAACATCTGGATTAGACCTAGAATTCTGCTCCTGTATAGCCTGATTCCAGATCTGTTTGTGTTGTGCATATATTTAACTCAATAGCCAGTTGGCAAGACACCACAAACAGATATTGAATCAGGCTGAGTTTTATAGAGATGAACCCTAAAACAGAACTACAGCAGTTGTTTTCAGGAAACCATGAAAGCTACAAACCAATGGCTCAATGTATTTAATGACATTCTCTAGGCAGAGCTCATAAGAAAATAAATCCCCCTCATGCACCCATTCTGTCTAAGAGAATTGACTGGAGACAAGTGTTCATTTAAGGGACCAAAACAGCCCAAACCTCTAAGGATCTTTCGTGAATTCAAGGCTAAGGGAGGCATGTGTATGCTGGTTTAGTTTTTCCAGTTGTAAACCAACATTACTGCACTGTTGACCTAGAGCAGGATGCATCGCTCTCTAAAAGAGTCAATTACATTTATTTGCACTATACCAAACCATCAGGCTACTCTTGTATAGGAATCACTGATTGATTTTGCAACAATGTACCATCATTTTGTAAAATATAAGAGTAAACGCAAACAACATTCTTGTAGATTTTTTTTATTTGTGATAAGGTATGTATAAATATATGTAAAACATTTGGTTGTACAATTGTACAGATGAATCTACAAACACTGTTTGTTAAAAGGGGACACAGTGTGTAGATGTACGGTTAACAGGTCTAATTTCTCTGCCTGTTAAAAGCCGTCCTTGAGTTGAGCTCTGGTTTCAGACATTAATTTCAGCCTTGGAGCTCTTTCAGCCCAGATAACACTTCACACCACAGCTCAAGTTGTCTCCTTTTAAACAATCACTTACATGGCATGAAGGGACATTGCGTTAAATGGGAAATCCTATTCATAAAAAATAAATTTAAAAAGAGGTTGTGGGACTGTGGAGGTACTCGATTGTATGATATTTTGATTCAACCGATATTCACAGAATGGGGCAAAAGGAAGATGCAACGATTTAATTGAATATTGATAGCATCGCTGCCTGTCTCTGTTTGTTTGATTCAATAATGCCCCCTGGTGGACTGTTTTTGTAGAACACCTGATTGACTGCCATTAGTGTCTCCATACACTTCAGACAGGCGTAATGATTCTTGTTCTTCTTGCTGCAACAAAGCAAGCACCAAAGAAAAATGCATGATGCTGACATTTTAATTCCCTCCAGTATAACCACTGGCACAATTCCATTCCACACAATTGACGTCCCATTCATAATCCAATTCACATTCACACATAGTAGAAAATCCAATCACCTAACTCGGCATCCACCTACCTCTGAGACACTAAACACCCCAAAATGTTGGATGTCTCAGGCATTCTTCCTCAGTACTAAACAAAACAAGATGGTCTACATGAAACCACTACACACAAAGTCTCCACTCGTCTCTCCTCAGCAGTGGGCTCCCGCTGTGGGGGACTGGTGAGAGTAAAAGTGGGGGAAGAAGAGAGAGCGAGGCGCTGGGTGTTGGAAGTAAGGCACACACATGGTCCACTGAGAGTCCAGGATCAGACATCCAGGGATGGGCTGGGCTTTGGATGGTCAAGGGGGGGGGCGGTCAGTCAGGGGTTACTGGTGGTGGTGTGTGCGATCATCGGGCCGCTTGACGTGGATCCTACGGACCCTGTCAATGCGCTCCTCGTCCTCGTCCAGGTGGTGCGAGCGGCCAGCGGCACCCCCCGTAGCCTCCAGCAGAGCGTTGTCAGGACCCCTCCCATCCTGGGACTCATACAGCAGGATGTTGAGGGTCTCCTCGTAGATTCGTGCCTCAGGGAATTCCACCTGGAGGGGAAGGGGTTTATGTATTTAGGTCTGCCTGGTCATTGTTATCTGAATGCCAAGAATGCCTGTACTTTGTAGCAAAGAAAATGTCCCAATGGTATATTAAAGTAGACTTTTCTACAGTAATCTAACAGCAGGCTAGCAACAACAAACTCCCAAATTGGGGTAGTTTACTAGAGGTGTTCTACCTTCAAAGCCTTGAAGCCAGAGACATGTAGTTGCTGAGTCTGTGTTCAATAAAATATTTTAAGATGACATACTATATGCCATTGCAGTGCGATTTTTTATTTTTTTTGCATTACCTTGGTCTGCTTCTTCTCTGTGGCGTAGACGATTGAGGTGCAGCACACCTCAGCGATCTTGCGTCCCTGGCCGTAGAAGGACCAGCAGCAGATCTCGTCGCCGATCACATCCTTGATGAAGAGCACACGGTTGTTGAAGCGCAGCGACAGCTTGTCAAACAGCTCAATGTTCTTCAGCATGTTGTCGTCAGAGTTACTGCATGGAGGGAAGGATGAGGAAGCCTGGTTAGTGATAAGAGGTTGCGTTCCATGCCAACTAGACTGCAGCCACGTAATTGCTGTCGGACAGTAACCACCTATTGTGTGCCACGTCATTGACTATGCAGTTGGACATCAGATTGCTATATCATATGTGGTTAGGTGATGTTAAACACTTATCCAGGCATTGTGAGATCTGGAAGCTGGCTACAATGTAGTCAGCCTGGAATGTGGACTGCACTTAAACCATACATTTTTCACTTTACATTCATAATTTACATGTCTTTAATAGATGTAAGAATCTCTCACCTGGTGTAGGAGTATTTGTTGTTGCTTCTGTTGTATAAGAGTTTGACAGTGGGCTATGTAGACCCAAAACAACAGGAAAACGTCAGTCAGAATTGAATACGTGAGACTAGAGCTTTAGTAAATACTGGGCGTGTCCTTCACTCTGATGCGTGACTCGGTCAACAATACCTTATTAGAGGTGGCGATGAGTCTCTGTTCTTCCTTCAACGATGTCACCAGAGGAACTTTACAGAACGGCTCATATGACTCTTTGTTCTAGAACACCAATAAAGATGTAAAAAAATACTTGAAAGGTAAAGACATATTTTAGCTAGAATGGATGATTTTTTACATAAGTCCTCTAACAGATAGATGCAGATTGAGTGAGTTGGCTGGGCCCGTAACGGTGTATGTGTAGAATGTAGAGGCAGTGGGAGGTAGAGCTAGATGAAGAGTGGGGGATGAGACTGATTATTTCACACCATTGTGCCGACCCAAACAGTATTGGCTCTTATATTTTCCTTTTGACATGTCCTTTCCAGCACGGTTCAAGCAACTATGGTCGATGCATAACCAAGCCTGTGCAGTGCAGTTTGGCTCAGCTCAGTAGTGTGAAAAGGGGTAAAGAGTGAGAGGAGAAACAAGCAGTCCCGAGGGTGACGGTACCTGCAGGGCAGCCTGACACTCATCAGCCAGGCCTTGGACCAGATAGTATTTGGCCTCAGCCATCAGCTCCTCAGTCTCCCGACGACTCTCTGGGAGCGGCACAGCCCCGTCTCTAAGGTAGTTCAGAATCGTCCCAAAGTGTTTCCCACACCGGTCAATCAGGATCCAGCCTGGACAGGGACAAGCACCAGATCAACTTAGTGGCCATTTTCATTTTTAGACCGCTAACAAAATACTAGGCAGATCCCAGTTCTGTTTATACTGTGTGTAACTCCTATGCTCGTTGTCATGTCAAATTCTGGCCGTGACAGAATTTTGTCAGCCGGTGATTGTCAAGCAAATAACTGTCGGTCTTACGGTAATTCCCTGTTAATTAACAAACACATTTAGCATCTCCTGGCTTCCACACACAGCCTATAAGCCATTGATGCAGACCTTTGAAATATATGTTTTAAAAAGTCTAATAAATCCATGTAATATAGCCTACACCTTCAAAATGAATCCATTATTTATTTTAGACAGGTCTAAAGAAGCATAATATGAAGAAAATGTAGTCCATTACAGAAGAACAGAAGATTTGCCTAGAATTCCATGGCATTATTTTATAGTATGAAAAATACAATTGAACAAAGCTGAATAAAATCTCAGAAAATAACATGTTTCTCCAAAAGATTTGAGGGAGTGTGCACATGCGGCTATTCTGTGTTGAGCGGTTAACAAAGAAACAGGTACTCCTATGTGCTTCATTTAGAGTTATTTATGTAACTTTAGTTATGATACAAATGTTGGGCGATATGTTTTGATTGATTTTTAATACATGGTAAGGCTGCATGATGCGATTAATGATGATGACATCAAAAGCTGTACACACTTCATTAGTCTCTCATTCACAATTTGACAAGCACTTGATAATGCCTCGAATTTCACGGTGGCATCCCCTTTGTGGCTGTAATGCACCCTGCGATTATGCATGTAATGCTTTTATTATAAAGATGCATTTTTATGGTGAAAATTATCTTCCCCAAACTTAAAACTCACGCGCTGCTTATGTATGCCAGTTAGCCTCTACACCCCTTGTAAAGCGGATTAATGTGCTTAATTTTAAGAACTTATTTGGCCACTTTAGATGTGATACAAACCTTTTCAAAACATATATGCCTATGGGCTAGACTACATGAGGTGTGCGACTATGATTAGAAAGTCGCAAAAAAAGGCAGTTTCTTATTCTGTGATGATATATAACTCAAGTGATAGGCTAATATTGTCACCCATCAGACCATTCTTGATTTACATATACTAAATAATATGTAAGAAATTTGTTTTGATTTAGAATGGACCATTATCATGCACCTGTCTAGAAACAGGGGCAGCAGGAAAAAATACATGTAATCTATGCACTTAAATAACGAATTGAGGACGCTTTTCCCGTGGTTCATTTTCATGTCAGCCAGGTAGGCTATACTCCCGTTGTAAAGATAAACAATGTGCTTAATATTAGGAAAGTTGAGAAATAAATATAGTAGGCCTAGCCTATAGAAAGCTGATCGGATCCTCCTCCTTTGATTAGAGGCTATCACTGTGTTTTGTTGTACAATTGCATAGCCTATAGAAATGTTGCACAATATGAGCTTATGGGTTCTCATGAAGTGTTTAATTAGATTTTCGCATACATTTGCATTGATGTCAAAGTGATTAGAGGGACAATAGAGTGCTGAGTACCAGGCAGTTAGCAAGTTTGGTATGCTACTAAGGATCACCAGCGGCATAAGAGCTTGGAGAAGCCTAATTACCGTGACTAACCGATCAAGTGGAATTTGACTGCCTTCATGACTCGTGACCGCTGGTGTGGTCACCGCAACAGCCCTACTCATGACTCTCGACAATGACCATTTACAAATAGATCTCGGACCAGGCTAGAAAAATACAGGTGTAATAATAGGTGTTAAAGACTCCTCACTCAGAGGAGTGAGTGGTGCCATGGAGGTCTGACAGATAAAGTACCTTCACTGTCTGTGAGGACTTCCATCCTGCCGCTGAACATGGCCTTGAGCATGGTGTCCTGCTTGGTGAGGGTCTGCATGGTGGTGTAGTAAAGCGCCCCGCCCACGTTTAGCTTCACATACTTGGAGCTGGGACTGGAGCCCTTGAAGGAGGTGGTCCGGGTTGTAGCCGCCGGCACTGCCGAGCTCACCACGCTCTCTCCTGACATCTCTTCCTGTGACGGGGGCACAAAACAACCCCAAGTCAGGTGTCAAGATGGCAAACAGGATAAAACAGCCGCATGGACAGGTCAGCTTTGGAAAACTAGTCCATTCAATTCCAAATTGACACCAAGCTTTTAATTCTAAATTGCCCTTAAGTATTTGGGATTGGAAAGGATTAGCTAGCTAGATAGGTAGGACCAATATGATTATCAATTCTTACAACTATGACTTGTCTTGCCCAGTTAGTTGCCCTGCCACTTACACACCCCGAATGGCAGTTAACTTTTGTTCTGGTGAGTTCACACGGACAAAGACTGACAAAACCAGCACTTTATATTCTTCAAAACTCCCATGATATCCTTTACAGTGATCTAACTAAAGCATAACTAGACTACTCCATTCATATACGCTAACTACCGTTAGCGTTTATTGATTAAGGTATTTTCTTCTCAGGGGACTGTTAAGTGCCCAAATGCTCGGTCTGAACTAGCCCAAAGGCCGGCTGATGGCGATAGAGTCGTTTAATCTTACCGTCCAAAGGGAATCTATGCAGCCGGCTATACACTCGTACCCCAGTGGACCGGTTCAGACATAAAACATTCTCCCTTCAGGCTGCAAAGGCGTCGATTCCTACTTTTCAGTTGGAATTTACATAACAATGGATTACTGTGAACTGTAACTCCTTCTCACCACCAACCACAGGTGGCTTCATGAGCCCGCTCTGGTAATCATCAGATGGGAGGAGGAGAGGAGGTAGGGGGCTCATGTGGGTAACTAGGGGTCCCTGTCTTGGTTGGGTAACTGATTCTGGGCCGGCCCTAGCCTCTTGGGGGCCCTAAGCAAGATTTGGTTGGGCACCCCACCGCGCGGGCAAAACACTTTTCACCCCCCCCCCCTTGACAGCAGAGAGAAAGTTAATGTCCTGCAATTATAAACATTTTGCTATGGGGCAGAGTAATTTTTGCCGTTTTAAAGCTAATTACCTACTATTCAGATTTTGCCATTGCTTATGCCATTTTAATGATCTGAGTGAGAGTGACTAACAAAATCAATGGAGGTCAGGGCCCCTGAGCACAGTCAGTATTCTGCCATTACTACAAGTTTGGATAGCCGGCTAGACTAATTTACCAATCTAAAAATTGTTAGTTGACATGGCTAATTAAGTGACTGACATAAGATAAACTGCTGATGCACACACACAACAAAAATCGTAATTGCACCTTGTGTACCCTACTATTCTAACTCTCAAGATTAAGTTGAAACCCTGACTGAGTCGTTGTCGTCGGCATTAAAAAAAAACAAAGCCCCGGGGTTTATGATAAGTTAATACAGGCCCTGTTCAAAAATCCTCCTGTCAGCCCGAGTTATGTAAACACAGTATCCCTAGTATAACATAATAGTGCATACTAGTGGTACAGTCCAAAATAAGCAATAAGGTCTTTGGAGAAACGGTATGCTCGCCTACATTATTGCGCTAAAGTAGACGTAACGTTTGCTAAGAGTTCCGGTTAGCTAGCTAACGTTAGCTAGCTAGGAGACCTGAACCAAGACGGCTAAACGTTAGCTAGCTAACTTAGGCCAAATCGAAAAGTACGTCGACATTTCACAAATTAATGATCATTGATTCAATTGTTTTCTATTCCGAAAGTGTCTTTTAAGACAACATTGTTCAGTCATATTTACCATAGAACCCCCCAACAGACTTCGGAATTCGACGAGCACCAGCCCCAAGAATCACCTGCTTCCGGACCAGCAAACAATTGATGACGTCAATACAGGTAGGGACTGTGTGCACCAACAAATTAATAATTTTCCCTTTTAGTGTACCCTGCATTTTGTCTCATCATTCATTACTAAATTAGTTGACAGAATTGGTTAAAATGGTGCAATGTCCCATTTTGCTTATTTTCTCTAAAGTTTATCAAATGTATTATTCTTAATACACTGAAACACTTCTTCAACACAAAGTAGAATATTCACCAGGTCATTTGCCATGTTCGAGAGGATCAAATTCATGGTAAATTCTAATCAAATTGTTTATGTCACATGCGCCGAATACAACAACCTTACAGTGAAATGCTTACTTACAAACCCTTAACCAACAATGCAGTTGTAAGAAAAATAAATGTTAAGTAAAAAATAAGAAATAAAAGTAACAAATAACAGCAGTAAAATAACAGTAGTGAGGCTATATACAGGGGGTACCGGTACAGAGTCAATCAATGTGCGGGGGCTCTGGTTAGTCAAGGTAATTGAGGTAATATGTACTGTACGTGTAGGCTGAGTTAAAGTGACTAAGCATAGATAATAAACAGAGAGTAGCAGCTGTGTAATATAGGGGGGGATTTGCAGATAGTCTGGGTAGTCATTTGATTTTTGATTAGCTGTTCAGGAGTCGTATGGCTTGGGGGTAGAAGCTGTTAAGGGTAGAAGCCTTTTGGACCTAGACATAGTGCTCCGGTACCACTTGCCGTGCGGTAGCAGAGAGATCGGTCTATGACTAAAAATGGACAATTTTTGACAAAAATGGACAATTTTTAGGGCCTTCGTCTGACACTGCCTGGTATAGAGGTCCTGGATGGCAGGAAGCTTGGCCCCAGTGATGTACTGGGCCGTACGCACTACCGTCTGTAATGCCTTGCAGTCGGAGGCCGAGCAGTTGCCATACCAGGCAGTGATGCAACCAGCCAGGATGCTCTCGATGATGCAGCTGTAGAACTTTTTGAGGATCTGAGGACCCATGCCAAATATTTTAAGTCTCCTGAGGGGGAATAGGCTTTGTCGTGCCCTCTTCACGACTGTCTTGGTGTGTTTGGACCATGATATTTTGTTGGTGATGTGGACACCAAGGAACTTGAAGTTCTCAACCTGCTCCACTACAGCCCCGTCAATGAGAATGGGGGCTTGCTCGGTCCTCCTTTTCCTGTAGTCCACAATCATCTCCATTGTCTTGATCACGTTGAGGGAGAGGTTGTTATCCTGGCACCACACGGCCAGGTCTCTGACTTCCTCCCTATAGGCTGTCTCATCGTTGTCGGTGATCAGGCCTACCACTGTTGTGTCATCGGCAAACTTAATTATGGTGTTGAAGTCGTGCCTGGCCATGCAGTCATGAGAGTACAGGAGGTCAGCTGAGCACGCATCCCTGAGCGTCCCCCGTGTTGAGGATCAGCGTGGCGGATGTGTTGTTACCTACCCTTACCACCTGGGGGCGGCCCGTCAGGAAGTCCAGGATCCAGTTGCAGAGGGAGGTATTTAGTCCCAGGGTTCTTAGCTTAGTGAGGGAACTATGGTGTTGAATGCTGAGCTGTAGTCAATGAATAGCATTCTCACATAGGTGTTCCTTTTGTCCAGGTGGGAACAGGCAGTGTGGAGTGCAACAGAGATTGCATCATCTGTGGATCTGTTGGGGTGGTATGCAAATTGGAGTGGGTCTATGGTTTCTGGGATAATGGTGTTATTAGCCATGACCAGCCTTTTAAAGCACTACAGGCTACAGACGTGAGTGCTACGGGTCGGTAATCATTTAGGCAGGTTACCTTAGTGTTCTTGGGCACAGGGACTATGGTGGTCTGCTTGAAACATGTTGGTGTTACAATGTCAGTGAAGACACTTTCCAGTTGGTCAGAGCATTCTCGGAGTACACGTCCTGGTAATCCATCTGGCACTGTGGCCTTGTGAGTGCTGACCTGTTTAAAGGTCTTACTCACATCGGCTAGGGAGAGCGTGATCACACAGTCATCCGGAACAGCTGATTCTCTCATGCATGTTTCAGTGTTACTTGCCTTGAAGCGAGCATAGAAGTAATTTAGCTCGTCTGGTAGGCTTGTGTCACTGGGCAGCTCACAGCTATGCTTCCCTTTGTAGTCTGTAATAGTTTGCAAGCCCTGCCACATCCGACGAGTGTCGGAGCCATTGTAGTAATATTTTATCTTAGTCCTGTATTGACGCTTTGCCTGTTTGATGGTTTGTTGGAGGGCATAGCAGGATTTCTTAGCAGCTTCCAGGTTAGAGTCCCGCTCCTTGAAAGCGGCAGCTCTACCCTTTAGCTCAGTGCGGATGTTGCCTGTAATCCATGGCTTCTGGTTGGAGTATGTAAATTGTGACCGACTGACTAGTTATGAGTAGTTATTTTTGATCTTTGTAGATCAGTCAGTTTTGATCTTTGTAGATCAGTCAGTTGACTGCAATGTCGAACAAGTTAATTCTTTATAGGGCGGTAATCAAGAAAAGAGCATGTTGGACAGTCAACAGGCCCAATCCCAAATGAACCCCTGGACCCTATGCACTTGTGGAGAGCTGAAAGATTTTTTTTTTGTATTTTATTTAGTTGTATTTAACCTTTATTTAACTAGGCAAGTCAGTTAAGAACACATTCTTATTTACATTGATGGCCTACCAAGAGTTCTCCTGCTGGGACGGGGCTGGGACTAAAAAATAAATAATATATAAATATAGGACAAAACACACATCATGGCATGGGAGACAACACTACATAAAGCGAGACCTAAGATAGCAAGGCAGCATAGTCTATCAGAGGGCAAGGTTGAGGTATTACCATATTGGGTGCACCTGTCAAATCTCAGATCGCCACAAGTAGGTGTAGGGATCCATTTGGTATTGGGCCATACCAATGCGATTGGCAGTGTTCAAGAGCATCAAACCGTGATTTTATCAGGGGTAATCTGCGACAGACTGACTGATCTTAAATAACGAGTCAGTATTATTTGTAGATGCAAGGTGATTTGTAGATCAGTCAGTCGGCAGTCGCCTGCATTGTCGGCTGTAACAGCGAACAAGCCCATTTCTAACTATCTGTGGCCATACGTCATTAATTAGCTTCCACCCCGGAAATGGGTAACCAATAATAGCTCCCCCATTTTCTTTAGATTTAAATTAATATCCCTAGTTCTATGAATTGGATCAAAGCTTCAATTGAATAGATCCAGATTAGACAAAATACTAATTATAACAAACATAATTTCAGTGTACATACAGTGTATCAATATGGAAAAGATCATGTAAATTGTTTACTCAGAAAAATACATCCCACTTGGAATGTTTTCAGTGCGAAAGTACAAGGATTAATGGCTGCAATCACGGATCTCTTGTTATTGTTTACATTTTGAAACAGCCGAAGGCCTCTACTTTATGAGGGTGTCATTGACAGTGAACGGAAAGTTCTTGTTGGGTAATGTTTTACCTAGCTTTTCATGTTCGTAAAATGCGTTGAGAAGTAACTAAGTCAATTGGTGGTGACGAAGTAGCTAGCTAACGTTAGCCTGCTATGCTAATCAGCGGCTAGCTAACGTAAACCATAATACAGTAGATTGTTGGCTACAACAAGCTAGCGAGTTATTTGTCGGGTCTAGTAGTTATCTAGCTAGTATAGCTAACTGTTATTCTTGACTTGTACCACAATGTTAGTTTGTCATGGATTAAAATGTTGTTTGTGTAGTTAGCTTGCTTGCTTTCTACTGTAACTAAATTAGGAACGTGTCATCGTTTGAGACCAGACAGACCATCCACAATTTGGCTAACGTTGGCTAGCTAGCTTAAATGGTCTCAAAGTTGTAATGATGGGCTAACTCGTTACATATGTTCTTTATATGTTATTTTCATAGAGATGACAAATTGATCCGCTTTTGCTGGGCTAACCAATGCGCAGCTATAGCTCTCGAAGGGTTTCTGGAAACTTGGATCTCGAGGATGTTCAAATGACTGCAGAAACATAGCGCATAGTTGCAAAGGTCAAGCCAAGATCACCAGAGAAAAACACAGGTATAACACACCATGTCCTGTTTTTTGTGCTATTGTTTTCTGTGTGTGATGTCATTACCTTCATTTGAATGTATTCTTATTCTATTGCAGTGTACGGCTAGATCAAAGTCATGTTATTGTTTTCCCCCCTTCCCCTTTACCCACAGAGAATACCGATAAGTGAATTTGGCCTTGAATATTAATCACTATTGTGTTTCTGCAGAAACTAAATCTGTCAATTTTGCCTGACCTTAGGGGTGCACAATGTTTAGTGCAACTCAGAGTTCCAAGTCTGAGTTCCTGGACAAAGCCAGGCAGGCACGTGAGGAGAGGAAGGGGTACAAAGAGAGGGAGAGAGCAGCCACTCTGATTCAAGCGCTGGTCAGGAGATTCCTCTGTCGCTGCAAACTCCAGAAGCAAATAAGGTTAGCTTTTACAAACAATACTTGCCATTATGCTTTAGGAGGACATATCATCTTTCTTGAGACTCAATGTGTGAATTCTCTCTCTTTCTGACCAGGAAAGAGGTTGATGACTTCTTTCAAGATGTCGGAACAACAAAAAGAAATGCACTATCAATTTTTAAAATTGCTCGGAAGTTGTTATTCATTTTTTGTCAAGAGGATAAGCTGGTTAGTTTTTTTAACCCCTACACTTTACCCTCACTGATAATATATAAAAATATGTTTTGTACATTGTTATAACTGATTTGAATGTTTTAATTGTCTCTTACTGGAGGATGTCTCTTATTTACTTATGAGCTGAAAGCCATTTCAATAATTATGTATCAATATAGTACTTGAGATTGCTTAGTGTACATTTAACTAATGAACTAAGATGTTTTTTTCTACACAGAGGTTTGAGAAGCTTTGTCGCTCCATTCTTGGTAGCATGGAGGTTGAAAATGAGCCCAAAGTGAGTATGATTATTAATGATCATCAGTGATTACAGATGTTTTATGAACCCAGAGTGTGATTGACTCTGTGATTGTGTTCTTGGTTATCAGGTTTGGTATGTGTCACTGGCCCTTTCCAAAGACCTCACCATCCCATGGATAAAGCAGATCAAAGATGTTCTGTGGGTCTCCTGTAATTTTTTGAAAAAATTAAAGGTAAGTATTAATACTTAGGATAATAACCTTTATAAAATAACAGGTGTATAATTTTAAATATTGAAATGTGTATAATTTTGAAATGTCAAAATTGTAACTTTACCCCTCCCTTCCTTCTGCTGTAGCCTGACATCCTGCAGGACAATAAGCTGGTGACTTTGTACCTTACCATGCTGGTGACCTTCACAGACACGTCAACCTGGAAGATAGTGAGAGGGAAAGGTCAGTCTCAGGTCAAACCACTGCTGCAGTGCACACACATCCTCTATTATCACAAGTGTCTTGATATTGAAAGAAAAAAAGACAAAGTGGAATCTGACATTTTTTTCCCCCTCCTCTGTTCTAGGAGAGGCCCTCAGACCAGCATTGACCCGGATCTGTGAGAACATCATGGGGCATCTCAATCAAAAGGGATTTTATTCAATACTGCAGGTACAGTTACGATTATTATGATGTTAACAGGGTTGGGGTCAATTCAATTTAAATTCCAGTCAATTCAGGAAGTACACATTCTAATTAATATTATCTTTAATGCTTTTCAATTAGGAAGAATTAGAATTTTGGCTTACTTTTTGAATTGACTGGAACTGAAATGGAATTGACCCCAACCATGGTTGTTGACGTGTATTGGTTGTTTATGCAATATAAATCAAAAATAAAATGTGTGAACTGTCACCTTTGGATTCCCTGGTAGATTCTACTCACCAACGGATTGGCGCGCTCCAGACCCTCTCTTACCAAGGGCACACTCACAGCAGTATTCACGTTGGCATTAAGGTGAGCGGTTGTTGGGAGTGTTCTAATCCCCATTTAACCACAATGGATCAATTGTCTCTGCATCACTAGAGCCTGGAGCAGATCTATTGCAGTGGATTCCCAGGGTTCAGCTAGCTCACGTTCCCTCTCAGTAACAGGGTTTGTAGGAAGAAAATAATCCTGTGTTTTTAGCTTCATGGAGAATTAAGTCCTATCTTATCATAGTGCTTGGTTACCGTTTTAGAATGCTCGGAGCCGAAGAAGCTTTGGGAGCCATTAGTGTAACTTGTCTTTATTTTATAGACCTGTCATTGCTGCTCACTTCTCTGACAACCTGCTGAGGTCTCTTCTCATCCACATCATGTCTGTCCCAGCTGTCGTCTCCCACATCAACACCATCACCCCAGAGGTAGACACTCACATGAAGAAATGGCACCCTATTCTCTACCTCGTGCACTGTATGTAGGGAATAGGGTGCTCGAAAGTAGTGCACTACGTAAGGTATAGGGTGCCATTTCAAACGCACCCTTTATTGTGTGGACATCATAACTTGTACAATGAGAGAGCCTCTGAGTGTGCGCTTGTCTGTGCAGTGCATGGCCACCATACAGACCCACGACCTGCTGAGGAAGTTCACCCTGTTCCTGAGCCGTGAGGAGCAGTGTGTTGACATCTGTGTCTGCCTGGAGGGGAGCCACACACTGTGCTTGCTGGGTACGGTCCTTTACACTGCCTCACATAGCTATTCTATGGCAATAATTTTAAATTCTCTTCCCTATTGCAGGATTTCCCAAACTCGGTCCTGGGGCCCACTCTGGTGCACATTTTGGTTTTTGTCCTAGCACTACACAGCTGACTCAAATAATCAAAGCTTCATGATGAGTTGGTTATTTGAATCAGCTGTGTAGTGCAAGGGGAAAAACAAATCCTGCACCCAGTGGATGGGGGATGGGGACAGGACAGGGCCGATTTTGGGAAACCTGCTATAGGCTACTGTTTGTGTGAGTGTACAAGTTTGAGTTTTTTTTGCATGACTCTTTCTTGTTTTTCTCTGTGCCGTGCTGTGGGAAGCATACTTAATCAGCTCTTTGGGGTTGCTGCTCTGTGGGGGCCTCTGTTTCATCCTGTTGTACTGTAGGTAACCTGATTCACCTGGGCTACCTCAACGAGAAAGTCCTGGAGGAGGAGGCCAACCACTTTGTGAAAGACCTGACGGACATGCTGTCCTACTGCCAGAGATACGTGTCCCAGAAGAAATCCAACCTCACCCACTGGCACCCGGTCCTAGGCTGGTTTTCCCAAACTGTAGACTACGGGTCAGTGGGACATCCTCAGAACCCAGATATGTTTCTGCTCTCTTGTTGACTCTTATTGTCATGCCAAACTCATGACAATGACCATAGGAGCAAAATGGCACAAAAAGATATGGGACCGGGCTATGAAATGGGATCTCAATCATTGAATGTCATGGATTTAAAGTGGATCTTAACTCCCTCACCCTGTCCTTCTCTCCAGTCTGAATGAGTCTATGCCACTGGTCACCAAGCAGCTGCAGTACCTGTGGGGCATGCCTGTGATCCGGACTCTCTTCAGTGACGTGCTCAGCAAAAAGCTTGAGACCCAAGAGCCCACGCCTCCACCACAGCCTACCACGTCGCAGAACAACCTGCCAGTCAAGAGTAAGTTGAATTTGGTTTGTTTGTTGTTTTTCTCCCAGGCACTTAATCAATCAATTTCAAGGGTTAATTATTTAGACACTATTGTCATTTTTTTCCCCCACTTACCTGGGTTTTTGTCGATACAACACTGTATTAAAGGTTGTGTTTTAAAACAATGAACTAAACCGTATCAATGAAGTAACTTTGTCAGAGTGGTTTCTGATTGACGTGGGTTTCTCTTAGGCCTCTTTAAGCGGGCGTTTCAGAAGTCTGCCTCGGTGCGCAACATCTTGAAGCCGGTCGGCGGGAGACGAGTGGACTCCGCTGAGGTGCAGAAGGTGTGCAGTATCTGTGTGCTGTACCAGACAGCCCTCACCACGCTCACTCAGATACGACTGCAAATCCTCACTGGTGAGTCCCTGCGATTTGAGACACACACACACAACATATGTTCTCTCATGTTTTCTCTGGCGGTGTCACCCTCAGGCCTAACCTACCTGGATGACCTTCTGCCTAAGCTGTGGGCCTTCATATGCGAGCTAGGCCCCCAGGGAGGCCTCAAGCTGTTCATGGAGTGCCTGAACAACGACACAGAGGAGTCTAAGCAGCTGCTGGCCATGCTCATGCTGTTCTGTGACTGCTCCAGACACCTCATCACGTGAGCTCCATGAATTGCTACTATATAACAGACATGTGATAGACACATCCTGTATGGGAGGGTTTCCCACATATAGATTACATCTAGTCCTGGACTAAGAAGCACTTTCAATACTAATCTGTGTCTGGAAAACTGTCCATAAATGCAGTATCCCAGACCCACTGGATGTCTGTAGTTACTGACACGTTATACTGTATGTCTTCCACAGGATCCTAGATGTCTGTAGTTACTGACACGTTATAATGTATGTTTTCCACAGGATCCTGGATGATATCGAGGTTTACGAGGAGCAGATCTCATTTAAGACAGAAGAGCTTGTCACCATCTCCTCGTTTCTCAACACATTTGTGTACAAGATGGTCTGGGACGGCATTTTAGGTGAGTCGCCTCTTACCCCTGTTGAACTCTTGTCAAACTCAAGGGTCAAGCTGATTGACTGTGACAGAATTGCCAATCCCTGGTTCCGGCACCATGAGAAATAGTTTGGGGATAGGGTTAGTGAGTGGGTGCATTCATTTAGTGTGTTGTGACAGAGAATGCCAAGGGGGAGAAGCTGGACCTGTTCCACAGTGTTCACGGCTGGCTGATGGTGCTCTATGAGCGGGACTGCAGGAGGAGGTTCTCCCCTGATGATAACTGGCTGCGCAAGTAAGTGCCCCTCTGGAAACATACTGATCCTAATCCCCAATACTTCCCATGTTTGTTATTCTGCACTTCCCAAATCCTTAAAAGGTGATCCTTGTGATCAGTAGCAGTCAAATACTCTCAAAGCTTGAGGTGCGCTTGATGAAGCTTGCCCACCATAATGGAACCAATGGAATGTTAGTGCCAAAAGCGCCAACTTTGTCCACCCTGTCCCCCTGGGGAAATATTGGGCCCATCTCAAGTATTTGACTTATGTATTTGTTCCAGGTGTGATCTGTAAGAGACCATTGTGATGTTGGAAAAAGGCACACACACACACAAACACACACACTTTCAACCCTTATGTCCAGGGATCTGAAGCCGAGCCTTTTGTTCCAAGAGCTGGAGAAGGGCAAGAGGAGAGCTCAGCTGTTACTGCAGTACATACCACATGTCATTCCCCACAAAAACGTGAGTCTGCACAGAAAGAATATTGTCCCTCTGGGGCATCTGTAGTTGTAGTTTCACTGTACCGTGTCCTTATCAATATGTACATGGTGTCTCGCCCCCATTCGTAATCCTGTCCTACCCACTTTAGAGGGTCCTGCTGTTCCGGAACATTATTACCAAGGAGAAGGAAACCTTGGGATTGGTGGAAACAAGCTCCGCGTCTCCGCATGTCACCCATATCACCATTCGCCGCTCACGGATGTTAGAGGTATGAAATTGATGTATCGATCTGTTGCATGTTTTCCCCCACACTGGAATACCACTTAGGATTAATTTTGTATTCAAGTGTACAGATTGAGACAGTCTAGTTGTCAAATACAGTCCAGTATGGTGGCTGTGACTTCAGCCCAAACTGATCACCCAAACTCTGTGCCTGAACACTCTTCAGGATGGTTATGACCAACTCCGCCGGTTGCCTGTCAACTCCATCAAAGGCGTGATCCGTGTGAAGTTTGTCAACGACCTGGGTGTGGACGAGGCCGGAATCGACCAGGACGGCGTCTTCAAGGAGTTCCTGGAAGAGATCATCAAGAAAGTCTTCAACCCAGCACTCAACCTCTTTAAGGTTTGCTCGCCAGACCTCGTTTCAAATACTTTTGGAATAATTTTGAAAGATTCACTCTCACAAGATGCTTTTAGCCATTTTCTGTCAACCATGCTGCTGCTGCTGATGATGTATTTTCCCCCATAGACCACCAGTGGCAACGAGAGGTTGTACCCCTCCCCTACATCCTACATCCACGAGAACCACCTGCAGCTTTTTGAGTTTGTGGGGAAGATGCTTGGCAAAGCAATGTATGAGGTGTGTCTGCACTCACAGAGGATGTTAGTCATGTGAAATTGCCATATATTTACAAGAATGACTCCTTTTAAAGCCACAAGCCCTGCCCACCACTTTCCCCCTTATAAAACTGAGGGATGGATCTAGAGAAATGTAACAACGGTTCATAGCTGGAGCTATGGATGCAATGCCTGATAGTCCATGAGATCAACGTGTATGTGTGTTTTTCAGGGCATCGTGGTGGACGTACCCTTCGCCTCCTTCTTCCTCAGCCAGGTCATGGGTCACCACCACAGCACCTTCTACAGCTCCATCGACGAGCTGCCCTCCCTGGACTCTGAGTTCTACAAGAACCTCACCTCCATCAAGGTCAGAAAGATCCCCCGCCCCAACTATCATAGTCCTACATTCCCTGGTATTGTGTGAATTACAATATAAACCGTGTTTATTACAAAAACTTTAAAAAAAAATTGCAACTGAAAATTAGCGTTTCTGATTGGATTAGTCCAGGTGGTCCCTCCCTGTTTCAGTCTGTTTTCTCCCGCTTGGTGCCTGTTGAACACGACCTCGGTTTATGGTTATAATTGCGCTCTTTTGATTTGAGACGTTTGTTTTACTTTGTCGCTACTTTTTGTGATCAATTTTACTTAAAGTTGTGGAAGTTGACTCCAAATAGGTGGTTGATCTTGGTTTTGTCCTTTTCCAGCGCTATGACGGGGATGTTGGTGATTTGGGTCTGACACTATCGTATGACGAGGATGTTATGGGACAGGTAGAAACTATATTTTTTTCTCTGGATTCAGGAAAACAGAACTGCTCTTTTAATCTCTTAATACTCTCTTCATGTTTCCTGGCAGCTGGTCTGTCACGAGCTGATTCCTGGAGGAAAGACGATGCAAGTCACCAACGAAAACAAGTGAGCAAGATGCAGATCCACCATCTAGTGGTTCTCAATAAATACATATTGTATTAGACGATGGTGTGAACATCAAGTGGAATTAACAACTAACATCTGTAAGTTTGGTTCTACAGTACATTAGTGGTTCTCAAACCTCTCCTCTGGGACCCCTAGATGTTTCACAATTTCATTGTAGCTCTGAACCAGCTCACATGATTCACCTAGTCAAGGGTTTGATGATTAGTTGACAAGTTGAATCAGGTGTGCTAGCTGTGGAATAGATCAAATACATGGAATGGGTGGGAGTCTGGGAGGTTTGAGAACCACTGATGTACTGTAGAACCAAACTTACAGATGTTAGTTGTTAATTCCACTTGATGTTCACACCATTGTTCGTCTAATACAATATGTATTTATTGTCCCCCTCCCCCCAGACACTTGTGAAGATCTAAAAGGATCTGATAGGTATAAGCAATAAGGTGAATGTCCTACCAAGCCAGGGCATAGTAGATGTACATGCATTGCTTATTATACCGGTCAAATCCATTCATATCTTCACTGTTTCTTTTTTATTAATACTTTTTATTTTAGTCTACTTGGTAAATATTTTCTCTACTCTTCTTGAACTGCACTGTTGGTTAATGGCTTGTAAAGTAAGCATTTCATGGTAACGTCTACACTTGTTGTATTCAGCGTTTGTGACCAATAGTTTGAGTTGATTTCACAAGTGCCCAGGAGGGAAGGGCTGGGGGTTGTTTCTAGACAGGCCCATGGTCAAAGACCGGTACAGTATGAAGATGGGAAACTGCTTCTGCAATAGAATAATAGAAATAGAAATTCTGATTACGCTTGTAGGTGATGCCATGGCGACGTTGGCTAGCAAAGCTCATGCATAGAAACACGTCATCGGGTCTAACAGTCCTCTCTCACTGAACTGCGCAATGTGCAGGTCGTCAAATCAAAGGCACTCCTTTGCTATAAAGTTGTTTTTGACAAATGAAAACGTGTCAGTTTGTCACTTTCACAAGGTTGGAGTAATAACATGTTCAGCTACTTAAGACATCGGCTCAAATCTAGGTTGTGCCTTTAGAGTTTCAGAAGATTAACAACCAAGAAATAATTTTTCCCTTTTCTCATTGACTTCTTAAACCCTGGTCTGCTTCACAAGCGTTCCCGGAAGTCTTGAGATCAAATCAAATGGTTAGCAGATGTTATTGCGAGTGTAGTGAAATGCTTGTGCTTCTAGTTCCGACAGTGCAGCAATATCTAACAAGTAATTTTAACAATTCCACAACAACTACCTAATACCCACAAATTTAAGTAAAGGAATGGAATAATAATATATAAATATATGGATAAGCAATGACAGCATGGCAAATGCAAGATGCAATGGATGGTATAAAATACAGTACATACGAGATGAGTAATGGAAGATATGTAAACATTATTAAAGTGACTAGTGATCCATTTAGACTAGTGGCCAATTTCAAGTCTGTATGTAGGCAGCAGCCACTCTGTGCTAGTGATGGCTGTTTAACAGTCTGATGGCCTTGAGATAGAAACTGTTTTTCAGTCTCTCGGTCCCAGCTTTGATGCACCTGTACTGACCTCACCTTCTGGATGTTAGCGGGGTGAACAGGCAGTGGCTTGGGTGGTTGTTGTCTTTGATTATCTTTTTGGCATCGGGTGGTGTAGGTGTCCTGGAGGGCAGGTAGTTTGCCCCCGATGATGTGTTGTGCAGACTGCACTACCTTCTGGAGAGCCCTGCGGTTGTGGGCGGTGCAGTTACCGTACAAGGCGGTGATACAAGCCCGACAGGATGATCTTAATTGTGCACCTGATGTTTGCTCCTCTGGGTTTAGAAACTCTGCCATGGTGTTCTGAGTCTGACGTAACTTCACCTTTGACCTTCTCTGTGCTGCAGGATCAGCTACATCCACCTGATGGCGCACTTCCGCATGCACACGCAGATCAAGGAGCAGACGGCAGCTTTTATCCGAGGATACCGCAGCATCATCAACCCCGAGTGGCTGCACATGTTCTCCACCCCCGAGGTCCAGCGCCTCGTCTCCGGGGACAACGCCGAGATTGACCTGGACGACCTCAAGTGCGTAACCTTCGACCCCTTTCACCCTGACCAGCCCCTCCACATGTCATTACTGTTGTCACTCGACAGCTCTTCAACGTGCCAATTGTCAAACATTTTAGGGAAATCCTGAATTCCACAGTGTTCAAATGGTGTGAATCTCCCATTTGATTGTTTCGCTGACAATGAGCTGACCTTGTAAGAAGGTTATGAAGCCAAGTTGAAGGTGCTCGCTGACATGGTCTCTCTCTGCATGTCTCTCTTTCTGTTGTCAGGAAACACACAGTTTACTATGGAGGTTTCCACAGCAGCCATCGGGTCATCATCTGGCTGTGGGACATCCTGTCCAGTGACTTCTCCTCTGAGGAAAGAGCCATGTTCCTCAAGGTAATAACCAGCCCCAAATGTTACAAAAATGCTATTTTACCATTCATTCATTTAGCTGCATTAAATCGACTTGCGGGGCCCGTTTGAGACTTGTAACTGTTATTTGATCATCCATTGTTGTTCTTGGTTTACAGTTTGTCACCAGTTGTTCAAGACCCCCCCTCCTAGGTTTTGCCTACCTCAAGCCCCCTTTCTCCATCCGCTGTGTGGAGGTGTCTGACGATCAGGTGAGAACACTGTAATCATAGTCAGATGTTTATACATAGAGCTCAGTGATATGGAAAAAATCCATACCATGATAATGTATAGCCTGATATGATGCGATAACGATAAATTAAACTAAGTTTATAACAATGTGGACCACAGTTTAACATTTAAAAAGTTATAGCCATCAATTGTCCCATTAACAATAACCCATATTAGCGGACTTATTTCATTTCAAACTTTACATTTCTGTAATGTAACTAATCGTGATGAACAATATCCGCAAAATGCCTGCTATAAGTGGTCGGTGTCGATCATTTTTGGTTTATCGTCCCAGCTCTACGACAGCACACAGACACCAGCACCCCTGCTACTCTCCATTGAACTTTGACCTTTTTGTTGAAAAAGAAAATAGCTTTGAGAAGTCAGTCCCTTGGGACTACTGTGTGTTTATGTGTGCTCCTGTCGCTTGTCTCTCTCTAGGACACTGGGGACACCCTAGGCAGCGTCCTCCGGGGTTTCTTCACCATCCGGAAGAAGGAACCAGGCGGTCGCCTCCCCACCTCGTCCACCTGCTTCAACCTGCTCAAGCTGCCTAACTACAGCAAGAAGAGCATCCTGCGTGACAAGCTCCGCTACGCCATCAGTATGAACACAGGTTTCGAGCTCTCATAAAATAAACTACCCCCTGCTCGTGGCCTGCTGACAGCAAAACTAATGGGAGAACGACTGAAGAGCGTCCTCCTTACCCAGGCTAGAGGCGGGAGTCCGTTAAGTCAGTGGAGCTTTACCAAAGCGGAAGGCAAAACACATTAGATCCCCCCCGCCCCCTTTTACCTTTATCGCAGCCTTGGAAACCAGAAGAGCTCCACCCTCTCTTATCCCAATCAGTCTGGATTCTGGAAGATACCCACCCCAAGGGCTCTCAAGCCCATTTGCTGCCTGTGTAACCACGGTAACCTATTTTCTGACCAGTTGTAGTCTTTGACTACGTTAGATTTTTTTTCTTCAAATAGACAAGTAGCTAAAGAAACAAGTGCTCTGGGAGCAACACATTTGGAACAGTTACTTTCTGCTCTCTCAACTTTAACCCCATGCTAATAATCGTAACAAGGAGAATAATGTGTTACCTAACACATTGCCAAACTAAAATGGCTCCATGTCTTACCATTTCTTCTCAGGCTTAATAGAAAGATACTCCCACGTCAAATTAACTGGAAAGCAATATAGATGCAATGCAAGCCATTAGACACGTGATAGACTTCTCACTGGAGCAAAACCATAGAACATAGTTTCCTATCTATTGGAATATAATGTTATCCATGCAACTTTCAGCTGTCATTCGATGAGTCTTAATAGCCTTGTTGAACATGACGAAAGCACCTTTTTATAAAGAGACGACAAATCACTGCCTCATGTTCAACAACAAGTTCTAATCACGGAGAGGTGGTCACCACGCCTGTGTCATATTTATATTGGCTCTCATGGATTAATTAAGGAATTAAATCCTGACGATCTGTCTCTTTCTCTCCCCATATACATACACTACAGTCAGTCACCTGACAAAAGCATTAGACCTTGTATCTCTGTTCTCTAATGTACTGAAATTAGAACTCATGTTACACCGCAATGCATTTGTAACCCAAAGTGATGCCTGTCGGTCATGTCAATACTTTCACTGATCATGCGGTTGTTTGATACAGACAAATGATGTCCCATTATCTTGTCGTGGTCCCAGAGTTTTTTTTTTTTTTTTTGGTTGCTTTTGATAATGAATTAGTGGCTCTTGAATGTTTTTTATGATTTGCTGTGAAATATCTGGGTCCTATAACTACAGCAGGCAACTGTTGTTTTTTCCACATTGCATGTCGCTGATTGTGACCTTCCCAAACAAATTTGTTACAGTGAAGTCAATCATGAACGTTTCTCTATACACTAGGATTTCACTGAATAATTCTCACTACAGCTCTGAAAAATGCTGAGTGCCTCATATGTCCCCACCTCATATGTCTAAGTGTGGCGTTTGATCGCGTTTGTGACTGACCATGTCTCTTCGAAATGGAATCAAGCCATAAACACACAGGACAAGGTATTTATAAGGACTTGAGCCTGCTTAGAGACAATTCAAATTCAACGCTCCCTCTACCGTGTCCGCCACTGAACAAACCAACCAACCAAATCAGGAAAGTTTGGTGTCATTTGTCACTGGCTGTGCATGCCAACCCTGTAAGGATGCTCCCTTGTCTGAAGACCTTACAGCCACATGGAAAGGGGTTACACAGGGAGCAAACCATACTACAACATGATGTCATGGGTTGGTTGATCACCTGAATCTGAAAGCATTTCTTTTGTATCCATCTACCCTCCTTCAGACCCTCTCTTGCACAGAAAACCCTGCAAAATACCATGCAAAATGTTGCATTAACAGGGTTAAATAAAAATAGACTATGTGGGGCAGTTGTTAGTAACTTGGTGGTGGGAGACAAGGCAGTTTAGGGTCTTAATTGGAAATGAAAGATAAACAGGCTGATAAAAAGCAATAGCCTGTTTGTTGATTCTGTATTTTATGCAGAACTTTTTCCTGAGGGGTGTACGTGTGCACTGCGTGGTTGTTGTCAGCAATTGATACGGCTCTGGTTGTGGTCAGCCATAGATGCGGCTCTGGTTGTGGTCAGCCATAGATGCGGCTCTGGTTGTGGTCAGCCATAGATGCGGCTCTGGTTGTGGTCAGCCATAGATGCGGCTCTGGTTGTGGTCAGCCATAGATGCGGCTCTGGTTGTGGTCAGCCAGAGATCTGGTTGTGGTCAGCCAGAGATGCGGCTCTGGTTGTGGTCAGCCAGAGATCCGGCTCTGGTTGTGATAATTTCTAGTTGAAGGCGTAATGCACCCCAACACCTCATGTCATTAATCACTAGCTAACAGAAAAACACCTTTCTGATGATGTTATGGGGATTATATGGGCCATTAAACAAGGTTCTGTATGGTTTTATATTGCTTCGCTATCTTATATTGACCAATGAACCGAAATCTGTGATCTATTTGTTTGTGTATAGTAATATTAAGGGGTACAACCTACATGTACAGGCATTTCCCCCAGTTATGAATGCCATCAATTTAATTGAAACATTGAAATAACTATTAGAGACTATAGTATGGGAAGATCTTACCTCAATTTTGTCTGTTGTGACTGCGATATATTTAATTCCCAAGAGCCTCTGACTGTGGCCTCTCTGACAAGTCAGTGGTCAATGTCCTCAGTGGTGTCTGACTAAATGTTACCCATACATTCTTTCAATCAATTGTTTCAACAGCCTGATGCGGATTAGAAATGAGGTTTGGAAATGGAGCTGTAGTGAGACAAATGTTCAGTGTCCAAGAGAGAATGGAAGATATCCCACACACTCTGTCTGTTGTGTTTGATGAGGTCATTCCTCACTTTTAAATGATGTCATGAGATCTTGCTATCTTTTTATTAGAAGAAAAGGAAATCCAGGAAATGTGCAACATACTCCTATGAAAGTACTGTCCTCTCCCTCCTTTTTAAGTGTTTTTGAAACTGGTTGCACTATGTGAAATACAGGTTGTTAAAGGTTATTTCAATGTAAAACATGTCTGTGTAAGATATTTCTGCTGTAAAACATTAACAATTGTTGAGTCATGTTAACCATATTTATTCTAAACTTGACTTAACTAAAGTGTGTCTTTCTTCAGGAATCAAGCCATGCTTTTCTTCAGGAGAGGTTGTATAGTGCAGAGAGGTATTTATATATTAAATAATGAAATAGCAGCTGTGTAGAACAGGTTATGTCATGGATTCGTGTCAGTTCTCTATTTATTACATTTGCAGATCGTTTCCTTGCTATCTGGGATCCTTGGGACGTCCCTACCCCGTTGAAATTTAAAATGGTTAACCTGGTTGGAGGATTCCAGATTTCCTGCTTATTCCGTCCTGATTCCGGGAATACTCCAGGGAATATATTGAAATTAGCGGAATTTTGTAACCCTGGTTATGGTTTAGGGTGGGGGACAGCCCAATGATTCCAGATATCACTAACCCTCCTTTACCTAGGCTATAGCGACGTATGTCAGTCGACTCAAGTTTGGGTCAGGTGAGCCTGAATTTCAATGCTTCCCCTTCATACACTTTTTAAAAAGTAGTTTAACGATCATTGCATATCTAAAACAATGAGGACTCCTCCAACGCGCTGGTTCAAAGCATTGCGGAGGTAAATTGGCTACATTAAAACTAGTCAGACGCATCCCAGATCGCTGTCTAAATGTACTTGAATCACTTTGGTAGTAACACGCATTGTTTTATTGATTTCAAACTTAATGTATATTGTTAAATGGTTCATCTTTGAAATCAATATTACTTATCTTTCAGAAAGTTCGTGTGACAGGTTTGAACAACTTGATTTCTTCATCGCTCTTATCTTTGATTATATTTTGCGTTTCCTGATTGGTTGCCTGGAAACCCGACGTCTAGGTGGGCAGAGATGAGTGTTTGAATCGGGAACTGTTCGTCTCGCCACCTCTACAAGCCAGAATGTTATAAAAGTATATTAAGGTACTTTACCGGTTGGTATGTGAGACAATATATCCACAGGGAAGTATAATTACATGTTGGTAGTGCACTCAGATTTCTATCACCTGAAGCATGTACATAACCATGTGCGTCAGTTTGGCATGTATGCATGCCTCTCTTGCAAGGGTGGGTATAATTTGTGGAAAATTCCAACAGGAATCTGTTCCAAAAACTTCGTAAATAACAAGGTTGCCAACAAACACTTACAAGGTTGCCAACAAACACTTACAAAGTTGTATAGCAGCAGAATAAAATAACGGGTTAGGGAGTGGGCTATTTAATTATTTTAAAAGTATGTTTATTCCGAAAAATGTCTGTACTCACTCTGGTAGCCATTCGACAAACATTAAGAATAAGCTACATGGTGAGTTGATGCCTATTCGGCAGCTAGGTGGATTGCTCATGTTACCTTGTACTTCACGAAGTTTTTGGAACAGTTTCCTGTTGGATCGTTCCACAAATTATACCCACCCTCTCCAGCATGTATTTGTATCGCATGCTTCAGGTGATATAAATCTAAGCGCTCTACCAGCGCTTTGGGAAAAAATGTAATTTATACTTTCCTGTGGATTTATTTGCTCATATTCCTACCGCCCAAAGGACCAAACTCGCTGAATGGACCTTGGGACTTCCCTACCCCGTTGAAATTTAAAATGGTTAACCTGGTTGAAGAATTACAGATTTCGTGTTTATTTCCTCCTGATTCCGGGAGTATTCCAACCGGGATTTCGGGAAAATCAGGGAATATATTGAAATTAGCGGAATTTTGTAACCATGGTTATTGTTTAGGGTGGGGGGGACATCCCACTGATTCCAGATAGCACTAACCCTCCCTGCCTAGGCTATAGAGGTTTATAGGCTACTGCGCACGCCCGAAGACATATGTCAGAAGACTCAAGTTTGGGTCAGGTGAGCCTGAATTTCAATGCGTCCCCTTCATACACTTCAAAAAGTAGTTTAACGATCATTGCATCTCAAAAACCATGAGTACTCCTCCAACACACCGGTTCAAAGCATTGCGGAGGTAAGTTGCCTACATTGTTATTATTCTTCTTATTATTGTATTTTTATTTGACTAGGCAAGCCAGTTAAGAACACATTCTTATTTACAATGAAGGCCTACCCGGGCCTAACCCAGACGACGCTGGTCCAATTGTACGCCGCCCTATGGGACTCGCAATCACGGTCGGTTGTGATACATCCAGGAATCCAACCAGGGTTTGTAGTGACGCCTCTAGCACAGAGATGCAGTACAGCTGTGCCACTCGGGAGCCGATTAAAACTAGTCAGACACATCCCAAATCGCTGTCTAAATTCACTTGAATCACGTTGGTAGTAACACGCATTCATGTTTTATTGATTTACGTTTGTTGCGCAAACTTAATGTATTTTGTTAAACTTTGTTCATCTTTGAGATCAATATTACTCATCTTTTAGAAAGTTAATGTGACAGGTTTGAACAACTTCATTACTCATATCTTTCATTGATTCTCTTTTTCGTTGCCTGATTGGTTGCCTGGAAACCCGACGTCTAGGTGGGCAGAGATGAGTGTTTGAGTCAGGAAATGTCCCTCTCACCACCTCTACAAGCCAGAATGTTATAAAGGTATATTTTAAGGTACTTTACTGGTTGTCTGTGTGGTTGGTCCTTTTGGTGGCAGAAAAGTATAATTACATGCTGATGGTGCATTTGGATTTCAATCACCTGAAGCATGCACAGAACCATGTAAACATGAACATGTGTACCAGCTTGGCAAGTATGCATGCCTCTCCAGCAAGTATCCATCCTTCTCCAGCATGTATTTGTATCACATGCTTCAGGTGATCGAAACGCTCTACAAGCGCTTTGAAAACTTTCCTGTGGATACATTGTCTCACATTCCTACCGCCCAAAGGACCAACTGCAAGGACAACCGGTAAAGTACATTTCAAATATAATTTTATTCACCATTCTGACTTGTTGCGGTCATGAGAGGAAACTTTACTGATTCAAACACTAATTTCTGCCCGATGTAGAGTTAAATGCAATTCAACAGGTTTCCAGGCAACCTGATTGACTGTCATTTTCCTTTGATAATGGGGTTTTAATGGTATGGATACTGCCCATGGGCTGTCCTCTGTTTGGCACACACATTTTCACCAGGCTTATACATTATATGGCCAAACGTATGTGGACACCCCTTCAAATTAGTCACTGACAGGTTGTTTTTTTTTTTTTTTTTTGTACCTTTTATTTAACTAGGCAAGACTCCCTAGGAACAGTGGGTTAACTGCCTTGTTCAGGGGCAGAACAACATATTTTTACATTGTCACCTCAGGGATACGATCTTGCAACCTTTCGGTTACTAGTCTAACACTAACCACTAGACTATCTGCCGCCCTGTATAAAACCGAGCACAAAGCCATGCAATCTCAATAGACAAATATTGCCAGTAGAATGGCCTTACTGTAGAGCTCAGTGACTTTTTTTAACGTGGCACTGTCATCGAATGCCACCTTTTCAACAAGTCAGTTTGTGAAATTTCTGTCCTGCAAGAGCTGCCCTGGTCAACTGTAAGTGCTGTTATTGTGAAGTGGAAATGTCTAGGAGCAACTATGGCTCAGCCGCGAAGTGGTAGGCCACACAAGCTCAAAGTATGGAACCGCCGAGTTCTGAAGCGCATACAAATCATCTGTCCTCGGTTGCAACACTCACTACCGAGTTCCAAACTGCTGCTGGAAGCAACATCGGCACAAGAACTGTTCGTTGGGAGCTTCATGAAATGGGTTTCCGTGGCCGAGCAGCTGCACACAAGCCTAAGATCACCATGCGCAATGCCAAGCGTCGGGTGGAGTGGTGTAAAGCTTGCCGCTATTGGACTCAATGGAAACGCGTTCTCTGGAGTGATGAGTCACGCTTCACCATCTGGCAGTCCGATCGACAAATCTGTGTTTGGTGGATGCCAGGAGAACGTTACCTGCCCCAATGCAGAGTGCCATTTGTAAAGATTGGTGGAGGAATAATAGTCTTGTCAAGATCTGTGTGAAAGAACTTGACTGGCATGCACAGAGCCCTGACCTCAACTCCATGTAACACCTTTGGGAGGAATTGGAACGGCGACTGCGAGCCAGGCCTAATCGCCCAACATCCGTGCCCAATCTCACTAATACTCTTGTGGCTGAATGGAAGCAATGTTCCAACATCTCGTGGAAAGCCTTCCCAGAAGTGGGGACCAACTCCATTTAAATGATTTTGGAATGAGATGTTCGACTATACTTTTGGCCATGTAGTGTATCTGTAAGCCTGTTCGAGATTAACATGACAGTGTAGAAGGAAGCATGCGCGGAAAAGCAAGAGCATGTTAAGCATGCAAGAAGAATGGCAGCCTAACCTGCAGAAGGTGTACTGAATATGATTTGATCTAGAATACTAACTACAAGACTTGTTTCCTTTACACATAGGAATACACTGGCTTTTGTCTGACATGTATTTCAGGAACAGGCTGGAGGAGCCCTGCATGAAGACCCGTCTTTTAGAGTGTATGGAGCTGCTGAAAAGGGCCAGAGCTGCCTTCCAAGCTGGCCGTGCATTTGACGAGAGCTTCAGACAGGTCCAACTGGAAGCCCTAGTGCGCATGCTGGTGGAACACGAGTGTGACTTTGTGGATGCACTTGGGAGGGACCTCCATAAGGTACAGCAGTTATTCTCCAGATGTAGAATGTCTAATCATTTCTCCATATTTTAGTAGGAGCTGAAGAGGTTGACAAGATGCAGACCAGTACATAATAACAATATACAATGTATTGGGAAAGTATTCATACCCCTTCACTTTTTCCTTATTCTAAAATTGACTAAATAGTTTTTTCCCTCATCAATCTACACACAATACCCCATAATGACAAAGCAAAAACAGGTTTATATACACTTAACAAAAATATAAATGCAACATTTAAAGTGTTTGTCCCATGTTTCTTGAGCTGAAATAAAAGGTCCCAGAAAAAGCTTCTTTCTCTCAAATGTTTTCAAACATTTGTTTACATCCCTGTTATTGAGCATTTCTTCTATCCATAACAATCCATCCACCTGACAGGTGTGGCATATCAAGGATCTGATTAGACAGCATGATCATTACACAGGTGCACCTTGTGCTGGGCGCAGTCAAAGGTCACTCTAAAATGTGCAGTTTTGCCACACAACACAATGCTACAGATGTTTTGAGGGAGCGTGTAATTGGCATGCTGACTGCAGGAATTTCCACCAGAGCTGTTGCCAGATTATTTGTTTATTTCATTACCATAAGTCACCTCCAACATTGTTTTAGAGAATTTGGCAGTACGTCCAACCGGCCTCACAACCACAGACCACGTGTATGACGCCATGTGGGCGAGCGGTTATCTGATGTCAAGGTTGTGAACGTAGTCCCCCATGGTGGCGATGGGGTTATGGTATGGGCAGGCATAAACTACAGACAAAGGACACAATAGCATTTAATTGATGGCAATTTGAATGCACAGAAATACCGTGACTAGATCCTGAGGCCCCCTGTGAGACCATTTCTTTTAAGGCAGTGGTTCCCACTTTTTATAGTCCCGTACCCCTTCAAACATTCAACCTCCAGCTGCATAACCCCTCTACCACCAGGGTCAGCGCACTGTCAAATATAGTTTTTTGCCATCATTGTAAGCCTGCCACACACACACTATACTATACATTTATTAAACATACGTTTCTGTCACAACCCTGCTCGTGGGAAGTAGGACGAGGACACAAATAATACATTTTGCCCTATAATTGAACCATCTTACATATAAAACCTTTTTGTTCATTGAAAATTGTGAATAGCTCACCACAGGTTAATGAGAAGGGTGTGCTTGAAAGGATGCACATAACTCTGCAATGTTGGATCGTATTGGAGAGTGTCTCAGTCTTAAATCATTTTCCACAATCTGTGTCTGTATTTACTTTTCATGCTAGTGATGGCCGAGAATCCACTCTCACATAGGGCATCAGTGTCTTAACAGTGCGACTTTCCAAGGCAGGATACTCTGAGCGCAGCCCAATCCAGAAATCAGGCAGTGGCTTCTGATTAAATTACATTTTCACAGAACCGCTTGATGCAATTTCGATGAGGCTCTCTTGTTCAGATATCGGTAAGTGGGCTGGAGGCATGGCATGAAAGGGATAACGAATCCAGTTGTTTGTGTCATCCGTTTCGGGAAAGTACCTGCGTAATTGCGCATCAAACTCACTCGTTTGCACACAAAATCATACGATGATGGAAAGACCTGTGTGTTGTCCTTGTTAATGCAGACAGAGAAGAACTCAAACTTCTTAAACAGCCTCAATTTAGTCCCGCACATTGAATATAGTTGCGGAGAGTCCCTGTAATCCTAGATTCAGATCATTCAGGCGAGAAAAAACATCACCCAGATAGGCCAGTCGTGTGAAACTCGTCTTCATGCAAGTGGTCAGACAAGTGAAAATAATGGTTAGTAAAAATAACTTTAAGTTCATTTAAAAAAAAAATGTCAATACTTTGCCCCTTGATAACCAGCACACTACCGTATATTGTAAAAATCTTTACATGGTCGCTGCCCATATCATTGCATAGTGCAGAAAATACACACGCGTTCAGGGGCCTTGCTTTAACAAGTTAACCATTTTCACTGTAGTGTCCAAAACGTATTTCAAGCAGTCAGGCATTCCCTTGGCTGCAAGAGCCTCTCTGTGGATGCTGCAGTGTACCCATATTATTTGGGGAGGGGGTCTTTTCCCCCAGCATTTTCCCTGCCATATTTGCGGCAGAAGGAAGAATTTAAGCACTCCACAATAGTATGGGGCTTTCCTGTCCGAGCCACTCGGTAGCTCACCACCATATAAGACACTTCTATCCCCTTCTTATTAATGGTATCTGTTGCATTTATACATGTCTTACTACTCGAAAGTTGTCTTAATTCTCTTTGGCTGCATCAGATTCCCAACTGTCAGTGTCCATGCTAGCTGGGCTACCTGTAATTTTACATTGTTATTTTGCTGATCACTAGATGGTTTAATTTTATTTTTGGCAGTGAAACTAGGCTAATCGGGCAAGGGGGGGAAACCTCACCCAAATATATAGCCCGTTGGAAAATATAAATGGACTGTTTGAAAATGTGAAGAAAAATATATATTTTTATTGTGAATCACATTTTTTATTTGGCGTACCCCCGACGGCATTGCGCATACCCCTGGGAATACCTATTTTAAGGTATCTGTGACTAACAAATGCATGTCTGTATTCCGAGTCATGTGAAATCCATAGATTAGGGTGTAAGGAATTTATTGAAATTGTCTGATTTCCCTCATATGAACTGTAACTCAGTAAAATCTTTGAAATTGTTGCATTTTGTTCTATATAATGTATATGTTTGTATATACACTACCGGTTAAACGTTTTAGAACACCTACTCGTTCAAGGGTTTTTATTTTACTATTAGAATAATAGTGAAGATATCAAAACTATGAAATAACACACATGGAATCTTGTAGTAACCAAAAAAATGGCAAACAAATCTAAATATGTCTTCTATTTGAGTTTCTTCAAATAGCCTTTTCCTTGATGACAGCGTTGCACACTTGGCATTCTCACAACCAGCTTCACCTGGAATGCTTTTCCAACGGTCTTGCTGAGCACTTGTTGGTTGCTTTTCCTTCACTCTGCCTGTCCGACTCATCCCAAACCATCTCAATTGGGTTGCGGTCGGGGGATTGTGGGGGCCAGGTCATCTGATGCAGAACTCCATCACTCTCCTTGGTAAAATAGCCCTTACACAGCCTGGAGGTGTGTTGGGTCATTGTCCTGTTGAAAAACCAACGATAGTCACACTAAGCCCAAACCAGATGGGATGGGGTACCGCTACAGAATGCATGCTGGTTAAGTGGGCCTTGAATTTTAAATAAATCACTGACTGTGTCACCAGCAAAGCATCCCCACACCATCACACCTTTTCCTCCATGCTTCACGGTGGGAACCACACGCAGAGATCATCTGTTCACCTACTTTGTGTCTCACAAAGACACGGCGGTGGAACCAAAAATCTCCAATTTGGATTTCCACCAGTCTAATGTCCATTGCTCGTGTTTCTTGGCCCAAGCAAGTCTCTTCTTATTGGTGTCCCTTTAGTAGTGGTTTCTTTGTAGAAATTTGACCATGAAGGCCTGATTCTGAACAGTTGAATTTGAGATGTGGCTGTTACTTGAACTCTGAAGCATTTATTTGGGCTGAAATTTCTGAGGCTGGTAACTATAATGAACTCTGGGTTTTCCATTCCTGTGGCAGTCCTCATGAGAGCCAGTTTCATAACGCTTGATGGTTTTTGCGACAAATTCTTCACATTTTTCGTATTTACTGACTTAAAGTAATGAACTGTCATTTTTCTTTGCTTATTTGAGTTGTTCTTAATTTAGTTACTACATGATTCCAAGTGTTATTTCATAGTTTTAATGTCTTCACTATTATTCTACAATGTAGAAAATAGTACAAATAAAAACCCCTGAGTAGGTGTTCTAAAGCTTCTTTATTACTAACAGTGATTTTATTAGGGAATCCACATTCCTGAAGGCACACATTGGTTCCCCAATAAATCACTGTGTGGCATTTTATAATGTTTATCTTCAAGGTAATCAGTAGTGTAAACAAACCGGCTACCATCAAGGCCTTATTTCAAATGTTCTGTCCGAGACCTGAGCGTTTGTGCTGTTTTGCCAGCCGCGGTTTGAGACGGTAGTGTCTGAACTGATACTGGTGAAGAACGAGGCTCTTCATGCCATCAACAACCTCAAGAAGTGGATGGAGCCGCAACCGATGGAGAGGAACCTGGTAAGACTGTTGCAGGGTGCCCCGTGTGTGTTTTCTGAATACTGGGTCGTCTTCAGTTGGGAGAAACATTTTGAAATGGAGTGAAACGGGGAGGTTACTACTACCTGAATTTGTCCAGTAAAAACACCGGTTTTTGTTTGCTATGTATGAGGTAATGTGAGCTCCTCCCCTCTGCCTTCTTCTGATTGGTGCAGACCACCACGTTGGATGAGTGCCTGGTGGTGTGTGAGCCACTGGGGGTTGTGCTGATTGTGGGGGCCTGGTGTAGCCCTGTTCAGCTCTGTCTGGTACCCCTGGTTGGGGCCATTGCCGCAGGTAACAATACACTGTAACTATAGGCTTTAGGGCATTTAAGTGTCACACACTCAAACACAATGCTCATTCATTTGCATTCAATACTGAAAGTTGCTTGCCAATCGTTGTACTGTTGTATCTGTTTGTTCTTTAGGAAACTGTGTGATCCTCAACCCCTCAGAATGTAGTTCTCACACATCGGAGCTGCTACACCACCTCATACCGTCATACCTGGACAATGTGAGTTGAATTCAATGTTACACAGGTGGCTGTTTTGGTGACTTGTCATATAAGTGAGTATACCTTTTAACCTACAAACATTCTTGCTCTTTTCAAAGGAGTGTTACCATGTGACCCTTGCAGGGGTGAATGACCTGGCTGAAATAGTGGACCTCAAATTTGACCATGTCTTCTTCACTGGTAAAAAAAAAGGTTCATATTTAAAATGTCACCATTGCTTTATCTGAATTTTGCTCCCTAATCTTTGTTGTATCAGACGTAATGTGTGCTCTGTGTATGAGGTAATAATGGTTCCCCTAGGAAACCGTGAGGACGGGGGTAGAGTGGCACAGGCAGCAGCCCGCACCTTCACACCCGTCACCCTGGTCTTGGGCGGTGGTAAGAACCCCTGCTACGTGGACCAGCAGTGTGACATCACCACCACGGCACGACGCATCACCTGGGCCCGCTTCCATAATGCTGGGCAGAGTATGGTAGCACCTGACTACGTCCTGTGCCATGCTGAGGCCAAAGCACAGCTGCTCCAGGCCTTGCGCTGCTGCCTCCTGCAGTTCTATGGTTCAGACCCCCAGGAGTCCAGGAGCTTTGGCCGCATCGTGAACCTGGAGAACGTACACCGCACCACGGACCTGCTGCGGAGGTCTGGCAAGGTGGCTGTAGGAGGCCAAGTGAATGAAGCAGATAAATACATTGGTAAATGAACGAGGAAGGACGTTTTGAAGAGATTCTAATGCCTGGTTTCCTTGACGAAGATTAAGCCTAGTCCTGCACAAATAGCATGCTCAACAGAGAATCTCCATTGAAAGTGCTTTTCAGTCTTTTCACTGGGATTAGGCTTAATTGCTGTCCAGGAAACTATTCCTACATGTATATGCACCTGATTTACAGTCTGTACTACACCACAGTATTTGTACATAATGACTTTTGTATATATATTTGTTTATGTGAAGCACCAACCGTTCTGTGCGATGTGAGAGACTCGGACCCTATCATGCAGCAGGAGGTTTTCGGACCCGTTCTGCCCATTCTGACCGTCAACAGCATAGATGAGGCAATCTCCTCCTCTCTGTGTGTACGCTTACTCTAGCAACAGCAAGGTGACTGCCACAAGCTTACACACACAATTCATGTGTACACATACAATATATGCTGGCTGTCATGCCTCTTTCTGCTTCCCGTGCAGGTAATCTCAAGGCTAATGAATGAGACCTCAAGTGGGAGCTTCTGCTCCAATGACAGTGTCCTGCAGAGCCTGATGGTGGTCCTGCCTTTTGGGGGAGTAGGTAGGTTGGAGAAAGGTCTGCCTGGGTCAGATTACTGCCTCAGGTCTTCAACCCTTCTCAGTACAGAGACCTGGGTCATGTTCAGTAGGGCATACAGTAATAAAATGTTTTGCAGCAGAAATCTGTTCTTCTTGAACAAAGTATTAAAAACAAACATGGTATTGACAGACTGATCAGGTGAAAGCTAATATCCGCTATCGATGTCACTTGTTAAATTCACTTAAATCATTGGATGAAGGAGGGGGCAGCTTAATAATCCTTCTTTAACCCTTGGTAATAGGATTGTGTGCAATTCAGAGGGTGAAGGGGCAAGACAAAAAATGTAACAGTATGGTAGTACAGTACTTGCCAGGTGCACCGGTTTGTGTCGAACTGCATCTCCCTTTTAAAAAAATAACAAATATTCCATAATAAGGTCTGACAGGCCGCACCATAGTGAATGAATAAATATATTATATTAACCCTCCCATATTTAGTTTAACTCTACTTGACAGGTGCCAGTGGGATGGGTTCCTACCATGGGCGCTACAGCTTTGACACCTTCTCGCACCGGAAATCATGCCTGCTCAGAAACACTTGCATCGAGTGTGTCACCTACCTGCGCTACCCACCATATGAGGACCGCAATCTGTCACTTATGACCTGGGCAAGTAGCCTTTCCCAGAAGAGCCAGGGCTGGTGCCAGATACTGTGACTGTGTGCGAGTTGGAAGACGGAGACCTTTTTACAACACTAAGCCGGGCTGAGCTCTACTGTACTGGCTTGATTACACATCCACCATAGTTATTGAAACCATGCTGTAAATCCCAGTGTGAAAAGAGGATATCTGAACCTACAGTACATTCTGAGGACCAGTTGTGATAGTTCTCCAATATGACAATATATTCAGCACAAAACATTTTTGATGTAGAACATGACGCTAATGCAGTGACTGATCAGCGTATTTGCTGTGTATTTACTGCAGCATGGCATGATAGCCCATCAGTATAAATATTGTATCTATGGGATATTTTAAGCTATTCGTCCAGTGTTCTCTGAAATACTTTATAAAGAAGCTTCTTGTGATCCAACCTGTGACATTTAAACACAATGTACATTGCGTGCTTCCAACACAGGATTATAACTTGCTAACTTCATTACAAAATTTGAATTCTTTATTCGGTATTGTCCTAGTGTCACAGGTTATTGTTGTAGCAGTTTTTCTAAATTTCATTAAAAGCAATGTGCCACTCAGTATGTTAAGGTTTAGACTCTAGCAAAGTCAAACTTGATTCAAGTCTTTATTTGAAAAGTAGGGGCAGTTCCATTACGAGATATTCAAGCGTCTAGCATCAATCTGTCTTTTACATATGCCAATGATGAATTCAATCCTTAAACAGAATAAATGTTGTTTCAAAGTTCCCCAGTCTGTTCATTCATGTGTAGATGTGTCATTCAGGTCTTTTGTAGATTTTCTCCTCATTACCTTATTTCATGGCTGTGTACCTGGCCACTGGAAACAGGTAGTTGCTCAATCTGTGGGAAGACGTGAGGTGACTGTTCATCAGCTAGGGCACACCACAATCTAAAATGTGCACATTTATACCAGGAACATAGTGGATTGCGAAAGTATTCACCCCCTTGGCATTTTTCCTATTTTGTTGTAACAAACCATAGTTTTGGCAAGTCGGTTAGGACATCTACTTTGCATGACACAAGTAATTTTTCCAACAATTGTTTATGGACAGATTATTTCACTGTATCCCAATTCCAGTGGGTCAGAAGTTTACATACGCTAAGTTGACTGTGGCTTTAAACAGCTTGGAAAATTCCAGAAAATGTAATGGCTTTAGAAGCTTCTGATACATTAATTGACATCATTTGAGTCAGTTGGAGGTGTACCTGTGGATGTATTTCAAGGCCAACCTTCAAACTCAGTGCCTCTTTGCTTGACGTCATGGGAAATTCAAAAGAAATCAGCCAAGACCTCAGGAAAAACAATGGTAGACCTCCACAAGTCTGGTTCATCCTTGGGAGCAATTTCCAAATGCCTGAAGGTACCACGTTCATCTGTACAAACAATAGTACGCAAGTATAAACACTATGGGACCACGCAGCTGTCATACCGCTCAGGAAGGAGTGGTGTTCTGTCTCCTAGAATTGAACGTACTTTGGTGCAAAAAGTGCAAATCAATCCCAGAACGACAGCAAAGGACCATGTGAAGATGCTGGAGGAAACTGGTACAAACGTATCTATATCCACAGTAAAACGAGTCCTATATCGAGATAACCTGAAAGGCTGCTCAGCAAGGAAGAAGCCACTGTTCCAAAACCGCCATAAAAAAGCCAGACTACGGTTTGCAACTGCACATGGGGACAAAGATCATACTTTTTGGAGAAATGTCCTCTGGTCTGATGAAACAAAAATAGAACTGTTTGACCATAATGACCATCGTTATATTTGGAGAATAAGCGGGGAGGCTTGCAAGCCAAAGAACACCATCCCAACCGTGAAGCACAGGGTGGCAGTACCCGTGGGGGTGCTTTGCTGCAGGAGGGTCTGGTGCACTTCACAAAATAGATGGATGGCATCATGAGGCAGGAAAATTATATGGATATATTGAAGCAACATCTCAAGACATCAGTCATGAAGTTAAAGCTTGGTCGCAAATGGGTCTTTCAAACAGACAATGACCCCAAGCATACTTCCAAAGTTGTGGCAAAATGGCTTAAGGACAACAAAGTCAAGGTATTAGTGGCCATCACAAAGCCCTGACCTCAATCCTATAGAAAATGTGTGGGCAGAACTGAAAAAGCATGCGCGAGAAAGGAGGCCTACAAACCTGACTCAGTTACACCAGCTCTGTCAGGAGGAATGGGCCAAAATTCACTCAACTTATTGTGGAAGGATGCCTGAAACGTTTGACCCAAGTTAACCAATTTAAAGGCAATGCTACCAAATACTAATGTAGTGTATGTAAACTTATGACCCACTGGGAATGTGATGAAATAAATAAAAGCTGAAATAAATCATTCTCTCTACTATTATTCTGACATTTCACATTCTTAAAATTAAGTGGTGATCCTAACTGACCTAAGACCGGGAATTTTTACTTGGATTAAATGTCAGGAATTGTGAAAAACTAAGTTTAAATTTATTTGGCTAAGGTGTATGTAAACTTCTGACTTCAACTCTATACGTGTGTGTATATGTGTGTGTGTGTGTGTGTGTATATGTGTGTATATATATATATATATATATATACACAGTGCCTTGCGAAAGTATTCGGCCCCCTTGAACTTTGCGACCTTTTGCCACATTTCAGGCTTCAAACATAAAGATATAAAACTGTATTTTTTTGTGAAGAATCAACAACAAGTGGGACGCAATCATGAAGTGGAACGACATTTATTGGATATTTCAAACTTTTTTAACAAATCAAAAACTGAAAAATTGGGCGTGCAAAATTATTCAGCCCCTTTACTTTCAGTGCAGCAAACTCTCTCCAGAAGTTCAGTGAGGATCTCTGAATGATCCAATGTTGACCTAAATGACTAATGATGATAAATACAATCCACCTGTGTGTAATCAAGTCTCCGTATGAATGCACCTGCACTGTGATAGTCTCAGAGGTCCGTTAAAAGCGCAGAGAGCATCATGAAGAACAAGGAACACACCAGGCAGGTCCGAGATACTGTTGTGAAGAAGTTTAAAGCCGGATTTGGATACAAAAAGATTTCCCAAGCTTTAAACATCCCAAGGAGCACTGTGCAAGCGATAATATTGAAATGGAAGGAGTATCAGACCACTGCAAATCTACCAAGACCTGGCCGTCCCTCTAAACTTTCAGCTCATACAAGGAGAAGACTGATCAGAGATGCAGCCAAGAGGCCCATGATCACTCTGGATGAACTGCAGAGATCTACAGCTGAGGTGGGAGACTCTGTCCATAGGACAACAATCAGTCGTATATTGCACAAATCTGGCCTTTATGGAAGAGAGGCAAGAAGAAAGCCATTTCTTAAAGATATCCATAAAAAGTGTTGTTTAAAGTTTGCCACAAGCCACCTGGGAGACACACCAAACATGTGGAAGAAGGTGCTCTGGTCAGATGAAACCAAAATTGAACTTTTTGGCAACAATGCAAAACGTTATGTTTGGCGTAAAAGCAACACAGCTGAACACACCATCCCCACTGTCAAACATGGTGGTGGCAGCATCATGGTTTGGGCCTGCTTTTCTTCAGCAGGGACAGGGAAGATGGTTAAAATTGATGGGAAGATGGATGGAGCCAAATACAGGACCATTCTGGAAGAAAACCTGATGGAGTCTGCAAAAGACCTGAGACTGGGACGGAGATTTGTCTTCCAAAAAGACAATGATCCAAAACATAAAGCAAAATCTACAATGGAATGGTTCAAAAATAAACATATCCAGGTGTTAGAATGGCCAAGTCAAAGTCCAGACCCGAATCCAATCGAGAATCTGTAGAAAGAACTGAAAACTGCTGTTCACAAATGCTCTCCATCCAACCTCACTGAGCTCGAGCTGTTTTGCAAGGAGGAATGGGAAAAAATTTCAGTCTCTCGATGTGCAAAACTGATAGAGACATACCCCAAGCGACTTACAGCTGTAATCGCAGCAAAAGGTGGCGCTACAAACTATTAACTTAAGGGGGCTGAATAATTTTGCACGCCCAATTTTTCAGTTTTTGATTTGTTAAAAAAGTTTGAAATATCCAATAAATGTCGTTCCACTTCATGATTGTGTCCCACTTGTTGTTGATTCTTCACAAAAAAATACAGTTTTATATCTTTATGTTTGAAGCCTGAAATGTGGCAAAAGGTCGCAAAGTTCAAGGGGGCCGAATACTTTCGCAAGGCACTGTATATATACACTCAGATCATGTGACACAGATTGCACACTGGTGGACTATTTAACTGATTATATGGCTTCTGAAGGTAATTGGTTGCACCAGATCATATTTAGAAGCTTCATAGCAAAGGGGGCGAATACATATTCACGCACCACTTTTCCGTTTTTATTTTGTAGAATCATTTTAAATTACAGGTTGCAATGCAAAAAAAAATTGGGAAAACGCCAAGGGGGATGAATACTTTTGCAAGGCACTGTACCTGTTCAAAAATGTGGCAACATCAGGATCAGCCTCACCTGACTGCACTATAAGGGAAACACTGAACAAATAAGACAGTGTTATAGTTAATATGACTGTTTCTGGGACAATGTTCAGGATCAGTGGTTGGTCTGAACCATATGATTACCTCAAATTGACCTGTATTCTGCTCGGCGACACACTGTCCGTGCTATGTGGAGGGCTGCGCTGCTCTTTCCTACGGACTATGTAACCGGGGACACAAGTTAAAAAGAGAGCACATCAAACCAATATGCAGAAATGTATTCACCCACAAAGGGACCTAATAACTAATGCATCAATGGATATTAAATGTCAATATTCAATATACAGGTGCTATAAACATGGATTAACATATGCAAAACCTCATCTGATGTGTTACCTGGAAGTACACTAAGACTATTTGGAATTTGAACCTGTAAACTGATCATCAATACTTCCACATCACTTTATAAATGTTCAATTCTCGGGCCTACTCTTTTCTCTGTATATATCAATGATGTCGCTTTTGCTGCTGGTAATTATCTGATCCACCTGTACGCAGACGACACCATTCTGTATACTTCTGGGCCATCTTTGGACACTGTGCTAACAGACCTTCAAACGAGCTTCAACGCCATACAACACTCCTTCGTGGCCTCCAACTGATTTTAAATGCAGGTAAAAGTAAGTGCATGCTCTTCAACTGATTGCTGCCCGCACCCTCCCGCCCGACTAGCATCACTACTCTGGACGGTTCTGACTTAGAATATGTGGATAACTACAAATACCTAGGTGTCTGGTTAGACTGTAAACTCTCCTTCCAGACTCACATTAAGCATCTCCATTCCAAAACTAAATCTAGAATCTGCTTCCTATTTCGCAACAAAGCCTCCTTCACTCACGCCGCCAAACACCCTCGTAAAACTGACTATCCTACTGATCCTTGACTTTGGCGATGTCATTTACTAAATAGCCCCCAACACTCTACTCAGACTACATCCAGTTATCACAGTGCCATCCGTTTTATCACCAAAGCCCCATATATTACCCATCACTGCGACCTGTATGCTCTTGTTGGCTGGCCCTCACTACATATCCGTCGCCAAACCCACTGGCTCCAGGTCATCTATAAGTCTTCGCTAGGTAAAGCCCCGCCTTATCTCAGCTCACTGGTCAACATAGCAACACCCACCCGTAGCATGCGCTCCAGCAGGTATATTGCACTGGTCATCCCCAAAGCCAACACTTCCTTTGGTGATGTGGAAGTATTGATGATCTGCTGCCAGTAACTGGAACGAATTGCAAAAATCTCTGAAGCTGGAGTCTTATATCTCCCTCTCTAACTTTAAGCATCAGCTGTCAGAGCAGCTTACCGATCACTGTATTCTGTACACAGACATTCTGTAAATAGTACACCCAACTACCTCATCCCCATATTATTACTTACCCTCTTGCACCCCAGTATCTCTACTTGCACATCATCATCTGCACATCTATCACTCCAGTATTAATGCTAAGTTGTAATTATTTTCACCTCTATGGCCTATTTATTGCCTACCTCCCTACTCGTCTACATTTGCACACACTGTACATAAATAGAAAAATCTTTCTTTTCTTTTGTGTTATTGACTGTATGTGTAACTCTGTTGTTTTTGTCGCACTGCTTTGCTTTATCTTGGCCAGGTCGCAGTTGTAAATGAGAACTTGTTCTCAACTGGCCTATCTGGTAAAATAACGGTGAAATAAAAAAATAGAAATAAAGAAATGAAAGAAAAGTTTCATCCAGAGTGGGTGCTTAAAGGTAATATAAAGTTTGTCAGTGGTGGCAGCTCCTCTGAATGCGTCGAGACAGCTTTCCAGGTCTGCCACTGGCTGGGAACTGAACTTGCTTTTCTCTGTTGGATAGAGTGAGATAAGAGTATGAGTAGAATGAGAAGGCCACTGGCTGGGGTGAGCTGTGTGTAATGATTCTACAAAAGGATTTGCAGAAATATATTTACTTATCTTTCTCTTGCAGATGACAGAAGTGTGGTAATGTTGGATCCCACATCTTGTAAGACACACTGAATCTGTAGGTTTAGACAGGTAATCACTGAGTAAAATATAACATATGTTCATCGTTACTCTCCAAAAATGAACTGAATAAGTTCAAACTCAGATCTTGTCCAGCTGATCTGTGAAGTATGACCTTTGTTGATGCAAAACACAAGACCGTGAATACTCACAAAGCATAATACTCAATAGAAGGAAAGGACATCACATTACCCTATTGCTGATCGACAGCTCATCTGTTGTTCCCAATGCTTCAAACACATGATCTTCCTTGGGTCTTCTCTTTCCAGTGTAAGTGCTAAAGAAACATTTGGCAATGACAAGATGATGAGCAAAGCTTTCTTTGATGAAATTACCATATGATGTGCACTGACTTGCTTGAATATCCACCTTTATTGCCCGTTTTTGTGTATATTTTGGGTATGCTGCTGTCTAGCTTTGTGCTGACAGTGGTGTTAAATGTGTGTCAAATCTAGCTAACTTGTTACCAAACAAGATACAATATTGTAGCATTAAAAGCGAGTTATACTATACAGCTAACTACCTTATTTTTGATCCAAATTATATCTTTGTCCAATTCACAGTTAAACATGTTACTATTGTTAGGATACACCGTAGGTGAGATGTCTTTGTAATCATGTTTAAACCAAATAAAAACGCTCCTTGTGCCTCTTGTCTATTGGTGGCATCCGTATGTTAGTGGGCTGAACCAATCTGATCACACGACCAATGGCACGAGGGTGAGAGTAGGATTTTGATTGGCTATCAAAATATCTGTACATCTCACCTCTAGCGCTGATTGGACATGAAGCCAGAGGCATGTCCCGCTGGCTGTGTTGACTGTCGCTTGATGTTTTCAAGATTGTGGTATTTAAGAGTGCCGACAGCTTCATAAGGACGCTTTATCTCTTCTAAAACTACCACGGGTGTTTGTAAAGACCACCTCTCATCGTACGGAGTGGTTTGGAGGTATTACTATATATAGCTACAGGACGTTTTCCCGATTAATTAACTGGAAGAAGCTAGCTAACGTTATCTATTTTACTAACAATTCAACATTTACTTGGCAGGCTTCATTTTGCTATCAGAATGCAAATCAAGGAATGTATAGTGTCTGCACCAGGGAAAGCTATCCTCCATGGAGAACACGCGGTCGTGCATGGCAAGGTAAGTATTTTTTTATATTTCACCTTTATTTAATTTAACCAGGTAAGCTAGTTGAGAACAAGTTCTCATTTTCAACTGCGACCTGGCCAAGATGAAGCAAAGCAGTGCGACACAAACAACAACACAGAGTTACACATGGAATAAACAAGCGTGCAGTCAGTAACACAATATATAAAAATAAAGTCTATATACAGTGTGTGCAAATGGCATGAGGATTTCCTATTTCACAACAAAGCATCCTAACCTCATACTGCCAAACATTCCCTTGTAAAACTGACCATCCTACCGATCCTTGACTTCGGCGATGTCATTTACAAAATAGCCTCCAACACTCTACTCAGCAAATTGGATGTAGTCTATCACAGTGCCATCCAGTTTGTCACCACCGCCCCATATACTACCCACCACTGCGACCTGTATGCTCTCATTGGCTGGCCCTCACTACATATTAGTCGCCAAACCCAATGGCTCCAGGTCATCTATAAGTCTATGCTAGGTAAAGCCCCGCCTTATCTCAACACTGGTCACCATAGCAGCACCCACCCGCAGCACACGCTCCAGCAGGTCACCCACAAAGCCAATTCATCCTTCGGCTGCCTTTCCTTCCAGTTCTCTGCTGCCAATGACTGGAACGAACTTCAAAAATCACTGAAACTGGAGACTCATATCTCCCTCACTAGCTTTAAGCACCAGCTGTGAGAGCAGCTCACAGATCACTGCACCTGTACATAACCAATCTGTAAATAGCCCATCCAACTATCATCACCATATTGTTATTTATTTTGCCCAGTATTGCTACTTGCACACTCATCTCCTACACATCTATCACCCCAGTGTTTAATTTTCCATACTGTAATAATTTTGCCACTATGGCCTATTTATTGCCTCACCCCCCCCTTATCCTACCTCATTTGCACACACTGTATATAGACTTTCTCTATTGTATTATTGACTGTATGTTTGTTTATTCCATGTGTAACTGTGTTGTGTGTCGCACTGCTTTGCTTTGTGTCGCACTGCTTTGCTTTATCTTGGCCAGGTCAGTTGTAAATGAGAACTTGTTCTCAACTAGCTTACCTGGTTAAATCAAGGTGAAAATAAAAAACAGACATGTACTGAACAATATTATAAATGCAACAATTAATGATTTTACTAATTTACAGTTCATAAGGAAATCAGTCAATTGAAATACATTTAATTAGGCCCCATCAATGGATTTCACATAACTGGGCAGGGGCGTAGCCATGGGTGGGCCGGGGAGGACATAGGCCTACCTGCTGGGGAGTCAGGCCCACCCACTCACAATTAGTTTTTCCCCACAAAAGGGCTTTATTACAGACAGAGATACTTCTCAGTTTCATCAGCTGTCTGGGTGGCTGGTCTCAGACGATCCCACCGGTGAAGAAACTGGATGTGGAGGTCCTGGACTGGCGTGGTTCCATGTGGTCTTCGATTGTGAGGCCGGTTGGACTGCCAAATTCTATAAAACGACATTGGGAGGTGGCTTATAGTAGAGAAATGAACATAAAATTATATGGCATCATCTCTGGTGGACATTGCTGCAGTCAGCATGCCAATTGCACACTTCCTCTCAACTTGAGACGTATATGGCATTGTTGTGTGACACAACTGCACATTTTATTTGCTGTTTATTGTCCCCAGCACAAAGTGCATCTGTGTAATGATCATGCTCTTTAATCAGCTTCTTGATATACCACACCTGTGGATGGACTATCGTGGCAAAGGAGACATGTTAACTAACTGGGATTTAAACTAATTTGTGCACAACATTTGAGAGAAATAAGCATTTTTTTTTTGTGTATGGAAAAATTCTGGGATCATTTATTTAAGCTCATGAACTATGGGACACTAACACTTTACATTTTACGTTTTATACTTTTGTTAAGTATATTTTGAGCCTGATTTACTTTATTGTATGAATATCTTATTGAAGATAGTTGTCCATGCCAGTCCATCATTTTTATGTATTCATGAGATTTGTTTGTCATATGACCCCCAGGACAAGCAGTTGTTGAAATTAAATTGATTTGACATTAACCACAACAATAATTCAGAGGTATTTTTGCTCCCACCCGTGCTAGGTGGCTCTGGCTGTAAGTTTGAACCTGCGCACATACCTACGGTTGCAGGCAACATCCACCAGTAAAGTCTGCATCAATCTCCCCAACATCAACACTTTCCTCAGCTGGGATGTGGCCGTGTTGAAGCAGCTCCTCCCTGACTCTGGAGGTGAGTGATGTTGTAGGGCTGACAGATTGGTAACTGGAGTGGGATTTGAACCCTGGTCCCTGTCAGTCCAACACCTTAGTCATTACACAAAGAGGCTTGAACCTCTTGACCAGGTAGGTGTTGTACAAAGGTTGCTACATTACACCCCCCCCCCCCCCCCCCTTCTGAAAGCTTGTCCCTTCTCTTCACGTTCCTGGCATCCATGCTGTGGTACATAATGGCCTCCCAGTAGCTGTATTCCACTTCTGATAGTGCTGAGCTATTAGTGTTTTTGTGGTAGTTTCGGTTAAATATTCATGGATTTGGGTTTTGATTATTTGGGTAAGGTTAAATGCTGTAACCACACAGAATAAAACAATGAATAAAAGTCCCATGATGGTAGTGACTACCCATTACTGCTTATCACTTATTAACCATTTATGCACATTACTTTAATAAAATATTTCAGTTATTGTGTGTATTACATTTGTTTTATTTAACAACTTTATTTAATTCCAAGTTATCTCATCTCTATAGAGCTGCTGCCTATGATTTCTGACAAAATTACTGTTTTGTAGTTCTTCAAAGTAAATAAAGCATACTTTTATGACTGCTGAATACCAACTATCAATCACTTAGATCATGTTTTTTCAGGTAGTGATACCTCTCGAAGCAACAGCTGCTCTCTATATCGCATCACGATCATGCATTCTTCTGCTTCTGTAGCAGGCATAAAAGAAGAACAGACCAAACACCTACTGTGCTGGAGTGTGCGATCAATTATAGTCTGCCGAATTCTGTGCTACTAAGAAAAAAGACATCTATCCATACTAATTTCTATCACCCTCCCCAATCAAGCACCCCTACCCTATTACACTTGATATCATGCTGAAACAATCCACCCTCAGGATTATTCAGCATGTTCGACAGTAACATCTGCTTTCCATTTCTTGCATTGAAAAAAGGAATCCTATCTGTACTGAGCAGCACTGATAAGCTTTCACATCTTTGACCTTCTTTCCTACTGATCAATCCTTTGGTCTCAATCACTCTGCCTCTCTTCACATTTTCTATAATATCATCTATGGACATAGATAATGGAACCCCAGTGATGACTCCCCTCAATCTAGCATAAGCACCAGGGACATGGCTTTTAATCTTCTTCCCATTAAGCTTTTCCATTAGCAGAATATTCCCTTGCTGAGCCTGGCTACCACAAAGTATTAGCAGTCTTCCATTTCCAATGAACCGGGCTAGTTTGAATTCGCCTATCTCTTTCTCTACGGCATTGGTTAATCGGATAGGGTGTGAACGAGGCCCTGTGGTCTCAAACACCATCAGAACTTTCCACTCCGACACATTATTAGTCTTGCTTCCTACCTTGACCCTCTTTATGCCTTCTTTACTAGATGCTCCACTGCTTTCTGTTTCATGATCGCTCTTCTTCCTATGTCTCTCCACTACAGACCATTCAGATCCTTGACCCTAATCCTCCTGATCCACATCATCAGAACTGTCACCCATATTGATCACATTCCAGCACAGCCATTTTCTCGACTTGGTCCGCACTACTCTCCGCCATGTCCAACCTTCCGCCATATGTTCTTGCAAATCGTCCCGACGTCCCGCTTCCTCTTCCGTCTCTCCATTATGGTCATTGTAGTTAATTGCCATGTTTTATGCACTAAAATATGTAGAATATTGGCCTGTTTGAATCTACAACTCCCTACTACATCGCATAGTTCAGGCTTGATCTGATTTATTTCTAGAAAAACTGTGCAATATATGTGCTCATTGAGCTCAATCCCCCCCCAAAAAACGTAACAAATTTAATAAGTAAAATAAAAAAATTCAGTTAATGAATCAGCACAAGACGCCAATGTAGCACATTTTGGAGATGAGCTGGACTTGAACCCAGAAACGATTGGCAAAGTTGTAAAATAACAGCTGAAAGTATCGTTGTGGTTGTTTTTGTTTTATTCTCTTATTGTAACGTTGTCTTTGTGTCATTCTGTCTCACAGCTGAGCTGGGGAATGTGAATGAGCTTGATGCAGAGCTTGTCAGGATGCTGCGAAACTTTGTTGGTGTATCAAATGGAACCTTGGATACTCGCAGCATGGCCATCCTAGCCTTCCTCTACATCTACCTCTGTGTCTTTGCCAAGTCAAGGTAAGCGTGTCAACTGATTTATATAGGCCTGTTAACATAGGGTAATGCTAATCTTGGTACCCAAGAACCAAACCTCTAATGCCCAAATGAACACCACAGACCCCATCTTAGTGAGAAAGACTTGGACAGATAGGAGCTGGGTAGATGCTAAGGAGTAGGCCTAATCGTGAGTTAGCATGCTAGCATGTCTGAGATCGTGGTGGACGGTCTCTGACAGGACGGTCAGCCACTAATGATAGGCTGGCACTGGGCTCACGCTGCAGCCTTAACAAGTATGGATGCCCTTGTCCCTAGGGAAAGCAGCTCCTTAATTAGTTTTGAGCGTCCTCCTGTCCTGTCTGCCCAGAAAGAGCCTGGCTGTCATGGGCATTGACTGTGCCTGTCCTGTCTGCCCAGAAAGAGCCTGGCTGTCATGGGCATTGACTGTGCCTGTCCTGTCTGCCCAGAAAGAGCCTGGCTGTCATGGGCATTGACAGTGCCTGTCCTGTCTGCCCAGAAAGAGCCTGGCTGTCATGGGCATTGACAGTGCCTGTCCTGTCTGCCCAGAAATAGCCTGGCTGTCATGGGCATTGACAGTGCCTGTCCTGTCTGCCCAGAAAGAGCCTGGCTGTCATGGGCATTGACAGTGCCTGTCCTGTCTGCCCAGAAATAGCCTGGCTGTCATGGGCATTGACAGTGCCTGTCCTGTCTGCCCAGAAAGAGCCTGGCTGTCATGGGCATTGACAGTGCCTGTCCTGTCTGCCCAGAAAGAGCCTGGCTGTCGTGGGCATTGACAGTGTCTGTCCTGTCTGCCCAGAAAGAGCCCGGCTGTCGTGGGCATTGACAGTGCCTGTCTTGTCTGCCCAGAAAGGGCAAGTCTACTGCAGTCACACCCATGCACATATGTACGCCACACTAGTCGTTAACAATAAAAAGGACTGCTGTGTCTAGACCCTTTGGCCAGTTGGGTTAAGATCAAAGGAAATGTGCTTTTTTGGGATGTTTTTGCTGTAGGAGCTGTTGCAAAGTGTGATGTTTTTGTGTGGGATTGAGTGCCCTAAAACCTATTACAAACACTAGTGTAGCTAGTGTTTAAACACTAACATTTTTTTTGCTATTTTTAGCTTTTTCATCCACATTTAATCGTTTTTCACTCAGCCATACCCAACTAGGCTGAAGAAATCCTACTACAGTCACATTCCTAGATGTAAGAAAGCCATGCTGATAATGTTTGCAGTAATTGATTGAATGTGGTTAATAGTTCTCGTCCATCTCAGGGAGTTGCCCAGTCTGACGGTGTCTGTGTGGTCAGAGTTGCCAACTGGAGCGGGTCTGGGGTCCAGCGCTGCCTACTCTGTGTGCCTGGCTGCAGCCATGCTTTCTGCCAGTGGGACCATCCCTTCTCCACTGAGTGACCAGGAAAACACAGCCAGGTAATGACCTAACACCAAATACCCTACTGGATCTATTAACATTGAATTATTTAAAGAAATCTCTCAGTAGCTGTTTTTTTTTATTGGAACAAACAGATAAAACATTGTAAGTCATATTTGTCTTAATTTATAGTTACTCGAGTTAATTTAGAGTAGCGGCTGCAGCACCACTAGCTGAGTCCTTGGATATGCTATTCCACCCTCCAGACAGTCAGTCAATACAAATATATTCTGCCCACAGTGTGAACTATTTGCTTCCGTTTGGCTGCAGTTTCTCCAGCAACCTACATATTGTTTTTCAGTCGTCTGTAAAGATTTTGATAGTTTTCAGATCCCCATTTTTCTTAAATCTATTTCCACAAGTGGAGGATGCTTGTTCGTTATAAATTCTGGAAGTCAGATCGGACTTTGTTTCTGATGTCCTCACATGTCAGTATGGGCGGGGCTGGACTCATCACAAGCACAGAGTGGGGGACAAGAGGGCTCTGTTAGATAGGGGTTGAATGCCCAATGTAAATCCTCATTGTAATCATCTCTTCTGTATTTCAATGTGTTTCAACAGGTGGGGTGAGGTGGAGATGGAGCTGATCAACAGGTGGGCGTTTCAGGGAGAGAGGATCATCCATGGGAACCCCTCAGGGGTAGACAATGCTGTGGGGACATGGGGTAAGACCCGGATCCCTCTGCCTTGTGCACTCAACAGCACAGACCCCACGGTAGCACACAGCTTTGTGGTGTGTGTGGTACAATCTGGCAGCATGTTCTGTCTGCAGAACGGCACTGAACGGTATTGTAGCGGGAGTTACTTTTCTTGTGTGTGTTCTCTGTGAGCAGGCTGATGTTACAGTTAGCAGTGGGGAAATGTGCTGCATGTAATGCAGTCACCAGCTGCAGTATTCCTTTGTGTGGTGTGAGGGCTGTTTTGCAGCCAGAAAATACTATTTTGCTTAAATTACTCTATTATGGTATCTGATTGATGGCCTATCACTTTGCTTTGACTCTTGAAGGTGGCATATTGAGATACCGTTCTGGGAAGATAACAGCCTTAAGCAGGTACTGTACACTAAACAAATTTATTTTATATAGCCCTTCGTACATCAGCTGATATCTCAAAGTGCTGTACAGAAACCCAGCCTAAAACCCCAAACAGCAAGCAATGCAGGTGAAGAAGCACCAATCCCTTTCCATGTCACTGCAGTGAATATGGTCAATGGGCCTAATTTACATTGCCAGTTTTACAGAGTGTGATAGCATGCCTTATTTTAAAGTAGTCGACTGTGTTGTGGAGGGATTAATGAATGTCATCCAGGTCAGTGTGTTAATGGATTAAATCCCCAATGCAGTTACAATGGACTACTTTAGAATAAGGACATACCTCCGTGACACTGCCCATGCTTTCACAAACAATGAATGGAAAATATAGTCTGTGCTCCTTCTCTTTGGATTCTATGGACTCCACTCTGCTATTGCCACTCATGAGGAGAAACATTGACAATAGCATCACCTGAATAAATACAGGTACATAATGTGGTATGATATTGCTAACTTTCCTTTAATGTTTTCCCACTTGTAGGGTCCCAATGTTAAGGATCCTACTCACAAACACCAAGGTCCCTCGCAGCACCAAGGTACTTGTTGCTGGAGTGAAGGACAAAATGAACAAGGTACTAAATGGCTGTGGTCTCGTCTACACTGTGTTCTCCTCCCCAGCCCTGTAATTAGTGTAATCACCAGGGCTTTAATTTGCACGGGAAAGACACTCTTGGGCCTGGCATTGACTGCCTTCATAAAACATGGAGAAGAAGCGCTAAGCTAGCACCCCTGTGTGCCGTTGCCTAGGTGACATCCACAGGTGTGAGCACTTCTGTTCTGTTAGATTGTCATAGGTGACGTTACTGGCAGTGTTGTGATTATGGGAAAGAGCTACATTTTTTTTTTGCTCAGCACCGAGTGACTGGCTTTTTGTGCTGCTATGCAATATGTACTGACTGTTTTAATTAATGATATGACCGCTAGATGAGACGTTATTATGGACATTTGCTGCTTTAGTCTGCACTGACTTTTTAAAAGTATATTTAGTGTTGTTAAATTCCTTTACTTTGAATTCCCAATTATTTGTAAAAAGTATATATTTTATTTGGTGTTCTCTTCCTCCCCCCGCCAGTTTCCCTCTATTATAAACCCTGTACTGGAGTCTGTGGATGCAGTCTCCTGCACCTGTGAGCAGACCTTAACAGAGATGGCCAGCGACACCCCCACACCAGAGCACTACAATGTCCTGGAGGTAGAGTATGGAAACACATGTTGCCTATAGACGGTGTGTTCTGGTGGGGCAGACACTACCAGTCTGACACAACGTAGAAATTATTGACTTACTCTTACACATGGTAAAAGCCAGGGGTGCAACTTTCACTAGGGACGGGGGACATGTCCCCTTAACATGTTGAAATTGCATTTGTTGTCCCCCCCAGTTTTATCATTGGAATGTGATACAAAATGAGGCAACGGTGTGCTTTAGGACCATGCGGATGCCTGCGAGCGTTTGGGTAGGCTGTTTGGAGTGTTTATCTTAATTTATAAAAATAATTATACCCCCCCCTCACTTCTAAAACCAAAGTTGCACCCCTGGTAAAAACTACAGCTGCATGAAAAGCCAAAATACAGAACTAAATTGTGTTTTCATACAAAACAGATTGAAAATGAAATTATGTAAAAACCCACAGCTGCTATTATGTCTCCCATAGGAGCTTATTGACATCAACCAGCACCACCTGAATGTGATTGGTGTCGGACACACGACCCTGGACACCCTGTGCCAGGTCACCCTGGCCAGAGGTCTACACAGCAAGCTGACTGGTGCCGGAGGAGGGGGCTGTGGCATTACCTTGCTTAGACCAGGTACTGTAGCTGACTGCTGGTAACGCCTCCCTACACTTTCATCTGGCTCACAGTAATCAAGTGGGGGCGTCTGTATGTTATGTGTTCTTACACTGCATTGGCATTGCCACCATCTATGGCGCTGGCCTTTAATTTTGGGGCAGAGAGTTGCTGAGAGCCTTGTTGCCTTGTCTATATTTTTATGAATAGTGTGACCTCTTAACGGTGAGCGAGATCTGTGAAATGACATCTGCATGCTTATTGTATGTCGACACATCAGTAGATTTGGCTCATTATATTGATTTGACGGTGAGCCAAGATATGGGTTGTGTGCCAAAATGTCATCCTCTTTTGAGGTAATAGTTATGTTGTCTCAAACTGACGGCATAGAGAAGGAGAGCTGGTTGCGTTAGCCAGGAGGATCCCGTGTTTCATGCTTATCTTCCACAAAAATCCACTGCCACCTTTGCAGCTGAGCCACACACACTGAGCCACACAGCACCACAGAAGCGGTTCAGGTTAAATGCCCTCTTCAAGGTCAGTCTGAAATACAAATCCCATGCAAACATTTCCTTTGCTGCATGGTGGGAGGCTTTCTACTTTTACTTTCAGAAATTGCTCCCCTATTTGACACATTTTCACCCCAAGCATTTTAGCCCTAGCCTATGTTTACACATTATTATCCAGTTATTGGGCACCCTGGTGTTTGCTAGAGAGGGCTTTGTGGGTTCAGCTCTCACAGCGGCTGTCAGACTCCACCTCCTAGTGGGAGTCTCGCATCACAGAACCCTAGGGTGCGGACTCCGAGGGGTGCCATTTCAGTAGCAAACCTAGTCCTTCTCCCAAGCTCTACAGATGTAAATGAATCCTCCGGTGCAGTAAGCAGGAACGGAGGGTCAAAAACAAGTTGGGTGTTAAATGTAGTTCACTATGTGTGATGGTTTGTTTTTCTTTGTGATTTCCTCTCGTAGAAACGGAGTGCTCGGTGATACAGAACACGATCCAGGACTTGAAAGACTGTGGCTATGACTGCTGGGAGACCCGTATCGGGGCAGCAGGTGTGCAGCAGCACTCTCCCCTCGCTGTGAAAGAGCAGGTCCTGGAGGTTTTGGCACGCTACTGAGACTCACTGGCCATGGGTGTGCCCAATGCCCTCCCTACAGGGTAGCGGGGAGCTTAGCTCCATGACTCTGGCCTACCAAGTCTTCTATTGTAAACCTTTCTGGGATATGTGGGACGGTAGCGTCCCACCTCACCAACATCCAGTGAAAGTGCAGGGCGCCAAATACGAAACAACAAAAATCTCATAATTAAAATTCCTCAAGCATACACGTATTTTACACCATTTTAAAGATACAATTCTTGTTAATCCAGCCACAGTGTCCGATTTCAAAAAGGATTTACAGCGAAAGCACCACAAATGATTATGTTAGGTCACCACCAAGTCACAGAAAAACAGCCATTTTTCCAGCCAAAGAGAGGAGTCACAAAAAGCACAAATAGAGATAAAATGAATCACTAACCTTTGCTCTTCATCAGATGACACTCATAGGACTTCATGTTACACAATACATGCATGTTTTGTTCGCTGACGTGCATATTTATATTTAAAAATATCTCATTTTACATTGGCGCGTTACGTTCAGTAGTTCTAAAACATGCAGTGATTGTACAGAGAGCCACATCAATTTACAGAAATGCTCATCATAAATGTTGATTAAAAATACAAGTGTTATACATGGAATTAGAGATATACTTCTCCTTAATGCAACCGCTGTGTCAGATTTTTTTTAAATGTTACGGAAAAAGCAAACCATGCAATAATCTGAGTACAGCGTTCACACAACAAAGCAGCCAAAAAGATATCCACCATATTGTGTAGTCATCAATAGTCGGAAATAGCATTATACAGTGCCTTGCGAAAGTATTCGGCCCCCTTGAACTTTGCGACCTTTTGCCACATTTCAGGCTTCAAACATAAAGATATAAAACTGTATTTTTTTGTGAAGAATCAACAACAAGTGGGACACAATCATGAAGTGGAACGACATTTATTGGATATTTCAAACTTTTTTAACAAATCAAAAACTGAAAAATTGGGCGTGCAAAATTATTCAGCCCCCTTAAGTTAATAGTTTGTAGCGCCACCTTTTGCTGCGATTACAGCTGTAAGTCGCTTGGGGTATGTCTCTATCAGTTTTGCACATCGAGAGACTGACATTTTTCCCATTCCTCCTTGCAAAACAGCTCGAGCTCAGTGAGGTTGGATGGAGAGCATTTGTGAACAGCAGTTTTCAGTTCTTTCCACAGATTCTCGATTGGATTCAGGTCTGGACTTTGACTTGGCCATTCTAACACCTGGATATGTTTATTTTTGAACCATTCCATTGTAGATTTTGCTTTATGTTTTGGATCATTGTCTTGTTGGAAGACAAATCTCAATCCCAGGTCTTTTGCAGACTCCATCAGGTTTTCTTCCAGAATGGTCCTGTATTTGGTTCCATCCATCTTCCCATCAATTTTAACCATCTTCCCTGTCCCTGCTGAAGAAAAGCAGGCCCAAACCATGATGCTGGCACCACCATGTTTGACAGTGGGGATGGTGTGTTCAGGGTGATGAGCTGTGTTGCTTTTACGCCAAACATAACGTTTTGCATTGTTGCCAAAAAGTTCATTTTTGGTTTCATCTGACCAGAGCACCTTCTTCCACATGTTTGGTGTGTCTCCCAGGTGGCTTGTGGCAAACTTTAAACGACACTTTTTATGGATATCTTTAAGAAATGGCTTTCTTCTTGCCTCTCTTCCATAAAGGCCAGATTTGTGCAACATACTGATTGTTGTCCTATGGACAGAGTCTCCCACCTCAGCTGTAGATCTCTGCAGTTCATCCAGAGTGATCATGGGCCTCTTGGCTGCATCTCTGATCAGTCTTCTCCTTGTATGAGCTGAAAGTTTAGAGGGACAGCCAGGTCTTGGTAGATTTGCAGTGGTCTGATACTCCTTCCATTTCAATATTATCGCTTGCACAGTGCTCCTTGGGATGTTTAAAGCTTGGGAAATATTTTTGTATCCAAATCCGGCTTTAAACTTCTTCACAACAGTATCTCGGACCTGCCTGGTGTGTTCCTTGTTCTTCATGATGCTCTCTGCGCTTTTAACGGACCTCTGAGACTATCACAGTGCAGGTGCATTTATACGGAGACTTGATTACACACAGGTGGATTGTATTTATCATCATTAGTCATTTAGGTCAACATTGGATCATTCAGAGATCCTCACTGAACTTCTGGAGAGAGTTTGCTGCACTGAAAGTAAAGGGGCTGAATAATTTTGCACGCCCAATTTTTCAGTTTTTGAATTGTTAAAAAAGTTTGAAATATCCAATAAATGTCTTTCCACTTCATGATTGTGTCCCACTTGTTGTTGATTCTTCACAAAAAAAAATACAGTTTTATATCTTTGTTAGAAGCCTGAAATGTGGCAAAAGGTTGCAAAGTTCAAGGGGGCCGAATACTTTCGCAAGGCTCTGTAAATATTCACTTACCTTTTATCTTCATCAGAATGCACTCCCAGGAATCCCAGTTCCACAATAAATGTTTGATTTGTTCGATAAAGTTCATAATTTATCTCCAAATAGCTTCTTCTGTTAGGGCGTTTGGTAAACAAATCCAAACGCGTGTTCAGGTCCAGCCGAACGTCGGGCCGAAAAGTTCAAGAAGTTATATTACAGGTCGTAGAAAATTGTCAAACTAAGTATAGAATCAGTCTTTAGGATGTTTTTAACATAAACCTTCAATAATGTTCCAACCGTAGAATTCCATTGTCTGTAGAAAAGCAATGGAACGAGAGCAAACTCTCTCGTGGCCGCACGATACGAGCCTGTGGCACTCTGCCAGACACCTGGCTCAATCCCCTCTTTCACCCCCACTTCACAGTAGAAGCTTCAAAAAAAGTTCTAAAGATTGTTGACATCTAGTGGAAGCCTTAGGAAGTGCAATATGACCCCATTTACACTGTATATTGGAATGGCAAAGAGTTGAGAAAACTACAAAACTACTTTCCCACTTCCTGGCTGGCTTTTTCTCAGGTTTTAGTCTGCCATATGAGTTTTGTTATACTCAGACATCATTCAAACAGTTTTAGAAACTTCAGTGTTTTCTATCCAATACTACTAATAATATGCATATATTAGCATCTGGGACAGAGTAGCAGGCAGTTTACTCTGGGCACCTTATTCATCCAAGCTACTCAATACTGCCCCCCTGTCACCAAGAAGTTAAGGAGTAACAGCGAACAATAGAGTTGGCTACAGTATGGGTTGACGCGTAAATGTTAATAGCACTTGTCTATTAGACTACCAACAGTTAAGACTCTTTGTGTCAGGGGAGGACAATAGCTCATCACACACACATCACTTATTTTTCTAACTCTGAAATCATGCCATTTCATGAGGTCATGAAACTAATATTGTAGGTGAACAAGGCAGGTGATCACACATCACTTTGAAATGTGGTTTTCTAATTTTCACTATAGGAGTATGAGCCTCCCCTGAATATTAGGAATATTATGAATAATATTAATAGATGTGGGTTTGAACCGTTTTTCTAGGTTTTTCATGAGCTTTTCATTAGATGTCTAAAGCAGATGCTGCAAAAGAGCAAGAAACACTGTGCTCAGCAGTGTGTCTAGCTGCTGGTTTTGGCAGAGAGAAATAGTATTAAAAAACGAGTCAAAACGAACCCACTGGGATTTAAAAAAATATTTTTTAAGACAGATGACCAACCTTGACTTTAGTGCTTATTTGTTTTCAACTCAAGATTGGTCCATCTGTTATTTTTCAGTGTGCGGTTTTTAGTCTTGTTTTTGAATATCAGTACCTTCGTTGACGTCTTGTTAATTTCAAAAGAGGGTGCCGTGATCTGTTTGTCCAATAGATGGCAGCAAAATGTAAGAATTCACTAACCTCTACAGGGATTGAGTGAGTCAGAGCGATAGACTGTCATTCAGTGTTTGCTTCAGGTGTCAATACAATGCCATGGCTGATGCACTATTTGTTAAACTAACCTTTTTAAAACTGAAAACCTTCTAGTTCTATGTGTCACAAATTGTGTGTGGATGTCTTTTTTAAAGGAGCTATTGCACACTTGGACACCATCCAAGACTAGTTATGTTGAATTCATTGACTAAAAATAAAAAATAGATTTTTTTACATAAACCACTTCCTCAAGAAGCATAGCACGGTAATTGTTTTTTCAAGGTCCAAAGCAAAAATTGTATTTCTCCATACTTTTTTTTGTGGTGAGACAATGTTTTTTTGAAGACAGCCCCTCAAGCTCTTCTTTCCAAGAGCTGAGTATGAAATTGAAAATGACAGCCTTTATCTGATTTCTTTGGTCATCAAATATGTCTGAGACATCATGCCGCAGACCAAGAAATGCAAGGCCTTTAAAAATAACTATTGGTAGGTAGGCTACATCTCTGCCTTTCACATTGGTTTTCATGTTTGTTATTTATATTGACCATGATATGCTAGGGCATGTATAAGGGGGGGGGGGAAATCAAATCTTGAATCAATGTATTTCAATACATATCAGAGGAGGTTGGTTGGAGGACCTAAAGGAGGATAGGCTCATTGTAATGGATGGAATAAATGGAATGGAGTCAAATGTGGTTTCCATGCGTTTGATGCTGTTCCATTAATTCCATTCCAGCCATTACAATGATCCTGTCATCCTATAGCTCCTTCCACCAGCTTCCTCTGGTACATATGCATCCCGTATTTCTATTGATTTATTTTCAAAATTAGGAAAAGCATTTGTTTTTGATCAGTGTTAATGTTGTGTGAGAAAGGTGGTGTAGCACATGAGGAATGGGAGGCTGGCTCTCCAAGGCTTATCAGTGAGCCTGGATTAATGTCCTCTAATGTGGATCAACAGCTCGTGGCGTGCAGTGACTCACGCTTACTTTTGTGCTGACACACACACACACACACACACACACGGGCATCTTCAAATTATGTTTTACTTAACTGCTCATCCTCTAAGCATAACATAAATGTCTGCCTATGCTGCATTCATATAAGATATGGATTAGCCTAATTTAGAAAACTTCTCATTTCGGGAAAAGGTCAGTTGGGGATATCTGAGTCTTAAATCTCAATTTTTATTTAATTTTAAATGTCATGAAGATTGAGTAGTGTGGACCTGGTAGTGTGTATGAATGAACGGCATTTGTCACATGCCCCCCACCCCCCTCCATCCCTTTCCGCCTGTCGCCCCTCTCGTCCCCCTGAATTGTGTCATCTTTATGTCAGTGCTGCCCCCGTCACTGCTCTGCACAGTCTCCCCTAACCCCCGCTGCAATTTAATTACCACTGCACTTTTCAATTGAAATGGCATTGACGAGGGGGGACAAGAGGGAGACAGCAGCCCAGCCGTGCCCGTTTCATTTTAAGCTCCTCTTTCTTCTCTACTTTCTCTCTTCTCTACTCTCTCTCTCCTTTTACCCCTGCGAGGCACAGATGTATTTTTTTTATCAATGTCAGTGCCAGCTTCTTTTTGCTCTGATGAATAGATTCTAAGAAGGCCCTGCCATTATTTCAGATAACAGAAGGAGCAATGAAAGGGGGTCAAGGATAGAGGGAGAATGACAGCACTGGAGATGACATGAAAAGCCAAAAGAGAGAATATGTGTAAATTATCTTTTTTTTTTTTTCTATTCTATTTTTTTATGGTTTTGTTTTCACAAAGTGTGCAGTGTTTGAGTCATTATGGGAGAATAATAAGGGATGCAGAAATCGTACTGCTCAAGCAAGAGTAACGCAATGGTTAATTTTGCTATGGAAATGTTGTGATCATGATCACTATGGCACCACCATCCCTCTGGTCTCAATGAGCTGGTGAAATGTTGTCATGACCCATTCACTTTCAACACACAATTGGAACTGGCAGACAATATATCACTTTGTTCTCGGCCATGACTGTTTGCCTATACATGTTTTTCCTTGCAGGTCATTATATCGGTATCTATGTCAGTTGGAGATTTTGAGTACAGTATGTGGTCATTAACATTTAGTCGTTTCTTAGGATCCCCATTAGCTGTTGCCAAGGCAGCAGTGTGTGCGCGTGCGTGCATGTCCAACCTCTCCCAGCCTCCAGGCACAGACAGACAGCTGACTAACATCAGTCCCCCCCCCCCCCCCCCCCCCCCCCCACACACACACACACACACACTCATTAGGGCTCTGTGACCCTCCTGTGGGGAGGTTGCCCTTTTGGGGAAGTGACGGGGCGGAGAGGGCCAGGGGCAACTGGCTGTGGTGAAAGCAGGCATCTGCTGACCCTATTAAAGCCAGCGGGGGTGTGGTGGAATCTGTGACAGAATTCCCCAGAGTCCATGCTTCATTTGAAGAGGACTGAAACATTGGTGCCACTTTGGAAAAACAATGGGTCACTTGTGACTCACGTGAGCACTAACATAACTAGACAGAGTTACCAGAACTACATCAACATAGAGAGCGTTGACCACCACAGCACATGACTAGTGTCCACTCCACATACCATAATCATGTCATTACATCGATCAGGTAACTGGTTGTGTGAAGTAGCGGAAGAGAGTAGCAGTAGTATGTCATCCCCTTTGTGCTGGCAGCTCTTGTTTTAATTGCAGGCTAAGGTTTCTCTTTTTCTTGTTGCCTTTGAAGAGCCTTGTTGATTTTTTTATACCACCCCTCATCTCTGCTCTGCTCGGTTTAAGAGCAAATCCCTTATGGCAAAGTTACCAGGAATGTAAAAGCATAAAATTGTCAGCAATTTTTTTTAAATTATTTTTCGCAAGACTGATGTGCAATTTTTTGACATTGAAGTTTTGAAAAATTGGGCTCCTCTGCTTTTTAAAAAGAGTGAGAGGAAGTATTGAGGTTGTATTTTATTCCCGCGGTCTGTCTCGTAGATGGGTCAGCTCAAGGGCTAGCTCATCGCCAACTCTGTTAAAAAATATGTATATTTTCTACTGAATGAGTCAAGTGCACCCCAACTCTAAAGCAGCTATGCTCCTGTTGTTATGGTTAAATGAACTGAACCTGTCAAAAATCCCCACCAAAACTTTGGCAATAATGATTTCTCAGGTTGTGTAGTTGTCTTCTTTGGAATTAATGCTATCTACTGTGGCATTTGGGTGAATATGCTAGTAAATGATATTGAAGTGGTTTCTCTTGATGTCTCTCGGTTATGAAGCTTCAATCAGAAATATGTACAATTAATTTCATCTATTGTAAATCTAGCAACGCAAACATTGATGCCAAATCTTTAATCATGCTACCACCCACGTTAAGAACCTGGCATAGAACTCAATGCAATTACACTTGGCTTTCTAAAGAACCCAAATATCCAAGCAGAAATTTGATAAGCTGGCTATTATTAAATGAATGCTAATCTAACTTGCATACTTTGAACTGCCTTTTGAATAGAAAATACACTCATTGTCCTTGGGATACCTGCCAATTTAATTTAATCCTGCTGTGTGTCGCCGAGGTTTTGAGAGGATGAAGATCTTCCTATTTAATCACGTCATCACAGTGTGATTGACGGCCTGTTAAAGCTCAGTCAACCGCTCATACTTAAAGATTCAGCATTAAAGTGAATAAATCAAGGTGAACAACGGGATTCATAGAATGGGGGGAAAACACATTCATCCCTATTAGGAGTTCTGTGATTATATCCCGTTGGTCTGTGCCCCACTGGGGACCATACACCATCATTTTATAGTATCTTTACTTATACTCCAAGTATGACAATTGAGTACTTTTTTTCCACCACTGCTGTTTAGACCACTCCACTCATGTAATTACTATGGGACAGGTAGGAGAGTTCATATTTCATCCGCTGCATTCACGATAATATCTAATAATCTGAAAGCGTTGCAAAATTGCTATCTCTTCTTGCTCATGCATTATGAATGAGTCACTGTTTTGCATAGATTAGCAATCACAGAAACCTTTCATATCAAAATGTGCCAGGAGGGTTCTATCTCTTTTTTTGAAGACGTGAGGTGACACATCCCTGCGCTTTTTAAGATATGACAGATCAGGTGATACTGTCTCTCCCCATTTCTCTTCTATTCTCCCTCTTGCGCTCTGATTTATTTCTCCATGCATATCATCATCATAGGGGGAATATATGTCATTTTCAACCTGCTTTTAAAGTGATTGCTCACTTGCTGAATATTTTTGCATCTGCAGTGTTGTCTGGGGCAGCGTGGCTAAGCTCAGCAGGGATGTTCTATTATCAAATTAAACATTTGCCACAACCTAGGAAGAGGAAGATGGCACCGTGACCATCCTTTAAAACCTCTTCAGCTGACAGGCAAAAATGTGAATTTCCACCTAAAATGTTATACCCAAACTAAAAAGTGTATAACTTAGGAATTATTTCCTGCACATGCATATGGATAGTATCGTTTGAAAGGAAACACATTGTAGTTTGTATAGAAATGTCATATCATAGATAGGAATTACGCAAGATAAGGTTTATTTTCCACATCACATGAAGAAGTAGTGCTGAGCATTGTTTTGGAGTTGTGGCCCAAAATGTACTCAAAGTATGACATACAGTTAGTTATTCAATTGCAAACATTTCTTCACAGAAAAACTGAAATGGTTTAACCGTTTTCAAAACTGAGGCCTAAAACATCCAACATATCAGAGGTGCAGGGCAATGTTTTCAACAATACACTATAAGTCAGTGTCCTGGGGACATATCGAAGTGTATTTGATTTGGGCCAAGCTTAGGTGCACTCACACAAAACAATCAATAATGCTGGCAGCAATCAAGCTGGAGATGTTGGCCAAGGGGATGGGGGGTGCTAGGGGTGGCAGTAGGGAGGGACAGTTGACTGGGCCCCCAGCCTGGTTATTGGCTCCCATTCATCATCAGTGTCCTGACTTGGGGAGAAATGATCATATTGGAAGCGACATTACAGTGAAAACCGGTGCAAAATAGAAAGCCTGAAATATGTATTTGATTTGAAACACACAGAGGTGCACTTAAAAAATATATATAAATATGTACAAAGGCACGGAAGCATTGGGCAGTATTGCCCAGTGGTACACTTACACATTTTTCAAACTAAGGTCAAAACAGCCTACTGTGACAATATAAAGATTGCTAGTTATCTAAACCAAAACAAAAGTAATCCTTTGAGCCTGGACCTAATTTTTGTGCACTAATTTTGACCAGGGCACATAGTATCATGGACAAAAGTAGTGCACTGTATAGGGGGAATAGAATGCAATTCGGGACTTGTTCTAAAAAAAATACAAATCCAAAAACAAGCAGACACAAGATCTACATGCAGAACAAATCCAAATCAAATGTACTTACAAGAATCCAAAAGAGGATGCAGGGAGCCCTTTAAAAAAAATGTAATCGCTGCAAAAATGCAGCTGTCCAAGTTGCCGCTATTATCCTCCATATGTTACGTGTCCGCTGCCCTATCCTCCAGAATCATAAATCAAATCAAAGTTTATTGGTCATGTGCACAGATTTGCAGATGTTATTGCAGGTGCAAAAAAAAAACTACACAATATACACTACCGTTCAAAAGTTTGGGGTCACTTAGAAATGTCCTTGTTTTTGAAAGAAAAGCACTTTTTTTTTTTTGTCCATCAAATTGATCAGAAATACAGTGTAGACTGTCATTTACAACATTAACAATTGTAGCTGGAAACAGCTGATTTTAATGGAAAATCTCCTTAGGCGTACAGAGGCCCATTTATCAGCAACCATCACTCCAGGCCTTCTAGGCAAGAGTTGCAAAGAAAAAGACAAATCTCTGTCCAGTGTCTGTGTTCTTTTGTCCATCTTAATCTTTTCTTTTTATTGGCCAGTCTGAGATATGGCTTTTTCTTTAACTCTTTTTCTTTACAGCATCCCAGAGTCGCCTCTTCACTGTTGACGTTGAGACTGGTGTTTTGCAGGTACTATTTAATGAAGCTGCCAGGTGAGTCGTTTGTTTCTAAAACTAGACACTCTAATGTACTTGTCCTCTTGCTCAGTTGTGCAACGGGGCCTCCCACTCTTTCTATTCTGGTTAGAGCCAGTTTGCGCTGTTCCGTGAAGGGAGTAGGACACAGCGTTGTATGAGATCTTCAGTTTCTTGGCAATTTCTTGCATGGAATAGCCTTCATTTCTCAGAACAAGAATAGACTGACGAATTTCAGAAGGAAGTTCTTTGTTTCTGGCCATTTTGAGCCTGTAATCGAACCCACAAATGCTGATGCTCCAGATACACAACTAGTCTAAAGAAGGCCAGTTTTTTTGCTTCTTTAATCAGAGCAACAGTTTTCAGCTGTGCTAACATAATTGCAAAAGTTTTTTCTAATGATCAATTAGCCTTTTTAAAATGACACTTGGATTAGCTAACACAACGTGCCATTGGAACACAGGAGTGACGGTTGCTGATAATGGGCCTCTGTACGCCTGTCGATATTCCATTAAAAACCAGCCATTTCCAGCTACAATAGTCATTTAAACATTAACAATGTCTACACTATTTCTGATCAATTTGATGTTATTTTAAATGGACAAAAAAATGTGCTTTTCTTTCAAAAACAAAAGATTTTTCTAATTTACCCCAAACTTTTGAACGGTAGTGTGTGTATGTACAGTTGAAGTCGGAAGTTTACATACACCTTAGCCAAATAGATTTAAACTCAGTTTTTCACAATTCCTGACATTTAATCCAATTAAAAATTACCTGTCTTAGGTCAGTTAGGATCACCACTTTATTTTAAGAATGTGAAATGTCAGAATAATAGTAGAGGATGAATTATTTCAGCTTTTATTTATTTCATCACATTCCCAATGGGTCAGAAGTTTACATACACTCAATTAGTAATTGGTAGCATTGCTCTTAAATTGTTTAACTTGGGTCAAATGTTTCGGGTAGCCTTCCACAAGCTTCCCACAATAAATTGGGTGAATTTTGGCCGATTCCTCCTGACAGAGCTGGTGTAACTGAGTCAGGCTTGTAGGCCTCTTTGCTTGCACACGCTTGTTCAGTTCTGCCCACACATTTTCTATAGGATTGAGGTCAGGGCTATGTGATGGCCAATCCAATACCTTGACTTTGTTGTCCTTAAGCCATTTTGCCACAACTTTGGATGTTTGCTTGGGGGTCATTGTCCATTTGGAAGACCCATTTGCGACCAACCTTTAACTTCCTGACTGATGTCTTGAGATTTTGCTTCAATATATCCACAAAATTTTCCTGCCTCATGATGCCATCCTTCTATTTTGTGAAGTGCACCAGTCCCTCCTGCAGCAAAGCACCCCCACAACATGATGCTGCCACCTCCGTGCTTCACGGTTGGGATGGTGTTCTTCGGCTTGCAAGCCTCCCCCTTTATTCTCCAAACATAATGGCATCATTATGGCCTAACAGTTCTATTTTTGTTTCATCAGACCAGAGGACATTTGTCCAAAAAGTACGATCTTTGTCCCCATGTGCAGTTGCAAACCGTAGTCTGGCTTTTTTATGGCGGTTTTGGAGCAGTGGCTTCTTCCTTGCTGAGCAGCCTTTCAGGTTATGTCAATATTTGACTTGTTTTACTGTGAATATAGATACTTTTGTACCTGTTTCCTCCAGCATCTTCACAAGGTCCTTTGCTGTTGTTCTGGGATTGATTTGCACTTTTCGCACCAAAGTACGTTAATCTCCTGGAGACAAAACACGTCTCCTTCCTGAGCGGTGTGACGGCTGTTTGATCCCATGGTGTTTATACTTGCGTAATATTGTTTGTACAGATGAACATGGTACGTTTCAGGCATTTGGAAATTGCTCCCAAGGATGAATCAGACTTGTGGGGTGGGTCTACAATTGCTTTTCTGTGGTCTTGGCTGATTTTCTTTTGATTTTCCCATGATGTCAAGCAAAGAGGCACTGAGTTTGAAGGTAGGCCTTGAAATATATCCACAGGTACACCTCCAACTGACTCAAATTATATCAATTAACGTATCAGAAGCTTCTAAAGCCATGACATCATTTTCTGGAATTTTCTAAGCTGTTTAAAGTCAGTCAACTTAGTGTATGTAAACTTCTGACCCACTGGAATTGTGATACAGTGATTTATATGTGAAATAATCTGTCTGTAAACAATTGTTGGAAAAATTACTTGAGTCATGCATCCAAGTAGCTGTCCTAACCGACTTGTCAAAACTATAGTTTGTTAACAAGAAATTTGTGGAGTGGTTGAAAAACAAGTTTTAATGACTCCAACCTAAGTGTATGTAAACTTCCGACTTCAACTGTATATACACTGCTCAAAAAAATAAAGGGAACACTTCAACAACACAATGCAACTCCAAGTTAATTACACTTCTGTGAAATCAAACTGTCCACTTAGGAAGCAACACTGATTGACAATAAATTTCACATGCTGTTGTGCAAATGGAATAGACAACAGGTGGAAATTATAGGCAATTAGCAAGACACCCCCAATAAAGGAGTGGTTCTGCAGGGGGTGACCACAGACCACTTCTCAGTTCCTATGCTTCCTGGCTGATGTTTTGGTCACTTTTGAATGCTGGCGGTGCTTTCACTCTAGTGGTAGCTTGAGACGGAGTCTACAACCCACACAAGTGGCTCAGGTAGTGCAGCTCATCCAGGATGGCACATCAATGCGAGCTGTGGCAAGAAGGTTTGCTGTGTCTGTCAGCGTAGTTTCCAGAGCATGGAGGCGCTACCAGGAGACAGGCCAGTACATCAGGAGACGTGGAGGAGGCCGTAGGAGGGCAACAACCCAGCAGCAGGACCGCTACCTCCGCCTTTGCAAGGAGGAGCAGGAGTAGCACTCCCTGCAAAATGACCTCCAGCAGGCCACAAATGTGCATGTGTCTGCTCAAACGGTCAGAAACAGACTCCATGAGGGTGGTATGAGGGCCCGACGTCCACAGGTGCGGGTTGTGCTTACAGCCCAACACCGTGCAGGACGTTTGGCATTTGCCAGAGAACACCAAGATTGGCAAATTCGCCACTGGCGTCCTGTGCTCTTCACAGATGAAAACACGTTCACACTGAGCACATGTGACAGACGTGACAGAGTCTGGAGATGCCGTGGAGAACGTTCTGCTGCCTGCAACATCCTCCAGCATGACCGGTTTGGCGGTGGGTCAGTCATGGTGTGGGGTGGCATTTCTTTGGGGGGCCGCACAGCCCTCCATGTGCTCGCTAGAGGTAGCCTGACTGCCATTAGGTACCGAGATGAGATCCTCAGACCCCTTGTGAGACCATATGCTGGTGCGGTTGGCCCTGGGTTCATCCTAATGCAAGACAATGCTATACCTCATGTGGCTGGAGTGTATCAGCAGTTCCTGCAAGAGGAAGGCATTGATGCTATGGACTGGCCGCCCGTTCCCCAGACCTGAATCCAATTGAGCACATCTGGGACATCATGTCTCGCTCCATCCACCAACGCCACGTTGCACCACAGACTGTCCAGGAGTTGGCGGATGCTTTAGTCCAGGTCTGGGAGGAGATCCCTCAGGAGACCATCCGCCACCTCATCAGGAGCATGCCCAGACATTGTAGGGAGGTCATACAGGCACGTGGAGGCCACACACACTACTGAGCCTCATTTTGACTTGTTTTAAGGACATTACATCAAAGTTGGTTTTAATAAGAATATTTCAGTCATTCAGATCTAGGATGTTATTTTACTGTATATCAGAATGAGCAATGTCAGACCGGAGTATAAATATATTTATATAATGGTGTTTAAAGACAGTATGGAAAGTATATGAATAGAACATGTGTGTACAGCAGTAGTTATATAGGATGGGCCATCACCAGAATACAGTATATACTGACTAAGTGGGGTGCCAGAACAACAACATCAGCCTCTCCCTCAACGTCAGCAAGACAAAGGAGCAGATCGTGGACTACAGGAAACGGGGGGCTGAGCACGCATCAGGGTCCACACACAGCAACACAGTGAAGTGGGCACGACAATGCCTCTTCCCCTTCAGGAGTCTGAAAAGATTTCGCATGGGCCCTCAGAATTTCAAAAAGTTCTACAGTTGCACCATTGAGAGCATCTTCATGGGCTGCATCACTGCTTGGTATGGCAACGGCTTGTTATCCGCATGGCGCTACAGAGGGTAGTGCGTATGGCACAGTACATCACTGGGGCTGACCTCTGCCATCCAGGACCTTCATAATGTTCCAGGTGGTGTCAGAGGAAGGCAGTCAAAATTGTTAAGACTCTAGCCACCCAAGTCATTGGGCACCGCCTCACGGCTGGCTGTGACAGCTTGGGATCGAACCCGAATCTGTAGTGACGCCTCAAGCACTGCAATGCAGTGCCTTAGACTGCTACGCTACATGGGAGGCCTAACTTGAAGCTTTTGACCCTCTCCACTGCGGCCCTGTGGATGTGAGTGTGTTCTCTTTGCAGTCTCATGTTGTCCACGATCAGCTGCTTCAGGGAGAGGTTATTTTCCTGGCACTACTCTGCCTGTGCTCTCACCTCCTCCCTGAAGGCTGTCTCATCGTTGTTGGTAATCAAGCCTACCACTGTTGTGTTGTAGCCGTAGTCCATTACTTATTTTTGCCACTAGCCATATCGATACTACCTACACTAGCTAGCTATAAGAATACACTAGCTAGCTATCCAAATATGTACAAAAGTGCGTACAAATATATTTTTGCGTCAAAACTGTGTCTGCTACTCTGTGCGTGGGTTCGACGGCTAACTGCAAGAGGAAATAACTCACATGCGGCTTTGAGCACTCCTCTTGCAAAGAGGGGACAACTCCACCCCTGTGATGTGGATATGGTCTCAAAAGCTTATCTTATTTGCTACAACCCTGTAAAGTAGTGGTGCACGGGTCAACTGTTTTGTTCACCTGCACCCGCCTTCAATTGCTAATAACCCATCCGACTATATTTGATCAAGTGAAAATCTGAGGCCCGACCCTAATAGCCGATTTATGCTTGATCCAGCAATGTTGTCCGGAGGCAGTGGTCCAGAGTCCCACATTCTTTGCAAAAATATATTTACTTTTTGCTATATATATTTTTGAGGGGATTGCATGTTATTTTGGCATTAATACGCGTCACATATCAGTTTGCAAAGAATGTAAAAAAACTAATATGTCATTGAGTTAATAAAGCCGCATACCCACATGGTCTCTTTTTTGTTTTCTTGAGTAAGGCAGCTCCAAAATGCAGGTGTTTCAGCCTTCAGCTTTCTGTGGTGGTGGGGGAACCAGCAAAAAATAGGAGCATTGCGCCGTGATTGGCTCAGTGTTCTGTCACTCATGGGGACACTACGTCATCGCCAAGTTTAAGTCCTTAGTAAGGGTAGACATCCAAAATTTGAGTCCTGCCATAGTTATATTACAAGTGCCCTTCCAAGAAGGCTCAAGGTCATTGGCCACAGATAAAATAACGTAAAATCACGTTATATCTAGTAGCTTTGCTTGGACTGATCATGTCAACATCTTACTTTCAAAGTCTTAGCTAGCCGTCATCATCATGAATCAAGTCGACAATCTACTGGCAAATCCTTTTCATCCTTGTCATATGGAGATAAATAATGGAGAGAAATTATAGACAAAATGTATCAGTGCTCATTGGCCATTCGACATAAAGATTACACAAGTTGGAAATTGCAAATTCAACAGTTTGGAAGGAATCAGTGGCTAACTGCAAGCATTGCAAAGCAAACAGTAGCCAGCTTTTACATTTCATTGTACCTTTTATTTAATAACTAGGCAAGTCAGTTAAGAACAAATTCTTGTTTTCAATGACGGCCTATGAACTGTGGGTTAACTGCCTTGTTCAGGGGCAGAACGACAGATTTTTACCTTGTCGGCTAGGGGATTCGATATTGCAACCTTCTGGTTACTAGTCCTATGTTCTAACCACTCGGCTACCTGCCGCTCCGCAATGCAGTGGCTATGTGTTTTTATCCCGAGTTCCCACCATAAATCCAGAAAATGCCAGACTGATGACAAAATTTGCCCTCAAAGGACCGCCGTGCTACCTTCAAGTTTAAGTGAGCACATCACAAGCCAAGGTGAGTCCGAAAATGTCTTGTATGCTGCTGCATACATGATGTAATATGCAAGGGAGATATGTATACTGTAGCTAAGTAAGTAATACTAAGTGTATGTTGTGTGTAAGCTGTTAGTAACCACAAAAATGTGGTCTATTTTCACCTCTTAATTTCACCTAACTGACTTGGTGGTGCTGCACATGTCATCTAATATTGTAACGGGTTTCATTGTCTGCTTATATGTCCCCTTCATTTATCCTACGGTTCTGACTTGGTATACAGGGAAAATACTGTAAGAGCAGCCCATGTTCTCCATTCTGTCGCTGTACATTTCAAAAGTGCTGAACACATAGTTATATTGACTATGTCCGTTGTCGCTCGCTCATTAATATCTTAATCGAAATTACGGAATGTCTCTTTTACGCTCATTGTTCCCTTATGCCATAGTTTGTACATCTCAATTGTCAGTGGAAACCACATTTGTTTAAGCAAGTCGGCCATATCAGCTATGTTTTTTTAAAAGGCAGTAAATGAGGCTAAATTAATTGTTTCGCTGCCAAACAAGGCTCCGCTGATAGCCAGGTGTAGCGGTCGTAGGGCTTCACTCCATTGTGCTGGAAAGAAAGCTCTGCTGTTGGGACAGCTTTATGTCAGCCCTAACAGTTTGTGGGCACCGCTTGTTGCCGTTATAGTGCAATTAATGTATTGTTTAGTGTTGTAGATTGTCTTTGCTGGCATGCATCTTTTTCTATTTGCCCCACCAAGATGTACGTGCTAAAATCGCCACTGTGAACAGCCAATGTATTGACCATGCAGAGCCTTTAAAAACCAATTTATGCTTGATCTAGAAATGCTGTCTGGAGGTCCGTACAGAGGGTGTGACGCAATTGCGAAGCCTCCAGAGGCCAAATCAAGCTCTATACGGCGAAATCGAGCTCTGTACACGTCTCATTTATTAACCATGTGGAAGGCTCCGTATAGCTCCGCATTGACATGATTAGTGGACGGTAGGTAGGGGCGGTACATCCTGTATAAACACACTCACTTACTTGACAACAAACATGGAGAACTTTAACAAAAGGATATCAGAACAAGTTCACAAATAAAAAAAACATTTATGGTACCTCGGGTAGGATTTGAAAGACACAAATGGAAAGAGATCGGGGACTGTAATGCAGTTGGTTGATTGACGCTGACATGAACATATATTGTGGTTGACATCCATACAAGCATTATACTGAGATGTTTACCTCAACATAGGGTGGAATACACATAGAGACAATAGCCTAAATGTAGGCACATTTTACTGGGGCATTTAGGAGATTTGGAATGGAGATGCAGGTTGGAAAACAGTACAGTCTTTTTACTTTATGCTATCTTAGCTGAGCTCCTATGTCAAGCACCGGGAAACAGACTCCAACATCTCAGAAAATGTAAGATCTTGTCTTTTCGTTTAGCTAGTTGCATGTAATGTAGCTGGATGGCTATAGCGTAGTAATATGTAACAATTTCACAACTACCTAATACACACATCTAAAGGAATATGTACAGTACATATACATTTATGGATGGCCGAGCGGCATAGGCAAGGAGCAATAGATAGTATAAAATACAGTTGAAGTCGGAAGTTTAGACACTTAGGTTGGAGTCATTAAAACTTGTTTTTCAACCACTCCACAAATTTCTTGATAACAAACTACAGTTTTGGCAAGTCGGTTATGACATCTACTTTGTGCATGACACAAGTAATTTTTCCAACAATTGTTTACAGACAGATTATTTCACTTATAATTCACTGTATCACAATTCCAGTGGGTCAGAAGTTTGCATACACTAACTTGACTGTGCCTTTAAACAACTTGGAAAATTCCAGAAGATTATGTCATGGCTTTAGAAGCTTCTGATAGGTTAATTGGCATCATTTGAGTCAGTTGGAGGTGTACCTGTGGATGTATTTCAAGGCCTACCTTCAAACTCAGTGCCTCTTTGCTTGACATCATGGGAAAATGAAAAGAAATCAGCCAAGACCTCAGGAAAAACAATGGTAGACAAAAAACAATGGTCATCCTTGGGAGCAATTTCCAAACACCTGAAGGTACCACGTTCATCTGTACAAACAATATTACGTAAGTATAAACACCATGGGATCAAACAGCCGTCACACCGCTCAGGAAGGAGACACATTCTGTCTCTTAGAGATGAACGTACTTTGGTGAGAAAAGTGCAAATCAATCCCAGAACAACAGCAAAGGACCTTGTGAAGATGCTGGAGGAAACCGGTACAAACAAATCTATATCCACAGTAAAACGAGTACTATATCGACATACCCTGAAAGGCCACTCAGCAAGGAAGAAGCCACTGCTCAAAAAATGCCAGACTACGTTTTGCAACTGAACATCGGGGACAAAGATCATACTTTTTGGAGAAATGTCCTCTGGTCTGATGAAACAAAAAATGAACTGTTTGGCCATAATGACCATTAGTTATGTTTGGAGGCCAAAGAACACCATCCCAACCGTGAAGCACGGGGGTGGCAGCATCATGTTGTGGGGGTGCTTTGCTGCAGGAAGGACTGGTGCACTTCACAAAATAGATGGCATCACGAGGAAGAAACATTTTGTGGATATATTGAAGCAACATCTCAAGACATCAGTCAGGAAGTTAAAGGTTGGTCGCAAATGGGTCTTCCAAATGGACAATGACCCCAAGCATACTTCCAAAGTTGTGGCAAAATGGCTTAAGGACAACGAAGTCAAGGTATTGGAGTGGCCATCACAAAGACCTGACCTCAATCCTATAGAAAATGTGTGGGCAGAACTGAACAAGTGTGTGCGAGCAAGGAGGCCAACAAACCTGACTCAGTTACACCAGCTCTGTCAGGAGGAATGGGCCAAAATTCACCCAACTTATTGTGGGAAGCTTGTGGAAGACTACCCGAGTCTTTTGACCCAAGTTAAACAATTTAAAAGCAATGCTACCAAATACTAATGTAGTGTATGTAAACTTCTGACCCACTGGGAATGTGATGAAAGAAATAAAAGCTGAAATAAATAATTCTCTCTACTATTATTCTGACATTTCACATTCTTAAAATAAAGTGGTGATCGTAACTGACCTAAGACAGGGAATTTATTCTATGATTAAATGTCAGGATTTGTGAAAAACTGAGTTGAAATGTGTATGTAAACTTCCGACTTCAACTGTACATATGATATGATTAATGTAAGATGTGTAAACATTTATTAAAGTGACATTATTTAAAGTGGCATTGTTTAATGTGACAAGCGATCCATTTATTAAAGTAACCAGTGATTGGGTCTGATGGCCTTGAGATAGAAGCTGATTTTCAGTCTCTCGGTCCCAGCTTTGATGCACCTGTACTGACCTCGCCTTCTGGATGGTAGTGGTTTGAGGTGTCCTGGAGGGCAGCTAGTTTGCCCTTGGTGATGCGTTGTGCAGACCGCACCACCCTCTGGAGAGCCTTGCGGTTGAGGGCGGTGCAGTTGCCATACCAGGCAGTGATACAGCCCGACAGGATGCTTTCGACTGTGCATCTGTAAAAGTTTGTCAGGGTTTTGGGTGACAAGCCACATTTCTTCAGCCTCCTGAGGTGGATCGGGGGGTGCTCCCTCTGCTATTTCCTGAAGTCCATGATCATCTCTTTTGTTTTGTTGACGTTGAGTGAAAAGTTGTTTTCCTGACACTCCAAGTGCCTTCACCTCCTCCCTGTAGCTTGGAGGGTACTATGGTGTTGAATGTTGAGCTGTAGTCAATGAACAGCATTCTTACATAGGTATTCCTCTTGTCCAGATGGGACAGGGCAGTGTGCTGTGTGATGGCGATTGCATCGTCTGTGGACCTGTTGGGGCGGTATGCAAACTGAAGTGGGTCATGGGTGGCCAATAAGGTGGAGGTGATACTATCCTTGACTAGTTTCTCAAAGCATTTCATGATGACAGAAGTGAGGGCTACGGGGCTGTAGTCATTTAGTTCTTTGCCTTCAGGAACAATGGTGGCCATCTTGAAGCTTGTGGGGACAGCAGACTGGGATAGGGAGCGATTGAATATGCCCTTAAACACATCAGCCAGCTGGTCTGCACATGCACTGAGGACGGGGCTAGGGATGCCATCTGGGCCAGCAGCCTTGCGAGGGTTAATTAACCTCTTGAAGCTAGGGGGCATTATTTTTATTTGGAAAAATAACGTTCCCAAAGTAAACGGGCTATTTCTCAAGACCAGATGCTAGAATATGCATATAATTGACAGATTAGGATAGAAAACACTCAAGTTTCCAAAACTGTCAAAATATTGTGAGTATAACAGAACTGATACTGCAGGCGAAACCTGAGGAAAATCAAACCAGGAAGTGGCTTCTATTTTAAACTCCATGTTCCATAGCCTGCCTTTGCTCCATTTAAAGGGATATCAACCAGATTCCTTTTCCTATCGCTTCCTCAAGGTGTCAACAGTCTTCAGACATAGTTTCAGGCTTTTATTTTGAAAAATGAGCGAGAAAGCTAACATTGCGTCAGGTGTTCGCATGAGTTTTGCTCGCGCAACAAAGTTTGGGCAGCCATTGCCTTTCCCCTCTCCCACTGAAAAAGACAGTTGTGGTTGATATATTATCGATTTATATATTTTAAAAACAACCTGAGGATGGATAATAAAAAACGTTTGACATGTTTCTGTGGACATTACAGATACTATTTGGAATTTGTCTGCGTTATCGTGACCGCTCTTTCCTGTGGATTTCTGAACATAACGCGCCAAACAAACTGAGGTATTTTGGATATAAAATAATCTTTATGGAACATTTTATTATGTAACTGGGAGTCTCGTGAGTGAAAACATCCGAAGATCATCAAAGGTAAACGATTAATTTGATTGCTTTTCTGATTTTCGTGACCAAGCTACTTGATGCTAGGTGTTCATAATGTTTTTTCGAGCGGTCAATAAACTTACACATACGCTTGGATTGCTTTCGCTGTAAAGCATATTTTCTAAATCTGACACGACAGGTGGATTAACAGCTGTGTTTTGCTATATTGCACTTGTGATTTCATGAATACACTGCTCAAAAAAAAAATGAAGGGAACACTAAAATAACACATCCTAGATCTGAATGACTGAAATATTCTTATTAAATACTTTTTTCTTTACATAGTTGAATGTGCTGACAACAAAATCACACACAAATGATCAATGAAAATCAACTTTATCAACCCATGGAGGTCTGGATTTGGAGTCACACTCAAAATTAAAGTGGAAAACCACACTACAGGCTGATCCAACTTTGATGTAATGTCCTTAAAACAAGTCAAAATGAGGCTTAGTAGTGTGTGTGGCCTCCACGTGCCTGTATGACCTCCCTACAACGCCTGGGCATGCTCCTGATGAGGTGGCGGATGGTCTCCTGAGGGATCTCCTCCCAGACCTGGACTAAAGCATCCGCCAACTCCTGGACAGTCTGTTGGTGGATGGAGCGAGACATATTGTCCCAGATGTGCTCAATTCGATTCAGGTCTGGGGAACGGGCGGGCCATTCCATAGCATCAATGCCTTCCTCTTGCAGGAACTGCTGACACACTCCAGCCACATGAGGTCTAGCATTGTCTTGCGTTAGGAGGAACCCAGGGCCAACCGCACCAGCATGTGGTCTCACAAGTGGTCTGAGGATCTCATCTCGGTACCTAATGGCAGTCAGGCTACCTCTGGCAAGCACATGGAGGGCTGTGCGGCCCCCCCAAAGAAATGCCACCACACACCATGACTGACCCACTGCCAAACCGGTCATGCTGGAGGATGTTGCAGGCAGCAGAATGTTCTCCACGGCGTCTCCAGATTGTCACGTCTGTCACGTGCTCAGTGTGAACGTGTTTTCATCTGTGAAGAGCACAGGGCGCCAGTGGCGAATTTGCCAATCTTGGTGTTCTCTGGCAAATGCCAAACGTCCTGCACAGTGTTGGGCTGTAAGCACAACCCCCAGCTGTGGACATCGGGCCCTCATATCCCCCTCATGGAGTCTGTTTCTGACCGTTTGAGCAGACACATGCACATTTGTGGCCTGCTGGAGGTCATTTTGCAGGGCTCTGGCAGTGCTCCTCCTTGCACAAAGGCGGAGGTAGCGGTCTGCTGCTGGGTTGTTGCCCTCCTACGGCCTCGTCCACGTCTCCTGATGTACTGGCCTGTCTCCTGGTAGCACCTCCATGCTCTGGACACTACGCTGACAGACACAGCAAACCTTCTTGCCACAGCTCGCATTGATGTGCCATCCTGGATGAGCTGCACTACCTGAGCCACTTGTGTGTGTTGTAGACTCCGTCTCATGCTACCACTAGAGTGAAAGCACCGCCAGCATTCAAAAGTGACCAAAACATCAGCCAGGAAGCATAGGAACTGAGAAGTGGTCTGTGGTCACCACCTGCAAAACCACTCCTTTATTGGGGGTGTCTTGCTAATTGCCTATAATTTCCACCTGTTGTCTATTCCATTTTCACAACAGCATGTGAAATTTATTGTCAATCAATGTTGCTTCCTAAGTGGACAGTTTGATTTCACAGAAGTGTGATTGACTTGGAGTTGCATTGTGTTGTTTAAGTGTTCCCTTTATTTTTTTGAGCAGTGTATAAATATTTGTAGTAATATTATTTGAATGTGGCGCTCTACAATTCAGCGGTTGTTGATGACAATTATCCCGCTAAAGGGATGGGTAGTGTCAAGAAGTTAACACGTTTTAAATGTTTTACTCATGTAGGTCACAGAGAAGGAGAGGGGGTCACAGTCCTTGTTAGTTGGCCGCTACAGTGGCACTGTACTATCCTCAAAGCGGGCAAAGAAGGTGTTAAGTTTGTCTGGAAGCTTGACGTTGGTGTCCGTGACGTGGCTGGTTAATTTTTTGTAGTCTGATTTCTTGTAGACCCTGCCACATACGTCTCGTGTCTGAGCCGTTGAATTGCGACTCCACTTTGTCCTTGTACCGGCATTTATTTAATTCGATTGCCTTGCAGAGGGAATAACTACACTGTTTATATTCAGCCATATTCCCAGACCTCTTTCCATGGTTAAATGCAGTGGTTCGCTCTTTCAGTTTTGCGCAAATGCCGCCATCCATGCACGGTTTCTGGTTAGGGTAGGTTTTAATAGTCAGTGGGTACAGTGGGTACAACATCTCCAATGCACTTCTTTATTAACTCACTCACCAAGTCAGTGTATAGATCAATGTTGTTATCTGTGGCAGACCGGAACATATCCCATTCCACGTAACCAAAACAATCTTGAAGCATGGATTCCGATTGGTCAGACCAGCGTTGAATGGTTCTAGTCACTGGTACATCCTGTTTGAGTTTCTGCCTATAAGACGTTAGGAGCAAGATGGCATTGTGGTCAGATTTGCCGAAGGGAGGGCGGGGGAGGGCTTTGTATGCATCGCGGAAGTTAGAGTAGCAGTGATCGAGGTTATTACACCCGCGTGTAGTGCAGTCAATATGCTGGTAGAATTTAGGTAGCCTTGTTCTCAAATTTGCTTTGTTAAAAACCCCAGCTACAACAAATGCAACCTCAGGATATATGGTTTCCAGTTTACATAGAGGCCAATGAAGTTCCTTGAGGGCCATCTTGGTGTCTGCTTGAGGGGGAATGTACACCTCTGTGGCGATTACTGATTAGAATTATCTTGGGAGATAATATGACATGCATTTGATTGTAAGGAATTCTAGGTCTGGTGAGCAGAAGGACTTGAGTTCCTGTATGTTGTTATGATTACACCATGAGTCGTTAAACATGAAGCATACACCCCTGCCCTTCCTCTTCCAAGAGAGAAGTTTATCTCTATCGGCGCGATGCATGGAGAAGCCCAGAGGCTGAACCGATTCCAACAACATATCCTGAGAGAGCCATGTTTCTGTGAAACAAAGGATGTTACAATCTCGATTGTCTCTCTGGAAGGCAACCCTTGCTCGAATTTCATCTACCTTGTTGTCAAGAGACTGGACATTGGCGAGTAGCATACTCGGGAGCGATGTGCACGTCTACAGAGCCTGACCAGGAGGCCGCTCCGTCTGTCCCTTCTGCATGCTCCATTGTTTTGGGTCGGCTTCTGGGATTAGGTCCATTGTCCTGGGTGGTGGTCCAAACAGAGGATCCGCTTCGGGAAAGTCGTATTCCTGGTCGTAATGTTGGTAAGTTGATGTCATTTTTATATTCGATAGTTCTTCCCGGCTGTATGTAATAAGACTTAAGATTTCCTGGGGTAACAATGTAAGAAATAATACATAGCCGCCTCGCTTTGAGTCCTTAGGAAACTATCTCTGTCGGCACCATCTTGCTTTGAATAGATAATAGCTAGGAGCTGGCTCTGTCTGATACTTTTGAGATTTGTTTATGACAGTTTGTGTTGGAACATATGGGGAAGAAATGATCGAGCTACTCATAGGTTGACCTGTTGGAGACCCCTGTTATATACTTTTCAGTTTCCATTTAACCCATCTTATCAGTAGGCCTAGGCTACAGTTCCTTTGAACTTCCCCATTTGAAGTCACTGTCGTGTTACTGTCGAATTTGTATAGCGCCTCACAATCATCACATAACAGACTGATATCATCCTCTTTTAGCACTTCTCCAAACATTACTTTTATGGCCCTCCTTTATATTCAACTCTCCATTTCTCAGCTTTTCTCTTTTTGAATTGAACTTCAACAATTTACTTTCTGTCTCCGTGGATTGACGTTAACTTTTTCTGTTTGTTCCCAAAAGTATTTGGTGATTGGTGTGTAGGCTATTTGGCACACGTACAGTTGGCCCTGAAGCTTCCATGCTGACTAAACTGTCTCTGCGCGTGTGCCATCATGCACATGTTGATTTTGTCTATCCCCACCAGACGCTTTCATAACACGCAGTTTAAAATACCAAAACCAACTGTGAACCAACTATATCAATTTGGGGACAGGTCGAAACACACGTGAAACATTGATGGACATTTTGCTTGCTTGCTGTTGCTAGCTAATTTGTCATGGGAGATCAACATTGGGTTGTTATTTTACCTGAAATGCATATAGTCCTTTTTTTGTTGGATTTTTGTATAATGTTGACCCATTTTTAGTCACAGAAAATCATGTGTTCTCTACTCGGACTATTAATCCACAGATAAAAATGAGAAACCTAGTTAGTTTTTAGTTAGTTGTCTTTGGTTAAGGTCTCCGCTTCATTTGTCTTCTTCTATGGATATTACAGGACAGTTGGCAACCAACTTTAATGTGCAATACCGCCACCAACTGGAGTGTGGACCTTGTTCATCTTTCAATCGCACATGTGGATTAGTTTGCTCTTAAAAACCAATGAGTAGATGGGAGAGGTGGGACTTGCAGCAAGTCCAAATAGTAGAACCAAGTTCTATTTTAGAGCCTGCCTATGCAGACGCGTGCAAACAGTTTCGATTAAATTATTGAATAACATGTATGTGTACATTTATTTTGCAACGCCTGCACAAGCTAAGCGTCCGGTTTGTTCAGCAAACCGGCTGGTTATGTTTGGAACAACCTAACAATTAATTTAATACCCCATTTGTAGCTTTTCATCAATCACAGACAGGTGCACAACTCATATGATAAAATACTTTTTGGGGGGTGAAATCTAAATCGTAGACTATCAGCTTTCAGAATATGACAAGTTTGGGATGTTTTCTGTTCTCCGCCACGAATGAAGTGTAACTCGTCACCATTTAAGGAGGTTCTTATTCTTCTTATTTGGTTTTATGGTGTTCACACATTTTGTCTGTGTGTGCCGCCACCTACCGTATGGTAGTGTGGTCAATCACGTCACATTTTGTGATATGAAAAAGGGGGAAAAGGAAAAAATTGCCCAACTAACTAACCCTACACCTATATAGACCTACCACTATTTCAAACAAATAAAAATCACCACCCCATTCCACTACATTGACCCTAACTGATCCTAAACCAGGCCTACCATGGCAATGAATGCTAAGAAGCCAGCCTTACTGAAACAAAAATGAGTATCAATCTGTATTGGCCTAAGCCTACTACTCACCATCGACCCATCATTCTCTACTCTCTTCACTGCCTTAACATACGACATCTTCTGTTCTACTCCGACCCTGGCAACCTTAACCTCTCTCGCACCGAGCTCTTCTGATCCCCAGCAACATGGATACCCCCACAACTCTCACACAGTTTTTGTCCACCGATACTACACATTCCTTTGTCCCATGCCCTCCTGTACACTTCTCACATCTCAGAATCTCCCTCCTACACACTGCTGCAACATGACCATAAGCTTGGCATCTGAAACACCTTAGTGGGTGTTCGCATCACCTTCGCGTGGTGCGAAGAAACATGGAAAATAATCACAAGTCCACTTCGCACTACCCTCACCGATTTATTAGTACCCAACTTATTTTCTACCCAGCCTGAGACTATATGTGGATCAGCCAATAAACCGTGTCTACTTTCTCAAAAAATGTCACTCACACTGGGCCCGAATTATCCTTTGCTCATATCTTCACCACACATCCCACCACAGGTAATTCATCCTCACTCTCATGAGGTTCAATTTCTGAGCCATCAGTGACAGCAGAATATGGTTTGTACTTGGCACTACTCTTCCTCAACCCACATCTTCCCACTGCACTCGGCTCTTCTCCTTCTTCCTCGCTGTCCATTACCACGTCTATCCGTGCAGAGCATGCACTGATGGCGTCTCTCCAAAACCCAACTTCTGTTCCTTATCCCAATTTACCAGTCTGGCTATCTCTGGCCTCTCCATGCGTCACTTCTATCGTTGTAACTTTTTCCCTCTGGGCTACATGTCTCAGAGGACTCTCCCCATGTCCCTATCTAGCTGTCATCTTTTTCAGCCTCAGAAGGAGGTTGTGGGTGGGCAGGCACTGGCCTTTAATGGAAGATCCCCATCTTTCAAACGGTCGCGTATGCATCTTACTGTGTGAAAATGTATTAATATCTTAATGTCTTGTAAATATTATGCTAATTAGTGCCAGAAATCACTGGTGGTTAGGAAAATGGACTAGTGGTTAGATTGCGATCTTTGTACACACCCACAAGCATGCCCTCACATGAACCCAGAACCCAGTTGTTATACTTTCATTGCATTAGTGACGTGTGTGTGTGTATGTGTGTGTACTTTGTGTCTCCAAATCTTGACCCCGGACCTTTGCCCCTCTCCTCCGGCTGGCAGGTCCTCAGCCAGAACCCTGTGGAGGTTGGTGCTCGCTGTCTGACAGCCCGTCACTGTGCCAAGGTGGCAGCGTTTTCATAACCCCCACACCCTTATTTCTGCAGGAGATGCTGTCTGATTGGGAGCAGTGTGTGAATAGCCCTGTCACACTCGATAAGCCAGCAGGGCAACCTGTGATGGGGACATATGGCATGTTTGACAGGGAGAGAGGGTGCGAATGGCACTGAATGATAAAATTGTGTTTTTCCCCCTTCAGCAATGTCATGATTTCAGGCAAGTGTGTGGACCATCGCTCGGTCAAGCGGCAGACTTACTCCGGCCTCCTCATGACATCTCCTTCAAGGTCTTGGGGTTTCTCAGCCTGCCTCATGCCTGGCCAATTCTGACACTCCAGGCCCACACTGCCGCGCTGCAGAGCTATGGTGCGGCTCGCCACCACTAGGTTAGCCTGTCAATGTGGGGAACATAATTGGATATCAGTTTAGTTTAGTAATGCAGAGTGGGAAATTCATCTTAAGAGCCTGTTCGTTTCGGTTTCCTCGTGAAGCTCTCTCTGTCAGACTGCAGCACATCAGCTCCCCTCCTCTGAGCCAGTCACACTTCACAGGCAGTCTCTTCAGACATCCTATGGCTGCGGGCTTGAACCCAGCAGGACCCTGACATATTTTAAAGGAGAGAAGTAGAGCAGGCGAGAGAGAGACAGAAGGAGAGAGAGAGAGGCTGGGATTCCAGTGGTCGAGGGAGGGATGTTATGGAGTTTAGCTGCGTGCACCTCATCCACACTGTCACCCGGGTCTTCCAGTGCTGCAGCCTCAACTGCTGTCCTGTCATGTGTCACATAAGTCTGTGTTTGTAGCCCTGTGACAGACAGCGCAGGTGCACACTCAGGCTTCAGCGCGCCGTCGGTCGCCTCCAATCCCCAGTGGCTCACCGTCAGAGACAGCACAGCTCCTTCGCTCCCCTACCCGCCCTCTCCGCCCTCCCAGGGGAACCCTGAGGAGACCTGAGGTGGGTGACAATGAGGGGGCACACTTGGGAGCACTACAGTCGATGCCATTTTAAAACATGCTGGAAAGTCTACCCTGATCACTGCAGCAAAGCTATATAGACCTGCACAATATACTAATAAACTATGGGTTTTGACCATTTTAGAAAGTAACTAACTGTTTTCTGTCTTGGTGAGGGAGAGGGTATTCCTTTCCTGCAGTTAATGACCAAAAGTACTTTCTTTGGCATCATGGGTGGAATGTTATTCATATTTTTCATAATTTCAAAACAAACAAAAACATTTTTATAAAATGTTTTACCCCAAAAATACAGTTTCTATATCAAACAGTTTTGTTATATTTCAGTCTTCTGTGATTAATATAAAGTGTAATATTGGGATGCAAACTCAAAATTGAATAAATGTCAACACTGACATGCCTTCTTTTTTAAGCCCATAACCATGTGTGCTCGGTGTATAATTTTGTTTCAAAGTAGATTCGTCTTAGACGACCAAGAATCACTCTGTGAGACCCTGATTTAGCCCACTACAGCAAAAGGTTAAATAGCAGGGCCTGTATTCACAAAGGGGCTCTGAGTAAGAGTGCTGATTTGAATCAGGTCCATATCTTTTTTTATTTAAGTAATTGAGAAGACTCTTATCCAGAGTGCATACATTTTCATCGTTTTTTTCTTACTAGTCCCCCAGGGGAATCGAACCCAAATCCCTGGCTTTGCAAGCGCCATGCTCTACCAACTGAGCTACATGGGACAATACATCTCCTCTTATTCATTATGATCTAAAGGAAAATCTGATCCTATATAAGCACTCCTCTAATCTGAGACGGTCATGTCTAAATGGAATCCAGCTTTTGTCAAATATACGTCACAATTATTTTATTTCTTTAGTATTTTAGCCAACCCTTTTCCTAATCTTAACCTAATTATCCTAACCTGCCACATTTATTCTCCTAACCTGCTGCATAAGTTCTCCTAAACCTGCTACGACAAATCTATTCTGACAAAAGCTGGACCCCTTCTAGCCATGACCCTCTGAAACCTTTTGTGAAAATGGACCCAGATCTATAATTATTATCAAATTGGTCATCCTATACCTTTAATAATATGCTTAGTGTATAATGTCCTTACACCAGGGGCCTCCTAGTCCCAATGCTCTCTGTGACTGCAGCTGCTCCATTGGCACTCCATTGTGATCATAACACCAGAGGCACCTATGACCCTTATTGACACATTGCTCCCACTTCTGTCAACTAGTATACATCCAGTCAATAATGCTTTGACTGACAGGCTCTCTTGTCAAGCGAGCTGTCTGATGAATCCCAAAGCAGACTATGGGTGTTTCCCAAATGAAACCCTATTTCCTATATAGTGCACTACGTAGGGAATGGGGTGCCATGTGAGATGCAGACTATAGGTTTTACAGGAGGTAATGACCTCTGTGATGTGACACCTCCCACTGCAGTGCAGCTAGTGGACACAGGAAGGGCCAGTGTCATCCACAGCCCGTTTAAAGGAATCAGAATATCTTTTTGGAATGAAAGTGAGGATAAAGTTTTTCTGATGCAGAGCGATGAAGGACATTTGGGAGAGATTGGAAGGAGCTTTTGTAGGTGTTAGGGATTTAGAAAAAACACATGTCACTCAGAGATTCTGAGATTCATCATTGCCCTAGCTCTCCCCCCATGGATGTAAAAGTACTCTCCACTTTTTGGAATAGTAATGTTTTGCCATGTCCATTATTCAGTGTGCCCTGTTGCTACAGCAACATACTATGTATTCCACATGAGCCTAGAAGACACACACACGCACACGCACACACACACACGTTCGTCCTCATCACTAGTAATGAGTGCATTAGCATTGATGGGCACATACAGTCAGGGTCACAGCACTTACACTAAACATGGAGGGCCAGTACTTGTAATCACATATATGATAATCTCATTCACTAGTGGAGCTGCCATTCAACATATGCTAATGTATTTAATGGACCATGCATTTGTGAGGTTCATTTTGCGTTCTATACTGTATGTCTGAGTATGTGTGTGTGAGCGTTGAGTGTGTGTTCAGTTTGTCTGATGTTTGTGTGTTCTGCATGGATTTGGAAAGCAGAATATATTCAGGGGTGGGTCATACACATAAGAGCTCCAGCCCTTTCCTTACTAACAGGGCTGCCTAACCCCCAGCCCTGTAATTAAGAACAACATTTGGTGTTAGAGTATATGGGGACACAGTATGCCATTGTGCTGGTCTGCCTGATTAATAAAAGACAGCTAATTTTGGTGGGGGAAGGCAGCGCTCCAAAATGGCTCCTAATTACACGTTAGGATTGTGAAAGGCTCCCCCAACCCCCTACCTTCCTTATGGCATGCCCACTGGCACATTAGCGCCTGCTCCCAGGAGTGGCTAATTCCAGCCAGCCCTAACAGCACAATCAGCGGCAGATGTCAGGAATGGAAGATGATGAATTATGAATATCCTGGAGATGTGGGTAGAATAGCAGCGCCATGGGAGTAAAAGGTTCCCTTTTCTCCGGTGCCATTTCGGTCAGCCAAACAAGAAGATTTAGAAAAAAACAACTGATTGATTTCAATTTTCATTTCCAAATGGGGTCTGACTGTAAATGGGATATTTTAGTGAAGTCGTCAAGGACTACGAGTTGGAGCAGCTGCCTTGCGGCATACAGAGTGCACCAGCCTGGGCTGTGATAGCGCTGATGACTTCCCCTTCTCCCCTCCCCTGGGTGGTCAAGTCAAGGGCTCTGACAGCTGGGAATAATGTCCCGGAGAGGGGAGCACGAACCTCTCACCGCACGGCATTTGCATGGTTACATGATTACAGTTGAAATGGAAGGGGGTGGCGGTGACAGCAACAGCTGCAGAGACCAGGGACCCACAAGAAATTAGAGAGCAGTTGTTTTGGTTGCCGCTGAGCCTCGTCTAATACAGGCAAGTTGAGAGGGGAAGGAGAGAGTGGAGTTGTGCAACTTTCTACAGTCTAGAATAGATAATCTGGACTGTATTAAGCTACAGTTTCTATTCTTTGTACTTCCTGAAAGACATACATTGTGGTTTCATATAACTTATCTTTAGGTGGGATGAAATACAGCCGATATAAGATCATGTGCATTTCTTTCATCTTGAGGTAGGTGCAGGATACTTTGTGTTAGGTCATCTTACCCCTCAAAGAAACTCACCTCTTGGATATGGACACAAGAGCAATAGACACTAGCCTGACAATATCCACTGTGTCCAAGCAAGGATCTTGAGACGTGATGATCGAATTGGACACCTTGTCAAAACAGATGCTGGGCTGATGATGTAGGTAGGCTGGCTGGCTGGCTACAGGTGTGTGGAGTAGATGTGCACCTGGAAGCACAACAGGGGATCACTGCCTGGACCAGTGGCATGGGAGGATGAAGAGGGGAGGTGAGAGACAGGGGCAGTCTGCCCGGCCAGACTTCACCTTGCCACCCTGACTGATCCCAGAACCTATTTACATTGTCTTTCCTACCATTCATCACCAGGTGGCCATGACATACAGTATTCATTTGAGCAGGAAAAGAGAGGTGGCTAGGCTAACTAATCCTCTCTTCAGACAGTGATAGACAGGGCGCTCTAGAGGACGGATGCAGCAGGAAATAATTTAAGCTAAACCTGCTGGTGGTGTGTGGGGGGTGACTACAGAAAAGTTTCTGTGTCAGTCAAGATGAGTGACGTGCAGTAGCACCAGTCTCACGTTAATGGCAATTTTAGACGAATCAGGCAAAATATATTTTATTTTAAACCCAGTTTCATTGCTGTTTGTCAGCTAGTCGTCTCCATCCCAGAGCAGAGGGAAAACAATTCTGGCTGTGTATATTTTTACCATTTTTATTTACCTTATTTTACCAGGTCAGTTGACTGAGAACACACTGTCATTTACAGCAACAACCTGGGGGATAGTTACAGAGGAGAGGGGATGAATGAGCCAATTGTAAGATTGGGATGATTAGGTGACCGTGATGGTGTGAGGGCCAGATTGGGAATTTAGCCAGGACACTGGGGTTACCACCCCTACTCTTACAATAAGTGCCATTGGATCTTTAGTGACCACAGAGAGTCAGGACACCTGTTTAACATCCCATCTGAAAGATGGCACCCTACACAGGGAAATGTCCCCAATCACTGCCCTGGGGCATTGGGATTTTTTATTTAGACCAGAGGAAAGGGTGCCTCCTATTGGCCCCCCAACACCACTTCCTGCAGCATCTGGTCTCTCCATCCTGGACCAACCCTGCTTAGTTTCAGAAGCAAGCCAGCAGCTGACTGATCCCAGAACCTATTTACATTGTCTTTCCTACCATTCATCACCAGGTGGCCATGACATACAGTATTCATTTGAGCAGGAAAAGAGAGGTGGCTAGGCTAACTAATCCTCTCTTCAGACAGTGATAGACAGGGCGCTCTAGAGGACGGATGCAGCAGGAAATAATTTAAGCTAAACCTGCTGGTGGTGTGTGGGGGGTGACTACAGAAAAGTTTCTGTGTCAGTCAAGATGAGTGACGTGCAGTAGCACCAGTCTCACGTTAATGGCAATTTTAGACGAATCAGGCAAAATATATTTTATTTTAAACCCAGTTTCATTGCTGTTTGTCAGCTAGTCGTCTCCATCCCAGAGCAGAGGGAAAACAATTCTGGCTGTGTATATTTTTACCATTTTTATTTACCTTATTTTACCAGGTCAGTTGACTGAGAACACACTGTCATTTACAGCAACAACCTGGGGGATAGTTACAGAGGAGAGGGGATGAATGAGCCAATTGTAAGATTGGGATGATTAGGTGACCGTGATGGTGTGAGGGCCAGATTGGGAATTTAGCCAGGACACTGGGGTTACCACCCCTACTCTTACAATAAGTGCCATTGGATCTTTAGTGACCACAGAGAGTCAGGACACCTGTTTAACATCCCATCTGAAAGATGGCACCCTACACAGGGAAATGTCCCCAATCACTGCCCTGGGGCATTGGGATTTTTTATTTAGACCAGAGGAAAGGGTGCCTCCTATTGGCCCCCCAACACCACTTCCTGCAGCATCTGGTCTCTCCATCCTGGACCAACCCTGCTTAGTTTCAGAAGCAAGCCAGCAGCTGGATGCAGGGTGGTATGCTGCTAGGTAGAGCTATCTTCTCTGATCATTTGGGTTTCTTTAACGTGGCATCTTCACCCGTCGAAGAGGATAACGTTAGTGTTGTTTCAGGGTCATGTTACTCTCTCTGTAGGGCTGTATATTGATGTAATTTCCTCCCATTTGTGCCTCGCCTCTGACGCCCACTCGGCTCCTCATATTCACAGCGGTCAGCATATAAGTGGGCTCTCCACCAGCAACTCGGCTACATTGCGAAAAAATCTATTCATCAACATGTTTTTTGTTGACCACATCTGAATGCCGAGTGGAATCCACAGTTTAGTCGAGTCATTACTATCTGTAAAATAACCCCATTTTAATCCCTGTGAATACAAAACTGTCCCCCCTCAAAGGCCCTGTGCTTTGCCTCAAGCCTGCGGTCTCTCCAGACGTCTGACTTTAGACGTGTGAGGAGCCCAGGGGGGATCATTTCTGTAAATTTTTCCTCCTTCCCTTGAGTTACTCGTGAAATACAATCTGGGTGCCCATTTTTCTTAGGAAATGCGAGAAGCGAGCAGCCCGAGTTGCAAGAAGGAGGAGGAGGAGCAGGAGGAGGAGCAGAAGGAGTAGCAGGAGGAGGCCCAGAGGAGTCTAATGAGAGACCACAGAGGCTCGGCTCCGTCGGTCTCTTCGCCTCATTTTTCTTGATTCCAGCCTCTCCGCCATGTCGGCATGGATGCTCCTCGGTACGGGCTTCCTGCTGGTCAGGTGATGGCGGTGCCAGCTGGTGCGTCCAGCGCTGACGGCCGGCGATTAATTTTCCTAGGCTGGTGATTTATGGGCCAGCAAAAAGCACCGGGAGAATCCGGTGCGCATGGCACCGGGCTGCCTGAGTTAGTGCACTCTCCGGCCCCCGTCATGCTTTACCACACAGCGGGCTGGACTGCCTAATTTACGCTGGCAGACAGTCACATATATCACTTCCCGTCTGGCCGATGAAGATTGGTGGTGTTTGAAAGGTCTGTGTACACAGTGGATTTTACCCATGCTGCACTGCCTGCTGCACTGGACTGCTGTATTGCCTGCTGAACTGCCTGCTGCACTGGACTGCTGCATTGCCTGCTGAACTGTCTGCTGCATTGCCTGCTGCACTGGACTGCTTCACTGTCTGCTGCACTGGACTGCTGCACTGGACTGCTGCACTGGACTGCTGCTGCTGCTTTTCTTTCTTTAGTATTTCTGTATATTCTGGATCTCTCTCCACTCTCTCTACCTATAACTCTTCTCCCCATGCCTCTTCTCTCTTTCTCCCCCTCTCATCCTCTCCCTCCCTACCTCTCTCTCACTCTGTGTGGATGTAATATAAAGTGACTGGTGGAGGTAGGCCCTCTCAGGGCTGACTCTGGCTCCTGAGGACCGTGCCCTTCTGCTCGGGAGGTCACAGTAGGTAGCTTCCCCGAGCCACGGTGTATTAATGCCTGCACTGACTACGGTGCATTAATGCCTGCATTGACCACGGTGCATTAATGCCTGCATTGACCACGGTGTATTAATGCCTGCACTGACTGCGGTGTATTAATGCCTGCACTGACCGCGGTGTATTAATGCCTGCACTGACCGCGGTGTATTAATGCCTGCACTGACCGCGGTGTATTAATGCCTGCACTGACCACGGTGTATTAATGCCTGCACTGACAGCGGCGTATTAATGCCTACACTGACCACGGTGTATTAATGCCTGCACTGACCACGGTGTATTAATGCCTGCACTGACCGCGGTGTATTAATGCCTGCACTGACCACGGTGTATTAATGCCTGCACTGACCGCGGTGTATTAATGCCTGCACTGACCGTGGCGATAAGAAGGGAGGCTTCAGGCACATGTTTGATTTATGAGCCCATCCTCAGAGGGCCCTGGGGGGATTTTTTCCAATGGCTGTCCTCTTACTGGCAGAGAGAGAGAGGAGTGCTGCAGGGAAGGCACAGGGCACAAGGCTGCCTGTGAGAGGGGCAGGGGTTGGGACCACAGAGTATCCCCTGTGTGGGACACATGTGATGACTTAATGCCGGGTGGTGATGTGACAGCGGTGGAGTGTTAAGAATTATTGTAATGGATGTCAGCGACAGGGCCTCTCGCCCCCCCCCCCCCCCCCCTCCATGAGCGTCTCTCCTTCCCTCCTGCCTATTTCCCTGGAGGAGGCAGTGTATGGGAGTGGGGTGGGAGGGAGACTGCGAGAGAGGGATGAGAGAGTAGGTTGAAGGGCAGTTGATAGTGCCATTTGTGACATGTCTTTTTCAATGTTTAACATTTTTTATCACTTCAAGAAATCAGACACCGGCTCTATGCACACACACCGGACTCTACCCATACTAATATACTACACTGATACAACAACAAAAAAAAACACACACACACACACACTACATATGCTCACACGAAAAAAAATAAACACACACAAAACACACACATGCATATTGACACCTCACACTTACAGTTGAAGTCAGAAGTTTACATACACTTTAGCCAAATACATTTCAACTCAGCTTTTCACAATTCCTGACATTTAATCCTAGTAAAAATTCCCTGTCTTAGGTCAGTTACGATCACCACTTTATTTAAAAAATGTGAAATGTCAGAAAAATAGTAGAGAGAATGATTTATTTCAGCTTTTATTTCTTTCATCACATTCCCAGCGTGTCAGAAGTTTACATACACTCAATTAGTATTTGGTAGCATTGGCTTTAAATTGTTTAACTTGGGTCAAACGTTTCGGGTAGCCTTCCACAAGCTTCCCACAATAAGTTGGGTGAATGAATTTTGACCCATTCCTCCTGACAGAGCTGGTGTAACTGAGTCAGGTTTGTAGGCCTCCTTGCTCGCACACGCTTTTTCAGTTCTGCCCACACATTTTCTATAGGATTGCGGTCAGGGCTTTGTGATGGCCACTCCAATACCTTGACTTCGTTGTCCTTAAGCCATTTTGCCACAACTTTGGAAGTATGCTTGTGGTCATTGTCCATTTGGAAGACCCATTTGCGACCAAGCTATAACTTCCTGACTGATGTCTTGAGATGTTGCTTCAATATATCCACATAATTTTACCTCCTCATGATGCCATCTATTTTGTGAAGTGCACCAGTCCCCTCCCCTCAAAGCACCCCCACAACATGATGCTGCCACCCCCATGCTTCACGGTTGGGATGGTGTTCTTCGGGCTTGCAAGCCTCCCCCTTTTCCCTCCAAACATAACAATGGTCATTATGGCCAAACAGTTCTATTTTTGTGTCATCAGACCAGAAGACATTTCTCCAAAGCTTCTAAAGCCATGACATCATTTTCTGTAATTTTCCAAGCTTTTTAAAGGCACAGTCAACTTAGTGTATGTAAACTTCTTACCCACTCGAATTGTCATACAGTGAATTATAAGTTAAATCTGTCTGTAAACAATTACTGGAAAAATTACCCATGTCACGCACAAAGTAGATGTCCTAACTGACTTGCCAAAACTATAATTTGTGGAGTGGTTGAAAAACTATTTTTAATGACGGCAACCTAAGTGTATGTAAACTGTAGATACACTTTCACACTCTTTACATACACTGCTGCTACTCTGTTTATTATACAGTATATCCTGATTGTCACTTTTACCACTACCTGTACATACTGTGTACATACTGTGTTACTCAGTTACCTCAACTGCCTCGTACCCCTCCACATTGATTCAGTACTGATACTCCTTGGATATAGTCTCGTTATTGTTATTTTATTGTGTTACTATTTCCTTTAAAAAAAAAATATATATATATATCTTACTTTTTAACTCTGCATTGTTGGGAAAGGACTCGTAAGTAGGCATTTCACTGTCATGTATCAGTATGCAGAGGTGAGTATGGAGTCAGGCGCAGGACACAGAACTGAGTAAAATAACGTACTTTACTCTGAAAATAATCAACGCAGGGAAAGCACGCCATAACACAGAAGACTGAATACACAAGACAAGGAACAATCACGCAAGAAACATCATGGGAACCAGAGGGTTAAATAAGGAAATAATATTAACGCAATGGGAACCAGGTGTATACAATCAAGACAAAACAAATGGAACAAGAAACGTAGATCGGTGGCAGCTAGAAAGCCGGTGACGACGACTGCTGAACGCCACCCGAACAAGGAGAGGCACTAACTTCGGCGGAAGTCGTGACAATTGTAAAGTTTACACCTGTTGTATTTGGCGCATGTGACAGACAAGGGGTACGTATCTAGACTGAGATGGGATGGAAGATGGGGTTTTGGGGGGGTAAGCCGACACAGTTTCGGTGCCAGCGCACGTCTCCAAATGACATCCTCTAGAGTTTGGTTGGGGATTACCTCTGTCTAATCCTGACAAATGCTGCCGAGTGAGACGCGTCTCTGACTACAGAGAAAACTGCAGAGACTGTGATGACCATGGTGATCGGTTTAAACAAGTGCAGGGCACAGGACGTACACTTGCCCACGCAAATCTCTGGATGTGTCACGATCGTCGTATGGAGTATACCAAAGCCCAGCGTGGTTAGAATACATTCTTGTTTATTAATGAAGAACACGAAGAACCAATCTAGGCAACCATAGACTTACATAAACACCTAGATGGAAACAACCCAATAAATCTACAAAACCCCTAGACAGTAGAAACACCCTAGATGAGACAAAAACACACATACCACCCTCATCACACCCTGACCTAACCAAAATATATAAAGAAAACAAAGAATACTCAGGTCAGGGCGTGACAGGATGCTTCGGCTTTGCACGCTAGGCTGAAAATAATATGTATTTTGAATTTTTTGTGTAAAAAAAATCCCACATTGTAATGACAGAGTCATGAAATAGACTTAATGAATGATTCATTTTAGATTCTGAATTTTTTGGGGTTTACTATATAGTCCGTCAGTGGGACATTAGTGAAAAACAAAAGCAAAAGGTTTATAGGGGTGGCAGGTAGACTAGCGGTTACAGTGTTAGGCCAGTAACCGAAAGGTTGCTCCTTCAAATCCCACAGCCGACTAGGTAAACAAATATGTCAATCTGCCCTTGAGCAAGGCACTTAACCCTAATTGTTTTCCGGTTGCCATCAATAATGGCTGATGCTGTGACCCCACTCTCCGAGGGTATTTGAGTGGGATATGCAAAAAACACTTCCATTTCACCACACTTTTACATGTGTGAACAGAACAAATATAAGCACCCCCTATTCGACCTTTTCTTTAAGCAAGGTGGCATTTTCCAAAGGCACAGATCTCAGTAATTACATAGTCATAGAGACATCCATTCTTGAAGTTCTTGCCAAAATATACATCAGCTCCCAAATGCCAGCTGTTTGAGTTGCAGTGTGTAATTCATAATCCCGATTTGTGTTCTATTCAGTCACCAAAAGATGAATACACGCCTCAAAGAAACTTGTCAAGGCTTTTCAGCATGCGTTGCATACTTTCAGTCAAGTTGATGCTTGTCAAACGTACTGCTATCAAAAACATGCACACAGAAGGGAGTGACAATCCACATTTCACATATCCCACTGCTGTCACTGCAGTCTGCCCATCACTAATCTTTTTCAAAGCTATTTGCAGTTTTAATATAGATCTCAAATCCCCCTTTCCTCTACCTCTCTCTCTTTTCTCCCCCTATCTCTCTTTGTTCTTCTTTTGTAGTTTTATGGAGAGCTGGCTTCGGTGGATAGAGTATGCGGTCTCATTCCTCAGTGTTCCCATGATCGTGCTTTTGTTTTTGCTAAACTGGTGCCCCCAGATTAAAAGGAAAATAATATTTCTTTCATTGTTGGTTTTGTTTTGAAAGCCCGCTGAAAAGCGATCTGTTGATTTTTCTCTCCTATTTCACAGATTAAGTTTAAATTGAACGATGAAAGGAGAATTTGAGGCTAATGTCTGTTTATGTTTGTGGGTGCTTAGGCAGGGGTAATGTTGACATTGTTTTACTTTCCGGGTTTTAGGTTTTGCATTTATTTGGAAATCTCCTTTTTGGCTCAGGTTAGTCGATTTCATTTTTTGGATGGATTTAATTTTGAACACCGTGCTGCATCAGAAGAAGTGGATATCAGCCCAACTGCCATTCCAAATCTTATGTGCATAAATCTTTACAATGTAAAATGTCTGTTGGATTTTCTTATGTCCAATAACGTCTTTGAGTCTACTCAACTGTGTTGTTGTCTGCATGCTCCCCCTCCCAGCCATCAGCGTCAGATGGCAGACAAATGCTGATATTAATGAAGTCATTGCTTTAGTCAGAAAATCAATAGTCACTTGAAACAGCCAACACATCCTGGTGGGCTTGGATAGGGACCTAGTTCCCATGCAACGACCTATCCTAACCGACTGAGTGTTGTCTGACGCTCTCAACATCTGCTACACCATACATTTTCTATTTACTGTATGTTGCAAAAACGCTAGCAAATACAATACACAGCAGAACAGAGAATAGATGAGAGGGAATTGGGGAAGCTGTAACTTTGAGGGGGTTTGTGAGTGGAAACAAGTGCACCATAGAGAATCACCAGACGTACTTATGCTTTACACAGATAGGAATTCTACATCATTCCAAAGGCCACTAAAGATAAGGAGGCAGGTTGGACTGAGAGGTTAACCTGGCTTTGGGATGAAACCGCCTGACTTATTGCTGGATCTTGTTAGTTAGTGAATGACCCAGCCATGTCTATTTTGGAGTGGGGCCACTGAGAGGTCAGCTGTCCTGGGAGGTCGAAGCATGCAGACTCACACGCACACAGACACAGATACCCACAGACTCACGTACAATCGACCATGGAGGCTGGATCTGCCCCTCAAAGCACAGCCCAAAGCGCTGTACCTTTTAGTCAGAACTCATGAACAATAGAATACTGTCGGCTTTGGAGTGCATGTGAATTATTTTCCAGCTTGAGCAGCTGAGCAAGCCAATGTGGACTGTGGGGAACTGAAAGAGTCCACACTTAGGTTCCCCACATCTGTATAAAAACACACCTTTTCACCACATACACTACATGACCAAAAGTATGTTGACACCTGCTCGTCAAAAATCTCATTTCAAAATCATGGGCATTAATATGGAGTTTGTCCCCACTTTGATGCTATAACAACCTCCAATTTTCTGGGAAGGCGTTCCACTCCGCTGCAGGGAATTCCATTCAGCCACAAGAGTATTAGTGAGGTCGGACACTGATGTTGGGCGATTAGGCCTGGCTCACAGTCGGCGTTCCAATTCATCCCAAAGGTGTTAGATGGGGTTGAGGTCAGGGCTCTGTGCAGGCCAATCAAGTTCTTCCACACCAATCTTGACAAACCATTTCTGTATGGACCTCGCTTTGTGCACAGGGGCATTGCCATGCTGAAACGGGAAAGGGCCTTCCCCAAAGTTGGAAGCACAGAATTGTCTAGAATGTCATTGTATGCCGTAGCGTTAAGATTTCCCTTCACTGGAACTAAGGGGCCTAACCCGAACCATGAAAAACAGCCCCAGACCATTATTCCTCCTCCACCAAACTTTACAGTTGGCACTATGCATTGAGGCAGGTAGTGTTCTCCTGGCATCCGCCAAACCCAGATTTGTCCTTCAGACTGCCAGATGGTGAAGCATGATTCATCACTCCAGAGAACGCGTTTCCACTGCTCCAGAGTCCAATCGCGGCGAGCTTTACACCACTCCAGCCGACACTTGAAATTGTGCATGGGGGCAGGATATGTTAAGTGTGGAGTGAATGCAAAATTAGCTATTAAGGAATGGGGGAAAGCGTCTATAAAAAATTACTGCACATGATGCATTTTGATCACTTACAAAGCTACTTGGTCAACCAAAAGGGTTATTCCACAAAAGGCTTTCCCTCTTCAGAGAGGTCCTGTTGAGACCGAGGGTTTGCGTGTGGGATGTTCAAACTGTTCAAGATGTTCAAACGTTCATAGATGACCTGCAGGGTACAGTAGTAATCACAGTGGTTATAGAGGGTCAACCACGCCCCAGGTCCTTGGACCATTTGCTTCTGGTATAGTGGTCAAATAACTTAAGGAAGAGCCACAGGGCAGCCAGGCAGGAAGAGCCACAGGGCAGGCAGCAGGAAGAGCCACAGGGCAGGCAGCAGGAAGAGCCACAGGGCAGCCAGGCAGGAAGAGCCACAGGGCAGGCAGCAGGAAGAGCCACAGGGCAGGCAGCAGGAAGAGCCACAGGGCAGCCAGGCAGGAAGAGCCACAGGGCAGCCAGGCAGGAAGAGCCACAGGGCAGCCAGGCAGGAAGAGCCATAGGGCTGCCAGGCAGGAGGGCCACAGGGCTGCCAGGCAGGAAGAGCCACAGGGCTGCCAGGCAGGAAGAGCCACAGGGCTGCCAGGCAGGAAGAGCCACAGGGCTGCCAGGCAGGAAGAGCCACAGGGCAGCCAGGCAGGAAGAGCCACAGGGCAGCCAGGCAGGAAGAGCCACAGGGTAGCCAGGCAGGAAGAGCCACAGGGCAGGCAGCAGGAAGAGCCACAGGGCAGGCAGCAGGAAGAGCCACAGGGCAGCCAGGCAGGAAGAGCCACAGGGCAGCCAGGCAGGAAGAGCCACAGTGCAGGCAGGAAGGGCTGGCAGGCAGGAAGGGCCACAGGGCAGCCAGGCAGGAAGAGCCACAGGGCAACCAGGCAGGAAGAGCCACAGGGCAGGCAGGAAGGGCCACAGGGCAGCCAGGCAGGAAGGGCCACAGGGCAGCCAGGCAGGAAGAGCCACAGGGCAGGCAGGCAGGAAGAGCCACAGTGCAGGCTGGTAGGCAGGAAGGGCCACAGGACCGACAGGCAGGCACGATGGGCCACAGTGCAGGCAGAAAGGGCTGGCAGGCAGGAAGGGCCACAGGACCGGCATGCAGGAAAGGCCACAGGGCAGGCGGGCATTGCTCTGGCACTCTGGAGGAGGACGCCACCATGCATCCCAGGGAGAAGGCTGCAATATGAGAGAGAGAGAGAGACACACCATGGAGCTCACATCAGATTAGCCCAGTCCCGGTGTGTCTGAAATATCCCCTAAGCGGGCCCTTGTTAAAAGCAGTGCACAATTTCGGTAATATGATGCCATTTCAGACACAGCCTGACTCTGCCCTTCCCCAGCTTGGTGTTTCAGGTGTTTTCGCTTTTTAGCAGCTGCCCCGGGGGACCATCAATGGGCTGGAATGGATGATTGCCCGCGTCAGGGTCATTAATCCCGGCTCTTATCATGCAGGAAATGATGAATTGGTAGCGTCAGCTCTAGGCTCACCTTTGTTGTCATTTAAACAGAATCAAAGGTTTAAGTCACAGGCACTGCACCTGGTAATGGGAGGGGGTTGGCATTGTAATACGGCATGTGACAGAGCTGCACTGGGTGGGGTGGGGGGGCTAAATTAACATTTGAGCACAATTTTTGGCTGTCACTCAATCAATGTCAGGCCCATTTTTATCAAACCTGGTGTAGTGATGCCTCTACTGCAGTGGTTCCCAACCTGGGGTGCGCCCCCCTTTTTTTAAGGAACTCAGTCCAGCTTTCAATTTACTTTTGAATGTTGTAATACTAGAATGTACAAGGTGCAATTTCGAGATGTTCCCCAATGATGGAAGGAGGGACCTGAGTAAAAAAGTTTGGGAACCCCTGACCTACTGTATTGTGTGCTCGGAATGCATCTGCCTGCTTCTCTCTAGTTTTTTCTATATTCTCATTGGTTGTTACTAGGGTTGCAAAATTCTGTGAACTTTCAATAAATTCCCTGGTTTCCCCAAAATCCCAGATGGATTTTTTATTGAAAGTTCACAGATTTTGCAACCCTAGTTGTTAATGCTGGGAGCAAAGGGAATTCAGGTCCTCTTTGAGGGATCAGGTGAAAAAAAGACAAAACAATTCCCTACGGTGATTACTTTTCAAATCCAATCAGTTTCCCACATTGATTGGAGCTGTCTGTGCCAGCCACTCCAGAATTTCCCATGAGTGGGTTGAGATCTGGTGACTGAGACAGCCATGGCATGTGGTTTACATCGTTTTCATGCTCATCAAACCATTCAGTGACCACTAGTGTCCTGTGGATGGGGGCATTTTCATCCTGGGCAACAACTGGTTGAATCCATGCCATTTCAACAGAAAGATTCAATGTGATGCCGTTGAATCAGTGTGGAAAACTAATATGATTTGAAAAAAGTTATTAATAACATAAAGGATTTTTTTTCTTTTTTTCACCTGACCCAAATCCAAAGACATGGTGAATTTTTTTGTTAAATTCACGTTAGTTGACAACTAAACCAAACGTAAATCAAAAGTAGATGTTGAAATGAAACGTACAGTGCATTTGGAAAGTATTCAGACCCCATCACTTTTTCCACATTTTGTTACATTACATCCTTATTCTAAAATGGATTAAATTGTCATTTTTCCTCATCAATCTACACACAATTCCCCATAATGACAAATCGAAAAAAGGGATTTGGACATTTTTGCAAAGAATACTGTTTTCACTTTGTCATTATGGGGAATTTTGTGTAGATTGATGAGGGAAAATCCATTTTCCATTTTAAAATAAGGCTGTAATGTAAGAACATTTTGAAAAAGTAAAGGGGTCTGAATACTTTCTGAATGCACTGTACTGAATGCACTGTTATTTTGGCATTAATATGTGTCACATATCAGTTTTCAAACAATGTAAAAAATATATATATATGTCATTGAGTTAATAAAGCTGAAAACACACTTCTCTTTTTTGTTTTCTTGAGTAAGGCGGCTCCAAAATGCAGGTGTTTCAGCCTAGCTCAGTGCTTTCTGTGGTGGTGGGGCAAGCCAGCAGAAAATAAGGAGCGTTGCGCCGTGATTGGCTCAGTGTTCTGTCACTCATGGGGACACTACGTCACCGCCAAGTCTAAGGGTAGACAGAAAATTATATCCTCTTCGGTGCTGCCATAGAGTTACATTAGAAGTGCCCATCCAAGAAGGCTCAAGGTCATTGGCCACAGATAAAATTACGTCAAATCACGTTATATCTACAGTAGCTTTGACTGGACTGTCAACATCTTACTTTCAAAATCTTAGCTAGCAGTCATCATCCTGAATCAAGTCGACAATCTACTGTCAAATCCTTTTTAATCCTTGCCATATGAAGAGAAATAATGAAGAGAAGTTATAGATAAAACGTATCGGTGCTCATCGACCATCGGAGATAAACATGACACAAGTTGGAAATCGCAAATTCAACAATGAGTGGTTTGGCATTGCAAAGCAATCATTATCCTGCTATTCAGTGGAGTGGCTGTGGCTGTGTAGTCCCAAGTCTAAGATCAAGGGTCCCTTTTCCTAGTGTAAACATTCAACATTGGCCATGCTGTCAATGAAGCATGACGTGTGCCCACGCTCAAAACAACTGTTAACTCGAAACTCGGAACTGCAAAATCGGACTTTAGTGAGTTCAAGACAACTGGGAACTAGCTACGACTGAGAAAATACGTTTTGAACTTTTATCCAACTGAGAATTGTAAATCGGGATCTCAGGATGTGTAAGGGCTGTTTGACCAAGGAGGGTGATGGAGTGCTGCATCAGACGACCTGGCCTCCATAATCACCCAACCTATTTGACCAAAGAGAGTGATGGAGTGCTGCATCACATGACCTGGCCTCCACAATCACCCAACCTCAAACCAATTTAGATGGTTTGGGATGAGTTGGACCGCAGAGTGAAGGAAAAGCAGCCAACAAGTGCTCAGCATATGTGGGAACTCCTTCAAGACTGTTGGAAAAGCATTCCTCATGAAGCAGATTGAGACAATGCCAAGAGTGTGCAAAGCTGTCATCAAGGCAAAGGGTGGCTACTTTGAAGACTCTAAAATATACAAAATATTTAGATTTGTTTAACACTTTTTTTGGTTACTACATGATTCCCTATGTGTTATTTCATAGTTTATATGTCTTCACTATTATTCTACAATATAGAGAATAGTAAAAAATAAAGAAAAACCCTTGAATGAGTAAGTGTGTCCAAACTTTTGACTGGTACTGTACTTAGATGAAATGTGAAATAATCAAAGAATAATGTCAGACCAAAACAGATCACTCTTTGTGCATTTATTTGTCTTTTGCTCACTTGTTTGAAACAATGAACAGTTTAATTGCAGTGTCAAAGTTACTTAGTTCAGCCTAAATAGTTCATAAAGTAGTATGCTGCAGAAAAACACAGTCTGAGGAGGAAAGAAATAGCGACGGCATGTATTAATATAAATAAAATGTTTTTGTATTAGAATATATATATATTTCCTTTCCATATATTCCCAGATTAAAAAAGCCTATTAAATGGAACTAATTACACTTCGAGGTCACACTTTATTTGGATAGTCTGGATTTTCCATCTGTAGATTCTTTGCAGATCGTCCTACTATCAACAAACTATCTGTTGATAAGCAACTGCTTGCTAAGGTTATGGTTAGGGTTAGGTTTAGAATAAGGCTTAGGGTAAGGGTTAAGGTTGGGGCTAGGGTTAGGGTTACATTTAGGGTTAGGATAAGGTTAGGTTAGGTTTAGAGCTAGGGTTAGGGTTAGTAGATAGTTAATTGAAATGTTACTGATAGTCTGTAGATAGTCTATGGAGCATCTACAGTGTTACCGACTTCGATAAAATGTGAACATTACTTAAAAAATTTAAACAATCAGTGAATCAAGTTTTTTAAATAATTTGCCTTGACATTTCACTCAGCTGAAGGTGAATTTCCATTTTTATATGTTCGTTCCATTTTCAACCTCCTCCTCCGCCTCCTCCTTTCCCCATCCCTTCGAACACACCACAGTGACCACAGAGGTCACTCTCCCGGTTCAATTCAATTAAATTCTAATTTTATTTGTCACATGAGCCAAATATATTCACCTTACAGTGAAATGCTTACTTACAAGCCCTTAACCAACAATGCAGTTTCAAGAAAAATAAGTGGTTAGAAAGTATTTGCTAAAATAAACTGAAGTAAAAAAAATTAGAGAAGAAAATAGAAAAATAATTAAAGAGCAACAATAAAATAACAGTAACGCGGCTATATACAACCGGTACAGAGTCAATTCATACCCTTCATGTGGAATGCAAAACTCTCCTTACAGTCTCTCATAACAGCAAATGAATATAGGACAGTTACTATATGTTGCAGGAAAATATGGCTCTGTGATACGGTGTACATTTTAGGATATCCTCAGCCTCAAGCCTTGCACGATTGACTCAAGGAGGATTGAGGCTTGAAGCTGAGGATAACCTAAAATGTACACTGTGCTGAGGAGTGCATGCTCTCTGCTAAGTATAAGGGTTGGGTTGACGCGTAGCCAAAGACATCATTTAAATCCGGGGAGGTCACAAGAAACATTAACAAATTATCTACCCAATGTGTTCCAAGATCTCCTAACCGATAATGAAAAAAAAGCCAATCTATTCTGCTGATCCATATCTTATCGGAATAGGCTGAGAAATGCTCAGAGTAATTTCACTTGATATGATAGGAGATTTCTTCTCACTTTCAGATTGGGTTACTGGACTTGTATGCCTCAGGGGTCTACCATAGTTGTAGGCATCTAACAAGGTGAACATTGGTAGAATTTACAGCAACCTTTTACAGTGAATATTCAAAGCAGAAGTGCACACAGTATTGACATGATTAATTCATGATTAACACTCATTACTATTTTGTAATGTTGATAAACATAATTTAATCAACTGAGCATAACTATAGATGAATATGGATCCAGTAGGTAGCAGATACCAACTTCCCTTGTCGATTTCCAAATCTTCTTGAGTTAGAGATGTTTTCTTCCACTTAGCTGACTAGTTTTTGGAAGTTGCTCATTTTACTGGTGAAAAGTGTTTTAGCTAGTTGTTTATTCATGTACTGCATGGGGGGAATGAGAACACACCCTGTTATCCTTCTGATTAATGTTCTTCCTGTGAGCAGTCCCCTAAACCCTGTTCATTGCCCAATTGATCTCCTGCTGACCTACAGTAGAATAAATGTGTTCTCACTGTTTCCATAGCTAGTGGCAATCAATGAAGAGCTTGTGTAAACAGATGACCAAGTTCTTCACCGGGTAAATTCAAAACACCATGACAACATTCAAGGTGAATTGTGAAATGCTCTATCTTATCCTGACCTATCTATAGTGGTCATGTGTGTGTGGTGTTTTCACTGTCTTTTGGTCAAAACGTTGTCTTCGTCTGATCTTAAAGAAGTTCAAAACCCTCCATCATTGAACCAGGAGCCATCTGTCTCTCATCTGCAGGACAGACAGGAACGTCGGAAACGTCATCGACTTCCAGGGAGAGAACGAGGGAACGTTATCTAGCTGGTCAGCATGATTCCATGAGACTGGTTTGTTCCCAATATTCCTACTGCACTCCCAGCTTTTGTTTTAGTTAAGCACTAAAACAAACTGCAAGCAAAACTAAATTCATGCTCTTCAACCGATCGCTGCCCGCACCCGCCCGTCTAGCATCACTACTCTAGACGGTTCTGACTTAGAATATGTGGACAACTACAAATACCTAGGTGTCTGGTTAGACTGTAATCTCTCATTCCAGACTCACATTAAGCATCTCCAATCCAAAATTAAATCTAGAATCGGCTCCCTATTTCGCAACAAAGCATCCCATGCTGCCAAACATACCCTTGTAAAATTGACTATCCTACCGATCCTTGACTTCGGCGCTGTCATTTACAGAATAGCCTCCAACACTCTACTCAGCAAATCGGATGTAGTCTATCACAGTGCCATCCGTTTTGGCGCCAAAGCCCCATATACTACCCGCCACTGCGACCTGTATACTCTCGTTGGCTGGCCATCGCTTCATATTCGTCGCCAAACCCACTGGCTCCAGGTCATCTATAACTCTATGCTAGGTAAAGCCCCGCCTTATCTCATCTCACTGGTCACCATAGCAGCACCCACCCATAGCATGCGCTCCAGCAGGTATATTTCACTGGTCACCCCCAAAGCCAACCCCTACCTTGGCCGCCTTTCCTTCCAGTTCTCTGCTGCCAATGACTGGAACGAATTGCAAAAATCACTGAAGCTGGAGTCTTATATCTCCTAACTTTAAGCATCAGCTGTCAGAACAGCTTACCTGTACATAGCCCATCTGTAAATAGCCCACCCAACTACCTCATCCCCATATTTGTTTTTATTTTTTGCTCCTTTTCACCCCAGTATCTCTACTTGCCAAATTCATCTGCTGCACATCTATCACTCCAGTGCTTAATTGCTAAATTGTAAATATTTCACCACTATGGCCTATTTATTGCCTTACCTCCCTAATCTTACTACATTTGCACACACTGTATATATACTTTTCTATTGTGTTATTGACTGTACGTTTGTTTATCCTATGTGTAACTCTGTGTTGTTTGTGTCGCACTGCTTTGCTCTATCTTGGCCAGGTCGCAGTTGTAAATGAGAACTTGTTCTCAACTAGCCTATCTGGTTAAATAAAGGTGAAATATATATATATATTTAAAAGCACGAGCAAGCCACGCTCAGACGCAAAGGTCTGGGATTGATCAAAATTGAGTCTGACAGCTGCGGCTATAAAGTGGAAATAGATCCATGGCATTCTATAGAATTGCCATTGGAATTCCAGTGCTCTCTGAGGGGAATCAGCTGTCCATTAGACTGGATCAATTGGATTCCATTGATTGCTCAGCCCATTTAATTTGGTTTCTGATGTCTGATTAGTAATGATTTACAGAGCCCTTTGTGCCACTGCGGAATCCCTCAAATATATGGGGGAAAGTCATGCTGCCTTTGATGGGCTGTCTGGATTTGAGTTTCTGTCAAAGCAAGCATGAAATCTTTGGTTTCTGACCCTAAAAACAGATGAGGGCTATCACATTCTACACCCTGTGGCTTCTGCATTGAAGTCGGCTCTCTACAAAACAATGGGAATGTTTTGATACGGCTGGGTGGAGCAGTTCAGTTGAGGGCTTCTGTTTGGTATCAATCCAGCCTTGCCGGTTGAGACTGAAGCTATAGCCAGGGCGGTGAGAGCAGAGACCACCGTCATCGAGACTCCCCTCCCTCTAACCTCTTTCACACCCTGTAGAGCGGGCAGTGTTCTGAGTTCACAGCTGTAGGATGTGGTGGTTGTGGTGGAGGGGGAAGTTGGGGGGTGCAGTTAGGTAAGGTGAGCCGGGACAAAGGCCCTATCTTCTGATCTCTCATAGGGAGGGAGGACAGTTTTGGGGTAGGGGGAGTCAAGGGGGAAGGTTTGGGAGACTCTCTACCCTGCTGTCAGAATGGCGAGGAGGAAGAGGAGCTCCTGCCTGAAAAGTGGCATTTCAGCCCCCCCCTCCCTTATTCCTTATTGGCCCCTGCATCAAGTTACTGTCGTGCTTACAGCCCAATGATGAAACACGGAGACAACACGTGCTGAGGAGACAGTACCAGCCTCATAGAAGGAAAATATCAAAATAAACTATAAACTCAGTCAGATATAGAATAATTTCATAAACAATGTTAGCAATGTGGTCCTTTTCTCATCACACAAGTCTGTTTGTTAGCTCTTCCTCCATGATGCTGCAGCGGTTAAGTTATTCACTGTTGGGTTCTGTGTGCTCCTTGATCACTCAACGCTGACAAAGCCCCCATATAGATTTTTTGCAAAGCAAACAGTGCGCTGCAGACTGTGACGTATTTACAACACACTTTTAATGCCTCTGCCGTTTATCTCTGTGGTAGTTACTGAAGACATTTTTACAAAGAACTTTGTCTTGCTCCATCCATTTTATTTGATGTGAGAGCTGCAGGATTTAAGCTAGTCGGTAGACTTCAATCCCCCTCAGTGGTGGCGTCTGAACTACTAATCTTGTACTTCTAACCCAGGCCGTTCCTAGATGTTATGTATTCTCTGGGCTTTGTGGTTTGGCCATCAGTTTTACTAACAAATTATTCGGAAGGTACCTCTTCCAATATATTGAAAATAGATCAAAATGCTGAGAGTATCTCAAACTTCATCTCACAGAGGTCAGTGCCATTATGTACTGGATACCACGTCCACTAGAAATAAGCCAAGGCTAGGGTTCCTCTTGGACTCAAAGAGAGAAACATTTCCATGTGAAGCCCTTCTGATTAATAGAGAGAGAGAGAGAAAGAGAACTGTTCTCATGCTCCACATGCAGGGGTGGAAATGACACGCAGCCTCCGGCGTAGAGGCTGATCGTGTGCCCGAGTCATTTGACTGCCAACAGGCATGAAGACACAGAGGAAATGAGGCGTACCACACGGGTTCTCACACGCCAACCAGGTGACATGGCAGTTGCTGGGTTTCTGAGTTCAGTGCCTGTATTCATAACTTTCAAGTTTTAATGTCATGTGCACAAGTACAGTGAAATGCCTTTCTTGCAAGCTTTAAACCCTACAATACAGTAATCAGTAATAAAGCACTGGAGTCCCGATCTAAGATCAGTTTATGATCTAGGATCATAATTAATAAGATTATATGGACACAGGGGACCTGATCCTAGAACAGCACTCCTCTGAGATTCTTTGTGAATGCGGGCCCAGGTTCCTACAGGCTTATGGATCTCTAGTTAACACTACGTTGACAGTCAATATTGGAATGTTGTTCCATACCACAGAAAAAAGGAGGAACTGTGTTTTTCTTGTCCATTTGTTTCTCAGAGCTTTTTGTTGAATGTCATCCTCCTCTTGGCAAGTGTTTATTTGTAGATTCTATATGGGGGCAATTAGATTTTTCCAATAGGTATTTGTGAGAATTGTATTGCATCTGATACAGTCTCATGAGCCCCATTTCCGACAATATGCCATTATACTCAAATCAAATCAAATCAAATTTCAAATCAAATCAAATTTTATTGGTCACATACACATATTTAGCCGATGTTATTGCAGGTGTAGCGAAATGCTTGTGTTCCTAGCTCCAACAGTGCAGTAGTATCTAACAATTCACAACAATACACACAAATCTAAAAGTAAAAGAATGGAATTAAGAAATATATTAATATTAGGACAAGCAATGTCGGAGTGGCATTGACTCAAATACAGTAGAATAGAATACACTATATACATATGAGATGAGTAAAGCAGTATGTAAACATTATTAAAGTGTCTAGTGTTCCATTATTAAAGTGGCCAGTGATCTCATGTCTATGTACAGTATATAGGTCAGCAGCCTCGAAGGTGCAGGGTTGAGTAACTGGGTAGTAGCCGACTAGTGATGGCTATTTAACAGTCTGGTGGCCTTCAGATAGAAGCTGTTTTTCAGCTTTGATGCACCTGTACGGACCTTGCCTTCTGGATGGTAGCGGGGTGAACAGGCCTTGGCTCGGTTGGTTCATGTCCTTGATGATCTTTTTGGCCTTCCTGTGACATCGGGCGCTGTAGGTGTCCTGGAGGGCAGGTAGCTTGCCCCGGTGATGTGTTGGTCAGACCGCACCACCCACTGGAGAGCCCTGCGGTTGCGGCCGGTGGAGTTGCCGTACCAGGCGGTGATACAGCCCGGCAGGATGCTCTCAATTGTGCATCTGTAAAAGTTTGGAAGGGTCTTAGAGGCCAAGCCGAATTTCTTCAGCCTCCTGAGGTTGAAGAGGCTCTGTTCTTCACCACACTGTTTGTATGGGTAGACCATTTAAGATTGTCAGTGAAAAATACACAGAGGAACTTGAAGCTTTCCACCTTCTCCATTGCGGTCCCGTCGATGTGGGTAGGGGCGAGCTCCCTCTGCTGATTCCTGAAGTCCACAATGAATTCCTTTGTTTTTCTGACGTTGAGGGAGAGGTTATTTTCCTGGCACCACTCTGCCAGGGCCCTCACCTCCTCCCTGTATGCTGTCTCGCCATTGTTGGTAATCAGTCCTATTACTGTTCTGACGTCTGCAAACTTGATGATTGAGTTGGAGGCATGCGTGGCCACTGAGTAATGGGTGAACAAGGAGTACAGCAGGGGACAGAGCATGCACCCTTGTGGGGCCCCTGTGTTGAGGATCAGCGAAGTGGAGGTGTTGTTTCCTATCTTCACCATCTGGGGGGCAGCCCGTCAGAAAGTCCAGGACCCAGTTGCACAGGCTGGGGTTCAGACCCTGGGACCCCGAGCTTACTGATGAGCTTCGAGGGCACTATGGTGTTGAATGCTGAGCTATAGTCAATGAACAGCATTCTTACATAGGTATTCCTCTTGTCCTGATGGGATAGGGCAGTGTGCAGTAAGTTGTCGATTACATCGTCTGTGGATCTATTGGGAGGGTATGCAAATTGAAGTGGGTTTAGGGTGTCAGGTAAGGTAGTGGTTAGAGCGTTGGGCCAGTAACCGAAAGGTTGTTAGATCAAATCCCTGAGCTGACAAGGTAAAAATCTGTCGTTCTGCCCCTGAAGTTAACCCACTGTTTCTAGTCTGTCATTGTAAATAAGAATGTGTTCTTAACTGACTTGCTTAGTTAAATAAAGGTAAAATAAAAAAATATTAAAGGTAGAGGTGATATGATCCTCATTTAACTTCTTATGGCTGCAGGGGCAGTATTGAGTAGCTTGTGGAGGGTCCATCATGGTCTGGGGTGGTGTACCTCCATCATCGGACTGAGCTTGTCATTGCAGGCAATCTCAACGCTGTGCATTACGGGGAAGATATCCTCCTCCCTCACGTGGTACCCTTCCTGCTGGCTCATCCTGACTTGACCCTCCAGCATGACAATGCCACCAGTCATACTGCTCGTTCTGTGCATGATTTCCTGTAAGACAGCAATGTCAGTGTTCTGCCATGGCCAGCGAAGAGCCCTGATCTCAATCCCATTGAGCATGTCTGGGACCTGTTGGGTTGGAGGGTGAGGGCTAGGGCCATTCCCCCCAGAAATTTCTGGGAACTTGCAGGTGCCTTGGTGGAAGAGTGGGTTAACATCTCACAGCAAGAACTGGCAAATCTGGTACAGTCCATGAGGAGGAGATGCACTGCAGTACTTAATGCAGCTGATGTTACTTTTGATTTTGACCACCCCCCCCCTTTGTTCAGGTACACATTGATTCAATTTCTGTTAGTCACATGTCTGTGGAACTTGTTGAGTTTATCTCTCAGTTGTTGAATCTTGTTATGTTCATACAAATATTTACACATGTTAAGTTTGCTGAAAATAAACGCAGTTGACAGCGAGAGGATGTTTCTTTTTTCCTGAGTGTATTATTCCAGCCCAGTCGCAATTTAAATGTTGTCCACTAGATGGCAGCAGTATATGTGCAAAGTTTTAGACTGATCCAATGAACCATTGTATTTCTGTTCAAAATGTTGTATCAAGACTCCCCAATTGTGCCTAATTGGTTTATTAATACATGGTCAAGTTCAGAATTGTGCACTCTCATCAAACAATAGCATGGTATTATTTCACTGTAATAGCTACTGTAAATTGGACAGTGCTGTTAGATTAACAAGAATTTAAGCTTTCTGCCCATATCAGATATGTCTATTGTCACATTCACATGAAGAGATTCGAGAGACTGCCGCAGGAATGCGTAATAGGTTTTTTTTACGGCGTGCCGTGTAAAGGCACAGGGACGAAGACCCAACAAACAAGAACACAAAACACAGGGTTGAAACCCAAACAAAAGAGCGAGGAGTACCTCGAATAAATACACACACGCACAATGATTAACACACGGGACAAGACCCATAATCATCTGCACAATCCACAAGGGCACGAAAGCCCAAAACACACAGCACAGGTACTCACACGGACCAACGGACATTGTAACAATAATCGACAGCACCATGGTGAACAAAGGGCACATATATACAAATACAATCAGTGGGAATAGGGGCCAGGTGTGCGCAATGAAAGTTCCGGAGGGATCCGTGACATCTATGTTCAGGGAAATGTTCATGTTACTCAGTCACCTTAGTGTTCTTGGGCACAGGGACTATGGTGGTCTGCTTCAAACATGTTGGTATTACAGACTCACTCAGGGACAGGTTGAAAATGTCAGTGAAGACACTTTGGTCAGCGCATGCTCAGAGACCACGTCCTGGAAATCTGTGCAATCTGTATGTTATCACGATCACACCATGAGTAGTTAATCATGAAATATACACCACCACCCTTCTTCTTTATTCCTGAAAATTCTTTATTCCTGTCTGCGCAATGTACTGAGAACCCAGCTGGCTGTATGGACGAGGACAGTATATCCTGAGAGAGCCATGATTCCGTGAAACAGAGTATGTTACAGTCCCTGATGTCTCTCTGGAAGGAGATTCTCGCCTTGAGCTCGTCTACTTTATTGACCAGAGACTGAACATTAATGAGTAATATACTCGGAAGAGGTGGATGGTGTGCATCCCTCCTGAGTCGGACCTGAAGTCCACTCCAAATACCTCTTCTCCACCGGTGGTGTGTTGGAGCAGCCTCTGAGATAAGTTCTATTGCCCTGGGGGTACGAAAAAAGGATCCAATTCGGGAAAGTCGTATTATTGGTCGTAATGCTGTTGAGTTACCGCCACTCTGATGTCCAAAAGTCATTTCCGGCTGTATGTAATAACACAGAAAACATTCTGGGCTAATAATGTAAGAAATAGGTGTGCGCAATGAAAGTTCCGGAGGGATCCGTGACATCTATGTTCAGGGAAATGTTCATGTTACTCACAACCTCATTCTAATCACATTAGCCTACGTTAGGCTACGTTAGGGAGGGGGGGGGGGGGGGGGGGACACAGGTCCTGTGAGGTTTAAGTAAAAACAAAAGGTAAAAAGGATAAATAAAAAATTTAAAATAAAAGTAACAAATAATTAAACAGCAGCAGTAAAATAACAATAGCGAAGCTATATACAGGGGGTACCGGTACAGAGTCAATGTGGGGCACCAGTTAATCGAGGTAATTGACGTAATATGTAGGTAGAGTTAAAGTGACTATGCAATAAACAGAGAGTAGCAGCAGCGTAGAAGAGGGGTCTGGGTAGCCCTTTGATTAGCTGTTCAGGAGTCTTGTGGGTACAGGAGGCTTGGGGGTACAAGCTGTTATTAAGAAACATTTTGGACCTAGACTTGGTGCTCCGGTACCGTTTGCCGTGAGGTAGCAGAAAGAACAGACTAAGACAGGGGTGGCTGGGGTCATTGACAATTGTTAGGGCCTTCCTCTGACACCGCCTGGTGTAGAGCTTCCTGGATGGCAGGAAGCTTGGCCCCAGTGATGTACTGGGCCATACGCACTACCCTCTGTAGTGCCTTGTGGTCGGAGGCTGAGCAGTTGCCATACCAGGGCGTGATACAACCATTCAGGAGGCTCTCCATGCTGCAGCTGTAGAACCTTTTGAGGATCTGAGGACCCATGAAAAATCTATTTAGTCTCCTGAGGGGGAACAGGCTTTGTCGTGCCCTCTTTACGACTGTCTTGGTGTACTTGGACCATGATAGTTTGTTGGTGATGTGGACACCAAGGAACTTGAAGCTCTCAACCTGCTCCACTGCAGCCCCGTCGACGAGAATGAGGGCATGCTTGGTCCTCTTTTTCCTGTAGTCCACAATCATGTAATTTGTCTTGATCACATTGAGGGAGAGGTTGTTGTCCTGGTACCACATGGCCAGGTCTCTGACCTCCACCCTATAGGCTCTCATCGTTGTCGGTGATCAGGCCTACCACTGTTGTGTCATCAGCAAACTTGATGATGGTGTTGGAGTCGTGCCTGGCCGTGCAGTCATGAGTGAACAGGGAGTACAGGAGGGGACTGAGCACGCACCCCTGAGGGGCCCCCGTGTTGAGGATCAACGTGGTGGATGTGTTGTTACCTACCCTTACCACCTGGGGGCGGCTTGTCAGTAAGTCCAGGATCCAGTTGCAGATGGAGGTGTTTAGTCCTTAGCTTAGTGATGAGCTTTGAGGGCACTATGGTGTTCATTGACTACGCTGAGCTGTAGTCAATGAATAGCATTCTCACATAGGTGTTCCTTTTGTCCAGGTGTGAAAGGGCAGTGTGGAGTGCAATAGAGATTGCATCATCTGTGGATCAGTTGAGGCGGTATGCAAATTGGAGTAGGTCTAGTGTTCCTGGGATAATGGTGTTGATGTGAGCCATGACCAACCTTTCAAAGCACTTCATGGCTACAGACGTGAGTGCTACAGGTTGGTAGTAATTTAGGCAAGTCACCTTAGTGTTCTTGGGCACAGGGACTATGGTGGTCTGCTTCAAACATGTTGGTATTACAGACTCACTCAGGGACAGGTTGAAAATGTCAGTGAAGACACTTTGGTCAGCGCATGCTCAGAGACCACGTCCTGGAAATCTGTGCAATCTGTATGTTATCACGATCACACCATGAGTAGTTAATCATGAAATATACACCACCACCCTTCTTCTTTATTCCTGAAAATTCTTTATTCCTGTCTGCGCAATGTACTGAGAACCCAGCTGGCTGTATGGACGAGGACAGTATATCCTGAGAGAGCCATGATTCCGTGAAACAGAGTATGTTACAGTCCCTGATGTCTCTCTGGAAGGAGATTCTCGCCTTGAGCTCGTCTACTTTATTGACCAGAGACTGAACATTAATGAGTAATATACTCGGAAGAGGTGGATGGTGTGCATCCCTCCTGAGTCGGACCTGAAGTCCACTCCAAATACCTCTTCTCCACCGGTGGTGTGTTGGAGCAGCCTCTGAGATAAGTTCTATTGCCCTGGGGGTACGAAAAAAGGATCCAATTCGGGAAAGTCGTATTATTGGTCGTAATGCTGTTGAGTTACCGCCACTCTGATGTCCAAAAGTCATTTCCGGCTGTATGTAATAACACAGAAAACATTCTGGGCTAATAATGTAAGAAATAACACACACAAAAAAACGAAATACTGCAAAGCTGCTTAGGAGCTAGAAGCAGAGCTACCATATCGGCGCCATCTACTCCAATCAACTTTTCCTTATTTTTTCTATTTTCTTGTCAATCAAATGGAATCCTTGGCCTAACAGTTTATACATGATTCTTTAAGTCATTAATAATGTTCAGTACAAATCCAATCAACTTTTCAATAGCCTCTACGACTTTGGTCTGAAGTTGAGATATAAAACACGGAGGAGTATTGAGATCAGCCAGCTCGACCCAGATCAAGGCAACACAGTTGGGGAAAAACAAACTTGTCCCAAGATGAAAAGAGTGTGTTGATACAACCCCAAAATCAAAAGGCCTCACCTACACTCTGTTCTTCCATCCATAGGATCATGTGATGTGATGACACCCGGGTAATGAAACTAATTTGTTTCCAATCAGAGAAACAAGACTGATGTCGAGCTCTCGTCAAAGCTTCAATAGCACTGCCTCACCTGGAGATGTCAAAAGTACAAGGCCTCAGCACACACACATTGTCACATGATCTATTCCTGTCAAATCATCCCTTCCTTCCATGTTGCGCTTTGTTCACAGTAAAAGACATCAAGCAGCGCCTCGTGTTTGGTTTTTAGAGCTCCCCATGAGGCATGTTTGTTTATGTTTGTTTATGGATCGTGTGTGTGTGTGTGTGTGTGTGGAGTTTCTGTCTGCTTATAGGCAAAAGTAGGGTGGATGAAGCTAGAGGAGTCTCCATCTTAGCGGTGGCTTGATTTGTTCGTCTTGATTGAGAGAGGGTGTGTGTGTGTGTGTGTGTGTGTTTGTGTGTGTGTGTGTGTGTGTGTGTGTGTTTGTGTTTGTGTTTGTGTGTGTGTGTGTGTGTGTGTGTGTGTGTGTGTGTGTGTGTCCAAATGCAGCTCTTTAGGCTTGAGGCAGCAGGTGAAGAGGTTTGTTTGTGGGACCTAGTCAGTAGGAGCCATCTGCTATAGAATAATAGCTAGAACCTATGCTCTGTGAGCTTTTGTGTGTGTGTTGTGTGTATGTATGTGTGTGTCTATATGGTTGTTCAGACTCTAATGTTGACTTGGATTCCAAGCTCTGGAGCATATTGCACTGGGGCTTCATGTAGGACGCCTCTCTCCTCTGTCTGACGCAGTTCCCTCTCAATGCTCTGTTGGATCCTTGCTTTGGCTCGGCCACTGAGTAGCTGCTTCCGGCCTCTCCTCTCCCCTGTGCCTGTGGGAGGGACATGCTGGCCTCCTCTCACCTCTCTTTCCTCCAGAGGGCCCTCAGTATCACTCTCCCTCTCTCCCTCTCTCAGTTCCCCCTCATCTGCCACATCAAAAGACCTCATTACGAGCTGTCATATCAGCCCCGCTCGAAGCCAACCTGCCTCTGCCGTGATATTTAAATAGCGACACATTGTATTTATAATAGGCAATGTCACGGCAACGTGCTCTCTGATGTCTCCCCCCAGCTCTCCTGTGCTTTCTCCCCCACCCGTCCCCCCACCCCCCAATTCCCCCCAAACCTCCACCCTGCCCCATGCACGCCGACAGACGCCCTCTATAAAATTCTCTTTTATTTATCACTTGTTTGCTTTTTTATTAGGCGGCTGTGTAGAAGCCAACGTCGCTCGTCTAGTTTGATGCTCGCTGTGTCGTCTCTCTTCTGTGATTACGAATTTCGTCTTTTAAAAAAAGACAGGCCGTTAAAAGAAACGACTGGAGTGGCGGTGCTTCCCGGGCTGTACATGATACTGGTGGTCGATTGGCTCTCCCCCCATCATATTCCTTATTGGCTCTCTTGCCCTGATGTCTATATAAGACCCCACGCAGGCATCTCACCTGTCCACAGTAGCCTACAGAGGGAGGGGCTTGCTTTGGCTTGACAAGGCCACCTGGAACCATTAGTTACCCTGGGCCCGCCTGTTAGTATGCCAGAGTCCCGGCCACTGCAGCCAAGAGCATCATTAACGGGAGTGGGGTTTCTGCTCCTGCTGCTCTCGGCCCTCATTTACCCACTTAATTTATTTACTAAAAGAACAGAGCAGTGCCACCGGCTCGGCTCAGCTCTGCTCAGGTTCCCGGCAGCACTCTCTATTCACACTGCAGCGGTGGCGGGGCCATTAAAGGAAAGGGCAGGGCCTTCCAATGCGCCGTAAATTATCTCAATGGCGCACTTTGGCCGAAGCCAATGAGCACCGCCAATGATAAATATTAGGGTGATGACAGTGGGCTTTGGCATAGAGGCCTTTAATCACGATCAATGTCGCTTGTTTAAAGACTTTGGGTCTACAGTGGTTCCTGCTATCTAGTAGTGCAACTCTGTGTGATGCATCTAAGATTGTCAAGGCCTTTGTTGTTCCTCTCCAACTCTGTCCATGGCTCATACAGCCCTTCTAATGTATCCATCTTGCTGGCTGGACTGACATCACTCTCCCCATGCACAGACTGCCAATTAAATCAGAATGGTAGTGCAACCTGGAAGGCCAAGAGTTCGCTAGACTGACCCGGTCGCCTATGGAGGTATATGTGCCAGAGGAGTGTGTGATTGTGCAGGAGTTGTGTATGTATGTGGGGGCAGAAACCACAACCACAAGGACAACTTCTCCATCTCTCTCCAGACATGTATCTAAAAGTCCATTAATAGATGGAGCAGTGTTTTTGGAAGGCGATGACTTTTATTTCAGAGGGATATTTTATTTTTCCTTGGAGGGCTTCTTTTAGCAGGGCTATTACTCAGAGGCAGTAGTCTTTCTTCTCTCTTTCTCTCTTCCTCTATCTTCTTTCCTCTCTCTTTTCATCTCCATTTTTGTCCCCCCTCTCTCTCGCACGCACTCTCTTTTTTTGTTTGATAAACTATTGAGATTCTCAATTCCTATAACAAAGCACACAAGAAACCCCCAGTAGCTGAGGAAAGGACAAGCGCATTGTCAAGGTGCTTTGAAGAGCAGAGCAGTGCGCCGAGCCAGCAGATTAATGTCCTCGTAAAGCAGGGGAGCGGATTTTTGATGGAGGATTTTATAGATTTTGAGGTGGACCACCTCCTTCGGGGGATATTTATTTCCTCATTTGTTCTGCATACTTGAAGACATGAAAGTAAGAGAGGGAAAAGTGGGAAACACTCCTGGGTCATATTCATTTGTCACCAAACTGAACAGAAACAGGGAGGGACTACCTGGAGTTGTCCAATAAGAAACGCTTAATTTCGTTTTCTGTTGCAATTTAAAAACACAAACATTATCTGTTACGTTCCTTATTGAACATTGCCCTGATATGAGAGAACACAGGGGTTGACAAGTAGGCTATAAAAAACATATCCACTAAATGAGCACTGTTCTGCATGGAGCTCCCCCATACACATGATGGGAGGGGGAAGATCCATGTCCTCTGCAACTCTTCTGCTTTGTCTGCTGTGGTTGAGAGATTGGACACTGTCCATGGGGTGGCCAAGCACATGCAAACAAACACACACTGACACTCATGCTGACACACCACACACACACACACACACACACACCAGAGCAACCCGCTCATGTCGCACCATCAAGGGGTAATTGTCCAGGAATGATTGGCTCAACAAACAATGAATCAATAGTTACTATGGAGATGGAGTAAAAAACAGGCGTGGCCATTGACATGGGCAGGTAATGATATGATAATGACATGATAATACTTCACAGATGGAACAGTTGTCAAGGAGTCACTGACCTTGATTCCTCCTACAGTTCCTTCCTGGCATCTCATTTGGGAGTCTTGTGTTGACACAGAGGGAGTGAAGAGGCTCGCAACATCAGCAGGCTAGTCTTTGGACATTTCATTTTAGATTTTGTGTGAGTGTTCCTTTAAACTTTATTTGAAAACATACTTAGGCCTACTGTTATTATTATAACATTACTCTTCAGGCCAGAACATTTGTTTATCAATATTGTTGGTACAAAAAACATTTATTAACACAGGTTTCACCTCTGAGGTTATTGTCACACTAATATCATCAATATTGTCATATCTGTTGAAAAAAAGGTTTCAAGCAATCATAGTTAATAAATAATGTGAGCAGTGGCAACACGTCATTCAGGGCATGTGGGGCAGAGCCTCACCTGTTTTGAGCCACACCTGTTTAAATTCAGCAATGTTATTCTGGCATTAATTCATGCCACATATCAGTTTTGCAAACAATGCAATTTTTTTTTTAAATCATTGAGTTAATAAAGTCGCATACAAACATTGTTTCTTTCTTGAACAAACATCAAATCAAATCAAACTTTATTTGCCACATGCGCCGATTTTACCGTGAAATGCTTACTTACAGGCACTTAACCAACAGTGCAGTTCAAGAAGAAGAGGCTAAAATAAAAAGTAATAATGAAAAGTAACACAATAAGAATAACATTAACGAAGCTATATACAGGGGGAACCGGTACCGAGTCAGTGTGCAAGGATACAGGCTAGTTGAGGTAACCTGTACATGTAGTTGGGGGCGAAGTGACTATGCTGAATTGTTCAGCAGTCTAATGGCTTGGGGGTAGAAGCTGTTGAGGAGCCTTTTGGTCCTAGACTTGGTGCCCCGGTACCGCTTTCCGTGTGGTAGCAGAGAAAACAGTCTATAACTTGGGTGCCTGGAGTCTTTGACAATTTTATGGGCTTTCCTCTGACACCGCCTATTATATAGGTCCTGGGTGGCAGGAAGCTTGTCCCTAGTGATGTACTGGGCCATTCGCACTACCCTCTGTAGCGCCGAGCAGTTGCCATACCAGGCGGTGATGCAACTGGTCAGGAGGCTCTCGATGGTGCAGCTGTAAAACTTTTTGAGGATCTGGGGACGCATGTCAAATCTTTTCAGTCTCCTGAGGGGAAAAGGTTTTGTCGTGCCCGCTTCACGACTGTCTTGGTATGTTTGGACCATGGCAGTTCGTTGGTGATGTGGACACCAAGGAACTTGAAACTCTCGACCCGCTCCACTACAGCCCTGTTGATGTTAATGGGGGCCTGTTCGGCCCGCCTTTTCCTGTAGTCCATGATCAGCTCCTTTGTCTTGCTCACATTGCGGGATAGGTTGTTGTCCTGGCACCACACTGCCAGTTCTCTGACCTCCTCCCCATCGGCCGTCTTACCTTTGTCGGTGATCAGGCCTACCACTGTTGTGTCGTCAGCAAACTTAATGATGGCGTTGGAGTCATGTTTGGCCATGCAGTTGTGGGTGAACAAGGAATACAGGAGGGGACTAAGTACACACCCCTGAGGGGCCCCAGTGTTAAGGATCAACATGGCAGACGTATTGTTGCCTACTCTTACCTCCTGGGGGCGGCCCGTCAGGAAGTCCAGGATCCAGTTGCAGAGGGAAGTGTTTAGTCCCAGAGTCCTTAGCTTAGTGATGAGCTTCGTGGGCACTATGGTTTTGAACGCTGAGCTGTAGTCGATGAACAGCAGTCTCACATAGGTGAGACTTATTGTCCAAGGCGCTATCTTGAGTAAGGCAGCTCCAAAATGCAGGTGTTTTAGCCTAGCTCAGTGCTCCTGTGTTGGAGGGGCAGCTAGCAAAAGCAGAGAACGTTTTCCCACCAGTGTTTCCTGGGTGATTGTTTTCTGTTTTCTGTTGTGTGTCTGCACCAGCCAAAACTGTTTTCGGTCGTTTCTCTTTGTTATTTTTGTTATTTCCGTGTTCATTTAATAAATATGGACACATACCACGCTGCACCTTGGTCCTCACCTTCTTCCACCGACGACGGCCTTTACAACAATTTCTGGGATATTTTATTTCAGCTCATTAAACATGGGACCAAGACTTTACATGTTGTGTTTATATTTTTGTTCAGTGTAGATAAAACGGATTGGTGCTCATCAGCCATTGTACATAAAAGTTACACAACAAGTTGGAAATCGCAAATACAACAATGACTGGTTTGGAAGGAATCCGTGGCTAACCGCGAGCATCGCAAAGCAATCACAATTTTGCTTCTCCTGCCTGCTATTTGGTCTAGAGTGTGTGTGGTCCAGGTCTGGATTTAAGGATGTAAAACATCTGTCTGAAAGGGTATTTTTTCAGAGCTTAAAAGGATAAACATTCACACACAACACCATGGGCCAGAAAAGGTTGAATACATTGACCATGCTTTCAATCCAGCATGACTTTATTCAGAAAATGCCAGACTCTTGATGACAAAGTTTGATGACAAAGTTTGCCCACGAGGAGGACCACTGCGTTACCTTCCTGTTCAAGTGGACACAGCACAAAAATATGTATTGTATGCTGCTGCATAAATTATGTAATATGCCAGGGTGATACTGTATACTATAGCTAAGAAAGTAATATTATGTGTATGTTGTGTAGTAAGCTGTTAGTAGCCCATGTGTCTCACCCTAAGAATTTGGAACCCTCTCCCCTTGGAACTTAGCCTACTGTTCTGACTTGGAGGTGCACATGTAGCCTATAGCCTGCTTTAGAGAAATGACATCATCAAATATTGTAAGGGCTTTCATTGTCATATTATATGTCCTCGTTATTAACCTACGGTTCTGACTTGGTGTACAAGGAGAATACTGTAAGAATGGCCCATGTTCTGAATTCTGTTGCTGTCCATTTCAAAAGTGCTGATCAAATCGGCATATCGACTACGTCAGTATTAGCTCGCTCATTAATGTCTTAATCGAAAATTTGTCTTGCCTCTTATCCGCTCATCTTTCCCTTATGCCATAGTTTGTACATCTCAATTTTTATGTTGCTTTTATGGGTCTATATCATTAGTATCTTATTCATTATTTTAGGCAGTTAGAATGATGCATTTAATTTTTTGCTTACTTTGTGTATTACAATTAGCTCATGTGCTTTTCTTCATGAGGAGGGGATACTATATAATGTTGTTGAGTCTGTAACCATGTTTGCCAGTGACTATCTCTTCCCATTCAAATATTTTTTCCAACAAAAAGTTCAGTAATAGACCTGTGTAATTCCAGTTGATACTGCAAGGGATATTTTGTTTGCTGCCTGTGCATCTGTATATTGTCTGTAAAAGTGATTGTATTTTCCTTCATTTTTAGACCTAGTGTAACAGCAGATTTCCTCTTCATCTGAAGAGGAGTAAGGATCGGACCAAGATGCAGCGTGGTAAGTGTTCATGACGATTCATTAAAAAACGAACTGAACACTGAAATGCAAAACAATGTGATGAAAACCGAAACAGTACCGTGTGGCCCAAACACTCACACAGAAACAAACACCCACAAACCAAAAGTGAAACCCAGGCTACCTAAGTATGATTCTCAATCAGAGACAACTAACGACACCTGCCTCTGATTGAGAACCATACTAGGCCGAACACAAAAACCAACATAGAAAAACAAACATAGACTGCCCACCCCAACTCACGCCCTGACCATACTAAAACAAAGAATAAAATAACAGAACTATGGTCAGAACGGGACACCTAGTAAAATACTTCAAATGGTAGTCTAACCAAGTCTCTCTCTCTCTCTCTCTCGCAGGGAGGTGACTTAAAGAAGAGTAACGTTAAGGCCTCAACATCTTGCTGAATTGATCTGAACAACATATCTGAATTTCTGTTGGTGTCCATTTTGAAAGTGCTGAACGAATAGGCTTACCTCATCACAGTTCGTATACTTGTATTTGTTTATACTTAGAGCTAAGTGTTAATGATATAAAAACAAACATTATGAGATTACTGAACATAAATGTAATAATGTTTTTGTATTGTTCAAAAGTCAAAATTCATGTCGGCATTACTTACTAATGAAGAAGAATGTGGTTCTTATCGAGTTCCACAAATCCACGAGTTAGTAGAAATCATATTTATTTAAGCAAGTCAGCCATATCAGCTATGGTTTCTAAAAAGTCAGTAAATGAGGCTGAATGAACTGTTTCCCTGCCAGATAAGGCTCCGCTGATGGCCAGGTGTAGAGGTGGTAAGGATCAACTCCATGGTGCTGAAGGAAAGCTCTGCTGTTGGTACAGCTTTATGTAGGCCCTAACAGTTTGTGGGCACTGTTTGTCACTGTCATATTGCAATTCATGTATTGTTTAGTGTTGTGTAGTGGCTTTGCTGGCATGCATCTAAAAAAAATGATGAGTTTGCCCCACCAAGATTTGCATGCTAAAATCACCACTGAATGTGAGAATGTAAGATTAGTGGACGCAGAAAACAACCTCTGTTGTCTCAAATAGATTGTGGGGGGTATAGTTGTGGAAAAACAAAAACCTGACATTCTTTTTTTATTGCTGAAATTCAATTAGAAATTTGATGGCCACAGAGAACAGAGCAGAAGAGAGAGAGAGCCTTGATGGAGGAGAGGCAAGTTAAGGCTGGGAAGACGAGAAGGGGTAAGGAGACCTCCCTGCGGGCCTCGCAGCCCCAATTCAGTCTATTGATTTTCTGTCCTCTCCTTCAATATCTGGAATGCGCCGTACCCAATAGATTATGACAAACGTGGCCGCGAGAGACCAGCAATCCTCTCTAATTGAACCTGATGGTGTACAGCTGAGGATCAAAGGTCGGGGAAATTCAGTGACACAGCAGGTTTCTCTCCTTCTCTAAAAAACACTCATCCAAGGTCCATAAAACAGGGGGAGGGGGAGGAAGGGTCTTATTTCTCTGTACATACTTCCTCCTTTCCTTTCCTCCATTCCTCTCCTCAGACAAGGGCAAGCCACACTGTTACTGCACCGCTGAGCACAGAGGAGTCAGACTCAAGGCTTTACAATAACAAACTCCTGCCAAAAGTGCAACGGGAAAAAAACAAGGCAGAAGAAAAGCTCAGTGCTCTATTTTGATGAAAGTAACAAGCACAGCTTGTTGTAAATAGGCTTTCTGAAGCCCGAGGCAGCTTTTCTCCCCGGGGGACATACTTTCTGCGTCTTTCCCTGGGATGCTGTCGCCGAAAGGTTCTGTCTGGAAGGAAAGAAGGGAAAAAAACTCAAAGTGGCACAAACAAGAACTCGCTTCAGCTGTTTTGACAGAAGGAGGAAATCATCATTCAGTTGGACACGCTAGTTCGCAATTGCCATCCATTCAGGTTGGAAAACAATATATGCTGTTAAGGGAAATCCACAGCTTACCCTGTTGTTTACCGGCCGTGCGTGCGCTTGGGCAGAGTCATATTTCTTGGAGCAACGCGCTCCTTTTGGTAACATGAGACCTCGCCAGTCCATGCATTCCTAGACTGCCAAATACATTCACAAGGGGGCGATAGCAGAGATTTTCTTGTTGTCTTGCTATCTAGCTGGCTAAAAACAGCAAGCTAGCTAGCCTTTTAGCTTCCCCCATATGAAATAATCTGATTTTTAATAAAATAATATGCCCTGGCAAATATTATTATTCTTGCCAGTTTAACCTACAACATTATCCCAGTTTGATATGTTTCTCTACTGTATTTGCTCCCAAATCACCTAAAAATAGAAAGGCATGGTTTTTGCTCACAGAGAAAAAGGACATGGCTAATGGCTGTATTTACAGGTTAAGAATAGCCCACAATCACATAGTTATACATTTTGAACAAACACCTTTTGGGGGGGATTCTTAAAAAGGCTTTAATGTTGGTTTATTGTGTGAACAGTTGCTGAGAACATATTTTGAAATCAACACAAAATAGGCTTCTTACTTGATGCATAACCTACACTACTGGTCAAAAGTTTTATAAGACCTACTAGTTCAAGGGTTTTATTATTACTATTTTCTACATTGTAGAATAATTGGGAAGACATCAAACTATGAAATAACACATATGGAATCATGTACAGTAGTAACCTAAAAAGTGTGAAACAAAAAAAATATTTTATATTTGAGATTCTTCAAATAGCCACCCTTTGCCTTGATGACAGCTTTGTACACTCTTGGCATTCTATCAACCAGCTTCACTTGGAATGCTTTTCCAACAGTCTTGAAGGAGTTCACACATATGCTGAGCACTGCTCTTCCTTCACTCTGCGGTCTGACTCATCCCAAACCATCTCAATTTGGTTGAGGTCGGGGGATTGTGGAGGCTAGATCATCTGATGCAGCACTCCATCACTCTCTTTCTTGGTAAAATAGCCCTTACACCACCTGGAGGTGTGTTGGGTCATTATCCTGTTGAAAAACAAATTATAGTTCCACTAAGCCCAAACCAGATGTGATGGCATATCGCTGCAGAATGCTGTTGTAGCCATGCTGGTTAAGTGTGCCTTGAATTCTAAATAAATCATAGACAGTGTCACCAGTAAAGCACCCCCACACTATAACACCTCCTCCTCCATGCTTTACAGTGTGAAATACACATGCAGAGATCATCCGCTTATCCACACCACGTCTCACAAAGACTCATCGGTTAGAACCAAAAATCTCCAATTTGGACTCCAGGCTAATGCCTATTTTGTCATGCCTGCTCCCGCTCTTTTCCCCTGGCGCTCGAGGGTGCCAGGCTCCCCAGATTTACGCACTTCTGCCACCATCATTACGCACACCTGCCTTCCCCCATCACGCGCATCAGAGATTATTGGACTCACCTTGACACAATCACCTCTGTCATTACCTCCCCTATATCTGTCTGTTCCCACGCTCTGTTCCCAGCTTCTGCATTGATTGTCTTATGTCCTTGTATAACCGAGTGCTGACGCTGTTCCTGTCTTGTTTCATGTCTGTTCCTGATTAAATGTTTGACTCCCCGTGCCTGCTTCTCTACTCCAGCGTCGGTCCGTACAGAATGCTGAAGCCATCAAACGAAGCATCGGGGAGTGCTGGCTTTCCAGGTTAGTTGTGACGTCGCATCTTGGGGTCGCCACCTATGGAACAAGGGGTGCCTAAGCCAGCTTGCCGGGCTTTCACACCCTAGCTGGCTCGAGAAGTTTCTTGCCCCAGTTGGCTCGGAAGGCACCCATCCCACGTCAGGCATCAGCCGGATTGTCAGGTTTTTACGCCCAGCCTGGCTCGTCAGGCTGCTATGCCTCCGCCGGATCATCAGGCTCCCACGCCTCAGAGGGATCGTCAGGCTCCTATGCCTCAGGCAGATCGTCAGGCTCCTATGCCTCAGCCGGCTCACCAGGCTCTCACGCCTCTGCCGGTTCGTCAGGATTTCATGCCCAGCCGGCTTGTCCAGCGTCCATGCCTCGGCCGGCCTGTCAGGCCAGGTGGCGCCCCTAGAGGGGGGGATACTGTCACGCCTGCTCCCGCTCTTCCCCCCTGTCACTAGAGGGCGCAAGGCTCCCCCAGCATTACGCACTCCTGACACCATCATTACGCACACCTGCCTTCCTCCGTCACGCGCATCAGCGATTATTGGACTCACCTGGACTCAATCACCTCTGTCATTACCTCCACTATATCTGTCTGTTCCCCCGCTCTGTTCCCTGCTTAAGCATTGATTGACTTATGTCCTTGTGCTGACGCTGTTCCTGTCTTGTTTCATGTCTGTTCCTAATTAAATGTTTGACTCCCTGTACCTGCTTCTCTACTCCAGCGTCGGTCCTTACACATTGCTCAAATTTCTTGGCCCAAGCGAGTCTCTTCTTATTATTGGTGTCCTTTAGTAGTGGTTTATTTGCAGCAATTCAACCATGATGGCCTGATTCACACAGTCTCTTCTAAACAGTTGATGTTGAGATGTGTCTGTTACTTGAAATCTGTGAAGCATTTATTTGGGCTGCAATTTCTGAGGCTGGTAACTCTAATGAACTTATCCTCTGTAACAGAGGTTACTCTGGGTCTTCCATTCCTGTGGCGGTCCTCATGAGAGCCAGTTTCATCATGTTAATGGTTTTTGTGACTGCACTTGAAGAATCTTTCAAAGTTCTTTACATTTTCCTGATTGACTGACCTTCATGTCTTAAAGTAATTATGACTGTCGTTTCTCTTTGCTTATTTGAGCTGTTCTTGCCATAATATGGACTTGCTATTTTACCAAATAGGGTGATCTTCTGTATAATTGATAGATGTAGAGTTAATTATTTTGTCAAACAACTAAATCCATTTTCTGGTTCCTTTTCATCCCGTTGAGTTGGGTGGTAAAATACAGCTTCATTGTGTGCACAGCACTGCCCCCACCACCGTGGATGTAATTATCCGTTCCGTAAAATAAATTGAGTGGAGCAAATCTGCATTGAAAGCACCGAAGGCAGACCTATGTATTACAAGGAGCCACCAATTTTGTGACGAACAACGACATTCACTTACTTACTGTGTTGCATTTCATTTTGTTCCGATAGTTAAAGTCTGCCGAGGGCTTTACATGGCGGACCATATGGGGGAGCATGTGTTAGCTGTGCATGTTGGGCTTACACTAAGTCCAGGCGCACGCATTAGGGTTTGTTAGCAGCGGTGTTAAGGTGTTCAGAAATGCGGGGAAAGAATTTCTGCCATGTCTGTCTGTCTGTCGGCCCGTTCGTCTGTCTGGCAGGAACCTCTGTCTGTCTCCTGATACTCTTCACATACGCTGCTGCCACTCTGTTTGTCTAATTATCCTGATTGCCTAATCACTTTTACCCCGACCTGCATGTACATTTTACCTCAATTACCACGTACCGCTGTACACTGACTTGGTACCAGTACTCCTTGCACAGTTGAAGTCGGAAGTTTACATACACATAAGTTGGAGTCATTAAAACTCGTTTTTCAACCACTCCACAATTTTCTTGTTAACAAACTATAGTTTTGGCAAGTCGGTTAGGACATTGACATTGTGCATGTATCACAATTCCAGTGGGTCAGAAGTTAACATAAACTAAGTTGACTGTGCCTTTAAACAGCTTGGACAATTCCAGAAATTGATGTAATGGCTTTAGAAGCTTCTGATAGGCTAATTGACATCATTTGAGTCAATTGGAGGTGTACCTGTGGATGTATTTCAAGGCCTACCTTCAAACTCAATGCCTCAAAAGAAATCAGCCAAGACCTCAGAATTTGTTTTTAGACCTCCACAAGTCTGGTTCAGCTTGTACCACGTTCATCTGTAAAAACAATAGTATGCAAGTATAAACACCATGGGACCACGCAGCCGTCATACCGCTCAGGACGGAGACGCATTCTGTCTCCTAGAGATGAACGTACTTTACTGGGAAAAGTGCATATCAATCTCAGAACAACAGCAAAGGACCTTGTGAAGATGCTGGAGGAAGCAGGTACAAAAGTATCTATATCCACAGTAAAACAAGTCCTATATCGACATAACCTGAAAGGCCACTCAGCAAGGAAGAAGCCACTGCTCCAAAACCGCCATAAAATGCCAGACTAGGGTTTGCAACTGCACATAGGGACAAAGAATGTACTTTTTGGAGAAATGTCCTCTGGTCTGATGAAACAAAAATAGAACTGTTTGGCCATAATGACCATTGTTCTGTTTGGAGGAAAGGGGAGGCTTGCAAGCCGAAGAACACCATCCCAACCGTGAATCACGGGGGTGGCAGCATCATGTTGTGGGGGTGCTTTGCTGCAGGAAAAACTGGTGCACTTCACAAAACAGATGGCATCATGAGGGAGGAAAATTGTGTGGATACATTGAAGTAACATCTCAAGACATCAGTCAGGAAGTTAAAGCTTGGTCGCAAATGGGTCTTACAAATGGACAATGACCCCAAGCATGCTTCCAAAGTTGTGGAAAAATTGCTTAAGGACAACAAAGTCAAGGTATTGGAGTGGCCATCATAAAGCCCTGACCTCAATCCTATAGAAAATTTGTGGGCAGAACTGAAAAAGCGTGTGCAGCAAGGAGGTATAACGGTCATCGGTGGAAGAAGGTGAGGACCAATGCGCAGCGTGGTAAGTGTTCATATTTTTTTAAATCAAGTAATTGAACAAAACAAATACAATGACAAACGCTGAACAGACAATAATCACCCACACCACACAGGTGGGAAAAGGCTACCTAAGTATGATTCTCAATCAGAGACAACTAACGACACCTGCCTCTGATTGAGAACCATACCAGGCCAAACACAAAAACACCACATAGAAAAAGGAACATAGACACCCACCCAACTGACGCCCTGACCATACTAAATCAAAGACATAACAAAAGAACTAAGGTCAGAACGTGACAGGAGGCCTACAAAACTGACTCCGTTACACCAGCTCTGTCAGGAGGAATGGGTCAAAATTCACTCAACTTATTGTGGGAAGCTTGTGGAAGGCTACCTGAAACGTTTGACCCAAGTTAAACAATTTAAAGGCAATGCTACCAAATACTAATTGAGAGTATGTAAACTTCTGACCCACTGGGAATGTGATGAAAGACATTATAGCTGAAATGAATCAATCTCTCTACTATTATTCTGACATTTCACATTATTAAAATAAAGTGGTGATCCTAACTGTCCTTAGACAGTGTCACGCCCTGGCCTTAGTTATCTTTGTTTTCTTTATTATTTTGGTTAGGTCAGGGTGTGACATGGGGGATTTATGTGTTTGGCTGGTCTAGGAGTTTTGTATGTTTATGGGGTGTTTCCTAGTCTAGGTGTTTATGTCTATGGTTGCCTAGATTGGTTCTCAATTAGAGGCAGGTGTTTATCGTTGTCTCTGATTGGGAACCATATTTAGGCAGCCATGTTCTTTGGGTATTTTGTGGGTGATTGCCAGTTCACTTTGTTGTTTTGTAAATACCATGGACACTTACCACGCCGCATATTGGTCCGATCCTTGTTTCACCTCTTAAGAGGAGGAACTCTGCCGTGACAGACAGGGAATTTTTACTAGGATTAAATGTCAGGAATTGAGAAACTGAGTTTAAATGTATTTGGCTAAGGTGTATGTAAACTTCCAACTTCAACTGTGTATATAGCCTAAGTTATTGTGTTACTTGTTCCTTTTTAATTTAGCAAATGTTTCTTACTTAACTCTGCATCGTTGCGAAGGGTTTTGGAGGTTAGCATTACACGGTAAAATCTACACGTGTTGTTTTCAGTGCATGTGACAAATCAAATGTTATTTTAGTTGATCCCAGATAACCCATATGGGTATATTCAAATGAGAGCAGGTCCAGGCATACTCTTGCAAATCAGTTACCATCCACGTAGTGCATTGTTACACAAATGAGAAACGTCCATTTAGGGGCAGAGGAGAGGTGCGGACTGTGGACCCACTCAGCACTGGGCTTCCTTTGATGTGTTGACTGCCCCCACGCCTACACAGGAAGACCGGATCCACTGGACCATGAGACTCTCACCTCCATCCTGAGGGGGAAAAAAAGATGGAGAGAAAAAAAGTGATTGTCTCCAGTTGAGAGAGTTGTTTTCTTTAAAAATATATATATATATCCTCAAACCTCTCTCTTCAGTTACCTTTCTTCCCAGTGCCTATAAGCCCTTCTGATCCTTTCCAATAATAATGGCATTGCCAGCCAGTCTCTCTCAAAATGGTTTCAGGACATGCCTAATCCCGTTTAATTACTTAGACACACAGGGCTCAGGATACACTGCTCGGGCGGTGCCCCCCTCTGTAAGCATGGCCCCTGTTTTCAGCCCCCATCCACCTCGCTTCATGAATTATGGATCCCTGGCTGCGAGGCATAGGCGCCATCATTCCGTCTGCTCTGTCATAAGGCTCTGTATAAATATGGTGCCTGTCTGGGGTTCGGGGTGCCCTATTGTGCGTGGTTATAAAAGCTTGTCACTCTCTCGCTCTTCTCTCTTACTCCCTCTGCAGTGGCTCCAAGCGTGGAGGCCACAAATAATCGCATAGGCCTTCTAGCTCCCTGTCCCAGTGTAGCAGCACTCGGCTCGTGCTGGCCAGCATCAAAGCTGACAGCCATCCTAACTAAATGAGAGGGGTAGAAATGAAAGGAAGATGGAAGCTGAAAGCAGGGGAAATAAGCTAAATCAGCCCAGCTTACTGGTGATTCATCAGCACAAATGTTGTTGCTTTTTTCTCTCAGTACGACAACAAAAAATAATAAAAAGTGGCCAGATGACAAAGTTTCCCTTGGTTTCTGTCTGGTAGCAGATTATGTAATGTTAATGTAACGTTGAGGTGACTTCAAACAATCTTTCCCCAGGATGACAGACAGACAGGGATTTATTGGCCATTTCCGGAAAATACCAGACAGTGGCTTTTTGACTGCTTTAATATAGATTCCTGGCATGCATGCCATGGCTCTCTCATGCTATCTCTATGGCCTTTGTTACTACTGTTGATTCCCTCTGGCAGCCAGAAAAGCAGCAGGTCCAGAGGAAAGGAGTGGGCTGGATAAATCATGCTGTCTTCTCTTTATGAGCTCAGCTGAGTGGATCAGACCTCTCCTTTCCAGCTGCTATCAGATGGTCTCACTGCAGACAGGAACCTTTTAGTAGCTTTACGGTGTGTGGATCCAATACCACATGTGCTCCGTCCAGTGAAGTAGGAGAGGATGGTCCTTGTTTAGAACGTTTTTTGTTTTTATTTTTTATTTTTCTCCCCAATTTCGTGAAATCCAATTGGAAGTTACAGACTTGTCCCAGGGTGGCGCAGTGGTCCAAGGTACTGCATCGTAGTTCTAGCTGTGCTAATAGAGATTCTGGGTTCGAGTCCAGGCTCTATCTGGCCGGGAGACCCATGGGGCTGCGCACAGTTTGTCTCTGTGAATGGTTTGTCCAAATCAACTGTAAATTTCGGTGTTCCTCAAGGTTCCGTTTTAGGACCACTATTGTTTTCACTGTATATTTTACCTCTTGGGGATGTCATTCGAAAACATAATGTTAACTTTCACTGCTATGCGGATGACACACAGCTGTACATTTCAATGAAACATGGTGAAGCCCCAAAATTGCCCTCGCTAGAAGCATGTGTTTCAGACATAAGGAAGTGGATGGCTGCAAACTTTCTACTTTTAAACTCAGACAAAACAAAGATGCTTGTTCTAGGTCCCAAGAAACAAAGAGATCTTCTGTTGAATATGACAATTAATCTTAATGGTTGTACAGTCGTCTTTAATAAAACTGTGAAAGACCTCGGCGTTACTCTGGACCCTGATCTCTCTTTTGAAGAACATATCAAGACTATTTCAAGGACAGCTTTTTTCCATCTACGTAACATTGCAAAAATCAGAAACTTTCTGTCCAAAGATGATGCAGAAAAATTAATCCATGCTTTTGTCACTTCTAGGTTAGACTACTGCAATGCTCTACTTTCCGGCTACCCGGATAAAGCACTAAATAAACTTCAGTTAGTGCTAAATACGTCTGCTAGAATCCTGACTAAAACCAAAAAATGTGATCATATTACTCCAGTGCTAGCCTCCCTACACTGGCTTCCTGTCAAGGCAAGGGCTGATTTCAAGGTTTTACTGCTAACCTACAAAGCATTACATGGGCTTGCTCCTACCTATCTCTCTGATTTGGTCCTGCCGTACATACCTACACGTACGCTACGGTCACAAGACGCAGGCCTCCTAATTGTCCCTAGAATTTCTAAGCAAACAGCTGGAGGCAGGGCTTTCTCCTATAGAGCTCCATTTTTATGGAACGGTCTGCCTACCCATGTCAGAGACGCAAACTCGGTCTCAACCTTTAAGTCTTTACTGAAGACTCATCTCTTCAGTGGGTCATATAATTGAGTGTAGTCTGGCCCAGGAGTGGGAAGGTGAACGGAAAGGCTCTGGAGCAACGAACCGCCCTTGCTGTCTCTGCCTGGCCGGTTCCCCTCTTTCCACTGGGATTCTCTGCCTCTAACCCTATTACAGGGGCTGAGTCACTGGCTTTACTGGGGCTCTTTCATACCGTCCCTAGGAGGGATGCGTCACTTGAGTGGGTTGAGTCACCGATGTGATCTTCCTGTCTGGGTTGGCGCCCCCCCTTGGGTTGTGCCGTGGCGGAGATCTTTGTGGGCTATACTCGGCCTTGTCTCAGGATGGTAAGTTGGTGGTTGAAGATATCCCTCTAGTGGTGTGGGGGCTGTGCTTTGGCAAAGTGGGTGGGGTTATATCCTTCCTGTTTGGCCCTGTCCGGGGGTGTCCTCGGATGGGGCCACAGTGTCTCCTGACCCCTCCTGTCTCAGCTTCCAGTATTTATGCTGCAGTAGTTTATGTGTTGGGGGGCTAGGGTCAGTTTGTTATATCTGGAGTACTTCTCCAGTCCTATTCGGTGTCCTGTGTGAATTTAAGTGTGCACTCTCTAATTCTCTCTTTCTCTCTTTCTTTCTCTCTCTCGGAGGACCTGAGCCCTAGGACCATGCCTTAGGACTACCTGACATGATGACTCCTTGCTGTCCCCAGTCCACCTGGCCGTGCTGCTGCTCCAGATTCAACTGTTCTGCCTTATTATTATTATTGGACCATGCTGGTCATTTATGAACATTTGAACATCTTGGCCATGTTCTGTTATAATCTCCACCCGGCGCAGCCAGAAGAGGACTGGCCACCCCACATAGCCTGGTTCCTCTCTAGGTTTCTTCCTAGGTTTTGGCCTTTCTAGGGAGTTTTTCCTAGCCACCGTGCTTCTACACCTGCATTGCTTGCTGTTTGGGGTTTTAGGCTGGGTTTCTGTACAGCACTTTGAGATATCAGCTGATGTACGAAGGGCTATATAAATACATTTGATTTGATTTGAATAGTGTCGTCCGGGTTAGGTGAGGGTTTGGCCGGCAGGGATACCCTTGTCCCATCGCGCACTAGCGACTCCTATGCCGGGCCAGGTGCACTGCACGCTGACACGATTGCTTGGTGTACAGTGTTTCCTTCGACACATTGGTGTGGCTGGCTTCCAGGTTAAGTGGGCATTGTGCTTGGTTGGGTTGTGTTTCGGAGGACGCATGGCTCTCGACCTTCGCCTCTCCCAAGTTCTGTACGGGAGTTGCAGAAATGAGACAAGACTGTAACTACCAATTGGTTACAATGAAAAAGGGGTAAAAAAAATGTTTTAATAAAAAATACTTCTCCCATCACTGCAACTCCCGTACGGACTCAGGAGAGGCGAAGGTTGAAACACGTCCCTGCCAAGCCACATTGCTTCTTGACACACTGCTGGCTTAACCCGGAAGGGAAACACCGAACAACTGGCGATCGAAGTCAGCGTGCATGCGCCCGGCCCGCCACAGGAGTCGCTATAGCGCGATGGCACAAGGACATTCCAGCCGGCCAAACCCTCCCCTAACTCGGACAACGCTGTGCCAATTGTGCTTCGCCTCATGGGTCTCCCGGGCGAGGCCGGCTGTAAAACAGCCTGGGATCAAACCCTTGTCTGTAGTGACGCATCTAGCACTGCGATGCAGAGTCTTAGACCGCTGCACCACTCGGGAGACCACCTTGTTGATTTGAAGAGAAATTAAAAGAACAAAACATATGAAAAAAATCTTCCTACTCACATGTTTCTTAAGGGTTATGCTGCATCTGTATTGTAATTGGCAACATGCTCTAAAGCAATGGTAGTCACTAATATTTCTGAGGAAGCCACTTTTGTGAAACAACCCCAACCTCAAAGTCAAATTGACTCATACATAATATCAAATGGATTCACACCTTATATTTAAGATACTATTAACATGGACCATCAAGCTGTTTAATCATCTATTGTAGGAAACTTCAGGGGTATCAGCAACACATTTCTAACAGTTTAAAATAGTCTTCTGAATCTGGCCTTACTGCCATTAATTTAGTTAAAGATATAGCACAAAGATATTTCAAATCAGGTAATGGCAAATTTCAATCTGAAGGAAGTCCATGCTTTGGAGTGATTGAAATTCATCAGAAATGTATTCGAAAGTTCAGGAAAACATCAGGGATGGTAATGTTCATCAAGCAATCTTCATTTCCCCAGTCATCATGTTCAGATTCATCACTCTCTTCTAACGAGTCCGACAAAGCCTGTATGCGTCGTAGATGGAAACCGACACGTGTTCCTGAGAGGAATGGAACGGAGTCGATAATAGCTCCAACCATTCTAAAGCTGGATCCAAATTCATTGGATAATTTTTTTCAAGGTGCTCTAGAAACCGCTGTTGCCGCTACCTTAGTCCCAGGTGCTTATATCTAAAGGTTACTCATGTAACCACGGTTCTATGAACTAGGAGGCGTTTGCAGAACACATTCAATCAGATTATTGCCGCGAGCTGCCAATTAAGGTGCCGAAAGATGCATGCCTCTCACAAGGCGCACAATGACTATGGCTGTTCTAAAGTAACCCAAGAAAGGGAATTTAATATCGTAATTTGCTCCAACGTCAGACATGAATGCCAATTATTTGTCTGTGTCTCATGTCAATATTTTTAATGTTCCCACGCCCCCCAAAAATAAAAATAAAATATGTTGACTGTTTTCTGCTCTTAGCTCGTCTGCTGCTTTCTGTCAGAGCCCTGAGTGCATTCCCTGGAGCCCGATACAGATGGGGGCTCTGGGCTTGTCTCGTTGCCCTCAGCAGCAGACAGCCATCTCATCTTTATCACTCCAGATTTTGAACTAATCTGTTTCTCCCCCCTCGGCCTCTCTTCATAAATTGTCATAAATCATCTCTGAACTCTGACCACGTTCGCACAGATGTTTTCATAAAGAAACAAGGAAAAGCTACAGACAAAGAACTGTCCAATATCCAGACTAAATTGCAGTTGCGAAACTAAAATGTGTTTGATGTTTTCTTTTTCTTTACCATTTTAATCAGTTATTGTACCACCAACTGTATTTTGCTAGTACTAGTACCCCTGGTTGGGAACCACTGATTTAGTAGACGCTCTTATCAAGAATGACTTACAGTAGTGAGCAGGGGTTGGAATCACTTCAGGGAACAGAACCGAAAACGGGTTGGAACTGGTACTGGGAACAGAACCGAAAACCGGAAAATAACGTTTTTCAAGAAATTGAACATGGAATGAAAGTGATCCATACTGTTCCAGAACAGAACCGTTATTTTTAAAGCATGGGAACCGGTTAATAGCATTCTTTTGTGCTCCAGGCATTTTTTTTGTGCCACAACAAAACGCAACAAAGTACCTATGCAAAGCCATCTGTCACTCAGAAATGTATTCCTGTGTCTGCCTGCAAGTGCAAAATCTTTACCTGTGTGTGTTAAGGCTACCTGGCCCTCCCCCCTCCGAAGCATAGGCCTAGTTATCATGTTACTTGTTGGATTTATTAACTACAAAAAGGTAAGACATGTTTTTAATTCTGGTGACGCTCTGCACACACCAGCTTCTTAGCTATCTCGCTCAAGCTTTTTAGCTAGCTACCTCCAAGGACATTCAAAGTTCCTCCATAGAAGCTGCTCATCCTAGGTATAATTCAGATAATGCATGTCATAACAAGATGCCCAGCGCTTCAAGTCTCCTCCTCAACCATCTCTCGCTCTTTCCCCACCTGCAAAATTTCAGTCGCATCTTGCGCCATAGGCTACACTTGTCTGTCCATCCTGCATGTAAACAACTAGCTTGCCTACTCTGTCTGCACTGATTGATGAAGTCATTTAATGAGCTAAATGTAAAAAAAACTGTTGATTTCACAGGTTAGAAAAGGAACAGAATGGAATGATATAAACCATTACTTTTTGGGGGTTCGAACCAATTCTGAACTTGATTTTGCTGGTCGGAACAGTGGAACGAAACAAAAAAAATAATGGTTCTGAAACTTTTGGGAAGTAATTTTGTTCCAACCCCTGGTAGTGAGTGCATACACTTTAATACTTGTTTTTCTTTTCGTACTTGTCCCCAGTGGGAATCGAACCCACAACCCTGGCATTGCAAGCGCCATGCTCTACACACTGAAGAATACTGGACTGTGTGACTCGTTTTATCTCCCCCATTCCCATATCTGTCTGTAGGTTAGTCACTTTAGTAGTTGTTTTTACTTAGCATTTAATACTCTCTTCAACCAAGTTTTAGTAAGAGCACAGTAAGTCCGAGCCAGGAACAAGGACTTCTTGTCTAAGTCATTGGTTCTCAGAATACCTCGCCTCTCCTTTTAGCTCAGATCCTTCAGCGCTACACTCTTACAGGTTTTACACTTCTCAACATCTAAGCTGGGACTGTGAATAAGTACAGTGAGAATGAAGTGGAAATATATGGAATAAATGGTTGATAATTCAGTGACAAGAACATAAATCAGTAGACTTCAAAGCCTCTCTATGATCTCAGGTCGCAGGGCCTTAATTCATGTTAGTCACAGGACATGCTTAAGCACAATAATCAATTATTCCACCATATCTATTTATATCAAGCTGTAATCCTAACACAGACCATGTTCATTAAAACTAGTCTGATTGCAATGAAGGAGCTTTGAGTAATGGCTGCTTTCATGCCACCCACAGCAAGAGCCCTCTGTCACAGTTGGAGTTCAGCTTGTGGCTTGGTATCCATTGTCGGCCATTATTCTGAGCTAATTGCATTATTTGTTGGTTTGTTTTACTTTTACAACAATAAAACAAATCACGTTTATCTCCGAAACTGATGATTATTATGTAGCAAAACCCAGGTCTAATGGATATAGCCTGCAATAGTAGCTGAAACAATGTCCTCTTTTTTTCAAGTGCTCTTCATTTTAACAAGTATCATCTAAAATGATTTTGTCATGGTAACGTCAAACTCATTACGTTTAATCCACTAATTGCTAACTGGAGACATGGCGTTGGAGACATGGCCAACCCTTCGATTGGATGCAGAGCAGGCCTACTCCTCCCTTCATCGGACAAAGGCCAGAAATACAACACAGAGCACTTAAAAATCAACCTCCAAAACACACACATAAACATACACTCACGCACAAACCCATACCCTTTCTCTTAACAAGGTCCATTGCGCTTCCCCAAAGCATCCAGTACTTTATTAACCAGGGGTGGTTGCCATGGCAGTTAATCACTGCAATCCCCGTCAGCAGTTTTTAGTCAAATGGGCCCTGATGTTTGTTTGTTAATGGAGCAGTAAACAACATCTATTACTTCCTCAGCAGCTCCCTCCCTCCACTCTGCTCTGCCAGCACCTGGACCATTCAACCAGCACATCACGTGACATCAAAAGAAACAAATCTGCTCCATTTAATAATACCAGAAATGCTGTTCCCTTTAAAAATACAAGTCTGTTTTTTCTATCTGTAATAATCTGCCGGATTGTGCTGTTAGAGTGTAGGTTGGAGTGCCATACAAAAGTAGTGCTATTGGCACGTCAAAATGTATGGGGATGGCCAGTTTGGAGCAGCTAGCTGCGGTTAGCACCGACACAACTACACAATCATGGACACTTTATTGTGTGTTCAGACCAAATGCACAGCGACTACTGTGAAAACTCATGTCGGGTGTGAACGAGTACTATGGAGGAGGCGTGTGTGTGTGTATATGTGTGTGTGTCTGTAACTGTGAGTGTGTGTGTCTGTCTGTCTGTCTGTCTGTAACTGTGTGAGTGTGTGTGTGTGTGTGTGTGTGTCTGGGCCCAGAACAAACCAAACCCCTTTGAAGAGTGCACAGCTCAAAGGGCTGGAGAGGCAATCCGAGAACTTCACAGGCACAGGGGAAATTGCCTTGAACCTTGAGGTGTATGAAAGTGCAATTTGTGTCCCATCTGTTCTGCTTCGCTTCCATTAGGCAGGAGGGTGCTCTAAGTCCAGGGAGGACAAAATGCCCATGGTAGGGTCCTCTGGGTACACAAAAGCACTCTTACATTTCATTAGCCAAATATGGTATCGTCTCTCCCCCCCTCCCTATATTATTTGGAGCTTTATATGTTATTATTTCAATTCTGTTTGTAGTTTTCAAGATAAGAGCACAGTGCATTTTTAGGTTGGGGAAATGTTTCAAGAGGTAGGCTCTGTTCCTTTGTGTGTGTGTGTGTCTGAAAGAGGAATTAATGGGGTTGTGGTAAAAAAATAAATATATATTTCCTTACTCAATTGACCACCTACTATATGGGGAGAGGTGAAGAGAGAGAAAAAAGAGAGACAGAGACAGGCACAAGGCCTCTTTTGTGAAGAATCCCTCCGCAACACCAGAAAATCCTGTCTCTCTCTCTCTCACAGGACAGTGCAAAGTGACTGAATTGGCTTCCTTAACTTTGTGCCCTTTCTTCAGATAGATTTGCATGACAGAAGCCAGGAGGGTGTGTTGCCCGGGCAACGGATTGCCTCCATTTGCAGTTGGTTACTAGAGGAGGCTGAGGAGCTGAAGCCCATGGTATGCAGAAGGAGACAGGCCCCGAAAGGCCACATGTTTGTTAGAGCTCAGAGAATAGAAGACAAGCAGGCACAGGTAGGACTCAACCAGTGCCCGAGCACCTGCCCTTTTGCCTTCCTATGAAAAGTGCCCTTGCAGCTCATGGATTGTACAGTTTTTATGATTTACTTTTACATTTTATTTTGAGTCACTTTTCAATGTTTTAATTTGAAATGTAACAAAGTGCATATCAAACTAACTAATTTCATAATCCTCAGAAAATGTCCCCTCCCGCACTTCAGCCCCAAGCATGCACTCGCCTGACTTCTGCATGCAGTGGCCACTGGCTATGGACACCGTGTGGAGAGTTTCAATACTGGTAGGCTACATTTGAGTTGGATCTGTCATATGGGGGGCAGAGAAGGGGGCAATTCCACTGCTTGTTTGTAAGAGGCAGATGTCAGCAGCACCAGAACAAACTAAAATCAAGTAAAAACGTGACAGCTAGCTAGCAGATTCACATCCTCATTCCATTCGCTATGATCAGCTGATAGCTACTATTTTCCCAATGTCAATCATAGTCATCTCTAGACTAGTTACTAGGAGTCACTGGCACTTACTTGGTTACAATGTGTGATGAGTGATTGTGAAGGCATATAAATGTTGACATTTTGGCTACAAAGACAGTTGGCATGGTATGAATTTAGAGTTATGAAAGTCAATTTTATTTTAGGGCGGAGTGGCATTTTGGGGGCTTGAGCACCTGCCTCCTCCAAATCTCTGTGCATGGCCCTGAGGACAAGTGTATGACACTGACAAGAGGACTTTGGACCTTTGGTGACATTTCAAATTAAATTGGGTCCACATCTCTATGGGAACTGCATTTCATGATATACAGTATTTATGTATTTTGGTACAATGTTCCACTAAGAGATAACCAGACCAACAGGCCCACTCAGGTTTAGTACATTAGTGAGTATCTTCTGTCACTATAGATACATTCAATTTAAAATGGAGAAAATGGATATCAAAATGGAGAATCATGTTGCCCCTTGGATGCTCTCATACATAATCCAATCCAATTCCGTTGACTTCAGTGAGCCGCAACCAAAGATTTCCATGCAATGTGATATATTCACCTTCATGCGGTAAATCAACATGTCTGAGCGAATCTAAAAATATATCCTTGAGTCAAACCCATATGTATCTCTCTTTCACCATTATGGCATCGCAACAGAAACACAACTTACCTCTTTCTATGTTCTGTGAGGTGAGACACGCTTTTCCGAAGAACCCAATTAAGAGGAGGTAGGGATCACACGCACTACCTCTGCACCGGGGGAATTAGCGAATCATAATAGCGGCTTTCAGGGAAATGCTCATTTCAACAAATTGATTTCCAGGTGTGAAACCCCGAGCTGCCCCAGGAGGCTGCAACACCTAAATCCCTCTTCACACACATATACCTGCTGCTAATTCAGAGGAAGAGAGAAAATGGATGTGAAATAGAAATAGGGATGCATGCATGGTAAGGAGGGGGAGGCAGAGTGGTAGAGTGTGTGTGTTTGTGTGTGTGTGTGTGTGTGTGTGTGTGTGTGTGTGTGTGTGTGTGTGTGTGTGTGTGTGTGTGTGTGTGGACGATTTAGCACCAAGGTCTACATGGAAGAGAGTGCATACCGGCCCTCTCCTACCAGCTGTGAAACAAATGGCTTCTAAATTGAATAATGCAGTCTGCGGGAGAAAGAAGTGGGATTTGCACACAAAGACTGACTGACAGATGGAGAGAGAGAGGGGAGGCAGCCAACCTCAGAGTTGTGGGGAAGGGAGGGTTGAGGGACAGTCAAATGGCAAGATAGATTAATAGATTGGCAGGGTCTCGCAGAAGACAGGATAATAATTCACCAGGGAAAGAAAGGAGAGATTTTGGGGTCAGAGTTGAGCAGGAGGAGGTGGAATGATACTGAAGATGGAGGTATAGGTAACTGCCAAAATAAAGGAAACACTTGAGTAAATGAGGGATACAAAGTGTATTGAAAGCAAGTGCTTCCCCACAGGTGTAGTTCCTAAGTTAATTAAGCAATTAACATCTCATCATGCTTAGGGTCATGAATAAAATGCCCAGTTGCCCATTATTTTGGCTACCCTGGCTAGACGAGATCTCAGTGACTTTAAAAGAGGAGTCTCAAAGAAGGATAGGGGGTTTAAAGAGTGTGTGTGTGTGTGTGTGTGTGTGTGTGTGTGTGTGTGTGTGTGTGTGTGTGTGTGTGTGTCAGTCACTAGATCTCAACCCAATTGAACACTAATGAGAGATTCTTGAGTGGTGCCTGAGACAGCGTTTTCCACCAAAACACCAAATTATAGAATTTCTCGTGGAAAATGGTGTGCATCCCTCCAAAAGACTTAGACACTTGTAGAATCTATGCCAAGGTGCATTGAAGCTGTTTCGGCGGCTCATGGTGGCCCAACACCCTATTAAGACACTTTATGTTGGCGTTTCCTTTATTTTGGCAGTTACCTGTATGTTTAATTCAGGTAACACTAGTCAAGATCCAGTGCTGAGAAAAATAGATAAAAGAATTGCAGAAAATGTCAATGGGCTAAAAAGATAGAAAAGAAGAGCAGGAAAGGAGAGGGGAAGAGAGGGGAAATTAAGGTACATATGGAGAGCATATGGATACTACACAGAGAAAATAGAGGAGAAAGAAAAGCGAGGGAAAATAACTCTCCTTCTTCTCAGAGACAGATGTCAGTGAAGTTCTAAACTCCAGGGTTGTGTTCATTATGCACCAAATGGAAGAAAAACAGACTGAAAGAGGGAAGGACTATCTGGACTTCCATTTTACATTTTTAAATGTTTTTAGACATTTATACAATGTGTCCTAATGAACATGACCCAGCACACCACACAACAGAGATGAACAGCGTTTTCTAGATGATGTCTCCAAGATAGAGACAGTGGGATATGATGGAATGAAAATTAGCACCTGGCTCTCCATCATTCAAAAAGCTTCTTTGAGTATTTCTTTTTTTAGGGCAACATCAGCTGAATAGCACAAAATAACTCTGGGAGTCAATTATATCCTGTGAAATGGGAAATTGACTATTTAATTGTACAGAGCCCCATCCTGTAACCATTTCTAATTTACTGCTGCTTGTTTCAACTGGGTTCCCCCTTGTGTGGTGATAGCATGTTTCTTTTCTGCTCCGGCTCGTTTGCACTCCACCCCAGGACCCTGATTCTAGCCCCGTTTCTCTGCCCTCATTCGTACTTTAAGTGCTTCGTTTCCCAAAGTCCCACAGTGCTTGTTGGGCCCCTGCCAGTGCTGTTTATTGGGCACCGAATGGAAGAAAGAGGACTGAAACATGGAGGGACAACCTGAGTCCGATAAGAAATGCACATTTTCCTATTGCAAAATATATATATTTTTAAATTCCGTTGTGCACGCTAATGAACACAACCTTGATGTATCTTTGGAAAGTATTTATAGTGGCACAGTCATCTTAGATAATATTCTAAATGTTGTTTAGTTTGTGAGCTTTCCATCAATTTAGCACGGAGCCTCCGCTTGGATAACAAAGGAGCCAGCAGTGTCATTTTAGTCAAATTCTTCCAGCTTCATTCAGCATCATGGAAAAATGTTGAAGAATTGATATAACAATGTCACCAGGGCCTGCAACAATGTCTCCATCATCATCATCATCAATGTTCCGTAATGAAAATGTTTCACACCCAGTGATGATGCTTTAGGAGCACATTTCTCGCAAGCAATGTGATCCAACCTAAACGATAATACATTACTCTGCAGATATTTAGAAGTGTGGTCAGGGAGCCTAACCTTCATAGTTAGTCATTCCATTCTAAACTAGGACAATTTGTGAGGAAGGAGACTGAGGAGAAAGTATTAATTGAACCAAGAGTCAAATGAGACAGTTCAGTGTGTTGATTGGCTTTCCTGGAGAAAGTGTTGGAGTGTTCTAGAGAGAGAGAGAGAGAGAGAGAGAGGTTGTCCCTAATGTGATTAGCTGTCTGCTTGAAATGAAACATGTGCCAATCATGAAACCAGGGACAAAGTAACGCATTGTCCTCCGCATCCCCTGCAGATCTTTCTCTGTTTATGACAGCTTTTGTTCCGCCTATCATCTATAGCCCCGTTTTTTATTTTTTAGAAAAACAGAAGAGAGAGAGTGTAGAAACAAGAGAGTGGTGGGGGTGAGAGGGGGGGTGTAGAAATTAGAGAGTGGTGGGGGTGACAGGAGGAGTGTAGAAAAGAGAGAGTGGTGGAGGTGAGAGGGGGAGTGTAGAAAAGAGAGAGTGGTGGGGGTGAGAGGGGGAGTGTAGAAAAGAGAGAGTGGTGGGGTGAGAGGGGGAGTGTAGAAAAGAGAGAGTGGTGGGGGTGAGAGGGGGAGTGGGTAAAAGGTGGGAGCACTCAAATCCCAATGGCTCCAGGGGGCTGTCAGAACTGATAGAGCACTATCACTTGCCAACGGAGGTGCAACACTGAGGACAGAGCTGAGCGAAGGATGATGGAGCCTGACTGACGGAGATAGAGGAGGGTGGAGGGGCTGAGGGAGGGTGGGAGTCTAAACCTTTTTAACGGTTAATGAACAAATCGAAGCAATACCAAAGACGGTGACAGTTACGTATATCTACAAAAACTCTACAAATCATTGATGAAGTTTTATAAGATAACAATAACACTACTGAATAAAACACCTAGTTAATACAGATACTAACTACTAACAATAATGATAACTGGTAATTAATACTCAATATTCTATTATGCTTATTATATTTATATTACATTTACATTGGGCTTCTATGTTTTATCATATCCCACCATTACTGTGTTATTTTGGGAAGACAGCAAGAGTAACAACAGTAATAGGTGCCCTGTTTTGCCAGGTTTCTGTATGAAGAGGGCCCTCTCACCTGTCACATCCACCCGTGGCATGTAGGTATCAGGGAACAATGGCCTTGTCTTAGAAGAGAGGTTTGAGAGGCTTTCATAATGAACAAACAAGAGGGTTTGGGTATGTTTGTTGGTGACACTGCCAAAAACAGCTGTTGCTTTGGTGATAAAAAAACATTTTGAGGGTTGTTTATTTGGACCCTGAGACCGTTCAGATTCTTACGCGCAAACCACCCAAGACAAGTCCACTCCATCCCTAATTATAAACATTTTAGATGTTGACATAGCTTTCTGAATTGTTTGTTAAAACTACTTTCCCTAATGCCTGTACAGTGTTAGCACATTATGTCTCTAGGTTATGTGTTCAACAATACAGACTATAGAGAAAAGGTTGCATTTAAGGACCTACAGTTGAAGTCGTAAGTTTACATACACCTTAGCCAAATACATTTAAACTCAGTTTCACAATTCCTGACATTTAATCCTAGTAAAAATTCCCTGTCTTAGGTCAGTTACGATCACCACTTTATTTTCAGAATGTGAAACGTTAGAATAATAGTAGAGAGAATTATTTATTTCAGCTTTAATTTCTTTCATCACATTCCCAGTTGGTCAGAAGTTAATATACACTCAATTAGTATTTGGTAGCATTGACCATTAAATTGTTTAACTTGGGTCAAAGGTTTTGGGTAGCCTTCCACAAGCTTCCCACAATAAGTTGGGTGAATTTTGGCCCATTCCTCCTGACAGAGCTGGTGTAACTGAGTAAGGTTTGTAGGCCTCCTTGCTCTCACACGCTTTTTCAATTTTCTACAGGATTGAGGTCAGGGCTTTGTGATGACCTCTCCAATACCTTGACTTTGTTGTTCTTAAGACATTTTGCCACAACTTAGGGTCATTGTCCATTTGGAAGACCCATTTGCGACCAAGCTTTAACTTCCTGACTGATGTCTTGAGATGTTGCTTCAATATATCCACGTAATTTTCCTCCCTCATGATGCCATCTATTTTCTGAAGTGCACCAGTCCCTCCTGCAGCAAAGCACCCCCACAACATGATGCTGCCACCCCCATGCTTCACGGTTGGGATGGTGTTCTTCGGCTTGCAAGCCTCCCCCTTTTTCCTACAAACATAACAATGATCATTATGGCCAAACAGTTCTATTTTTGTGTCATCAGACCAGAGGACATTTCTCCAAAAAGTATGATCTTTGTCCCCATGCGCAGTTGCAAAACGTAGTCTGGCTTTTTTATGGTGGTTTTTGAGCAGTGGCTTCTTCCTTGTTGAGCCTCCTTTCAGGTTATGTCGATTAAGGACTCGTTTTACTGTGGATATAGATACGTTTGTACCTGTTTCCTCCAACATCTTCACAAGGTCCTTTGCTGTTGTTCTGGGATTGATTTGCACTTTTCGCACCAAATTACGTTTATCTCTAGGAGACAGAACGCGTCTCCTTCCTGAGCGGCATGATGGCTGCGTGGTCCCATGGTGTTTATACTTGTGTTCTATTGTTTGTACAGATGAACGTGTTACCTTCAGGTTTTTGGAAATTGCTCCCAAGGATGATCCAGACTTGTGGAGGTCTACAAATGTTTTTCTGAGGTCTTGGCTGATTTCTTTTGATTTTCCCATGATGTCAAGCAAAGAGACACTGAGTTTGAAGGTAGGCCTTGAAATACATCCACAGGTACACCTCCAATTGACTCAAATTAAGTCAATTAGCCTATCAGAAGCTTCTAAAGCCATGACATAATCTTCTGGAATTTTCCAAGCTGTTTAATTAAAGGCACAATCAAGTTAGTGTATATAAACTTCTGATGCACTGGAATTGTGATACAGTGATTTATAAGTGAAATAATCTGTCTGTCAACAATTGTTGGAAACATTTCTTGTGTCATGCACAAAGTAGATGTCCTAACCAACTTGCCAAAACTATAGCTTGTTAACAAGAAATGTGTGGAGTGGTTGAAAAACAAGTTTTAATGACTCCAACCTAAGTGTATGTAAACTTCCGACTTCAACCATGTATATAACCATGTAGGTTACAATGGATGTATCCTTTGCTTTGTATTATTTTTTCTCTCTCTCTGTGTGTTTTTTATTTATTTTTATTTAACTTGGCAAGTCAGTTAAGAACAAATTCTTATTTTCAATGACAGCCTAGGAACAGTGGGTTAATTGCCTTGTTCAGGGGCAGAAGAACAGATTTGTACCTTGTCAGCTTGGGGATTCAATCTTGCAACCTTTCGGTTACTGGCCCAACACTCTAACCACAAGGCTGCCTGCCGCTAGCTAGGTAGGTAGCCTAACCACTAGAATACCTGCTGTTTAAAGCAGTAAACCGTTTTTAGCGCTATAGTACTGTGCATGAAGGAGGTTGACGTTTATTGGGATGAGTCTTGTCCTGGAGGCAGATCTGAGCAACTTCTTCTAGATGGACAAGTTGCACCTTAAAGACTGCAGACTGCTGCCCTATGTTTACATTGCCATTAAACACTGGTCACTTGAATAATGTTTACATACTGTTTTACCCACTTCATCCTCCATTCCAGTCAAGGCTCATCCTATATACAGTGGGGCAAAAAAGTATTTAGTCAGCCACCAATTGTGCAAGTTCTCCCACTCATGACAGACAAAATTAGGAAAAAATTCCAGAAAATCACATTGTAGGATTTTTAATGAATTTATTTGCAAATTATGGTGTAAAATAAGTATTTGGTCACCTACAAACAAGCAAGATTTCTGGCTCTCACAGACCTGTAACTTCTTCTTTAAGAGGCTCCTCTGTCCTCCACTCGTTACCTGTATTAATGGCACCTGTTTGAACTTGTTATCAGTATAAAAGACACCTGTCCACAACCTCAAACAGTCACACTCCAAACTCCACTATGGCCAAGACCAAAGAGCTGTCAAAGAACACCAGAAACAAAATTGTAGACCTGCACCAGGCTGGGAAGACTGAATCTGCAATAGGTAAGCAGCTTGGTTTGAAGAAATCAACTGTGGGAGCAATTATTAAGAAATGGAAGACATACAAGACCACTGATAATCTCCCTCGATCTGGGGCTCCACGCAAGATCTCACCCCGTGGGGTCAAAATGATCACAAGAACGGTGAGCAAAAATCCCAGAACCACACGGGGGGACCTAGTGAATGAGAGCTGGGACCAAAGTAACAAAGCCTACCATCAGTAACACACTACGCCGCCAGGGACTCAAATCCTGCAGTGCCAGACGTGTCCCCCTGCTTAAGCCAGTACATGTCCAGGCCCGTCTGAAGTTTGCTAGAGAGCATTTGGATGATCCAGAAGAAGATTGGGAGAATGTCATATGGTCAGATGAAACCAAAATATAACTTTTTGGTAAAAACTCAACTCGTCGTGTTTGGAGGACAAAGAATGCTGAGTTGCATCCAAAGAACACCATACCTACTGTGAAGCATGGGGGTGGAAACATCATGCTTTGGGGCTGTTTTTCTGCAAAGGGACCAGGACGACTGATCCGTGTAAAGGAAAGAATGAATGGGGCCATGTATCGTGAAAAAACCTCCTTCCATCAGCAAGGGCATTGAAGATGAAATGTGGCTGGGTCTTTCAGCATGACAATGATCCCAAACACACCGCCCGGGCAACGAAGGAGTGGCTTCGTAAGAAGCATTTCAAGGTCCTGGAGTTGTTTAGCCAGTCTCCAGATCTCAACCCCATAGAAAATCTTTGGAGGGAGTTGAAAGTCCGTGTTGCCCAGCAACAGCCCCAAAACATCATTGCTCTAGAGGAGATCTGCATGGAGGAATGGGCCAAAATACCAGCAACAGTGTGTGAAGACTTACAGAAAACGTTTGACCTCTGTCATTGCCAACAAAGGGTATATAACAAAGTATTGAGATAAACTTTTGTTATTGACCAAATACTTATTTTCCACCATAATTTGCAAATAAATTCATTAAAAATCCTACAATGTGATTTTCTGGAATGTTTTTCTTCTAATTTTGTCTGTCATAGTTGAAGTGTACCTATGATGAAAATTACAGGCCTCTCTCATCTTTTTAAGTGGGAGAACTTGCACAATTGGTGGCTGACTAAATACTTTTTTGCCCCACTGTAACTACTGCTGTACAAACTTTTTATATTCATATTTTGTCCATACTGTCTATACACACCATTATATACATATATATTTATATTCCATACTGTGACATTGCTCGTTCTAATTATTATTAATTTAAATGTTTTGGGGATTTGTGTGTATGGTTTTATATTGTTAGGTATTACGGCACTGTTGGAGCTAGAGACATAAGCATCTCGCTGCACCTGCGATAACATGCAAAATATGTGTACACGACCAATCAAATTTGATTTGTATGCAAAGTCAAAATTGGCTATATTGTAAAAATGTATAAACCAAAAGTGTGCTTTTTGCCCTTAATTTAGGGTTAGGGTTAGCAGTATTATTAAGGTTAAGGTCAGATTGTATGACTTTGTGGCTGTGCCAGCTAGTGACCACACTGCAGAGTTGCCTCCAGAATAAGATTCAAAACGAGAAATGCTAACCTGCATATACGACATCCATATGGCTATGCCTTGACAGCGATGAAAGCACAGCTCCTGTTTTATGAGTGTAGAAAGGTTGTATGACATTGTACACCTCAGGCGAGAGGAGTCACACTGTGTGCTACTGATCACAAGTCAAGTCACAGGAAAATCACTTTGGATACCAGACAAAAACATGTCAACAGTGTGCCATTAGTACATCTCAAGCATTTACACAATGCATGCATATATGTATTCATTTATATTCAAGGGAGTTGAAAGACAAATGGATGTAATATCCTGGGACAATTCAACCCACTAGGTCAGTCAAAACCTTAATGAACAATTAAGCAAGACATTTCAAGTTGAATATCACACTGGAATTTAATTATTTTTGAGAAATATGTTACTATTGTGAGCACTGATGATAAAAATAGGCATTTGCATTACTGAAATTACATATTTGGATGTGATCTAATTCTAATGTAAGCCAAATCTATTCAATGTAAATACATGTACACTAACACCGTACCCGACCTGCAATCAAACATCCTGGATACAGCATCACTCATATCATGGCGTGTACTTCCCATCAGTACTTAAGTGTGGTGATCTTGGTTTACAGGGATTCGGTAGTTGATTTTCCCTGATCACCCCTTAGCAATGTCACACATGCATGATCTGGAAACCTAAAAGCATCACTGTTTCCAGAAACTGTTTCCAGTCTTTACAGCTCACAAGTCATCAATAGCGTACCTCATCCAGACAGATCCATCCACACTCTCTTTTTCAATCTGGTACTTTTTGCCATTGCCCCACCCCTGTCTACCTTCCTTACCCTGTCACCCCCACCTCTGTGTCCCCTAACCACTTGACACCTTTTCAGATTCATCCCCTTCAGTTGGCAGACAGCGTGTTTCACCCGGGGGCCACGATGCAGTGATCCCGGCCCAAATCAATGGCAGATAAATCAATGCTATCTCTTTCTTCCATGCCTCTGCCGCAATCGATTTTTTTTGCTGTTACCTTGCTGTTTGTGGAGACTTGAACTTTGTTCAATTAAACCCCAGTTCACTTTGCCCGGGAAGCTAATTGTAACAGGACAAGTTTTGCATTTGAGTAACAGACAGAAATTCTAGCTAGATCTTAGACTAAGAGTATTTATGAGGTTCCCATGAAAAAAAGGAACTGCACAACTTTTAACTGGCCTGGGACGTGATGTCTTTAGGATGTAAGACTTACTCCCACTAATGTTATTGCAAAGTTGATATACAATTTCTGGATCAAAGATAAAGGTTATCTCTTGCAAAAAAAGATCTCTCTTGCAAAATACATTGTATCTCAATGAGACTAATCTGGATCAAACGTTTTCAAATACAATGGGAAACCACAGCCACCTCTCTAGATTTACAGTACCCAATATACTGTAGGCCGGATGGCCACTCAAAAACTAAAAGAGAAAAATTGCTGTAGCAGTACCCAGGCCATTTTTGTTTAATCTCATTTGGGGAGAAAACAACAATTGATAGCCTGGGTTACCAGTGCATTGCATGGGGGAAGTTTTGCGTTGCGTGTGGCACTGCTTTGTTGTGCAATACTTCCAGGTCTCTTGGCAGGAAAATGTTCAATGTGATCTGCTGGGCCTATCATCATGCATTTAGGTCACAGATTCAGGTATCATTAGGAATGATTTCCAGCCGATGCACAAGCTCAGACATAAAATATATATATATATATATATATTTAATATAGCCGCAAAGAAAATGATTCACTGTGATATTGCCCTTGTCTCCTGCATAAATAATTAATTATTGTTATGTTCCCTCATGGTGACTTGGGGGATTGGAACGGCTGAGTGTTTTCACAATGTATTTGTGTCCAATCTTCTCTGTATTGGGTGTATTCTAATCAAAGCAGATAGTAAACATGTTTTGAATATTTGTTGAGATTCAACAGCTCAGTCATCTGCTTATCAACTAATCAAATGACTTGTGTGCGTGCATGCCTCACTCGGGCACAACAGCAGTACCCAGGCCAGTATTTTCAATTAATAAGATATTGCGTTGATTGACTGTAGCGGCGGCTGCTGATTGGCTAAATACCCGGGCGTGAGGTGGTTGAAGTTGTCAACAAAGCAGCATGACAGTAATATGATGCCAAGTTTTACTACCGGTAGTTTCTTTAAGATATATAAAGCGATCTGTGCATTTAAACAACAGCATAAATCCTATTTTACTTTTGCATGTCAAAAACCGAATGACCAGTGCTGCACATGCTGTCACTGTTTTGAACAGATTAGATTATAATATTTAGAACGAGCAGCCAACTCGCGTCACGAACAAACAAGTACACCAGGGAGAACGCAACAAGAATACAGGTGCAATAAGTGAAAACACATTATCTGACTGGGGATAGCTAGCTAACATAACGTCAGAAAGCATGATGTGCTAGCCAGTCAACTTTCATTCTGAAATAACTAACTAAGTTAGTCAGATATTAGTTTAGAAGAACTTGAAATTGGCATGGAGCTAACTAGCTAGCGAGCTACCAGCTAGTTATAGCTTGCTAGCTACTGATCAAAGGTAACTAAACTACACACTACATGGCCAAAAGTATGTGGACACCTTGTTGTCGGACATCTCATTCCAACATCATGGGCATTAACATGGAGTTGGTCTCCCCCTTTGCTGCTATAACAGCCTCCACTCTTCTGGGAAGGCTATCCTCTAGATGTTGGAACATTGCTGCAGGGACTTGCTTCCATTCAGCCACAACAGCATTAATGAGGCCAGGCACTGATATTGGGTGATTGGGCCTGGTTTACAGTCTGCGTTCCAATTCATCCCAAAGGTGTTTGATGGGGTTGAGGTCAGAGCTCTGTGCAGGCCAGTCTGTATGGACTTCACTTTGTGCAGGGGGGCATTGACATGCTGAAACAGGAAAGGGCATTCCCCAAACTATTGCCACAAAGTTAGAAGCACAGAATCATCTAGAATGTCATTGTATGCTTTAGCTTTAAGATTTCCCTTCACTGGAACTAAGGGGCCTAGCCCGAACCATGAAAAACAGCCAATGACCATTATTTCTCCTCCACTCAACTTTACAGTTGGCACTATGCATTGGGGCAGGTGGTGTTCTCCTGGCATTCGACAAACCGAGATTCGTCTGTCGGACTGCCGTATGGTGAAGCGTGATTCATCACTCCAGAGAACTCATGTCCACTGCTCCAGAGTCCAATGGCGACGAGCTTTACACCACTCCAGCCGACGCTTGGCAATGCATATGGTGATCTGAGGCTTGTGTGCGGCTGCTCGGCCATTGAAACCCATTTCATGAAGCTCCCAATGAACAGTTATTTTGCTGATGTTGCTTCCAAAAGCAGTTTGGAACTCGGTAGTGAGTGTTGCAACCGATGACAGAAGATTTTTACGCTCTATGTGCTTCAGCTCTAGCAGGGCAAAAATTGGACTTGTTTGAAAGGTGGCATCCTATGACGGTGCCACGTAGAAAGTCACTGAGCTACTCAGTAAGGTCATTCTACTGCCAAATTGTGTCTATGGAGATTGCATGGTTGTGTGCTCGATTTTGTGCACCTGAAATAGCTGGCTGAAATATGGCTGAAATAGACGGAATTTGAAGGGGTGTCCACATACCTTCATATATATATATATAGTGTAGCTGGTTAATTTGACCAACAAAAATCTACCAAACTATGTCTCAATGTTTCTCAAAATTACTGTAGCTGCCTAATACATGTTATCATGCTTTGTGATACACCCAGTTGTATGCTGTTTAAGTCCACACAACATGTCGCCCTGTGACCTACAGTAGATCCTGATGTACAACATGGGGGGAACAATAAAATTGGCCATGCTTTTTTTTCCTACCAGATCTGCGATGAGAAGGTTCTAGCTAGTGTATCCCGCTGTCCTTCGACTCTTATTGGATGTAGTACAGTTTATCAGGTCCCAGCCTCCCATGACAGTTAGGATTATTTATTTACAAGTCAATTAACATTTGCTTTAGCATCATCTGTACCTGATAGAGCAGATCTAGTCCCACGTGCGAGAGATTCATCACTGGGAGAAAGACTAGAGCAGACCCAGAAGTTGTGACTGAATGGACACACATTTGAGGGCCCCAGGATGGTCCATTTACTTTGTGCAGTTATAATTTATGCTATGAAATCCTACTATTTCATTGGGGAAGTTCCTCCTCATAGCAAATATCTGGCAAAACATTCCAAGCAATGTCTGCACCACCTATGTGCCCATGGAGGCGGAGCTGCTGCTTCTGCTGCTGCTGGCAGTCACTGAGGGGCAAAGTAGTAAGTAACTGAACAGTTTGTTTTGAACAATATATTTTTGAAACAGGAAAATGTACACATTTACCACACTTTTATGAGCATTTATAACATAATTATATAATATATGTTATTTTATTTTTATAAATACATTTTGGGGGGGACCAATCACAAGTGGGGCGCCGCCCCTAGCGCCCGAATGAGCAGGCTGCTGCTGATTGACTTGCTGGATTCAATGGACACAGTTAGTTGGGACAGGATTTTCTCTCACAACCCATCCAGGTACTTCGATAAAGGAAGCAGCATGACAACTGGAGGCTGACTAGAAGGGAGGAACTATCAGAGTGGTTAACTATGGATTCTCAGAGAGTAGGCTATTGTCCAGTCTCAGACGACATAAAATACCACATACCATATGTATCCTCCAGAAACCTGTTACTCTTTAGCCTACTGTGCTTTAAGAGGCTAGCATCAAAGTGAAAGTCATACAGAGTATTTTCAAAGGGAAGAGCTAGGACAGCTAGCAACATAACATGGAGTTGCCAGGAGCAGAAGGATTGGTGAGCGATCAGATAGGGCAGAATTGATGACCTGGCTCAGGATGGATTTCTGGGAGAGCGGGCTGCCAGAGCGAGGTAATACTTTCAGACTCTTATCGGCACTGGCATAAGCTGAGTGCTGCATCACCCACTTCCCAGCGTCAGCTTATTATGAGAGGCCATGATGTGATTGCCTTGTACTACTTTTGTGTGTTCCAGCAGGGTCTGTCTGTGTGTGTTCTGGGCTGGACAGAGTGGACTGGTGCTTGTGGAGATGGCCTCATGTCACTCATTACAAACTCCATGGAGCTCCCAGCAATCAATGTAGAATGCATTTTTTTGCAAGCAGAAAACCAATTACGGATAGTCTAGAAGCTGTTAGGGTCAGGAATAAAAGTTCAAAAAGACAGAGTTAGTTATTTAATGTCCATCTTTGTTGTGGATGATACATGTAATAAGATGTCTTAATTAAAGTATTGTTGAGGTGGGAAAAGTTAACAGTGTTCTTAATTGTGGGCTGGGTTGCTCTGTTCCATGTTGTCAGGCTTTACCTATATGGTGCTGACAGCAACAGGCTCTAGCATTTGTTTGACAAATTGTGAACACCATGAGACAGTGGTGGAAAAAGTACCCAATTGTCATACTTTTGTAAAGTGAAAGTGAAAGTCACCCAGTAAAATACTACTTGAGTAAAAGTCTAAAAGCATTTGCCATTAAATATACTTAAGTATCAAAAGTAAATGTAACTGCTAAAATATACTTCAGGATCAAAAGTAAAAGTAGAAATCATTTCAAATTCCTTATATTAAACAAACCATTATATTGTTTATTTTATTCTATGGATAGCTGGTGGCAGATTCCAACACTCATTTAGAAATGGAGCATGTGTGTTTAGTGAGTCCGCCAGATCAGAGGCAGTAGGGATGACCATGGATGTTCTCTTGATAAGTGCATGAATTGGACCATTTTCATGTCCTGCTAAACGTTCTAAATGTAATGAGTACCTTTGGGTGTCAGGGAAAATGTATGGAGCAAAAAGTACGTTATTTTCTTTAGGAATGTAGTGAAATAAAAGTAAAAGTTGTCAAAAATATAAATTGTAAAGTACAGATATTTAAAAAAATACTTAAAATGTAGGTAGTAGTTAAAACAATTTTACTTAAGTACTTTACACCACTGACTGTGCACTGTAATGCAGCTTGCTAAGGCTTTTATTATAAGGCCTATAATAAAGGCTCATGAGTGGCGCAGTGGTCTAAGGCACTGCATCTCAGTGCAAGAGGCGTCACTACAGTCCCTGGTTTGATTCAAGGCTGGATTTGGAGTCCTATAGGGCGGCGCACAATTGGCCCAGCGTCGTCCGGGTAGGCAGTCATTGTAAACTGGCTTGCTTAGTTAAATAAAGGTTACATTTAAAACATTGGCATATAAAGAAACATAAATCAATGTATTCCGTTTATTTTAGGGTCTATAATATATTATAGGGTCTATAATAAACTGATTGACATGTCTTACTTATAGTACAATGTTCAGTTGAGTCGGCTAGACTGAATCTCTCTGCTTTCTAGGCAACTACTTATTTCACTGACTAGGATAAACCTTTCCGCGATTAAACAATGTGGTTTCAAACTTGACGCTGACAACGTCACCGTGGTAACAATCCTCAATTATCAATGATTGGCTAACCCGTGGGAACGTTTCAATTCCCTCAGTACAATGATTGGTTGGTGGGCGGTTTAAGGAGCGGTTAGAGTCTGCATCGTTCCGGGTTATTGTCAGTTTCGGCAGTTTTGCACAAGGAGAGGATCGCATCCTGAATAGCAGTGAGCTGCCTTAAACATCCAAATATTTATTCGGACATTATCAATATTGCTTGGTATTTAGATCAAAGAGAAGGTCAACGCAAAGGAATGTTTGGAACTGGTTTTGTCACCTCAATTGGAAATTAGTCTATAATCGGGAGGACAGACGTTTTGCGAGAGGCTGTAGACAGACATCGCCGGAGAAAGTGTATGCCAAAGGATTTAATAGCATCTCTTATTTCTCACAACTGCATTTGTTTCAAAGTATTGGAATCTGCACGGTTACTCTGTGCTACAGACAACGTTGAAACATTTTGTTTAGTGGACAAATTCAGATTGATTAGACTAAATAGGTGAACCACTTTGACCTATATGCGTAATTGCTTTGGGGAACAATTCGCATCCATCAATTCTTTTGGATTGAGAATTTCGTTTTGTTACAAATCTTTTTGGAAATATTCACGGGGAAACGAGGAGAAGAAATGACACGATAGCGGATCATTTTACAGGCTAGTTTCGGGGGGCGAAAGGTTGAGTATGAAATGCGTTAGGTGAGAGCACAGTTTAACGGGAGAGACTGACACGCAACACTCCTGAATTTGTCAACCTGTTATTTCCCAGGCTTTGAATTCACGGTCATTCAGCCCAGGAAACGAAACGCATCAGTTACAATAATATTGTTCATTGACGGAAAGAGCAATTCATTTAACCATTGGGTTTTTCAGTTTGGAATCTGATTCACTGTCTGAAAATGTGCATGATACTGAAAGGGGGAGAATAAACTGTATTGCTGTTGATCAACAACGGGTGGTTTTTGGATTTTGGAGAGCGGAATGAAACCTATCTGATTTATCTCTGGACCGCAACGTTCTGAAGCAGACTACTCATCGCCAGCTAACCTGCATGGAATTCTAATCTGCACTACGAAACAATTTATGGTAACTAGCCTATTTTATCTTCAGGTATCAAAACTATAGTCATACATTTATCGCATGCGTAATTTGGGAATTGTGTTGCTGCTAATGGCAGCGGGGTCATTCGGCGAAATGTCTTCATATCCGAATTGATGGATGGAGTGTAAGAAAGCTGGCACATTGCATTAAATTGAAGGATAGTATTGTAGGAAAATAGAATGAGGATGTAAAATGCTGAGTCTACAGTACAGAGATGTTGAAATGACTGGGGTAGGACAGGCTATAAAACCTGTTTTTCATGCGTAGCCTAGGCTAACCTACAATAAAGGACATGTTGTAAAATCGATGTCAGTTACTTAGTGGATTTAGGATCTGCTTTGACGTGTTGTATTTGTTCTTTTCAGGGATAGGGAGCAATTGAGTATATTGTCGGAAGTATTCTACACAAGGAATTATTTTGTGTATGCCCCCATGTGTCATATTATTTTTAATGAGCGGTGGGTGAAGAGTTTCAGCGGCAATTAATTATTTTCACCCCCAAGTATAACTGGTTTAGTTTCTTTAAATAGTTGATGACATTCACTGATGTTGATTAAGGACGCGCTTAGATGTGATCTTCCTCAAATGAACGAGCATCACCAGTGCGTAATTCCTCAGAACTTTTCAGTTGGAGCTCGGTGTCATAGCCTATGTTCTATATAGCCATTAAGTACAGGCTATACCCAAGTACATGCGACACACACAATATCAGGCTACTGTAAACAGCAGGTGCTGACCTGGAAAAAAGTACATATTTTTAATCTGTGTAGGATGTAACATGGGGGACCATCAGGCTACACATGCACCTCTTCAGCGACCAGAAGACACACACACACACAAACACACTGATAAGCAAAGGGGTTTCATTTTTTCCTGTGAAATTCCTGGAGTTTGTGGCTAGTTAACAGGCCTAGATAATCCATGTATTCATAGACCACTATAGGCCAGGCCTCTGCTAAAAGTATCTCTGCATTGTTTCAGTGGCTGGATAGTGGAGTACAGTACAGTGGACTTTACCCTGGTCCCTTACTTGCTCATTGATAATCTTACATGGGACCCCTCTACCTCCAGGGCCAGTAGCCTGGCAGTTTTTATTCAAAACAGAAATAAATCCATACAGGAAATCATTAAAGCAAGGTTTTTGTTGTTAAAACTAAAAGCGGTGCCATCCAAACTCAACTTTATGTTGGGTGAATGCAATAATACTAGCCTATGTTTCATACTCCGTCTTTGATTTAAATGCCTCCCAAAACCATCTAAAAAGCAAAACACATTTTATACCGTTGCCTGAACTTTCAACAAGTATCCTTCTTAATGTGCAAAGAGTTGGTTGAAGGACAGATTTAATTTTGGCTAAGATATTAAAGCGGAAGTAATATACTAAGCAAGCCCAGGCACTATATCAATTTTCACTGAAATACTATTTCAATTTGATTGATTGATAGCATTGGGGTGAATGCTCTGTACTCTTTGCTTATTAAAACTGCAGTCTTGAGTGAATAAGTAAGGTTTGCTCATGAATATCTTCATAATAGCTTCACTTTAATTTCCTGTTCTATGTATTAATATTATTTTAATCCCAAAATGGTTTGATTGTCTTAATGCAGACCCAGAGACAACAATACCGAACTGCGGTGTGTGCAATGCCACTGCAAACATACCTTGGATGATATACACTACTCTTCAATAGTTTTGGGTCACTTAGAAATGTCTTTTTTTTCTGAAAGAAAGGCAACTTTTTTTGTCCATTAAAATAACATCCAATTGAACAGAAATACAGTGTAGACATTATTAATGTTGTAAATTACTATTGTAGCTGGAAACGGTGTATTTTTTTATATTTTTTTATGGAATAACACCAGTCTCAATGTCAACAGTGTAGAGGCGACTCTGGGATGATGGCCTTCTAGGCAGAGTGGCAAAGAAAAAGCCATAACTCAGACTGGGCAATAAAAAGAAAAGATTAAGATGGGCAAAAGAACACAGACACTGGACAGAGGAACTCTGCCTAGAAGTCCAGCATCCTGGAGTCGCCTCTTCACTGTTGACATTGAGACTGGTGTTTTGTGGGTACTATTTAATGAAGCTGCCAGTTGAGGACTTGTGAGGCGTCTGTTTCTCAAAATAGGCATTCTAATGTACTTGTCCTCTTCCTCAGTTGTGCACCGGGGCCTCCCACTCCTCTTTCTATTCCGGTTAGAGCCAGTTTTCTCTGTTCTGTGAAGGGAGTAGTACAAAGCCTTGTATGAGTTTACAGTTTTTGTAAATTTCTCACATGGAATAGCGTTCATTTCTCAGAACAAGAATAGACTGACGAGTTTCAGAAGAAAGTATTTTTTTTCTGGCCATTTTGAGCCTGTAATTGAACCTACAAATACGGATGCTCCAGATACTCAACTAGTCTAAAGAAGGACAGTTTTTTAAAATTGATTCTTTAATCAGATCAACAGAGTTGCAAAATGTGTTTCTAATGATCAATTATCCTTTTAAAATGATAAACTTCGATTAGCTAACACAACGTGCCATAGGAACGAACACAGGTTGCTGATAATGGGCCTCTGGATGCCTATGTAGATATTCCATTAAAAAAATCTGCCTTTTCCAGCTACAATTGTTAATGTTGTAAATTACTATGTCTACACTTTATTTCTGATCAATTTTATGTTCTTTTAATTAACAAAAAATATGATTTTCTTTCAAAAACAAGGACATTTCTAAGTGGCCCCAAACTTTTGAACGGTAGTGTATATATAAAAAATTATCTGCTCTGGTTTATCTTCAATAGATATTAATTTCTAAGCTTACTGTGCCAGCTAGATTATTTGTGATTTGAAAAAATTATATTTACAGAAATGTAATAGCATATTTATTTTCCAAAGAGGCATTTAGTTTATTCTGAATAGGATACATTTTCATTAAATTATAGGTAATGGAAAGCAGGGATCCTATCTTGTGGCTCAGCTTCCACAACCATTGACAATAAAAGTTGCTTCTTTCTTTCCAGGAAACACATTTAGGCAAAACATTTTAGTGACACCTTTTCTCTCAAAGGCATCCAAATAGCATCTCATTTAGATATTGATCTGAGTTCCTGTTACTGTTATTTTGTTATTTCTTTTGCGCTTTGTGTAACTTATTTTTTAACTCACCGTGTACATAATGTTGCTGCTACTGCCTCTTATGCCCGAAAATAACTTCTGGACATCAGAAAAGCGATTACTCACCGCGGACTGGAAGAAACTTTGTCCTTTAAAACCTCTTACAGACACCGAGACGCCAGCGTCTCACCTAGCCAACAGGAAATGGAAATGCGTAGCGCCAAATGCTAATAGTACTCGCTAAAACTCAAACTTTCATTAAATCACACATGCAGGGTACTCAATTAAAGCTACACTCCTTGTGAATCTAGCCAACAAGTCAGATTTTAAAAATGCTTTTCGGCGAAAGCATGAGAAGCTATTATCTGATAGCATGCAACACCCCAAAATACCTGAAGGAGGTGTAAACAAAATAATTAGCGTAGCCGGCGCTACACAAAACGCAGAAATAAAATATAAAACATGCATTACCTTTGACAAGCTTCTTTGTTGGCACTCCAATATGTCCCATAAACATCACAATTGGTTCTTTTTTTCGATTAAATCCGTCCATGTATACCCAAAATGTCAATTTGTAAAGCCCGTCTGATCCAGAAAAAAACAGCTTTCCAAAACGCAACGTCATTTTTTAAAATTCAAAAAGTTGCCTATAAACTTTGCCAAAAACCTTCAAACTACTTTTGTAATCCAACTTTAGGTATTTATAAAAGTTAATAATCGATCAAATTGATCACGGGGCGATCTGTATCCAATAGCTGCAAGTCAACAAAGCATGGACGATTTTCTCTCTTTCATATCCATCCAGCGTGTACCCACTGACAGGAAGTGCCTATTCTTAATTTCACCAAGGATAAACTTCAACCCAATTCCAAGACTGGTGACATCGTGTGGAAGCTGTAGGAACTGTAAACTGGGCGCTATCTATTTTCCCTTGCCATAGACAATACATTGAACTGGCGGAGGGATTTTTTCTTTTTTTGACCAGTTTTTCCTTGGGGTTTCACCTGCTACACACATTCTGTTATAGTCACAGACATGATTTAACCAGTTTTATAGACTTCAGAGTGTTTTCTATCCACACATACTAATCATATGCATATGCTATATTCCTGGCATGAGTAGCAGGACATTGAAATTGTGCACGCTTTTTATCCAAAAGTTGAAAGAATGCGCCCAGATCTTTAAGAGGTTTTTAACGAGTCTGACCAGAAAGATATCCTGCTTTCACTGGAACAGGCCCAGATCCAGGACTTTTGCGTGAAGAAAAGACGCCGGAAAAGGGGTAACCGATTGGGGATCCTTCTGAGAATCCGGAGGTGAGCAAGTAAACTCCCAATGCCTTCCATTCTCCTTGCTAACAAGCAATCTTTAGAAAATAAAATTGAAGACCTACTACTAAGATTTTACTACCAATGGAACATTAAAAACTGTAACATCTTATGTTACACCGTGACGTGGCTGAACGAAGAAACAGACAATATAGAGCTGGCAGGATTTTCCATGCACCGGCAGAACATAGACGCTACCTCTGGTAAGACGAGGGGTGGGGGTGTGTCTTTTGTCAATAACAGCTGGTGCGCAATGTCTAATATTAAAGAAGTCTCGAGGTATTGCTTGCCTGAGGTGGAGTACCTTATGATAAGCTTTAGACCACACTATCTACCAAGAGAGTTCTCATCTGTATTATTCGTAGCCGTCTATTTACCACCACAAAGTGAAGCTGGCACTAAGACCGCTCTCAACCAACTCTATAAGGCCATAAGCAAAGAAGAAAATTCTGGGTGAGAATCGGCGCTCCTAGTGGCCGGAGACTTTAAAGCATGCAAACTTAAATCAGTTTTAACAAATTTATACCAGCATGTCACATGTGCAACCAGGGGGGGAAAAATCCTAGACCACCTTTAATCCACACACAGAGATGCATACAAAGCTCTCCACTACCCTCCATTTGGCAGATCTGAACACAAATCTATCCACCTTATTCCTGCTTACAAGCAGAAACTAAAGCAGGAAGTACAAGTGACTCGTTCAATACGGAAGTGGTCAGATGACGCGGATGCTAAACTACAGGACTGTTTTGCTAGCACAGACTGGAATATGTTCTGGGATTCATCCAATGGCATTGAGGAATACATCACCTCAGTCATCGGTTTCATCAATAAGTGCATTGACGAAGTCGTCCCCACAGTGACTGTACGTACATATCCCAACTAGAAGCCATGAATTACAGGCAACATCCGCATCAAGCTAAAGGCTATAGCTGCTGCTTTCAAGGAGCGGGAGACTAATCTGGATGCTTATAAGAAATCCCGCAATGCCCTCAGACGAACCATCAAACAAGCAAAGCATCAATACACGATTAAGATTTGAATCCTACTACACTGACTCTGGCACTCGTCGGATGTGGCAGGGCATGAAAACTATTATGGACTAAAAAGGGAAACCCAGACGCGAGCTGCCCAGTGACGCAAGGCAAGCAACATGCTTGCTTCGAGGCAAGCAACACTGAAGCATGCACGAGAGCACCAGCTGTTCTGGATGATTGTATGATAATGCTCTCGGTAGCCATTGTGAACGAAACCTTTCAACAGATTAACATTAACAAATCCGCTGGGCCAGGTGGATTACCAGGACGTACTCAAAGCATGCGCGGACCAAGTGTCTATACTGACATTTTCAACCTCTCCCTGATTGAGTCTGTAATTCCTTAATGTTTCAAGCAGACCACCATAGTCCCTGTGCCCAAGGAAGTGAAGGTTAGTGAAGCGACTCCTGTGGCGGGCCGGGCGTAGTGCGCGCTAACCAAGGTTGCCATGTGCACGGTGTAGCCTCCGACACATTGCAAGCAACACCGGGTTGGAGGCGCGCTGTGTTAAGAAGCAGTGCGGCTGGTTGGGTTGTGTATCGGAGGACGCATGACATTCAGCCTTCGTCTCTCCCGAGCCCGTACGGGAGTTGTAGCGATGAGACAAGATAGTAGCTTGGATTGGATACCACGAAATTGGGGAGAAAAAGGGGTAAAAATTCAAAGTCCCCTCCTGTTCACCCACGACTGGCACGACTCCAACCCCATCAAGTTTGCTGACGACACAACAGTGTCGTCAGCCTGATCACCGGCAACGATTAGACGGCCCTGGCAGTGTGGTGCCAGGGCAACAACCTGTCTTCATTGTGAGCTAGACAAAGGAGCTGATCGTGGACTACAGGAAAAGGTGGGCCGAACAGGCCCCCATTAACATCGACGGGGCTGTAGTGGAGTGGGTCGAGAGTTTCAAGTTCTTTGGTGTCCACAGCGAATTATGCGGCTCCTGTGGGGTGCTGGTTTTGTTCTTGTTCTGTTCCTTCCAGACATGATTTCCTTGCCTTTGGCTGTGAGGACGAAGTAGTAATGTGCTGTATCCTAGCAGGCGTTCATCCACTGTAACCCATAGTGATGGCAGGCAGTAGACTTTTCATCAGGCTCTACAAGAGTGGAACTATAACTTAGCCTGGTCCCCTAGCCTAGCTACTACTATAGGTGCGTTAGCCAACTCTTCTGTTGTAATACCTTGTGTGGCATGGCAACAATTTGAAGAGTTGCCTACAGCCCATCCAACATTATGGGACCAGGCTAAGTTAAAGCACTCCATTCCTCCTCAGTGATGGGCTAACCAGTTTTCAAAGTTGTTAATATACAACCCCATCATGCAGAATGGTTCAAATGCAGTTATGCATTTGAGATACAAGATGGAATCTCCAAGAGGACCTTGACCCCATTGAAGATAGTTATGTGAATCCTATAAGGTTTCAGGTTTGCGCAGAGAAGATAAATATAGTGGATGGGGAGGGGCCTTTTTATTTATTTATTTAACCTCTATGGGTGCTCTTGTGCCAAAAGGGGTCCCCTACCCCTCAGTAGTGCATTAAGGCCTTGGATCCCCCCCCCCCTGTGTGTGTGTGTGTGTGTGTGTGATGGCCTCATCAACAATTATGCATGAAGGAAGTTTTGATTTGCAGTGGAGGCTTGGGTGCCATTTGATTCACTATTGTGTGTTTTCCCGTGTTTCTTATTATCTCTAGAACTCTTTATTGCCTCTTGTTTCCCTGCCAGAAGCAGCTAGGGATGGTTTTATCTCGTGCGAGCGTCTGATTAATCTCTCTTCTCCCAATGCTGTTGTACTTTAATCTTGAATGGGCACTATCGGATTCTCCTCGCCTATTGAGGAAGATCAAGCTTTAGTGGAACAAGGAACTGCACATCATCCTAATCTCCTTCTCTGCTGGATTTTGGTTGGCTATCCTCCCTTGGGGCTTTGTACTGTTTCTACAAAAGCAGGAAATACATCAGCAAGATAAAGATGTTTTCTCTTTATGCTTTGGTCATTAATTCTCAGTTGACATTAGCCAGCACTTTACAGCTCTGCTTGTTGGTTCATTACCTGGCTGAAGGAGCTGTCAGCTCGAATTATCAGGGTCAATGATTGACAAAGTTGCAAATAGCCATATGACCTAAATTGGTTGAACTTTTGTCAGCCATTTAAAAAAAAAAAAAGATTATGTAGCTCTGGCTATGGGTGCCCAGTGCCCTTTACATATTGCCAGTTTTACACAGGGGATGGAGGCCCTATGTGAATAACCTAGATCATCCTTAGGGTCTGTGCCGTAGATGGGCTTCAGCTGTATGGATGTGTCGTGGATTAATTTGTTTAAGTAGAATGCAGTCGATTCAGACATAAGCTGCGGACTACAATTTTGCTCATCCAATTCTGTTTATTATGTATCATTGAAAAACAATAGGCATTGTGCATGCTAGCCTGGAGTGTGTGTGACAATGGCTACATTACTTAATGTTGCCAATGGATACTACATATGTGGGTGACACAGCGACTGTTAGCTGTTGTGACAAAAAAATAGTCTGTTACCCTATTCTGATGGTGTTGCTGTAAAGGTAATGACATTTCCACTGACTGGAGAAAACAATGTTGTCTGGTCTGCATGGTAATTGGAGAAAACACCCCTCTTCGTTTCCCCAGCTCAGCGTGAATCCAACACCATTTAATAAAACTCTGTAGATTTTGATCTTTTATTGCCGGGCCTAGCAGCGGCAACACAGAATGGAAAGCCGAGGCGTGCACGGATAAAACTCATTCAATTTTACCTGTTGAATTTTAACCATGCTGGAGACGGATTTGTGAGAGGGCATGTGAGGGGGGAGGGGTGGGGGAGTTGCTATATGGGCAATTAGACTTTGAACCATTTCCACTGCAAATTTTACAAAAACACATTTAATTGAAGTGTGCAGATGCAAAGTTTGGTAACAGAATGACGGTTTGCTGTTTGTTCCACCATTCGGTTGCGTCATTGTAAAATGTTCAGTGGAAATTGTTAAAAGCAGTCCTTGTGCATAGAGTTGTATGGTTTGTTTAACTTTGCAATCCTTGATTTTTGTTTGACATGCATCACTCTGTTACCGTGGAACTACCCATATGTTTCTAGCATAAACTCACTGTTGCCCTGATCTGAGCAGAGGAGTAGACAGGAATTTCCATCATTTTCTCTTGTGTTATTGCTTGTGTCAAGACAGGGTTGGAAATCCTTGTGATATTAGACCCTCAGGCCTCCTGGCGTCTCTATGCCTGCGTCTACTCACGTATAGAAATATTGGCATGAGGACACGTATGGACACACACACACACACACACTCTCCCTCTCTCTCCTAGCGCCTGTTTTATTACCTCCTGCCTGCTGCTGGAATTGCTTTCCTCCCCCGACTAAGCCAGGCAAAGCCGGCTTTATTGTGTTAACCTATTTGTGTGTCGAGAGCGATTGCCGCGTTCTTTATCTCTGTTTGTATTCTGACGGAGAGACTGCAACGAGGGGGCCAGTGGAGCCAGGCGAGCCACCAGAGTTAGACGGATGGCCGGTCACCTCGCTCCACTCCCGAGGATAATGACTAGTTGCTAAGCAATCCCCCCTCCCACCCTGCCTGACTGGCATCCAGAGTAATCACTTTTTATCTCTCAGATGTCATGTATAATTATAAGCCCATCGCCATCCTCGGAAATCTGCCTAATGGGTCTTTTCATTTATTTAGGTGAGTGGATATGGAATTAGAGATTTGGGTGGGGGTTGGAGCTCGATTGGTTTTCTTAGATTACAGAGTGCCGTAACAACCGTGTTCGGTGTGTGTGTTGATCCTTTTCCCCATATATAAGTTCAAACTGCCTGCTGTCGTATATCCGCTGAAGCATTATCTACTTGGTGGTCAGCCATTGATAGAGTTTGACCAGGATTATTCCACTGGCTAAATGTCATTCTCAGTGTGAGAGCTATGCTGGTTATCCTCTCTCTTGCTCTCTCTTCAGAGACCAAATGGGATCAGAGCTCAGGTTTGTAGGCTCTTAGTTTTATTAACATTTTTATTGAGTTGAAGGAATTGTTGACCCTTGGTGGCATAATGAATTGCCTGCTCTGCTTGGCAGAAATGACTGGCACGGCTTCAACCTTTTTTTAACCCAAGATTTTTGCTTTGACGATTGAGCAGGTAAATTCAGTTGTTTCGCTCTTTTGCTACGACAACTCCAGTGTTGCCCTGCAAAGAACCTTGGTGTGACCCTGGACAACACCCTGTCGTTCTCTGCAAACATCAAAGCAGTGACACACTCCTGCAGTTTCATGCTCTACAACCTTCGTAGAGTACGACCCTACCTCACACAGGATGCGTTGCAGGTCCTAATCCAGGCACTTAATCTCCCATCTGGACTGCTGCAACTCACTGATGACTGGGCTTCCCGCTTGTGCCATCAAACCAATGCAATTTATCCAGAATGCTGCAGCCCGCCTGGTGTTCAACCTTCCCAAGTTCTCCCATCTCACCCCGCTCCTCCGCACACTCCACTGGCTTCCAGTCGAAGTTCGCATCCTCTACAAAACCATGGTGCCTTAGTGGTGGAACCAGCTACCCCCTGAAGCTAGGACAGCAGAGTCCCTGGCCAACTTCTGAATGTACCTGAAACCCTACCTCTTCAAAGAGGTATCTTTAAATAATCCCCCCCCCCCCCCCTTTATATTTTTAAATAAAACCACTTTCCTGAACCAACACTTGCGATTTCTCACAACTACTTTATTAAGGAAAAGTGTAAATCAAATTGTATTTGTCACATGCGCTGAATACAACAGGGGTACAGTAAAATGCTTACTTACAAGACCTTAACCAAGCAGTATTAAGAAAATAACAACAACAGAAAAATTAAGAGCTAAAAATAACAAATAATTAAAGAGCAGCAGTAAATAACAATAGTGGGGCTATATACAGGGGGTACCGGATACAGAGTCAATGTGCGAGGGCACCAGTGTCGAGGTAATTGAGGTAATATGTACATGTTGGTAGAGTTATTAAAGTGACTATACATAGATAATAACAGAGAGTAGCAGAGGGGGAGGGGAAATTCATGTTCAGGAGTCTTTATGGCTTGGGGGTAGAAGCTGTTTAGAAGCCTCTTGGACCTTGACTGGCTGTAAAACCTTTTGAGGATCTGAGGACCCATGCCAAATCTTTTTGAGGGCAAATAGGTTTTGTCGTGCCCTCTTCACGACTGTCTTGGTGTGCTTGGACCATGTTAGTTTGTTGGTGATGTGGATGCCATGGATCTTGAAGCTCTCAACTTTCTCCACTACAGTCCCTTCGATGAGAATGGGGGCGTGCTCAGTCCACCTTTTCCTGTAGTCTACAATCTACTCTGTCTTGGTTACATTGAGGGAGAGGTTGTCCTTGCAGCACACGGTCAGGGCTCTGACCAATTCCCTATATGCTGTCTCATCATTGTCGGTGATCAGGCCTACCTCTGTTGTCATCAGCACACTTACTGATGGTGTTGGAGTTGTGCCTGCCGTGTAGTCGTGAGTGAACAGGGAGTACAGGAGGTGACTGAGCACGCATCTCTGAGGGGCCCCCATGTTGAGGATCAGCATAGTGGATGTGTTGTTACATACCCTTACCACCTGGGGGAGGCCTGTCAGAAAGTCCAGGATCCAGTTGCAGAGGGAAGTGTTTAGTCCTAGGGTCCTTAGCTTAGTGATGAGCTATGAGGGCACTATGGTGTTGAATGCTGAGCTGTAGTCAATGAATAGCATTCTCACATATGTGTTCCTTTTGTCCATGTGTGGAGTGCAATAGAGATTGCATCATCTGTGGATCTGTTGGGGCGCTATGCAAATTGGAGTGGGTCTAGGGTTTCTGGAATAATGGTGTTGATGTGAGAAATGACTAGCCTTTCAAGCATTTCATGGCTACTGATGTGAGTGCTATGGGCCCGTAGTCATTTAGGCAGGTTACCTTAGTGTGATTGGGCACAGGGACTATGGTGGTCTGCTTGAAACATGTTGGTATTATGGACTCTGAAAGGGAGAGGTTGAAAATGTCAGTGAAGACACTTGCCAGTTGGTCAGCCCATGCTCAGAGTACATGTCCTGGTAATCCGTCTGGTTGTGGTTGTCCCACCTAGCTATCTGAAGATGAATTCTCTGGATAAGAGCATCTGCTAAATGACTAAAATGTTAATGGGGGGGGGGGGGGGGGGCAACTCATTGGCCATCTCATTGGCCATCTCATCCATCTCTTTCTGGTGTTCGCTCAACTGTGAGCTGCTTCACTCAGTCTCGTTTCAGAGAGACAGAGAGAGACTCAAATCGTTACTACGTCCGTTGCTTGGTTTGACAGCTTCCCCCACCCGGGGAACTTCATACAGACATATGAAACCCCCCTCCCTCCCTCCCCATGTGGTATGGTTCTGTGACTGCTTCTCCGGGAAGGAAGGTCCTGAAAGACCACGGAAGTGTGTCAAGCATGTTCAGCCTACCTGACTACTGTACTGAGTCAGTAGACTTAACTACTGACCATTATAAATAGATTTACTAGAAGGGGGGGGGGGCACCTTAGACCACAGAAATTTGACTGCACCCTCATGAGTACACTCAAATGGCTGACATGGTTTTTCACATATAGTCTGTCACACTATACATTGTCACTGGAATACGCCCACCCAATGAGACTTGAAGAGCTGATTGTTTGGCGACGCCTACTTAGGGAACATCCACTCTGTGCAGCATCAAACAACCAAAATGAAAAATAGAATGGATCTGTGATCCTGTCATTTTGGTTGTCATGCATTGTAAATGAAACATTTTTATTTAAACCAACAAGTAAAAAACTCTTAACGCACCCTTTCAGAAGGGCCAACTACACGTATCATTCTTTATTTGATGGGTGTGAGAGCCCTGTTTTTGACATTGTTAAATTCCTCAAGTGTTGCCTCTGTCTGCAGCTCTTGTTCACATTCCAAGCAGCATCCCTCCTAACAATTCTCAACCTCTGTGTGTCCGTGTGCACATGCGTGTGTGTGTAAACAAAGTCCCAGCGAGTGAGGTGTAATGGCCTGGAACTGACAAGAACCCACTGGGAGATTCTCTCCCTCTCGCCTCCCTCGCTTCCAAGCTCATGGCAGCATGGAGAGAGGGAGAGAGAGAGAGAGTGAGGACGAGGAGGCCCATAAAGCCGTCTGAGTGGGGAGAGCCGAGTGGCAGTCCTGTCTGTCAGCCACAAAGCAGGATCTGAGAGGGAAAGCTTGCATGGGACTTCCTCCTGGGATCAGCCTGGGAGAAAGGGAGGAAAGCAGATGCTCACTGAGCTTTTTTTCTGTCTCTGTCTCTGTTTCTTTCTCTCACCGCATCGCTTGCTTTATCCTCTCTCCCCCTCTCTCATGCTGTCCGTCTTTAGCTTCTTTCATGCTGTTGGTGCAATAGTACATGGAAGAGGAAAATCTTGTACAGATGTTGAATCTTAATTTGAGCCAGTTTGGTACAGCAGGAAAATAATCCGGTGGCAACAGGAATTATTATTTGGATTATAATTAATAGCTAGTTTTGTAGGGGTTGATGTCTGAAATTTCTGTGGGAATTAAAAACTGTAAACCTCAAATACACTAGATCTTTTAAATGTCCTGCATTGCATCAAAGTTCTCCTGCAACAGGGTGATAAAATTAAGATCCTACATCTGTACATATAATAGCACAGGGTTCTTTATGGACTGACTGAGAAGAGCTCAGTTCTATAAGTGACACTGCCATCCACCTTCCTTGACTTGGACTGTTTTTGTTAGGAGCCAGAAGTAGTGGATGTACTATTTTAAAAACGGGCTTTTCAGGCATATAATGCTGGTTGTCTCCCTTTAGACTGACAGCGGCTGCTTAAACTGCAATAGGTTTAAGCAAAGTTTGATGGATACCGTTGACTGGAGCTGAGAGAGAGAATGCCTGGATGTCTCCAATTAAGTGTCACGTAAGGCTCGTCTCCAGTCCCGTTTTCATTTTGTTCTCCATTGACGGTGATGAGGCCGTGCTGCCAATTGTACCAGGGGATTGTGAGGAAGACATTTGGTGATAACGCATCATTGTGCCGATGATTGAGGGGCGAATCCGGCATTACACAGCCATACGGCTGTGTAGTGGTGAAACCTCTCCTCCCTTCCTCCAGCCCCCATTCTCCACAGTCCCCACCGAGCCCGTCGGTGACAAGGAAATAGTCTGCTCCTGACCTATGGTTTTAGCATTCAAATGTCTTCCGTTGATGCCCCACCACTGTGATTGGCAGCTGGACCTGAAAGTACAATCGTGTGGTGGCGAGGGAGGCAGCCAGTTGGTAACCGTGACAATGGTCTCTCGTTGCCTTGTTTTCACACTTTTCCTGCTGTCACAGAAACCCCTCCGATTTCATTTCAACCACAACGACAGCATCCTATTAATCTTTTAAAGAAGAGCAAAGAAGCAGTATTGCTTGCCGAGAACTTAGATGAGCTCATTCAGAGACCACACTGAAAAGGAAAAAGGAGAAGAAACAGGGCTGGGTTAGGTCTCATTTGTGGCAGGAAAATTGAGCCTCCAATGTTAGAAGTCTAATCTTGGTCTGCTGCTGTGGGGGCATGCGGAGTCAAAAGCACACTGGCCCTACCTGATACTCTAGTACGGTCAACATTTTAGGACTCCCTCAGCCACTCTTCTCCTAAATGACTCCAGCAGGTGTCTGTACTCTGATCTGGAAGAAATCCCTGTATTTATAGCTAGTTCCAAGCATATATGGAATTGTCGATCAGTTTTGTTATGGGAGAATATCTTTGGAAATAAACTGCTTTCTGTAGCAGCAGTGTGTTTCAATGTTGCTACAGTATATTCCGACATGGCGGAGCACTGAGCCGTCATGGTGTAGCCATCTCAATGAGACATGCAACAGTAACCAGGCCAACAAGTCACTCTGTGCATAACAGAACAGGGACCTTGTAGAACAGTGCATTTCTTGTAACCTACAATAAACTCTGTGGAGATCACAGCTGGTTCCATGTTGTCTACAACAATCTTATTTTTTTTTATTCTCAGAAGACTGACTTGTGGTTACTAAGGGTTGGGTTTTTGTGTTTAATTGTTTCATGCAATTGGTGTTAATTTTCCTAACAGTGGGAAAACTGTTCTCAGAGTCCCAATTACTGCCTTTGTCAAGGAAAAGCCTTCTTGACACCTTCATTTGTCACGAAAGCCTCTGTGCACTGCTAATAAAGCCCCACTTCATTTAAGCATGGATGGTGTGAAAATATACAGAACAGCAATATACAGCCGCAAGAGTTCAGCTGTTTTATCAGATATGGTGGCTCAAGTATGTGATCATGGTACTTGTCTCCACTCTCCCCCTCCAGGCCAGTTGGGTTGGGTACTGCCTGGTGGTAGTCTCATGGAAACCTGATCAGACCAGGAAAGCTCAGCTCCAATCAGCCTGGCTGAGCTCACTGAGACAGTGTGACACAGTGTGACACTGTTCCGTCATTGCAGAATCCTACAGTACCATAATCACTACTATAAATTAATCTGTGGTGTAAATGTTAACTTGATCTACACAAATATCCATGGTAGATTATTAACAGAATGTAGAGTTGTTACGATGTTGTAATAATTGTTTGGTCCTCTCTTACTGGAAGAACTTGCTGCCTATTGGTTATTTTCATGTATTCCAGAATCTTATGACAGCACACACGCTCGTTCTACTGGCATTGGTAGACTGAAGAGAGGCTATGTGAACACTGAATCTGGACAGCAGTGTTTCTGTTGAACCTTATTTCTGTGCATGCGTGTGTGTATGAATGTATACCTATGTGAGACTGCAAGTGTGTGGTGAGGGGACGTCTTTGTGTTTTTCTGTTTGAAGTCGATAAGGTTCATTACAAACACTGCTGTCCCAGATTGAGTTCTGTGAGCTTCTGCAGCCAGCGTCAAAACACAATGCGTGTTATCCTTTTCCCCTCGACCCGAAAATATTCTCTGTTCTTTCACTTTCAAGGGGTTTGCTATGCATAGCTCAACAGTTGTGTGTGGGCATTTTCCTCCTCCCCTCCCCATTGAGGCAGCACTCTTGTCCTGCCGCCCCATTGTTTCCACTGGGGATGGATCGGGGAGCCCATCCGCCACTCAATAGCCACCCCATCTGTCGGTTGTATGCCTGGGCATCGCAAGCAGGGATTTGAGCCCACATCATGGGGCTCTCTGTCTCTGAAAAGGGCTTTAAGACTGCTGCGGTGGGGTGTTCTCTCCCCGTCTTGTTTCAGGCCGCAACTGACACAGCCGGGTGGGAGTCTGTGTGAAGGATGAGAGGCCTTCATTGTGTCTAGATGAGAGGCCTTCACAGACCCTCCCCCCGAGTGACAGGGTCACCTTGTCCCCCAAACAAACGTGTGTGTGTGTGTGTGTGTTGTGTGAGAGAAGGTCAAGTTGCCTTGGCTGTCTGTACATTTTTCTAGCATCTCCCCCTTTAACATCCCAGCCTATTCAGCTCAGGCTGCCTGGATCAAGCTTTCAAAGGACATCTGAGATGTAAGGGGGAAACACTCCAAACTGATTTGCAGTTCAAACTGGTCTTAGTTAGCATTTAGGCTTACAAAACTGCTGATGCCACTCTAGTCTTTTCACTGCTGATTTGAGGATTTATTAAAATGTACATTTGTTTTGTCTCTTCCATGGGGAGAGGGAGAAAAGAAAAACAGGCTACCACAGAACTAGGTGTCCCTAGGCACCAGCTGCCACCACTGTCAACCTACAAAAACAGCAAAGGCTACTTAGCAGGTTTACAGGTCCTCACCAATCCCCACAGTCACCAACTACTGTGCTGCTCCTCCTTTCAGATAGTTCAAACTAGGGTTAAACGCCACCAACGGCCCTCCCCTCCTCGACACCCCCGCACCAGCTGGTGACAGCTCCACTGCATATCTGAATATATACATATTTTACACCATCGTATTATTAATTGTGCAGCGGGGCCGGTGCTAAGTAGTGTGGTGATAGACTGGTTATTCACAGCTCTATTGGGAATGAGCGCATCATTGAGAGAAACTCCCCTTATCAGATCGTTTGTCATGAGCGATGGACAATTTACACCTAGAGCCTTTTTCTATTTTCACTATGATGTGATGTCACTGCAGTTTCCTACCTCCATCTCTCTCTCTTACCCCCTCGTCTGGGGGTACTCCTCTCTTATTCTCTGGGAGGCTGGCTAGCTTAAATCATCTTAATTGAATTGAAGTTGTGTCGGGTGGAAACTTTGGCGAGCCATGGAGGAAACGGATAAGCCACCTGGTTTGGCCCTGACACTGGGGAAGCTGTGGGCTGCTGTAATAAAAGTGAGGAAGAGGAGGATGAGTGAAAAGGCTGTGTACCTCCTCACAATGCCTGGTCAGGACAGAGTGGAGATCCTGGCTGGGGAAGATGGCCTCCCATTACAGTGAAACAAAGGAGGCTGTTGCATTATTCTGCAGACTTCCTGACGCTGCAGAGAAAGGGAAAGTGAAGGGGGTGTTGGGGCACAGTAGACCAGAGTTAGTGTGTGTACAGACAGTGCTCTGTAGGCTTGGTCTGGATCGTTCCGGACGTCAGTCCTGTACAAACCAGATTTTTATAGCTCGAATTTGGGACCCTGATTCCAATTATGCAAACTATTTTTAAAAATGTAAGCAGGACAGTCTTTTATTTATTTATATATATATATAGATATAATCCTAAAGTAATAGATTCTATAAATAATGCATGAGAGGAGCTTTATAGATGAAACTAGAATGAGTGTCTATCAAAGACTCCAGTGAAGGATTCAGTGAAGGATTCAGAGGATCTGGGCAGGAGGGAGGGGTGCTATTGCCTCATTATTCAAATAGGATGTGATTAGCATAGAGTGAAAGACGATTTATGGTTATTCCAGTATCTGCATTGGCAGTACAGCATTTACTGCTATGCGGCCTATGCAGAAGTCAGGGCATTCATACTCACGCTTTGTAGAGCAGAGCTGTTGTGAAAGAAGTTGTCAAATACATGTGTGTTTATACAGGACGTACCGCCCCCACCTACCATCAACCAATCATGTCAATGCGGACCCATACGCTTTTTTACTAAATTTGGGAGGCGCACGGCGATGCGGTATGGAACATGATTTGGCCATGTTCGGTAGGGAAGAAATGGAAGTAAACAGTCCTAAACAGGGAGGAACTATTTGAACCAATAATTGAGGCAACATTGTGTGGTAGTTCGTTGTGTGTTTGCTGGGTCAAGTGACCATTCAGACTGAAAACAGACCGTATGACTGTTCCCTATGATGAGTCCTGTGGAGGCCACATCCCTGAATTGGGATGTGCAACAGCGATTGTTGATACAGCTTTTGACTGTGTCATAGTTCAGATACCAGAACAGCTACTGAAAGGGATCTTTCTCTCCCTCTCTACACAAAGTTGGAGAAAGTGGATTGAAACCCCCAATGAAAATTGAGCCTACAAATATTATATGGATTTGAAGTTGTGCCTCTGGGGTGAATTCCTAGTTTTTTTTTTTATGTAACAGTTGTATGCGTTTATGGAGTCAATCCAATTGGGCTTAATCGATTATCTCCATGGAAAGGTCAGGAGAAGAGGCGGCCATGTTTGAAGTGCCTTTTCTCATAAAGAAGCGAGCCTGAAATGTGACACCTCCATATGAGTAGGCCAGGCGTTGACGTGCAGATTAGAGGCAGAAAGGGTGGCCCATGGGGTCGATTTAGGCAGATCCATCTCTAAATACATCACATATATCATCAGGGATAGGGAACACGTTTAAGCTGCCTATACTTCGAATTTGCATTTTCAACAGAAAAGCATATTAGCGAGTAGATAAAAAAAAAATATATATATGTATATATATATATATATATATATATATATATATAATTTTTTTTTTTAATTTTTTTTTTTTAAATGTATAAAGGGGACATTTAGAAAAAGCAAATGGGGTCAACAGTTGTGTAGTAGGGGTGGTGCAATGTGTGTGTGTGTGTGTGTGTGGGGGGGGGGGGGGGGGGGGATTACATTTTCAACTTACTGCCGGGGTGTTTTGAGTTAATATTGTTTGAAGTTATGGGTCACTTGGCTTCTTCCTGGGCGGTCTTTATCTAATGTGGAGTGGGTGGTTGTTGTGGTTAGGAGGCAGCAGCATCTGTGCAGTTGAAACAAGGCTCTCTCTAGCTAATCCTCTACCCAGGGATGACTCAGTGGGGTGAAGACAATTGCCAGGCTGCTTTCTCATGCTAATGGTTTCTCCAACTAGATCTTCCAAAGGGAAAAAATAGAACAAAAATGGAGGGAGGGAGGCATGGTGGTGCAGGAACAACCAACCTAACTAAAATAGGTTTTAACTGACTGTGGATGGGTCCCAGTTGTAATGCTTAGGGTCAGGAATCAGGAGTGAGGTTTTGTTTCGGAGAGAGAATAGAGGTTGTCCATAGTATTTATGTGTATGTGACGTCAGACTTAAATGTTCAGAGAGGAGGTCACGCGTCAGACTGCCACTCGCCCTTCCCTTTATCTCCACCCTCCAGCAAGGTGTCAGACTCAGGAGTGGTTTGAAATTGAATTAATATGCCGGAATTTATAGATTTCATTCCCTTGCCATTTCTGCTGGGAGGGAAGAGAGTATTACAGTCTCCATCTGCACTAATTACTGGGTGTTGGCAGCACTACCTGTCTCCAGTGACGGACTAACCTGGGCGCAGAGCTGAAACTCACAGGGCTGCAGCCTGGAGTAGCAGCCACTATTCTGATGGAGAGGTGGCCACAGGAAGAAAGATGTCTCTGGGCTTTTTTTTACGCTGATGTTTTTGATGCGCCGGGAACACCAACTAATTAAACTTCAGGAGCGACATTATTAAAGGGGATGATTTCATCCTAGTTCGTTCTTTCTGTCTCTCCATCTCTCAAAGAAGAAAGAGGCAAACTCTGTTCCAATCTGACATAACCCCCTCTCCCCCAGGAGACACAACTTCTCCAAATCCTTGAAGATAGCCTAATAATCAGTCGTCCCCAGCCATTCTCACTCCACGATTGCTGACCCCAACGGTTCATCTTACTGCACACTCGTTTTCTTCGATTGGGCTTCATTCTCAGTGTTTTGTGAGTCTGAGGGAGACAAGTCTACCAGTCATATTGGTCTCCATATCTCCTGGTTCCATGAGAATAGCTTGGTGGTTTCCGTGCCGTCTGTAGCCAGCAGGTGATTAAGATAAATGTGCATTGGGTCTCCCCTCCCTCACCGTCCAATAGGATTCTCTTGTGGTGCAATTCTCTTGTGGTGAGAAGGAGCATGTTGACAACAGCTGGACTCTTGAGCATTACAGGCTAGAGGGAGGACTGCTGAGATCCCCGGGTTTGAAAAGTGAGTGTGTGTGGAGGATAACACCTGCTAGGTTTCTGACTGTTTTGCTGTGTGCTCATTGCCACATATAGTAGGGACCTGAAATCCAACAAAACAAAAGTTAATTTGTCTGTCATCTGTCAGTTTTATTGAATGCAATCGGAGTCAGTATTTAAACTTTGGACTGTTTTTGATTATCCCGAGAGTGCCTCTGTCAGAGTCATGTGTATCGGTGGCAGGGAAGTCAGGCGCAGGAGAGTCAAACTGAGTGTAAATGGACTCTTTTAATATAAATCCACTTAACATGCTCCAAACACTAAATACGTACATACATAAACGAACATGGGTATGAGGACCCGTCGCGCAACTATATAACATAAAACCACACTTGACATAAAACACTCTGACAAAGACATGAGGGGAAACAGAGGGTTAAATACACAACAGGTAATGAATGGGATTGAAAACAGGTGTGTGGGAAGACAAGACAAAACCAATGGAAAATGGATCAATGATGGCTAGAAGGCCGCCGAGCACCGCCCGAACAAGGAGAGGTAACGACTTCGCAAGACGTGACAGTACCCCCCCCCCCCCCCCCAGATGCCTCAGGGACGACCCGGAGGGCAAGGTGCAGGGCGATCCGGATGGAGACGGTGGAATTCTTTTAACATGGAAGGATCTAACACGTCCTCCACCGGAACCCAGCATCTCTCCTCCAGCCCGTACCCCTCCTAGTCCACGAGGTACTGAAGGCCCCTCACCCGACGTCTCAAATCCAAAATGGATCGAACAGAGTATGCCGGGACCCCCTCGATGTCTAGAGGAGGCGGAGGAACATCATGTACTTTAGCCTCCTGGAGCGGGCCAGCCGCCACCGGCCTGAGGAGAGACACATGGAACGAGGGGTTAATACGATAATTAGTGGGCAGTTGTAATCCATAACATACCTCGTTCACTCTCCTCAGGACTTTAAACGACCCCACAACCGCAAACCCAGCTTCCGGCAGAGCAGGTGGAGGGGCAGGTGGAGGGTCGAGAGCCAGACCCTGTCCCCTGGTGCGAACACCGGGGCCTCACTGCGGCAACGGTCTGCGCCAATTTTCTGGCGCCTTATGGCGTGCTGAAGGTGGAGGTGGGCTGCCTCCCAGGTTTCCTCATCGCGCCGAAACCAATTGTCCACAGCAGGAGCCTTGGTCTGACTCTGATGCCAAGGAGCCAGAACCGGCTGATACTCCTTTTCTATGTGTATTAGGGTAAGGTTAGTGGAGGAGTGACGTAGCGAGTTCTGAGCCATCTCTGCCCAGGGCACGAACTTCGCCCAATCCCCTGCCGGTCCTGGCAATAAGATCGCAGAAACCTAACCACATCCTGGTTAACTCTCTCCACCTGCCCATTACTCTCGGGGTGAAAACCTGAGGTAAAACTAACCGAGATCCCCAGATATTCCATGAACGCCTTCCAGACCCTTGATGTGAACTGAGGACCCCGATCAGACACTATATCCTCAGGCACCCCATAGTGCAGGAAAACGTGTGTAAACAGGGCCTCTGCAGTTTGTAAGGCCGTAGGGAGACCGGGCAAAGGGAGGAGATGACAGGACTTTGAAAACCGATCCACAACGACCAGGATCGTGGTGTAACCCTGTGAAGGTGGAAGATCAGTCAAAAAATCCACCGACAGGTGCGACCACTGCCGTTGAGGAACGGGTAAAGGTTGTAGCTTACCTCTGGTCAGGTGTCTAGGAGCCTTGCACTGGGCGCAAACCGAGCAGGAGGAAACTCCTCTGTGTCATACAGCCGAGACAATGCGTCTGCCTTGACAAAACGAGTGAAAAACATGGCCCACCTTACCTGGCGAGGATTCAGTCTCTTCGCCTGCCAGATGTACTCCAGATTGCGGTGGTCAGTCCAGATGAGAAAAGGGTGTTTAGTCCCCCCTCAAGCCAATGCCTTCAAGGCTTTTGCACGGCTGCAATGCGGTCGCTCTCCATTTCCACACCTGAAGTGTAAATCCGATGCCCTAGGAAGGAGATGGATTGTTGGAAGAACAAGCATTTCTCAGCCTTGACATATAGGTCATGCTCCAACAGGCGACCAAGCACCCTGCGCACCAGGGACACATGCTCGGCGCGTGTAGCGGAGTATATCAGAATATCATCGATATACACCACTACACCCTGCCCGTGAAGGTCCCTGAAGATCTCATCTACAAATGATTGGAAGACTGATGGAGCATTCATCAACCCATATGGCATGACTCATAATGACCTGAGGTGGTGCTAAATGCCGTCTTCCACTCATCACCCTTCCGAATACGCACCAGATTGTACTCACTCCTGAGATCCAATTTTGTGTAGAAGCGTGCCCCTTGCATTGACTCAATAACCATATTTATCAGAGGTATCGGGTAACTATATTTCACCGTGATTTTATTTAGACCTCGATAATCAATGCAAGCCGCCATCCTTCTTTTTCACAAAAAAGAAACTCGAAGAGACGGGTGAAATGGATGGCTGAATGTACCCCTGACGCATGGATTCAGAGACATATGTCTCCATAGCTGTCGTCTCCGCTTGCGACATGGGATACATGTGACTCCTGGGATATGCAGCGTCTACCAGGAGATCTATCTATTGAGTCGCCTTTTTACAGAAGGCGAGAGCCGAATCGGCACAGTCGGGGGGAATGCGCACAGTGGAGACCTGGTCTGGACCCTAAACACCTACCTGAGCACTCTTGCGACCACCCTGTGAGAGCCCTCTGTGGCCAAGAAACAGTGGGGTTATGACAAGCTAACCAGGGTAGGCCTAGCACCACAGAATACGTAGGAGAATCAATAAGGAAAATACTAATCTTCTCCCTGTGACCCCCTGTGCTATCATACACAAAAGTGCGGTGACCTCCCTGATAAACCCTGACCCTAATGATCGACTATCTAAGGCATGAATAGGGAAAGGCATATCCACAGAAACACTAGGGATCCCTAAACTATGAGCTAAATTTGTATTAATGAAATTCCCAGCCGCGCCTGAATCTACTAGCGCCTTATACTGGGAATGCAGGGAAAAATCCAGAAAAGTGACCGAGATAACCATTAGTGCAACAGAGGGCTCTGGATGAGAAGGGTGCCTACTCTCCTGGGGTGATGTCAGAGTGCCCTGCCTGCCTTCTCTATTTCCAGAGGAACCAACTCGGCACCGACCAGCAGTGTGCTCTCTGCGACCATAGATGGTGCTCGAGCGGGAACCCCCTTTGGTCTCCCTGTGCACCATCCCTCCCAATTCCATAGGTTCGGGAGAGAGGGTGCAGGAGGATGGAACAACCAGACCCCAATCTAGACGTCCACGAGTAGCCAGCATGTTGTCCAGCCTGATGGACGTGTCCACCAGCTGGTCAAAGGTGAGGGTGGTGTCCCTACAGGCCAGACGGACGTCCTCGCGTAGACTACAATGGTAATGGTCAATCAGGCCCTGTTGCTCCATCCAGCGCCAGCAGCCAAGGTCCTAAACTCCAGAGCAAACTCCTGTGCACTCCTCGTCTCCTGCCTCAGATGATGGAGGCGCTCACCCGCCACTCTGCCTTCGGGTGGATGGTTGAATACTATCCGGAAATGGCGGGTGAACTCCTCAAAATGGTCCAACGCCGCATCCTCCTCTCTACACAGAGCGCTGGCCCACTCCAGGGCTTTCCCGGTGAGGCATGAGACGAGGGTGCAACTCTTCTCACGGTCCGATGGTACTGGGGAGACCGTGGCCAGATACAAGTTCAGTTTAAGAAGAAAACCCTGGCAGCCGGCAGTATCTCCGTTGTATCCTGTGGGTAGGGATAAATGGATCTTATTAGGTTCAGGAGGGGGAAAAGCGTTCAAGGTAGATCCCGGTTGTGGTGGTGGAGGCGCTTGAGAAACTCCCTGTCTCTCCCAGAGGTCCATATTCTGGACAATGCATCCATGACGGCTCTCAGACAGTCAATCTCTTCCGCTTGTTCCCGGACGCGTTCCTCCATCTCTATGAGCGTAGTGTCTTCTCCTGCTGACTTCATATTTTTATGGTCAGAGGTTCTGTCAGTCATGTGTATAGGTGGCAGGGAAGTCAGGCGCAGGAGAGTCAAACGGAGTGTAAATGGAGTCTTTTAATATAAATCCACTTAACATGCTCCAAACACTAAATACGTACATACAGTGCCTTGCGAAAGTATTCAGCCCCCTTGAACTTTGCGACCTTTTGCCACATTTCAGGCTTCAAACATAAAGATATAAAACTGTATTTTTTTGTGAAGAATCAACAACAAGTGGGAAACAATCATGAAGTGGAACAACATTTATTGGATATTTCAAACTTTTAAAAAAAAAATCAAAAACTGAAAAATTGGGCGTGCAAAATTATTCAGCCCCTTTACTTTCAGTGCAGCAAACTCTCCAGAAGTTCAGTGAGGATCTCCGAATGATCCAATGTTGACCTAAATGACTAATGATGATAAATACTATCCACCTGTGTGTAATCAAGTCTCCGTATAAATGCACCTGCACTGTGATAGTCTCAGAGGTCCGTTAAAAGCGCAGAGAGCATCATGAAGAACAAGGAACACACCAGGCACGTCCGAGATACTGTTGTGAAGAAGTTTAAAGCCGGATTTGGATACAAAAAGATTTCCCAAGCTTTAAACATCCCAAGGAGCACTGTGCAAGCGATAATATTGAAATGGAAGGAGTATCAGACCACTGCAAATCTACCGAGACCTGGCCGTCCCTCTAAACTTTCAGCTCATACAAGGAGAAGACTGATCAGAGATGCAGCCAAGAGGCCCATGATCACTCTGGATGAACTGCAGAGATCTACAGCTGAGGTGGGAGACTCTGTCCATAGGACAACAATCAGTCGTATATTGCACAAATCTGGCCTTTATGGAAGAGTGGCAAGAAGAAAGCCATTTCTTAAAGATATCCATAAAAAGTGTTGTTTAAAGTTTGCCACAAGCCACCTGGGAGACACACCAAACATGTGGAAGAAGGTGCTCTGGTCAGATGAAACCAAAATTGAACTTTTTGGCAACAATGCAAAACGTTATGTTATGTTTGGCGTAAAAGCAACACAGCTCATCACCCTGAACACACCATCCCCACTGTCAAACATGGTGGTGGCAGCATCATGGTTTGGGCCTGCTTTTCTTCAGCAGGGACAGGGAAGATGGTTAAAATTGATGGGAAGATGGATGGATGGAGCCAAATACAGGACCATTCTGGAAGAAAACCAGATGGAGTCTGTAAAAGACCTGAAACTGGGACGGAGATTTGTCTTCCAACAAGACAATGATCCAAAACATAAAGCAAAATCTACAATGGAATGGTTCAAAAATAAACATATCCAGGTGTTAGAATGGCCAAGTCAAAGTCCAGACCTGAATCCAATCGAGAATCTGTGGGAAGAACTGAAAACTGCTGTTCACAAATGCTCTCCATCCAACCTCACTGAGCTCGAGCTGTTTTGCAAGGAGGAATGGGAAAACATTTCAGTTTCTCGATGTGCAAAACTGATAGAGACATACCCCAAGCGACTTACAGCTGTAATCGCAGCAAAAGGTGGCGCTACAAAGTATTAACTTAAGGGGGCTGAATAATTTTGCACGCCCAATTTTTCAGTTTTTGATTTGTTAAAAAAGTTTTAAATATCCAATAAATGTCATTCTACTTCATGATTGTGTCCCACTTGTTGTTGATTCTTCACAAAAAAATACAGTTTTATATCTTTATGTTTGAAGCCTGAAATGTGGCAAAAGGTCGCAAAGTTCAAGGGGGCCGAATACTTTCACAAGGCACTGTACATAAACGACCATGGGTACGAGGACCCGTCGCACACCTATACAACATAAAACAACACTTGACATAAAACACTCTGACAAAGACATGAGGGGAAACAGAGGGTTAAATACACAACAGGTAATGAATGGGATTGAAAACAGGTGTGTGGGAAGACAAGACAAAACCAATGGAAAATGAAAAATGGATCAATGATGGCTAGAAGGCCGGTGACGTCGACCGCCGAGCACCACCCGAACAAGGAGAGGCAACTACTTCGGTAGAAGTCGTGACAGCCTCATCCCTGCGTAACTGAACATTTGATCTATAACTCCCTCCAATCAGAGACCCTGCACTTGTGCTTTGCACCAATGGAAATTGGGGTCACCTTAGTAACACAGATTTGTTCAGATTTAAACATGAAGCCGAGAAGGAAAGGCATCACATTGTTTGTTTTTTAATTATATTCCATTGATTTATTGACCAGCACACACATTTTCAGACGTACATGTTTTCAGATGGGTTGTGTGGGTGCGTGCATGTGACGTGTGTGTGTGTGTGTGTGTGTACGCGGTTGTAAATCTTTGCTCTTTCTGTCGCCCTCTGTTCAGCTGCATTTGATTCCTTCCTAAAAATTTGACGGCTTCTCTTTGATCTGTTGGAGCCAAGCTGAGAAACGACGGCACCAACGAACATTGAACCAAACGGTGAAAGACGACGCTCTGTTTGAATATTCAAATGGGAGCAGTGTGGGTGAGGGGGCAGTATAATAGACCGTTGTGTTGTTGTGTTAATCCATGAATAGATCTAACTGTGACACAATTTCGGAGTGTGACCCTGGGATACTCTGTGGGTTTTTTGAGACCAGGTCTGGAGATGAGACCTTGAGAACAGTATGATAGGGTTTTACTGAAAGAGTTCTGGAACTGATTAAGTCTAGTAAGAGCCCGCTAGGCATAATTTTAAAGTTAGCTTAGCTTTAAACAAAAAATCTATGAAATAACAACAAAGAAACATTAATAACATTTCTAAAATAGATTCAATTTAAGCTGATTTTGGAGTTGTAATTTGGATGTTAAGTCCTACTTCAGAAGTGGCTGTCTTAGCATGTAGTCAGTAAGCGGTGTAGGCTATAGAGCAACCCAGTGACTCACTGACATGTCAAGAGCTGGAGGCATCATTGGGGCCGTAACAGGAAAGTTGCTTCTTTGCGGTGGACCAAAGAGACTAAATGCAGACTTGCTCCTGTTTCCTCTGTCTCTGACAGACTCCACTTTTGCTTTCATTTCCCACTGGCCAACAACAGCACCAATCAGTGTATTTATTTGTCATACATATACTGTAATGCAGGGCTTGTTGCTTGGTCAGAGTTTCATGGTTGACTCATTTGGGTGACCTTTTTTATTGGGCATTAATGACCACTAGCCCTTCACTGATGCAGCATTTGGCTCAGAACTCAATTGCTATGATATGGTTGACATTTGATTAGTCTATGCAGGTGTGTAGATGACCTACTCTCTGCCATTGGACTGACAGCATCTCATGACTGATAAACTGAAGCTGACTGGAATATGGAACCAAAAGGGTACCACTTTATTTTATTTGACAGCCCAGTTTTAGCTGGTACTTAACTTGGCAATAACTAACAAACTGGGCTGTGTGGTGACAATGGATACTTTCTGGTAGGCATACTTACCTCAGAGGTAAGGTTTTCTAATTATTATCGTACAGTATTACCATCAATACTAGTAGTGAAGTTAATGCATCCTGCTGCACCATCCTCCTTACATGTTAAATAATGTGTCACCTTACAAATGGTTTCTGTAGGATTTAGAACACAATGACCTTCTGTTGGTCTAGGAATTGGTTCTGCTGGTGTGTTGGGCTGGGCAGGACTGTTGTGTATAGACTTGTTATAGGGTCTCTTGTTTGTGTAGCTGTGGGGGGTTTGTTAACAATGCTTTATTTAATATCCCTGTCAGCAAATGTCCTCTCAGAATTTGTGTGTGTTTGTACTTGTGCGGTGGTGTGTGTCTGTGATCTGTGGGAGTCTCTCCCTTTTGTGTTTGTCTGTAGCGGTCCTATTGCTCTATCCACGATAGAGTAGTGTGTGTTTTTATTGCTGTGTGTGGAGGAAAGTTAAGGCGGGGGGGGGGGTTTACTGCCAGCCACTCCTAATGGGGCCTTTCATTCTCCCTCCATTCGTGTGGTGGTATGGTGTGAGAGAGAAAGAAAGACAGAGGGGGTTAGGAAGAGAGGAGAGAGAAAGAAGGGAGCTAGGAGATTAGGGGGTAGAGGCAGTGCCTTGTTAAAGGAAAAGAAAGGGCTTTGAGTGTGTCTATTGGATTAACTTGTTTGGACTGATTAACAGGGGAGACACAGCAGCTTGTTAAAAGCACTTCATGGGGCGTCCCACAGTGGGCCTGTGGGTCACCATTCAATTAGGCCCAAGCCCGCCCTGTTCACTAAGCAGGCCCACTACCAGCCAGCCACTAGGCTCCCTGACCAGGCCTGCTATGGTGGATGAGGAGGGGGTTCACCAGGACAGAGTGCATGCACGCGTGCACACACATGCATTGATAGACACAACACACACACTAGTCATACATTTCTATTATGGCTTCCACTTTTGGAGTGTGAGCGGCCCTTTTCTCGGTTTGCTCTCCCCACCTGGATTGGTGTCTATCTAGACAGGGGGAGACATCTCCTGTGATCAATGCTCCACTTTAACAACCTTTAAACTGAGAGAATACCCCCTTTCCATCAGCCCACAGTCTCTTTATTACAGCTTATTCGCTCCTGTGCAGAGATGGATCTTCTGCCCCCCATTCCAAACCCTGTGGCAGTGGAGTTAGCAGATTGGGGCAGGGGCCAATACTCCTGGCTTTGGACTTCTCCTCTCATTGGTGTAATAAAATAACTGTGTGTGGACTTGATTAGTGAATAGGGGGCAGGTGGTGTGTTTCCATTAGCAGTACCTTCAGATGTGGTTAAGACTTGGGGATAGGCGTCCCGTCAACGGGACAGTTGTAAATCATGCAGCGCCTTGTCACGATTGCAGATTTTAGAGAAACAAGAAATGTCGGTACATATAAGTGTCTTATATCGGCTGAAAGCTTAAATTCTTGTTAATATAACTACACCATGCATCCTTACTGTGGATCTGTTAGACAAATTGTTGTAACATAGTGTACCAACTGAAGCTAAATGTGTGCATATGCTGTATGCATAGTCAAAGAAGACCTATATGTGCGCACACAAAGGGGTTTGAAAAAGAGGAGCACTCTTTTCCCCCCGCCAGGTGCCTCTGAAAAGCCCACTAGTGTGCAGTGCCATTTCCACACACACGCACACGCACACGCACACGCACAGGCAGGCCTGGCCCAAACACACAGGCACTTTGAGCTCATTACTGGCCATTCACAGGCTAAAAGCCTCTCTGTGTCCTCTGTGAAGATACTAATTTCACAACAAGCCCTCCCTCACAGCCCATTCGTTAAAGGCTAGTGGTTCAGGGGGATGATGGGGGGGCACAAAGCATAGATAGAGACCAAAGACCATCCTAATGGGGAATGCCTCATCTCCCCCTCCCTGCCTCCCTCCCTCTCCTAAAATGAAAGACAATTGTGTAACTACCCCTCCATTATTCTCCATTTGCTCTTGCCAAATGTATTCCGAGTCATTATCTTGCTCTCAAAGAGACCGCTTTCCCCTTCCATTCCATTTCAAGAACCAATTTTCTCCTATTACTGCCTTAACTTTGAGAGGAGAGGAGGAAGTTGGACTTGTTTGTCACGTCCCCCCCCCCCCCCCCTCCCCTTGTCCGTCCGTTTATCCCCTCCTCTTCACCTATTCTAATCCTAAACAGATGTCTATCAGTGGCAGGAAATACAATTTTACAAAAACCCCAAACAAATGTATGCGCTCACAATGGCCCATCCTTTAACAACCTAAAAACAGATTGTGTCTGCATGGGAGCAAGTTTGAGTTAACCAACAATGCAGTTTTAAGAAAATACTTTTTTGGGGGTAAGATAAGAATAACATAATTAAAGAGCAGCAGTAAATAACGATAGCGGGGCTATATGCAGGGGATATGGTACGGAGTCGATGTGCAGCGTGTCGAGGTAATTGAGGTGATATGTACGTGTAGGTAGAGTTATTATAGTGACTATACATAGATAATAAGAGAGTAGTAGAAGAGGGTGGGGGGGCAATGCAAATAGTCTGGGTAGCCATTTGTTTAGCTGTTCAGGAGTCTTTATGGCTTGGGGGTAGAAGCTGTTTAGAAGCCTCTTGGACCTAGACTTGGTGCTCTGGTACCGCTTGCCATGCGGTAGCAGAGAGAACAGTCTATGACTAGGTTGGCTGGAGTCTTGAACATTTAGGGCCATCCTCTGATACCGCTTGGTATAGAGGTCCTGGATGGCAGGAAGCAGTGATGCAGTACGCACTACCCTCTGTAGTGCCTTGCGGTCAGAGGCCAAGCAGTTGCCATACCAGGCAGTGATGCAACCAGTTAGGATGATCTCGATGGTGCAGCTGTAAAACCTTTTGAAGATCTGAGGACCCATGCCAAATCTTTTCAGTCTCCTGAGGGCAAATAGGTTTTGTTGTGCCCTCTTCACGACTGTGTTGGTGTGCTTGGACATCTGACGAGCTGTTTTAGTATGATTCGATCTTAGTTTTGTATTGACGCTTTGATGGAAGGTATAGCAGGATTTCTTATAAGCTTCTAGGTTAGAGTCCCACTCCTTGAAAGTGGCAGTACGTACGGTCACGGTGGGGACGACGTGGTATCCAATATTTTTTTTAGTAGCTACTATCTTGTCTCATCGCTACAACTCCTGTACGGGCTCGGGAGAGACGGAAGTTGAAAGTCATGCTTCTTAACACAGCGCGCATCCAACCCGGAAGCCAGCCGCACCAATGTGTCGAAGGAAACACGGTGCACCTGGCAACCCTGGTTAGCGCGCACTGTGCCCGGCCCGCCACAGGAGTCGCTGGTGCGCGATGAGACAAGGACATCCCTACCGGCCAAGCCCTCCCTCCCCGGACGACGCTAGGCCAATTGTGCGTCGCCCCACGGAACTCCCGGTCACGGCCGGTTACGACAGAGCCTGGGCGCGAACCCAGAGTCTCTGATGGCACAGCTCTGGACCACGTTTACTCCACACACAGAGACACATACAAAGCTCTGCCTCACCCTTCATGTGGCAAATCTGACCATAATTATATCCTCCTAATTCCTGTTTACAAGCAACATTTGAAGCAGGAAGCACCAGTGACTCGAGAAATAAAATCTGGTCAGATGAAGCAGATGTTAAGATATATGACTGTGTTTTGCTAGCGCAGACTGGAATATGGATTCCTCCAATGGAATTGAGGAGTACACCACATCAGTCATAGGCTTCATCAATAAGTGCATCGAAAGGGGCCTCCCGGGTAGCGCCCTTAACCACTGCGCCACCCGGGAGGCCCCTTTCGATGCACTTATTGATGACGCCTAAGGTCGCAAAGTTCAAGGGGGCCAAATACTTTCGCAAGGCACTGTATGTACTGTTAACTTATTTAACTCACATCAACATCATCGTATTTCAATCTGCCAGGACATGTCCGAATCCGTATCACTAACCAACAGAGATACAGCCTCTTTCACAGTTAAAAGTTGTGTCCGCTTCGGCGCCATTATTTTGAGAAGTGAAGTGAACCCTGTTTCTCTTTTTATGGTTGACAACAGCCACGTGAGTACAACAGGTAAAGTACATTTTGCGATATTGACACAGATATTATTGTTAGAAAAACAAGGCAGTTCGTGGCCGCTTTAGTAATTTAAAGAAAGGCCTTCGATGGCCGCTACGGGTTCTAAAGAGTTACCGCTAGTCATTTACTCATCATTTTAATTAATTTCTTTCATATTACAATTTGAATCTATAACACTAAGTACTGGAGCGAATGTGGCTAAATGTTCATCTAGTGATTCACCGCATTTGACAAGCACGTGAGAAATAATTGTTCAATAATCTGCTGTGCATCACGGCGAGAGACGGCGGCATTGACAGCCCCGGTGAAATATTTGACTGCTCTCTTTGTTTTTATGTAATGAAAACGATACTGATTTATATCCATGCATTGCCATCAGGAGACTCCATCAGCACAGTGTCCCAGACAGAGCAAATAAATAGTTTGAAACATCATAGACAATAATGTTTTAGGTCTGGTTGAGGTTCTGACCTACTGTTTTTACATTGCACGTCTCTTTTTAGTTTACAAACAAAATGTTAGTCTACGTCTAATGAGAAGACACAGTTTGCCTCTTTATGGCCATTAATTCAGCCCACGGTCCTTGTAATCCCTCATTGTGTTGGGTGATGGCGATGTGACTGAATTTAGATCTAATCCAGTGGATGAGGCTGCCCTGCAGGTCTGTGTATGGGCCTTGACGGAGGTGATCTTAGCTGCGTGTGTGTTGTGTTCTGTGTTTCCACACTGATGGTATTTTTGAGAGGCTCTGTTCCTCTAGAGTAGAGCTGGAGATGTTTAGCCTAGGGGGAGATTGATTAATGCTGTCACTGGACCTGATGCACTGCTGGCACTCCCAACCCATTTTCACTCACACGTTTTGCTCTTCTATCCTTGTGGGGAACTAAAATGTATTTCCATTCAAAATCCTATTTTCCCTAACCCCTTACCCTAACTCCTAACCCCTTACCCTAACTCCTAACCCCTTACCCTTACATGGGAAATGTCCCCAAGAGGAAGACTTTTCCTTGTTTTACTATCTTTGTGGGGACTTTAGGATCTTGGTCCCCCAGGCCTTTGCTGACATTCTCCCAGTGTGGTCCTATGTTAACATGCTGCAGGTAGACTGCTCTTTTCTCAGCATTACCGTTTAGCTGTCAATAGATAATGCTGTCACCACGGCACATGCTATGCACTGCTCCGGAAGGAGTGTTACATGTACGTACTGCATGTGTTTTCATAGACAGGAGCCAGGCTCGAGCAGATGTCCTATTTATAAGGTTGGACTCTACTCCTAACCTGTCTGACTCTGCTGCCCCCAGACCAGCGCAGTTGTAGGTGGCATGTCCTGTGTGTGTGTGTGTGTGTGTGTGTGTCGGTGGTGGAGGGGGCTGTTCCGCTTATAGAACGCTCCAAGAGTCTTTAGTGGCCTATGTTTGCATGGCAAGCCGATTTTAAAAGGGAAGGCGGATAGAGAGAGTCCCAGTTGCTAAGCAGGCAGACAGTTGTAGGTGGCATAGAGCCAGTCCCAGTTGCCAAGCAGGCAGACAGTTGTAAGTGGCATAGAGCCAGTCCCAGTTGCTAGGCAGGCAGGCAGTTGTAGGTGGCATAGAGCCAGTCCCAGTCCCAGTTGCTAAGCAGGCAGACAGTTGTAAGTGGCATAGAGCCAGTCCCAGTCCCAGTTGCCAAGCAGGCAGACAGTTGTAAGTGGCATAGAGCCAGTCCCAGTTGCTAGGCAGGCAGGCAGTTGTAGGTGGCATAGAGCCAGTCCCAGTCCCAGTTGCCAAGCAGGCAGACAGTTGTAAGTGGCATAGAGCCAGTCCCAGTTGCTAGGCAGGCAGGCAGTTGTAGGTGGCATAGAGCCAGTCCCAGTCCCAGTTGCTAAGCAGGCAGACAGTTGTAGGTGGCATTAAGCCAGTCCCAGTTGCTAGGCAGGCAGACAGTTGTAGGTGGCATAGAGCCAGTCCCAGTCCCAGTTGCTAGGCAGGCAGACAGTTGTAGGTGGCATAGAGCCAGTCCCAGTCCCAGTTGCTAAGCAGGCAGACAGTTGTAGGTGGCATAGAGCCAGTCCCAGTTGTTAAGCAGGCAGACAGTTGTAGGTGGCATAGAGCTATCCCTGTCCCAGTTGCTAGGCAGGCAGACAGTTGTAGGTGGCATAGAGCCAGTCCCAGTCCGCCACTGAACTTCAGACCTCCATGCCCATTGAGCTTAGCTTCTTCCAAATCCTCCTGCTTTTCTCACATTCTTTGTTCAACCCCCTCTCTCTTTCTCTCTCTCTCCCCCAGGTTGGCCTTGGCAGTCCCCCAGTTGTAGTTGTCCGCCCGCCCCCCCGCCATGCTGGCCTGCCTGCAGAGGAGGCAGAACCCTCCAATCCCATCCTCCCAGCACCCCTTGTGCGCCAGCAAGGCCCTGGAGCCGCCTCAAGCCCTCAGCCGAAAATGTGAGTCCAAGGCAAAGAAGGGTCAGGAGTTTTGTTAGGTTTCCCAATGTATTTGATTTGGTAGAGGGAGACCTTGGGGTTGCTATGTTGTTACTCTTTGTTTATAAAGGGACTGTGTAGCTGTGCTGACTGTGCAGAGTTTAACGTGCCTCCCTGGCCCTCGTGACTGTGTAGCTGTGCTGACTGTGCAGAGTTTAACGTGCCTCCCTGGCCCTCGGTGACTGTGTAGCTGTGCTGACTGTGCAGAGTTTAACGTGCCTCCCTGGCCCTCGTGACTGTGTAGCTGTGCTGACTGTGCAGAGTTTAACGTGCCTCCCTGGCCCTCGGTGACTGTGTAGCTGTGCTGACTGTGCAGAGTTTAACGTGCCTCCCTGGCCCTCGGTGACTGTGTAGGTGTGTTAGTTCTTCTATCCTTGTGGGGTTCTAAAATCCCCAAAATCCCTCTCATAAAATACTGTATATAAAGGGACTGGCCATGGGAAGTTGTTATGGAAATGAATGGGAAAGAAACTAGTTTGGACCAGCTAAGGATTAAAGAAAGCTGCCGTATTCCCCTGGAAGGTGACTTTCTGCCTAATTTCCCTGAAGCCTCGGGATTAGCCCTTTAGTGGAATGAGACTGTCCTGTGTGTGTGTGTGTGTGTGTGTGTCGGTGGTGGAGGGGGCTGTTCCGCTTATAGAACGCTCCAAGAGTCTTTAGTGGCCTATGTTTGCATGGCAAGCCGATTTTAAAAGGGAAGGCGGATAGAGAGAAGGAGTTAACCTAACATTTTCAACCTCTGTTTACAAAAGCTTAAACATGTTACAGTTCCACCTGCTAATAGGCCTAATTGTCAACAACATATCACTAGTAGTAAAATTTTAAAAATTCCACTCGAGAAAAACATACTGTTGGACATCCGAAAGACCCTATTTAACCGCGACTAGTGGGTCTGGCCCACTTATGTACACATCTTCCTGTTGCATCTGTAACCCCTAGACTGTTGCTACTTTGCAGGACTGACACAGGCATACACAGGATCATCGGGTTCAGGCGATTGCCCCGTTTATTATAGTCTGGCAATAAAGCACACAGCGTAGGTGTTCAAGTTCAAATCAGACGATTATGAATTTGCATTCCTCCAGCTCTGTCTGCGCCATAATCATTAATGAAAGGGCAAACATGGCTATAATAACACAATGTGATCGTATAGTTTTACATAGAATAAATATCCCGAGAACCAATTGTTTTTATTTTACAGTAACGTGAACCAAGACTCAAGATGGGAGTACAACAACCAGCTAGCTTCAGAGAAATACATTTTCAACACAGTAAATAAATTACAACATACCTGGCCTGAACTATAGGGACCTCTGCCTCCCAAACTCACGACTGCCCTCCTCAAGCGTCTTAGCCGATTGCGCCACATCAAAAGCTAGCTAGTGAGGTGACACAAGCGCAACACCTCAGCCTGAGGGGTAAGTGTCACACACCCCCATGTAATACACATGATTGGTTCAACTGGCAAAGGGGAATGTGAGGACAAGGTCAGTGTTGCTTTTGTTCAGATCTACGTGTGTGTACGTTTTTCAAGTATGTGCCAAGGTTGAGACCAAAAGGGTGTGTGTCCTGGTTCCATGGGAATGGAACAGGTACTGTATATGGTGGCGTGAGTTCCGGCCAGGTTCCCTAATGAGCTTCCAGAAAGTGAGAGAGACAGAGAAGAAAGAGGGAGGGCTGTGAGAATGAGTCAGAGGGGGGAAATGGAGGGTAAGAGAGAAAAAGAGGGAGGCAATGGCTGTCTTAATCGATTCCCTCTCCCTCCAATTTGAACAGGATTAGCCCACTTCCTCCTCGGGCCTCTTATTGAAGAGCAGCCAGTGGGAGTCAGAGATGGAATCAATAGAGAAAAATAACAGTCTGTCTCTCTCTCTCTACCTCTCTCTACCTGTTAAACCCTTTGATTGAAATATTACCACTGTGGCCATATATAATGAGTGGATCTGAGAAGAATGACCTCCTTTCTGTCCCGCGGAGGTGAGACTGAGTGTTGGATTTCAGCATTGTACTGTACTTTACAGCCACTGGCCCTTCAATGAGAGAGGGGATTGTTCAAAAGGGGTGCGGAGAGGCAGATGTCAGCTTTGGCCAGGGGGATCGTGGGCACACACACTGGGCTCCTTCGTGCAAAGCTAGGTCCCCATCGATTGATCACCCTCTGGCCCAGTTTGAGCTGAGGGAGGAGGAGTGGGGGTTGTGGGGTAAAGTGACCCTGGCTCTTAGTAGCCCGAGTGAGGCCTGTCTCTGCCTACCTGCCTGCCAGACACCACCCCCTCACAGAGAGAAATAGGATGTGAGGGAGATTATTACCTGGAAGTGGCAGGAGAGGTGAGCTGCTCTGCTATTTGCATCTGCTGTCCTTGCAGGAAAGCAGTGGGGGGATGGTGAGGAGGAGGAGGAGGAGGAGGAGGAGGTGGTGGTGGTGGTGGTGGTGGTGGGTGAGGGGGGCAGCGATGCTGAGCAGCTGCACAGTTCATTGATGCGACTCCCATTAAAAATCCCTCATACCCTCAATAAAAAAGGACTTAACTGGCTTCGCCATCAGCGGGAAGAGTTCAGATCGGCTCGCCAGACAATCAATTTCCCCCGAGCGCATAGAGCTTAGCGGGAGAAACGGGAGGCGGAAAGAGAGGGATGTTTCCATTATCACAGTCTGCTCTGCATCTGGGCCAGGAGAGCGAAAGAGATGAAGAGAGGGTGATGAGGGAGAGAAAGAAATGGGAAGCGGGAGAGCGGTATGTAGAGAAGGAAAGAAAGATGGGGAGTGGGAGAGCGATGGGGGAGAACAAGAGAGGGAGACTGGCTTTTTAAAATGCCATTGACTCCCTGCGTTTAAGGGTCCAATACAGCCATTTTTATCTCGATATCAAATGTTTTCTGGGTAACAATTAAGTACCGTACTGTGATTGTTTTCAGTTAAAATGGTTTAAAATAAATAAAAATAGCTTCTTAGCAAAGGGCAATTTCTCAAGAAAAAATGTGTCTAGGACTGTCTGGGTGGGGAGGGAAAACTGAAATGTAGCTGTTATTGGCAGAGGTTTGAACCTCCCATTCTATTAGTGGTCTGACTAATTTACCGCATGGTCACGTCACCATGGAAGGCCAAAACCCCATCCCACCAAAACAGGCAAAAAATGTAATGTGGTCTTTCCAATCAGCTCTTACACCAAAAGGGCATTATCATCATTTTCACAGTATTATTCCAACCTCATAGTGTGTAAATATTTATAAAACACTGAAATATCTAGGTTTTGACTGCACTGGACCTTTAGAAACATCCTATTGGATTAGCCTCACTGGGGTGGCCTTTAGATTTAAAACAAAAATCTCTTCTCTGGCTATCTGGCCGTGGAATTAAGAGTGGGGAGGAATTACTTAAATTATAAATCATAGGCATTTGCTTTCAGCGTTCCCAAATTCCCTGTGTATCGGGCTGCACTATCCGCGCACCAGGACCTGTCATTTTTTATTAAATCTCCCCTTATGGGACATTTGTAGCAACCCCCCTTCCCGTCCTCCCCTCCCCATCACTTCTGCCACTATACGCTGCACTTCGTGAGAAGCAGGGGAGGACACGGCAATGGAGCCAGTGTCTCTCTTCAGGCCATTCTCCCCCAGAGAGAGGGCACCCAGACCAGTCGGGGGAGAGAGAGGGAAGGCCCTGGGCCTGTATGGGGAGAGGGATGCCACTGAACGTAGTTTCCAGTCCCCAGGCACCCAGGCTTATTCCTCTCACCCCTTTGTGGTTGTGGAACCAGCCTCTCTCTAAATAGGGAGGTGTAGACAGAGAAGGGTGTAGCTGAGGGCTAAGAGAGAGGCTGAGGGTCCCAACGAAAGGCCGCTACACACTGTATATGACGCTCTGTTTGAAAGCGTGTGTAGGGCCCTTAAGAGGGCCGGTCAGGAGGGACCACAGCACAGCAGCACTCAGCAGCCATTCATTTGGAGGAGAGGATATAACCTTTTTATAGTCCCAGACAGAGGCTACTGTACTCTCTACAGCAGGTCAACTTCTCATTTCACCTACATAAGAATGTAACAATTTGATGAGAATGTGAGAATTTGATAATGTAACAATTTGATGAGAATGTAACAATTTGACGAGTATGTGAGAAAGTAACAATTTGATGAGAATATAACAATTTGATAAGGATGTGAGAATGTGTTCACTGTCCAGGTCATTTTATTCTCTTATTTCATCATATGGTTTGTTTGACGTTGGCAAGATCAGCAAGAGTGACCGTGACGCTCGTAGCTATCAATATGGCGTGTTTGACAGCCCCGTCAGATTGGGATCTGCACGTCGTGGGTTCTTTCCCCGGTCAGTCCGCTGTAGGTGCTGCCCTTGTTAGACCGCACATGTCACAGACGCTCCTGTGTCTGCCCCGTGATTGGATCAGACCTCGGGCTCTGCCCCCTGATTGGATCAGACTTTCAGCTCAATCTGTGTCGTGCCTCTAGCCAACAGCAGACCCTGATTCTAAACCCCACGTCCAGAAGGCACGCTGATATCATCATCCAGCAGGCCTCGAGAGCCAATCACGGAGGTGCACAGAGGGTTTCTATGGCATCAGTAGAAATAGAATAACTTGAACGGGTCAAAATGAATGGGAATGTCCATTCTGATAATCTATTTCTATGCTGATATCCTAGGTTCACTACGTGCCTGGTATCCATAGACATAGAATGGCTAGAACAGGAAATACGCTGATATTCTATTGGCCCTAGTCAAAAAGTAGTGCAATATATAGGGAATAGTCTGTGTCTGACAAAGAACCCTATCTACCACTCTCTCGCTGGTGTTTGAGCCAGAGGTAAACATGACCGTAGAATTACCTTTCCATATCCAATCGGATACCTCCAGCCTGGGAAAGGGAAAGGTTTTCTATAGAATACTTAAATGTGGCAGCAGAAATGACAACCTTTTCCCTGATTGCCTTTGAGCCCGGAGGGAGAGAGGACTGGAGTGGAAATGTAGAGGAGGAGAGAGAGGGAATAGGCGAGAGAGGGGAGGAGCAGTGTACCCTGGGAGAATCTGCATGCACTTGACCTTTCCCCACTGATTGAACTGCCTCTTCCATCTCCCGTTTGGAATTCCACAGGCTCACTGCACATGGCCGGCCGCCATCATTATTCCATTTATTCCGCGTTGGGGAACAGGGAGAGATGTTAAAGTGGCCTTTCTCAAAGTGAGAGGTGATTGACAGCCAAGTGTTCAATGCCACACCCCCTCAGTACCACTAAGTGTAACAGCCACTCACATAAATAAAACAAATTTTAAAAATCATGATGTAACTTCTTCACCTGCGCTCGATTGAAGCTTGCCTGGCACCATGGAACGAATGGAATAGTTCCAAAAGTGCAAATCGCGATCAAGCACTCAAATATGTTTGAAAGAAAACAACTATTTGAACCTGGGTCTGTGGTTTGGTGGACGGACACAGTCTGGACATACAGTACACGCACCAGCAGCCTGTCTCATGCCCACTGGCACTCAATTGTGCCAGGAGGGTGGCGGGCATCTCAGGGCTGGCACTCAGAAGATAATTTCCGGCAGGCCGCATCCCACAGTGCCATGCCCCTTCGCTCTGCCCTCTGCCGTCTGTTTATGGGGCGCGGCGTTGGGGTGTGGAGTGTTGTTTTTTCATAGGGCAGTGAGGTTCCAGAAAGCAGGCCACTCTAGTTTTGGCCACACTGGGACTTGGTTTGGAAACGTACTGTAGGCTACCCGTTCCCAGCTAGATGGCATTTTGGTATCTCAGGTGCAGGACAGTAACACATTCTATCACTGTGTGCTGGCTGTGACATTCTATTGTCGCTGAGATATGGCAGCCTATCACTGCCAAGGGTAGGACTCTTTCTTCATCAAAATGTGGATAATTAACAATGCTGTAATACTCTTACCTGACTGTATTGTGTGCGTGTGTAAGGGGATTGGACTTCTGAGGTATCATGACTACAGCGGTATACAGTAACTGTGTCAGATGTGAGTGTTCTTGCTGACCCTGGCTGTCACTACTGCTCTGTGGATCCCTAAGGGCTAAAACGAGTCATCCATCCAAACTACACTGCTTTTAAGTGACACAAGGATTTATGTAGAGAGAACACTCAATCTCTCCTTACTCATATATCCAGACCGGTATCCATCCAGATTGGAAGTTTCCTTTCTGACCTGCATTGAGTCATTAAAGGTCTCTCTCACTCGCTGGTGGAGGGCCTTGTTGTCTGTACAGCGTTAAATATTAATTGGGAATCAGTGGAGGACTTGTCTCCTAAATGATAGAACAGAAGGGCCTGGGCTTTTGCCTCAGGCAGCCTGCGGGAGCCTTCTCCCATTTACCTGCAGGCCTTCTCCAGTCTGACAGCCCTGCCCAGAGCCGGCTTTCCCTCCTCTCCCTCTGCTGCCCTGCCTGCCTGACTGCCTGTTATTTTTGTCTCTGTGTGCTCCTACAATCTCCAGTCCTCAGGTCCCGTACTCAAACTCTGGGTTACTTGAGTTTGTGGAGGACGGGTGCTGTGTGTTTTTGTGTGCATTGCCGCCGGATCTGCTCCCCTTGTGTAGGCATTTTTAAGAAATAGTGTAGCACAGTCGCAAATACTATTGAAAGACAGCAGCCAGGACAGAAGAGGTGCCTTGTTGTAATCATAGATGATATAGCTGGTGTGTGTGTGTGTGTGTGGCTTTACACAGAGCCTCCTTTTGTTCCTCTTTTATCAGGGCTATCATCTGGAGAGGTGTGTTGTGATTGAAACTAGTGCCCCAGTGCATGCTTGTGTGTGTGTGAGAGATCAGGGATCATTAGTGTATAAAAAGGTCAACACTACTGTTTTGGAAATGAAAACCAGTCTGGGTTGATGTTGAATGTTGGCTCTGTGTCCCTCGGCACTGGAGCGCAGCTTCAAACAGGGCAATGGGGGCACATTGTGTTGGAGGGGGCTGGGCGGAGTGGGAGAGAAACGGATAGAGACGGGGGAGGGAGAGATCAGGGGGCTGGGGTGACTTTGATGCCACAGGAATGAGTTCACGGGCTCGTGAGCACAGGCCTAATCACACATGACAATATCGGCTGGTGTGCCAGTCGCAACGCATAACAGCCCCCCCACTCGCCGGTGCTGCTGACTCGGGTATTTGCTGATAAAGCTCTGCTTTCTAGATCATGCTGTGTGTACAATGAGGGTGGCCAGGCTCGTCACAGCCATACCGCCATGGTTCTGGGCCTGGTACAGAACCATGCACGGTACCAGGCCCAGGCTCCCCTAGGGTATACTCCATTTTAACCAAAGGACAGGCTGGTGAATAAAGAAAGACTGGCGTGTCTTGGTGTTTGAAAGGAGGTCGGGTCTATGGGCTATGCCGGCGGCGTGAGATTGTAAATTTGTCTAAAAGTTCAATTGGACACCCGTTTTTTGGCATAGCTCTTTTTGTTTGGCCTGTTTTGTTTATCGGGGTCACGTGAATTGTGGGGGTAAACATGTTGCCCCAGATTCAGTGTTTGTTTGGTACACGGGCCTCCTTCCCACAATAGAGCCGTCATGGCTACTGCTGACGTCCTGCATTCCTCCTCCCCAGCCAACACAAAGGGGTACCGGCTCGGCCAGCTCTCTGTTGGTCTCGCTATCTACTCAACCCGGGAGATGGAAGACTAGAATCACTGTTGAATATAGTCAGCTACCTCCTTTTAATAATGTGGGGAGTTTTTTAAACTATTTGGCTGCATGTGAAATTACACCCTCTTCCCTATATAGTGCATTACTTTTGACCAGAGCCCTATTGCACCCTATTCCTTATATAGTGCCGTATTTTTTTACTAGGGCCCATATGGAATAGAGTGCCATTTCAGACACATCTCTGTTTATCCGCTATACAATCTGTCCATGATATATGCTGCACAAACAACACTGAGCTAAGATGACCAACAACAATAAATATTTAGCAAGAAAGCTTCATTTGAATAATTCAGCCATAGGAATTTTGTGGTGGTGACATATGGAAACGGTCTCTCTGGATAACAAAATCACTAATAAGGTACCATTATGACATGACCACCAGCGTTACTAGGACTACTCTGTCTAATAATCCTAATAATGGTAACACTTGAGTATTGTAGCAGTGGTGTCTGCAGGGCTCTGCTCTGGGCTCGGCCCGGGGCTCTGCTCTGGGCTCGGCCCGGGGCTCTGCTCTGGGCTCGGCCCGGGGCTCTGCTCTGGGCTCGGCCCGGGGCTCTGCTCTGGGCTCGGCCCGGGGCTCTGCTAATGCAGCCTGAGCGCAGACAAATGGAAAGTGACACGTGTGTGTGTGTGTAGAATGCTATTTGGTGACGCTTTGACTATAGATAATAAAGTGTTCGCCACAAGGTGATTTCACTCTGCAAGCACCCCAAAAGGAACTCACTTACTCTGGGTGAGAGAGTGTGAGAAATGAGAGGGAGAAAATCCAGGCTAATAAGATGATGCACAGTGCTAGCTACTAGAGGAAGTAAGCTTCAACTGGAGAGGAGTGGTTTGGATAATCTGTTCTAAACAGGATTTTGTGTGTGTGTTAGGCCCTGTGCATAGGGAACTCCTTCAGAATCAATCAATCCTCAATCATTTCCCCTACAGCCCATAAAAGGCATGTTGCTACATCAAACCAACAAATTAGTTGATTGATTAATGTCTGGGTATAGAGATAAATACCAAATAGATAATAAAAACAATGGACGTAACTATATCGCTATATACGTTACAGCCTTATTCTAAAATGGATTACATTTTTAAAATCCTCATTAATCTACACACAATCCCCCATAATGACAAAGTGAAAACAGGTTTTTAGAAATGTTTTCAAATTTATTAAAAATAGAAAACAGAAATACCTTATTTACATTAGTATTCAGACCCTTTGCCATGAGAATCAAAATTGAGCTCAGGTGCATCCTGTTTCCATTGATCATCATTGAGATGTTTCTACAACTTGATTGGAGTCCACCTGTGGTAAATTTAATTGATTGGACATGATTTGGAAAGGTACACATCTGTCTATATAAGGTCCCACAGTTGTCGGTGCATGTCAAAGCAAAACCAAACCATGAGATCCGTAAAGCTCCAAGTCAGGATTGTGTCGAGAAACAGATCTGGGGAAGGGTACCAAAAAATGTCTGCAGCATTGAAGTTCCCCAAGAACACTGGCCATCATTCTTTAAATGGAAGAAGTTTGGAACGACCAAGACTTCCTAGAGCTGGCTGCCCGGCCAAACTGTGCAATCTGTGGAGAACAGCCTTGGGTTCTTGGTCACCTCCCTGACAGATGGTCACTCTGACAGAGCTCCAGAGTTCCTCTGTGAAGATGGGAGAACCTTCCAGAAGGACAAACATCTCTGCAGAACTCCACCTATCAGGCCTTTATGGTAGAGTGGCCAGACGGAAGTCACTCTTCATTAAAAGGCATATGACAGCCAGCTTGGAGTTTGCCAAAAGGCACCTAAAGACTCTCAGACCATGAGAAACAAAATTCTCTGGTCTGATGGAACCAAGACTGAACGCTTTGGCCTGAATGCCAAGCATAATTTAGAGGAAATCTGGCCCCATACCTACGGTAAAGCGTGGTGGCAGCATCATGCTGTGGGGATGTTTTTCAGCGGCAGGGGCCGGGAGACTAGTCAGGATCGAGGGAAAGATGAACAAAGCAAATTAGAGATCCTTGATGAAAACCTGCTCCAGGGTGCTCAGAACCTCAGATTGGGATGAAGGTTCACCTTCCAACAGGACAGTGACCCTAAGCACACAGCCAATACAACATAGGAGTGGCTTCGGGACAAGTCTCTGAATGTCCTTGAGTGGCCGTGCCAGAGCCCGGGCTTGAACCCGATCGATCAAACATCTCCGGAGAGACCTGAAAATATGAATGGGAGAAACTCCCCAAATACAGGTGTGCCAAGCTTGTAGCATCATACTCAAGATGCCTCGAGGCTGTAATCGCTGCCAAAGGTGCTTCAACAAAGTACTGAGTAAAGGGTCTGCATACTTGTGTAAATGTGATATTTCAGTTTTTTTAAAATAGTAATTTGCAAAAATGTCTGAACCTGTTTTTGCTTTCTAATTATGCAGTATTGTATGTAGATTGATGTATGTAGATTTTTTTAAATAATAAGGCTGTAAGGTAGCAAAGTGAAGGGGGTCGAAATATTTAATGAAAGAACTGTATGTATCGATGTTTTAGTAGAAAATAATGCAAAGATGAGGAGAAAATGATCTTGGCTACAGTTGTTGAAGCTAATTTATGACAATGAAGTTGCTCTCGTAGGCAGGCGCCTGAGAAGAGGAGAGGTGATCAGTGCCAGGAGGCTGAAGGAAGGAAGCACAAAGCCAACATTTGCAAGGAAATTATTTGATTGGATTTGAGGTGAGAATGACCTTCTTCTTTGAAATTAAAGATAACAATTACGAGTCATATGAGTTTTTTACAACTTTTTGATGTCTAAATCCATTTTTGACATGGTTCTGTAGTTGGCTGTGATAGATCAGATGTGAGATTGCAGGGCCTAACAGGCCGTCAATGGAACACTCTCATTCCCTTCCCGGGAATATGCCTATATTTCTGTTACTAGTCAAGTAGCCATCAGAGACCGGGCGTTCACAGATGGGGGTGGGGTGAGACTGAATTATTTTCCTGCATGTACTGTTTGTAGGCCTATGCATCATAATCATAATTCAAGATATCTTTGTCATCATGAACTTTCATAAGAATCTGAACAATTATAGCTAGCCTACATACCAAATCTTTAAATCTCATTCAAATATATTTTTTAGATGTCATCTCCAAGCAAGTAATTAACCAAATAATCAGCCATGCAATTCCATACTCATCTTTTAAAACTAACTCTTTTAACCTAAATTGTTTTTATCTTTAAAAATTAAATAGAGAAACTAACAGTACAGATACACTACCGGTCAAAAGTTTTTAGAACACCTACTCATTCAAGGGTTTTTCTTCATTTTTACTATTTTCTACATTGTGGAATAATAGTGAAGACATTAAAACTATGAAATAGCACATATGGAATCATGTAGTAACCCAAAAAGTGTTAAACAAATGAAAATAGGTTTTTATATTTGAGATTCTTCAAATTGCCACCCTTTGCCTTGATGACAGCCTTTCACATTTTCTCAACCAGCTTCACCTGGAACACTTTTTCAACCGTCTTGAAGGAGTTCCCACATATGCTGAGCACTTGTTGGCTGCTTTTCCATCACTCTGCGGTCCGACTCATCCCAAACCATCTCAATTTGGTTAAGGTTGGGGGATTGTGGAGGCCATGTCAACCGATGCAACACCACCTCCATGCTTACGGTGGGAAATACACATCTCCAATTTGGGAGATGTCTGTCTAATGTCCATTGCTCGTGTTTCTTGGCCCATGCAAGTCTCTTCTTCCTAATCATGTTCTTTAGTAGTGGTTTATTTGCAGCAATTTGACTATGAAGGCCTGATTCACAGTCCCTTCTGAACAGTTGATGTTGAGATGTCTGTTACAGTGCCTTGCGAACGTATTCGGCCCCCTTGAACTTTGCGACCTTTTGCCACATTTCAGGCTTCAAACATAAAGATATAAAACTGTATTTTTTTGTGAAGAATCAACAACATGTGGGACACAATCATGAAGTGGAACGACATTTATTGGATATTTCAAACTTTTTTAACAAATCAAAAACTGAAAAATTGGGCGTGCAAAATTATTCAGCCCCTTTACTTTCAGTGCAGCAAACTCTCTCCAGAAGTTCAGTGAGGATCTCTGAATGATCCAATGTTGACCTAAATGACTAATGATGATAAATACAATCCACCTGTGTGTAATCAAGTCTCCGTATAAATGCACCTGCACTGTGATAGTCTCAGAGGTCCGTTAAAAGCGCAGAGAGCATCATGAAGAACAAGGAACACACCAGGCACGTCCGAGATACTGTTGTGAAGAAGTTTAAAGCCGGATTTGGATACAAAAAGATTTCCCAAGCTTTAAACATCCCAAGGAGCACTGTGCAAGCGATTAATATTGAAATGGAAGGAGTATCAGACCACTGCAAATCTACCAAGACCTGGCCGTCCCTCTAAACTTTCAGCTCATACAAGGAGAAGACTGATCAGAGATGCAGCCAAGAGGCCTATGATCACTCTGGATGAACTGCAGAGATCTACAGCTGAGGTGGGAGACTGTCCATAGGACAACAAGCAGTCGTATATTGCACAAATCTGGCCTTTATGGAAGAGTGGCAAGAAGAAAGCCATTTCTTAAAGATATCCATAAAAAGTGTTGTTTAAAGTTTGCCACAAGCCACCTGGGAGACACACCAAACATGTGGAAGAAGGTGCTCTGGTCAGATGAAACCAAAATTGAACTTTTTGGCAACAATGTAAAACGTTATGTTTGGCGTAAAAGCAACACAGCTCATCACCCTGAACACACCATCCCCACTGTCAAACATGGTGGTGGCAGCATCATGGTTTGGGCCTGCTTTTCTTCAGCAGGGACAGGGAAGATGGTTAAAATTGATGGGAAGATGGATGGAGCCAAATACAGGACCATTCTGGAAGAAAACCTGATGGAGTCTGCAAAAGACCTGAGACTGGGACGGAGATTTGTCTTCCAACAAGACAATGATCCAAAACATAAAGCAAAATCTACAATGGAATGGTTCAAAAATAAACATATCCAGGTGTTAGAATGGCCAAGTCAAAGTCCAGACCTGAATCCAATCGAGAATCTGTGGAAAGAACTGAAAACTGCTGTTCACAAATGCTCTCCATCTAACCTCACTGAGCTCGAGCTGTTTTGCAAGGAGGAATGGGAAAGAATTTCAGTCTCTCGATGTGCAAAACTGATAGAGACATACCCCAAGCGACATACCCTTTTGCTGTAATCGCAGCAAAAGGTGGCGCTACAAAGTATTAACTTAAGGGGGCAGAAAAATTTTGCACGCCCAATTTTTCAGTTTTTGATTTGTTAAAAAAGTTTGAAATATCCAATAAATGTCGTTCCACTTCATGATTGTGTCCCACTTGTTGTTGATTCTTCACAAAAAAAATACAGTTTTTTATCTTTATGTTTGAAGCCTGAAATGTAGCAAAAGGTCGCAAAGTTCAAGGGGGCCGAATACTTTCGCAAGGCACTGTACATGTGTAAGCCTCTCACCAGTCTCGAATTTGACTTTCACGATATTAACTTACGTAGAATATCTCAACAGTATGGGATGTTTAGTGAGAAGGACATCTTCAATAAGAATCCCTATTGTAAACTATCTAGGGTGATGACAAATAGGGTATTAACTTCAGATGGAATGATTATAGATTCTTGTTTAAGGATATACTTTCCCATGCATTAAATTAAATTGAAACAGTAAATGACTCCACCAAGGCAACATAAGGTTCAAGATGTGTATTATTACATTTTCAAAGCACCACATCAAAATAAATAAATAATATACCTTAATGATTCGTGCACAACCCATGTCCAAATTGTTTCAAGCTTGCCTCTTGAGTGTAGAGGGCAGTATTTTGATGTTTGGATGAAAAACATACCCAAATGAAACTGCCTATTTCTCAGGCCCAGAATCTAGAATATGCATATAATTGTCAGATTAGGATAGAAAACACTCTAAAGTTTCCAAAACGGTCAAAATATTGTCTGAGTATAACAGAACGGATATTGCAGGTGAAAACCTGAGGAAAATAAAACAAGGAAGTGCTGTTCTCTGTTCCATTGCAAGCCTTACCTCCATTTAAATGGATATCAACCAGATTCATTTCCCTATAGCTTCCACATGGTGTGAACAGTCTTTAGAGATAGTTTCAGGCTTTTATTTTGAAAAATGAGCGAGAAAGATCACATCGCGTCATTGGATGCCTGGGTGCCAGCAGCGTTTTGCATGCGGCAACAGAGTGGAGCAGACATTTTCTCTCTCTCTCCTATTGAAGAAGCTATCGTCCGGTTGAAATATTATTGATTATATAAATTATATAATTGTAAAAACAACCTGCGGATTGATTATAAAGAACGTTTGACATGTTTCTACGAACTTTACAGATACTATTTGGAATTTTCGTCTGCCCCGTCGTGACCGCTCGAGGTTGTGGATTTCTGAACATAATGCGCCAACCAAATGGAGGTATTTTGGATATAAAAATAATCTTTATGGGACAAAAGGAACATTTATTGTGGAACTGGGAGTCTCGTAGGTGCAAACATTCGAAGATCATCAAAGGTAAGCGATTCATTTTATTGCTTTTCTGACTTTCGTGACCAATCTACTTTGCTGCTAGCTGTTTGTAATGTTTTGTCTGCTGAGAGAGATGTCCTTACATAAACGCTTGGTATGCTTTCTCCGAAAAGCTTTTTTGAAATCTGACACACCAGGTGGATTAACAACAAGCTACGCTGTGTTTTGCTATATTGCACTTGTGATTTCATGAAACTTAAATATTTTTTGTATTTGGCACTCTGCAATTCAGGGGATGTTGATGAAAATGATCCTGTTAACGGGATGGGTGCATCAAGAAGTTAACCCCATTGGTGCGTTGGAGCTCAACAAAAATGACAACACACATAAAGTCCAGAAGCACCCCACCGTCGTGGTTACTCACTACTCGTAGATATTCCCTCAGTGAAGTATGGCAGTTCCTTGCAGGTTTCCTCACAAGATCCACAGGAAGCACAGCTATCAATGCAGACAGTACTCTTTAGCAGTAACAGAAATCCCATGGGAACACGAACTCGTTAATCTTTCCCAAGCAATTCTCTCTCGGTGTCACACGATGCTAGGCCAACCTCAAGGCTGTCAAATACCTCCACGATGAGACGGTAGCTTCAGTCTTTACTAAGTCTTTCTTAACAAAATTATAACAACTCTCATAAAATAAAATCGGTATTTCCCTTCAAAACTCTAGGTATGGGTGTTGTTCTATTTTTACATCTTCTTTTAGAATGTTTCTTCACCAACGGTCATAATGTAACGTCCATCCTTTTCTCAACGTCTTTCTCCCTCTTTTTCCCCCAGGCCTCCCGTTAACCAGGTCAACTCCCATTGGCCACAGCCTAACAAGCCAACTTATTGGTCAACTTAAAATTAAAAGCAAACCAACCTATTCACTTATACATTAAATAAATATTTCTTAAAATAAATGCATTAACAACATTACAATTCGGGAGCAATTCAATCACCTTAAATCTAATGGCAAGTAATTATAACAAATAACTCAATACTAGGTTCTAACAAGAATATTACACTTGAACCGTGTGAAGCATTTATTTGGTCTGCAATTTCAGAGGCTGGTAACTCTAATGAACTTATCCTCTGCAGCAGAGAACTCTGAGTCTACCTTTCTTGTGGTGGTCCTCAGAGCTAGTTTCATCATAGCGATTGATGGTTTTTGCAACTGCACTTGAAAAATCTTTCAAAGTTCTTCATATTTTTTGTATTGACTGAACATCATGTCTTAAAGTAATGGTGGACTGTCATTTCTCTTTGCTTATTTAAGCTGTTCTTGCCATAATATGGACTTGGTATTTTACCAAATAGCCCTATCTTTATACTTTCGAGTGGTGCAGCGGTCAAAGGCACTGCATATCAGTGCAAGAGCCATCACTACAGTCCCTGGTTTGAATCCAGACTGTATCACATCTGGCCGTGATTGGGGCGGCACAAAATTGTCCCAGCAGGGTGGGACATCATTGTAAATAATAATTTGTTCTTAATTAACAGACTTGCCTAGTTGAATTAATATAAAAATATATGCACAGTTGAAGTCAGAAGTTTACATACACCTTAGACAAATACATTTAAACTCAGTTTTTCACAATTCCTGACATTTAATCCTAGCAAAAAAAATCCCTATCTTAGGTCAGTTAGGATCATCACTTTATTTTAAGAATGTGAAATGTCAATTTTTTAAATTTAATTTATTTTTTTATTTCACCTTTATTTAACCAGGTAGGCTAGTTGAGAACAAGTTCTCATTTGCAACTGCGACCTGGCCAAGATAAAGCGTAGCAATTCGACACATACAACAACACAGATTTACACATGGAATAAACAAAACATACAGTCAATAATGCAGTAGAACAAAAGAAAACAAAAAATTAGGTAAGTTAAGGAAATAAATAGGCCATGGTGGCGAAGTAATTACAATATAGCAATTAAACACTGGAATGGTAGATCAACAGAAGATGAATGTGCAGGTAGAGATACTGGGGTGCAAAGGAGCAAAATAAATAAATAAATACCAGTATGGGGATGAGGTAGGTAGATAGGCTGTTAACAGATAGGCTAAGTACAGGTGCAGTGATCTGTAAACAGCTCTGACAGCTGGTGCTTAAAGCTAGTGAGGGAGATGTGAGTCTCCAGCTTCAGAGATTTTTGCAATTCGTTCCAGTCATGGGCAGCAGAGAACTGGAAGGAAAGACGACCGAAGGAGGAATTGGCTTTGGGGGTGACCAGTGAGATATAATTTCGGCAGATCATTTTAGAAAGAGAGGGTCCAGATTGTCTAGCCCGGCTGATTTGTAGGGGTCCAGATTTTGCAGCTCTTTCAGAACATCGGCTATCTGGATTTGGGTAAAGGAGAAATGGTGGGGGCTTTGGCGGGTAGCTGTGAAGGGTGCCGGGCAGTTGACCGGGGTAGCCATGTGGAAAGCATGGCCAGCCGTAGAGAAATACTTTTTGAAATTCTCAATTATAGTGAAATTATCGGTGGTGACAATGTTTCCTAGCCTCAGAGCAGTGGGCAGCTGGGAGGAGGTGCTCTTATTCTCCATGGACTTTACAGTGTCCCAGAACTTTTTTGAGTTAGTACTACAGGGTGCAAATTTCTGTTTGAAAAAGCTTGCCTTAGCTTTTCTAACTGCCTGTGTATATTTGTTCCGAACTTCCCTGAAAAGTTGCATATCACGAGGGCTATTCGATGCTAATGCAGGATGCCACAGGATGTTTTTGTGCTGGTCAAGGGCAGACAGGTCTGGCGTGAACCAAGGACTATATCTATTCCTAGTTCAAAATTCTTTCAGAGGGGCATGCTTATTTAAGATGGTGAGGAAGGCACTTTTAAAGAATAGCCAGGCATCATCTACTGACGGGATGAGGTCAATGTCATTCCAGGATACCCCGGCCAGGTCGATTCGAAAGGCCTGCTCGCAGAAGTGTTTCAGGGAGCGTTTGACAGTGATGAGGGGTGGTCGTTTGGTCACAGACCCATTACGGATGCAGGTAATGAGGCAGTGATCGCTGAGATCTTGATTGAAAACAGCAGAGGTGTATTTGGAGGGCGAATTAGTTAGGATGACATCTATGAGGGTGCCCGTGTTTACTGATTTGGGGTTGTACCTGGTAGGTTAATTGATAATTTGTGTGAGATTGAGGGCATCAAGCTTAGTTTGTAGGATGGCCGGGGTGTTAACATGTTCCAGTTTAGGTCACCTAGTAGCACGAGCTCAGAAGATAGATGGGGGGGCAATCAGTTCACATATAGTATCGAGGACACAGCTGGGGGCAGAGGGAGGTCTATAGCAAGTGGCAACAGTGAGAGACTTGTTTCTGGAAAGGTGAATTTTTAGAAGTAGAAGCTCAAATTGTTTGAGTGCAGATCTGGATAGTAAGACAGAACTCTGCAGGCTATCTTTGCAGTAGATTTTAACACCCGCCCCCTTTGGCAGTTCTATCTTGGCGGAAAACATTATAGTTAGCAATGGAGATTTCAGGGTTTTTGGTGGTTTTCCTAAGCCAGGATTCAGACACGGCTAAGACATCTGGGTTGGCAGAGTGTGCTAAAGCAGTGAGTAAAACAAACTTTGGGAGTAGGCTTCTAATGTTAACATGCATGAAACCAAGGCTTTTACGTTTACAGAAGTCAACAAATTAGAGCACCTGGGGGGTGGGAGTGGAGCTAGGCACTGCAGGACCTGGATTAACCTCCACATCACCAGAGGAACAGAGGAGAAGTAGGATAAGGGTACGGCTAAAGACTACAAACTGGCCGTCTAGCACGTTCAGAACAGAGAGTAAAAGGAGCAGGTTTCTGGGCAATAATAGTAGAGAAAATTATTTATTTCAGCTTTCATTTCTTTCATCACATTCCCAGTGAGTCAGAAGTTTACATACACTCAATTAGTATTTGGTAGCATTGCCTTTAAATTGTTTAACTTGGGTCAAACGTTCCAGGTAGCCTTCCACAAGCTTCCCACAATAAGTTGGGTGAATTTTGTCCCATTCCTCCTGACAGAGCTGGTGTAACTGAGTCAGGTTTGTAGGACTCCTTGCTCGCACATTCTTTTTCAGTTCTGCCCACAAATCTTCTATAGGATTGAGGTCAGGGCTTTGTGATGGCCACTCCAATACCTTGACTTTGTTGACCTTAAGCCATTTTGCCACAACTTTGGAAGTATGCTTGGGGTCATTGTCCATTTGGAAGACCCATTTGCGACCAAGCTTCAACTTCCTGACTGATATTCTGAGATGTAGCTTCAATATATCCACACAATTTTCCTGCCTCAGGTTGCCATCTATTTTGTGAAGTGCACCAGTCCCTCCTGCAGCAAAGCACCCCCACAATATGATGCAGCCACCAGAGGACATTTCTCCAAAAAGTACGATCTTTGTCCCCATGTGCAGTTGTAAACCGTAGTCTGGCTTTTTATGGCGGTTTTGGAGCAGTAGCTTCTTCCTCGCTGAGCCGCCTTTCAGGTTATTTTGATATAGGACTCGTTTCAGTGTGGATATAAATACTTTTGTACCTGTTTCCTCCAGCATATTCACAAGGTCCTTTGCTGTTGTCCTGAGATTGATTTGCAATTTTCGCACCAATGTGCGTTCATCTCCAGGAGACCGAACGTGTCTCCGTCCTGAGCGGTATGACGGCTGTGTGGTCCCATGGTGTTTGTACTAGCGTGCTATTGTTTGTACAGATGAACGTGGTATCTTCAGGCGTTTGGAAAATTCTCCCAAGGATGAACCAGACTTGTGAAGGTCTACAATTTTTATTCTGAGGTCTTGGCTGATTTCTTTTGATTCTCCCATGATGTCAAGCAAAGAGGCACTGAGTTTGAAGGAAGGCCTTGAAATACATCCACAGGTACACCTCCAAATGACTCAAATTATGTCAATTAGCCTATCAGAAGCTTCTAAAGCCATGACATAATTTTCTGGAATTTTCCAAGCTGTTTAAAGGCACAGTCAACTTCGGTACGTAAACATCTCGCCCACTGGAATTGTGACAGGGTAAGTGATAAGTGACAGGATAAGTGAAATAATCTGTCTGCAAACAATTGTTGGAAAAATTACTTTTGTCATGCACAAAATAGATGTCCTAACCGACTTGCAAAAACTATAGTTTGTTAACAAGACATTTGTGGAGTGGTTGAAAAACGAGTTCTAATGACTCCAACCTAAGTGTGTGTAAACTTCCGACTTCAAGTGTGTGTGTGTGTGTGTGTGTGTGTGTGTGTGTGTGTGTGTGTGTGTGTGTGTGTGTGTGTGTGTGTGTGTATTTTTTTTATGTATATATTTATTATATATATATTTTATACAGGTTGCAAGATCGAATCCCCGAGCTGACAAGGTAAAAATCCGCTGAACAATGCAGTTAACCCACTGTTCCTAGGCCCTTATTGAAAATAAGAATTTGTTCTTAACTGACTTGCCCAGTTAAATAAATGTAAAATATACATATTTTAAATAACATCCCTACCTTGTCACAACAACTAATTGGCTCAAACATATTAAGAAAGAAAGAAAATCCACAAATTAACTTTTAACAAGGCACACCTGTTAATTGAAATGCATTCCAAGTGACTACTTCATGAGAGAATGCCATGAGTGTGCAAAGCGGTCATCAAGGCAACGGGTGGCTACTTTGAAGAATCTAAATATAGAATGTATTTTGATTTGTTTAACACGTTTTGGGTTACTACATGATTCCATATGTGTTATTTCATAGTGTTGATGTCTTCACTATTATTCTACAATGTAGAAAATAGTAAAAATAAAGAAAAACCCTTGAATGAGTAGGTGTGTTCCAACTTTTGACTGGTACTTTATATATAAAATAATACATATATATTTACAAAAAAAATAGATATCTATATGGGGGATTGGAAGTGATATAGATTGTGGCTTTATTAATGTAATTGTCTATCTGCAATAAAGCTGATCTACCCTAATATATATGAGGGTAGATGGACAATTACATTAATAAAGCCACAATCCAGATAATTGTGTGTGTGTGTGTGTGTAATACTGAACAAAAATATAAATGTAACAATTTCAACAATTTTACTGAGTTACAGTTCATATAAGGAAATCAGTCGATTAACAAAAAAAAATCATTAAGCCCTAATCTATGGATTTCGCATGACTGGGCAGGGGCACAGCCATGGGTTGGCTTGTGAGGTCATAGTCCCACCCACTTGAGAGCCAGGCCCACCCACTGAGGAGCCAGGCCCAGCAAATCAGAACTATTTTTTTCCCCACAAAAGGGCTTCATTACAGACAGAAATACTCCTCAGTTTCAGCAGCTGTCTGGGCTGCTGGTCTCAGATGATCCCGCAGGTGAAGAAGCTAGATGTGGAGGTCCTGGGCTGGCGTGGTTACACTGGGTCTGCGGTTGTGAGGCCAGTTGGAAGTACTGCCAACTTTTCTAAAATGATGTTGGAGGCAACTAATGGTAGAGAAATTAACATTCAATTCTCTGGCAACAGCTCTGGTGAACATTCAGGATCTCAATTGCATGCTCACTTCAAAACTTGAGACATCTTTGGCATTGTGGTGTTTGTAAAAAATGCACATTTAAGAGTGGCCTTATATTTTCCCCAGTACAAGGTGCACCTGTGTAATGATCATGCTGTTTAATCAGCTTTTTGATATGCCACACCTGTCAGGTGGATGGATTATCTTGGCAAATGAGAAATGCTCACTAACAGGGATGTAAACAAATGTGTTTTTCAGAGAAATAAGCTTTTTGTGCATATGGAACATTTTATTTGGAGCTAATGAAACATGGGAACAACACTTTACATGTTGCTTTTATATTTTTGTTCAGTGTAACAATCAACCTTGTGATTAACTGAGATAGATGAGTGTACCTGGGATGTTTTTTTCCTGATGCTGAGCAAAGCAAGCAGCGGGACTCTCATTTCCCCCCCACATGCACTTGAATTCGTTTCCCTGACTGAGGGCATAATCAACATGTCCCCCACCCCCGCCAGGCAACTGTACCCTGTTGATAGCTGGCTCACGCAAGCTCTTCCATTCAGTTTTCTCTCTCTCCATCTCTCTCTCCTCCGGAAGCTCCGGCAGGGGAGCCAGACATTTGATTGACTGGTGGCCGAGTCGGCAGGACAGCTCTTATTATAGTTTTTACCTCTGGCTGGGGGGGGTCTGGCCTACAGCCCCTGCTTTGTGTGCCCAATAGTCAATTAGAGGTGGCGCACCGCCGGGGACGACAGGGATGCAGGGTTAATTGCAGAGGACCTAACAGCTGGCTCTATCAGGGCCCATTGTGCATTGCAGAAGTTGTCACGGCAATCGAGGACCGGCCTGTAATCGTTGACTAATCAGCCATGTGCCAGATGACACCTCCATTAGCACAAGGCAGGTATTGTTTAGCGTGCCGCCTCTGGCTCCTCCCTCCACCCCCTGGCCTGCGCTTCCTTTCACAGCCCTGCTTTTGTCTGGCGTTGGGGGGGGGGGGGGGGGGGGGGGGGGAAATGTCATAGACCCTGATTCAATCTAGCCAAGGACCCAACAATAGGCACGGGTCAAGGGTGTCCCCTCGCAACAATGCTTTTTCAAATCTGTCAATTCCCGAATGGCAATACATTTAAACAAGTAAAACTTTTTCCAAAGTAAGTGATTCGGGCATGAGGGATTGGAAGGCCATTCTAGCCATTAATTATTAACTTGAATAGCTCCATAACAATGAGGTGGAAAGGGCAAAGCGTTGCTTGCTCGCTCCGTGGATGGAGGGAGGACAGATTGAATATGCAGCAGCATGGTGGAAATGGAAAAAAGTAGATTAGGATGGCTTGGCCTAAAAGCATTGTGGTTTATAGGGTGACAGGGCTGAAGCTGGGGCTGCAGCAGCTAATGTCCTCTGTGGCCCTCAATGGTGCTGACAGCTCATGCACATTTAACAGCAGCAACTCGTCTCTGGAGAACAGGTTAACGCCGGTGAACCTGGTGGATGTTGCACTGTGGCTGACCCTGTGTTTTCTTTCATCTTTCTCTCCCTCTCCCTCTACCTACCTACAAATCAGCTCCTGTTGTATTTGCCCCAACTCTCTCGTCCTCACAGCATCTTTTGATTTGGTTAAAGCTAATGCATGTTATGTGTATATCATTCTGTGAAGACATAATTGCAAACAGCCCAACCACCTAGTAGTTCCCCCTCTTTTTTTAAACAAGGACATTTCCTTTGGCTTTGTTGGTGTAGGATAAGAGGGGATAGATGAACGTGTAAAGTAAGCACCACATTGATACTGGCTTGTGCCTGAGAATGAGAAAATACCAGATGCTCTCATTTGATGTGTGACTCGTTGGCTTCTCATAATAACTAGAAATATCCCCAACCTGCTCATGATTTTAGAACGTTTGGAGCGCTAATAAATGGAAGCAAGGAAGGAGAGGATTTCATCCAGTTCTTTCCGGCTTATTCCTGTGAATATTCAATTAAGCCACTAATTAGAATGCCAACCAGTTTTATGCTGCTCTGAATTTGATACTGTACTCTCGCGTCTCTCTCCTTTCCTTCTCCCTCCTTTCCTGCTCCCTCGCTCCCTTGTTCCCTCCCTCTCTCCCTCGCTCCCTCCCTCGCTCCCTCCCTTCTTTGCCTCCAACTCACATAACTCCACGCTCTCCTGCTCACTCCGTCTGCCACTGCTTCTTGTGATCAACACAATTTGACCCCTCACTTAGAAGTGCACCGAATTTAAGTTTTTTTTTTTTTTACAGTCTAATTCCGTTCCCAGTTCTCTTTATTGCTGTATCGTACCCAGTGGACCTCATCATACCCAGTGGACCCCACCCCCCACCCCATCCTTCCCTCCTCCTCCCACCTTGCCTCCTACATCTTTCCCTCCTCCACCCCCACACACAGAAAATGAGTTAATCAGAATTCAGAGTACCGCTGTCTAATTAAAGGAGTGTTAATTGAGTGTTCAGGATTGGGCAACACACACACACACACACACACACACACACACACACACACACAGCTCCCACAAGACGGCACAGGGCACCCCAAGGACGATGCCCTTGGTGAGCTCCATGTCACCAAAACCGATGCAAGAACAGTTACATCCACTTTATCTGCTTTGTGTTATTAAAGGCCCTGTTGAGAAAGGCCCTCTGCTGTTCAGTCCTGTTCTCTTCAATTCCATCTCACCGTGCTGTAGTTTATCCCTAGCTCTGCCATCTCTGTCTGTCTCTGTCTCTGTCTTTGTCTCTCTGTCTCTGTCTCTCTCTGTCTCTCTCTGTCTCTCTGTCTCTCTGTCTCTCTGTCTCTCTCTCTGTCTCTGTCTCGGTCTCTGTTTACAGTAGTGGTACACACAGACACTAGTGGTGTGCTGGTCAGAGATTTTTTTTTGCCGCCTGATTTAAAATATTTCTAATTTCCAACATTTTGGTAGAACATGTCTAATTAGCTAAATGCAGCTTCTCTTCTGTCATTATATTTTGCCCTAGAAGACTAAATAAACCCTTGCTCACCAGAATCATTTAATAAATTGATAGATTGCTTCAATATAGTTGACTTAAGTAAAGTTTTCTGTCTGTTTCTTTCGTTTAGGGCCCGGGGAGTAAATGCAAAAGCAAACATTGGTACCTGAATGGCCTTACTGAAGAGCTCAGTGACTTAACGTGGTACCGTCATAGGATGTCACCTTCTCAACAAAGTTCATCAAATTTCTGCCCTGCTAGACCCCGGTCAACTGTAAGAGCTGTGTTTGTGAAAGGGAAACGCCTAGGAGCAACAACGGCTCAGCCCTGAAGTAGTAGGCAAAACAAGCTCACGAAACAGGAGTGCCGAGTGCTGAAGCGCGTAACACGTAACAATCTGTCCTTGGTTTCAACACTCACTACCGAGTTCCAAACTGCCTCTAGAAGCAACATCAGCACAATAACTGTTTGTCGGGAGCTTCATGAAATGTGTTTCCATGGAGGAGAAACCGCACACAAGCCTAAGATCACCATGCACAATGCCAAGCGTTGGTCCTTTGGGTTGGTTGACCATTCTTGATACACATGGGAAACAATCCATGTCACAATTGTCTGAAGGCTTGAAAATCTTTCTTTAACCTGTCTCCTCTGCTTCCTCCCCTTCATCTACACTGATTTGAAGTTAATTTAGCAAGTAACATCAATAAGGGATTATCACTTTCACCTGGTCAGTCTATGCCATGGAAAGAGCAGGTGGTCTTGTGTAAATTGGATTTTAAGGTATTGTTTTCTCTTATTCAACCTGCCCGTCACCCACCTGCCCTTCATCCACATAATATTTAATGACCCTAAACCCGCCCACCCTGTGGATATAACCATGGGGACTGCGGGCAACCCGTGCATCAATCAATCAAATACATGTATTTTTAAAGCCCTTTTTACATCAGCAGATACACTAACATACACACACATTACCTCTCTTACTCGGGTGCTTGGCACTAATGAGCGATGGCATTTAGAGATGTGCCCGCTCTGACACATGGGCATTGTGTGCTGGGTGGTTAAGGGCAAAGGTCAGCCCGTTAATTGCCTCCCTGCCATCTCCTCACCCTGGCGTAGGAGCCCAGTCCAGCTCTCACCACCACTAGCTGCACCCGGCAATGCCACTTCTCTTCACTTCAGGTAGTTTAATCTTGTGGTATCGGGGTTGGATAGTCATTGAAGTGATGGTTTGGAGAGTGGTAGTCGTAGCATTTTGCTATAAAGCCGTGTTGGTCTTTCCTGTTTTTCTTCTGTTCTGTGACACTGTTTCAGATGTACACGTGAGAGTGCCGGTTGTCGCCTCATGCCTCGTTCTGAAGAAGAGAAAAAAGTTTGTTCTTCCATCCCCAGGGGAAGTAATTAATCCGTACAGGGCTGTCAGGTGTTGAAATGAAGCGAGTGTGAAGCATTTAGTCCAGGAGGCATTGCAGGCTGTCGCCCGCCCAGGCACCTGTTGTCGTCCCTGCCCTACATTTCAGCAGAGAGCAGGATGCTCCAGTGATGGCAAGTGAAACACACAATCACAGCTGGAGCTCGTGCGTGTGTGTGTGTGTGTGTGTGTGTGTGTGTAGGAAACCCCTAGCCCTGGTGGGAGGCAGTAGGGGGAGGATGCTGTGTGTGTGTGTGTGTAGGAAACCCCTAGCCCTGGGGGGAGGCAGTAGGGGGAGGATGCAGTGTGTGGGTGCCTCAGTGTGTTTATCAGCCAGTACCATCTGTACTCTACTGCTCAGCACTGTGATCTACTGCAGCCAGAGCCAATAAGTCCCACAAAGCTGCAGATCTGGCCTGAACACCGCCAGGCAGTGTCCTTTCTCCATGGCCTTAGTTTACTTATCCTGACATACTGCTCCTCCTGGGAGAAGACCGATGAAGAGACCCTGGCCATGCACATCAAACACCACATCAAAGTGTGTTTGTGGGCGTGTGTGCATACGAGCGTGTTTGTGCACAAATGAGGGGGAGAGAGAAACAGAAAAATCGAGAGAACGGGAGAATGATGCAGAGAATTGTGTGTGTGTGTGTGTGTGTCACAAACCCTGCAACAAAGAAATGATTGTAGGCAATTAGAATCAGAAAAAGCACAGACACTAATTTACCACCTCCATACTTCTTCTCCTCCTCATACTTCTTCTCCTCCTCATACTTCTACTCCTCCTCATACTTCTACTCCTCCTCATACTTCTACTCCACCTCCTGCTCCTCATCCTTGTACTCCTCTGCCTTTGTGGGGCTGAGATAGGTTCTACCTGTTGACAAATGACGGGTGAGCCGGGGAGAGATGGATGGAGGGAGTAGTGGGGCGTTTCTCTGTGGCCAGCCTGATCTCATAGACTGAGTCTAGGTTTCTGCAGGAGGGAAAATATACGGCACAGCAGTTAGGTGTGGAAACTCACCAGAAAGGAATGGGAATTATCCACCTTTTTAAAAGAATTTCCTGGCTGTTTCTGGCAGGGTTTTTTAATTGTTTTTTTTCTCATGTGGCAGTAATTAGGAGAAATGATGGGGGTGCGAGGGGCGGCACAGGTCCTTTAAACCATGTGACGATCAAAGATGTTTTTTTATCCTGTGTTGTAAAGAAGATCAGAAAAAAACTGCCACCGTACCATTAGCATGTTTCTTTTCTCTTTAGAGCAAATTAAATAAGTACCTGTGGGAACATCAAAGCATGGTGCCACCACTGCTGTCACCAGGGAGGGTTGGGAGAGTTGTGTCCCAGTCCTGCTACCCACTAATCTGGATGCCTATGGTCCTTTATGCACAAGTCCAGATTCGGACATGTACAGTGTCCTTATCAGGAAACTCAAACTTGATGTTAGTCATACACCTGCAACTTAATATTAAGGTGTTCTTAATGTTTTGTAGACTGTGTATGACAGTTCCATCCCATTGTGATCAGTTAATTTACAGCCATAAACATGGGATTGTGTGTTTTTTTAAATCCAGTCTTAATAAGTCTAATTTAGGACCAATTGTGATGCTGGAGTCTGATGTATCTGTCATTGACTATTGAAGGTTGTGATATATAGGCCTAATATATCTGTCATTGACTATTGAAGGTTGTGATATATAGGCCTAATATATCTGTCTTGAACCATCAATGTTTTACTTCGACATACAGCATTTAATCCTCTTGTAGTCGGAGCAAAGGGAACGGCTTAAAAAGCATCTTCCATTTTGGCATTAAATTCACAGACATGAATACTATGCCCTCCCCCTGCTTTTTAACTCACACTTTATTTCCTTTATGATATGGATCTTGTCGATTGAATCATTTTCACAGTTGAAGGCCCATTGCATTGTAGAAATTAACTCTACATGGTATCAGTAATTGGAGCGGCGAAATTAGAGTTGTGACTGCTTAGCTATGGAGTCTCTTTAACATGACTTTGTGATAGGAAATGAAATGGAGTAAGTCCCGCTCACACATCCCCTACCCTCAACTCCTCAGGTTGCCATAACATTCGTTGACTGGTTCTTTGGCTTCTCATTTTGGTGCTTTTTTTGTTAGGTTTTGCAGAAAAATGACATTTTTGAAGAGGTTACAAGTCATTGGTGGCAGTTGATTTATCGTTGGTCAATTTAGTTATATTCCCTGATGCCACTTTTTGTCGGACGTAGTTAATTAGCCATGAAATTGTCTGAATAATGTTGTTTGAATCCAATATCGCCATGGTACCCCACCCCCCAACACTGACATTTTTTATTTTTTTGTATGGACATTTTGCTGCCTGCCACCTCTACTCACGTCGGTTAAACTCTTCCTACTTGAGTAAAGGCCAATCAAAGTGTTTTGTGTGAGCGGACTCCAACATTGTGGCATTTAATTTGGGGGGTTGGAATGGCTGCAGGTACTCCAGATAGCATAGCCCCACTACAACCACCAGTTTCAGTTGTGCATGACCCATGAGCTTGGTTATGAAAGTGTAATTCTGGTACCAGGCAGAATATCTATCTAGTGTTACACCCATAGAGATGCGTACGTATATGACTATATTAAGGTGTTCGAATCCAATCTGTGGTTACTCCCCTATACTACAACTTAGATCTAAACGTTACATTAAAATATATTTTTAAAATTCTGAACCATTGTAGTTATACTTGTGGTCACGTATTAGTTTGATGTTCCCTGGGGTGACGTATTAGTTTGATGTGACATATTAATTTGATGTTCCCTGGGGTGACATATTAGTTTGATGTTCCCTGGGGTGAAGTATTACTTGGTCACATGTTGGTTAGCTCTGTCCCTTGTTCTCACTCCAGTGTCTCTCTCTTTGTTTTGCAGGTGAGCTGGTGGTTCCCATGCATTCTCACCGCTACCCAAGTGTGGCTGAGCTGGATGCCTACGCCCAGAAGATGCAGAGCAGCCCGCTGTCCATCAAGATCTTCCCCACCAACATCAGGGTCCCCCAGCACAAGCACCTTAACCGGACTGTGAATGGCTTCGACACCACAGGTAGCCAGCGCTATAGCCCCTACCCACACCTCCACACCGGCGGCTACACAGGCCTCCTGGCCATTGTCAATGCCTCCTCATCCTCCTCCTTCGGCCCCACTAAGGGCATCATCAAGAACTCGGAAGGCAGACGGACTAAGCTCTCCCCAGCCCAAATAGCTGTGGCCCCGTACCCGCCCCCTAGCAGTAGCACTTTAGCCAATGGCCACGGCCAGATGGTGTACCACACGGGGTCCTCGAAGCCCCCTGAAGCACTTGCCCTATCCCGCTCGGTGCCCCCTAACGTCACTGTGGCCGGCTCTATGATCCCCGTGACAGGGGGGCGAGGCCTGGCCCAGCCCCTCTCCCAGTCCAATCTTCCCTCCATCCAGAGCATCATCTATCAGATAAACCAACACTGCCAGGCCCAGGCTCTGCAGCAGGTGTGCCAGGGGGCCACCTCCTCCACCGCACCTTCCACCAACCCCAGCCCCTCCAAGAAGGGTGCGGGGGGTGTCATGGGCATCTCCTCTGGCTCCTCGGGGGGTGGCTATGTGGGCAGCATTGCGCCCCAGCCTAACATGGTGTACACAGGAGCGGGGCTGCCGCTGGCGGCCCACAGTGGCGAGGCCATGAAGGCCGGGGTGTACTCGGACAGTATGGACTACATCCTGTGGCAGAAACAACAGCAACAACAGGCTGTGCTTCGCATGTACAGTGGGGGCAGCGGGGGAGGAGGGGCCATCAGTAAGTCCCCTGAAAGCTGTGGTGCCCCGGGGGGAGGGGGGATTATGGCCAAGGCCCAGGTGTTGTCGTCATCGTCCTCTTCCTCCTCCAGACCCTACCACCTGACGGGGGGCGTTGGCAGTGGGGGGTGCCTGGACAAGGTCAGCTCCTCCCCTCTGAACTGCATGGGGATGCATGGCAACTTCTCTGTGGGCCAATACTTTGCCCCGCCCTGGAACAGCGTGCTGGTCACCCCTGACAGTGACTGTTACAACCCCCACCAGGAGCTCCTGAGGACCACCACAGGAGGACCAGCTACGGGGGGCCACAGGGAGATGGGCTACCACCACCACCCCCACCACCATCACCACTACCCCGCCATGGACAGCGGGAGTGGGGGAGGCCTGTGCTGCAGCCTGCCCAGTAAGAGCCAGCTGTGCAACACATCGGTGCTGAGCAGCAGCCTGCAGTCTCTGGAGTACCTGGTCAACGACATCCACCCGCCCTGCATTAAAGAGCAGATGTTGGGCAAAGGCTACGAGACTGTGTCGGTGCCACGGCTGTTGGACCACCAGCATGCCCACATCCGCCTCCCAGTTTACAGATAGAACGGGGATGAGAGCGCGAGTGCCAGAGCTCAAGAATTAATGAATGAAGCGAAATCTGGATTAAAGGTGAGGGACAGAAGATCTTGATTACCTGGGGATGTACAAGTCTGTTGAGACTGGCACTGCTTGAAGCAGGGAGGGGGCTCCAGGGAGGGAAGCGATGGCGTTAGACTGGATCCTGTGTTGGATGACAGGCTGGGGGGGGGGGGGGGGGGTAAATAACCACTCAGCCCAGAGTGGTTATTTATCAGTGGGGGAGAAAAGGGATTTCAATGGTTTTGGTTTTTAGAAGATTCTCCTGATGTCCCGTGGTTGAGTTTGCCAACTGGAATTTGGGGCAGTTTTTTTTTTTTGTTTTGTTTTGTTGTTGAGTTGACTAAACCTTTTCCTGAGAATCATAGCTTGATATGAAGTGCATACAGCCACCTCTGTTCCCCCATCCAAATAGAACGCCAGTGGGGTGCTGTAGTCACATAGAAGGACCCAAAGGGCCAAGGTGTAGGGCTGCTTTCTAAACTCCAAAAGAATACGCACACACATACATTTGCTTACACAAGCACGCACGCACGCACACAAGCACACACACACAGACCTATATGCATACACACACATACACAAACAGATCACAATATACTAAGAAGAAAAATAAAAACATGGAATCAATACTTTGGTATGATGTGCAAGAATCACAATATTGACTGAAAAATATATTACAATATTAGTAATTATTGTTATAATTGATACTATAAATTGCACTGCTTGGAGTTTAAAAACATTTAACTTTGGAGTTTGGAATTGGGTAGTTTGGATATGATATGTTGAAGAAACTTGAAACTACTTTTGTTGTTTTCTATATTTGTGGGTATATTATATGCATTGGCTGCTATGGGGAAAAGTGTCTCAATGCTTTTATTGTTTCATTTGGGGTTTATTGGTTTATTTAGTTATTCCTCCTCAAACTGACAGGCAGTTTCTGATGTTCTAGTGTAAGGCATAGTGGCTGGCCAGAGTGCTCTCTTCTCTAACCAACACTGGAATCTACAGTATATCTTCAAAATAAAAAATGTTGCAAAGAAAAGATGAGAAAAATGTCACTATTGAAGATTGAGAGGTCGTCAACTATGACCTCTTGTGTGTATTTGTTTATTTTTGTCCCCTAGACCCCCCCCCCCCCCCCCCCCCCCTAACAAAGAAACCCCCGGTTTAGGAATCTGAAAATGAGGCTGAATCAGCTTTTTCATATGAGAGGGCTTTTTACTTAATTCCGCTATAATGCTATTCCTCTCTTGCCTAACTTTTATAAGTAAGTATGGTAGAAGTGGGATATCCCTTTCACTTTTGGGCCCTATCATATAGAAGGAGTGTGAGCCGGGACCAAAGGGGAGTCTGTCCAGGGTACACCGATGTGCCCCATACCCCGAAGAACAAAGTGAAACAATCATGCCCTGTCCTCTCAGGTGATGTGAGATGAGACAAGGTTCACTGCTTTTTCCTAGTACGTTTCAGCCCATGGTTGAGATGAGTTGAGCCCGGGTCATTCATTGACTTTAGGATTCAGAACATTTAAATATTTATGATGTCTGAGTTTCCCTTGAATGTGCTGCACTTAAATTACTGAGATGTCTAATGCCTTTTGGGACTCGAGTGAACCCGAGAAAAAAGACAAATTGGATCAGTGCAGCAGTGAAGCAGTCCTCTGGTCCTAAATTAGCATTTCCTTTGTCAGTCAAATTTCACTGGTAAATTGAATTTATTAACTGGAGAGAGAGCTGGGCTTTGTCACAAGGAAATGCTGGCAACAGTGGAGATATATAAAGTGCAATTATTATGACTGTATTAACGTTTCTCTGAGCTTACACCAAAAAATGTAAACTACAGTTGTGAATACATTCCCAATGTTCCCCGATCCCCATCCTTTTCTGTTTTCAGGTGTAAAATAAATCTCATTTGAGAATATATTCAGAAGCCAAATCTTGGCTGTGAGAATTGTCATTATTTTTCTACTGTCCTAAAAAAAAAATTAGAAAAGGATCTCAAGTCAAATATCCATGATTCTGGAGATGATCGTGTTTTTGGCGAGTCATGGTGTGGCTATATCTAAGGTTTGTGTGTGTGAAATGTGTGTTAAAAAGGCTTCATAAATGCTTTTGAGGTCATTACAGAACCCAAACTAACCTTTGCATTGCTCTTTTAAATTTGCCACGTGTTCAAATGGCCTAGTATGAGTTGCATCCATTGTTCACATACAATGAAAAATAACAATTATCAACCTACAGTCGTTGTATCTTCGAATTTGAAGATATTCCAACACTGTATCCCTAGATTTACTAGAGCCACAAAAAGGAGACAACTAACGGCATCCGCAAACATAATTTACGTTTTCCCCTCAACCCGCTTTTTAATCAGAATCATGAGTCTTAATGAATATGCTAATAATGTTTGTGGAAGTCCTTGGAATGCTGACAAAGCAAAGCTCTTAGACCAAAGAGTACCTGGACTTGCACTAGTAGTTTAAGTTAGCATCAAAGGCCCAATGCAGCAGTTTTTATCTCAATATCAAATCATTTCGGGGTAACAATATAATTACCTTACTGTGATTGTTTCTTTTTGAGCATTTTAATTGAAAACAAACATTTCTCAAGCAGGAAGAACTGAACTAAAAGTTTTCAGTTAGAACTGAAAATGTGCTGTTATTGGCAGAGCGGTTTAGAACGCGCTCTTATTGGTGTATTAACTAATTTACCACATGGTGATGTCACCAGGCAGGCCAAAACTCCATCCCACCAAAATAGGCTGAAATTTCAGGCATTATTTTCAAACAGCTCTTACACTAAAAGGGCATTTATAATTTTCACAATTTTACAGTATTATTCCAACATCGTTTGGAAATGTACAGTGCCTTGCGAAAGTATTCGGCCCCCTTGAACTTTGCGACCTTTTGCCACATTTCAGGCTTCAAACATAAAGCTATAAAACTGTATTTTTTTGTGAAGAATCAACAACAAGTGGGACACAATCATGAAGTGGAACGACATTTATTGGATATTTCAAACTTTTTTAACAAATCAAAAACTAAAAAATTGGGCGTGCAAAATTATTCAGCCCCTTTACTTTCAGTGCAGCAAACTCTCTCCAGAAGTTCAGTGAGGATCTCTGAATGATCCAATGTTGACCTAAATGACTAATGATGATAAATACAATCCACCTGTGTGTAATCAAGTCTCCGTATAAATGCACCTGCACTGTGATAGTCTCAGAGGTCCGTTAAAAGCGCAGAGAGCATCATGAAGAACAAGGAACACACCAGGCAGGTCCGAGATACTGTTGTGAAGAAGTTTAAAGCCGGATTTGGATACAAAAATATTTCCCAAGCTTTAAACATCCCAAGGAGCACTGTGCAAGCGATAATATTGAAATGGAAGGAGTATCAGACCACTGCAAATCTACCAAGACCTGGCCGTCCCTCTAAACTTTCAGCTCATACAAGGAGAAGACTGATCAGAGATGCAGCCAAGAGGCCCATGATCACTCTGGATGAACTGCAGAGATCTACAGCTGAGGTGGGAGACTCTGTCCATAGGACAACAATCAGTCGTATATTGCACAAATCTGGCCTTTATGGAAGAGTGGCAAGAAGAAAGCCATTTCTTAAAGATATCCATAAAAACTGTAGTTTAAAGTTTGCCACAAGCCACCTGGGAGACACACCAAACATGTGGAAGAAGGTGCTCTGGTCAGATGAAACCAAAATTGAACTTTTTGGCAACAATGCAAAATGTTATGTTTGGCGTAAAAGCAACACAGCTGAACACACCATCCCCACTGTCAAACATGGTGGTGGCAGCATCATGGTTTGGGCCTGCTTTTCTTCAGCAGGGACAGGGAAGATGGTTAAAATTGATGGGAAGATGGATGGAGCCAAATACAGGACCATTCTGGAAGAAAACCTGATGGAGTCTGCAAAAGACCTGAGACTGGGACGGAGATTTGTCTTCCAACAAGACAATGATCCAAAACATAAAGCAAAATCTACAATGGAATGGTTCAAAAATAAACATATCCAGGTGTTAGAATGGCCAAGTCAAAGTCCAGACCTGAATCCAATTGAGAATCTGTGGAAAGAACTGAAAACTGCTGTTCACAAATGCTCTCCATCCAACCTCACTGAGCTCGAGCTGTTTTGCAAGGAGGAATGGGAAAAAATGTCAGTCTCTCGATGTGCAAAACTGATAGAGACATACCCCAAGCGACTTACAGCTGTAATCGCAGCAAAAGGTGGCGCTACAAAGTATTAACTTTTGCACGCCCAATTTTTCAGTTTTTGATTTGTTAAAAAAGTTTGAAATATCCAATAAATGTCGTTCCACTTAATGATTGTGTCCCACTTGTTGTTGATTCTTCACAAAAAAATACAGTTTTATATCTTTATGTTTGAAGCCTGAAATGTGGCAAAAGGTCGCAAAGTTCAAGGGGGCCGAATACTTTCGCAAGGCACTGTATATAAAACACAGGCAAATCATGTTTTTGACTGCACTGGGCCTTTTAACATTCCATAGTAAAATATTTTCATGTTGTTTCAACAGCTTAGTACCCCCACCACAGTTCTGTTTCTGGCATCGTTTTATTCAGTCTTGTCGAAATATTTTGACAGATTTACAGAAGATGCATCAGATCCCAAATCCCCTTCCCTTTGGCTTCTGCACCCATGCATTAAACCATGTCACATGATGTTGGAGGAGGGCTAGTGAGACTTCAGGCAGTGTGTGGAGCAGTTAGTGTCAGCGTTTTCCCACAAGGAAACGTTAGTGGTGATGGGCCTCCCATCTAATGAGAGTATTGGATAACGCCTGGGTGACGAACTGTGGGAGTGGGATGAATTTGCCCACAGGATTGTAATGCACTATATCCTGTTTTTCAGAGAGCAAGGGGATTTTCTTGAGGGACAGAAGAATCGATAAAACCCTTTAACTATATTGTACTATATCCCTTATCCCATCAGGTATTTCTTCTCATGTTTTAATTTTTTTAGAAAATGACAAAATACCATAAAATCTACATTTTTTTCCTTATTAGAAAATTGAAACAATATTTTAGAAATAAACATCTGAACTGTGATCTCACGTCCTCTGCCCTTCGACTTCACTGTGGCAGACACTCAAGCTGACCACATGAGCCCCTGGGGACTTGGCATGCTGACGGATTGTCTTTCTTCTTTTGGGTCGTATCTGTCAGATCGTTGTCACCACAAAAGGAATGTCTCGGAGCACCCTTCCAGACGGGTATCTCTTCATGCAGGGCATGTCATCTTCTGTCTGTCCCTTTTGGGAGGTTATTGTTGTGCGTTGAAACGCAGATTGTCAATGTGCTTTTGAAACAGTGGATGTGCAGGACTTTACTCCTCAGCTCTCTTCCTCTCTCCTGACTCCACACAGACTTAAATTGAGGCTTATATTATTTTATAGCCACATTTAAAGCTCTGCACTCCACAATGGGCACTATCCTCTCAAATTCTAGTACTGTAGACAGTTGATTTATTATGTAATGTCCATTTGCAACACTGCTTTTCAGAGTTGTACTTGTCATTATCTGAGGATAGAGAATAATACTGTGTTTGAGTTAAACTATTCCATAAAGAAAGTCTCATCGTTCCATTCCATCTATAACAATCGGAACCATTGACCCCTGGTCAATAAAGGCGATTGTTTTAGATTGTTAGCATTCAGTAATACTATTACAATGTATCTCGCGTGCTTCATTGGATGGGATAGGAGGCTTTATTTTGTGGTCACACAGCCTCAAAACCCTCTGTCCCAGACTCTGGATAAAGGGGGGTTACTGTTGATGTAATATACCTTACCCTCTGTCTACTTGGGACAATGGATGCTCAGCCTATATCAGGATAATGGAATTACATTTTCAATAAGACTTGTGGGCGTCCATCCATGGGTCCATCCGTGCAGGACCTCTCTCAGCTGCAGAGGCAGAGTGGCATATGGCATGTCATTATGGAAGCCCTCCCTCCCTCGCCCTCATCCAGGGCCAACAGAGTTCACCAGTGCTTAAACAAACCCAATGTTAGGAGGACTGAAGGGATGGGGCAGTATAAGGGGGGTGGGAGTCACTGAAACACAGCCAATCTCAGAGGGCCTTCCTCTTCTACAACACCCTGGGCTCCGAGGCAGCGAAGGCTCTTTTGAAAGATGGCCTACTGTTTTTGATGATTGGGGGGGATTTGTTTTCTGTTGGATTATGCATGGATGTGGCTGTATGTGCCCAGGTCCTAGCTGGCTGTGGGGCCCTGCCTGCTCTCTGTGACAGATCTCACAAACAGAGAGAGATGGAGAGGCAGTGGGGGTCAGAACAAGCCCTGAAGCATTTAGTAATCAGGATAATTGCCACGTTGCGGCTGCTGCTGGTTTCAGCCTCCCAGCTGGTGACTGTTCTCCCATATTCACATAGGCTATGCTTGAGAAACAGTAGTGTGTGCCTCTGGGAGTGTTATGATGCACACTGGTTACTCACATCAAACCCTTCTGCCAATCTATCAAGATCTCTGGCCAGGATTCCAACAAATCCCACTACACCAATATCACACGGTCTTTTCACTGGTAAATTTCACTGGTAAATGCTGCAGATGTCGGCTGAAGCATAAAATGACCTTAATTAGTCAAGTGCAGTGGGATGTCGGTGCAGTTTGTTTGAATCCCGGTCTAGCACAGTCTTCAATGAGGGGTATTGAATGGTTTCCATTTGTATGAAGCACAAATGTATGTTCTTGTTTATCACCTGCCAGTTGTTCCTGGAAGGGCAGAGGTCAGTGGATATATAACAACCGTCTACTCTTTTACTACAGAGAGAATGACCTCCACAACCTTTTTGCTATCTAACTGTAGCCAATGGATATGGAGAAAAGTTAATATCACAGAATGTCTATTGATGCATTCCTCCAGTGCTCTGCATCTCAGGTATCTGAAAGACACAGTGACACTGGCAGAGGGAAGATACTAAGTGTGCGGCCAATGGGGGAGAGGTGAAGAGGGATAGACTGTGATAGACAGGCTGTTAAGATCTCTCAGTAAACTACCCCAGCCCCCACCCCCGCCCCCTGGCTTCAAGTCCATGGGGTCTTTTCACCTTGTGTACATGCCTGTGGCCATAGAACTACTGCAGATATGAACAGGGGACAGGGGCAGATCAATGAAGGTCAACACTCCACTCCTTACCAGAGAGCTAGCTGAGACATATCCCCTGGCTACCCCATTGGGCCCCTGTGGTCCCCTATCTCAGGGACCTATCCTCCTCCACCTCTCCGCTACCAACTGGAACATCAGATCAACAAAATCTTCGCCGTTTGGCTCTGTTTAATGCAAAGCAACGTTTCTATTGATAATTCAGTTTTTCTTGAGGAGGCTTGTTTAGGTGACATAAGAGCCTTACAAAAGTTGCATGATATCTATATTGGGGATTGAATCGCCCACAGCAGAGTGCTTACAGTTATCCCTCATGGGCACTGGTGACACAGTTGACAGATTGGCATGTGAATATTCAGTTTGAATGAACAGTACTGTTGTTTCTAGCATTCTCTCTCTTTATGTCATCAAAAAGCAATAAAAGCATTGGAAAATAAACCTATAGCACAGATCCAAGATCAGATCAGTAGAATCAGAGGCACCGCTTAGAAGCCCTTCTCTGCCAAAGGAGTGCAGCTGGGCACAATTTTCAGGCACCTACGAAGTAGAATTTTTCTTCAATGTTACAACTGTATGTAACAACAAATTAATTCTAGAAGGGCCCCCAAATCTCTCATCTATTTCATGGGGTGGCTATATTTCTGTATCCAATCTAAAAAGTCTGAGGAATTTTTGTTTGTTTGTTCTAATTGTATCTATTCATTGTTCGTGTGGCACTTTGTGTGGTTCCTGTAGACAAACAGGACAGATTCTACAATGATCTCCAATGCTGCCAAAGTCTGAGGGTGCCACAACCTTGAGAAAATCATATCCAGTGCATTCGGGAAATGTTCAGTCCACTTGCTCACTAACAGGGATGTAAACCAATTTGTACACAAAATTTAAGAGAAATAAGCTTTTTGCTCATGAAACATGGAACCAACATTTTACGTTTGCTTTTATCTTTTTGCTCAGTGTATTTGAATCTTGGATTTTGAATAAAAGGTTCTGAATTCTAAAAATAAAAAAGCTGTAAAATCCTTTAGCCTTGGAATGTTCAACTTTTGAATGTGCCTACAGCAAAGCATCCCTGTGATTGCTTAGCCCCCTCTATCCCAGCCCACATTTACAATCTCCCCCCATTCGCCCCTACAGCCCCCCTCACCACCTCTATCTTATCCAATCTGCTGAGACTGCCGCTGTGTGCCCCCTCATTCACAATTCCACCCCTCATCCAGCCCAGGTACCATAGTGGATCATTCTAATATTACTGTTCCCTGCTTTTTTGTCAATCTCAGGACTGAATTTCTTTATGTTGATGTAGATGGTTAATTTATTCTGTCCTCTGTTCTGTAATATTGTTTGACATTAAGTAAATAAAATGGATGATGGCTTCTATGTCCACGGCTTTGGTTGTTTTTCCTCTCACAGTGGGTAGAAGGCTATGTTATGATAATATGATTTCACTGCAAAGTAGGCCTACTCACTTGAAAGTATAAAATACACACATGCTCTCTCTCTCTCTCTCTCTCTCTGTCCCTCTGTCTCTCAGTTTCCCTCTGTCTCCCTCCACCTCTTGTGTAAAGGTCTCCCCCATCAGATCCTCCTCAAGGGTGGGCAACATACGGATCCGTCCCCCAATCCAATTCAATCTGGCCCGCAAATTGCCTTTTGATTAACAAATTATTCTGGTAAGAAATCTACGCAGAAATGTTGGCCCTCAAGACAAAATTCTTGCCCACCCCTGTCCTAACTGATTATGGTAACCAAGGTAAGTCCATTAGTGGTGGGAGGCTGAAACTCCATGAACCACACCATGATCGCATACTGTAGTCTGCTGCCCTCTGCAATACACTGTGGCCTTTTCACCTGATAGGTGTAGTTGCAGACTGAGGCAGGCAGGATTTGGGTGAGGTAGGATTTGGGTGACTTTGGTACTATCTACTGCTTCTCTCTCATCTATAGTTTGACCATTACTGTTGCATATTTAACCTTGGTGCCCCACGTTAGGAGAAAAGCAGTGGTGTAACGTACTTAAGTAAAAATGCTTTAAAGTTCTACTTGAGTCATCCAAAAGTACTCGTTAAATTTGGAATGTTTGTCAGGATAGGAAAATGGTCCAATTCACTCACTTATCAAGACAACATCCCTGGTCATCCCTACTGCCTCTGATCTGGCGGATTCACTAAACACACCTGCTTTGTTTGTAAATGATGTCTGAGCGTTGGCGCGTGCCCCTGGCTATCCAAAAAATAAATACAAATAAAATGATGCTGTCTGGTTTGCTTAATATAAGTAATAAAAATGTATTTATACTTTTACTTTTGTACATAGGTATATTTGAGCAATTACATTTAGTTTTGATACTTAAGTATGTTTAAAACCAAATACTTTTAGGCTTTTACTCAAGTAGTATTTCACTGGGTGACTTTCACTTCAGTAATTTTCTATGAATGAATCTTTACTTTTACTCAAGTATGACAATTGGGTACTTTTTCCACCACTGGAGAAAAGTCCTGCAGTGGTTTGAGGGGGAAGCAAGAAAGTATGAGCTGTATGTAGTAGTGTGGTGTTTACAAAGGGAGGACAAAACATGAAGTGGGGAGGGGTACCTTTTTGATTGTGCAATGGGATAACATTCTTTCCTATATGGAGATTTAAAGGGAGGGGGAACCACATTTTTTTTTATTTAATTTTTTTATTTCACCTTTATTTAACCAGGTAGGCAAGTTGAGAACAAGTTCTCATTTACAATTGCGACCTGGCCAAGATAAAGCAAAGCAGTTCGACACATACAACGACACAGAGTTACACATGGAGTAAAACAAACATACAGTCAATAATACAGTATAAACAAGTCTATATACGATGTGAGCAAATGAGGTGAGATAAGGGAGGTAAAGGCAAAAAGGCCATGGTGGCAAAGTAAATAGAAATAGTAGAAATAAAAATAATGGGGTGCAAAGGAGCAAAATAAATAAATAAATTAAATACAGTAGGGAAAGAGGTAGTTGTTTGGGCTAAATTATAGGTGGGCTATGTACAGGTGCAGTAATCTGTGAGCTGTTCTGACAGTTGGTGCTTAAAGCTAGTGAGGGAGATAAGTGTTTCCAGTTTCAGAGATTTGTGTAGTTCGTTCCAGTCATTGGCAGCAGAGAACTGGAAGGAGAGGCGGCCAAAGAAATAATTGGTTTTGGGGGTGACTAGAGAGATATACCTGCTGGAGCGTGTGCTACAGGTGGAAGATGCAATGGTGACCAGCGAGCTGAGTTAAGGAGGGACTTTACCTAGCAGGGTCTTGTAGATGACATGGAGCCAGTGGGTTTGGCGACGAGTATGAAGCGAGGGCCAGCCAACGAGAGCGTACAGGTCGCAATGGTGGGTAGTATATGGGGCTTTGGTGACAAAACGGATTGCACTGTGATAGACTGCATCCAATTTGTTGAGTAGGGTATTGGAGGCTATTTTGTAAATGACATCGCCAAAGTCGAGGATTGGTAGCATGGTCAGTTTTACAAGGGTATGTTTGGCAGCATGAGTGAAGGATGCTTTGTTGTGAAATAGGAAGCCAATTCTAGATTTAACTTTGGATTGGAGATGTTTGATATGGGTCTGGAAGGAGAGTTTACAGTCTAACCAGACACCTAAGTATTTGTAGTTGTCCACGTATTCTAAGTCAGAGCCGTCCAGAGTAGTAATGTTGGACAGGCGGGTAGGTACAGGTAGCGATCGGTTGAAGAGCATGCATTTAGTTTTACTGGTATTTAAGAGCAATTGGAGGCCACGGAAGGAGAGTTGTATGGCATTGAAGCTTGCCTGGAGGGTTGTTAACACAGTGTCCAAAGAAGGGCCAGAAGTATACAGAATGGTGTTGTCTGCGTAGAGGTGGATCAGAGACTCACCAGCAGCAAGAGCGACCTCATTGATGTATACAGAGAAGAGAGTCGGTCCAAGAATTGAACCCTGTGGCACCCCCATAGAGACTGCCAGAGGTCCGGACAGCAGACCCTCCGATTTGACACACTGAACTCTATCAGAGAAGTAGCTGGTAAACCAGGCGAGGCAATCATTTGAGAAACCAAGGCTGTCGAGTCTGCCGATGAGGATGTAGTGATTGACAGAGTCGAAAGCCTTGGCCAGATCACATGACCTGGGGACGTCTAAAGATGGGCTTAGATAAAGAGAGGGCGAGATAAAACAAGCTTTGGATTAAACTCTTTTTTACACTCAATTTAGCAAGCTAGCCAAAAGGAGGTGTCCTATAGCAGCTGATTATACAGTGCATGATCGGGAAGGGAGGGGGTAGCAGAGGTTTCTCCAAACAAGGAATAACCCTGATTAGTTAGAGGTCAACTGAAAGCCATTGACCTCTCTCTCCCCTCACCTCCTCTCACAGTCGCTTGCTCTCGCTCATACTATAAAGTAGCTTCCAGTAGACAAAGTGAAATGTATGTGTATTCCCTCTTGTACTTGTTCCTGGGCTTTGAGTTGGACAGAATTCTACACGTGTGTTTTTTACCTCTGGCTGTCAGGTGATAACTTGATCCAATCAAAGAATGGTATTTAATCAGAGTGACCATGTTATAAGTTCCCTTTCTTCTTCATTTGTTGGTGTGTACTGTATGTGAGAGCGTTTACAACAGTAGGCCTATAGGGTATGAGAGCGTTAAGCACATTTGGAAACACATCTACACCACAAAGTAGGGCCAGGATTCAATTCAAGATGCGTTATAGAGCAGCGCATTATACAGTAATACAGTCATACAGTCCAACTTCATTGGAGTCCACCTGTTGTAAATTGAATTGTTTGGACATGATGTGGAAAGGCACACACCCATTTATATATTCAGTCCCACAGTTGACAGTGCATGTCAGAGCAAAAACCAAGCCATGAGGTCGAAGGAATTATCCGTAGAGCTCAGAGACAGGATTGTGTCGAGGCACAGATCCAGGGAAGGGTACAAACACATTTCTGAAACATTGAAGATCCCCACGAACACAGTGGCCTCCATCATTCTTAAATGGAAGAAGTTTGGAACCACCAAGACTCTTCCTAGGGATGGTCGCCCGGCCAAACTGAGAAATCGGGAGAGAAGGGCCTTGGTCAGAGAGGTGACCAAGAACCTGATGGTCACCCACAGAGCTCTAGAGTTCCTCTGTGGAGATGGGAGAACCTTACAAAAGGACAACCATCTCTCCACCTATCAGGCCTTTATGGTAGAGTGGCCAGACGGAAGTCATTCTTCATTAAAAGGCATATGACAGCCCACTTGGAGTTTGCCAAAAGGCACCTAAAGACTCTCAGACCATGAGAAACAAGATTCTCTGGTCTGATGAAACCAAGATTGAACTATTTGGCCTGAATGTCAAGCATCATTTAGAGGAAATCTGGCCCCATCCCTACGGTGCAGCATGGTGGTGGCAGCATCATGCTGTGGGGATGTTTTTCAGCAGCAGGGACTGGGAGACTAGTCAGGATCAAGGGAAAGATGAACGGAGCAAAGTACACAGAGATCCTTGATAAAAACCTGCTCTAGGTTCACCTTCCAACAGGACAACGACCCTAAGCACACAGCCAAGACAACGCACGAGTGGCTTCGGGACAAGTCTCTGAATGTCCTTGAGTGGCCCAGCCAGAGCACGGACTTGAACCCTATCGAACATCTCTAGGGAGACCTGAAAATAGTTGCGCATCAATGCTCTCCATCGAACCTGACAGAGCTTGAGAGCATCTGCAGAGAAGAATGGGAGAAACTCCCCAAATACAGATGTGCAAAGCTTGTAGCGTCATACCCAAGAAGACTCAATGCTGTAAGCGCTGCCAAAGGTGCTTCAACAAAGTACTGAGTAAAGGGTCTGAATACTTATGTTTTTATATTTTAAATAAATTAGCAAATATTTCCAAAAACCTGCTTTTGCCATTATGGGGTATTGTATGTAGATTGATAACTGTAATCTAACAAAAAGTGGAAAAAGTTAAGGGGTCTGAATACTTTCCAAAGGCACCGGGTTTGGCCGGGGTAGGCCGCCATTGTAAATAAGAATATGTTCTTAACTGACTTGCCTAGTTAAATAAAGGTTAAATTAAAAAACTTTAAAACATTTTAAATATGCCTTTTAGCAGATGCTTTCATTCAAAGCAATTTACAGTCATGTGTGGATTCATTTTGAGTACAGGTAGTCCTGGGAATTAAACCCACTATCTTGGCGTTGCAAGCGACATTCTCTACCAGCTGAGCTACCAACTCAGCTATAAGTTACGCTTGAGCCGACATGTGTAGCGTTTACCGTGAATGAGATATCAGCAAACTTTGAGGAAAATGCCTTTAAAAAGGCTCATTGTTTGGCTGTCCAGTGCACTGCTATTTAAATGCGCCTTGGATTGAATCCTGGCTTCAAACTACAAGCACCCCAGTTAAATGTTTAATGACACTGGCACCTCCAACTCTGAAAGTTGAGCTGTCGTTGTTTTTCTCCCTTCCATCCTCCCCACCACCACTCCATTCCACTCCACCCACCTAAACCCTGTGATAAGCTCCCAGGCTGATGAGGCAGGCACAGGCAGCCGTCTCCAGCAGAGCATGTGGAGCTGGGAGACTCACTGCACACTGATTTCATGCACGCTCACTCACACAGAAAAGAGGGGATCTGTGGAGCAGAAATGCTTCTCTTATTAGCAAAACTCATCCACCTGCACGCTACATTGAGTCCCTGGCAATTTCACAAGAAATCAAGAGGACAATCGCCCATAGCATGAGCCAATGGGCTGCTGTAGCTCTGCCGTCACTGTACCATCAACCTGCTATTTTGACACTCTGAATCATCCCAAGTTTGCTCCTTCTCAGATTCTAGACGAAAGGTCATCTCATCAGCCACATTCCCCCATGATACCTGGGGCCAGTTGTGGAAAAAGTACCATCAAGTGTCATACTTGAGTACAAGTAAAGATACCTTAATAGAAAATGACTCAAGTAAAAGTGAAAGTCACCCAGTAAAATACTACTTGAGTAAAAGTCTAAAAGTATTTGGTTTTAAATATACTTAAGTATCAAAAGTAAAAGTATAAATCATTTCAAAATCCTTGTATTAAGCAAACCAGACTGCATAATTATTCTTTTTTTTTTATGATGTATAGCCAGAGGCATGCTCCAACACTCAGACATAATTTACAAACAAAGCATGTGTTTAGTAAGTCTGCCAGATCAGAGGCTGTAGGGATGACCAGGGATATTCTCTTGATAAGTGTGTGAATTAGGCAATTTTCCTGTCCTGCTAAGTATTCAAAATGTAATGAGTTTTTTTGGGTGTCAGGGAAATGTATAGGAATGTAGTGAAGTAAAAGTCACAGTTGTCAAAAATATAAATAATAAAGTAAAGTACGGATACCCCAAAAAATACTTAGGTAGTACTTTCAAGTATTTTTACTGAAGTACTTTACACCACTGCCTGGGGCCCAATTTATTAGGCACTAAATGGAAGAAAACCGACTGAAACAGGGAGGGCCTATCTGAACTTGTCCAATAACAAACGCTCAGTTTGTTTTCCGTTGCAAAGCCTTTTGCCACAGTGAGCCCTAATGAATCCGGCGCACAATTGGCCTAGCGTCGTTCGGGTTACAGTTTGACCGGTGTAGGCCGTCATTGTAAATAAGAATTTGTTCTTAACTGGCTTGGCTAGTTAAATAAAAGGTAAAAAAAAAATACAGCCTTGGTCGTTGTTCCTAACTCTCCCAGTGGATATATTCATTTAGAAATGTCTGACATGGGCGATGTATTTCACAGGTGCATATGAAAAGCCTTTCAGGGAATTACTTCAAAGGAAAGAATAATTACGTTTGGAAAAATAATTTGTCTAAGGGACAATGAGTGATCCTGAAATAAACAGGTCAGCAACGGATCTGCTTTCTGGACTCTACCATCTCTCTATCTACCTTTAAAGACAGATGCTCCGGTACTTTGGCGACTAGCAAGTATTTTTTAAACATCCCAATTTGAGCTGGATGTGTCAATGTGTAGTTCATGTATGCATAATCTATGAGCAGAATAACTGTTTTACCTCAATTAGCCACTAAAATCCCTAGTTTGAAAGCGACTGTGGTCTGGAAGCTGTCCCGCACAATTTTCCATACATGTACCTCGTCATGAGCCAGCCCCCTAGCAATTCGAGTTCCAGCCAATGAGCTTCAGCCCTTTGCCATTTGAGTGACAGCTAGAAAGATGCACAGCGAGAGAGAGCAATGATGTGGTGCACATATCTGCACATTTGTGACCTAGTACGCAATTTCCGGGGACTACTTTTGGCTCATGGGTGCTATTTTCAGAACCGCTGGCTACCTAGTATACAAAAGTACCAGAGAATGTCTTGGTGTGCACACATTACTGTATTTATATGTGGGATATTGTTTTTCAACAGGAAAAGTTCCAAAATAGCTGGGGTGTGTCTTTAAATGGCTGTGAGGGATGGGGTAAATATCAAGTTAGCCATGGTTCATTTCATTAATGAAAGAATTACAGTTTTCCTTTCTTCCTCATTCTGGTCCAATGATGATGAGCATATGTGGATAGAGTTAGAGCTGAGTTGATGCCTTTAAAGCATCAACACCATTATCCCAGAAACCCTAGACCCACTCCAATTTGCATACCGCCCAAACAGATTCACAGATGATGCAATCTCTATTGCAATCCACACTGCCCTTCCCCACCTGGACAAAAGGAACATTTATGTGAGAATGCTATTCATTAACTACAGCTCAGCGTTCAACACCATAGTCCCCTCATAGCTCATCACTAAGCTAAGGATCCTGGGACTAAACACCTCCCTCTGCAACTGGATCCTGGACTTCCTGACGGGCCGCCCCAGGTGGTGAGGGTAGGTAGCAACACATCTGCCACACTGATCCTCAACACTGGAGCTCCCCAAGGGTGTGTGCTCAGTCCCCTCCTGTACTCCCTATTCAACCACGACTGCATGGCCAGGCACGACTCCAACACCCTCATTAAGTTTGTAGACGACACAACAGTGGTAGGCCTGATCACCGACAACGACGAGACAGCCTATAGGGAGGAGGTCAGAGACCTGGCCGGGTGGTGCCAGAATAACAACCTATCCCTCAATGTAACCAAGACTAAAGGAGATTATTGTGGACTACAGGAAAAGGAGGACCGAGCACGCCCCCATTCTTATCGACGGGGCTGTAGTGGAGCAGGTTGAGAACTTCAAGTTCCTTGGTGTCCACATCAACAACAAACTAGAATGGTCCAAACACACCAAGGCAGTCGTGAAGAGGGCATGACAAAGCCTATTCCCCCTCAGAAAACTAAAAAGATTTGGCATGGGTCCTCAGATCCTCAAAAGGTTCTACAGCTGCAACATCGAGAGCATCACTGCCTGGTACGGCAATTGCTCGGCCTCTGACCGCAAGGCACTACAGATGGCAGTGCGTACGGCCCAGTACATCACTGGGGCTAAGCTACCTGACATCCAGGACCTCTACACCAGGCGGTGTCAGAGGAAGGCCCTAAAAATTGTCAAAGACCCCAGCCACCCCAGTCATCGACTGCTCTCACTACTACTGCATGGCAAGCGGTACTGGAGTGCCAAGTCTAGGACAAAAAAAGCTTCTCAACAGTTTTTACCCCCAAGCCATAAGACTCCTGAACAGGTAATCAAATGGCTACCCGGACTATTTGCATTGTGTGCCCCCCCAACCCCTCTTTTTACGCTGCTGCTACTCTCTGTTTATCATATGTGCAGTCACTTTAACTATACAGTCATGTATATACTACCTCAATCAGCCCGACTAACCAGTGTCTGTATGTAGCCTCGCTACTTTTATAGCCTCGCTACTGTATATAGCCTGCCTTTTTACTGTTGTTTTATTTCTTTACTTACCTATTGTTCATTTAATACCTTTTTGCACTATTGGTTAGAGCCTGTAAGTAAGCATTTCACTGTAAGGTCTACCTACACCTGTTGTATTCAGCACACGTGACAAATAAACTTTGCTTTGATTCGAGTGTCTTTAATAATGATACAAAAAAATGGCGCAATTTTGACTGATATTCATTATTGAAAAAGTAATGAATGATCCAATGGGCTGGGCAGGACACTTGATCTGAGTTGGATGCTGTCAATATCATAATGTACACAAACCAAAATACAAGAAAAGCAGCAGTGAGTGAGAAAGGCAAGCATGAGTGGAGTGCTGAGCAAGACTGAAGCCCATATAATATAATCAAAGATGGTTTAGTATGAAGATATGTAGAAAGTATTTCTGCAATAGAAATTCCCGATCACAATTGTAGGCGATGTCATGGCGACATCGGCTAGCTAAACTCATGCACAGAAACACGTCATCGGGTCTAATGGTCATCTCATGCCAAACGGAGCATGTACAGGCCGTCAAATCAAAGGCACTCATTCTATATAAATCTGTTTTTGACAAAAATGGAAATGTGTCAGTTTGTCACATTCATGAGGTTGGAGTAATAACATGTTCAACTACTTAAGACATCGGCTCAAATCTAGGTTTTGCCTTTAGATTGAGAAAAATAACAACTAGGAAGACCTTTAAACTTCTCTTATTGACTTTTCAAACCCCCGTCTGGTCTGCCAAGTCTGCTTCTCAAGTGTTCCCGGAAGACTTGCTATGTTGGGCCTCTGGGTTTAGAAACTCTGTGGTATCATCATCTTCAGACTCATCAGGCTCTAATTCAAATGACCTAATTGGCTAGGTGGCAATATCTGGACAAGGTGTGCTGCCAGCTACAGCTCAGTTGTATAAGAATGGCCCTATAATGACAGTAAACAATGTGTTATAGACAGTCAACCAATTACAGACCCCAACACAGGGACTGACCCCACTTATCTACCACTTGTGGTGTTGCGTCAGAGACACAGTTACTCATACGATGACGCAAGGATAGTACAGCATATGAGAGAAAATCACTAGCTTAACGACTTCCTGTGTAAGTGTGCGGTTCCAGAGAGGGTTGTTGATGGTGACACTAGCAAACCCTGGCCCTGTCCTAGATAATGAGGTTGCAGGGAGGGAGGAGGGCAGGCCAAGTTGTCAGCAGAGCTAGCTAGGTGCTCACACTGCTTAGATAAACATGGAGGATTAGTGCCCCAGTTAAAGTTGGGGCAAAGAGGATTAGCCTCTCCTGTGAGGTAGCAAGAGATTCCCGGTGTCCTTCAGCAAGGCTAGGGAGGGAGTGAGGGATGGAGGGAGGGAGTGATGGAGTGATGGAGGGAGGTGGGAAAGTGATGGATGAGGCTCTGGGTCCATATTCACAAAGTGCGGCTATAGGTCAGATTTCCCTTTGAGATCATAATAAATAAGATTATATGGATAGGGGGGGACCTGATCCTACATCAGCACCCCTTATTGTTAATACAGACCCTGCAGCACTTCTGCCTACTACCTATCTGAGACATATGACTGTTTAACCAGACAACAGGAGAAGACATAGGAGGAGCAAGGTGGATGATTAAAGGAGAAAAACTTAGAGGTGCTTTGGAAGGTAGTAGGCATTGACTTTTGTTGGAGAATGTGTTTTTAAATTGGAGAAGTAATTAGTCAGGGTCGTATTCATTTGGGCACACCGTAGCAAAACATTTTGCAGTGGAAAAAGAGCATTTCTTATTGAACAAGTTCAGGTGGTCCCTTACTTTTTCAGTTTGTTTCCTTCCGTTTAGTGCCTAATGAATTCAACCTTTGTGCTGTAGGGAAGAAAGGCCACTGAGTATATTTAGGAATTTAGACCTCTGCTTCCATCTGCTGACCAACATAAGGATTGCTGTTGATTGCAGATTCAGAACAGCAAGAAATCATATAGCTCATGCAATTTGATATTATGTCATATGATTAATTCATTTAAAAAAAGGCACAAAGGACCAGGAGTTAACTTTGTTGCAAAATGTATAAAGAATTGTATAAAAAACATCGAAACACATAGGAAGACATTCATCCAATAATGTCCCAAAATGGCCTCAAAACACAATCTTAAATTGACATTTTAAATATTCCTCACTGCAATAGTAATGCTTCCATATTCAAAACCAATCCCTGGGTGATATTGGATCAGTAGCAAATGTTCCAGTCTTAAATGAAGGTATATTTTCATAGAACACCAAACCTCTAAAAAAACACATGTACATACACTCCCCAATGTATTTCCTTGGACAGTGATGTTTAAAACTTTTCATTTGGCTCTATACTTCAGCATTTTGGTTTTATGAGGCGACAGTACATAATGTCACCTTTTATTGTAGGGTATTCTCATAAATCTGTTTTACCATTTAGAAATGCAAGCACTTTATGTATCTGGTCCCCCCATTTGAAGGTGTCATATGTATTTGGCCAAGTTCACTTAAAGTGAATTAAATTGAGTCAGAAGTAATAGTATTTGGTCCCATATTCCTAGTATGCAATGACTACATGAATTCTGTGACTCTACAATATAAATTAATGCTAAATAATGTATTGTGTCATTTTGGAGTCATTTTTATTGTAAATAACAATAGAAGATGTTTAGAAAGGCATAAATATCATACCCCCAAAAATGCTAACCTCTCCTGTTATTGGTTATGGTAAGATGTCATCATGTTTAGGGGGCGTGATCTTTCTGCATCTATAACTTTCTTACTTAATTTCTTACTTGGTAGCATCCTAATTAATGAAGTGTTCAGAGACATACACTACCGGTCAAAAGTTTTAGAACACCTACTCATTCAAGGGTTTGTCTTTATTTTTACTATTTTCTACATAGTAACCAAAAAAGTGTTAAAGAAATCAAAATATATTTTACATTTGAGATTCTTCAAAGTAGCCACCCTGTGCCTTGGTGACAGCTTTGCACACTCCCAATCACGGGATGTAGTCATTGCATGCTAGGGACCAAATACTAGACTTTTGAAGTGAATTTGTCCAATACTTATGACACCTTTAAATGGGGGGACTAGATACATACAGTGCTTCATTTCTAAACTGTAAAACAGATATGTATGAAAATACCCTCAAATGAAAAGGTGACATTCTGTACTGTTGCCTTATTCTAAAATGGATTAAATAGTTTTTTTCCCTTCCGAGTGTCGCAGCAGTCAAATGCACTGGATCTCAGTGCTTGAGGCATCACTACAGACATCCTGGTTTGAATCCGGGCTGTATCACAACGGGCCGTGATTGGGAGTACCATAGGGCGGCGCACAATTGGCCCAGTGCCATCCGGGTTTGGCCGGTGTAGGCCGTCATTGTAAATAAGAATTTGTTCTCAACTGACTTGCCTAGTTACATAAAGGTTTAAAATATATATATCTATTATAATATTCTACACCCAATATTTTTCAAAATTGTTGCAAAAAAATATATATATATCACATTTACATAAGTATTCAGACCCTTTACTCAGTACTTTTTTGAAGCACCTTTGGCAGCGATTACAGCCTCGAGTCTGCTTGGGTATGACGCTACAAGCTTGGGACACCTGTATTTGGCTAGTTTCTCACATTCTTCTCTGCAGACATGACACTTGGCATTCAGACCAAAGTGTTCAATCAGACCAGAGAATCTTGTTTCTCATGGTCTGAGAGTCTTTAAGTGCCTTTTGGCAAACTCCAAGCTGGCTGTCATGTGCCTTTCACTGACTTCCGTTAGGCCACTCTACCATAAAGGCCTGATTGGTGGAGTGCTGCAGAGATGGAAGTTTCTCCCATCTCCACAAAGTAACTCTGGAACTCTGTCAGAGTGACCATTGGGTTCTTGGTCACCTCCCTGACCAAGGCCCTTCTACCAAACTTATTGCTCAGTTTGGCCAGCTCTAGGAGTCTTGGTGGTTCCAAACTTCTTCCATTTAAGAATGATGGAGGCCACTGTGTTCTTGGGGACCTTCAATGGTGCAGAAATGTTTTGTATCCTTTTCCAGATACGTACCTCAACACAATTTCTTCAACCTCATGGCTTGGTTTTTGCGCTGACATGCACTGTCAACTGCGGGACCTTATATAGACAGGTGTGTGCCTTTCCAAATCATGTCCCATCAATTGAATTTACCACAGGTGGACTCCAATCAAGTTGTAGAAACATCTCAAGGATGATCAATGGAAACAGGATGCACCGGAGCTCAATATCGAGTCTCATAGCAAAGGGTCTGAATACTTATGTAAATAAGGTATTTCTGTTTTTTATTTTTAATAAATTAGCAACATTTTCAAAAAACTGTTTTCGCTTTGTCATTATGGGGTATTGTGTGTAGATTTTTTTAAACTTAACAAAACGTGGAAAAAGTCAAGGGGTCTGAATACTTTCCGAAGGCACTGTATAACAATAACTCTAGTTGTGTGTCTTTTAGTACAGGGTTTCCCAAACTCGGTCCTGGGGCTCCCCCTGGGTGCATGATTTGGTTGTTGGAAAAATGACTTGTGTCATGCACAAAGTAGATGTCCTAACCGACTTGCCAAAACTATAGTTTGTAAACAAGAAATTTGTGGAGTGGTTGAAAAACAAGTTTTAATGACTCCAACCTAAGTGTATGTTAACTTCCAACTTCAACTGTACATACATACATACATACGTTGGAGTCATACATATATTGGAGTCATTAAAACTAGTTTTCCAACCACTCCACAAATTTTTTGTGAACAAACTATAATTTTGGCAAGTCGGTTAGGAAATTTTTCCAACAATTGTTTACAGACAGATTTTTTCATTTATAATTCACTGTATCACAATTCCAGTTGGTCAGAAGTTTACATACACTAAGATGACTGTGCCTTTAAACAGCTTGTAAAATTCCTGAAAATTATGTCATGGCGTCAGAAGCTTCTGATAGGCTAATTGACATCATTTGAGTCAATTGGAGGTGTACCTGTGGATGTATTTCAAGGCCTACCTTCAAACCCAGTGCCTCTTTGCTTGTCATCATGGAAAAAACAAAACAAATCAGCCCAAAAAAATGTAGACCTCCACAAGTCTGGTTCATTCTTGGGAGCAATTTCCCAAAGCCTGAAGGTACCACATTCATCTGTACAAACAATAGTACGCAAGTATAAACACCATAGGACCACGCAGCTGTCAGATCGCTCAGAAAGGAGACGCACTTCACAAAATTGATGGCATCATGAGGAAGGAAAATTATGTGGATATATTGACGCAACATCTCAAGACATCAGTCAGGAAGTTAAAGCTTGGTCGCAAATGGGTCTTCCAAAGGGACAATGACCCCAAGCATACTTCCAAAGTTGTGGCAAAATGGCTTAAGGACAACAAAGTCAATGTATTGGCCATCACAAAGCCCTGACCTCAAACCTATAGAAAATTTGTGGGCCAAACTGAAAAAGCGTGTGCGAGCATGGAGGCCTACAAACCTGACTCAGTTACACCAGCTCTGTCAGGAGGAATGGGCCAAAATTCACCCAACTTATTGTGTGAAGTTTGTGGAAGGCTACCTAAAACGTTTGACCCAAGTTAAACAATTTAAAGGCAATGCTACAAAATACTAATTGAGTGTATGTAAACTTCTGACCCACTGGGAATGTGATGAAAGAAATTAAAGCTGAAATAAATCATTCTCGCTACTCTTATTCTGACATTCCACATTCTTAAAATAAAGTGGTGATCCTAACTGACCTAAGACAGGGAATTTTTACGAGGATTAAATGTCAGGAATTGTGAAAAACTGAGTTTAAATGTATTTGGCTAAGGTGTATGTAAACTTCCAACTTCAACTGTACATACAGGTTCCTAGCTCAAGGCACATTAACATAATTTTCACCTAGTCAACTCGGGGATTCGAACCAGCGACCAGGTAAAGATGCACCTTCCCCCTGAGTTAATACCATCAAGTAGAATCCTATTTAGAGAAATGAATGGTTGGCTTGAACATACGTTAGATTCATAACGTTCTAAAAATCTGTTTGATTTTCTTATAATACTTAAATACATATTTTTGGCAACAGAGTTTTGTGCAAAGTGGCAAACTTTGTGGCCCAACACTTTTTTGTCCGTTTGAGTATGATAACCTCCGATCTGCAGGGTGTTCTTAAGGACCCGGGGCCCCCCATTGGCCATGCACAGGTTCAATGTCTGGAGGTCAGTGGCTCCATTTCCAATACTAGATCCCGTGGTTGCTGCCTTTTATTCTGCTCCATAACCCGCGGCACCATCGTGGACCAACGATCTACAGGAGGTTGGGGAACAAAGGTCAAAGGTTGGCTAATGTGATTTACCTTGCCCTTATACACTGTACATTTGTCTTTGTAAACTGTGTGAGAAACCAAGTATAAGAGTCTCACCTCTCCTCAGGCCACGGACAGTTTGATGAACTGTACTGGAGGTTTGGAGGGTCTCTGTTACGTTCTTGCCCGGGTCTTCGTTGATTATGGCCAGGTTCTGATTCCAGTGGCACCAGTTGACCTCATCCACCCTGGGTGACCACAGAAGATGTTTGCATTAGAAGATGTTTGTCATGCGCCCTCCGAAACATGACCCGCCAAACCGCGAAGGTCGAGTCACCCGCCAAGCCCTTAACACCCGCCCGCTTAACCCAGAAGCTGCACTTGTACATAGCCCACCTATAATTTAGCCCAAACAACTACCTCTTTCACAACTGTATTTAATTTATTTATTTTGCTCCTTTGCACCCCATTATTTCTATTTCTACTTTGCACATTCTTCCATTGCAAAACTACCATTCCAGTGTTTTACTTGCTATATTGTATTTACCTTGCCACCATGGCCTTTTTTGCCTTTACCTCCCTTCTCACCTCATTTGCTCACATTGTATATAGACTTGTTTATACTGTATTATTGACTGTATGTTTGTTTTACTCCATGTGTAACTCTGTGTCGTTGTATCTGTCGAACTGCTTTGCTTTATCTTGGCCAGGTCGCAATTGTAAATGAGAACTTGTTCTCAACTTGCCTACCTGGTTAAATAAAGGTAAAATAAATAAATAAATAAATAAATAAAAGAAGCCAGCCACACCAATGTGTCAGAGGAAACACTGTTCAACTGACGACCGAAGTCAGCTACAAGGCCCGGCCTGTTACAAGGAGTCGCTAGAGCGCAATGAGCCAAGTAAAGCCCCCCTGGCCAAACCCTCCCCTAACACGGTCTACGCTTGGCCAACTGTGCGTCGCCCTTTGGGACTCCCGGTCAAGACGCACCACTCAGGAGGCCCCCAGAATAACTTTTTTCAGAAAATATAGCACATCACAAAAGAAGACACTGGGCTGTCTGACTGACCAATCAGACACATTTCTTTAGTGCAGAGAGGGGTGAGAGTCCAGAGAAGTGACTGTACCTGAAGCACCAGCGGCAGTCAGGGGTGCCGTCCCAGTTCTTCCCCACTGTCACCATCTCCCCAGACCGAAAGGACTTCCGCAGACACACAGGGAAGGAGCGCTCGATGTCCAGGATGGTCGTAGCCCACTGTCGTTAAAACAGAATGTCAACCGACATGTATTTGTGTCTTTCAGAATATAATGTGGCTCTGCCTAGACGATGCACTGTGCATAATGCCGTCAACAGAGGATAACAAGGTTGTGTTAATTAGGCCCCAAAAAGAAAGCTGATTTTCTCCACTTTCTGTCCAATAAGAAATTATAGTTTTTTGTTTTCTGTTGCACAACATTTACTACAATGTGCCCTAATGAATTCTAGGGAACCTAGCTGTCCATCAGCTATCCTCCTCACTCACCTGCAGCTTCCAGATCTTCTTGCTCTCCTTGGACACCTGGCTCACCGTCTCTCCCATCAGAGCGATCAACATGTTGAGCAGTAGAACAAAACTGAGGATGATGTAGGTGACCAGCAGGATGAGGAAGACAGCCGGGTACTGAGTCCTGCTGACCATGTCCAGATCGCCCATCCCGATGGTCAGTTTGAACAGGTCCAACAGGAATTTGCTGAAGGTGTTAGTGTCCCGGCACTGGGGGTATGTGGGGCAGCCACCTTTCTCTGGACACACCTCTTCCGGCCCGGGGCACACTGTCAGGAGGGACACTAGAGCTGGGGAGGAGATGGGAGACATGAGGAGATGAGGGAAGTTCTCTTCTGTTTCAACTGGTCATCAGACTGCTGAGAAGAAGAAGTGCTGAGTAGAGGACACTGTACCTGATGCGTATCCAATCATGAAGAGCAGGTAGACCAGCAGAAACCGGAACAAATCTTTGAAGAGAATCTGAGAGCCAAAGAAGAAGGATAAATTGTGATCTGCCATCTAGTGTCCAAAGAAGTCCACATTCATTTCAAATTCAATGTGATGGATGAAAGAGTGAAGGAGTTGATACCTTCTGTATCATGATGCTGTAGGTGCCGGTGAGCTTCAGGCCTCTGGTGAAGTAAAGAGTGTTCATCCAGCCCAGGACCAACGCAAACACCATCACAGCCACATAGGCCTCGATACCCGACAGGTAGAGGGCCGCAGTCACTATCACCAGCAAAGAGTAGATGAAGCTAAAAAATATATAGAAGAGTTGGGCCGTGTTCATTTGCCCCAAATGGAAGAAAACTGACCGAAATGTACAAGATACATGTTGTACAATAATATTAGAGCGTTGTGCCAGTAACCGTAAGGTAACCAAAAGGTTGCTAGATCGAATCCCTGAGCTGACAAGGTAAAAATCTGTTGTTCTGCTCCTGAAAAAGGCAGTTAACCCACTTTTTCCCAGTAGGCCGTCATTGTAAATAAGAATTTGTTCTTAACTGACTTGCCTAGTTAAATAAAGGTTCAAATAAAAATAAATAAAATAATCATCCTCCTACCTACACGGGAATGCCATTTGGCATTTTACGGGCACACCGTGTAGGCCATCGCAGACGCAGCGCTAATGATGAAAACAAACATGCTTTGGAGCGGCGCTGGAAAATCCTCTGCTCTTTGATGGGATCGTAGGTTTAATTAAAGAAGATGTAAACTAGAAAACGTACCAGGGAAATGGAGGCTTTAATGTGGAATTCATTAGAGGACTCAATTAAAAGAGGATGAGAAATAAGCCTTGAGTACAAGCCAGAGGGAGCTACAGAGGAGGAGGGGGGAGGGCTGGAGTCTTACTAGAGCAGTTGAAAAGATCCATTGACAAATAGTGAGTTCACCGCAGGGCATTTCTTCAGTAAGAAGTCCTTAATCTACAAAGCGGGGGGAGAGAGAGGAAATGATTGATTCAATGAATCAAGAAAGAACAAGATACATTTACAGGGTAGATCTAAGATTTATAGCAAAAGTGTATGTTTGTGTACACATTGAGGCATCTTTGAAAGAAGTTGTTTATTGTAGAGTCAACATTCAAAGCTGTCTGACTGATTGGATGCTTCAACCGGAAGGAAAAACTCACATTGGTGAGGAAGAAAAAGACTCCAGAGCACAGGGTGACAATCTCCCCTACCATACGCAGGTAGTCTGTGTTGGTGGTATAGGGGTACGGAGGCTGGGTGGGGACAAACAGAGTTAAAGCTTTGCTGGTGGTGACAACAGTATGGGTTTCACAGTATACGTATAGTAATATAATAATAATGCCACTTGACCAACACTTTCATACATTGTATAAATGCATACATTTTTTGTATTTGTATGATAGTTGTTGGGCACATACGTACCGTTCCCTGGGATGGGCGGTAGTAGGCCACCAGGGTGAAGATGATCATGGTCAACAGGTAGGACACAACACTGATGTAGAAGGTGACGGCAGCAAACTTCTGCCACTTGGCTCTCAGCAGCTCGTTGATGGGCTCCACAGCCAGCATCTCATGGCGATTCTGGGGACAGTGCAGGAAGACATGCACTAATGGTAAGTGAGTATGGTGTGAAAGAGACATCATCTTCTTTCTTTCCTAGGACTATAATGGCTCTCCCTTTCTCTCAGTAAAACATCTATTACAGGTACAGATAGACAACACACGTAGACCCTGTCTATCATGCCCCACCTCATATGCTTAGCCACAAAACATACACTGAAGACTTGAGTTAGCTCCCAGAGCTTTAAAGCCCAGGCTTTAGCTCAGCCGGGTATCACACACCTCAATGCGGCTGTTGTAGACCAGGATCTCTAGCACGGACACCTCCTCTCCACAGGTGTCCAGTGAGGAGAGGTCGTACAGGGAGGAGTACACGGGACCGTACGCCCAGTCCTTAAACTTCCGCGAGAGGTGACGTGCCTCCTCGTTCTTGATCTCCCTGCGAATTATGTGCTGGAAAACCTTGGAGAAAATAATAATTAAAAAGTTTACCTTTTTTGTTTATTTTATAATGGATGTGATTATATTTTTCGGTCAATAATACAATACCTAACCCCTTGAAGCGCTACGCAAAAGCATTCCCATTGGCATTGCTAATGTTACTCAAAATATCCCTTTAAGATTATAGTTCCACATACACGTGATATGTGTTCGTTCTCAATCTCACCCCGATTTTTCCCAGTTTGGCCGCCATCATCAGGGGCGACATGCCGTCGTTGTTGTGCACGTCCTCCAGACTGCCTTCTGGGTAGAGCTTGGCACACTTGGTCAGCAGCAGGTCATACATCTTAGTGAGGAAGCGGGTGTTGTCCCGAGTGTTGTCGGCGATGTGCACCAGGGCGTGCAGCACAGTATTACCACGTGAGTCCTGCCGTCTAAGGTCGGCTTTCTTGTGGGCGTTCTCGGTCAGGTAGTGTACCATGTTTGGCTGGTTGGTGCACGCTGCCAGCGAAAGAGGCAGCTCGCCTGGCCAAAGAGATACCGTCAGAGACATACAGCAACAAGCACATACATCAAAAGGATCCCCTTTTACAATGGAACCAATAGAAAAGTCCCAAATGTGCAAACCCCGCTGACCTGGTACTCAGGCAGTCTCTATCCACTCCAGGAATTGAAGTTTATGTGTTCATGAAAAGTTAATGTGAAACAGCAAACCACTTTAAGCATGTCTTTGCAATGCTCCCTATACGTGGATCAAAGATTGGACTTAAATTCTTGCAACGAAAAGAGCCCAATTAGTACCACTTGTCTGAGGGAGTGGCCCATGTATTGAAACCAATGTGCCAAAAGCAGCTGCTGAAAACAAGCTGTTGCCATGGGTGACAGATTAGCCTGTCACCTCGCATGGGAAACGCTCCTCTTCATGAATTTGCATGGGTGCTCGTTGAGTGTTAGTATAGCGCTAAATCACATTAGCTGTCGCCTCTCTGCCAGGTTTCCTGTTCACCTCAGCACAAAGCTCCGTAGCGAATGACTAGCACTGTGCCAGAGACACACCGGGATTTGGGAATGATTTGGGAATGACAGTCGCACTTAGTGCAACTGGATATCATCCCTCGGATGATGAGCATGGAATTGAATGCATTAATACATTAACAGTAGAGAGTATTTTGGGTATATATTTGCCTACTAAAATCTTCTCTCTTTCTACCTGTATCTCTTTATCTGCCTCTCCCTCCATTTCCTTTATAGCCCTTTCACATCCCTGAGCCAAGCCGAGCTGTAGGGTACTGCACAGGCCTGGTTACGTATCCACCATAGTTGCTGACACAGTGCTGGAAAGAACAATGTCAAGCAAGGTAACATATCCGAGCCAGCACAGTGCAGTTCGGTTTGAAAGGATAGTGTGAAAATGTGTTTATTGAACTTGAGGCTGGAAGGTCTAGTTGAGGTGAATGGCATGTAGGCTAGTCTACTCTGGCTATAGTCGAATGTTGGGTTCAGGGTTGAGAGTTTCAGGGATACTGTCCAATCAGCAGAGGGCAGTATGGAGTGAGTTTCATTTGGAGGCTTTCTGTCAATGTACTCTCGGCCAGCAACCTCGGTGACATCAGCAAGGCAAGGGCAACCCACCCGTCTGAAGTCGAGTGAGTATGTTTGCTTTTCTTCCACAGCAAGACACAGACCTTTCCCCAAACTGCTCAGAAATACTTGTTGAACTTGTGACATGTTTTCTTTTCATTTTCTGGAGATGACTACTAAGAATTATCGTTTTGATGACTTCAGACTAGTTTTGGGTGGTTACAGTAGTTTATCATTGGCCCATCGAACTATCCTGAATGTGTTTGCCCAGCCCAAAACAGCAACGTAAAAAGGGAAAGGTGGCCTCAAATGTCAGTTCATTTTACCATGGCAACTGAAAGCGTTTTACAAGAGAAACTAAGCAATACCTTAGCTGTGATCCAGTACATATTTATTCTAAGTTATCCTACTGTGCAGCGATCCAGTCTTTATAGCCCAAACCTTTGGGCATGTACAATAAAGACTCACTGAGATAGCTAGAAAACCACTTTTTTACTGTGTGGGGATCATGTAAAACAACACACGTCATTGAAAACCATGAGGAATAGAATATAACTTTACTAGTATCGAAATACTGGCAGCGTTCAATAATAGACTAGGATGGCATGACTTAGTATACATAGCACCAAATGGATACCTGAGAAGTCTCATGATGTGATTAAACCAAACTCCTGCACTGTACTGTCACTTTAAGCATATATAGAAGAGGTCTTAAAATGCATATTTTTAGCATGGCTATTCCTTAGGGTGCTTTTTAGTCATTCCGTTTTTATTGATATTCTTATGTTTGCTGTGTAGTAAATATTTCTTTTTTTCTTTTTATATTTTTTTATTTGAAGGACATTGTCTGAAACATTACATTCAATGTCTGAAATATGCTGTATAAATAAAGCATGATTTGATTAAGCTCCTGCTGACTGAGGACTTCGGTTCTTGGTATGGTAATAAATATTACCTCCTGAATCTGAATCTTACATAGTCCGATGAGGACCACAAAGAGCTTCTGTAGACAGTAGAATGGATCAGATCTGATTCTACCGTTGTGGTGTCTTACCAAAGTAGAAGTAGCCCCCCTCGTCCCTGGGTTGGAAGAAGCGTCCGCGGGCCTGGGCGTGGACATCTGCCCCTTTCTCCACCAGCAGCTCCACATACTGCTTACAGCGCCTCTCGATGGCGATGTGGAGCGCCGTCTGGCCTAGCGACACACACGAGTCAGTCAACACCAGTGGCGTTTCATGAATGCCAAGGGAAGCCAGGCCCCCCCAAAAATTGACCAATTTAGAAAAAAAATCAATAATTTATCTTTTGTCTCGCTGTGTTTCATCATTTTCCCTCAATCAGAAGAGGCCGAATGTTCTCACAGGAGAAAGAATCAGAGAGAGCGATACAGCGCCCCTATGTCTCTCTTCCTGTAGGCCATATATTTGATGCTGTCTGGTCCAAACGAGTATGACATTGTTGCCACCCATAGCATTGAAGACAAGGGAAGCCGGCGAGCATCTGGCATCCCTTGACAAAAAAAAGTACAGTATAAAAAAAATTGCCAGTCAGTGTTAAGCTAAACTGAGCGAGCTCAACAGTGAATGATCCTGGCTCAACAAAATAAAGTGTCAAGGGAATCCAGCTTGGATTTGGAGTCACTCCTATCAAACTCCATTGGGATCACATGTCATTGAGAAAAAAACTTGAATTGTTGCATGTCATTGTGTTTTTGTCCTACGGTGGCTAGCTAGCCAGCTAGCTAAAATTGTCCCTTTCCTAAATTAGCCATAGCTGGAGACAGAGATTTGGTCTTGTGGTTTTATTTAATTCACCGTACTGGCCAATGATTATAACGGCGATTCTGATCCAACCATTAATTCATACATTGTTGTGCCTCATGCCTGAGAGGATGACAGTTCAACATGTACAGTTGAAGTCGGAAGTTTACATACACTTAGGTTGGAGTCATTAAAACCTGTTTTTCAACCACTCCACAAATTTCTTGTTAACAAACTATAGTTTGGGCAAGTCGGTTAGGACATCAACTTTATGCATGACACAAGTAATTTTCCCAACAATTGTTTACAGAGAGATTATTTCACTTATAATTCACTGTATCACAATTCCAGTGGGTCAGAAGTTTACATACACTAACTTGACTGTGCCTTTAAACAGCTTGGAACATTTCAGAAAATGATGTCATGGCTTTAGAAGGTTCTGATCGGCTAATTGACATCATTTGAGTCAATTGGAGGTGTACCTGTGGATGTATTTCAAGGCCTACCTTCAAACTCAGTGCCTCTTTTCTTGACATCATGGGAAAATCAAAAGAAATCAGCCAAGACCTCAGAAAACAAATTGCAGACCTCCACAAGTCTGGTTCATCCTTGGGAGCAATTTCCAAATGCCTGAAGGTACCACATTCATCTGCACAAACAACTGTACACAAGTATAAACACCATGGGACCACGCAGCCGTCATACTGCTCAGGAAGGAGACTCGTTCTGTCTCCTAGAGTTGAACGTACTTTGGTGGGAAAGTGCAAATCAATTCCAGAACAACAGCAAAGGATCTTGTGAAGATGTTGGAGGAAACAGGTACAAAAGTATGTATATCCACAGTAAAACGAGTCCTATATCGACATAACCTGAAAGGCCGCTCAGCAAGGAAGAAACCACTGCTCCAAAACTGCCATAAAAAAGCCAGACTACGGTTTGCAACTGCACATGGGGACAAAGATCGTAGTTTTTGGAGAAATGTCCTCAGGTCTGATGAAACAAATATAACTGTTTGGCCATAATGACCATTGTTATGTTTGGAGGAAAAAGGGTGACGCTTGCAAGCCGAAGAACACCATCCCAACCGTGAAGCACGAGGGTGGCAGCATCATGTTGTAGGGGTGCTTTGCAGCAGGAGGGACTGGTGCACTTCACAAAATAGATGGCAACGTGAGGAAGGAAAATTATGTGGATATATTGAAGCTACATCTCAAGACATCAGTCAGGAAGTTAAAGCTTGGTCGCAAATGGGTCTTCCAAATGGACAATGACCCCAAGCATACTTCCAAAGTTGTGTCAAAATGGCTTAAGGACAACAAAGTCAAGGTATTGTAGTGGCCATCACAAAGCCCTGACCTCAATGCTGTAGAAAATGTGTGGGCAGAACTGAAAAAGCATGTTGCAAGCAAGGAGGCCTACAAACATGACTCAGTTACACCAGCTATGTCAGAAGGAATGGGCCATAATTCACCCAACTTATTGTGAGAAGCTTGTGGAAGGCTACCTGGAACGTTTGACCCAAGTTAAACAATTTAAAGGCAATGCTACCAAATACTAATTGAGTGTATGTAAACTTCTGACCCACTGGGAATGTGATGAAAGAAATTAAAGCTGAAATAAATCACTCTTCTATTATTCTGACATTTCACATTCTTAAAATAAAGTGGTGATCTTAACTGACCCAAGACAGGGAATTTTTACTAGGATTAAATGTCAGGAATTGTGAAAAACTGAGTTTAAATGTGTATGGTGTGTAAGGTGTATGCAAACTTCCGACTTCAACTGTAGCTAGATGTAGAAGGCTAATGTTAATTAACTAACGTTTCCCATGAATGAAAGTTAGGCTCGCAAGAAAGCATTTGAGCCAGGTAGCCTAGGATAACAAAAACTAAAAGCATGTACTGTATGACAGAGTGATAGACCGTTTCATCAACATGAAAAAGAGGAGGATGGCATTGGCGTTTCTCTTCAAGTAAGGTGAGTCAACATGTTTTTCTACTTGCGTGAAAGTGTGCGTGCACACACACACACAGAAATCAGAACCATGGACAGACGTATCATATTTAGCTTACGTTGATTAGACTAAATTGTATATTTATATTTTTGGGGGTATGTTTAAGTTGTCACTGTATTAGACTAAGCATAGGTGATTTGATGATGTTGAAATGGTGCTGGAATAGTGGAGGCAGCTCCGGTCCAAAAATGTCAGAAACATTAACTTGCTTGACCATGCTGTAGTTCATGTACCTGTCTGTTACTGTACATGCAATATGCTTTGTGAACTTCAGCGATTGCTATCCAGTTTTGTAATAAAACAAAGGTGTGTGTGTGTGTGTGGGAGGGGGGGGGGGGGTAATTCGATAATTTGGTCTTTCGCTGCATAGTAGGCCACCTATTTCAGGTACATGAGATCATAGACATACAGTACCGGTGATAATATCCAATTAGAAGGATAGGATTTACTTCAAACGATCCTACGGTACTGGGTCATGTTCATTAGTGCACGCAACAGAAAACTTTTTAAAACGTTTTGCAATGGAGACCAAAAGTGAGCATCTGTATTGGCCAAGTCCAGATAGTAGTCCCTCCCTGTTTCAGTTCATTTGGTGCCTAATGATCAGGACCGTGTTTTTAGTGAAGCGCTAATATGAGTAGAGACTGGTGATGTGCTGTTCACAAATTTCCCATCACTAGCAGAGAGCTCACCTCTGTAGTAGACATCTCTGAAGGGTGTGTTGATGAAATCATGGAGGTTGACTGTCTGTTCTGCGATATTCATCAGCAGAGGGATGGTGTCATTCTGACCGTTGTACAGGTTCAGAAGGGCTTTAGGCAGGCAAGTCTTACCTGTAGAAGGTTCTGGAAAAAAAATAAAACAAAGGATGGTTATTAATGATACTCAGAGTGGACATGTACAGTTCTGGGAATTAATGAAAATTTAAAATAAAAAAAAAAATGCTTTGCTGCAGCAAAGTGCATTGTTAATGTGAAAAACTATCTTGCAACCAGGGTGACACCAAGCACCAAGTTCATAAGCAATCAGCTAATAAACCATTTCTGAAATATGTCACAACCTGAGCTGTTTCATCTGGCCTTGTGATTGTCTCCACCCCCTCCAGGTGTCGCTAATTATACCCTGTGTGTGTATATTTCAACCAAGTCAACATTGCTCCTATTTATTTTTTCCCGGTTTCTTTTGGTTCAAGTCCTCCTGGTTTTGACCCTTGCCTGTCCTGACACCTGAACCCCTGCCTGACCACTCTGGCTGTTCTGTTTTCAAGCCTGCCTATCCCCTTGTACTGTTTGGACTCAAATCTTTTTACTAAACCCCTGCCTGGCCTGACCTCGAGACTGCCCTTTGTCTGATACTGTTTTGGACTCTGACCCGGTTTATGAACTCTCGCCTGTCCCCGACCTACCTTTTGCCTACCCCTTGGATTAATAAATATCAACCATCTGCTTCCTGTGTCTGCATTTGGGTCTTGCCTTGTGTCCTTATATTTGGAGTTAGGACAACTTTTAGAATGTTGAATATTGTTCTAGACATTCAGTAACATAGCATTGTTTAAATATTCCACATGTAAATGTGATTGGGGAGCTAACATGGCTACTATAGAATGTTGCTGTGTAATGTAAATGCAGAAACTGCATTGCCCCAACTCTCTAAAAGCATGGCTCTGGTTCCCAGTTGAGAGAAGGGGAAGAGGTTAGGGACACAAACACAAAAATAGAGGAAGTAAAGACCGGTGATAAATCGTTAGCGATAAGAAAGGGAAGCTTGCGTGACATTTCACTGAAAATGGAAACGCCTCAATCATGAGAAACAGAACACCCAACCCAAATGTTAAAGCACTAAGTTGTCTGCTTCTATTGTTGACTTTCGGGCTGAGTTTCTTTTAGCTAGTCTGTCAAGCCCCCTTTAGTCCTTTTCTTCCCAGAGGGGAGAGTTTGCTCTGATTTCTCTCTGTTATAAAGCCCCACCCCTTACATACACAGCCAACAGGAAGCTATCATTGGACACGCCACTGGCAGGACAAAACCTCGGACATCACAGTATCTTCCTTCTCTCTACTGTTTGGAGCCAAAAACAACAGGGGGGGGGGGATACTGATAGGACAGAGTTGAACCCCAAGGGGCAGAAAGAGGTCTGTTTAGACATCTGTACTGAGTATCACTATACGAAGTCATGACAAAACTCCAGGATGACACAAAAACTAAAGGTGTTAGTCACAGGGCTAAGTGGACTAAAAGGTAAGGCTTCCCTTTGAATAAGACGATTGTAACCGAGGTGAAATGTTTGAGACAAAGTTCATATGCTATTTTAGTAGCTAGAATAGGACATCTTAAGCCCTCCCTTTCAGCACACATACACACTCTCTCTTTTCCTCTGTCCTTTCTGCCTTTGGCTGTGAAAGCTGACATATCTCCTGTCTCAAATTAGCCTATTTGGCACCAGAGGGCTCCACCCACCACTGGGATCATCTCACCTTTGAACTCCTCGTCAGTGAGCCTCTTGTCGTGACCCTGCAGGTACTCCAGCAGGCCTGAAAGGGCCTCTGGGTCGGCCTGTGACACGCCATCGAAGAGCAGCGTGCGGTTAAACTCTTTAATCACCATGGGTGGATCTGAGCCTGTAGGGTCCACACCTTCATCGCAGGACATCTCAGTCTTACTGTGTAGGACCATAGACATACATAATTTACACTCACATACAGTACTAGTAAAAAGTTTGGACACACATACTCATTCAAGGGTTTTCATTTTTACAATTTTCTACATTGTTGAATAGCAGTGAAGACATCAAAACTATGAAATAACACATATGGAATCATGTAACCAAAAACGTGTTAAACAAATCAAAATATATTTTATATTTGAGATTCTTCAAAGTAGCCACCCTTTGCCTTGATGACAGCTTTGCACAGTCTTTGCATGAGGTAGTCACCTGGAATGCATCTCAATTAACAGCTGTGCCTTCTTAAAAGTTAGTTTGTGGAATTTCTTTCCTTAATGCATTTGAGCCAATTTGTTGTGTTGTGACAAGATAGGGTTGGTATACCGAAGCCCTATTTGGTAAAAGACCATGTCCATATTATGGCAAGAACATCTCAAATACACAAAGAGAAACGACAGTCCATCATTACTTTAAGACGTGAATGTCAGTCAAGCTCTCGTGAGGACCGCCACAGGAAAGGAAAACCCATAGTTACCTCTGCTGCAGAGGATAAGTTCATTAGGGTTACCAGCCTCAGAAATTGCAGCCCAAATAAATGCTTCACAGAATTCAAGTAACAGACACATCTCAACATCAACTGTTCAGAGGCGACTGCGTGAATCAGACCTTCATGCTCGAATTGCTGCAACAACAAAAAAACACTACTAAGGACACCAATAAGAAGAGGAGACTTGCTTGGGCCAAGAAACACGAGCAATGGACATTAAACTGGTGGAAATCTGTCCTTTGGTCTGATGAGTCCAAATTTGAGATTTTTGGTTCCAACTGCTGTCTCTTTGTGAGACACAGAGGAGGTGAATGGATGATCTCCGCATGTGTGGTTCCCATCGTGAAGCATGGGGTGCTTTGCTGGTGACACTGTCTGTGATTTATTTACAATTCAAGGCACACTTAACCAGCATGGCTACCACAGCATTCTGCAGCAATACGCCATCCCATCTGGTTTGGGCTTAGTGGGACTATCATTCATTTTTCAACAGGACAATGACAAAACATACCTCCAGGCTGTATATGAGCTATTTGACCAAGAAGGAGAGTGATGGAGTGCTGCATCAGATGACCAGCCCTCCACAATCCCCTGACCTCAACCCAATTGAGATGGTTTGGGATGAGTTGGACCAGAGTGAAGGAAAGGCAGCCAACAAGGGCTCAGCACTTACTCATGAAGCTGGTTCAGATAATGCAAGTGTGCGGTTAAAATTGGCAAAAAAACACACACATTTCTTCCCACAGGGCCGTGAGCTGAGACATATATATATATCAACATATATCAACATATATATCAATGAATTGGCGCGGGCACTAGAAAAGTCTGCAGCACCCGGCCTCACCTTACTAGAATCTGAAGTCACCCGCTGCAATTCAGCGGTTGTTGATGAAAATGATCATGCTAACAGGATGGGTGCGTCAAGAAGATAACAAAGCCATCACCTACAGAGAGATGAACCTGGAGAAGAGTCCCCTAAGCAAGCTGGTCCTGGGGCTCTGTTCACAAACACAAACACACCCCAGAGCCCCAGGACAGCAGCACAATTAGACCCAATCAAATCATGAGAAAACAAAAAGATAATTACTTGACACATTGGATAGAATTAACAAAAAAACAGAGCAAACTAGAATGCTATTTGGCCCTAAACAGAGAGTACATAGTGGCAGAATACCTGACCACTGTGACTGACCCAAACTTAAGGAAGGCTTTGACTATGTACAGACTCAGTGAGCATAGCCTTGCCATTGAGAAAGGCCGCCGTAGGCAGACATGGCTCTCGAGAAGACAGGCTATGTGCACACTGCCCACAAAATGAGGTGGAAACTGAGCTGCACTTCCTGACCTCCGGTCCAATGTATGACCATATTAGAGACACATATTTCCCTCAGATTACACAGATCCACAAAGAATTCGAAAACTCCCATATCTACTGGGTGAAATTCCCCAGTGTGCCATTACAGCAGCAAGATGTGTGACCTGTTGCCACAAGAAAAGGGCAACCAGTGAAGAACAAACACCATTGTAAATACAACCCATATTTATGCTTATTTATTTTCCCTTGTGTACCCTTAACCATTTGTACATCGTTGCAACACTGTATATATACGTAGTATGACATTTGTAATGTCTTTATTGTTTTGAAACTTCTGTGTGTGTAATGTTTACTGTTCATTTTTATTGTTTATTTCACTTTTGTATATTATCTATCTCACTTGTTTTGGCAATGTTAACACATGTTTTCCATGCCAATAAAGCCCCTTGAATTGAATTAATGCCAAGAGTGCTCAAAGCTGTCATCAAGGCAAAGGGTGGCTACTTTGAAGAATCTCAAATATAACATATATTTTGATTTGTTTAACACTGTCTACTACATGATTCCAAGTGTTCTTTCATAGTTTTGATGTCTTCACTATTATTCTACAATGTAGAAAATAGTATAAATAAAGAAAAACCCTTGAATGAGTAGGTGTGTCCAAACTTTGGACTGGTACTGTATAACACATACTTTAGGTGTTTATGTACACTGAGTGAACAAAATGTAGAAACATCTGCTCTTTCCATGACATAGATTGACCAGCTGAACAGGTGAAAGCTATGATCCCTTATTGATGTCACCTTCTATCAGTGTAGATTAAGTGGAGGAGCCATTTTAAAGAAGGATTTGTAAGCCTTGAGACAATTGAGACATGGATTGAGACAAATGATTTAAGTGCCTTTGAACAGGGTGTGGTAGTAGGTGCCAGGTGCACCGGTTTGTGTCAAGAACTGCAACGCTGCTAAGTTTTTCACACTCAACAGTTTCCCGTGTGTATCAGGAATGTTCCACGACCTAAAGGGCAACCAGCCAACTTCACACAATAGTGAGATGCATTGGATTCAATAAGAGCCAGCATCCCTGTGGAACACTTTCGACACCTTGTATAGTCCATGCCCCGACGATGTGAGGCTGTTCTGAGGAGAAAACGTTGGGGTGCAACTATTAGGAAGGTGTCCTTAATGTTTTGTACACTCAGTGTATAGTTAGGTGAAAGACATTTGTATGAGGAACAACCTTGCCTGACGCCTGAAGACTCCCTGAGCTGATATATAGGCGTTAAGCTCAAGGGGCTAACACAGTTTTGTGGTGTGCAGGAGACCCGGGTTCGAACCCAGTAGGTTACAGCTGTACCCCGGAATTGATCTCTACTATGCTTCTCCTAACTCTACATGTTGTTTAATGAGCTCATGAACCCCTGTGGCCACCATAACAAGTACCTCCTCACCCTCGTAGGAGCTTCTTCCTGCCTTGCTTTTTGTTGTTGGTGTGACTGTAGGTACCATAGTCAAAGAGTGAGTCCATGGGGGCTTTCTTGGGGCCAGTCACCACAGGTGACTCATAGATGGTAGACTCCAGCAAGTCCATGGGGTTGGAGATGCCCTTCTTAAAGGCACCGTGGAACTTCATGCGGAGGTTCTGTCGACCGTCCCCTGGCTGCAGCTGGCCTGGTCGGGCTAGATTCTGAGCAGGGTCCTGGGGCAGGTCCGGAGTTGACTGGGAGCCCTCCTCACTCTCAAACAGGTTGGCCAGTGCCGATAGATCAGAGTAGGTACTACTGGCATCAGGCTGTCCCTCTCCAATTCCACCTCCTCCCTTCTCTGAGCCCGAGGACAGAGCAGCCTTGGTCACAGCCAAGGAAGGCGTGTCCTTCTCCGTCATGGCGACGTGATACCTTCTCAGTAGAGTGGCAGCGGAGCAGCCCTAAAACACATCACAGTAAAACATGCAGGTTAAAACTCCACCCAGGTCATAGGTCAAAGACATGGGAGAGAAACAGTGATCCAAACATATCCCTTGCATTTGGTCTCACTCAACTGTGAATGACCTGGGTTGTGAACATTCGGGCACGTTAGCTGAATTTGTTTGCCGCAGAAAACAAGAAGGTCCAGTTAGTCCCTCCCTGTTTCAGTCTGTTTTTTTCCATCTGGTTCTTCATGAACACAACCCTGAACAACTATCACTAATTACTCTAAAACAGTAATTTGAATAAAATAAGTCTTTGACCAGAGCTGAGATAAGAGACTGAGAAAATGTATGTCTAAAAGTGACTCTCCTGTGTGTAGCCCTAATCCTGAAGTAACCAGGGCTATGTCCGAAATGACACACTATTCCCTTTATAGTGCACTACAGGGATTATACCCCAAGGGCCCTGGTCAAGCGCTATGCACTGCAGCCCAGGTGTGTGTTGGTAGAGCTCTTGCATCCTACTCATCTTGTGGGCAACATTGATGGCACAGGAAGTACACCAGTCAGCCATTTGCAGCCACTGGCAGCCTGGGAACATAATCTGTAAATACTGAGCACTGTATTGCCTGACACTTCCTGGCCCAAAGCTCATGTGAAGGAAGTGGTACCGGAATTTTCAATTTGGGGTTGAAGAACAGAGTGGGATGATTCTGAATTTCCAACCAGTTTACTGACCAGACAGAGGACAGCTTACTGACCAGACAGAGAACAGCTTACTGACCAGACAGAGAATAGCTTACTGACCAGACAGAGAACAGCTTACTGACCAGACAGAGAATAGCTTACTGACCAGACAGAGAACAGCTTACTGACCAGACAAAGAACAGCTTACTGACCAGACAAAGAACAGCTTACTGACCAGGCAAAGAACAGCTTACTGACCAGACAGAGAACAGCCTACTGACCAGACAGAGAACAGCTTACTGACCAGACAGAGAACAGCTTACTGACCAGACAGAGAACAGCTTACTGACCAGACAGAGAACAGCTTACTGACCAGACAGAGAACAGCTTACTGACCAGACAGAGAACAGCTTACTGACCAGACAGAGAACAGCTTATTGACCAGACAAAGAACAGCTTACTGGCCAAACAGAGAACAGCTTATTGACCAGACAGAACAGCTTACTGACCAGACAGAACAGCTTATTGACCAGACAGAACAGCTTACTGACCAAACAGAGAACAGCTTACTGACCAGACAGAGAACAATAAGCTATTTGTTAGTCAGAAGAGCTGTAAGTCAATAACCTCTCACATAGTCTTAAACAGCTTACTGACCAGACAAAGAACAGCTTACTGGCCAAACAGAGAACAGCTTATTGACCAGACAGAACAGCTTACTGACCAGACAGAACAGCTTATTGACCAGACAGAATAGCTTATTGACCAGACAAAGAACAGCTTACTGGCCAAACAGAGAACAGCTTATTGACCAGACAGAACAGCTTACTGACCAGACAGAACAGCTTACTGACCAGACAAAGAACAGCTTACTGACCAGACAAAGAGCAGCTTACTGGCCAAACAGAGAACAGCTTATTGACCAGACAAAGAACAGCTTACTGGCCAAACAGAGAACAGTTTATTGACCAGACAAAGAACAGCTTACTGGCCAAACAGAGAACAGCTTACTGGCCAAACAGAGAACATCTTATTGACCAGACAAAGAACAGCTTACTGGCCAAACAGAGAACAGCTTACTGACCAGACAAAGAACAGCTTACTGGCCAAACAGAGAACAGCTTATTGACCAGACAGAGAACAGCTTACTGACCAGACAAAGAACAGCCTACTGACCAGACAAAGAATAGCTTACTGACCAGACAAAGAGCAGCTTACTGGCCAAACAGAGAACAGCTTATTGACCAGACAAAGAACAGCTTACTGGCCAAACAGAGAACAGCTTACTGACCAGACAGAGAACAGCTTACTGACCAGACAGAGAACAGCTTACTGGCCAAACAGAGAACATCTTATTGACCAGACAAAGAACAGCTTACTGGCCAAACAGAGAACAGCTTACTGACCAGACAAAGAACAGCTTACTGGCCAAACAGAGAACAGCTTATTGACCAGACAGAGAACAGCTTACTGACCAGACAAAGAACAGCTTATTGACCAGACAAAGAACAGCTTACTGACCAGACAAAGAGCAGCTTATTGACCAGACAGAGAACAGCCTACTGACCAGACAGAGAACACGACAGAGGACCACTTCAAATACACTATTCATGACGGAGTATTTTCTCCAATTACATAATATGAAAATATAAAACAATGACATTCTTCAGCCATTATCAATATATTTGGCAAAACTCTTCATCACAGTGTAATGCAAGAACCTTTGTTTTGAAATAATTATATTTTAAACCATTATCATTATAGGCTTATACATAAACAACTGTTTTGAAGTACCTTATGCAAGTAACCCATTACTCCTGTCCAGTAATGTTATGTAATATAACTATTCCTCTTTGTTGCAGATGATAATAAAAACAGTTGTGTTCATTAGGCACCAACGGAAAGAAAGAAAACTGACTGAAACAGGGAGGGACTACCTGGACTGGTCCAATAAGAAACATTTTTAAAATGTTGAAATGTTTTAATGAACATGGCCCAGATTGTTTTCCAAATGGGGAAAAAAAACAAATCCCCACCTGACAAAGTCTGAATGGCTACACCCCAAAGAGTGCATTTTCTACTCAGGGTGACAAGGAGATGGTAGAAAGAGAAAGCTGGTGAAGACCTCTTAAATGAAGGGAATGCCCATGTGTGTTCTCTTGGGGCCCTGGGATCTATTCAGATGGACACTTAACCTGTCCGTACCTCATTCATCCCTTATGTCGCACTGTGGTACTGTATTCTTTTTCAGGGGGAACTAGAAGTGACCCTGGAGCATGTAGGGGTCCTGTGTGAGCTAAAAAACAAATCTGTGTTAGACCAAAAACTAGCAGAGAGGGCAACTGGCAGTAATACAGACTGGCAGGAAAGCATGACAGGGCACACTGATGAAAGAGAAGGGTGTTACAGCGAGTAGAGGTTTTGGTTCTCCATTTGCCACTATGGGTGAAATGTGACTTGAGGTTGATCTTCTGGTTACCAACTATTGCTGTGGACAAAACAAGTTGTATCCTGTGGGGGAATCATTGGAAACCCAAGTTAAGGTCTCTAGCCAAAATCAACTACACAGCTACAGGTCTTGAAATTCCTAGAGGGAGCATGTCTTCTGTATCAGGCTTTTACTATGACAAGTCACTTATTTTCTTTTCAGACACATATATATACACACACAGGCCCAATGTTCCCTCTAAGCTGTAGCCCTGAGACTGCCGCACAGCTCCTCTGGGGCTGCCACACAGAAATATCAGCCCAACAGGTCGATGGCGATCAACTGGTCGATCTCCAAGGTATTCCTAGTGGGTCGCTAAACATTTCTGTAAAATAAACAGCAAAAATCAAGTTATGAGTTCCTATTTTTTTATATTTGTCTTGGGTTGTTGACGGTATGTGCACCCGATTCAGCTGCCCTGCGCGCCGGGTAGGCAAACTGTTGCCATTTTATGTTTCTGAAGGTACAAAATCTGCCTTTCCGGTGGGCCCAGAGAGCAAATCAAAAGCACTATAAGTCTAACGCTGTCCAATCGTATATCTCAGATGACTGTGTCTGCAGTAACGTAGCAGGCTTATAAGGAAGCTACAGAAAAGTTGATAATGTGAGATTTCAAAATGTTTAAAACCATGTCTTGAGAGAGACTGTCAATGTATACAGTAAAGAGACACTATTTTTTATAAGTGAGTTCATGTTTAAGTTCTTACTCAGCACTGTCAACACTTTGTATTCAACACTTGTATAAGCCATGAAATGGGCGTTCTTCCTATTTCCACTCAGCAGTAATCAACAAGTAGGAAAGTGTATTTATAGGTTTGCATATAAACCTGCATATTTAGCTAAAATAAATCCAGGTTAGCAGGCAATATTAACCAGGTGAAATTGTGTAATTTCTCTTGCGTTCATTGCACGCAGAGTCAGGGTATATGCAACAGTTTGGGCAGCCTGGCTCATTGCGAACTAATTTGCCAGAATTTTACATAATTATGACATAACATTGAAGGTTGTGCAATGTAACAAGAATATTTAGACTTAGAGATGCCACCCGTTAGATAAAATACCGAACGGTTCCGTATTTCACTGAAATAATAAATGATAGTTTCCGGATTCGACCATAGTAATGACCAAAGGCTCGTATTTCTGTGTGTTATTATGTTATAATTAAGTCTATGATTTGATAGAACAGTCTGACTGAGCGATGGTAGGCAGCAGCAGGCTCGTAAGCATTCACTCAAACAGCACTTTCGTGCGTTTTGCCAGCAGCTCTTCACAAGCACAGCGCTGTTTCTATCTATACAAATGCCAGTTCTTGCTGTGAGATCTTACCCCACTCTTCCACCAAGGCACCTGCAAGATCCCAGACATTTCTGGGGGGAATGGCCCTAGCCCTCACCATCCGATCCAACAGGTCCCAGACATGCTCAATGGGATTGAGATCCGGGCTCTTCGCTGGCCATGGCAGAACACTGACATTCCTGTCTTGCAGGAAATCAGGCACAGAATAAGCAGTATGGCTGGTGGCATTGTCATGCTGGAGGGTCATGTCAGGATGAGCCTGCAGGAAGGGTACCACATGAGGGAGGAGGATATCTTCCCTGTAACGCACAGCGTTGAGATTGCCTGCAATGACAACAAGCTCAGTCTGATGATGCTGTGACACACCGCCCCAGACCATGACGGACCCTCCACCTCCAAATTGATCCTGCTCCAGAGTACAGGCCTCGGTGTAACACTCATTCCTTCGACGATAAACGCGAATCCGACCATCACCCCTGTTAAGACAAAACCGCGACTCGTCAGTGAAAAGCACTTTTTGCCAGCCTTGTCTGGTCCAGTGACGGTGGGTTTGTGCCCATTGGCGATATTGCCGGAGATGTTGCCATCCTGTACCTGTCACACAGGTGTGATGTTTGGATGTACCGATGCTGTGCAAGTGTTGTTACACGTGGTTTGCCACGTTTGCGAGGACGATCAGCTGTCCGTTCTGTCTCCCTGTAGCGCTGTCTTAGGTGTCTCACATTGCGGACATTGCATGCCTCCTTGCAGCATACCTAAGGCACGTTCACTCAAATGAGCATGGACCCTGGGCATCTTTCTTTTGGAGTTTTTCAGAGTCAGTAGAAAGGTCTCTTTCGTGTCCTAAGCTTTCATAACTGTGACCTTAATTGCCTACCGTCTGTAAGCTGTTAGTGTCTTAACGACCGTTCCACAGGTGCATGTTCATTAATTGTTTATGGTTCATTGAACAAGCGTGGGAAACAGTGTTTTAACCCTTTACAATGAAGATCTTTAGAAGTTACAGTATTTGGATTTTTACTAATTCTCTTTGAAAGACAGGGTCCTGAAAAAGGGACATTTCTTTTTTGGCTGAGTTTATATGTGTTGTGTATTTGATGTATTGATGCAGGGCTCATCCGTAAAAGTGCTGATGCAGTATTCATTTTAGGCAGAAATTGAGATGAAGGGTCCAATGTGCAGCACATACACACACATACACACACACACACACACACACACAGGACAGCAATGCTAAGTCATCATTCTGGATTCTTTAGAATGTAGTCACCTTGTCTAGGCATGTCTTTTAATAACAGTGTTATACAGGTAACTGCCAAAGTAAAGGAGACACCAATAAAGTGTCTTTGGCCTACTAGGGTGTTGGGCCACCACGAGACACCAGAACAGCTCCAATGCGCCTTGGCATAGATTCTGGATTCTACTGCCCCTCTATTGGAGGGATGTGACACCATTCTTCTACCAGAAATTCCATAATTTAGAGTTTTGTTGATGGTGGTGGAAAACGCTGTCTCCGGCGCTGCTCCAGAATCTCTCATAATCATTCAATTGGGTTGAGATCTGTTGACTGAGATATATATATATACACACACACTTTAAACCCCCTATGCACCTTTGAGACCCTCTTTCAAAGTCACTGAGATGTCTTCTAGCTATGGTAGCCAGAATAATGGGCAACTGGGCCTTTTTATACATGACCCCAAGCATGATGGGATGTTAATTGCTTAATTAACTTAGGAACCACACTTGTGTGGAAGCACCTGCTTTCAATATGCCCCAATTTACAGTACTCAAGTGTTACCTTTATTTTGGCCGTTTTCTGTACATCCTTGGTATAAACTACAAACAAACTGTCACATGTCCATTGCAACAGAATGGTCTCTCTCTGACAGCACGTAGGGTTGACATGTAAACTAAGCAAAGTCAGACTCTTCCTCCGAGAGGAGCAACGCAAACAGAGAGACTGGGGTCCAGTCAAGGAAAACAGAGGAGTGCCTCCAGTCCACTCCAACACAGGATTATCAGGCTTCTCCACTCCAATGGACTTCTACTGTGGAGGGTAAAAGAACAACAGGACGAAGAGAGGCTTTCGTTGATAAACTCTCTAAACAGAGGGGTGACAAATGAATGAGTCATCCACCAGGCATTTGAGACCATTCTCTGGAGTTCAGATGAAGAATGAGTCCGAAAACAGGCTACTACTATTGTGTTCACACCATCGGAGGCTGGTGTCACTTTAAATCAGAGGACTGGTTCATTAATGCAATGGAACTGTATCAAACACATCATTCATACCGTTCCATTCCCACCATTACTATGAGCCATCCTGCCTTCACCAGCCTCCACTCGTTCACACAAACCAATGTATTGGTAATAATAATGGTGAATGATTTGTGATGACATGTCAGCTGGCTCAGACTGAGGATAATTATCTCCCTAAAACCAAGTGACTTCCTTAATCCACATGGACTTAGTGCAGTGGTTCCCAACCTTTTTCGGTTGCTGTACCACCAAGTACATAAAACTCTTTCAAGAGTACCTCTGAAGTACCCCCTCATGTGCATTTTACCAGTTAACCTATGGTCTAATGAGTCTTCTCAAGTACCCCATGTGGATAGACCATTTACCCCCAGGGGTCCTAAATCAAATCAATGTTGTTGGTCGCATACACATATTTAGCAGATGTTATTGCGGGTGCAGCGAAATGCTTGCGTTTCCAGCTCTAACAGTGTAGTAATATCTAATAATACACACAAATCTAAAAGTAAAAGAATGGAATTAAGAAATATATACATTTTAGGATGAGCAATACCGGAGTATATATATGTGGGATGTATAAACATTATGGACAGTATGTGAATAGAATATGCAGTATATCTGTAGAATAAGTAGGATAGAATAGTATATGTACAGAAATTGTTAAATAGGATGGCCTTGACTATAATACAGTATATATATTTGGAAGTTCGCATACACTTAGGTTGGAGTCATTAAAACTTGTTTTTCAACCACTCCACAACTTTCTTGTTAACAAACTATAGTTTTAGCATGTCGGTTAGAACATCTACTTTGACACAAGTAATTTTCTCAACAATTGACCACAGACATATTATTTCACTTACAGTTGAAGTCGGAAGTTTACATACACCTTAGCCAAATACATTTAAACATTTTTCACAATTCCTGACATTTTATCCTCGTAATAATTCCCTGTCTTAGGTCAGTTAGGATCAACACTTTAATTTAAGAATGTGAAATGTCAGAATAATAGTAGAGAGAATTATTTATTTCAGCTTTCATTTCTATCATCACATTCCAAGTGCGTCAGAAGTTTACTCAATTAGTATTTGGCAGCATTGCCTTTAAATTGTTTAACTTGGGTCAAACTTTTCAGGTAGCCTTCCACAAGCTTCCATCAATAAGTTGGGTGAATTTCGGCCCATTCCTCCTGACAGAGCTGGTGTAACTGAGTCAGGTTTGCAGGCCTCCATGCTTGCACATGCTTTCTCAGTTCTGCCCACACATTTTCTATAGGATTGAGGTCAGGGCTTTGTGATGGCCACTCCAATACCTTGACTTTGTGGTCCTTAAGCCATTTTGCCACAACTTTGGAAGTATGCTTGGGGTCATTGTCCATTTGGAAGATACATTTGTGACCAAGCTTTAACTTCCTGACTGACGTCTTGAGATGTTGCTTCAATATATCCACATCATTTTACCTCCACATGATGCAATCGATTTTGTGAAGTGCACCAGTCCCTCCTGCAGCAAAGCACCCCCACAACATGATGCTGCCACCCCCGTGCTTCACGGTTGGGATGGTGTTCAGGCTTGCAAGCCCCCCCCCAGTTGCAAACAATAGTCTGGCTTTTTTATGGCGGTTGTGGAGCAGTGGCTTCTTCCTTGCTGAGCGGCCTTTCAGGTTATGTCAATATAGGACTCGTTTTACTGTGGATATAGATATTTTTGTACCTGTTTCCTCCAGCATCTTCACAGGGTATGTTCATCTCTAGGAGACAGAACAAACGCGTCTCCTCCCTGAGCGGAATGACGGCTGCGTGGTCCCATGGTGTTTATACTTGCGTACTATTGTTTTTACAGATGAACGTGGTACCTTCAGGTGTTTGGAAATTGCTCTCAAGGATGAACAAGACTTGTGGTGGTCTACAATTTTTCTTCTTAGGTCTTGGCTAATTTCTATTAATTTTCCCATGATGTCACTCGGGAGCCTTTTATAGGTAAAACAATATGTAAACATTATTAAAGTGACCAGTGTTCCATGTCTATGTACATAGAGCAGCAGCCTCTACGGTGCAGGGTTGAGTAACCAGGTGGTAGCCGGCTAGTGACAGTGACTAGGTTCAGGGCAGAGTACTGGGGAGAGGCCGGATGGTGATGGCCTTGAGCTATAAGCTGTTTTTCATTCTCTCGGTCCCAGCTTTGATGCACCTGTACTGACCTCGCCTTCTGGATGATAGAGAGGCGAACAGGCCATGGCTCAGGTGTTTTCCCATCCTAGTATCCCAGATTGGGAAACACTGATTTAGTGGATATGACCCAGACCACTGGGGAAGGCAAGGGTTCCGTCCAGGTGCAAATGGTTGTGGGAAAATGGGATTTAGCCAGTTCCACTGTTGTTTCAACAACAGCCTCCAACTCAACAATCGGTTTCACATTCCCAGGGATGCATGTCTGACTGTCAGGTTTCATCATAACAATAGATTCATGAGCTGAGAAGATGTTCACAACCTCAATGTCTTAATGTTATTATTTGGCTTCTTTGCCTAACTTTGAACAGAAAAGTTCCAATATGAAGCAATTAAAAGATGGTGTGGCTTATATTCCAGCAAGAGGGTAAATATTTGTATAAAATAAATTAGACTGAAAAATCGCACTGATTTTTTAAACAATAATATTTTGCTAATAGGCCTAACTCATAATTACATGCCACACTCAATGTTGGCTATTAGAATCAATGAGAGATCACTAGTCTAGGGACTCAAACATACACCAACCCGACTATTATACGTACAATATTGTTTCTAGAAATGCCATTGCGAAGATGGGCACAATAGGATAAATATCTTCATAAAGTAAAATTACACTTTCAAAAAAACATTTTTAACACAAAATACCTTACTCCCGGTTGAAAATAAGTGAACCCTAAATGAGAACTTTTTATGCTTACCTTGTCCTATAATCAATGGACCTTTTGTGCAGTGTAGTTGTTCATTCTTAACAATAGGAAAAGTTCAAAAAAGTTTATGGACAAAACATTTGGATCGACTGCCTCCCGACTTTAGTAGGCTACTTCTTTCTTCCAAGTATTTGGGAGAAAAGTGATCTGATTTCGCGTGTAGCCTAGTCCAATAATTATTCAGCCCCGCAAGCAGTGTGCCCAGGTACACTACAGCAGCCTCTGTCCTCTGGTTTCTACCAATCGGTTTCCATTTTCAGGCATACAAGGTACGCTTGTGTTTGGGTGGGGACTAACCGGACTAACCGGTACAGGGACTACTCTTAAAGTGGTACTCCAGTCTCCTTTTCACCTTATTTACTTTAAAAAGGCACAACTCAATAGGTGACCGGGGGGGAGCTTTTCTTTGTTCTCCTCTGTTGCTCCTTTATTGTTTCTGCAAACAATGCTGAAGAGAACAACGACGTAAACAGCAAGGGGGAGACCAATGACATCACATCAGACCAGCAACTCCTTGAAGTCTAAAAAAACACAATTATGATCAAAAAATTTTTTTTTTACCCATAAATGTGTGTAAATTACTGTATTTATATACTTAGGATATTGTTTTCAGCAGGACAATTTTTTTTTAAATAGCTGAAATGCCTCAGTCAGTCCCACAAGAGGACTCCACTTTGTTTTACTTCTTTATGGTATTGTGGTGTTAATCTAAATTCAATGAATTGGCTAATCACATGCCATGCAGATACAGTAATAAATCATCCTACCACCAAAAAGTAACACAGTAGCACCCCCAAGTGGACAATAAGACAATTTGACCTGCTTTGTTCCCGAGACATGTAGCCTACCACAATTCCTAAAATCTCTTGTGTTTTTGAGCAGGCACCAGTGAATTTCACAAAGTATGTACAAAACATGTTATTAAAGTTGATATGGGCACACATGATTAATAACAAAATCAAATTTTATTGGTCACATACACATGGTTAGCAGATTTAATGCGAGTGTAGCGAAATGCTTGTGCTTCTAGTTCCAACAGCGCAGTAATATCTAACAAGTAATCTAACAATTCCCCAAAAACTACCTAATACACACAAATCTATCAAGTAATCTAAAAATTTCCCTAACAACTACTTAATACACACAAATCTGAAGGGGTGAATGAGAATGTGTACATACAGTGCCTTGCGAAAGTATTTGGCCCCCTTGAACTTTGCGACCTTTTGCCACATTTCAGGCTTCAAACATAAAGATATAAAACTGTATTTTTTTGTGAAGAATCAACAACAAGTGGGACACAATCATGAAGTGGAACGACATTTATTGGATATTTAAAACTTTTTTAACAAATCAAAAACTGAAAAATTGGGCGTGCAAAATTATTCAGCCCCCTTAAGTTAATACTTTGTAGCGCCACCTTTTGCTGCGATTACAGCTGTAAGTCGCTTGGGGTATGTCTCTATCAGTTTTGCACATCGAGAGACTGACATTTTTTCCCATTCCTCCTTGCAAAACAGCTCGAGCTCAGTGAGGTTGGATGGAGAGCATTTGTGAACAGCAGTTTTCAGTTCTTTCCACAGATTCTCAATTGGATTCAGGTCTGGACTTTGACTTGGCCATTCTAACACCTGGATATGTTTATTTTTTAACCATTCCATTGTAGATTTTGCTTTATGTTTTGGATCATTGTCTTTTTGGAAGACAAATCTCCGTCCCAGTCTCAGGTCTTTTGCAGACTCCATCAGGTTTTCTTCCAGAATGGTCCTGTATTTGACTCCATCCATCTTCCCATCAATTTTAACCATCTTCCCTGTCCCTGCTGAAGAAAAGCAGGCCCAAACCATGATGCTGCCACCATGTTTGACAGTGGGGATGGTGTGTTCAGCTGTGTTGCTTTTACGCCAAACATAACGTTTTGCATTGTTACCAAAAAGTTCAATTTTGGTTTCATCTGACCAGAGCACCTTCTTCCACATGTTTGGTGTGTCGCCCAGGTGGCTTGTGGCAAACTTTAAACGACACTTTTTATGGATATCTTTAAGAAATGGCTTTCTTCTTGCCACTCTTCCATAAAGGCCAGATTTGTGCAATATACGACTGATTGTTGTCCTATGGACAGAGTCTCCCACCTCAGCTGTAGATCTCTGCAGTTCATCCAGAGTGATCATGGGCCTCTTGGCTGCATCTCTGATCAGTCTTCTCCTTGAATGAGCTGAAAGTTTAGAGGGACGGCCAGGTTTTGGTAGATTTGCAGTGGTCTGATACTCCTTCCATTTCAATATTATCGCTTGCACAGTGCTCCTTGGGATGTTTAAAGCTTGGGAAATATTTTTGTATCTAAATCCGGCTATAAACTTCTTCACAACAGTATCTCGGACCTGCCTGGTGTGTTCCTTGTTCTTCATGATGCTCTCTGCGCTTTTAACGGACCTCTGAGACTATCACAGTGCAGGTGCATTTATATGGAGACTTGATTACACACAGGTGGATTGTATTTATCATCATTAGTCATTTAGGTCAACATTGGATCATTCAGAGATCCTCACTGAACTTCTGGAGAGAGTTTGCTGCACTGAAAGTAAAGGGGCTGAATAATTTTGCACGCCCAATTTTTCAGTTTTTGATTTGTTAAAAAAGTTTGAAATCTCCAATAAATGTCGTTCCATTTCATGATTTTTTCCCACTTGTTGATTCTTCACAAAAAAATACAGTTTTATATCTTTATGTTTGAAGCCTGAAATGTGGCAAAAGGTCACAAAGTTCAAGGGGGCTGAATACTTTCGCAAGGCACTGTAAGTGTATGGATGGGCGATGGCCGAGCAACATAGGCAAGGTGCAGTAGATGGTATAAAATACAGTACATACATGTGATATGAGTAATGCAAGATATGTAAACATTAAAGTGGCATTATTTAAAGTGACTAATGATCTATTTATTCAGTGATTGGGTCTCAGTGTAGGCAGCAGCCTCTCTGAGTTAGTGATGGCTATTTAACAGTGTGATGGCCTTGAGATAGAACCTGTTTTTCAATCTCTCGGTCCCAGCTTTTGATGCACCTGTACTGACCTCGCCTTCTGGATGATAGCGGGGTGAGCAGGCAGTGGCTACGTGGTTGTTGTCCTTTATGATCTGTTTGGCCTTCCTGTGAGAGTGCTGTAGGTCTCATGGAGGGCAGGTAGTTTGCCCCCGGTGATGAGTTGTGCAGACCACACCACCCTCTGGAGAGCCTTGCGGTTGAGGTCGATGCAGTTGCCATACCAGGCTGTGATACAGCCTGACAGGATGCTCTCGATTGTGCATCTGTAAAGTTTGTCAGAGGTTTGGGTGACAGGCCATATTTCTTCAGCCTCCTGAGGTTGAAGAGGCACTGTTGCACCTTCTTCACTACACTGTCTGTGTGGGTGGACCATTTCAGTGTCTGTGATGTGTACGCCAAGGACCTTAACTTTCCACCTTCTCCACTGCTGTCCTTTCGATGTGAATAGGGGGGTGACACAATTCAATATAAAATTATGAACTGGTAATATTTTGTAAAAATATTCATTTGCAATATAAGATTAAAATAATGTATAATATCGTGCATAATTTATGCCCTGCATTTGAATCCTTTTCATACACATTTCTCATAACAATCAAGTGATACCTAAAAATGCATAACCAGAAAATGGAAACGAATCACTGACAAACAATACATTTTCAGTGAATTTAATTTTACTATAATGCTATCCATTTACTATAATGCCATAGTGTTTTCATTACATGTTTTGACATATAGGCCACCAAACAAATAGGAATTCCAAAAGGGCAAGGAAAGGACATCTGGAGGCACCCAAATCAGTATTAGAAAGTCAATCAGAAGTAAAACTGAGAAATACCAAGGAAAGACATGCTCCATTATGGTTCTCAAGATAAACCCTCTACAATATATCACAGGGGTGTGTTCATTAGGGTACACCGTAATATGTTTCGCAAGAGCAAAAAGTGCCTTATGAAAATCAAAAATTCAACTCAAGAGGCAGGCATCATGTAAAGTTGCACTGTTGGACAAAGACAAAGCTAGTGAGAGTTCACCCTCTCCCCTGTGTCAATGGCAGAAGGCACTGTTAGGTTAACAATATTAGTGGCATCGCTCTATACTCACATGGCTTGATTCAGCCACTATAATTACACAAAATAAATCTGGTTTATTTATCATAATCAACACTGCATCACAATGTAATTCAATCATATTTATGAAACAGCCTAAAATGAAATGTCACCATTTGGTGGATTGATTTCAATGTCACTTAACATGTAAAGGTTATAAAACATTTCCTTTCCAACACATTTTTTAGAACACTTTAAAGACTCACTTATTTGAAGCTTGAAACTTTTCAATCTTTTAAAACAAATCATCCCGACTTGACAGTTTACTCCTGCCGCTGCTTTGACTATACAAATATTAGTCTCCTGTGATATGACTGTTTCCGCGAGAGATTTGGTTTTGACTTCCTAAATGATGATTAGGTGAGATGACATTTGTATGATTACATCAATAATAAGGCATCTTTTATCAAATACAATCATGTTGATGTACCAATGGAATTAGATCTCGGCATTCATCTTGGTGTACATCTCATAGATGGCATCAGTGGCAGTGAAGTTCACTAGAAAGTCGTATTTTGTCCCGGCAGTCCTTTTCCTTGACCTCTTGGACAGTGCCCTCAGGAAATCTGCCTTGTAGGGGGCTGCGAACACAGCTGCCTACAGTGGAAGACAGTCAAGTAAAGTCCGTTCAAAAAGGCAGACTTGACATAAGCAAACAAAGTTGACTGTTAGATCTAAGAGACGGTGACATCACTTGAATGATGGCCACCACTAGCACAGCTAATTACCAAGTGACTTCAAATTGGCTAAACCAATCTACCGGAAGGCTTTTTACCTGTTAAAAGCAGGTATGGGGCTTTTATAATAAGGACTATATAAATATCCCTCTATTTAAATCAACTGAATTGAAATGTCTGGTACTTAATCAAGCTCATTATTAGATGCTAACGAGAAGTTATAAGAGGTTTGTATGCTCATGACAAGTCCTTTAATGCATCATAACAGCATCCTAAAGTTTTAGACTCAAGCTCCAAAAATAAAACATTTGTCTGACCTCTTCAGCCACATTAGTGCCAGGGTGGCTCCCATTTTGGGCCAGCCTGCTCCATACAGCTCATTCTCTACCTCCAGGATTTTTTGGCAGGTCTTGAACCTGCTAGGTTGCTGTCATAAACCACCTTGATTTTCTAAAACAGGGATAGTTCAGTAATATAGTTGTTTGTTTCTTTATGGCTCCAAGTTGACCCATTTGCACTTTAACCATGTGAAAAGGTTGATGTAGGCTACTTACTGTGATGCTCCCTGCAATGTCAGATTTAACTCGAGCAAAAACAATAGAGCCAAGGCAGTCTGTAGAGAGATTTAAAAATACCATGTTTGCCCATACTGGAAAAGTAACATCCTGCACAATGTACATGTCAGCTTTGTCTACATTCCCAAGAGCTAAGAGAAAGGGGTTAGGAACAAAGAGAGAGGGGTTAGGAACAAAGAGAGAGGGGTTAGGAACAAAGAGAGAGGGGTTAGGAACAAAGAGAGAGGGGTTAGGAACAAAGAGAGAGGGGTTAGGAACAAAGAGAGAGGGGTTAGGAACAAATAAATACATAGAGGTTAGGGAGAAAGAGAGAAAGTACAGGAGAGAGGGGTAATGGAGAATTTTTTTTTAGAATATGTTGGGCAAAACTTTCCCCCTGTAGTTTGGTGGTATTGGTCCCGTTTGAGATCTCTCCAAGGTACAAATAGACCAATGTTATGGATATACACTAAGTGTACAAGACATTAGGAATACCTGCTCTTTCCATGACAGACTGACCAGGTGAAAGCTTTGATGCCTTATTGATGTCACTTGTTAAATCCACTTTCAAAATCAGTGTAGATGAAGGGGAGGAGACAGGTTAAATAATATTTTTAAGCCTTGAGAAAATTGAGACATGGATTGTGTATGTGTGCCATTCAGAGGGTGAATGGGCAAGACAAAATACTTAAGTGCCTTTGAACGGGGTATGGTAGCAGGTGCACCGGTGGGTGAGAGTGTGTCAAGAGCTGTAATGCTGCTGGGTTTTTCACACTCAACAGTTTCCCATGTGTAGCAGCAATGGTCCAACAACCAGAGGACATCCAGCCAACTTCACACAACTGTGGGAAGCATTGGAGTCAAAATGGGCCAGCATCCCTTTGGAAAGCTTTCGACACCTTGTTGTCCATGCTCCAATGAATTGAGGCTGTGCCTAATTTCCTTTTCCTGTTGCAGAGGCCTAGGGCCCGTGGGACTTATTTTCTTAGCTAAAACCCAGCAGCGTTGCAGTTCTTGACACACTCAAACCGGTGAACATGGCACCTACTACCATACCCCGTTCAAAGGCACTTACATATTTTGTCTTGCCCATTCACAATCCATGTCTCAATTTTCTCAAAACGTTCAAATCCTTCTTTAACCTTTCTCCTCCCCTTCATCTACACTGATTTTAAAGTGGATTTAACAGGTGACATCAATAAGGGATCAAAGCTTTCATCTGGTGAGTCTATCATGGAAAGAGCAGGTGTTCCTAATGTTTTGTACACTCAGTGTATATCCATAACATCGGTCTATTTGTACATTGGAGAGATCTCAAAGAGGACCAATACCACCACACTACAGGGGGAAAGTTTTGCACAGTTTTCATAGCAAGGTGTAGACTAATTATTGTATAGTAAACTACATAAGCACATTCGGTTTAAAGACTTCCAATGATCCAACAATTTGTAAGAATCTATTCTTTGCTTAGCCTTTTCTAATAGGAGAATTTGGCCAAGCAACTGCAATTTCCAACAGGCCATTTACATTGTAACTTTCCGAATGCACTCATTCTAAAATTAATTTAATGTTTTATTTAACATTCCTCAATCTACACACAATACTCCATAATGACAAAGCGAAAACAGGTTTGGAATTCCTTAAAAATAAACAGAAATACCTTGTTTACATAAGTATCCAGACTCAAAATTGAGCTGATATGCATCCTGTTTCCATTGACCATCCTTGAGATGTTTCTACACCTGTGGTAAATTCAATTGATTGGACATGATTTGGAAAGGCACACACCTGTCTATATAAGGTCCCACAGTTGACAGTGCATGTCAGAGCAAAAACCAAGCCATGAGGTCAAAGGAATTGTCCGTAGAGCTCTGAGACAGGATTGTGTCGAGGCACAGATCTGGGAAAGGTTGGGGAAAAAAATCTGCAGCATTGAAGATCCCAAAGAACACAGTGGCCTCAATCATTCTTAAATGGAAGAAGTTTGGAACCACCAAGACTCTTCCTAGAGCTGGCCCCCCGGCCAGCTGAGCAATCGGGAGAAGGGCCTTGGTCAGGGAGGTGAATCATAATGTAATAATATTGAAATATAGAACTGGTGGAAAAACAAAGATTCGATTTTAGGCCTATCCTCCCAAGAGCTTTGAAATTCCAACATGATATGGGCTAGTCACAACTCAATGTAGCAGTTATACATAATTGATGTGTGACTAAGTATAAACATTAAAATAACACTAAATCCAGTACACCATAATAAAATACATAGAAAACAAATTAACCATACATATCCTGTTTCTTGAGTTGATGAGGTCAAAAGGAAAAAAGTTGGCCAGGAAATGTAAATGTCAGTTTAAACAATGAGAATGAAATGGAAAGAGAGTAATATCAACACCAGGGTTCACAAGGGTTTCACATGGCTAACTCAATACAATACCTTTGGTATATTAAAACAGGATGAAGCCACAAAAAGATGCCCCAATGCACCACAGTCAGTGAATTGCCAAGGGAAACAACACCACGCTAATCAATTTTCACAACTTCAAATCAAGGCCAGTGAATTAAATTATGCAAGCAAAACGTTTGTTGACTGCTTGATAAAGATAAATAAGATTTTGAACATTAACACACACAATGTGTCAGCGCAACTGGTGCCCGAAGTCAGCTTGCAGGCGTCCAGCCCGCCACAACGAGTCGCAATGGCACAAGGAAATCCAGGCCGACCTAACCTGGATGACGCTGGGCCGATTGTGCGCCGCGTCAATCAAGCTGTGACACAGCCTTGGATCGAACCCAGGGCTGTAGTGACGCCTCAAGCACTGCGAAGCAGTGCCTTAGACTGCTGTGCCACTTGGGAGGACTAACAAGGGACAATCTTTTTTGGATCTTATTTCTCTTTATCAAGCAGTCAACAAACGTTGACTGGCTTCCGGGTTAAGCGAGCAGTGTGTCAAGAAGCAGTGCGGCTTGGCAGGGTGGTGTTTCGGAGGATGCATATAAATAAATTAGATTGTCCCTTCAGGCAGTTATTTGCTTGGGATTTACAGAGGTGTTTTGACAGATCACTACTCACTTTCTGAAATCCCTCAGGCAAATCAGACTACTGATTAATGAAGCTAATGAAAGTCCCTTCTCTGGATACAGGAATGCCTCTCCGGACTCCTAGTATTGTCAGGTTAATCAAATTTCCATAACACTAACCTTGAGAAAAGAGAAAAGCACGTAACCTACAGACAAATTGATGGCCATCCACAATCTAACTATTCTGTCTTCATCCATGATGGGCTGTAGCAAATGGTGTGATACTTTTGTAGAAATGCAATATAGTAACAGGCAATAGATTGTTGTAACAAAGTAGAGAGGAATGTGGTGGTGGTCTATGCATAGGCTTTGGCTAGCCCAATATTGACCTGAAGGAGCCAAACGTTACTCCTTAGTCCAAGGACCTTACATGTTCTGTTTAAAGGGCGAATTGGCTCTGGAAGCCCAAATAGCTAAATACTCCATATAAACGTATGGTTCTAGAAGACATAAATCCCTCTACTTTCACATGACATCAAAATAATTTCACAAATGCACACACAACCATCAGCATGTTTCAGTGACAACACCTTTGTGGTGTCTGTCTTCCGTTTACACACAAGTGTTCAGATACTCAGATAGTAATTAGCACAGGTATTCCACTTAGTCTTCGGTAAATAAGCACTGTAACATTAATATATGGCGGTGTGGTAACCCTAACCGTATAAAGCTGTATTTATTCAACCTTTTTATTGTGTATTATTTATCGTCGATATTAAAGATACGGTCCTTATGCTTCCAAAACAGTACTGCAAGTGATGATGTGTGTTAATGTTCAATCAATGTGTGTTAACCAACTGCCGCGTGGCTATTAATAACAAAACTCGCCCTACAGATGACGCCTTCATCAAATGACTCTTATGTGTAATATAATGGAACGGAGTCATGATCAATGGCTAGAATATTGCAAACTAAAATCTGAGTTTGCAAACTACTTACCAAAGAATGGCAGAAGATATGACACCGACTTCAAGAAAGATCTAGTTTCCACTTGTTTATCGGCTGGAAGCTGTTAAAAATGGATGCTCCATAACAACAGCCATGGTCGGCTACACAAACACTCCGATAGTGATTTGTAAAAACCCGGATACTGTCACCGGTGTGAGCTCTTGAGCATCTCCCACCAATGGTCTGAAAACTGCCTGGAAGCACAGCAGTTGACCAGGGGTGTGTTCAGTATGACAGAACGGTGGGCAACGTTGAATTCAACAGACACGGTAGGGTTATTAATTCTGCCAATTATGTTGCAAAACGTTTCTTAAACGGAAGCAAATGAAACGGGGAGGGACCTACCTGGATTTGTTTTACATAATCTGTCGTTTTGCTCTGTTTGGTTCTTAAATAGTAAACGGTTTTCCTTAATTAATTCACCCCAGTTGATGACGTTGCGATTATGGTGGCCCAGAGGGGGATTACAGTATGGTGTGCTGCACTAGTTTTGCTATTTCAAATGGTCACAACGATATTGGTCAGGCCACAGCTTGCCACACCCACAAAACGGGAGCAAACATACTTTTTTAAAACCTTTATTTAATTAGGAAGAACACATTCTTATTTACAATGACAGCCTACGGGAAACAGTGGGTCAACTGCCTTGATTTGATTTGCTCAGGTGCAGAATTACATATTTTTACCTTGTCAGCTCATGGATTTGATCCAGCAACCTTTCAGTTACTTGCCCAACGCTCTAACCGCTAGGCTACCTGCCTGGGGTGTATTCATTAGTCGGATTCCGTTGCAAAACGTTTTGTCTGTTACACCACATGCTGAATGCCCATTTCAACAGGTGCACCAATCATGGGACAGAGGCGGGAGAACATTTTCCCGGGTAGGCTAATCTGACAGCACTTTATACAAGCACAGCATTTCAAACATGTACATTAACTATTAAAGGCTGTCTTTTTAATTACTGAATTGGTCAGATGGTTGGGTACCATCGCCCAAGAAAGCTTTAGCAAGGGTCATCCCTGGTGGTTACTGCATTGGTGTCAGAAGATGACTGACACTCGCTCGTGGCTATTGAAAGGGACTTGTGAAAGTGAAGTACAGGGATACCTGCAACTGTCTAGCAATCAACAATAAAATGTGGATACTATAATCAAATTGAACTCATTGTGCACAATCTGTGCACTCTGTGACTTTTCATAGAGAAAAGGAAGAAAAAACGTTGTAAGCTACTTCTGGTAAAATGTTCTTCTAAATCCTTGATTTAGCAGATACAGGTGACAAAGGCCTACAATGATCTGGTTACTATTAAAGATTTAGCCATGTATAAATAATTTATCATAGAATTATGTGTCTCCACTTTAGGCCCAGGCCTGCTCCCGATGCCCTTCTTTATGCAATGAGGAATCACAACCAGGTGATAGTGGGCAAAGAAAATATTTGCATACTGCCGTAAATGTACTGTGTGTGGCATGTTCGGATGAGTTGCCCCAGCCGTGACTTGAACCCAAGTCTCTGCTACTGTCAGTCCAACACCACACCTGTTGTGCTCATAAGTGTATACACTGCCTGCCCTTGTCTTTTGAAAGATTGTCCCGCCCCACATTTCACTCTAACTTTAGGTCCTATGATCGTGCACCTGTGTTGGGGATTTGCTGTCGAAGACTACCCTTGTACGTTTCTCCCGCGGAACCTTTTTAACTTGTTCTCGATGGCTGCAACCGAGGGTCATCCCTCTTCTGAGATCAACGTAGCGAAGTCAGAGGGTTTATTCTGGGGTTGGGCGGTATCCATATTTTCATATCATCGTTGCACACAAGAATTGCACACAAGGGGCGCTATTTCTTTTAAAAAAAAATTTTTTTTACGGTATTGAAAATTATACAAATACCCCAGTATCCCAGTGGAAGCTGCTGAGAGGAAGACTGCTCATAATAATGGCTGGAATGGAGTCAATGGAATGGAAACAGATCAAATTCAATTTGTCACGTGCCGAATACAACCTTACAGTGAAACGCTTACTTACAAGCTCTAACCAACAATGCAGTTATATATATATATATATATATATATATATATATATATATATATTTTACATATACATACAGTGTGGCAACAAAGTATTTAGTCAACCACCAATTGTGCAAGTTCTCCCACTTAAAAAGATGAGAGGCCTGTAATTTTCATCATAGGTACACTTCAACTATGACAGACAAAATGAGAAAAAAAAGTCCAGAAAATCACATTGTATGATTTTTAATGAATTTATTTGCAAATTATGGTGGAAAATAAGCACCACTCGGCCAGGTGTCTGACCTCCTCCCTATAGGCTGTTACGTTGTTGATCAGGCCTACTATTGTTGTGTCATCTGCAAACTTAATGATGGTGTTGGAGTCATGCCTGGCCGTGCAGTCATAATTGAACAGGGAGTACAGGAGGGGACTGAGCACGCAACCCTGAGGGGCCCCCGTGTTGAGGATAAGCGTGGCGTCTGTGTTGTTACCTACCCTTACCAACTGGGGGCGGCCCATTAGGAAGTCCAGGATCCAGTTGCAGAAGGAGGTGTTTAGTCCCAGGGTCCTTAGGTAAGTGATGAGCTATTAGGGGACTATGGTGTTGAATGCTGAGCTGTAGTCAATGAATAGCATTCTCACATAGGTGTTCCTATTGTCCAGGTGGCAATGGATCTGTGGATCTGTTTGGGCGGATGCAAATTGGAGTTGGTCTAGGGTCTCTGGGATAATGGTGTTGATGTGATCCATGACCAGCCTTTCAAAGCACTTCATGGCTACAGAAGTGAGTGCTACAGGTGCCTTGTGAATGTTCACCTGTTTAAAGGTCTTACTCGCATCGGCTGCGGAGAGCGTGATCACACAGTCATCTGGAACAGCTGATGCTCTCATGCATGTTTTAGTGTTACTTGCCTCGAAGCGAGCATAGAAGTAATTTAGCTCGTCTAGTAGGCTTGTGTCACTGGGCAGCTCTTGGCTATGCTTCTATTGGTGATGCCATTCCATTGACTCCATTCCAGCCATTATTATTGTTGGACTATTGTGGTGGCTAATTTCTGCATTACCAAATGAGGAGAGTTAAACTTCACACACCAGTCAAAGTTATACTTAAACTACATCTTTAATAATAAGATAGCACTGACTTTCAACGATTTGCCATTTCTAATTAACCGTTGATAGTGACAACACACAAGTACAAAGATCTTTTATAGCCAAGATACACACCTCTCAACCTACATGACGAACCACAGATGGTCACAAGGTTAAGATTTTATAATGAGAAAGGAGTATCCTGTAGCCAGATAGCATTCGCTATAAATTATTGTTCAGTTTGGTCCCTGAGATGAGGTTCTCATCTCGTTCCTGGTACTTCATAACACAAAATATCCAACTCATCCAATGGCATAAATCAATTGTCAACTCTAGATCTTCCCATCTCAAGTAAAACCCCTTCTTGACCCCTCTCCTGGACAAGCTCACTGAGGGGAGTGAGCCTCTATGTCATACACTATCCCAGGATAAGTGCAACATCAGAAAGGACATACAATGGTTCCAGACACTGCCATACACCTCCCCCCAATGCCAAAGGAGGGAGTGACTTGCGCACAGACATTGTGGAGACAAGTAATCGGTTCCCCATTAATCACGCCATCCCTTCACAAGATTTAAGAATAGGTAAAGACACATTCACATATGAAGACAATGTTCCATCCGGTCCTCTTCCCTTTCTGATATTCTGTATAGCACCAGAGACATGTAAAAGACAGGCCTGACCTCTCCCCTCTCTGGGCCCCAAGTGACTGAGCCCCAGCTGAGGGAAAAGTGCAACTGCCAACACCAAAGTCCAAAGGGATGCATTCTAATAACAAGTATATCACATCAGCATATTATGCAGATAAGACATCTTAATTATTGTACACCAAGTCAGAACCGTAGGATAAATTAAGAGGTGGAAATAGACCAAATTATTAGGATGAGGCACATGGGCTACTAAGAGCTTACTACACAACATAAACTTAGAATTATTTTCTTAGCTACAGTATACATAATTTCCTGGCACTTTACAATTATGGAGCAGCATACAAGACATTTTTGAAATCATCTCATTGTGCTGTGCTCACTTGAACAAGGAGGTGGCGCTGCTGTCCTTTGTGGGCAAATTTTGTCATCAAACTTTGCCATCGAAGTCTGGCATTTTCTGGATTTATGGTGCATTCAAGACAACTGGGAACTCTGAGAAAAAAAAAAATCTTCAGGTCGTAGCTCCAGAAAATCTTCAGGTCGTAGCTCCAGAAAGAGGCCAGAGTTCCCCATTTACAATTCAGAGTTGGATGAAAGTTCAAAACTTTTTTTCCCCAGTCGTAGCTCATTTTTCCAGAGTTCCCAATTGTCTTGAACTCACAGTTAGCCACTGATTCCTTCCAAACCACTTTTAGTTGAATTTACGATTTCCAACTTGTTGTGTAATGTTTATGTCCAATGGCCGATGAGAACCGATACATTTTATCTATATTGTTTCTTCATTATTTCTCTTCATATGACAAGGATTAAAAAGGATTTGCCAGTAGATTGTTGACTTAATTCATGATGATGACTGCTAGTTAAGATATTGAAAGTATGATGATGTTGAAAGTATGAGATCCAAACAAAGCTACTGTAGATATAACGTGATTTGACATCATTTTATGTGTGGCCTATGACCTTCAGCCTTCTTGGATGGGCACTTCTAATGTAACTCTATGGCAGCATCCAAGGGGCTAGAATGTTCTAAGTCTACCCTTAGACTTGGTGGTGATGTAGTGTCCCCATGAGTGACAGAACACTGAGCCAATCACAGCGCAAAGCTCCATATCTTCTGCTGGCTTGCACCACCACCACAGAAAGCACTGAGCTAGGCCGAAACACCTGCATTTTGGAGCTCCGTTCCTCAAGAAAACAAAGAGACCATGTTTGTACGCAGCTTTATTACCTCAATGATATATATACACAATTTTACGTTGTTTGCAAACTGATGTGACACGTATTAAAAAACATATTGTATTTTAATTTGATGTTTTGCAAAAAATGTGGGGCTCAAAACAGGTTAACTAGTGTCAGTGGTTGGCAAAATACAATACACCCAGCTGATCTAATGCAAAAAAAGTAGAATTAAAAACATGGACCTGGGTTGTAGTGCTGCTTGTATTCTTGGCATTCTTGACATCCAGACAGCTGATGTTCAGAAAGAGCGGCAAAATCTGGATTCCTACAAATCAGCTGGGTTAGACAATCTGGACCCTCTCTTTGTAAAATTATCCGCCAAAATTGTTGCAACCCCTATTACTAGCCTATTCAACCTCTCTTTCATATCGTCTTAGATCCCCAAAGATTGGAAAGCTGCCGCGGTCATCCCCCTCTTAAAAGGGGGAGACACTCTAGACCCAAACTGTTATAGACCTATATCCATCCTGCCCTGCATTTCTAAAATCTTTGAAAGCCAAGTTAACAAACAGATCACAGACCATTTTGAATCCCACCGCATTCCCACCGAATCTCACCACATTCTTATCGCCAGACTCAATAGTCTTAACTTCTCAAATGACTGCCTCACCTGGTTCACCAACTACTTCTCAGATAGAGTTCAGTGTGTCAAATCGGAGGGCTTGTTGTCCGGACCTCTGGCAGTCTCTATGGGGGTGCCACAGGGTTCAATTCTCGGGCCGACTCTTTTCTCTGTATATATCAATGATGTCGCTCTTGCTGCTGGTGATTCTTTGATCCACCTCTACGCAGACGACACCATTCTGTATACATCTGTCCCTTCTTTGGACACTGTGCTAACAAACCTCCAAACGAGCTTACACACCATACAACACTCCTTCCGTGGTCTCAAACTGCTTTTAAATGCTAGTAAAACTAAGTGCATGCTCTTCAACCAATTGCTGCCCGCACCCTCCTGCATCACTACTCTGGACGGTTCTGACCTAGAATATGTGGACAACTACAAATATCTAGGTGTCTGGTTAGACTGTAAACTCTCCTTCCAGACTCACATTAAGCATCTCTAATCCAAAATTAAATCTAGAATCGGCTTCCTATTTTGCAACAAAGCATCCTTCACTCATGCTGCCAAACATACCCTCGTAAAACTGACTATCCTACCGATCCTTGACTTCGGCGATGTCATTTATAAATTATTCCACAACAGTCTACTCAGCAAATTGGATGTAGTCTATCACAGTGCCATCCGTTTTGTCACCAAAACCCCATATACTACCCACGACTGTGACCTGTATGCTCTCGTTGGCTGGCCCTCACTACATATCCATCGCAAAACTCACTAGCTCCAGGTCACCTATAAGTCTTTGCTAAGTAAAGCCCCGCCTTATCTCAGCTCACTGGTCACCATAGCAACACCCAAAGTCTGGCATGCGCTCCAGCAGGTATATTTCACTGGTCATCCCCATAGCCAACCCCTTCCTTTGGCAGCCTTTCCTTCCAGTTCTCTGCTGCCAATGACTGGAACGAATTGCAAAAATCACTGAAGCTGGAGTCTCGAACTTTAAGCATCAGCTGTCAGAGCAGCTTACCGATCACTGTACCTGTACACAGCCAATCTGTAAATAGCACACCCAACTACCTCATCCCCATATTATTACTTACCCTCTTGCTCTTTTTCACCACAGTATCTCTACTTGCACATCATCATCTGCTCATCTATCACTCCAGTGTTAATGCTAAATTGTAATTATTTCGCCTCTATGGCCTATTTATTGCCTACCTCCCTACTCTTCTACATTTGCACACTGTACATTGATTTTTCATTTTTTCCCCCTATTGTGTTTATGTGTAAATGTGTTGTTATTTTTGTCGCACTGCTTTGCTTTATCTTGGTCAGGTCGCAGTTGTAAATGAGAACTTGTTCTCAACTGACCTACCTGGTTAAATAAATGTGAGAAAAAAAATGCATTCATCATTACAATGCCCTACTCATCGAGCTGTTTGACCCTTGTGAATCTCCGTAGTGTAACTAGGAAGGGATTTGGTTACTAAGCGAAACGGGAAGAGAGAAATCTAAGGATTTTCTTTAGCCGCAAACTAACATAACTTTGACATTATATTTTGGAGAGGGAACGTTGACTGGTAAGCAATTTGATGCAAAAAGTACTTTTGTAAAGACAAATGTCGATTAGCACTTTACGCTAGCTAACTTTTGTTAGGACTTTACTGATGGCGTCATATTTTGAATCTAGCTAGCTACGCTATCTACTGTAGCTAGCAAGTAACGGCTTTGTCCATTGCTTTTGTCTAACAGAAGCAGTTGGATCCGTTTCTAAATAGGTAACTGAATAGAGTTTTCCCATCTAGATCTATATGGCTCTACCAACCCTCTCTGCCCACTGGCCTAGTCGAGTTCGTTCTCTGGAAAGACAGATGATGCGGCACTGCCGGCAGCGGGAACAGGAGGCATGTTGGCGGCAGCAATGGGAGATGAACTCGAAGTACTACAGACAACAGAACGTTGTAAGCAGTAAGCAGGCACACTGGAGTTCTCGTCAATCATACCAGGAGAGGTAGGCCTAATTCTCAAGGGCTGTATTGTTTGTACTTCAGAAACGGATAATTGACTGAGATACTATGATGGGAATTAGGCTATAACTAATTTCATGCTTAAAAAATGTCCTGATTCTCCAGTCGTATTGATCCAACTTTTCTTGTAGTGGCAATAGTTCAACAATGATAAGAACACCATCAGTAGATCTAATGGATGATACTTGAAAACCATTATCACTAGTTAATGATTATCTCCTTTCTCTCCCATCCATCAGTATGTCAGCATACCACAAAGAGAGACTGAAAGAGGAGAAGGTGGTGAGTCTGGAGAAGCGCAGGGAGCGTCTCAGGACCCTGCTCCAGAAGGAGCGGGACCAGCTTGAGGCTGAGTTACGGGATGTTGTCCCTGACAGGAGTACACTGACTAGGCAACTGGTGGACAAGACCGAAGACCTCCGCTCAGGCCGAGAGGAACGAAGGAAGAAGGTATAGAGGCACCAACCTCATCCGGTTTATTCCTCAAAAACAAATAAGATACACGAGCACTGAGCTGGCAGAGCGCATGACCATTGACATATGATTTTTGTTGTTTTACTATTCCACCACACAGCTAGCAGAAGAGCTGTTGAGGGAGCACTGGAAGAAAAACAACCCTGAGTTGCAGAAGGTTAGTGGCCGACGAATTGGAGGTTTAGGATGCCATGACTAGCCATTGACAGTTCGTCACAACAACATGTGTTTCTTATTGGACAAGTCCTTCCCGTTTCAGTCCATTTGGTGCATAATGAACACAACACTGGTGACTAAGTGCTGTATAGTACAACTGTATAGTACACTTGATCTGGAAACCAAAGGGCTTGTGATGCAATTGTTCCATCTCGTCTGTGTATCGAATCCTGATTGAACTGTTTGTGTCTACAGGTCGAGTCAACTTTACATAAAGATCATGTGGTGAGCCAATGGCAGACACAGACCTTGGTGAAAAAACAGGTATGCGCTCAATGCTACAGCCAGTATTACCTTTTTGTCGGAGGGTTTAGTTCACTTCAGTTAGTGCGCTTTAACTCAGGTTTGAGTATTTAATTTCAAGATGGTCATTAGTATTTAAAGAGCATTCTTTCATCTGTGAGTACAGTATTCTTTTATGGAAATAAACTCCAATTAGACTACTCTTTACTCAGGGTGAAAAATAAGGCATTCCTTAAATATGTGGATATCCAATGCTTATTCAAAATAAGACAAATAGTGTAGACATATCTTAAACTGATTATCATTGAAAGACAATGAAGTGGTAAGCCAAAGTAATCCCTGCATTGAAACCTGCAGCATGAGGAGGCAGCCCAGGAGGAGAAGAGGCGCTTTGAGAACGAATACGAGACGAGTCGACGGGAGGCGCTGCAGAGGATGAAGCAGGCAGAGGAGAGAAGAAGAGGAGAGGACAGGGAGAGAGCCAAGGAGCTCCGCAAACAGATGGAAGAGCTCAAGCTCCGGGAGGAAGAGGTAAGCAAGCAGCTGTCGTTCAGTCTCTGGACACTTTAGTTCTGCAAAGGAGGAAAATGGTACTGTTAAACCATAAGAAGAAGCACTGTACATGGTGTAGTGCATTGAGTAAAGCAAGACTATGGAGACCAGTCAGACGACATATTAATAAAAATGTGTCCATTTCAGAAAATTTGTCTTGCATCTCATCTCAAAGTCAACAGCATCACCACATATACTGCGTAAATACATACAACAATATAAATCACAAGCAAAATACAACAAAAACAACACGTGGATACAGTCCATGGGGTAAGCAACATTTCAGATTCATGGGGGTGGCGGGCAGTCGTTTGTTTGATACTGGTGAGGACGAATGATTTCTGGTATTGGCAGCCTGTTGGTAAGACCTGGTAGTCCCGCATAAGCCTAATTTGGAATTGCACTGTAAATGCTGGTAGTGTGACTGAGCCCCTATGCTATCTCTGTTTCTCAGGCCAGGTGTCTGAAGAAGGAGCAGGAGGCCCTGCTGTCCCAGCGCTGGGAGGTGGAGAAGCTAGAGGAGGAGAGAAGGAAGGTGGAGGAGTGCCACAAGAAATCTGAAATGGGGTAAGTGACTCTCCCATTGGAAGAGTTCAGTCAAGGATGAAAACTATAAATAAACCATCTGGACTGAAAAACTGCCTCATGTCCAGTAGTTGTTGTTTTGTGGTTTGATCAAACTGTTTCCTTTCTCAGGCGATTCTTGACCCGCCAGTACCGCGCCCAACTGAAGAGGAGAGCCCAGCAGGTGCAGGAGGAGCTGGTTTGTCCGCTTGTTTTTTTAATTGCTCAGCTGTATGTGAATTGACACACCCTTCACCAGTGACCACTGCTTGCAATGCCTGTGTCGTTCACCAGGAGGCGGACCGCAAGATTCTGGCAGCCCTGCTAGAGGGGGAGCAGGAGGACCAGCGTCTGGAAAGCGTTCGGCGGGAGAGGGCAGTGGCGGATGCCGCCTGGATGAAGCACGTCATTGAAGAGCAGCTCCAGCTGGAGAGGGAGAGGGAGGCAGAGTTTGATGTCCTGTACCGGTCAGTAGAACCAATACTATCATGACTCCCCCTGCCAGTCTAGGTCTGACTATGGGGTGGAGATCTAAGTTTGTATTGTATAAGTTAAATTATTGGTCTTGTCAGGGAGGAGGCCCAGCGTGTTTGGGAGAAGCGGGAGGCAGAGTGGGAGAAGGAGAGGAGAGCCAGGGAGAGGCTTATGCAGGAGGTGAGTGGGCCTGAGGGGAAGGGAGGGTAGGACATGAGCAACACACCAAGGAGTGCCAAGCTTGCGTCTTTGTATCTACAGAAGACTAGAGAATCCAAGCGTCTCCTTTTCTCCCTGGAAGGTTCTGGCAGGCAGACAGCAGCAGCTGGATGTCAAGATGCAGGAGAACCGTCAGGCTCAGGAGGAGTCTCTGAGGAGGCGCGAGGAGCTGATCGAAGAGCTAGAGCTGGAGCGGCAGACCAGACGCCAAGAGAGGGAGGAGGACGAGGGTCACAGGACGGCTCGGATGCAGGAGATCAATGCACAGGTTGGCGGGGGCCTTCAAACTCCAATTCTAAAAGGATGTATGAAAGGCCTTGAACAGCCTGTGTTGACCTGGATCAGTTGTTGACATGGGTTAGAGGATGAAGCTGTCTGTGGGTCATTGTTCTCTCTCCCCTGCAGGTAGAGCAGCGGCGTCGGGAGCAGTGGGAAGAGCAGCGACAGAGGGAGCAGATGGAGGAGGTGGAGAGGGAGGCCCTGAGGTTGCAGGAGGAGGAGCTGAGGCTGGAGACTCATAGAATGGCCCAGCAGGGCTACCAGGACAAGGTACTGAACCACGGTCCTGTTCATTTGGGCACACAATATCAACATTTTTACCTGGCAGCTATACAGATAACAATTCATTTGGAAAATATACTGAACAAAAATAAACGCAACATGCAACAATTTCTAAGATTTTACTGAGTTACAGTTCATATAAGGAAATCAGTAAATTTTAATATATTCAATAGGGCTGAATCTATGGATTTCACATGACTGGGAATACAGATATGAATATGTTGGTAACAGATACAGTACCTTAAAATTATAGGGGCGTGGATCAGAAAACCAGTCTATCTGGTGTGACCACCATTTGTCTCATGCAGCGCAACACATCTTTGCATGGAGTTGATTGGGCTGTTGATTGTGGCCTGTAGAATGTTTTCCCACTTCTCTTCAATGCCTTTGCGAAGTTGCTGGATATTGGCGGGAACTGCAACACCCTGTTGTCGTGTCTTGGCTATCATTAAAACCTCTTCAGTCTCCCCCTCCTTTTTCGAACATTCTGTTAAAAATCGTGCAACATTTCAGCGTCCTGCTACTCATGCCAGGAATATAGTATATGCATATGATTAGTATGTGTGGATAGAAAACACTCTGAAGTTTCTAAAACTGGTTAAATCACGGCTGTGACTATAACAGAGCGTGTGTTTCAACGAAAAGCGCAAGAAAAACTGGTCACTGAAAGCTGAAAATAATATCCATGCGCCACTTGCATGTATTGTTTAAAGGACACCAAATTAAATATGGCCACGGATGCAATTCCTACAGCTTCCACACGATGTCGCCAAAAACGTCATTTTCATTGACAAAAATCCTTTGAGACATGACCAATAGATCCTTCATTCCATCCAGCCTACAACAATCGATTTTGGAAGAGAGAAAAATGGACATTGTTTTCTTGAGTAGCTGCTATTGAATACAGATCGCCCAGTGATCAATTTGATCGCTTATTAACGTTTACAAATACCTAAAGTTGGGTTACAAAAGTAGGTTGAAGTGTTTTGTCAAAGAATATAGGCAACTTATATCATTTTAAAAAATGACGTTGCGTGTTGGAAGAGAGCTTTTTTCCTGAACCAGACAGGCTATACAAATGGATATTTTGGGCATACATGGACGGATTTAATCGGGAAAAAGACCCAATTGTGATGTTTATGGAACATATAGGAGTGCCAACAAAGAATATCATCAAAGGTAATGAATGTTTTATATTTTATTTCTGCGTTTTTGTGTAGCGCCGGCTACGCTAATTCTTTTGTTTACGTCCCCTTCAGGTATATTGGGGTGTTGCATGCTATCAGATAATAGCTTCTCATGCTTTCGCCGAAAAGCATTTTAAAAATCTGACTTGTTGGCTAGATTCACAACGAGTGTAGCTTTAATTCAATACCCTGCATGTGTATTTTAATGAACGTTTGAGTTTTAACGAGTACATTTAGCATTTAGCGTAGCGCATTTGCATTTCCAGGTGCCTACTTGAGACGTCTGCGTCTCAAGTAGGATCAAGAGGTTAATGTTATGACAATTGTTTTATCAAATCAATTAACTATGTTTAATTATTACGTTGTTTAAATGAATCATCGCAACCATTAAAACTCATTAGCAATCTTTGGGGCACCACAGAAAAAGTTTATTTAACGAGTTACCGTTTACCTTCTATCAGTCTCATTCTGAACATTGTTGACTTCAAATCTGCACAAACCCTAGTCTCCATGATGAATTAGCGATACACAAATTGGCGTAATTATTTATTTACTAACTAAATAATCACACAGAATTACATAAACACACGGTATAGTTATTGGTTACTAACACAATGCAATGAAAGGTCCCTAGTGGACTAAACCGTTATGATGGCTTGTTACACAAACTGAAAAGGGAGGGGAATGTAAGAAAGTGGGAGAAAAGACAAAGGACTTCACTATTGTACATACAGCTGATAACTATGCTCATGGAAATACTATGCACATGAACGGCTGGCTGCTCATTCGAAAATAATTGCAATGTACATATTTACGATTGTATGCCTTTGTTGTCTCTGTGTTGAAATCGCCGGTCCATTTTCTGAAGAGTCGACAGTTGACAGAAAGTCTGGTTGTCCACCAGAGATCCCCCCTCCTTTTTAGTCGTAGCTTGTTCAGCAGCTCTGTTTCTTAGAATAGAGTGGTGAGAGGAAATTGTTCTTTGTTTCTCGTCTTCGGTCGAGTTTCCTAGACTATTTTACATATACAGCAGCAGACTGTGAATGTGTAGTCTTTAGTTTTGTAGATTTCTTAACCATTTGTAACATATTCTGCTGGCAGCTGGTCTATAGAGTCTAACGTTTCGTGATGTCCGGTTCACACCGTCCACCTGCTTGGTCTCTTTTTTTTAAATATATTTTTTATTTAACTAGGCAAGTCAGTTAAAAACAAATTCTTATTTACAATGATGGCCTAGGAACAGTGGGTTAACTGCCTTGTTCAGGGGTCTCTATTGTCTAACCATTGCAACATGTAGCCACAGCTCCATGCTCTCTGGTCTTGTAGAGATTTTCTTCTTCTCTGTTAAAAGTTTCGGAGTTTCTAGCCATTCCGTACCTTTCAGCTCACACTGTCGGTCTCGCTGGCCTAATATACATTTTGTCACGAGTCCTATTTAAGCACTCGGGGGGTAATGTCTGTGCTCACGTCGGTGTGGTGACTGAGTGGTTAAGACTTCCTATGAAAAACAATTCTCTCATTTAGAAGGCTAACATCACATTACATCTTCTCACAAATAGTTTCATATTTCTGTCAGCTATGATCCTCACCCAAAAAGGCAAGTCATGACACTGTCGTACACGTCGATCCAGAGCATCTCAAAAACAGCTCAATTTGTGACATGTCTAGTGAGTATGCAGGCCATGGAAGAACTGGGACATTTTCAGCTTCCATGAATTGTGTACAGATCCTTGCGACATGGGGCCGTGCATTATCATGCTGAAACATGAAGTGATGGCGGCGGATTAATGCAATTGTGTTCGTTGTCCGTAGCTTATGCCTGCCCATATCATAGCCCCACCACCACGCCATACACGTGGTCTGCAGTTGAGGCCGGTTGGACGTACTGCCAAATTCTTTCAATTGACGTTGGGAGGCGGCTTATGGTAGAGAAATTATCATTAAATCTTCTGTAACAGCTCTGGTGGACATTCCTGCAGTCAGCATGACAATTGCACGCTCCCTCAACTTGAGATATCTGTGGCATTGTGTTGTGTGACAACCACTATTTTGTGTAAATATCATGCTGTTTAATCAGCTTCTTGATATGCCACACCTATCAGGTGGATAGATTATCTTGTCTAAGGAGAAATTTGTGCACAAATTGAGTCGCTTTTGTGCATATGTAAAATTTCTAGCATCTTATTGCAGCTCATGAAACATGGGACCAACACTTTACATGTTGCATTTATATTTTTGTTCAGTGTATAAGCCTATTGCGGTTGATTTGGATTGATATCTTACCATGTTTGCTCTTAATTGCTAAAGCACTTGATTAGTTTTGTCCCATATTCATACTGTCTTCCTCTCATAGATTCGTAGCAGACCCCGATCAGCCTGGACATGACGATCCTGTGAGGCCAAAAAAGACACGGCACAATCATATGTTTTTATACACATTTGTCCAAAAAGTTCATCTTAATGCGTTTAGAACTCATCAAGTATTCCAACACCATGCTCGTCAGTTGCAGAAAGTGGTTGTAGAGTTTTACAAAATGGTGTGTAAGGGATAGCGTTACAATCTTGGGTTTTATGTTTATATAATCTTTTTGATTTAAAATTGTTTCATTAAAATAAATCACTGTTCCTTTCTTTGCACATTTTTCTGCTCTCATGGACGAAGCACATCACACAAGAATATAACAAACAATTACTTGGTCATTAATAGACAGAATAACTACATTATCACAAATGCAACATGAGAAGGTTAATTATAAATTACTTTTATAAAAAAAACACACAAACACTGCATCTATGATAACTGCAGGACTGACACCTATTGAAAGTCCATTCAGAACAAGAGAAGCACAGAGGGACATTTCCTTGATCACATTTCAAGTACAGTATAACACAGCTCTGAACCATCTGCTAATAATGACGACCACCCGCTGGCAGAATTGTAGAGGAGATATCTACAGGGGACATCTACAATCCTATCCAATTAGTTGCACATTTAATACAAAATTAGTAGCATTACGAAATGGAGCACAAAAACACACGGAAGAGGAAAAATGATTAATAAACTGCAGATCTAGCTATGGTCACAGCACTAACACTGTTCACACAAGCAAATAGGGCACCCTGTCTACCATCTTAGATGGTTCAAAAAATATATCACTAGAATTCAATACAAACAACATTTTGCTGGTGAAGAGCATCATTTGCCCCCCCTGAATAAGTGTTGATATGAAATAGGCATAGATAGCTGTAGATGCATTTCAAAATGGAAGCAATAACACAGGGGAGGCACATTGGCATTGCAGGGATACGCAAATGTGCACAGATGAGATGGTTCAAGTCAGTTCCAAATCTCCCAACATTCCTTCCTACACTTGCTGGAATCACATTAAATTATACATTAGAATTCCATAGTTAGGTTACAGCAGGGATCATCAACTAGATTCAGCTGCGGGACTATTTTTTTGTTGAGTACATTTTCAGGGGGCCGGAACATAAATACTAATAATTTGTAGACTGCAAATTGACTGCAAGAAGCCCAAACAGATTGTTTTTAAGTTATATATATTTATATTAAAATCACTGGAAAAATATATATATATATATATATATATATATATACACAGTACCAGTCAAAAGTTGACACACGTTCTCATTCAAGGGTTTTTCTTTTACTATTTTCTACATTGTAGAATAATAGTGAAGACATCAACTATGAAATAATACACATGGAATCATTTAGTAACCAAAAGTGCTTAACAAAGCAATATATTTTAAGTAGCCACCCTTTTGCCTTGATGACAGCTCTGCACACTCTTGGAATGCTTTTCCAAAAGTCTTGAAGGAGTTCCCACCTATGCTGAGCACATGTTGGTTGATTTTCCTTCACTCTGCGATCAAACTCATCCCAAACCATCTCAATTGGGTTGAGTGAGGTCAGGTGATTGTGGAGGCCAGGTCATCTGATTCAGCATTCAATCACTCTCCTTCTTGGTCAAATAGCCCTTACACAGCCTGGAGGTGTGTTGGGTCATTGACCTGTTGAAAAACAAATTATAGTCCCACTAAGGGTAAACCAGATGGGTGGCGTATCGCTGCAGAATGCTGTGGTAGCCATGCTGGTTAAGTGTGCCTTGAATTCTAAATAAATCAGACTGCCCTTGAAGAAACTGTCAAAGTCCTTGAAATTTTCCTGATTGACTGACCATGTCTTAAAGTAATAATGGACAGTCGTTTCTCTTTGCTTATTTGAGCTGTTCTTGCCATAATATGGACTTGGTCTTCTACCAAATAGGGTTGTCTTCTGTATACCACCCCTACCTTGTCACAATACAACTGATTGGCTCAAACGCATTAAGGAGGAAATAAATTGCACAAATTAACTTAACAAAGCACACCTGTTAATTGAAATGCATTCCAGGTGACCTCATGAAGCTGGTTGAGAGAATGCCAAGTGTGCACAAAGCTGTAAACAAGGCAAAGGGTGGCTACTTTGAAGAATCTCAAATATAACATATTTTGATTTGTTTAACACTTTTTTGGTTACATGATCCCATATGTGTTATTTCATAGTTGATATCTTCACTATTATTCTACAATGTAGAAAATAGTAAAAAAAGGAAAACCCTGTAATTAGTTGTGTCCAAACCTTTGACTGGTAGTGTGTATATACACACACACACACTTTTTTCCCCCAGAGCAAAATAAATATCTAAAAACTAAAAATAAACATCCTCTCACCTGTCAACTGTGTTTATTTTCACCAAACTTAACATTGGTAAATATTTGTATGAACATAAGATTCAACAACTGAGACAAACTGAACAAATTCAACAGAAATTTAATAATGTGTCCCTGAACAAAGCCCTCACCCTCCGATCCAACAGGTCCCAGACGTGCTCAATGGGATTGAGATCCGGGCTCTTTGCTAGCCATGGCAGAACACTGACATTTCTGTCTTGCAGGAAATCACGCGCAGTATGGCTGGTGGCATTGTCATGCTGGAGGGTCATGTCAGGATGAGCCTGCAGGAAGGGTAACACATGAGGGAGGATGTCTTCCTTGTAACACACAGCGTTGAGATGACAACAAGCTCCGTCCGGTGATGCTCCAAATTGATCCCGCTCCAGAGTACAGGCCTCGGTGTAGCACTTCAACGAAAAACGCAAATCCGACCATCATCCCTGGTGAGACAAAACCGCGACACATCAGAGAAGAGCACTTCTTGACAGTCCTGTCTGGTCCAGCGACGGTGGGCTTGTGCCCATAGGCGACGATGTTGCCAGTGATGTCTGGTGAGGACCTGCCTTACTACAGGTCTACAAGCCCTCAGTCCAGTCTCTCTCAGCCTATTGTGGACAGTCTGAGCACTGACGGAGGGATTGTGCGTTCCTAGTGTAACTCGGGCAGTTGTTGTTGCCATCCTGTACCTGTCCCGCAGGTGTGCTGTTCGGATGTATTGCTCCTGTGCAGGTGTTACACGTGGTCTGCCACTGCGAGGACGAACAGCTGTCCGTCCTGTCTCCCTGTAGCGCTATCTTAGGCGTCTCACAGTAAGGACATTGCAATTTATTGCCCTGGTCACATCTGCAGTCCTCATGCCTCCTTGCAGCATGCCTAAGGCACGTTCACGCAGATGAGCAGGGACCCTGGACATCTTTCTTCTGGTGTTTTTCAGAGTCAGTAGAAAGGCCTCTTTAGTGTCCTAAGTTTTCGCAACTGTGACCTTAATTACCGTCTGTAAGCTGTTGGTGTCTTAATAACCGTTCCACAGGTGCATGTTCATTAATTGTTTATGGTTCATTGAACAAGCATGGGAAACAGAGTTTAAACCCTTGAAGATCTGTGAAGTTATTTGGATTTTTACAAATTATTTTTGAAAGACTGGGTCCTGAAAAAGGGATGTTTCTTTTTTCGCTGAGGGGGGGGGGGCAAATTAAACCACCCATGGGCCAGGTGGAAATTATAGGCAATTAGCAAGACACCCCTAATAAAGGAGTGGTTCTGCAGGTGGTGACCACAGACCACTTCTAAGTTCCTATGCTTCCTGGCTGATGTTTTGGTCACTTTTGAATGCTGGCGGTGCTTTCACTCTAGTGGTAGCATGAGACAGAGTCTACAACCCACACAAGTGGCTCAGGTAGTGCAGCTCATCCAGGATGGCACATCAATGCGAGCTGTGGCAAGGTTTGCTGTGTCTGTCAGCGTAGTGTCCAGAGCATGGAGGCGCTACCAGGAGACAGGCCAGTACATCAGGAGACGTGGAGGAGGCCGTAGGAGGGCAACAACCCAGCAGCAGGACCGCTACCTCCGCATTTGTGCAAGGAGAAGCAGGAGGAGCACTGCCAGAGCCCTGCAAAATTACCTCCAGCAGGTCACAAATGTGCATGCGTCTGCTCAAAAGGTCAAAAACAGACTCCATGAGGGTGGTATGAGGGCCCGACGTCCACAGGTAGGGGTTGTGCTTACAGCCCAACACCGTGCAGGACGTTTGGCATTTGCCAGAGAACACAAAGATTGGCAAATTCGCCACTGGCGTCCTGTGCTCTTCACAGATGAAAGCAGGTTCACACTGAGCACGTGACAGACGTGACAGTCTGGAGACGCCGTGGAGAACGTTCTGCTGCCTGCAACATCCTCCAGCATGACCGGTTTGGCGGTGGGTCAGTCATGGTGTGGGGTGGCATTTCTTTGGGGGGCCGCACAGCCCTCCATGTGCTTGCCAGAGGTAGCCTGACTGCCATTAGGTACCGAGATGAGATCCTCAGACCCCTTGTGAGACCATATGCTGGTGCGGTTGGCCCTGGGTTCCTCCTAATGCAAGACAATGCTAGACCTCATGTGGCTGGAGTGTGTCAGCAGTTCCTGCAAGAGGAAGGCATTGATGCTATGGACTGGCCCGCCCATTCTCCAGACCTGAATCCAATTGGGCACATCTGGAACATCATGTCTCGCTCCATCCACCAACACCACGTTGCACCACAGACTGTCCAGGAGTTGGCGGGTGCTTTAGTCCAGGTCTGGGAGGAGATCCCTCAGGAGACCATCCGCCACCTCATCAGGTCATGCCCAGGCGTTGTAGGGAGGTCATACAGGCACGTGGAGGCCACACACACTACTGAGCCTCATTTTGACTTGTTTTAAGGACATTACATCAAAGTTGGATCAGCCTGTAGTATGGTTTTCCACTTTATTTTGAGTGTGACTCCAAATCCAGACCTCCATGGGTTGATACATTTGATTTCTATTGATAGTTGTGTTATTTTGTTGTCAGCACATTCAACTATGTAAAGAAAAAAGTATTTAATAAGAATATTTCAGTCATTCAGATCTAGGATGTGTTATTTTAGTGTTCCCTTTATTTTTTTGAGCAGTGTATAATGGGCTTCTTAAATTCACTTCCAGGCCGCAAGCTGGACTGGGGACCGCCGGTTTGAGACTCCTGGTTCAGATAAGGAGCATCAAAGTGGATGACAAGCCTTAAGGAGGGTATATGCGATAGTTGGGAGTCTTTGTGGGCGAGGAAGACATATCTAGAACCACAAAAAAAAAAAAAAAAAAATATATATCAAGAAGTGCGGTTTAGAAACTGCACATTAGCGACAAAGGATCTCCACAATCATCTTGTCAGTATTTGGCTGTACTGTAGATTCCTGAAATAGCTCACGACAAATCAAGTCCATAGAAATAAATCTACTAGTACAGACTCTCCCTTGCAGTTAGTAGAGCTCTGGACACTTTCCCATAGCTCAAGTTAAGTTGTCTTTTTGTCCCAATGTTTTAACTTCAACACTCTTTATAATTGCGTACATTTGTCTTTAAATAAAAAATGACATGCAAATATCACATACACATTAAAAACAGAAATAAATGTGTTTTTTTTATATATAGATTTTTTACAACAAAGTTAAAGGATGAACAATACGGAGACATTTCGGGCCTTCAGATATCTAAAAGGCCTGCGACAGGCGGCAGTGGTTATAATGGTCAGTTGCTGTTCTCCTTGGTGGTAATGGTGACAAGCTGCTTGGCCGCCTTGGCGATGTCATAGGCACACTGGATAACCTGCTGGGTGACCAGCTGCATGTCAGGCCCTGGACTTCCCTCTGGGGGCACTGCCTTCTGACACTCTCCCTGGAGCCGGAAGGCGCTGGACGTCAACAGGCGCAGGGGACCTCGCACTGTCTCCGAACGTGGTCTCTGAAAGGTGAGATGAGGTTACAGGGTTCATCACAACACACAATCAAACTTTATTTCTATACCACATTTCTAAGAGGATGCAATTCAAATTGATAAACATAAAATACAAGGTGAGGGGAAAAAGTGTTAAAAGGCCTTTGCGTGTGTGTGTGTGTGATGGTACCATGGACCGTTCAGTGAGCTTACCTTGGGAAAGAGGGCAGCCATTTCCGTCACAGCCACATGTATTCTTTCGGAGCAGGGTATAAAGCTTTAAGAGGAAAGCATCAGGAGGAGAGAGGTTAATAAGACAGACTTTTAATGTCATCATTATTTCATGGAGAAAAAAATTAACTTATATTAAAATGTTTTGCAATCCCAAAACAACCATTTTCAAAACAAGACAGATCTGAGTTTTTAGTCTAGGTGAAGAGGCAAAACACAATTCAACACTCAGAGCTACATGCTGAAAAGCAAACTGCAGTCCATTCTTCGTGTTTGGCTAATCTATTATGCTATTCCAAATATTGCATTCTGACACGGTCAAACTGCAGCTGCCATAATTACCGTAGCCTGGGTGCCAATCAGTTTCTGCACTGAGGAGTTGGCAAGAGAGCAGAAACATATTGGTACCCAGGCTATAAATCATGGGTAATATAGACAGGAATGAGGGATTAGAGCTGATTATGTGTGATGAACTATCAGCTATGACACAACAAGAAAATAAAAAATATAATTGCTCATTTGGACATTACACCATTCCCTAACATAAACACATATAGAAATAATCGTATAAAGTTGATTAGCCCTCTTATCTAATTTAGATGACTACTAAATATTCAACGAAATACCAACTAAACAAATCATTGGTACCTTGAATATCAAAAGTTTAGTTTTGAGGTAGTGGTGTTTGTACTGATGTTTGCAATGGAAGTAATGAAGAGAGTAGGTGAGTGAGTTCTTTAGGATCAACCTTACACACTAACGCCTAGCAGGCCACACATAGCAAAAGGAGGGAATCAGTCATCAGAATTTGGCAACCGAGCAGGGGTAGGCAAGACAGAGAAGGTGTGTAAGAGCGAGGGAAGGTGTGTAAGAGAAGGTGTGAGGGAGAGGGAGATGAGACACTGTGCCTAAGAAGCAGGGGCAGAGGCCAGTAAAGTACCAGGCGGCAGGATCGAGGGAGCGCAGGTTGAGGGGCTGCAGGGGAGAGGGGGCCTTCTCGGCCCAGGGCACCAGGCTGCTGAAACAGCCTAGACTGTGCCTGAGCCGGCGGACACCCTCACAAGGTCTGCTTACAGGAATAGAGGGGGAGAGACCAGAGGACCACAACACCCTCGAAATAATGACACGCGAGAGAGGACACGGGGTGGGAGAACACAGAAAAAGACAGAGGTGAAATCATAGAGGGAATAATAAAAACACTGAACTGAGAAGAACACACAAAATGCAGAGCTCCAGTAACCAAATCAGTGACAGTGGGGGAACTCAATCTAGGAAGTGGAGGTACTTTGATGAATACACAATAGAGAATTTGTGAAGCTGTGATGAATTCTGTTAGACAGAAAAAGCCTAGTTTTATCTCAATAGAGATAGTTACAACATAGGAGTTATATTTAATTTGTTTTTTCGATGTTGAGCTCATGACCTGCCACTTCTTCCTCACCTGTCGTGCTTGTTCTCCTGTGCAGCGCGGAGCAGATCCTGGATGTTCTTGGTGATCTGCTCTGTCTTGCGAATGACATCCTCGGTGCTGGGGAGCGCAGAGTCTGGCTCGGCTTCAAGATCATCCAGTTCAGGGATGGAGCTGCCCTCCCCAAGCCAGCCACTGCTCCTAAGCCTCCCCCTCCTGCCCACACTGCCAGGGGGGGGAGAGACAGCGAAATTAAGGATGTTACTACAATCTCTGCACCCTTACATCCAGACCTAACTTTCACCACCTGATGTGTAACACTGGAAGCAGTGGCAACTTTGAAGGGCCGATTTCAAATCTGACAGTGTGCCTTTGCTTTGTGTGGCTTGTATCAGTGAATTAGCTGTCCGTGCACACAGAAGTGTGTGTGTTCCTACCCTGAGTCCTCCAACTCAGAGTCATTGGTTGTGTTGTCATAGTCACCGTCTGACATGCTGCTCTGTTTCTCCATCTTAGAGGCCTAACATGAGAGGGAGAGAAAGGAGAGTAAAACAAATTGTCACTGTGACAAATACCAATGAAAATGCAAGCAAGAACTGCCAATGCATCATACAAAATAGTTTCTAGTGGTATAGCACAAACCATTACATCATACCTAGGCATAAACGTAAATAGAAACTTGGACAGAAATTTTCTTAAACAGTTTCACTAACAACTTACAGTATAGTATGTATGGCAGTGACAAATTGAATGAACTAAAACCATGGGAAAGAAACACAAAGACGACAATGCATAAAACAAGTCAACATCGAAAGCAAAACAGAGAAGCCTTTTGAATTTCATTGCCAGGGTTAGTAAAAAGAGGTTATCCGGGGTTCAAAACTGTTTTAGTTTTTTTGCCCTCAATATGAAACCTATCCAAATTGGTAACATTTGCAAATTCAATGTCGATAGGCTACTGTAATAGAAACCACACTGGTTGATTGATTGGTACCATGCCAAGTTGGGATGCTAGGCTTGTCCAATGTCAATGAAAACCTTTGAACTCCTGCTAGTAAAAGACGGAGACTCGTAGACAATATTAAAACTAACAAAGTAATAGCCTAAACCATGGCAGGGAATGAAGTGCCAAATGTAGTCCAGGAAAAGCTTCAAACACTGCCATGCTGGCTGCACCCTTTTTAAAATGCACACTCCAAGACAGATGAAGTCAGGGAATGACTGGATATCTATCAGACAAACAACCTCCAATGAATTACATCAGAACCATGATCCATTCTTTTCCAGAGCTCTGATCCAAGACTTTCATTCAGAGTCATAAATTTCATGACATCATGGAATCAAGGTTCTGATTAATTTGGGTCAAAAGCTTAAAAGCTGCACTGAGTCATCGACTGAGGCGATGCTGATGGAGGTGCTGGATAACAAATGTATCTGACCATTTAAAGTTAACTGTGCTCAATACTGTATACTACGTGCTCCATCCAGCCTGTAAGCATTGTGTGCTGCGTCACAAGACTGGTGGATAATAGCTTTACTCTAGTATCAGATTGGAAGCTTGGGCGCACAGCACTGACCCTGCACTGTCGCGTCCTTGCACATTCCTCGCTCTTTCAGCAGAGAAGAGAAACTATGTAGAAGCAGTGAGTTTCAAAGAAAAGAGCAGAGACAAACACCCAAAGGGGGACACAGGCCACATACAATAGTTACATACCCTTTCCAGCCTAGCCCAATAGACCCGATCAAAAAACATCCTCTTCCTGTCTGCAGGGCAAGATGCCACAGCCCACACAAACACAATACAGCAAACTGCTGAAAGTGGGGTTAGCTTGTACAAGTGTTTTGTCAATTTCTTTACCACTGGGTTTGAAGTTTTACACATTGGTCAGTCAAAGGCCCTGTCCAGAAATAACCCCTAGCCCTTATGCACTTGTGGAGATCTGAGAGCTTCCCCTTGCCCACTGATAGGTTAGATAGAATTGTTAATATATTGCTTAACCTTCACCAGATCTCCACAAGTGTCTAGGGGGTAGGGGCTAAGGGCTGTTTGCTTCTGAACAGGTCCCATCTCTTGGTGCGGGACAGACTCCTGGATAACCGGTGAGTTTAGATGTTACTAGAGGCGAGGGAGGGCATGCTGGATGACGTTTACTGGGCAACGGCCATGTGCTGGTTAGAGGGAGAAAAGAGGTCATCAAGTTTAAAAGTATTGCAAAATTTTAGCTTGGAATGTGGAAGGAATTTGCATTAGGAATGAGGAATTTGGGAAAATGGGAAAATTCTCAATAGGCTGACTTCAACTGGCAACTGGTCTCACGGAGGGTAGGCAAACCTTTGCATTGAGATGGGTGTGTGATCTTGGCGCATAGTGCTGCTTCATTGAAAACACTCTAGCTGATTGTAACAGGCATGATGAGGACAATGATCGTGGAGATGTATGGGTGGTTGTGGTGGAGATTATATATACACACACACAAAAGTATGTGGACACCCCTTCAAATTAGTGATTTCTGATATTTCAGCCACACCGGTTGCTGACAGGTACATTCAAAATAGAGCACACAGCCACATTATCTCCATAGACAAAAAAATTGGCAGTACAATGGCCTTACTGAAGAGCTCAGTGACTTCAACGTGGTACAGTCATAGGATGCTACATTTCCAACAAATCAGTTCGTCAAATTTCTGCCCTGCGAGAGCTGTCCTGATCAACTGTATGGGCTGTTATTGTGAAGTGGAAATGTCTAGAAGCAACAACGGCTCAGACGGAAAGTGGTAGGCCACACAAGCTAACAGAATGGGAACGCAGAGTCCTGAAGCTCGTAAAAACCATGTGTCTTCGGTTGCAACACTCACTACCGAGTTCCAAACTGCCTCTGGAAGCAAAGTCAGCTGTTTGTTGGGAGCTTCATGAAATGGGTTTTCATGGCCGAGCAGCCGCACACAAGCCTAAGATCACCATGCACAACGCCAAGCGTTGGCTGGAATGGTGTAAAGCCTGACGCCATTGGACTCTGGAGCAGTGGAAACGCGTTCAGTGATGAATCACGCTTCACCATCTGGCAGTCCGACGGACGAATCTGGGTTTAGCGGATGCCAGGAGAACGCTACTTGCCTAATGCATAGTGCCAACTGTAAAGTGGAGGAGGAATAATAGAATGGGGATATTTTTCATGGTTCAGGCTAGGCCCCTTAGTTCCAGTGAAGGGAAATATTAAAGCTACAGCATACAATGACATTCTAGACGATTCTGTGCTTCCAACTTTGTGGCAACAGTTTGGAGAAGGCCCTTTCCTGTTCCAGCGTGCACAAAGCGAGGTTCATATAGAAATGGTTTGTCGAGATTGGTGTGGAAGAACTTGACTGGCCTGCATAGAACCCTGACCTCCACCCCATCGAACACCTTTGGGATGAATTGGAACGCTGACTGCGAGAAAGACCTAATCGCCCAACATCAGTTCCCGACCTCACTAATGCTCGTGGCTGAAGGAAAGCAAGTCCCCACAGCAATGTTCCAACATCTAGTGGAAAGCCTTCACAGAAGAGTGGAGGCTGTTATAGCAGCAAACGGGGGACCAACTCCATATTAATGCCCATGATTTTGGAATGAGATGTTCGACAAGCAGGTGTCCACATACTTTTGGTCATGTAGTGTGGTGGTAGAGATACTTCACACAAGCTCTGTGAGGCACAAGAAGTAAGAATGCTCTGACTTCTGCGGTGGCGGGCATCGTAGACGTCACCAGGACCCTGAAAGCCAGGTCCTGGTGACGTCCCTGGAGACCTATATGGGTGGTGGTGGTGGTGCTAGAGATATGTATGAGTGGTGTAACGAAGGCAGCCCATGGGGTGGTGGCTTGGCTCATGCAACAGGACAGGTAGGGAGGAAGCAGCATATGAAGGACAAAAGGAGGGAGGGAGGAGAAGGGCTCCCAATGGATTTGCTGTGTCAAGAGGCATGGACCAAGTGAGGAGGTACTTAACCCTTTGAGCACTTTCGTCCTGTGACCAGGACAGGGTGGATGGGAAGGAGGGGAGGGATGAAGAGGTCACAAAAGCACCCCTTCCCATCTAGAAAAGGGTTCAAATTATATGTAAAAATTAAAATAAAATTAAAATAAGAATTGTTAGTGCTCCCATGAACAAAGACTTAATGCAAGTAACAGTGTTTGGGAGTACTAAAATACATTTTTAATAAAAACAAATCTTTAAGAAACCAAAATCAAAGTAAGAATGAAGAAAACCATAAAATGTGATGATAAATGAGACTGTATGACAAGACATTTGACTTGAATAACTGCATTACAATCATTGCCATGTTGGATCTGGGAATACTGGACCTCATCCCATACCTAGAACATTTTAAACATCTAGACAATGAACATATTCTACCTTTGATACTGCATAGTACAAGATTGTTTCATAGCAATATTGAAAGGGGCATTCCGGGATTCGAAAAACAACAAGGCAGTCACTCCACCACTTGTTTTTGTAAACACCTGAGTGGTGGGGCTAGATAAATGCAACCATTATAAAATCCATAGACAGAAGGAAAGACCATCAATGAGGTAAAAAAGTATAGTTTTAACCATGTTCTGCAGCTACAGGCTACAGCAGGGTTTATTCAAATCTTACCCTACGAAGTCCGGAGTACTGCTGGTTTTCTGTTCTACCTAAACATTAAAATTGCACCCACCAGGTGTCCCAGGTCTAAATCAGTCCCTGATTACAAGGGATGAATGGAAAAAAGCAGTGGAACTGGCTTCGATGGGTAGATTTATAATTACATTGTTCACAAACAATGGAGGAAAGCAAACTTATATTTTGGGTTCTGATAGAGTAGGACACGAAAATTTGCTCCGACAGTGAGTCACGTGGCTGCGGCTCGCTATATAAAGCAGGCAGACCGGCATCAACACTTTCAATTACTATTCGATTGAATGTTAGAATGACAAAAACGAGTGACCTAAGCGACCGAGCGTGATATGATCATCGGTGCCAGACGCGCCAGATTCAGTTTCTCATAAACAGCCGTCCTCCTGAGCTTGTTATGCACGACAGTGTCTAGGGTTTACAGAGAATGGTGCAACAAATAAAAAACATCCAGTCAGCGGCAGTCCTGTGGGCGAAAACAGCTCGTTGATGAGATCGAAAGGAGAATGGCAAGAACCAGGCGGGCGACAAATAACCGCGCAGTACAACAGTCGTGTGCAGAAACGGCATCTCAGAACGCACAACTCGTCGATCCTTGTCACGGATGGGCTATTGCATCAGACGAACACACCGGGTTCCACACCTATCAGCTAGAAACAAGAAAAAGCGGCTCCAGTGGGCAAGCGATCAACAATACCAGACAATTGAGGAGTGGAAAAACATTGCCTGGAACATAACAGTGAGTTCGGTTTAGTCTGCACTGTCTGCACAGTCCTCAGACCTCTACCCAATAGAGCATCTTTAGGATGAGATGGAACAGGCTGTTCACAGCATGAATGTACCACCGTCCAATCTGCAGCAACTGCATGATGCCATCACGTCAGCATGGACCAACATCCCTGTGGAACGTTCCAGACACCTTGTAGAATGCCCCAAAGAATTCAGTCTGTTCTGGAGGCAAAGGGGGGTTTGACCTGGTACTAGATGGGTGTACCTAAAATCATCCAGTGAGTGGAGATGTACCAATCCCGGAATGCCTCTCGAAATACCAGAACAGTTTAGTTCAATTACAAAAACACCAAATTCCTTTTGTTTAAAAATGAATTTATACACACCAGGATTTAGAACCATAAATTAATGTTAGTTCAAGGGTTCAAACTTTTTTTTGCCCGCCGACCCCATTTCAGTATAAATAAAGTAATGTAACCAATGGCCAATGTGAATTTTATTTATTTATTGGGGGTATGACAATCTATTGCAAATCAGTCTGACACCATTTTTGACAGTATCTCAAGCTGAAGGTTTGAAGAGACTGAAATGCATCAGAAAGGTAGTTCAGAAGATCATAATGATTTTTTATGGTCTTCTGTGTTGAAAAGAACACCATCATTGATGACGTTCTTCTCCCCCCTTCTGTTTTAGTGCTTGGTCTTGTGCACTTGTTTTAATAAAGATTGTGGGCATTGTAGAGGGAAACAGAAGACATGAGTTTTATCTTTCAGTGACAGGGTCATAATATTTTGTAGCTTAAACAGTTCAAACGGTAGAGCCATATTTGTAGGCAGAAAACAAAAACCGCTCTGTTTATTACAACCACATCTAGCGACTACTGGAGGTTATTGACGTAAACCCAGTTCTATCAACCAAGCGTGAGTTTCTCTCACGACCCCATTTCCAAATCACCACATGAGGTCGCGAGCCTAGTTTGGGAAATTCTGTGTTAGTTTGTCATGGAGACATAAAAATAAAAAAAACTCTGAACATTTTTTATGGGATGTTAATGTTTAATGCTTATTTGAAATGAGATACAAACCTTCCAAATATTTCAGATTGAAATTAAAATAACAAGTGTGATTCTGACATCTTTCATATTGTCTGAGACAATGTTTGAACAGAGAGTACTCCAAGGGCCCTGTTCAAATACCTTAAAATGCACCCATCACAGATCTAACACACTAAGATTTCTGAAAGCAATTGAGTGGAAATGCTTTCACATATCTACGCACCTATAGATCTGTGATTATCTTAAAGGGATAGTTCACCCAAATTACAAAATGATACATTAGTTTCCTTACCCTGTAAGCAGTCTATTGACAAGGTATGACAGCAATCCATGCTTTGTTTTGATTTGTTATGGTACCAATATCAGCATTTTTTTTTGCACCATGTTCAAATCTATGAGCTTCACAATCAATTTGAGATTATTTCGGATGATACAGATGTTAATATCGGTACCGTGACTTGAATAGGATTTGTGCCACAAATGCTAACACATTAGCATTTGGAAACAGTGCCAGGGAAACTAAACCAAAGCATGGATTGCTGTCATACATTGTCCATAGACTGCTTATAGGGTAAGAAAACCAATATGTAATTTGGTGAACTATCCCTTTAAAGAAAGGGAGAAGATGGATGCATTCTAAAAGGTCTTGGAACACAGCCTAGGAAACACTGTGGAAACCAACAGCCCAGAGAAGAATCCTATGAGACTGCAGGCATTCAGAGCAGACACAGAGTTGAGACTAGCTGCCTGTGACCTGTGTGCTTGACATTGTATTGGCTGATTATCACTATCAGGTTCAAGATGCCAAATAACAGCTACCAGCAAACACTACAGTACACCAAAGAAAAACAGAAAAATAAATTAAAAGCAGAAAGGAAAACGGAAGATATAAAAAAATATTTAAAAAGGCTGCAGGAAAAGAGAATGAGAAATGGTTGAGGAGACTACAAGAAGATGGAGATGGGAGAGCGAATGGCAAAGGAGGCTGGCTGCGGGATATTTACTTACATGAGGTGGGAGGAAGGGTTGCAGGGTGGGGATACCCTCCTCTGGGTAGGGGGTCTCCCCCTTGGGGAGGTAGGGCTTCAGGCCCGAGCCAGTCTCATAAATAGACATGGACATGGGCCGGCTGGCCCGCGCTGACTGCCGGCGCTTCATGGCCGAGGGGCTGGAGGAAGGAGGGTCAGTGTACTCTGACCCACTGCTGATGGGGACCTGATAGATATGGGTGGTTGGGCCCTGTCGCCTGAGAGACGTGTTCTCGCTTTGCAGAGAATGCAGCTGGAAGAGACGGGTCAGCAAATACACTAAAAGGGCGCTTTTCTTATCAGCAAGCAAGGTGTTTAAGTTTTCTAGCTTTAACGCATGCTTTATTCTCCACGGGGCGAATCCTAACTTTCACTTAAGTTGAATTTCACTTGCCATGAATTGGTGTCAATGGGAGACTAAGTGAAAGTTAAGATTTGCCCCCATTTCTCTACTTCTAAATGGTTGATTTCCGGTGTTGGGAACCGTCAGCATCAATCTGTACTAAGCTAAGTCCAATGTTATAGGCTACTACTTATGTCTTTATAACATGCTAATTAAAATAGTTAATCTTCTTGTTAATCATGTCCCCCCCTGGTGTTACTCATGCTAGGCATTCGAAAAACTCCACTCAAATCACAGCAAGAGAAAGCAGAAAGGGCACCAGGCAAGCCAGGCAGTTCAGATAGCTCCCGTCTCTGTTTGAGATGATTGACAGATAAGATATGAGTACCAGGGACAAAAATTGTGTGCCAGGGATGCCCAGACAGTGGCAGAGAGGCATCCAGAAAATACAAAGACCCTGTTAGATCTTGATAGTCAAAGAGATATGACCCCATCAGTGTTCTCCATCTTGTGCAATTGCATTATCTGGTTCATAGAGTTGGAAAGAGGGCACACCCCCACTTTTCCAATATTGCTCCTGTGACAGCACGAGGAACATCACTGACTGGTTGATTCTGAATGGTCAGATAGCTAGCAACAATGACAAGAATTTGACTTGTGGGGAAACGTAGGTGTCTCATTTCAGCTTGTATCTGGTTAGTGATACCATGTCTTGCTTTTAGGTGTTTTGACTGATATCATGGCTATGCGAATATGGATAGAATTTGCTAGCTAGCTAACCAACAACTGTAACAATGTATTTGCGAGACAACAAGTGCTCATGGTGCAAATGTATTTATGTTTTCAATAAACATTTGGAGACTAAATATAGTTTACATGTTGTCAACAGTCTAAGCCAACCCCATCTGTTTTGCCGCATAGTTGCACACGCATGGGTATTGTTGCTAAACAACCAACCCGTCTACAGTGGGCTTTCAATTTTAAAGTAGTACATTTCTTATTCTTCTACTTCTATGAGATTACTAGTGGTTCATAAACAAAATGAAGAGATGCATACCGCCACCTACCGTGCTGGAGTTTATATAGTCTGAACGGGCATAAACCCAAGTTTGTTGATTTACTGCCACCTGCCGTGCTGGAATGTTTTCTCAGGAGTAAAATTAATTGGCTGATCCCTCCTACTGACCTGGATGGAATTCTGTGATCCAATTGAACCCATAGGAAGTCCCACTCAGTTGACTAGTTTAAAACAGTGTAAGACCTCAATGACGCTGCACATTCCAAAACAGGCTTTTGCAAGTGCGCACTCTATCCAACTCTATGGTCTGGTTGAAATCTAATGCAGGGTGAAGTGTGCCATTTCATTCATAGAGGGCAAGGGGGAAGTTCTCTGACAGCTAAGACAGAGTATCCTATCAGTTAAAACAATGCCAGCCCACATAGCTAAATCACATACTGTACACATCCACCACTGAGGAATCCCAGTTTGGCTTGTACTGTTTGTCCCATAGAACAATAGTATTCACGACCCAGGGCAAAGTGGTTCAAAGCCACGATCCGGAGCCTGTATGGCTGCTGTGGCTACAAAAACAGCTATTCAAAACAGCTCACCACCTTGTAAAGGCATTCCCCATATTTCTAGGGTTTCTCAAATCGGTCCTTTTAAAGGCCGTTTGTCACACCATGTACGCTTTTTAGGTCGACAGGCAGCTGTTGATTGGAGGAAATTATAGTTTGGTCTATTCCAAATCAAGTGGTGGGACTGCTGTTGAGCTGAAACAAACTCCGGATTGTGGGATTTAGTATGATACATTATTGGGGTCATAGAGGTAGGGAAGACTCCAGGTTAGAGCAAAACATTCTGTTAACACCCACTATGCTGAACTCTGGAAGTGACTGTACTCCTGGGCTGTAAATAATATTTACCACAACAGAGGAACAATGGGACCTTTTCGTTTGACAAGGTAAATGTGGCACCTGTGTAAAAGTAAGACCGGTGTGATCTCACACCTTCAAGTGGACAATTCTGATGAGCGACATTTTTTTTTTTAAGTGTAAAAACAAAAACCCTTATTAAAAATGACCGATGCTATGCTTGCTATGTTAGTCACTGTGGGAACGACAAGGGGATGGAAACTCACAGTGCGAGTGATGTCATGCTGATTACTTGAGCATGCCTGTTAGTCATACCATATGAAATAACATGGGTTTTACTGTATCATACACTGTATTCAGGGGAGGAGGGATATGGTTTTCCACAATGCAGTGGCGCAAGAATGCATCTATTTAACACAAGTAAAAAAAATAAAAATAATAATAATAATAATAAGTCAAGCTATAGAAGCCATTGTCTGAACATGGACTGAAACATGCTGTCCCAAACGGTGGAGCAAGAGGGAGAGTCTTGCCTTGCAGGAGAACCTCCCCAGCAGTCTGGTGGTTACTGGTTAGGACCCTCATAAGAAGGGTGGGGAGGTTACTGCATGGGGGAGGGACCAGAGCTCGGCTGACCAACCACAGTGCCTCCCCGAGTCCAGCCCTCCATCTCATCGGCCAAGAGGCGGACGGACCGGACCGGTGGTGTTAGTGATCTGATTGGTGGATCTCTGCAGTGGGTGGTACCTTTTTCTGCATCAGTCGCAGTTCGCCGCTTAAGTTGCTGTTGACCTTCATCAGCTGCTTGATCTTGGCCTCCGAGGCAGACAGGGCGTGCTTCACCTCCAGGAACTCCTGCACCGTGACAGGTCCGTCTGACAGGTCCGAGTCCAGACTCTGTAGAGGAAAAAGTCAGCGATTGAAAAGCCAGACTGCAGGTGCTCAATTTCAGTTTCCATACAGTCCTGTACTTGAAATCCTTTACTTGGTTTGCGTGCTACGCCATCGCGTTAGTTACCTTGGTCCGGTCCTTGCCCGAGGGTGGCTCCTGATCCGTGTCCTCGTCAGAGGCCACACTGTCGTAGTCCGGCTGGTCATTGTCCAGACCCTCACTGCCGCGCCGGATGCTCACGCTTTTTAGGATAAGTTCAATGTTTTCTGTAAGCACAAAGCAGCAAATGAGAAAATAAATAAAATGGGGCACCTTTCTCATTTCGTCGAAAGAACAATTTTGATTGCATGCGTGTGAGCTATGTGCGTGTGAGAGAGAGGTAGTAGATCCATTATTGTCCAGTACTCTACCTTTGGGACTCGTCGTAGAGTTTCCCAGCTGTCGACGCTTCGCGTCACTTAATATGTCGATGACAAGTGTTGCAAATTCATGTGCATTGAATCTCGCAAGTTTTTGCCGTCCCTGGAGAAAGAAATATTATACATAATGTATCCTTTCCTATTGCATCTGATGACATTTCCTGATGTATTTATTTACTTACTTACTCGTTTGACATCTTACTGCATTGTTAGGACCTGGTAATATAAGCATTTTTCTGCACCCACTATAACGTCTGCTAAACGGTGTACGTGAACAATAAACTTTCATTTGAAACTGAGAGAACCGGTCATATTTAAAGGGAGGGAGAAAAACAGAGGGGAGAATATACAGTTGAAACAAAAGTATCTATATCCACAGTATGCAGCAGGCTTGCCTGGTTTCGTGTTGATGAGTACTCTGGGTTCACAGGAAGGAAAGGCACCACGGTGGTGTCTGTCACCAGCGTGCTGTGGTTCTGTGTTGCCAGCCATACTGTGCAGAACATAGGGGTGTTGCATCAAGGCCATGTTTATTAGGAAACGTAAACAGAAAACTTTTTGCAACAGGAAACAAAAAATGCCTGTTTCTTATTGGACAAGTCAAGGTAGTCCCTCCCAGTTTCAGTCGGTTTTCTTCAGTTTGTTGCCTAATGAACACCATCAAGATGTTTAACTGGACATGGTGGACTAAATGCTAAGAAACATGCACTGATGTTACTCCACATCACTGTCGGTCCCTCAGTGTGTCTTACCTGCATCCGTCTCCCGTCTGTCCACCTCGTCATACACGTCCATCGCCAGCTCCTCAAACAAATGATTACTGAGCTGAAATGAAATTTGTGAGAAATCAAACCAGAACTAGTTCTATGATATGCTTTGGTTACATTATATGCGTCTCTATGCATTATGTACTGTATGATATTACAATCAAAACCTGAATGACTAGAACACTTACAGACTGGAGTTTCTTCTTGGCTGCCTTTGCCAGTTCTGATAAATCTAAACTGCTGTAGATGGGAAAAAAATACATCTGCTTAGCCTCTGATTTAGAATGGGAGGGAAAATGGTCAAATCGCATTATGATCAAATACTTACATGTTCCTTATCCATCAAAAGAGAGCAATACAAAAAGAGAACATGCTTCATTTGAGTTCAAATACCAGAACTATGCTATAATAAGACCAGAAATGTCAGATTTTTCTCAGATATGCATTATTATAACAATGATTTTGTTGTTTTAACTATGAAACAACTGTTTTGGCCTATTTCCTGTCATGCTTGTTACAAAAAGCCACAGAACATGTCCTGGCAGGCCCAAGAGTTGGATTGCACGGTCAAAGAAACAGCTCATGGTTTATATATATATATATTTATCTAAGAATGATTCCCATAAAGTGATATATTTCATTAGTCTGGTCCCAGATCTGTTTAAGCTTTTTTGACAAATCCTCTGGTTGCCATTTGGCATGACAACAAACATAGGGGTTGGCTATACAGCACAAACAGTCTGGGACCAGAATAGTATATTATGCATTGACCTACACAATGCTTCCTTACCTGTCGGCCATCTGTGGGACGATGAAGTGTTGGCCATTTTTATGATCTGAAAGCAAGCACGGACATAATATGGATTGTTGTGATCTGAACTCATGGGAGTTACCGTATGTGATGTTGAGTAACCCCCGAGACTAGGCTGCAAACATTGAGTGTGTGTTGATTTAGCAAGCAAAAAACTGCAGCTGACAGAGGTTTGTAAAAATGGACACACAAGGCTTGCACCCTAGCTTGAGAAGGCGAAGGACTCTCGTCACTTACCAGGCTTTCTTCCACAGAGATAGAAAGCCAGTCTGTCGGTAAGTTCATACTGAATCTCCACCAGCCTATCAGCCAGGTCATGGTAGCCAGCTTGCCTGAGAAACACACGAGAGAAACCAGTTATGCCTCTTCTTACCCATAACAGCCAGCCTGGTAGCAAAGCCACACTCTTATTTATGACTTGGATAAAAATAAGTTTAATATTCTGAATGGTGAACTATCCCTTTAAAAGGCTGGATGCTGCAGTACCTTGCATAGTCAATGGGAGTCTTGGCGCTGGTGTCGGGGGCGCCGGGGTCGGCCCCGTAGACTGTCAGCAGCTCGGCCTGAAACACCTGGCCTGCCTTGGCAGCCACATGCAGCGGCGTATTCCCTTTTTCCTGAAGGAAAGATAAGACACCACCCATACGGGAACAATTAAAACTAGGAAGAAAGAAAGACTTCAACACATAGATAGGGTGTGAGAAAGGGTAAGGGTCTGTTCACACTGCTTGCGGCATAAACACTGTGCCACAAAAGGTTAAACCTATGAAAATAATTCCTTTTTGGAATGTTTTTTTTCCACAAGCAGTGTTCTATTAAGTTGCTCTTGTACCTGTGAGCAAAACAGTAATACTGGTAGTAAAAATGTAGTATTAACATGCTGTTAAGGATATGTTTAGAAGCTAGATAGGGGAGAAATGAGATGAGTGATCATAGAGTCTTACTGGGTGAAAGAAGTTGGCCTGGGCTCCCAGAGAGAGTAACCTCAGACATGTCTCCAGGTTACCAGTTCGGACACTGGAGTGAAGTTGCTGAGAGAAAATAAAATCAACATCTATTAGTAAAATATTGCTCATTCAAGCCAAATAAACCTTCATTAGCACAGAGTGGCCGAGATCTCACCTTGCTTAAGTCCTTGGCAGTGAAGCTGTCGTCATCTCGACAAGGCATCCGGTGGACAAACGCCAGCATTTGGTATTTGGCCTTTATGAACTCTGTCTTATTTGGGCTATGGGAATGACAAAAAGAAGAGGGGGTAAACAGCAGAGAAATGGAGTAAAGAGCCTCGTGGGAGGATATCCAGCACTTCAATTTCAAGCAACACTCACTCTTAAGTTCCCAATACCCTTGTCACACTATCGTGCTGACCCAAACCAGCACTTTGGAGAATGTGTAACCAGGTCAATGCAGTTTAGCATGGTTCGTATCAGCTCAGTAGTGTGAAAAGGGTACTAGTGCAACTGGGCCAAATGTCCCTCCTTCACTTGTGAATAAGTGTACACTCCTGGCTCACTAAGCAGCCATCAAACACATGACTCACTGTACTTTGTCCTGAGGGTTGGCCTTGCGTTTCCCACTCATCACAGACGCTGGGTCCAGTAGAGAGTGTTCCCATATCGAATTTGCACTGTTGTTGTATAACATCTGAACCATCTGATTAAAAGACAAAGATATGATCAATTAAACTAAACATACCAACAGCCTGTTCTATCACAAAAGCAGAAAAGGGGATAACTTTGACCACAGTAAAGGGGTGTGTGTGTGTGTGTGGGTGTGTGTTGGGGATCTTACCTGTAGCTGTGTAGGAGCCCATGGTGTGTGAGTCAGGTGACGCACTTGGGAGCTGTGTCTGCCCAGACTCCGATGAACACTACAGCACTCGTCGCAGATCAACACGCCCCTGTTCACAGAGGCCCAGCGAGGCTCTAAGCATAAAGGAAACAAATACATACCTACAGTAAATACGTACGTACATACATACATACATACATACATACATACCTACAGTAAATACGTACATACATACATACATACATACAGTGGGGAGAACAAGTACAGTGCCTTGCGAAAGTATTCGGCCCCCTTGAACTTTGCGACCTTTTGCCACATTTCAGGCTTCAAACATAAAGATATAAAACTGTATTTGTTTGTGAAGAATCAACAACAAGTGGGACACAATCATGAAGTGGAACGACATTTATTGGATATTTCAAACTTTTTTAACAAATCAAAAACTGAAAAATTGGGCGTGCAAAATTATTCAGCCCCCTTAAGTTAATACTTTGTAGCGCCACCTTTTGCTGCGATTACAGCTGTAAGTCGCTTGGGGTATGTCTCTATCAGTTTTGCACATCGAGAGACTGACATTTTTCCCATTCCTCCTTGCAAAACAGCTCGAGCTCAGTGAGGTTGGATGGAGAGCATTTGTGAACAGCAGTTTTCAGTTCTTTCCACAGATTCTCAATTGGATTCAGGTCTGGACTTTGACTTGGCCATTCTAACACCTGGATATGTTTATTTTTGAACCATTCCATTGTAGATTTTGCTTTATGTTTTGGATCATTGTCTTGTTGGAAGACAAATCTCCGTCCCAGTCTCAGGACTTTTGCAGACTCCATCAGGTTTTCTTCCAGAATGGTCTTGTATTTGGCTCCATCCATCTTCCCATCAATTTTAACCATCTTCCCTGTCCCTCTTCGCTGCATCTCTGATCAGTCTTCTCCTTGTATGAGCTGAAAGTTTAGAGGGACGGCCAGGTCTTGGTAGATTTGCAGTGGTCTGATACTCCTTCCATTTCAATATTATCGCTTGCACAGTGCTCCTTGGGATGTTTAAAGCTTGGGAAATCTTTTTGTATCCAAATCCGGCTTTAAACTTCTTCACAACAGTATCTCGGACCTGCCTGGTGTGTTCCTTGTTCTTCATGATGCTCTCTGCGCTTTTAACGGACCTCTGAGACTATCACAGTGCAGGTGCATTTATACGGAGACTTGATTACACACAGGTGGATTGTATTTATCATCATTAGTCATTTAGGTCAACAATGGATCATTCAGAGATCCTCACTGAACTTCTGGAGAGAGTTTGCTGCACTGAAAGTAAAGGGGCTGAATAATTTTGCACGCCCAATTTTTCAGTTTTTGATTTGTTAAAAAAGTTTGAAATATGCAATAAACGTCATTCCACTTCATGATTGTGTCCCACTTGTTGTTGATTCTTCACAAAAAAATACAGTTTTATATCTTTATGTTTGAAGCCTGAAATGTGGCAAAAGGTCGCAAAGTTCAAGGGGGCCGAATACTTTCGCAAGGCACTGTATTTGATACACTGCCGATTTTGCAGGTTTTCCTACTTACAAAGCATGTAGAGATCTGTAATTTTTATCATAGGTACACTTCAACTGTGAGAGACGGAATCTAAAGCAAAAACCCAGAAAATCACATTGTATGATTTTAAGTAATTAATTTGCATTTTATTGGATGACATAAGTATTTGATCACCTACCATCCAGTAAGAATTCCGGCTCTCACAGACCTGTTAGTTTTTCTTTAAGAAGCCCTCCTGTTCTCCACTCATTACCTGTATTAATTGCACCTGTCCACACATTCAATCAAACAGACTACAACCTCTCCACAATGGCCAAGACCAGAGGGCTGTGTAAGGACATCAGGGATAAAATTGTAGACCTGCACAAGGCTGGGATGGGCTACAGGACAATAGGCAAGCAGCTTGGTGAGAAGGCAACAACTGTTTGCACAATTATTAGAAATTGCTGAAGTTCAAGATGACGGTCAATCACCCTCGGTCTGGGGCTCCATGCAAGATCTCACCTCGTGGGGCATCAATGATCATGAGGAAGGTGAGGGATCAGCCCAGAACTACACGGCAGGACCTGGTCAATGACCTGAAGAGAGCTGGGACCACAGTCTCAAAGAAAACCATTAGTAACACACTACGCCGTCATGGATTAAAATCCTGCAGTGCACGCAAGGTCCCCCTGCTCAAACCAGCGCATGTCCAGGCCCGTCTGAAGTTTGCCAATGACCATCTGGATGATCCAGAGGAGGAATGGGAGAAGGTCATGTGGTCTGATGAGACAAAAATAGAGCTTTTTGGTCTAAACTCCACTCGACGTGTTTGGAGGAGGAAGAAGGATGAGTACAACCCCAAGAACACAATCCCAACCGTGATGCATGGAGGTGGAAACATCATTCTTTGGGGATGCTTTTCTGCAAAGAGGACAGGATGACTGCACCATATTGAGGGGAGGATGGATGGGGCCATGTATCGCCAGATCTTGGCCAACAACCTCTTTCCCTCAGTAAGAGCATTGAAGATGGGTCGTGGCTGGGTCTTCCAGCATGACAACGACCCGAAACACACAGCCAGGGCAACTAAGGAGTGGCTCCGTAAGAAGCATCTCAAGGTCCTGGAGTGGCCTAGCCAGTCTCCAGACCTGAACCCAATAGAACATCTTTGGAGGGAGCTGAAAGTCCGTATTGCCCAGCGACAGCCCCGAAACCTGAAGGATCTGGAGAAGGTCTGTATGGAGGAGTGGGCCAAAATCCCTGCTGTAGTGTGTGCAAACCTGGTCAAGAACTACAGGAAACGTATGATCTCTGTAATTGCAAACAAAGGTTTCTGTACCAAATATTAAATTCTGCTTTTCTGACGTATCAAATACTTATGTCAGGCAATAAAATGCAAATTAATTACTTAAAAATCATACAATGTGATTTTCTGGATTTTTGATTAAGTCTCTCACAGTTGAAGTGTACCTATGATAAAAATTACAAACCTCTAGATGCTTTGTAAGCAGGAAAACCTGCAAAATAGACAGTGTATCAAATACTTGTTCTCTCCACTGTACATACATACATACACACACACACACCTGAATATTTCACCAACTCAATTGCAAAGCCTCATTTGGCTTTTGTTCATTCATTTGTAGTTGAATACACTGAGAAGGACCTGTGGGTGAAAATGCACTGACACAGTGCTTGTCTGATTCTCATCCTAGCCTACAGCTTAATGATCACTCATTACAACTGCCACTTTTCATATCATCTAGAGGCTACATCAGCAGTCACTGTTTGAAATCAATCAAGCCAACACTTACACGGCTTTCCTTGGTTACTGGCACCTTCCTCATGACTGGGCTTTTCCATTGCTCCCCTCACATTCATTATTCAAATCTCTGGCATGCTGCCTTTGGCAGCCAGGCCACTTCACTTCTCACTCAGCTGCAAACTCACTCTGGCCCCAGCCTCTCCATTCTCGTGGCATCCCAGTTGGGCTACACTGACAAGACAGCCGGCCCAGATACACCCTTGGAATCTATATGCCTGAACTGATCCTGCCTGAACGGATCCTGCCTGTAGATAAAGGAAACCCTATTGAGGCTAACATGGAGACAACTTCAGGGCACATTATTCTGATAGCACTAACTTCTATTGACAGACTTTTTTCAAAGCTGTCACATAATTACAATGCAAGTCATATAAGAAATAGCAAATAGCTCCTACAGGCTAAACTGTCCGTTTAGGTAGTGAAGTCATGCAGAGCGCAAAGTGGAAGTTGAACCACATGTCCTCTTTCACTAGCTAACGTCCGTCTAAACAGCCACAAAATATGTGCACATTACAGGATTGTGCACTCCACCGAGCAACGTCTTGGGATGGTAGTCTCATTCTAGGCTCATGATGGGGGTGAGCATGAGAGATTCATCATAGATCACGCAGACCTTCAAAGAGAACCACTAACTGCAGAGAGAACTGAAACTTATTTGAACTTGCACACCGTGCTGCTGGTAAAGTAACAGCAAACACCCAGAGAGAGGAAGGGACAGGCCTACTGAGACAGACTGTATACAAACCATGGAGCAAGACATCATTCACTTTCAGTCTCATCAAAACACAACAACGGCAGTATTAAGGGATGTTAGATTTCTGTATTTTCAGCAGCAGTCTCTTCCCTAGTTTAATTTCAAGGTGTGATGCAAATGACTCCAAAACATAGGCTAATCTGGACCCACTTTGTCAATTGAAACCAACAGGCCAGCTCTTAAGGCAGGGGGCAACAGATGTACCATGAGGACTGCCTTAATGCCCCTGACCTGCATTCTCCTCACCATGTGACCCGATAAGCACAAGGAGAGAAGTGATCTGCTGATCATTATTTCCAGTCAGAGAATGCTCTGTTTTCAACAACTGAGCCCTGGAGTCAGAACTAAGTAGGCTAGGCTGTTTTCTTCTAAACCCCCGTTTATAATGTTTGAGTTGGTTGAGACTTGAGTAGATGTTCACGCCCCCTGGGTAACTTGCTCTTTCACTTCAAAATAGATATATGCAGAACCTTCAGTCAAGAATTCTGTCGAGTACTGCAATGAATGTCTAAATACAGTATCGGTGTCGACAGTGTGTTAGCTTAAACACTATGTGGCATTTCATTGAGATGCATGCTGCTAGCTCATGTTACTGACCAACTTACAATTACTCACTATTGGACAGGAGCGTCATAACATCTAAAATGACTACATTTCACTGACAAACTTACCAACATATAGGTTAACTAACAAACAAAATTGCAACTCATCAGAGAAGCAAATTGCAAAACTGGTCGACTGGGTGACTGCCACTCTGAAATGATGAGTGGCAGTGGGGTTGTCACGTCTCTCTGGCGACAGCTGAAATGTGTGTTGGGGCTGCAGACCAGTCAGGCTCCTGCACCTGGTGTACCGTTCTGCGTCTCTTCCTCTTCCTGCTCAGTGAGATCTGGGTGCTGAGAAGCCCACCCTTTCGTCAACAAGTGTAAAGTGCTGCTAAATTAAAACGCACGTCTGTACCCGCTAAAAATATTCAGACCCCAACAACAACTGGTAACAGCCCCACAGAGGGGCAGTCCAGGCCAACTGGTGTCAGGAGGGAGGGACATAGACACATTTTTAGTAGGACTGTCAGGGAACGGGATATAGGAAAATGCCGAAATGGATATAATGAAGTACAATGAGTGGTAAGATACATTGGGTATGGGCTAGCCTACTTCAGAATGGCTCTAGGCTACTACAGGGCAATTCCACAATAAGAGAATGATACTTAGACTCCGATTTGTCACTTTAAAATGTGTGTCAAACAAAAATCAATGGTTGCAAAGTTAAACAAACCGTACAACTTTCCACATGCACAACTTTGAACAATTTCAACTGAACATTTTATAAAAACAGATTTCCTTGAAGAATAGTGTAGGTACACGGTCTCAGCATAATTCTGTTACTGTAGAATTGCCCTACAGCTTAACCATCGTTCCCAAGTTTAATTGCAAGAGAGTGCCGGCTGGAGGACGAGATTACATACAGCTAGGCCTACTTATTGTCACAATAAATTAGGCTAGGCCTATTTACTAAGTAGGCTTTTCAATATTATTCTAACCAAGTAGCATTCTTCTTTTAACTTGGCACATCAACAACTGACAAAATGACAATAGAAAGCCCCATCTACCACTATTTGTTTGAGAAACAAGTGCACATGCTTTAAGCCTAAACAGATTTAAAACTCTGTGAGAGAGTCTAATGTGTACTATGTACTGATAGAAGAACTTAAATCAGCAGTGGAGGAAGAGGCACAATAAAGATGTGGAACATTTTATACAAAATCAAATACAATAGCAACAATTGTCACTGCATCCTCAGCAACTAGTTAATTCAGTCAACATCCTGTTTTTCTTCCTATGTTAATTGGACAACATCATTCCAGTACAAAACGGACTAAACATTATCCAAAACGGCCCCTCACGACGCAGCACTGAAGCCATTAGACTCTCTCACAGAGAAACAGCATGGTACATGTTTTCTACCCATTTCGGATGAGCTCTAAGGGTGTTTTCACATATAGTCCTCCAAAATAACAGATCTCAGTCCTCTTTAAAAGAGAACTCTGGAGTAAAAAAAAAAAAAAAGAAGCAAAAATAACTTAGTTATCGTTGTATTCACACTGCCCATGCCATTGAATGAGGACTCAACTCTTCTGCCAGTTCACTTCACCCATTTTGTGGTCTCAGTCCTCTTTGCATTCACATTGCTACATTCAGAAAGGAACCAAGATCATTTTACAACATTCACTCAATGCACTCTGGGTTTTCACAAACTGCAGGACAAGCCATTCCATCAGAACATGTTATCGGACATCTAGACACCTACTTACATTTTGGAAGTTAATAGATTGCATTTGGTTAAAATCTGACATAATAATTGTAATCAGAAGATACCAATAATATTTACATTTTGATAGTAACAAAATAAAATAGGCCTATCAGAAGAATAACTGCAGATTAAATAATGCTGTAATTGAAAATTGTACACCCAATGTAGACTACTGCCCCTAAAATAGAATTCAGCTAGAATTGATTTTGTACCCAATGTTATGATTCTCACCAAATATGTTGTCGTCCTCACACTATTCAAACCCCACAATCCAATAAACAATTTATGAAGCTCTCTTAGCCGATAGAACAAATATTGAAAACAATTAATCTGAACTGAAAACACTACAAATATTTTTTTTATTTCTGTGCATCCAAAAATGGCACACATTTTTTTTCCACGAACCTGCACATCTTCTCTCGTTTGAGGAACCAATGTGAGGGGTTATGGCAGGGGAAACGGTGTTGCATTGGGGAGCGGTGTGTTCACATTGCCCTAAAAAAGGAAACCGGACCACTAAATTCAAGCGAACTAAACTCAGACCACCTCTCAAGATGGTCTCAGTTCAGTTTGCTTTGTGGCCTCTTGAGGGATCTGAGTTCCTTTAGAGTGCTCACACACTGCACAGAAAATTAATAGAACTGCACTGAGTTCACAAAAATGATCTGAAAGGGACCAAGTGTGAAAGCACCCTAAATTGTTAGGATATTGTAATTATTCTATAAGATAACAATGTATGTATGGTATTTGTAATGGATTGTTTTGTTTACTAACCACTGATAAAGAGAGCCTCTGAGTGAAGTGACAACACCATCAATCTTAATTTTTAAAATAAAAATGTCACCTTTATTTATCTAGGCAAGCCAGTTAAGAACAAATTCATATTTACAATGACGGCATACATCGGCCAAAACCTGACGATGCTGGGCCAACTGTGCGCCGCCCTATGGGACTCACAAACACAGCAGGTTGTTATACAACCTTGTAATCTCAGGTTGACAGTTGGTTCATTTCCCCCAAAATGAACAGCAGAGATTGTAACTATAGGACCCAACCAGTTCAGATGTGGAAGAAGCGCGCACCTGGTCTGATCTTCTACTCATCATCATGAGTTGACAACTTAAAAAAGGTACTCAGCAATATGACTTAAATGCAGAAAATAAACAGCATAGTGTGTCAACTTCCACAACTGAGTTGAAGCTCAACTTCTCCTCTGTGTTGGTCCCGTGGCTACCACGCTGTAACAGCACGTGTGTGAGTGAAGTCTTGTATCTCGCTCAGCTCAATAACTGCAGTGCTGCTTGTGACAACATCCTTTTGTGGAGTCTACCTTTAAGTTGTCAAAACTCATTCCGGAAAGGCAATAAAAACAGAAGCGCCTCTATCCAGGGTTTCCCTAACTCGGTCCTGGCCCCCCCCCCATATTTTTTTTCCCCCCCTAGCACTACACAGCTGATTAAAATACTCAAAGATTGATGAGTTGGTTATTTGAATTAGCTCTGGGGGGGCCCAGAACAGAGTTTGGGGAACCCTACCCTAGGGTAGTGGAATCTAAAACCATGACCACAGGGAAATCTTATCCTTTGTCATGATTCTTCAGAAATCTGCAGCCAGCCAGACACAGACACTAAACACCCACAGTCAGTGGTGTATTCATTATGTGAAACACAAACAGAAATTGCTTGCAACAAAAACTAGTTTCTATTGGTCAGATTCATAAAGGTCCTTCCCCGTTTGGTTCCTAGAGTAAACAGTTTCGGTATTTTGCAATACACAAAACATTTTGCAACGGAATCCACGTAATGAATAAACCCCTGGTGTTCAAAAAAGGCCATGGTGAACACAACTACACCACATTGTAACAGTATATTCTGATATTTGATAGTAGAGACACTTGTTGTGTGTGTATGCCATGTCATACACTTACAGCTGAAGTCAGAAGTTTACATACACCTTAGCCAAATACATTTAAACTCAGTTCATTACAATTCCTGACATTTAAGCCAAGTAAAAATTCCCTGTCTTAGGTCAGTTAGGATCACCACTTTATTAAGACTGAAATGTCAGAATAATAGTAGAGAGAATGATTTATTTCAGCTTTTTTTTATTTTTTATTTTAAGAACAAATTCTTATTATCAATGATGGCCTAGGAACAGTGGGTTAACTGCCTGTTCAAGGGCAGAACGACAGATTTGTACCTTGTCAGCTCGGGGATTTAAACTTGCAACCTTCCGGTTACTAGTCCAACGCTCTAACCACTAGGCTACCTCTTTCATCATATTCCCATATTCTCCATCCTGAGCGGTATGACGACTGCGTGGCCCCATGGTGTTTATACTTGCGTACTATTGTTTGTACAGATGAACGTGGTATCTTCAGGCGTTTGGAAATTGCTCCCATGGATGAACCAAACATCTGGAGGTCTACGTTTTTTTTTCTGAGGTCTTGGCTGATTTCTTTTGATTTTCTCATGATGTCAAGCAAAGAGTTTGAAGGTAGGCCTTGAAATACATCCACAGGTATACCTCTAAATGACTCAAATTATGTCAATTGGCCGATCAGAAGCTTCTAAAGCCATGAATCCTTTCTGGAATTTTCCAAGCTGTTTAAAGGCACAGTCAACTTAGTGTATGTAAACTTCTGACCCACTGGAATTGTGACACAGCGAATTATAAGTGAAATAATCTGTCTGTAAACAATAGTTGAAAAATTATGTGTGTCATGCTCAAGGTAGATGTCCTAACAAACTTGCCAAATCTATAGTTTGTTAACAAAGACATTTGTAGAGTGGTTCTAAAACGAGTTTTAATGACTCCAACCTAAGTGTATGTACACTTCCAACTTAAACTGTACCTTGGCAGATTATTTAAAAAAAGTGTATATTCAAATGTACACAGACTAAAGAGACAATGGTCTGTGAGACACTTAAAACTTCAACTGATAATCACATCAAATACATTGTTATTGCAGCAACACTTTGATAGGAATTTGATCCTTTGATCCTCTTTGAAATGATTATGCCTGTAAAATAAATAAAAAAACATTGCATTGGAATAACCACACCATGATGACATCATGCAAAAACTGGCATGACTCATGCACGGACTCAGGAGATGGCTCTGTGCATTATTGTACATCCAATGAACCAGCAGTAACTACATGTTACACTGTAGTTGACAACGTTGGCTACATAGGGGAAGACACTGCTTGTAACAAAACTGAAGGCCACAGCTGCCAACAACTCAACTGTCCTAGGTACCTAGTTTATCTAACCTAATATCACGCTTAATTTGAGCTCATATACGTGCTAGCTACATAAACCAACAAATCAGTCTATGTAACTTGTTATAGCGAAATCTATTAGCCATATTAATACTTGACAGGTATTCTGCCTGGATTATGTATGGTTTGGCTAACCACAGCTAGCTACTCACATTTGATCAGTAACGTTAAGTGACTTACCTGGCACACTGCAATCCGCGCATAGCTCACTATTCCTTAATCGTTTAGACATCCTTGCAGAGATACAAATGTCAATGAAATCGGTGAATCTGTTTATTTACTCATAAAAAAAAAATACAGATCAGTTTGGCAAGGAGCAAATAGGAAGTACAAAGAAGATCTGGTTCCTCTATTTAGTTTCTTGCTCCAACAACGCTACCGTACCACTAAATTAATTATGTTAGCAGCTTGCACACAACAAGCAGCTGCGATTGTCACGACGGAAACTCTCTTGCCACTAGTCTGTAACAGCCAGAGAGGTAGAGGCGAGATGCTCTTTGCGTTAGCCGAGCCAGCTCGTCAAAGTCACTCTGGAATTACGAAATATATCCAACGTGGACAGCAGCAATACACTACGTAAAAATGATGTCTAATTCGGTGGCTGACAGAACGCAAACCGCTAGTGGATGGTGTAGCTACGGGGTGAACTACCTGTGCATAATGTAAAATGGTCAGCCAAACGACTAGCTAGGTAGCTAGCTACTGACATCACTTTAATTAAACAAATTGAGCAAACTAGCCAGCCGTCTGCCAGATATGTGCGCTAGCATAAGAAGGCTAACGAGTTGTTGTTGTGTGAAAGGGATGTGACGTCTATGGTAAACGAGATTGGGGGAATTGTGTAATTCATTTGCAGTTTAATTACGCAACATGCAATATTAAAGCATATTTCTATATTTACCATACTAAATCAAATTATATTTACGAAAAATTATTTGGCACAAATGAGTAAAGACCTGCTTGCCCTGGCCATAGCGTAAATGGTTACGTCCTTGCTTGGAACAATCCATTTTTCAAGAAGGGTACTATATTATTAGTAAATATTGAACTTCACTTTTTTTTATTTCAGAAATATATACCTGTACTTATATTTATTCTGAAAAATAGTTAAATATTGGTATTTATCCTCTGCCAAAATTGGTTTGTAGAACAAAGTTTATTTCAAACACCCCTATCACAATAGTCTCAACTTGACACTTCCTTGTTTTTCGAAAGTTTTATTTTGTAGAAGTTGGCTAGCAAAATTTGACATGAATCATGACGGAATATGGAGATGACTTGATTCATATTTCTTCAACTTGAACGTTTAGCTTAGGTTGTCCATGGCTGTAAATATACGCTAGCTACATTTAGAAGTTCGAAGTAGGGGAAGATGTTATCCGCGGTCAACGAAGATTTTAGGATGAAGTTTCCACTACATTCATTGGTCTGGGAAAATGATTACAGGAATTTGGAAAACGAGTCAACAAAGGTATGTCAACATATGGACACTGAGCTAGCTACAACTACTCACCTTTTTCTAGCTACATCTCTATCTGCTTCAAAATGGCTGAAACCAGCGTTAGCTACTTGGCTAACTTCTTGCTAGGTACCGGCGTTAGCTGCTTGGCCTGACATGCATAACCATACAATTTGACTGGTCTAATTCCAATTATATCCGTTCACAGATTGCCATGTTGCAACAATGATCGAGATGATACACGTGTATTTTAACATCACTAACTAGTCAGCCTTCTAGCGAATACTTTGCATGGGCTATTAACTGGTGTTCGACACGACACCAGGGGTGTGTTCATTAGTCGCAGACCGTTGCCGGAAACCGTTTAATTTAGGATCCAAAGATTATGGAAATACTGACAAGATACATGTCTCTCCGCACTAACAATCGGAGTCGTTGTCCACAAAGCGGCACGGTGGGCTGTCTGTCTCTCCTTTATTTGGATTGGTGGATACATCTCATTATTGTAATCTGTTTTTGAATATTCGATGGGGTTGTTGACGTCAACTGCCTGTATTGAATGGAGAGAGATGCTATGCTACAGGGAGTTACCGGCTTTCAAGGTGTAATATCTTTGATTTTCGACGCTAATAAGGATAGACTTTATATAGACAACTGGAGGCCCATAGCTTTTCAATAATGATGAAAAATGATTTGTATTTGCTAAGAGGATGAAACAAGGCTTATATCATATAATTGATGAAGAACAATCTGGTTTTATGCATGGTCGACACATTAGTCATAACATCAGGTTGATCTTAGATATGATTGACTATAATGACCTCATCCTTGATGATAGTTTTCTTATGTTTGTTGATTTTTATAAAGCCTTTGACACTGTAGAACATTAGTTTATGTTCAAAGCAATAACTTTTTTGCGGTTTGGTAACTTTTTTTTAAAGCACTCCCAACTTTATATAGTGCTTGTACTAGCTCTGTGAAATTAGCTCACGGGACATCCCGTGGCATTAGGCAGGGCTGCCCAATTAGTCAATTTTTTTTATTGGTTACTCAAATTATGGCTCTTCATATCAAGAAAGGGACTTTTCAAGGTGTTTCAGCACTTGGCAAGGAATTTAAACTATGTCAACTGGCTGATGATACCACCATATTTTCGAGAGACAGGAATGAGGTTTCTAAAGCAGTTTCCTGTATTGAAGACTATTCCATAGTTTCAGGTTTGAAAATTAATATCAATAAATCAGTCTTATTTCCACTCAAGGACTGTGTTTTACAGGAAGTATATGGTATCCCAATTAAAGATAAGGTGACTTATCTTGTAATTGTTGTATGCAAGGATGAAAAACAAAGGAGTGAATTAAACTTTAACCCCATTATTGAGAAAACAAAGAAGAAATTGAACCTCTGGATAATGAGAGATATGTCATTATATGGTCGGGTTTTATTGTCCAAAGCTAAAGGTTAACGGTTTATGTCTTGTTATCACTTGACTTACCCCCTAAAATTGTGAAGGACTGAGAAGATTGTTTTATAATTTTATTTGGAGGAACAAGCCTCACTATCTACGGAAAGATATTCTCAGTATTACCCAAGAACAAGGAGGTCTTGAGGTTTTATATTTCAATACTCTAAATAATACTTTTAAAATAAATTGGAATCTGAAGTATATTAAGAACCAGAACAGTATTTGGAATGTTTTCCCTAAGTATTTATTTGACTCTGTTGTTGGTTTAGAATTTCTGTTTTGGTGTAATTTTGATGTTGATAAAATCCCAGTAAAATTGGCCAAATTCCATAAGGAGACACTTTTAGCTTGGATGTTAGCATATAAACATAATTATTCCCCTCACAGATACTTTCTATGGAACAACAATGATATACGATTTAAAAACAAGTCATTTTTTTCTAAACTGGTTTGAGAATACAATTATTTTGGTTGGTCAGTTACTGAATGAGGATGGATATCTACTCTCATATGGGGAATTTCTTGATAAGTTTCGAATTCCAATAACCCCAAAATAATATGCATTTGTTTTTAATGCAATTCCAAGGGGTGTTGTATTTTATTTTATTTTTCATTCCTCTGTGTTTGATGTAAGTAACAGATTTACATTCAAATATATTCATTTTCAATATTAACATCCTCAAAGGTAAATGTAGTAATAAACAGATTAGGAATATTGTTTGTGATACTACAATTCCCTCAGCAAGATTTTTTGGTTGAATGTCTATGGTGATATACAATGGGGGAAAGCATGGAAAATTGCTAACAAATATTGTATCAGTAACAAGGTAAAGGACGTTTCATTTATAATATTACATAGAATTTATCCTGTGGAACATGTTTTGGAAAGATTCAAGCTGAATATTGACTATAATTGTGATTTCTGTGGAATGGAGAAGGAGACCATTTTTCATTATTTTTTTGCCTGTATTTATAGTATAATTTTTGTGATTGACATATAGAACTTTCTTACAAAGAAAACAGGACCAGTTATTAAATTGAATGGTTTTGATATAATTTACTTCAAAAATTCTGACATTGATAAAGATGTAGCATGATTCATTCAACTGCTAATAATATTAGGTCCGTTTCATATTCACAAATGCAAATGGTCTATTTCAAAACTTAACTTTTTTCACTTTATAAATGTATTTAAACAATATGGCACTAGTCAACTAAAATGAAAAACAAAAAGGCAATTCTAACCTGTTGTATTTTTAATGAATATGATTTGTTTGTTTAGGATTCCTGGCAATGTAAATAGTTTATGTATGCTTGTTTGCATGTGACTATTCCTCTTTTGTTAATAACAAATAAAAATAATAAATGAATGAAAAGCTATGCTGATACCTGATGCTATAAATATGCATAGCCATCTCGAGACAACTCCGCTAGTGTTTTTCTTCTCAAATTTGCCAGGATGTCATGTGCCCCACTTTTTATTTAACCTTTATTTAACTAGGCATGTCAGTTAAGAACAAATTGTTATCTACAATGATGGCCTAGCCCGGCCAAACCCTCCCCTGGACGACCCTGGGCCAATTGTGCGCCATGGAGTGGCCCACTGGCTTAGATCGCTGCGCCACTCGGTCCCACTTATATCGGTACAGTCGTAAAAACATAATCATTACGAAACTTCTATTAGATCAAATAAACATCACATAGCAATTAAACCATCATTTTTTTGTTGACCAAATTCGACACTCTCTCATTGACATTCATACAAAACGTATTGCTTGGATGGCAAAAGAATGGAAAAAAAGCCACCTGCTGGAAGGAGACAGATTTTCTGTCAAGTTGGTCCTTTCTTTTCCTCTTCTTCTCCCGGTGTAATCATAACACCAAAAACGTACAAAACATTTCTATTGGACAGGTTTAGCAAAGAGGGCGGGACCTACCAGAATGTGTCCAATATAAACACTTGTTTTTGTTGCTTGGGGTAATGATTACGCCCCAGAACTTGTCCAATAGTAGGCAGGGCAAACCCATTTTTGTGATCTCGGGTCTACACTGAACAAAAATTTGAAAGCAATATGTAAAGTGTTGGTCCCATGTTTCATTAGCTGTTCCATATGCACAAAAGTCTTCTTTCTCTTAATTTGTTATCCCGCTTAGTGAGCATTGCCAAAATAATCGATCCACCTGACAGCTGTGGCATATCAAGAAGCTGATTAAACAGCATGATTCTTACACATCTTGTTCTGGGGACAATAAAAGGTCACTCTAAAATGTGCAGTTTTGTCACACAACACAATGCCTGCCACATATGTCTCAAGTTTTGAGGGAGTGTGCAATTGGCATGCTGACTGCAGCCAAATCCACCAGAGCTGTTGCCAAATAAATGAATGTAAATTCAGTAAAATCTTTGAAATTGTTCACTGTTCACTAAAATAAATAACTAGCAGCATGTTTTTAGACTCATTCAGTAGTTTTGACCTGATTTAAGTACAATACAATTGGAAATTAATGTTGAAAGTTCAATTTATATTCCTAAAATGTAATAAAAAATGTATGCCGTCTCTGCTTCCTGTTGACAAGACATTTGGATAAATAGCCCAATGTCAACTGTTTTAAAGTGCCCAAATTAATGACTAATATGCAGAAACAGTTTGTTTTATATATTGAAAACCTTTTTGTATATTGAAAACCTAAACATGAAATGTACTATCTACACATACAGTGCCTTCAGAAAGTATTCATATCCCTTGACTTATTACACATTTTGTTGTTACAACCTGAATTCAAAATGGACTAAATCAACAAACAAAAATATTCACCTGTTATATAATACACAATACCCCATAATGTCAAAGTGAAAACTTGTTTTTAGACATTTTTGCAAAAATAACTCATCTTCATAAGTATTCACATCCTGAGTCAATGCATGTTAAAATCACCTTTGGCAGCGATTACAGCGGTGAGTCTTTTGGGGTAAGTCTCCAAAAACTTTGCACACCTGGATTGTACAATATTTGCCCATTATTCTTCAAAAAATTATTCCAGTTCTGTCAAGTTGGTTTTTGATTATTGCAAGACATTCTCTTTCAAGTCTTGCCATAGATTTTCATGCAGATTTAAGTCAAAACTGTAACTCGGCCACTTAGGAACATTCACTGTCTTCTTGGTAAGCAACTCCAGTGTAGATTTGGCCTTGTGTTTAAGGCAATTGTCCTGCTGAAAGGACTTGCCCAGTGTCTGGTGGAAAGCAGACTGAAACAATTTTATCCTGGAAAAACTCCCCAGTCCTTAACTATTACAAGCATACCCATAACATGATGCACTATGCTTGAAAATATGGAGAGTGGTACTCAGTAATGTGTTGTGTTGTATTAGATGTGACCCAAACATAACACTTTGTATTCGGGACAAAAAGTTAATTGCTTTGCAAGATTTTTTAGCATTATTAACTTGCCTTGCTCCAAACAGGATAAATATTTTTGAAATATTCTGTACAGGCTTCCTTCTTTTCACTCTGTCAATTAAGGTTAGTATTGTGGAGTAACTACAATTTTGTTGATCCATCCTCAGTTTTCTCCTATCACAGCCATTAACTTATGTACAGTACCAGTCAACAGTTTGGACACACCTTCTAATTCAAAGGTTTTTCTTAATTTTTTATATGTTCTACATTGTAGAACACCCCAACACCATCACACCTCCTCCTCCATGCTTCACGCTGGGAACCACACATGCAGATATCATCTGTTCACCTTCTCTGCGTTTCACTAAGACACTGCGGTTGGAATCAAAAATCTCAAATTTGGACTAATGTCCATTGCCCGTGTTTCTTGGCCCAAGCAATTCTCTTCTTATTGGTGTCCTTTAGTAGTGGTTTCTTTTCAACAATTCAACCAAGAAGGCCTGATTCACACAGTCTCTTCTGAACAGTTGATGTTGAGATCTGTCTGTTGCTTGAACTCTGTGAATCATTCATTTGGGCTGCAATTTCTGAGGTTGGTAACTCGAATTTATCCTATGCAGCAGAGGTAACTCAGGGTCTTTCCTGTGGTGGTCCTCATGAGAGCCAGTTTCATCATAGAGCTTGATGGTTTTTGCGACTGCACTTGAAGAAACTTTGAAAGTTCTTGGAATATTCTGGATTGACTGACCTTCATGTCTTAAAGTAATGATGGACTACTTAAAGTAATGTTGTTTCTCTTTGCTTATTTGAGCTGTTCTTGCCATAATATGGACTTGGTATTTTACCAAATAGGGCTATCTTCTGCGTACCACCCCTACCTAGTCACAACATAACTGATTGGCTCGAAGTCATTAAAAAGGAAAGAAATTCCACAAATTAACTTTTAACAAGGCACACCTGTTAATTGAAATGCATTCCAGGTGACTACCTCATGAAGCTGGTTGAGAGAATGCCAATAATGTACAAAGCTTTCAAGGCAAAGGGTGGCTACTTTGAAGAATCTCAAATTTAAAATATAACACTTTTTTTTAGTTACTACATGTTTCCATATGTGTTATTTCATAGTTTTGCTGTCTTCACTATTATTCTAGAATATAGAAAATAGTACAAATAAAGGAAAAACCCTTAAGTGAGTAGGCGTGTCCAAACTTTTGACTGATACTGTAACTGTTTTAAAGTCCCCATTGGTCTCATGGTGAAATCCCTGAGTGTGTCCTTTCTCCCTGGCAACTGAGTTGGGAAGTATGCCTGTAACTTTTTAGTGGCTGGGTTTTATTGATCCGCCATCCAAAGTCTATTTAATAACTTCACCATGCTCAAAGGGATATTCAGTGTCTGCTTTTTTTATTTTAACCCATCTACCAATGTGCCCTGCTTTGCGAGCCATTGGCAAACCTCCCTAGTCATTGTGGTTGAATCTGTGTTTGAAATTCACTGCTCGACTGAGAGACCTTACAGGTAATTGTGTGTGTGAGGTACAGAGTTGAGGTAGTCATTCAAAAATCATGTTAAACACTATTATTGCACACAGTGTGAGTCCATGCAATGTAATATGTGACTTGTTAAGCACAATTTTACTCCAGAACTTATTTAGGTTTGCCATAACAAAAGGGTTGCATACTTATTGACTGAAGACATTTCAGATTTTGTATTTTTATTCATTTGTATTAATAAAAAAAAAACATAATTCCACTTTGACATTATATGGTGTTGTGTGTGTGTGTGTGTGTGTGTGTGTGTAGGCCAGTGACCAAAAATCTGAATATAACCCATTTGAAATTTGGGCTATTTTTTAAAAGTTACGCCGACAGCGTCTTTGCGTTTTGGTACACCAGAATTACATTCATTTCCAATTAAACGTTGCGTTTGCCTTGCAGCATTGCATTGCAGAGGCAGTTGCAGTGCGTTCGGTGTTGTGCATACAGATGGACTGTGTACAGCTGCAGTGATCGGTTAGCTGCTCAGATAGCTGATATTTAAAGTTAGTGAGGGAAATGTAAGTGTCCAGCTTCAGCGATTTTTGCAATTCGTTCCAGTCACTCGCAGCAGAGAACTGGAAGGAAAGGCGGCCAAAGGAGGTGCTGGCTTTGGGGACGACCAGTGAGATATACCTGCTGGAGCGCGTGCAACGGGTGGGTGTTGTTATCGTGACCAGTGAGCTGAGGTAAGGCGGAGCTTTACCTAGCATAGAGTTATAGATGACATGGAGCCAGTGAGTCTGGCGACGAATATGTAGCGAGGGCCAGCCGACTAGACTAGCCACATACAGTTCGCAGTGGTGGGTGGTATAAGGGGCTTTGGTAACAAAATGGATGACATTGTGATAGACTGCATCCAGTTTGCTGAGTAGAGTAAAGGAAGCTATTTTGTAGATGACATCGCTGAAGTCGAGGATCGGTAGGATAGTCAGTTTTACTAGGGTAAGTTTGACGGCGTGAGTGAAGGAGGCTTTGTTGCGAAATAGAAAGCTGATTCTAGATTTGATTTTGGATTGGAGATGTTTGAAATGAGTCTGGAAAGAGAGTTTACAGTCTAGCCAGACACCTAGGTATTTGTAGTTGTCCACATATTCTAGGTCAGAACCGTCCAGAGTAAAATAACTATTTTATGATTTTGAAGTTTAAAAAATGGTGAAGTTTTCCTTTAAGTGACAGTTGGACTGTCAAATCTGTGTATTGGTGTGTGGCCAGCGACTTTTATAGACCACTTTCTGTGTTTGCAAACATTGCCGCACAGGGGCGATGCTCGCAAGTTGGTGGCAGAGCACTGGGGAGTTCTTATAGAATGGCAGCAAAAAAAGCCTCTATTTGCATGTTGCTTTTGAGTGCATTTCACACATTTTAGATTAAAATAGGATTTTAAGGCTCTATATAATGTAATATAATGTCTGTCATCGCAAATCAACTGCATTATACTAAAAAAAACACTTCAGCTTCAACCAGTAAAATGCTACAGCCTATGTCAATGAGCGTTAGCATTCTAGCTAACAATGGCGGCATCCAAAATAGTTATTTTGCTAGATCACAACCTAGTATAATCAAAACATAGTTGTAAGCATATGAGAACCCAAAATACACTACTGTTCAGAAGTTTGGGGTCACTTAGAAATGTCCTTGTTTTTGAAAGAAAGGCAAAAATAATTGTCCAATAAAATGACGTTTCTTGGCAATTTCTCACATGGAATAGCCTTCATTTCTCAGAACAAGAACAGACTGGCGAGTTTCAGAAGAAAGTCCTTTGTTTCTGGCCATTTTGAGCCTCTAATCGATCCCACAAATGCTGATGCTCCAGATACTCAACTAGTCTAAAGAAGGCCAGTTTTATTGCTTATTTAACAGCACAACAGTTTCAGCTGTGGTAACATAATTGCAAAATACCTCTGTACTCCTATGTAGATATTCCATAAACAAATCAGCCGTTTCCAGCTACAATAGTCATTTACAACATTAACAATGTCTACACTGTATTTCTGATCAATTTGATGTTATTTTAGTGGACAAAAAATGTGCTTTTCTTTTAAAAACAAGGACATTTCTAAGTGGCCCCAAACTTTTGAACGGTAGTGTAGTTATTTTGTTTAGAAGTAATAAAATCGAAAATCTAGGTTATGTTGAATGGGCGCAGATGGCGATGGCTTTCTTACTGCAGCCAAGAGTCTGTGCGTGACGTCAGTGTGTTGTATACTGGAAAGGGGTCCATAAAGAGTCCGCCCCGAATTGTCCGTGCCATTTGAGAGTTAGACCCCATGGTTAATTTTCTATTTCTATTCTTTTTGGGAAGTATAGAAATAGTGCACATAGAATATATATACCCCTTGCTAGACTTGCTTTCAATGAGTGACAGATCTATAACTAATTTTTCTATGTGAATTTGGTGGGTCGCCCAAAAAGTTACATATTGCAGCTAATGGTAGACTCAGCGAAATGATGTTAGCAAGAGAACCACAAATATCGAGATGAGTGAAATGCAAGACTTAGCTCTCACAGTCACATGTTATCTGTGCATGTGCAAGGGATCACATCACGCTGTTCACAGCAAGGTAGGCAGGGCCCAAAAACGACAGAGAATTTGAGCCTTATGTTTCAATGCTCTTAGTTGTTGCGGAAATTGACCCACTATGCTGTTTACTTTCTGCATTTATGTCATAACACGGAGTCCTTTAACCTTTAAGCACTCGATCTTATGTCACCTTGATGAGTAATTCCTCTAAATGTTTAAACCGGACACTCTAGACTAAAGCCTCCGTAGTGTCTGTGCAGCAACTTGAATGTTTGACGTCCCTATAAATAGAAACTCGATTTCATTGCAAAATATTTTCCATTTGGAGTAGGGATGCGCATTTGTAAATGATTTCAGTATTCAAATAATATGATATTTTTTCGGTTAACCGGATAGTTGAAATACTTGGGGTAAACTTCAATGGAGACTTTCTCACACAACTGGAGAGATGGAGTCAGTGCGCTGGTGGGGGAGGGGCGAGAGAGGAGCAGGGGCCTGTGTTTGACAGTATGTGTGTGGCACAGCACAAGAGAAAGTAGCCAAACTGACTCGCTACTTAGACAAACTTGTTGCTGCCATAGATTAGATTATCTATCATACCATCAGGTAGTGCCTGTCTTGACTGCATCAAATCATTTGTAAAGAAGCTAGTTAACTACAGTAGCCAGCTAGCTAAAATAATAAAGCTAATTGAGACTATTTTGCTGCGCTCCCCAGTCCTTGTCCACAACAACTCAATCAGTGGAGGCTGGTGGGAAGAGCTATAGGATGACAGGAATGTAGTGGTATCAAACATATGGAAATCACATGTTTGAATCAGTTCCGCTTATCCCATTCCAGCTATTACAATGAGCCCATCCTTCAATTGCTCCTCCCACCAGCCTCCACTGAACTCCATTCATATGAAATAACAGCCTATGTGTTGGTTGATCATTGTAGCCTACCGACATAGGCTCACTTATAAAACGGTCATAACGCTGTTTTATTAAAATGTTGAATGTAATGGTCTATCGCTGTAAGCTGTGTAGCCAAATCACATAGATCATTTCATTTTAGACAAATCCTTTAAAACATATATATTATAGGCCTTTCTTTTCTCAAAATGAATACTCTTCCAAGTAATCAAATATGAATATCCATTCAGATATTCCAATAAGCGTGCCCATCCCTAGTTTAGAGTAAACAATTTCCAATGCAAAACATTTTTGCTACCGACTAATGAATACACCCCAGGTACCCACTGACTCCTGAAGAATAGAAATGCCTCAAGCTTATAACTGTCTTTCCCTATCATAACCCAAATATATGGTGGTTTTACTCCATTGGAATTGTTTATTTTTGTTGCCAGTTGAGTCTTTAACAGGCATTATATCTATGGCTTCCAGCATAGAATTAGGAATGAGAAAGCTAGCTAATAATTTTAAAGGATCTCTATGGCTTCCAGTGTGTATGATGTCGATCTGATGTGCAATTCTCTTTAGGTAGCTAGGCTATTTGTTTTTGAAGGCATTGCAGTGTTTGTTTCTTTCTTTCAGAATGACATTGAGGCTGTGGATCCCAGGGGAAGGACACCACTCCACTTGGCTGTGTCGCTGGGACACCTGGAGTCAGTGAGAGTGCTTCTAAGACATGGCGCAGAAGTTACCAAAGAGAACACCAATAATTGGACAGGTTAGGCTGTTCTCCATCACAAGCTACAATTGTCCAAATGTAATTGTGTATTATTAATATTATGAATTCTGCACGCTATTTACATTTCCTTCAGAAAGTTTTCACACACCTTGACTTTGTCCACATTTTGTTGTGTTACAGCCTACATTTAAAATGGATTAAATTGAGATTTGTGTCACTGACCTACACACAATACCCCATAATGTCTAAATGGAATTATATTTTTAGACATTTAAAAAAAAAAAAAATAATTGAATATTTGAAACATACAATATACTTGCAGTGAAGCCGCTCAATAACTACATCATACCAGTCATCCAACAGATTCCCATTCAGAGTGACACACTGAAGCATCCAGGGTCAATGCCCTGCTCAAGGGCATGTTGACCGATCTACCACCAGGCCAAAAAACGTGAACTCGAACCCTCCAAGATCCACTGACCTGGTCTTGGAGTAATTGACTGACCCAGTCTCTCCAGATCTCCTAACAGTACTATTTCTAGGGTCAATTTTAGATCAATGCTATGCATTTTCAGCCAGACCAGAAACAGGCTACTTGTGGGCAATACCAAAATAAATGGTCTATTGATTCTGTATCCTCACACCAAAATCTGCAAGAATTCTATATAATAATTTTAGCTGAAAATCACTAAGTCTTGAATCTTGCGTTTTTATATATCAACTCATCAACATTTAAGCGTAAGGGGCCTCCAGTTTTTTAGATAGACTGGGTCTTTATACAGTGCCTTGCGAAAGTATTTGGCCCCCTTGAACTTTTCGACCTTTTGCCACATTTCAGGCTTCAAACATAAAGATATAAAACTGTATTTTTTTGTGAAGAATCAACAACAAGTGGGACACAATCATGAAGTGGAACGACATTTATTGGATTTTTCAAACTTTTTTAACAAATCAAAAACTGAAGTCATAAAAGTCAGAAATAACAAATAATGCATGCCTTACCTTTGAAGATCTTCTTCCGTTGGCACTCCAATATGTCCATTAAACATCACAAATGGTCCTTTTGTTCGATAAATTCTGCCGTTATATATCCAAAATGTCTATTTATTTGGCGCGTATGATTCAGAAAATACACCGGTTCCAACTCCCGCAACATGACTACACATTATCTAATTATTTACCTGTTAACTTGATCCAAACATTTCAAACAACTTTCCTAATCCAACTTTAGGTATTTTTAAACGTAAGTAATCGATCAAATTTAAGACGGAATAAACTGTGTTCAATACCGGAGGAAAACAAAGTGGAGCGTGCTTTCAGGTCGTACGCCTCAACCACAACAGTACACTTCACCTGACCCTCGTTCTGGACAGCCCTACTTCTTCATTTCTCAAAGGAAAAACATCAACCAATTTCTAAAGACTGTTGACATCTTGTGGAAGTGATAGGAACTGCAAGCAACTGCCTTAGAATTATAGATTTCCATTGAAAACCCATTGAAAAGAGAGTGACCCAAAAAAAAGATTCCTGGATGGTTTGTCCTCGGATTTTCGCTTGCAAAATAAGTTCTGTTATACTCACAGACATCATTCAAACAGTTTTAGAAACTTCAGAGTGTTTTCTATCCAAATCTACTAATAATATGCATATCCTAGTTTCTGGGCCTGAGTAGCAGGCAGTTTACTTTGGGCATCCGGATGGGGAAATAGTGCCCCCTAGCCTTAAGAAGTTTAAGGGCACGGTGATGATAGTTTGTAGAGTGATGACCTTTACGGTCCATTGAGGTACTTAACACTGTGTTATAGTCTCCTACCATAATGATTAGATCATTTGTTGCCTGTAAGTTCAATAAATTGTTATAAATGTTTTCGAAGAAGTGTGGATCATCCTGATTTGGACCATATAGATTAATGAGAGAGATCTCTTTTTTGTCCACTTTCATATTCAAAAGGATCCACCTTCCTTGCGAATCATTCCTGACTATTTACACATTCAGATCAACATTTTGTTAATGAATATCATCACACCCTTCGAGTTCATTTGTCCATGACAGAAAATGATTTCACCACCCCATTCCTTTGTCCACGCTACTTCATCTAAGGATGTAGAGTGAGTTTCCTGTAAACAGTATGTGTTATATTCCTTTTCTTTTAGCCATGTAAAGACTGATCTTCTTTTTTATAATCTGCTAACCCAATTATAACTGACTATACTTATTTCACCCCTTACCATAACTAGATACTATTCTCAGTCTAAATGGACCATAATTAGTTCTTGTAAAGTTACTGCCATCAGAGGTATTATGAAGGTTAAACTAGAGCTTTCAAATATCTGATATTTAGAATTCAAGAAATAGGTTCTAGCTATATTTGTTTTATTCCCTTGCCTGTTTGTCTGTGAGCCAATGCCACAGATGTTAGGAAATTGAGACAAGATATTATGTGTGTAGCCAATCTGAGTAGGTTGAAGTGTATGATATTGGATGTGATATAGTGAGAGTGTATACGATGTCTGTATAAGAGTAAGACCATAATGTGTGATGCCCAAGTAAATAATAACTCTGCCAATTTGCATGGTTGAGTGTCTGTGGGTAACATGTAGTGCATATAGCCTTAATATTCATAATGATAATTGTAATCCATATCGTATCACAATCATAGTTACATCATAATTACCTTTAACATAATTGAAAAAACATCCCAGCATTTCCATAGCAATTGACGTTTTACGTGATCATGAAAGAGACCTTGCATTACTCTAGAGATGGCCTCACTGCAGTACAGATGTATTCCGTACAATATGTTATTATTCCCCAATGCTCCTATTCTGATATCTTCCCCTTGCTTGTTGTAAACATATAGAAACTTGTAGACAAATACATAAAAAAGATAGACAAACAATAAACACGTTAAATTATCAAACAGTTCTCGACAATAGAGGGAGAGAAGAGAAGAGAGAAAGCGAGAGTGAGAGAAGAGAGCGAGATTAGGTGTGTGTATAAGTCCGTATGTGTAAGCAAGCATGTAATTGAGTGTGTGTGTTCCTATCCACTTCATAATGTTCAGATATTTTTACAGTTCCCATACCTTCTTTTCGTAACCTGAAGTCCCTGTAGAATTTAGTACAGCCATGGTGTTATGGAGCTGTCCCGGAATAGCTGTCCATCTACAAAGAGTTTGTCCACAATATTAAAGGCACGCCTACCATCCTCCCTTTGTTGTCTTTGTACCGGATACAGTCTCTTACGACGTCCGTTTATCTCCCTTGGAAATTGGTCATTGAGACTGAATTTGGTCCCTTTAAGCTCCCTTCCCCTGCTTTTGATCAGCTCCTTTTGTTGGTAGTGTTCAAATTCTCCCAGCCGTAAAGGCTAACCGCGTTGTGGAATCCTTAGCAACAAAACTTTAGTTCGGATTAAAATCGATTTAATGAAAATGTTTTAATATTAACAACAAAGTGTACAATGTTCTGTTGCGCGCTCTGATGACGTATCTCATTTTTACTAATTAATGAAAAGCTGAAATGTCTTGAGTCAATAAATATTAAACCCCTTTCTTATGGCAAGCCTAAATTAGTTCAGTAGTAAACATGTCCTTAACAAGTCACTTGATAAGTTGCATGGACTCACTCTATGTGCAATAATAGTGTTTAACTTGATTTTTGAATGACTACCTCAAATCTGTACCCCACACATACAATGATCTGTAAGGTGTGGTGGTTCATTTCTTTACTATCAAATGAGGAGAGACAAACTTATCACACAAGTCAGAGTTATACTTAAACTGAATCTTTTATTCACTTATTAATAAGCGAGAAGGTCAATACAACGGACATATATAAAGTGAATCGATTGAGTGCTCTACGATAATGATGGCTGGTCGACGATACAAGATCAAATGATTTGTTGAGAGCCCCGAGACAAAAGTACAAAGGTATTTTATAGCCAAGATACACCCCTTTCAACCTACCTACATGAAGAACAACAGATATATAGAATGAGTCACAAGGTTAAGATGTGTATGAAAGATGCCTGTAATACATAGCAGACAGTATCTGCTGTGTCAACAGTTTTCATTGTATCGTGAACCAGTATCTGTCCCTCCGACTCCATACTGGAACCATCTCTCCCTGGTACGGTATAGAACAGAAACATTAACTCATGCTCTGGAATGCTCTTTAGCTTTTATCACTCAAAAGACATTGTAAATCTCCTGTCAGTGTTATCTCCCAGAGTCCCATCCTCAGTAGAACACACACACAATAGTTAAGAATACTCTATTCTGTTGCATAAAACAACCATTTGATGCAGTAAAAGTATTATAACATAGTCTTGCAATTTTGCTCTCACAAAGGTCCCTCAGTTGGGTAGTGAATTTCAAACACAGATTCAACCACAAAGGCAAGGGGGGCTTTCTAGTGCCTCGCAAAGAAGGATACCTATTGGTAGATAGGTTAAAAACAGACATTGAATATCCCTTTGAGCATGGTGAAGTTATTAATTACACTTTGGATGGTTTATCAATACACCCATTCACTACAAAGATACAGGCGTGATTCCTAACTCCGCTGCCAGAGAGGAATGAAACCGCTCTGGGATTTCACAGAGACCAATGACTTTAAAACAGTTAAGAGTTTAATGGCTATGATAGGAGTATCAACAACATTGTAGTTACTCAATAATACTAACCTAAATGACAGAGTGAAAAAAAGGAAGCCTATAGAGATTTTTTTTAAATAATAATGTGCAAATATTGTACAATCGAGGTGTATTTGTATTTATTGTGGGTCCCCATTAGCCAAGGGAGCAGCTACTCTTCCTGAGGTCCAGCAAAATTTAAAACATTACATTACATTTCACAACACATTAAGTGTGGGCCCTCAGGCCACTACTCTACTACCACTACTCTACAACACAAAATCCATGTGTCTGTGTATAGTGCGTATGCTATTGTGTGTGTGTGTGTGTGTGTCTTACACAGTCTCCGCTGTTCCAGAAGGCGTATTTTTTTTAATCTGTTTTTTAAATCTGATTTTACTGCTTGCATGAGTTACTTTATGTGGAATAGAGTTCCATGTAGTCATGGCTCTATGTGGTACTGTGCACCTCCCATAGTCTGTTCTGGACTTGAGGATTGTGAAGAGACCTCTGGTGGCATGTCTTGTGGTGTATGCATGGGTGTCTGAGCTGTGGGCTAGTAGTTTGAACAGACAGCTCAGTGCATTCAATATGTCAATACTTCTCACAAATACAAGTAGTGATTAAGTCAATCTCTCCTCTACTTTGAGCCAGGAGAGATTGACATACATATAATTTATGTTAGCGCTCCGTGTACATTTAAGGGTCCGCCGTGCTGCCCTGTTCTAGGCCAATTGTCATTTTCTTAAGTCCCTCTTTGTGGCATCTGACCACACAATTAGACTGTAGTCCAAGTCCAGGCCTGTAAGACCTGCCTTGTTGATAGCGTTGTTAAGAAGATAGAGCAGCGCTTTATTAAGAACAGACCTCTCCCCATTTTAGTTACTGTTGTATCATCATGTTTTGACCAGGACAGTTTACAATCCAGGGTTACTCCAAGTAGTTTAATTGCCTCAACTTGCTCAATTTCTACATTATTCATTACAAGATTTAGTTGAGGATTAATGAATGATTTGTCCGAAATACAATGCTTTTAGTTTTTGAAAAATTTAGGATTTATTTATTTATTGCCATCCATCCTGAAACTGACTGTAGCTCTTTTAAGTGATTTCACTTGCTGTGGTAGCTGACGTATATAGTGTTGTGTCATCAGCAAACATGGACAGACAGGCTTTACTCCGTGCTAGTGGCAGGTCATTAGTAAAGATTGAAAAAAAGTAAGGGGCCTAGGCAGCTTCCCTAGGGAATGCCTGACTCTACCTGGATTATGTTAGAGAAGCTTCCATTAAAGAACCTCTATGTTCTGTTAGACAGGTAACTCTCGATCCAAAATATAGCAGGGAATGTAAAGCCATAACACCTATGTTTTTCCAGCAGCAGATTATGATTGATCATATCAAAAGCTGCACTGATGTCACACAAAAAAGCTCCCACAATATTTTTTATTATAAATTTCTCTCAGCCAATCAGTCATTTGTGTAAGTGTCATACATGTTGAATGCCCTTCCCCATAAAGCGTGCTAAAAATCCTCTGTTATTAATTTGTTTACTGTGAAATAGCATTGTATCTGGTCAAACACAGTTTACTAAGGGTTGGTAACAGGCTGATTGGTCGGCTTTTTGAACCTGTAAAGGGTTCTTTGCTATTCTTGGGTAGCGGAATGACTTGCTTCCCTCCAGGCCTGAGGGCACACACTTTCCTATAGGCTTAGATTGAAGAGATGGCGAATAGGAGTGGCAATATCGTCCGCTATCATCCTCAGTAAATTTTCATCTAAGTTGTCAGACCCAGGTGGCTTGTCATTGTTGATAGACAACAATAATTATTTCACCTCTTCCACACTCACTTAGCCAAAACAATTATTTGTTTTGAATACATTTGTCATCACAGAAGTGTGGTATATGTTTAAATTAACTTCTCATCATAAACATGTTTGTGTGTAGTGCTGCAGGAGGCGGTCAGCACTGGCGACCCAGAGATGGTTCAGCTTGTGCTCCAGAGGAGAGACTACCTCAAAGCCTCTACAGCCCTGGGAGGAGTACCTGAGCTTCTGAGCAAGATCCGTGAGGTGTTCTCTCTCTCTCTCTGTTTGCTCCCCTCTCTGAAATGTTTTTCACTCATGCATTCAAATAAAAAAATGTAAAGCTGTAAACTCATGCCTCTTTCCAATCCCCCCAGTCCCCAGATTTCTACATGGAAATGAAATGGGAGTTCACAAGTTGGAGTAAGTTCTAGTTGATAACCCCCCCCCCCCCCCCCCCATTTGAATGTGCCATGTGTGGATGTTTGAGACTTTGTTGTTTATGTTGCTTTCCCATCTGTTCCCAGTCCCCCTCGTATCCCGGGTTTGTCCCAGTGATGTGTGTCGGATCTGGAAGAGCGGAGCCAGCCTACGAGTGGACGCCACCCTGCTGGGCTTCGAGAACATGACTTGGATCAGAGGTCGTCGGAGCTACATCTTCAGAGGAGATGGTGAGTCCCCTTTTCCCTGAGTAAGGCTTTCCCACAACAGCGTTCTACTGACCACTGTTTCAGCAGGCCGTCTCATTTTTTACCTTGTCTTTTACTCTGTTGGCGTATGTTTCACAGTGTGTGCTTGTGCCCATTGGCAGATACCTGGACTGAGTTGTTGGAGGTGAACCATGACGAAGAGGTGGTGGACACGGACCGCTTTGACATCTCCCGGGAGATAGAGGATGTAACACTGAACTCCATGCAACCTGCCGAACAGGAAGTGGCCAAGCGGCTAACCACGCCCATCGTCAACACTTTTCTGGACACCAGGCACATTGCTTTTGAGAGGTAAGATCCAAACCATACTACACTTATCTTGTTTTTCTAATGTGTCATATTCAGTTGAGGTCGGTAGTTTACATACACTTAGGTTGGAGTCATTAAAACCTGTTTTTCAACCACTCCACAAATTTCTTGTTAACCTTTCTAGGGTAGAGGTGGAACGGTAGCGTCCCACCTGGCCAACATCCAGTGAAATTGCAGAGTGAGAAATTCAAAAATACTAAATTCAAATATTTAACATTCTTGAAAATATATGTGTTATACATCAAAATAAAGCTTAACTTCTTGTTAATCCAGCCGCCGTGTCAGATTTCAAAAAGGCTTTACGGCGAAAGCAAACCATGCGATTATCTGACGACAGCGCCCCGCATACAAACACATGAAAATCATATTTCAACCGGGCAGGTGCGACACAAAAGTCAGAAATAGCGATAGAAAAAATGCCTTATGATCTTTTTCTGTTGGCACTCCAAAAGGTCTCAGTTACATCACAAATGGTCCTTTTGTTCGATAATGTCCTTCTTTATATCCATAAAAACTCACTTTAGCTGGCACCCTCCATCAAAATGCATACAAAATGCCAATCCCAAACATTACTAATAAACTTTTCCAAACAAGTCAAACAACGATGATAATCAAACCTTAGGTATCCTAATATGCAAATAAACTATAAAATTGAAGACGGAGAATCGTTATTGTCTTCACCGGAGAAAAATACCAAAGAACGCGCTTTCTATCACGCGCTTGGAAACACTATAGCCAAAATGGAAGCCACCTAGATAAACTAAAATTTTTGGGTCATTTTTCCAAAAAACAGCCTGAAACTCTTTCTAAAGACTGTTGACATCTAGTGGAAGCCCTAGGAACTGCAATCTGGGAGGACTTGGCCTTATAATTAAGGTAATAGCCATTGAAAAAAGTGATAAGCTGACATTTTTTTTGGGGGGGGGGGTTATCCTCAGGGTTTAATCTACCAATTATATGCATATCCTAGCTTCTGGGCTTGAGTAACAGGCAGTTTACTTTGAGCACGCTTTTCATCCGGATGTCAAAATACTGCCCCCTACCCCAGAGAGGTTTAACAAACTATAGTTTTGGCAAGTCGGTTAAGACATCTACTTTGTGCATAACACAAGTCATTTTTCCAACAATTGTTTACAGACAGATTATTTAACTTATTATTCACTGTATTACAATTCCAGTGGGTCAGAAGTTGACATACACTAAGTTGGCTGTGCCTCTAAACAGCTTGGAAAATTCCAGAAAGGATGTCATTGCTTTAGAAGCTTCTGATAGGCAAATTGACATCATTTGAGTCAATTGGAGGTGTCAATTGTAGACCTCCACAAGTCGGGTTCATCCTTGGGAGCAATTTCCAAACGCCTAAAGGTACCACGTTCATCTGTACAAACAATAGTACACAAGTATAAACACCATGGGACCACGCAGCCGTCATACCACTCAGGAAGGAGACGCATTCTGTCTCCTAGAGAAGAGCGTATTTTGGTGCGAAAAGTGCAAATCAATCCCAGAACAACAGTAAAGGACCTTGTGAAAATGCTGGAGGAAACAGGTACAAAATACTATATCCACAGTAAAACGAGTCCTATATCGACATAACCTGAAAGGCTGCTTAGCAAGGAAGAAGTCACTGCTCCAAAACCGCCATAAAAAAGCCAGGCTACGGTTTGCAACTCCACATGGGGACAAAGATCGTACTTTTTGGAGAAATGTCCTCTGGTCTGATGAAACAAAAATAGAACTGTTTGGCCATAATGACCATTGTTATGTTTGTAGGAAAAAGGGGGAGGCTTGCAAGCCGAAGAACACCATCCCAACCATGAAGCACGGGGGTGGCAGCATCATTTTGAGCTCTGACCTCAATCTCATAGAAGATGTGTGGGCGGAAATGAAAAAGTGTGTGCGAGCAAGGAGGCCTACAAGCCTGACTCAGTTACACCAGCTCTGTCAGTAGGAATAGGACAAAATTCACCCAACTTATTGTGGGAAGCTTGTGGAAGGCTACCCAAAACATCTGACCTAAGTTAAACAATTTAAAGGCATTGCTACCAACTACTAATTGAGTGTATGTAAACTTCTGACCCACTGGGAATGTGATGAAAGAAATAAAAGCTGAAATTAATTAATCTCTCTACTATTATTCTGACATTTTTAAAATAAAGTGGTGATCCTAAGACAGGGAATTTTTACTAGGATTAAATATCAGGAATTGGGAAAAACTGAGTTTAAGTGTATTTGGCTAAGGTGTATGTAAACTTTCGACTTCAACTGTAAGTCTTCGTTGCAGGACAAGTAAACTTGTACAGGGTTTTATAGTAACAGGACTACAAATTGTTTTCCACAGAAATAAGTCTGGGATTTGGGGTTGGAGGAGTGACAAAACGGAAGTTGTCAGTGGTTTCGAGGCTAAGGTTTGTGCATTTATTATAACATTCTTGCCCTGTTAATGTTTAATTATTTTGTTGCTTGTCTAGGTTTACTGACCTTACACAAGTTCCTTTCTTTAAAGCTGCAATGAAATCAAATCAAACTATTTGTCACGTGCCGAATACAACAAGTGTAGACTTTAACGTGAAATGCTTACTTACAAGCCCTTAACCAACAGTGCAGTTCAAGAAGAGTTAAATGATTTACCAAATAGACTAAAATAAAAAGTAATAATAAAAAGTAACACAATAAGAAAAACAATAACGAGGCTATGTACAGGGTACACCGGTACCGAGTCAGTGTGCGGGTGTACCGGTTAGTTTAGGTAATTTGTACATGTGGGTGTGAAGTGACTATGCATAGATAATGAACAGCGAGTAGCAGGAGTGTACAAAAGGGAGGGGTGTCAATGTAAATTGTCCAGTGGGATTTTTATTAATTGTTCAGCAGTCTTATGGCTTATGGCAACAGAAGCTGTTGAGGAGCCTTTTTGTCCTAGACTTGGCGCTCCGGTACCACTTGCCGTGCGGTAGCAGAGAAAACAGTGTAACTTGGGTGACTGGAGTCTCTGACAATTTTATTGGCTTTCCTCTAACACCGCCTATTGTATAGGTCCTGGATGGCAGGAAGCTTGGCCCCAGTGATGTACTGGGCTGTTCGCACTACCCTCTGTAGTGCTTTACGGTCAGATGCTGAGCAGTTGCCATACCAGGCGGTGATGCAACCAGACAGGATGCTCTCGATGGTGCAGCTGTTGAACCTTTTCAGGATCTGGGAACCCATGACAAATCTTTTCAGTCTCCTGAGGGGGAGAAGGTTTTGTTGTACCCTCTTCATGATTGTCTTGGTATGTTTGGACCATGATAACTCGTTGGTGATGTGGACATCAAGGAACTTGAAACTCTTGACCCACTCCACTACAGCCCTGTCGATGTTAATGGCGGCCTGTTCGGCCCGCCTTTTCCTGTAGTACACGATCAGCTCCTTTGTCTTGCTCACATTGAGGGAGAGGTTGTTGTCCTGGCACCACACTGTCAGTTCTCTGACCTCCTCCATATAGGGCCATCTCATCTTTGTCGGTGATCAGGCCTTCCACTGTTGTGTCATCAGCAAACTTAATGATGGTGTTGGAGTCGTGTTTGGCCACACAGTCGTGGGTGAACAGGGAATACAGGAGGGGATTAAGTACACCCCTGAGGGGCCCCAGTGTTAAGGATCAGTGTGGCAGACGTGTTGTTGCCTACTCTTACCACCTGGGGGCAGCCCATCAGGAAGTCCAGGATCCAGATGCAGAGGGAGGTGTTTAGTCCAAGAGTCCTTAGCTTAGTGATGAGCTTCGTGGGCACTATGGTGTTGAACGCTGAACTGTAGTCAATGAACAGCATTCTCACATAGGTGTTCCTTTTTTCCAGGTGAGAAAGGGCAGTGTGGAGTGCGATTGGGATTGCATCATCTGTGGATCTGTTGGGGCGGTATGCGAATTGGGGTGGGTCTAGGATGTCCGGGAGGATGCTGTTGTTCAGCAGTAGAAACAATAACAAAGCATACTCCCCACCCCTGTTTTGGTAAAAGGCTGAGGGATGGTGCTGGAGAAATGTAACCGGATCTCATATTCATAGACCAAGCTATAGATGTGTTGGACTGACCATCCATGATATCAAAATTATAGTTTTAACCATGTTTTGGGGCTATATAGTGTTTGTTTACATATAAACATTTGTGTAAAACAAGCTTATACTTTGGGTTCTGATGGGGTACGACAGTTGAACTAAGCTCATTAGTCATTTTAAAGTTATATTCTTCAAGAATCAATGGGTACATATCATTAATTTACAAATCCCAAAATTGATGTAGCAACTGCTGATTGCCCCTTTAATTTGACAATATCTATAGTAGATTTACAGCTTTTTTTAAAGGCTCAGTAGTGTTATTACCTAGTAGCAGTAAAGGGAAGAATAGTATGCTGTATACTGCATGAGTTGTTTTTCTTTTCATTGCAGGTTTTCACTGTGAACAATGTAAATGTGGTGATCCGGACGAGGACAGAGCATCTCACCAATGAGGAGAAAGCTAGAATAAAAAGTAAACACTCTATAATTCCTCTAGGTGGAGGTAGAGAGACATAACAGTTAGAATGTGTCTGAAATGGCACCCTATCCCTATATAGTGCACTACTTCTGGTCTACGAGAGATGGTCCTCATCTCAATGTTTAATAAGCTGCGTCTTTAGTCCCTTTAGTCAGCTACACTGTCACAGTTATAATAACCCAGAGAGAGTACACAGATCCAAAATGGCCTGGCTCAGTTTAGGAGCAGACTTGTTGGAGACCAGCGCTGTGTCTGACACCATAACGCATTGTCTCTTCTTTTTTTTGTCTTCTAGGTGAGAGGAATGTTCTGGAGTCTCTTCTTGGGACTGTGGAGCAGCAGATCAGCGCTCAAGGGGTAAGAGATCAGTAGACCAGGATTTAAGGTTATGGAGGATTATCTCATCTAATTGTTTTATTTCTTAGCTACATGAACAGAATTTTACTTGCCTTTTTGACTTCAATAAGAACGCTTCGTCTTGGTTCATGTTGGCTTCAATGAGAACACTCAACTTGGTTTGTAATGGGTTCAATAAAAACACTCAACTCTGTTCATATTGTGGATAGGACCTCACTCTGGAGTACGCAACACCCACCAACCCCACCGCTATCACACCAGAGGAGTACTTTGACCCTGAGTTTGACCTTGAAGACCGAGACATTGGCCGGCCCATTGAACTCACCATCCGAACCCAGAAGTAAGAAAATGATGCTGTTAAGCAAGGCTTTTTCATTAATATTCATGTCATCAGAAGTCTTGATTGTTTTTATAATGGTTTCCCTCAGTTCATATGAAGGTGTTGGTGTCTGGGTTTTAGCATAAGAGTGGGTGTATTAAGATGGGACTACATTGCAGTTCAGTTGAACTACAAATCATCAGATCTACAAATCACCCTGCATCCCAAATAACTACTCATGATGTGATTAAGATGAGTAATTCTTCACCTCCCCTTGCGCAAACTGATTCTTAGGCACCAAAACAAAAAAAATTGACTGAAACAGGGAGAGACGACCTGAACTTGTCCAATAAGAAACACATGTTTTTGTTTTCCGTTGCAAAAAAGTATTGCTACGGTGTGCACTAATGAATATGACCCTGATATGTCCAGGTTCAAGGGCACATTGTGGATGAGCGAGGAACACCCTCTCTCCCTGGTGGAGCAGGTCACCCCTATCATCGATCTCATGGCCCGGACCAGCAGCCACTTCGCCCGGCTACGGGATTTTGTCACCCTCAAGTTCCCTCCGGGCTTCCCTGTAAAAATAGGTACAGTTAATCCTCTGTGGAAGAGTGAAGAAATGAGAATGTTTACACAAAATGCTTGTGCGACTTAGCTCATTCAAACACTACAGATCTGGGGCTGACTGAATCGAGTATCTCAGAGGAATGCTGATCTAGGATCAGGTACCCCTGTAATCTTATTCTATGTGAACTATAAAGCAAAACTGACCCTAAATCAGCACTCATACTCTGACACGCTTGATAAATACGGCCCCTGATTGAGAAAAACTGCGCACACACACATACTCATCAAGTACCACTATGAAAGGCTCACCATAGAGGCATTTGCTTTTAAATAACGGGATGCATAAAGATTATACGTCTTTGTTTCCTCTCACACAGAGATTCCCCTGTTCCACGTGCTCAATGCTCGCATTTCATTTGGTGGTGTCAACAAATGCAGTACGTGCGAACCCCTGGACACGCCACCCTCGGCTGCCACGCCCACACCCTCGGAGGAGGACGGCGGTGAAGCTGCAGGTAGGCACACTCATTCCGCTGACCTGGGTGAAGTGACCACGGCATTCATTCCCATGGGTTATTATGAACACATTTCTCAAATAAATTTCTTCAGTTGCTTCTGACAGCTGAACAACAAATGGGAATGTTTGGCGGCGGGTAGCCTAGCGGTTAAGAGAGTTGGGCCAGTAACCGAAAGTTTGCTGGTTCGAATCCCAACGCCGACTAGGTGAAAACTTTGTTGATGTGTCCTTGTGCAATGCACTTAACCCTAATTGCTTCTGCAAGTCACTCTGGATAAGAGTGTCTGCTAAGTGTATGTAAATGTATCCATATCAATTTCATCTGAAATGTCGATATTGACAGCTTACCAATAATAACAACATTCTCTATTTCTGTTCCCTCCAGTTCCCCCTCTATTCCAGGTGTGTCCCTCTGTATTTGAGGTGCCTGCACACTACCGCCACAGAGGAGGAGGGGGCGGCAGCCGCCACATGCCCATATCCAACCACGACGAGGAGCTACTGCAGTACGCCATCCACCAGAGTTTACTGGAGTCCGGTGGTGGAGACCCGGAACAGGTCTGAGACGCCACACACACACACGCCACACACACTCCTTGTCAGGTCCTCTTGCTCTCACGGACTCCTCCTCCTCATTTCTCATCTTTTTTACCTGGGATCTGTGTCTGTTCAGGAGGCCACAATATTACAAAACAGATTGTGTAGAACTGATATTATAGGGAATTATGTCCGTTGCAGATAGAACTGGTATAAATGTGACGTGCCAAGCATTTTACCTTACCTACTCCACCCTTAATTTTGACCTCTAGGAAGTGACCTGGGAAGATGCCAATGGGGACCTCACGGACCCTATTCTCAGTAGCCAGAGTGACAGGTAAATCAAATTGTATTGGGTGTGTACACATATTTTTCTAAAGTTGTTGCTGGTGCAGCGAAATGCTTATGTTTCTAGCTCCAACAGTGCCGTATACCTAACAATATAAAACAATACACACAAGTCCACAAAATACAAAGAAAGAAATTAAGAAATATCAGAACGAGGTGTGTGTGTGTGTGTGTGTGTGTGTGTGTGTGTGTGTGTGTGTGTGTGTGTGTGTGTGTGTGTGTGTGTGTGTGTGTGTGTGTGTGTGTGTGTGTGTGTGTGTGTGTGTGTGTGTGTATATAAATATACAAGGTATGGACAGTATATGAATAGAAAAGGTTTGTACAGCAGTAGTTATATAGGATGAGCCATCACTAGAATACAGTATATACATATAAAGTGGGTAAAACAGTATGTAAACATTATTAAAGTGACCAGTGTTCCATATGACTCTGTACATAGGGCAGCAGTCTCTAAGGTGCAGGGTAGAGTACCGGGTTGTCGCCAGGTAGTAACAGTGACTAAGTTCAGGGCAGGTATTCACAAAGTATTCCTGCACATCACTGGCTACACTATTCACTTTTGCCCAAAGTGACTTTCAATTAGCACAAAACCCACAGACTTGGTATTGCAAGCACGTGTCCAAACAACTTAGCATTAAAAGCACAATTTTCTCAGCTTTGCTGAGGTATGGTCGGGTGTGCAGTATGTGGATAGGTGCTTTTAAAAGGAAGTTGGTAGTTATTCACAATGGACAACTGTCGTCCAGGAAAGAAACATTCCAAGCCTTTCTTCTCTTTCTGATACCAACACCTGTTGTTCCAGAAGCATCACAGAGGGGGCGCTGGTGGACTTGGGAGACACCACATCGAGTCTGGCCAGCTCAAGCACCTCGACCTCCAGCCCTGACATGGACCTCCGCATGGCCATGGAGCTGTCGGCCCGGGCCCAAGCAGAGGAGGAGAGGAGGAGGAAAGAGGAAGTGGAGGAGCTGGAGATGATATTGCAGCTCTCGCTCACAGAGAAGTAAAAATAGGAAAATATGAGGGGGAAAAATGGTCATTAAGACCACGCCTTGCCATACCTGCATGAACTATTTAGAAATCAAGAAGCAGCCACCATCACAACCCTCCCAATCCAACCCCCACACCCCCCCTTATCCAATGCAATCCACCATGACACCGGCAAAACCTCCATGTAACAACATTGTCATTAACATAACCATCTGTATTTAATACTTTGATACCTATTTTTGTTTAAAAAACATCAACAAATATGTTGCTATATTTGTATTTCTATATAACACTTAGGCTCTGTCTCAAAAGTGTACACGCTGTCAAATCCTTGATTCCTCCTGTCCTTTTAAGAGTCATAGCCACTCCTCTCCCGAAGAGGAATCCATGTATTCTTTGAGATTATTTTGGGAACTGTTTCATTTCACTGGAATTTCAGGGTTGCAACCTGTGATTTGAATTAGTTGGGTGTTGCCAAGAGCCGGTTAAACCTGTGGCAGGTAGCACAGGAGGCTGGTGAGGGTAGGACAGATGACAATAATGGGGGAATGGAGTCAAAGACAAGGAAACCATGTTTGATGTGGTTAATACCGTTCCATTGATTCCATTCCAGCCATTTCTATGAGACCGTCCTCCCCAATTAAGGTGCCACCAGCCGCTTGTGGCTGTTAGCTGCTTTAGTTGTGGCTCTGGAAGGTTGTTCTTTCAGAGCTCTGGGTCATGTCCACGAGGCACTGACTGAAACAGGTAGGGACTACCTGCCCTATTATGAATATGACTCTGGGAATGGAACTCCAGTGTTCACACAGCCATTTGACAGAGGTTCACGGCCAGACTGAAAGATTGAATATCTCAGGGTTCCATTGTTCTACAGTTCCTTTTCGTTGAAACTATAGTGAAAGTGCAGTATATTAGTTTATTGTAGACACATCGAATGCAGTTTTCTGGTCATGGATTAGGATTTGTTCTACTTTGAACAGGATGGCATCAAACAGTATGACTTGGTGGTGCTGCCGTCCCTTTTTCTTGTTTGCCTGACACTGCATAACTTGAGTCCTTTTCAATCAAAACCTGTAATTCATGGGAAAAGACAAAAGTAAGATTCTTCTTGTGCTGCAGGAATTCATGTTTTGTATTCGTGTTGTAATTGACACAGTGTGAAAATGAACATGATAATTCAAACATGCACAAGAAGACGGAGGTTCTTGACTTGCACCAGAAACCAGGTGTTATTAAATTGGTTGTTATTTTGGAGGTGGTCCGTCTTGTTGGCCATCACCAATGGTCCTTGAGCACCGTTAAGCATCAGCACCACAACTCAACAAAGCAATAGCAGAAGCCACAGTGCCTACCTGTGGTGGATGATAAAGTAGCATACACATGGTTCAGAGGCGCTCGCAAGCAACCAGGGTCCAAACATGGATCATTGTAGGCTATCTATTGGCGATTACATTTTTCGTCCCTTAAATGTAGAAGAATATGGCCATCAGACCTCAAACACAACAGGGTTCTAAGGACTGCTGTCTCTTTTTTTAATCTTGCAACTACAGACCGACCTGTGGGCTGAGTGACGTGCAAGAGATCTGAGATCAAACATGGATGCCAGCTCAGTGTAGCATCAATATTTTGTACTGAAGGGAGCATTTCCTAGTCTGGGTACCAGTCAATGTCTTTGGCACATGACATAGAGTACAAAGATTGGAATGTTAGCTAAACAGACTGGCAACCAGGCTAAGCATTCCCCTCTCACATGTCCAATTCTAAATGGATCCCTAGACCCTACCTATGCTCTTGTACAGATCTGATAAGATTTGACAGGTGTATGCGATATGGTAATGTGGTAATAATACCTTTTCCTCTGATGGGCCATTTTCACCATATTGCAGATCTCCCCAATAGGGCATAGTAGGGTCTAGGGATCCATTTGGGCTTAGGCCACAGACATGATTGGTTTTGGGACAGGGAGTCCATGTTAGTGTTATAATGCCACTCAGGCCAGACCTACTAAAGACACCGGAGAACATTTGAAAGGTCTCATCTTTAAAGCTGTGATCAAGGTGCTTCAAAAATGTTTCCTATCCAGTGGTGTTGGTGGATAAAAAAGGAATTAACCAATGTAGTTAATTACAGTGATAACCAACAGCACTTTGGACATGTTTCTGATGCATCGCTTCGCTTCGTCTGTTGTGTTTTCTGGGGGCTAGAGCTGTAAACAGCTAATGATCAAATTGCCAAACCGTAGGACAGTCTCTAATGTACCAGGGTTCGCTTTGATTAGATTTCTTGGGAAAAGTCTTTGTACTGCTTTATTTGCTAGCAGGTAAGCTTATTTTTTAACATGTTAATAAGAATTTGTGAAAACATTTTAAACTGTGATGTTGGATTAAAAAACATTTCTTCAATAAATGCACTTTATTTCAATTCGGGTGAACTGCGGCTGATTCTGTTACAAGTAAGTCTGCTTTTTGCTAAGATTAACAGCAGATGGCACAAACCTATTCATTGTTCAGATCACAAAAGCACAATCCTTAATTTGTTTTTCAGACATGCCTGCTCTGATCATTAACCATTCAATGACTAGCTGTCCATTTCACAGATTTTAAACACTGGATTAATATGTCACAGCAATTTCCTGTGCATCGTTTCATCAATAATCATTGGTATATACTTTATGGTTGGATTACCCTATAGATCTATGAATGAATGGTATATTTTGTTGGGCTAAATATAGTAACTGGCTTCATTCAAATCCTGACATCTGCTCCATGTATCCACACTGACAAATTAGAGCGTCTGAACTGCTTATAGTAATTAAATTGGATGCCATAAGAATATTATGGTGGATATACAGTACAGTACATGAGCACTATATTGTGTAGAAGGAATCAACTCTGAAATGTAATTGAAAATTCTATTAGCCCTCTTCATGAACTAAGAGTGATTTCATAATCAAACATCCGTCATCTTTCCAGATTTCACATGAAAAACCAAAATTATAGACACAAAATTAGCAACAAGGGATAAACAAATTTTCCAATCGTTTTGGGTGTCTTTTCCAAATATTCTTATTCATTGTGGATTTTTAGTACAATTTGACATTTCAGGCGAGGGATTTATGGTTTGGGGCAGATTTTCATTTTAGATGCTTATAGAAAAATGCTGTCACCTTTTCTGTCACGTAATGTGTTATTGATCCCTTCTAATTTTGACTGGCATGTGAGTGAGTGCCATTTGAGAATCTCTTTGAAACCAACAGCTACATCAGGGCGTCTTACGTGTTTTCAGCATTATGCAACCGGTCTCACTTTTGTCTGCTGCAACACTTAAAGATGTCGTCCGGGATCTTAAGCACAAAAAAACCTTAACATATTGTATGAATTTGATTTATAATGACTTTTTCGCAATTAGGGTTCCAATTAATCTAAAAGATGTTCGATGGGGTTGAGGTCAGGGCTTTGTGCAGGCCAGTCAAGTTCTTCCACATCGATCTCGACAAACCATTTCTGTATGGACCTCACTTTGTGTACAGGGGCATTATCATTCTGAAACAGGAAAGGGCCTTCCCCAAACTGTTGCCACAAAGTTGGAAGCACATAATCATCTAGAATGTCATTGTATGCTGTAGTGTTACGATTTCCTTTCACTTGAACTAAGGGGTCTAGCCCGAACCATGAAAAATAGCCCCAGACCATTATTCCTCCTCCACCAAACTTTACAGTTGGCACAATACATTCGGGCAGGTAGCGTTCTCCTGGCATCTACCAAACCCAGATACATCCGTCGGAATGCCAGATGATGAAGCATGATTCATCACTCCTCAGAATGCTTTTCCACTGTTCCAGATTCCAATGGCGTCAGGCTTTACACCACTCCAGCTGACGCTTGGCATTGTGCATGGTGAGGTTAGGCTTGTGTGCGGTTGCTCGGCCATGGAAACCCATTTCAGGAAACTCCCGACAAACAGTTCTTGTGCTGACGTTGCTTGCAGAGGCAGTTTGGAACTCGGCAGTGAATGTTGCAACCGAGTCCAGACGATTTTTACACATTTCAGCACTCTGCATTCCTGTTGTGAGTTTGTGTGGCCTACCACTTTGCGGCTGAGCCGTTGTTGCTAGACCTTTCCACTTCAGAATAACATTACTTACAGTTGATCGGGGCAGCTGTAGCAGGGCAGAAATTTGACGAACTGATTTGTTGGAAAGGTGGCATCCTATGGTGGTGCCACATTGAAAGTCACTGAGCTCTTCAGTATGGCCATTCTACTGCCAATGTTTGTCAATGGAGATTGTATGGCTGTGTGCTCGATTTTATATACCTGTCAGCAACAGGTGTGGCTGAAATAGCCGAATCCACTCATTTGAAGGGAGAGAGAGAGAGAGAGAGAGAGATAGATAGAGAGAGATTATATATATATATATATATATATGTGTAGCTTAATTTATCAGTCTCCCATTTCTTCAGGTTTGTTGTGTGCAAATGACCCAAATTATTGAGTAACACTTTATAATACATTAATAATCCATTATACATGTTTATATATTTTAAATGCTTATGAATATTAATAATGCTTAAGCTATACGCTTCTAAATGTTAACAAATAATTAAAGTTATATAATAATAGTTTATAGTTAGTTTATAGATTGAGACAAAGCATTTGGGATAAAAGCTTCTGCCAAATTGCATAAATTAAAATAAAAAAGTAAATTCTGTACAAACAAATGGTTTCAGGTTTGAGAAATGTGCACTGAAACGAGTGTAAATGTGATTGAGAGAGGGCAGACAAACAGCTTGGGGGCATGCCACTCAACACAGCCTCTTCACGCATTTGATCACCACACGAACGTGTGTGTTGTGCATTAGCACTCTTGATGGGAACACTCATCAATGAGCATCAGACTTATATTCATCATTACATTCACTAAACAACAGTTTAAAGAGGCTGATTGAACTTATCCCTTTAATCTCTAGTCATGGAAACAGAGTGCACTGCTGGATCTGGGCCCATATTTCTAATGCTTGTCAGAGTAGGATCTAAGATCATGCCCCAATCAACTTGGGCTTGTACCTTACGCTGGGGAGGGATCTACTCCCCAGATCAAGGTATGATAACCAAAGCATGAAGAATTACTGTTGCGTCTACACTGATAAAGATTGATAATAAAGTTACTGGTCCCCTCCCCATGTCAAACACTTGGATTCAGGAGGCAGGACTATTGAGGGGATAGGGTGACATCTCCCTAACTCTTACCTCAACTCCATTCAACACCTTTGGGATGAATTGTAACGCCAACAGGGAGCCAGGTCTAATCGCCCAACCTCACTAATAATCTTGTGGCTGAATGGAGGCAATGTTCCAACATCTAGTGGAAAGCCTTCCCAGAAGATTGGAGGCTGTTGTAGCGGCAAAGGGGGACCAACTCATTATTAATGCTCAGGATTTTGGGATGAGATGTTCGACAAGCAGTTGTCCACATAGCTTTGGTTACGTATGGCTCAGTTGGTAGAGCATGGCACTTGCAACGCCAGGGTTGTGGGTTTGATTCCCACAGGGGAGTAGTAAGAATAAAACATTTATGCATTCACTGTCGCTTTGGATAAGAGCGTCTGCTTAATGACTAAAATGTCAACGTAGTATATCATTCATGTCACTCAACACACACAGTCAACCCAATGTATGTTAGTTTTTTTTATCATGTTTTTTTTCAACTTCAGTAGTACCTTGTGGTGGGGTATTTTAAGAATATTCCAATATATCAGGGTAAATAAGCAAAAATATAAATAATATAAGACAACTATAAACAATACATTAAAATTCCTTTAAACGATGACAGCAGCAGGAATATTAAATTACCTTAACAAAAAATATAAAATAATCATCAATTAACATTTTATATGGCCTATTCAAGACACACGCAGGTAACCTAGTGGTTAGAGCGTTGTACTAGTAACCGAAAGGTTGCAAGCTCGAATCCCCGAGCTGACAAGGTAAAAAAAATCTGTCGTTCTATTCCTAGGCGTCATTGAAAATAATAATTTGTTCTTAATTGACTTGCCTAGTTAAATAAAGTTTTTTTTTTAAAAACACAATAACATCCCACTGGGCACAGACATCAACATCTATTTCACGTGGAAACAACATTAATTCAACCAGTGTAGTCTATTTTATATAAAAATGAGGGACCCCGTGCCTATTGTCTAACATTCCAGTTTATCAGACAGATATGCGTAGACTAGGGTTTTTTTGATTGTTGATTCCCTTGATTGTTGATTCCCTTGGATCCAGTCGGACAGTAGGCATGACGTTGCTGTACACTGCTTCACCGGCGATGCAATGGTTTATACACACAAACTGCCATGACAATCATCACCACCAGCAGGATAGATAAGACAACTGCAATAGAAAAAAATACAATGTTACAAGCACATACATGAAAGAGATTTTAGACCATTCGTTGCGGCTCCGCCCTCTCACGAGAACCCACGCAAATAAAGAACTACAGGTTAGGAGGACTTTGCTGAAAAAACATGGCACTAATAGCCTTCAATTAACAGTAAAATAACAAAATCAAGGTTGCATACATCTACACACGTTATTTAGAAGATAAGCCTACATTCTTATTTTATTGCCAACAGGTGCGCCCCTGTCGTCTAGGAACACGGGCCTGCAATAGGCAACACATTAACCCGCATAAAACCTTACCCAAATTTTGATTCTGTAGGACTACATACGGCCTTTCATTTAGTTTAGAGTCACCTAGTTGTCCGTTCCCGTTCACAAACGCGCCAAAGGATAGAAAATACAGAATTAGGCTTTGTCGACTAGGATACAACATGATTATGCGAGAGGGAAAATAAGCTTCCACTTTCCCAGCATAATAATAGCAAAGACGATACAGTATGAGGATGGACAGAAACTGCTTCTCCAATACAACGTCCCCGATCACGCTTGTAGGTGACGTCATGGTGACGTTGCCTAGCTAAGATCATGCGCAGATACTCGTCATCGGTCTAATGATCGTCTCGCGCAGAACTGCGTATGTGCAGACCGACAAATCGAAGGCAATCCTTTGATATAAAGTTGTTTTTCACGAAAATGAAATCCTTTCAGTTTATCGCTTTCACAAGGTTGCAGTAAAAACATGTTCAGCTACTTAAGAAATTGGCTCGAATCTCGGTTGTACCTTTAGATTTTGAGAAAATTAACAACCAAGGAATAATTTTTCATTTCTCTCTTTGGCTTCTCAAACCCCATACTCCGGACTGGTCTGCCCATTGAGCTGAGTCTGTCTGCAGAGACCCAGTGGCCAAGTTTGATTCGCAAGCGTTCCCGGAAGTTTCGCGGCACCCTCGTGATATCACATTAGCCTACACTGGGTCCTAAAGCTGCCAGGTAGTACTAAAAATTAACCGTTTTACGCCGTATTTCAGTTTCATATCCAGTCTATCGATCAGTGTCATCTAGTCTAGTGATTGTACTCGGTTACTTATTTAATTGGGCCTACAGTGTGATTTGCGGATAATGTATTTTTTAACTTCCTTGTTATTTTAACTGAATAGGGAATTATGTAGTGGTGGGTTATCGGATAGAATATAAAGGATGTGTTACTCTTTCGGTATTTTGTTCTCGGTTCTCTTATATTAGGAATTCTATAGCCTAATAAACATCTGGTAAGGAAATAAAACAATTCAGTTTTTATAGTGCATATATAAGTCATTACTTTCTCTACATTCCTGAAATGTCAAAGAGCAATGGGGTAAAGTTATAAAGGTTAAGATGCTTGGGGTTATAGACTTACATCATTACTGTGCATGACTGATGTATTTGGCCTTTATCACATCATCTGTTGCCACGAGTAAAGCACATGTACCAGTACCAATACAAACACTATTTTCTTGTAATGAGCCCCAGAAGCATAATTGTTTCTGGAAAGTGTCTCTCTACCAAATGGGGATGGAAATACATTTGGTGTCTTCCTGGCCCCATAAATCATCACTGCAACAAGGAACCTGTAGGGAAACCGAAAACGAAGCACTGTGGAACTAGACTTCTCCACCAGTGATTTTGTGCTTGTGGTAAGATGGGAGGGAGAAGGTATTGTTCAAAGGCCAACGAGTTGGTGGGTTGATGTTTCATTTTGCAAGGATGGGTGATTGTGGCAATTAGACATTATGCTTGCTCTCTCGCTCTCGCTCTCTCTCCCTCCCTCTCTATGTTGTTCATTGTTGCTTAGGAGGTTTGACCAATGAGAAGACATGCAATCAGGCTCTGGACCAAATTATCAATTTCTAAGCAATCACGGGCGCATGTACTAGGTTCCATCAATTGACCGAACTCTGTTTTTGTCTTTAATGTTGTTATTTTTCTATCTTTGGAACATGAATTTAGGTCCCAGGTTAATTAACGTTGTATCTCTCTTCTTCCCTAAACACCAGAAGGTTCATCTACTCTGTATTTGCGCCTCATATTGATTGACACCCTTGAAATGAAACAAGACAGGTTGCATAGTGGTAGCCTAGAGGTTAGAAAGGCAGGCCTGCAATTTGAGGGTTGCTACTTCGAATAGCAAAATCAAATCCCTGATCTGAAAATGACGAGACAAAATATTCCCCTTCTTGTTCATCATGTTATACATTATACACTGAGGGTGTCTGCCTTTTGTCTAACATTGTGGCAAGCTGTGTAGTTCCTTTGGTGACAGTGTAGTTCTTAAATTTCTCTGCAGCGTTTCTTCACATAGTGAAGTAATAAGCAGATGGTAATATAGGAGCAGCCATTGAGCCAGTGCTCCTTTCATGTCTCTTCTGCAGGTCTGTTTGAGATACAACTCTACTGCAACGACCCACACAAAGGGGCTTTGATGTGTGGCGCTCAGCTCCCCTATGTAGAAATACCCAAATGAGGAATTGTGTAAACAAACCCATTGATATTCTGTTCTCCTCATACCAGAGGACCTTGACGCGATCAAGGTCTTCTGGGGCAGGGAGGAGTTGTTCTGTTTAATAAAACATTTAATTAAAACCATTTGAAGCCGTTCTATTCCGTTGTATGTTGATGATTTCTGGATATTGCAAATCAGGCTTTTAATTAGAATCGCTCATTAGGGTGTACAGCGACGGCAACCACAATGACACGAGAGGGACAGCTATCTATAATGGACACCCCTGCCTCCGCACACGTTCAGCTCTGAACATTTACTTACGTTTACTGTTTCTGTCAAGATGAACAGCAGCAAGCGATCAAATCATGGTTTTGTTGTTATAAAAAAAAATACAATATATAGTAATGGTAAGAAGACGAAGAAGACGAAGAAGAAGAAAGTGGACAAAACACAAAGATGTAATACATATGTTTATATATATATATTTATTTTTTTACTTCTCATTACATGTATACGATAACATTTGCTGCCACATCCTACAAATACAGGGACCTCCATGCTTCCTTTTCTATTTAGAAAGACCGAAATCACAAAACATTCCAAATATTATATAGCATAATTAAAAAGGCTCAACACATTATTCTCTGAAGATAAATTAAACAAAGGTTGAGAATAAATGGAAACATGTTACAATCTCTGATAGGCTTTGATTTGAGTAACAGTTCAAACAGTCTTATCAAATAGAGAGACAATAAACGTTTTTGTTTTTTGTCTGGAGAAGCGAAATATCAATACATATTATATAAAGCTTTGACCTATCTACAATATTTAGGCAGATTTAAGGCAGAAAACACTGGAAGTTGTTTATCCCAACAACAAACACTTAGGAGAATATATTTTGTAGTCCCTTTGCAACTGGTATTTACTAAGAAACTGGTAAAATGGGTACCAACTGGTTCAAACAATTGGGAAAGGCCCAGAAACCAAATACATAACAATAATTATGTTATTATCATTTCACCTACATTTCCAAGTAAATTCCAGGTAAATAAAGGACTATGAAATAAAGCATAACCACAAATGAAATACTTTTAGCAGCTTATTTGGTCTCATCTGCTAACTGCATTCTTTGAGGTAGGCCTAATCCTTTTAACTTGCATGTTGGTGAGGAACTATTGTTGGTAAAAATCCATTGAAAAAACGTTTAAGACATCAACCATTTGTCAGCCACACAGTATAACTTGTTTTACTTATCGCACATAACAAATTACATTATCTGTATGAAAAACAGTTATTGACATGTATATTAATACATATTGGTTATTCATCTTATTGAACTAATACTCTTAAAACATATCCCCTGCATTTTATGTTTTGGGATGTTGATGAGATTTTTTCCAGAACTGCTTCTCGCTGTGGTTGCTTAAAAGGGTACGCCACAAAAAAACAATGGTAATTTAATGTGACTGGGTCATGTTTTTGAACTCTTAATAATAACCTAGCAAAAATAAGTCATTGATGAGAAGTGACTGCATTGTGTCCTTCAGTCTTACAACCTTATCTTATTATGACAGTCTTAGTAAGATGCTCTTTGTGATTGTGTGGTTGTCTCAAGCCGTAGAAACCTGTCTTGGGATCAGCCATACATTTTCTGTCCAAAATAAAATGTATTTTAAGGATGCTTTCAGACTGAATATTCATTCATATTTCATTTTATCTTTACATTAAAGTCCCCTGTTACACTTTACTTGGATAGTCATACTATCAACAAACTATCTGTTGATAAGCAACTGCTTGCTAAGGTTACAGTTAGGGTTAGGTTTAGAATAAGGGTTAGGGTAAGGGTGAAGGTTAGAGTTAGAGCTAGGGTTAGGATAAGGGTTAAGGTTAGGGTTAGGATTAGGGTTAAGGTTAGGGTTAGGATTAGTAGATAGTTAGTTGAAATGTTACCGATAGTCTGTAGATATTCTGTAGAGCATCTACAGATGTACTAACAGACTATTTGTGTTTATTGTACTCATTGAGCTACAGAAAAAAAGATTTGTTGAATGCTCCATGAGATTGATCTGTGTCTGCTGATTTGGCTCTCGTTCAGGAGTCTGTTGGTAGCAACATAATGTGCCTGGCTGGGTTCTTGGCAACGTGGGTGCTTCTATGGAACAGTACTCATGTTGAGGGAGTCTGTGTGGATCTCTGGCATAATGGTCCTCTCAGGTCTCAGACACACAGCTAGGCGCTGGGGACAACAACAGGTAGACACCAAAGATGTGGAACAAGAGATAGTTAAACCATGTGTCATCCACTTATCACATATTGACACTGTATACAGTATATAAGATATATGCTTCTTTTACACCACACATACCACACTACTCATCTATGTCTTGTCAATAGCCAGCACAGTGCATGACTGTACATACAGTTGAAGTCGGAAGTTTACATACACTTTGGAGTCAGTAAAACTCTTATTTTAACGACTCCACACATTTCTTGTTAACAAACAATAGTTTTGGCAAGTCGGTTAGGTCATCTACTTTGTGCAGGACACAAGTCATTTTCCAATAATTGTTTACAGACACATTATTTCACTTATAATTCACTGTATCACAATTCCAGTGGGTCAGAAGTTTACATACACTAAGTTGACTGTGGCTTTAAACAGCTTGGACAATTCCAGAAAATGATGTCATGGCTTTAGAAGCTTCTGATCGGCTAATTGACATCATTTGAGTCAATTGGAGGTGTGCCTGTGGATGTATTTTAAGGCCTATCTTCAAACTCAGTGCCTCTTTGCTTGACATCACAGGAAAATCAAAATAAATCAGCCAAGACCTCAGACAAAAATTTGTAGACCTCCACAAATCTGGTTAATCCTTGGGAGCAATTTCCAAATGCCTAAAGTTACCACATTCATCTGTACAAAAAATAGTATGCAGCTCTAAACACCACGGGACCACGCAGCCGTCATACCACTCAGGAAGAAGACGCGTTCTGTCTCCTTGAGATGAACGTACTTTGGTGCGAAAAGTACAAAACAATCCCAGAACAACAGCAAAGAACCTTGTGAAGATGTTGGAGGAAACAGGTACAAAAGTATCTATATCCACAGTAAAACAAGTCCTATATCGACTTAACCTGAAAGGCCGCTCAGCAAGGAAGAAGCCACTGCTCCAAAACCGCCATACAACAGTTTGCAACTGCACATGGGGACAAAGCTCGTACTTTTTGAAGAAATGTCCTCTGGTCTGATGAAACAAAAATAGAACTGTTTGGCCATAATGACCGTTGTTAAGTTTGGAGAAAAAGGCGGAGGCTTGCAAGCTGAAGAACACCATCCCAACCGTGAAGCACAGGGGTGGCAGCATCATGTTGTGAGGGTACTTTGCTGCAGGAGGCACTGGTGCACTTCACAAAATAGATGGCATCATGAGGTAGGAAAATTATATGGATATATTGACGCAACATCTCAAGACATCAGTCAGGAAGTTAAAGCTTGGTCGCAAATGGGTCTTCCAAAGGGCCAATGACCCCAAGCATACTTCCAAAGTTGTGGCACAATGGCTTAAGGACAACAAAGTCAAGGTATTGGAGTGGCCATCACAAAGCCCTGACCTCAATCCTATAGAAAATTTGTGGGCAGAACTGAAAAAGCGTGTGCGAGCAAGGAGGCCTACAAACCTGACTCAGTTACACCAGCTCTGTCAAGAGGAATGGGACAAAATTCACCCAACTTATTGTGGGAAGCTTGTGGAAGGCTACCCGAAATGTTTGACCCAAGTTAAACAATTTAAAGACAATGCTTCCAAATACTAATTGAGTGTATGTAAACTTCTGACCCACTGGGAATGTGATGAAAGAAATTAAAGCTGAAATAAATAATTCTCTCTACTATCCTTCTGACATTTCACATTCTTAAAATAAAGTGGTGATCCTAACTGACCTAAGACAGGGAATTTTTATGATGATTAACTGTCAGGAATTGTGAAAAACTGAGTTTAAATGTATTTGGCTAAGGTGTATGTAAACTTCAACTGTACAACACCAGGCTGGATCAAGTCTTGTAGATTACATTGGAGCAGTGCTTCTCAGCTGGTTTACTCTCGGCACCCAAACTGAACCAGGTTGTCTCAGTCGCGACCCAATATTGGCATTGCGAAAAATAATTGCCAAAATACAATTTGGGAAACTACTTGTAATGTAGTAAATGTAGCAATTATATGACAAGGGAACAGCATTCCAACTTCTTTCGACGTCAATAATAATATTTTGTCCATATTCTTGATGAAGAATGTTAATAAACTCACTGGTTTGAGACACAAACCAAAATAGCGCTGCTAATAGCTCTATATTGAAAATACTGTGATTGAAGAAAAACATTTCAGAGATGTTTAAAAATGTAAGTTCATTGTCATTTCTACCACAAGAGGTTGGTGGCACCTTAACTGGAGCGGTATCAGTGGAATGGTATCAAATACATCAAAAACATGGTTTCCATTTGTTTGATGCCATTTCATTTACTCCATTCCAGCCTTTATTATGAGCCGTCCTCCCCTCAACAGCCTACACTAATTTTAAGCCGTTTAAGTTCAGACTGGAGTCCCAGGTCGTGACCCACCAGTTGAGAATCGCTGCATTAGAGGGCCTGACCTGTTTCAGTGATCCGGGGGTCCACACCAGCTTGTAGACCATATATATGGGGATCCACATGAAGGACGAGGCACCGATGATGTAGCCCACCGTAATGCTCCAGTCTGGGTACTTGTAGTCAAAGAGTTGGAGGGGCGCAGGCTTGAGCAGGGAGCTCACTATTATATACTGTGAAAGCAGAGCGACAAAGACAAACAGTAAAGTCTCACACGCCACACTCATATTTTTCTCAATTAGAATTTACCTGTGACAATGGCATGCACCCTATTAGATGCCCGTTGTGCCTCTACAAATGTTTCTCTTTATTTTGTGAGATGATCACAGACCATCTAGGGAGATGAGGGCAGAAACAATTTAGCCCATACAAAAAAGGGAGAATAATAAAGAATGCTAGCTCGATGAAAATGTCAGCTCTTTCAGCAGTGGAAGGCTAAGAGAGATTAAAGGAGATGTATGCAAAGTGAAGGCAGGGATATTAAGTTATGCAGGTGAATGAAATTGACATTTACAGGGAAAATATTGTAGAATATAAACAGGAGAAAACAAGATTTGGATAAGACATTGATGCAGGAGGGAGATGTGTGTCCCCTACTTCAGATTGAATAATTGAAGGTGGAGAAGGGTTCTATGCTGAAATGCTTAAATTCTGCAGGTATAACCCATAATGGTGCAGTTATAATACATTGCCATTCTTGCCATGTGCATTTATGACCCTTTTATAATGTCTCATAATCAACTCATAATGAGCCTGATTAAATAACAACCATTTTGAGTCAGTTGATATTAGGATAGTTTTTAGATACATAGCATTTTACAAACTGTATTTTAAGCCACTTTAAAGACTTATACATTCCTATTACAAGTTATAAAGCATTATACCTGTAGGATTTAAGCAAATTGTAACCATACAGTCTCTGGCAAAGTCCAAATGAAATGTTAGCACATCTGATCCTACACTAACCATCCACCCAGGCCTTTTAACCTGCCATGACGATTGGCATGTTAGGGCAAGTTACCCAAAAGGGCCATGTGGAGGATTTGACGTTTGAGATCTTTGAGAGGTTTACAAAAAACTGATGGGGCGCTGTAGGTCAATCAGATTGATTCAGATTTGTGAACTAATGGATGGCTAACAATGTTAAATCCGTTTGAATTGTTACAGTATGAGGACAGTGCTTGCTTGAATGTGAAACCAGTAGTTCATTGTACAATATATTCCATAATTTCAAATCTTATCGGTTGGTTGCCCTACGGTTGTGCTTACCGCTAGAAATGCAGGACTAATAGCCACCCAGCACACCTTCCAGAATAATCCAGGATAATAGCCCAACATGGATTTAATGTCATTGCTGAATCTTGTGATACCTGAAACAAATGAAAATTGAAGAGAGAGGGTTAAACAACACTATGACAACAACTTGAAAAAAAAATATTCTAAAAATAACTGTCATTTGCAATCTGAAAAATGTATTGTTAACAGGATGCATAATGCACTTCTTCAGCTTTTACAACCACAACAAAATATGGAATTACATGTTAGTCATTTTAGCAGACACTCTTATCTAGAGCAATTTACAGTAGTAATTAGGGTTAAGTGCCTTGCTCAAGGGCACATCGTCCGATTTTTCATCTGATCGGGGATTCAAACCAGCGACCGTTTGGTTACTGACCCAGCGCTTTTAAACGCTGGGATACCTGCAGTATAAATGAGTCAGTATGAATTAAAATGTCTTTCTAATGGAAGATACTACTAGCAGTATAGGAAGCGTAAACTGTAATATCACCATTAGTTCACCATTCTTACCATAGAACCAGGAAACAGCGATGGCCTCAAGAAAACCAACAGCAATGATGGAGGAACCCACCCCAAATTCCTCCAGCAGTTTCACCACATAGGCCCCACCCTGAGAGAAACACATGTTGTCACTCGTGTGGCAAATGTATCATTCTAATCAAGTTACTCAAAATAGAACGGATTGTTAATTTACTATTCATTTATATTATATTATTTAGCCTGTCTACAGTGCCATCTTGAAATGACAACTGTAGCATCAGCCGCTTCCACATTCTAGTCCTCAAGTGCTCTAAGAAATATTTTCTTAACCTGTTGTAGTCTGTCTTCAAAGTGCTAAAGTCTTATTTACATTGGTAAGAGTGCTGAGGGAGCCCAAAAAGCACACAACGACCAAGCCCAGTACAAACAGCTCCCGTCTGTGTGCCAGGTATTCAGGGTATTCATCCATCACAGCAGTAATGATAGCCTCCAGTCCTCCGAACTTAGACAGAAATTAGAGCGGGCTACGTCAATGAGAGTGATTACATACAACAATTAAAGATCACTTAATTTAGAGATAATCTGATACATCAAATTAGGCAAGTCTTCATACCGTGCTGTCAAGCCCAAGAGTGATCATCATCACGAAGAAGATAATGGCGAAGAACGTTGATCCTGTCATGTTGGCTATGGCCTCTGGATATGTGATGAAGAGTAGGCTTGGACCTGGGGGTAAATCCCAGGCTGAGAACAATCTCAAAGCTACAATGTCCTATTCTTGTTGTAGATATAGAAATACATTCTTATTGAACAAGTACAGTCAGTTACAGCAGTGTATCAAAAACATATAAATACACCAAAAACAGCTATTGGAGAAACTTTTTAAGTGGTTTTAGAGAGTTAGAGAGTTTTGGCCACTTACCTTTGTCTCTGGCCACATCCTCCACATTCACATTTCTCTTCTCTGCCATGTACCCCAGCATAGTGAAGATCACAAACCCAGACATGAAGCTGGTCAGGCAGTTCACCAGGCTGGTCACTATGGCGTCACTACAGCGTCACAACACAGAGGCAAACATGGTGCCTGTCTGATCATCTCAAGTATTGTCATTCATATACCTTACTCTGGTTTGGTTGTGAACAGTTGTTACATTGGGATTTTGTAAATGTGGCAACTGCCCCCCAAAATGGATTACCCTTGTAAGACATGTTCTCCAAGCTCGCTAGCCAGCAAGCAAACATAGACAGTGGACCATTGACATACACAGTATTCTAAATGCCATTTTTCATTTCTATGGGGTGGGCATTCACTTTCTTTTCATTAGGATAACCCTGTCAGTAAGAGTAAGTCCATTCACATTCTGTGTGATTCATGAATGTCTCTGAGAAGCAGCAGTGCCACTGTTTCCTCACCTGTACCACTGTTACACTACTTAACACATTAACCATGTCCACGCCAGCCGTCTTACAGGGAGCTTACAATTCAATTTGTCCTTCAGGTGAGCCCCGTCACCCATTCATCTCCCGCGACGCTGGACTCACCACTCCCTCTTTCTAATTATAATTACATTGTCTTAAAGAGTTGCTGTGGGACATCCGTTTAAGCCTATCTATTCAACACATCGTAAATAAATCCCTGTGATTGGCCGGTGCTTCCTCCCTCCCCTCCTACATGGGGCTGATGTGTATGAAAGTGAGAGCTATAGTTAGCCTGCCCGAGACACATGTTTCTGCCACTGGATGTCAATGCATGACGGCTTTTTGTGAGAGAGATTGGAAACGCTATTGTGGAGATCCAGCCTCACTTCTACCTACCTCACTGGTGTGTGGGGCATTCAGGATGAGGAGCAACTTCCTTTTCCACCCTGGACAAGCTTACCTCCTCTAAGTCATACTGGGTTTTACTTTTTAATTGTTTGGAAGTGATTGATTGATTGATGTGGTTCACAGTTTCAGCAATGGAAGGTTTGTGGGTTTGATTCCCACTGGGGCCACCCTTAGTGTAAGTCGCTTCGAATATAAGCGTCTACTAAATGGCATATGTGAATACAGGCAGATATACTGTAGCTTAATTGATCAAAGTCTCCCATTTCTCCAGGTGTGTTGTGTGCAAGTGACCCAAAAGATTGAGTAACATTTTATAATACATTTCATGAATAATCAATTATACATGTTTATAAGTGGTTTATATATTTTAAATGCTTATGAATATGAATGTTAATAAGACTTAGGCTATATGTTTCTAAATGGTACCAACCAAATAATTAAAGTTATTTAATAATAGTTTATAAATAGTTAATTTAATGCTTTTTCATGAAGGTTATCACAAAGAGGTGGGCATAATTGAGCCAAATCGTTTGGGATAAAACTTCTGCCAAATTGCATACCTTTTTAAAAAAGTTACTTCTGTAAAAATGGATAATCAGAAGTGTGTATTTACTATTATTCAAAGGAGTTTTAGTATCAGCTCTTACCGATAACAGTTGTTGGTGAAGGGGTTGTAGCTGGAGAGGGCAAGGAGTACCCCAAAGCCTGGCCCCAGGGAGAAGAAGATCTGAGCCGCAGCATCTACCCACACCTACAAAACACATGGAGATGAACTACATTCACATGACCGAACCTGTGGAATTCTATCTCACCATATTCACTAAATAAGCACTTAGGAAATTTACCTGAACTCTCATAATGTCAGACTTGGTGCTTTGACCTGTATTGTCTCCGTGCATTACTCAACAGAATAAAGACCTGTATTAAGCTACTGAAGCCTAACTGTTCCTGTCTGTCTGTCTTTCTGTTTGTCTCTCTACCTGTCTGTCTGTCCAACCTCGACTCAGTGATCGACTAAACATAGTAAATTAACATTTGTATCCCTCCATTTAGTATGATATGTTAAGTACTGAATTTCATACAATATGTTATGAATTTGCAATATGCATGATATACAACTAATTCCAATTTGTTGTGGCTAACATTAGATAGGTGCAGGCCCGTGCACAGACCTTTGGTGGAGTAGGTGCTTAAAGTGAAAAAAGGGCACACCCCCAAATACACTGAGTGTAAAAAAATATTAAGGACACCTGCTCTTTCCATGTCATAGACCGACCAGGTGAATCCAGGTCAAAGCTATGATCCCTTATTGATGTCACTTGTTAAATCCACTTCAATCAGTGCATATGAAGGGGAGGAGACAGGTTAAAGAATGCTTTTTAAGCCTTGAGACAATTGAGACATGGATTGTGTATGTGTGCCATTCAGAGGGTGAATGGGCAAGACAAAATACTTAGGTGCCTTTGAACGGGGTATGGTAGCAGGTGCCAGGCGCACCGGTTTGTGTCAAGAGCTGCTGGGTTTTCCACACTCAAGAGTTTCCTGTGTGTATCAAGAATGGTCCACCACCCAAAGGACATTCAGCCAACTTGACGCAACTGTGGGAAACATTGAAGCTAGCATTGGCCAGAATCGATGCAGCGCGACATATCTCCGTCGCATAGAGTTGATCAGGTTGTTGATTGTGGCCTGTGGAATGTTGTCCCAATCCTCTTCAATGTTCAATGGCTGTGCAAAGTTGCTGGATATTGGCGGGATATCCTCAATGGGTGACATGTCTGGTTAATTTGCAGGCCATGTAAGAACAGCTTCAAGGAATTGTGTACAGATCCTTGTGACATGGGGCAGTGCATTATCATGCTGAAGCATCAGATGAATGGCGGTGGATGAATGGTATGACAATGGACCTCAGGATCTTGTCACGGCATCTCTGTGCATTAAAATTGCCATGGATAAAATGCAATTGTGTTTGCCTGCCCATACCATAAACGCACCGCCACCATGGGGCGCTCTGTTCACAATGTTGACATCAGCAAACCGCTCGCCCACACGACGCTATACATGTGGTCTGCGGTTGTGAGGCTGGTTGAGGTACTGCCAATTTCTCTAAAACGATGTTGGAGATGGCTTATGGTAGAGAAATTAACATTCAATCATTCAACAGCTCTGGTGGACATTCCTGCAGTCAGCATGCCATTTGCATGCTCCCTCAAAACTTCCCCTTGAGAAATATGTGGTATTGTGTTGTGTGGCAAAACGGCACATTTTAGAGTAGCCTTTTATTGTCCCCAGCACAAGGTGCACCTGTGTAATGATCATGTTGTTGAATCAGCTTCTTGATATGCCATATGATTATCTTGGCAAAGGAGACATGCTCACTAACAGGGATGTAAACAAAATTGTGCACAAAATTTGACATAAATTATATTTTTGTGCATATGGAAAATTTCTGGAATCTTTTATTTCAGCTCATGAAACATGGGACCAGAACTTTACATGTGACATTACTATTTTTGTTCAGCATATACAGCATATACAGTACCAGTCAAACTCATTCATGGGTTTTTCTTTATTTTTACTATTTTCTATATTGTAGAATAATCCAAACTATGAAATAATACATATGGAATCATGTAGTAACCAAAAAAGTGTTCAACAAATCTAAATGTGTTATATTTGCGATTCTTCAAATAGCCACCCTTTGCCTTGATGACAGCTTTGGACGCTCTTCGCATTCTCTCAACCAGATTCACCTGGAATGATTTTCCAACAGTCTTGAAGGAGTTCCCACATACGCTGAGCACTTGTTGGCTACTTTTCCTTCACTCTGCGGTCCAACTCATCCCAAACCATCTCCATTTGGTTGAGGTCGGGGGATTGTGGAGGCCAGGTCATCTGATGCAGCACTCCGTCACTCTCCTTCTTGGTAAAATAGCCCTTACACAGCCTGGAGGTGTGTTGGGTAATTGTCCTGTTGAAAAACAAATGATAGTCCCACTAAACCCAAACCAGATGGGATAGAGTTCTAAATAAATCCCAGACAGTGTCACCAGCAAAGCACCCACACGCCATAACACCTCCTCCTGCATGCTTTACGGTGGGAACCACACATGCGGAGATCATCCGTTCACCCACACTCCAATTTGGACTTCAGACCAAACAACAAATTTCCACCAGTCTAATGTCCATTGGTGGTGTTTCTTTTCCCAAGCAAGTCTCTTGGTATGATTGGTGTCCTTTAGTAGTGGTTTCTTTGCAGCAATTCGACCATGAAGGCCTGATTCACACAGTCTCCTCTGAAAAGTTTATGTTCAGATGTGTCTGTTACTTGAACTCTGTGAAGCATTTATTTGGGCTGAAATTTCTGAGGCTGGTAACTCTAATGAACTCATCCTCTGCAGCAGAGGTAACTCTGGGTCTTCCATTCCTGTGGCGGTCCTCATGAGAGTCAGTTTCATCATAGCGCTTGATGGTTTTTGCGACTGCACTTGAAGAAACTTTCAAAGTTCTTGAAATGTTCCTTATTGACTGACCTTCATGTCTTAAAGTAACAATGGACTGTCGTTTCTCATTGCTTATTTGAGCTGTTGCCATAATATGTACTTGGTATTTTACCAAATAGGGCTATCTTCTGTTTACCACCCTACCTTGTCACAACACAACTGATTGTCTCAAACGTATTAAGAAGGAAAGAAATTCCACAAATTAACTTTTAAGAAGGAACACCTATTAATTTAAATGCATTCCAGGTGACTACCTCATGAAGCTGCTTGAGAGAATGTCAAGTGTGTGCAAAGCTGTCATCAAGGCAAAGTGTGGCTATTTGAAAAATCTCAAATATAAAATATATTTTGATTTTATTAACACTTTTCTGGTTACTACATGATTCCATATGTGTTATTTCATAGTTTTGATGTCTTCACTATTATTCTACAATGTAGAAAATAGTAAAAATAAAGAAAAACCCTTGAATGAGTAGGAGTTCAAAAACGTTTGACCAGTAGTGTATAAACAGTGCATTCGGAAAGTATTCAGACCCCTTCACTTTTTCCACATTTTGTTACGTTACTGCCTTATTCTAAAATGGATTAAATAAAAAAAATCCCATCATTCTACACACAATACCCCATAATGACAACGTGAAAACAGGTTGTTAGAAATGTTTGCAAATTTATAATAAAAAAAAAACTTAAATACCTTATTCACATAAGTATTCAGACTCTTTGCTATGAGACTCGAAATTGAGCTCAGTGCATCCTGTTTCCATTGATCATCCTTGAGATGTTTCTACAACTTGATTGGAGTCCTGCTGTGATGACTTCTATTGATTGGACATGATTTGGAAGGGCGCACACCTGTCTATATAAAGTCCTACAGTTGACAGTGCATGTCAGAGCAAAAACCAAGCCATGAGGTTGAAGTAGTAGTCCGTAGTGCTCCAAGACAGGATTGCAAGAAGTTTGGAACCACCAAGACTCTTCCTAGAGCTGACCTCCCAACCAAACTGAGAAATCGGGTGAGAAGGGCCTTGGTCAGGGAGGTGACCAAGAACCCAAAGGTCACTCTGACAGGGCTCCAGAGTTCCTCTATGGAGCTGGGAGAATCTTCCAGAAGGACAACCATCTGTGCAGCCCTCCACCAATCAGGTCTTTATTGTAGAGTGAGATACAGTGCCTTGCGAAAGTATTCGGCCCCCTTGAACTTTGCGACCTTTTGCCACATTTCAGGCTTCAAACATAAAGATATAAAACTGTATTTTTTTGTGAAGAATCAACAACAAGTGGGACACAATCATGAAGTGGAACGACATTTATTGGATATTTCAAACTTTTTTAACAAATCAAAAACTGAAAAATTGGGTGTGCAAAATTATTCAGCCCCCTTAAGTTAATACTTTGTAGCGCCACCTTTTTCTGCGATTACAGCTGTAAGTCGCTTGGGGTATGTCTCTATTAGTTTTGCACATCGAGAGACTGAAATTTTTTCCCATTCCACCTTGCAAAACAGCTCGAGCTCAGTGAGGTTGGATGGAGAGCATTTGTGAACAGCAGTTTTCAGTTCTTTCCACAGATTCTCGATTGGATTCAGGTCTGGACTTTGACTTGGCCATTCTAACACCTGGATATGTTTATTTTTGAACCATTCCATTGTAGATTTTGCTTTATGTTTTGGATCATTGTCTTGTTGGAAGACAAATCTCTGTCCCAGTCTCAGGTCTTTTGCAGACTCCATCAGGTTTTCTTCCAGAATGGTCCTGTGTTTGGCTCCATCCATCTTCCCATCAATTTTAACCATCTTCCCTGTCCCTGCTGAAGAAAAGCAGGCCCAAACCATGATGCTGCCACCACCATGTTTGACAGTGGGGATGGTGTGTTCAGCTGTGTTGCTTTTACGACAAACATAACGTTTTGCATTGTTGCCAAAAAGTTCAATTTTGGTTTCATCTGACCAGAGCACCATCTTTCACATGTTTGGTGTGTCTCCCAGGTGGCTTGTGGCAAACTTTAAACAACACTTTTTATGGATATCTTTAAGAAATGGCTTTCTTCTTGCCACTCTTCCATAAAGGCCAGATTTGTGCAATATACGACTGATTGTTGTCCTATGGACAGAGTCTCCCACCTCAGCTGTAGATCTCTGCAGTTCATCCAGAGTGATCATGGGCCTCTTGGCTGCATCTCTGATCAGTCTTCTCCTTGTATGAGCTGAAATTTTAGAGGGACGGCCAGGTCTTGGTAGATTTGCAGTGGTCTGATACTCCTTCCATTTCAATATTATCGCTTGCACAGTGCTCCTTGGGATGTTTAAAGCTTGGGAAATATTTTTGTATCCAAATCCGCCTTTAAACTTCTTCACAACAGTATCTCGGACCTGCCTGGTGTGTTCCTTGTTCTTCATGATGCTCTCTGCGCTTTTAACGGACCTCTGAGACTATCACAGTGCAGGTGCATTTATACGGAGACTTGATTACACACAGGTGGATTGTATTTATCATCATTAGTCATTTAGGTCAACATTGGATCATTCAGAGATCCTCACTGAACTTCTGGAGAGAGTTTGCTGCACTGAAAGTAAAGGGGCTGAATAATTTTGCACGCCCAATTTTTCAGTTTTTGATTTGTTAAAAAAGTTTGAAATATCCAATAAATGTCGTTCCACTTCATGATTGTGTCCCACTTGTTGTTGATTCTTCACAAAAAAAATACAGTTTTATATCTTTATGTTTGAAGCCTGAAATGTGGCAAAAGGTCGCAAAGTTCAAGGGGGCCGAATACTTTCGCAAGGCACTGTATGTAGTTGTAGATATGTAGATGTAAATGTAGATAACACTTTTATTTCCCTTTTGACCCCCCATTTTAATTGCATAGACAATCAGGGGAAATCCAGATGATCAAATGTGTCACACAAGCATGAGGATGTCATGCTCGAAGGGGGTGTTCATGAAGGCACCAATGGGATGCTCGGGGGGGGGGGGGGGGGGGGGGGGGGGGGGGGGGGGGGGGGGGGGGGGGGGGGGGGGGGGTTATGCAGCAACCCATGGGATACGCCAACGGGACAAGTGCATTAGCGCATTGCTCTGCTTTCGCGGTGACAGAAGGGCAGAAGAGAGGACTTTTTTCAAGATTTATGAGTTTATGAGAAATTATCTAATTTGATGGGCAATTTGTTACATTTAAAGTTACAAGGCCACCAATCAAAAGGGCACTTTTTTCACAGGAGGGCAAAAGGGCAGGTGCTCCAGCATCCCTATGGCTCTATCTGTGCACGTGCCTGGCTAGGTGGCTAGGTGGCTAACATTAGCTAGGCTAGGGTTTAGGGTTAGGGTTAGGGGTTAAGGTTAGGTCTTTGAGGCCAGGCTGGTCTGCCTGCCTGCCTGTCTATCTGTGATAATCCTCTGCTATTCTAGAGATTTAAATGCTATGCAATTTATGTTCTCATTTTAAAATTGTTCAATTTCAGGCAGCTGATTCCATCCAAGCATCAAATCATATCAAATCAAATCAAGCCTAGTGTTTCTTGCTGAATACATAATAAATACCATGTAACACTTCAAATTAAAGTCTGCACATAATAATATAGTACTTTTTATTAGCATGTATGCACCTTTATGTCTATGCACATTTTGCTGTTTTGTAGTCAGGTAAGCTATTATAAAGGGGGTCATACATGCTGATGTCAAGTCTTGTAATGCATTGCACATCATAATGCATTATACCTGCAGCGTAAGCACAAATTAAAGGGTGTTCATTGAATTGAATTCCAAAATTGTAATTTTCTGTATTTTCCGATGGATTTCTGTGACCTGTTGTGTCCAATGACAGTTGTGCTGAATTATAGCCTCATACAGATCCTATTTCACAGCTGTACTGAGTGATCTGAAGAGGAGCGTGCATTTGGAGAGGGAGAGGAGGACGAAAAGAGAAAGTATATGTGTGATTGTGAGAGAATGGAGTGGGGGGCTTTGTTAATGTAAAAAACATCTAAACCAATTACGCATCTCATTATCGCATGCTGTGGCTTATTTATGCATCTCATCTCATTATTCCCTTGAACCAAAGCACTCACTCATACTGAGCCAACAACACAGCACTGGACCATCAGACACTAGAAAAGGACATATGATAGACTGTTCCCAATATACTGGTTGCAATGAACTCAGGCTGCCATCCCCATCACCAGAAAGGCAAGTTTACAGATGCAGTATTTTTTGTGATGCGCATCACAGCACAGCATACTGCACTCGCCTGGGTCAAAATCACCTGGGGAAAAACATTTTACTGCATTGAATTGAAATAACAAATGCCACACATCCTCTTCATCACCAGGGAAATAACATTATTTTGTATGGGATTGACTGTGTTTGACCACTGCTGTGCACTTCCTTTCTTTGATGGATTTTGACACAGGCGGGTGCAGAATGCTGTGCTGTGACGTGCAAAAAAAACTACTGCGTCTGTACAAACAAATAATGACATCCTTCTAACATCCCATGCCAAGTTTTTGCCCGCTCAGTCTACTATACCAACTCCCATTTGGTACCAAAATCATCAGACAATTACGCAAAATTCTTCAAGCTAGTTGACAGTGTTTCCTGCTCCAAACGGATGATCATATGGAATTGATGTGATCATGTGGAATCTTATCATAACTCACACTGGTCTCGAAGAGTTTCTCCCACTTGGGCTGGAGGTAGAAGACCACTCCCTTCCATGCACCTGGTAGGGTGGCACCACGGATCAACAGGATGAAGAGCACCACATAGGGCAAGGTGGCTGTCACCCACACTACCTGGCACGGGACGGGCAAAGCAGCAGACAGAGAGAGAGAGAGAGAGATGAGAAGGGAAGAGAAATTGAGATTATAGCCTTGTGAATCACACTGGACAAGGTATTGTAATGACCCTAGTCTATGAACGTCCCCAACTGAAATATCTCTCTGTGGCCAGTGTGTTTGCCTTTGGGTCGAATGACCTGGTACTAACCACCACCATTTTGCTATAATATGCTCAGGTAATTTTCCCCACACACTGACACCCCTTTCCTGGAAGAGTGGCTTGGACTTGTTACCTTCCCTGATGTCTTCACTCCCTTCCAGAGACTGAAGTAAACGATAGTGAAGATGAGGAAGAGGCAGAGCATCAGCTGCCAGCGGACACCCCCCACGTTACTCAGCCCATCGGACTTGTGGATTTCCAGAACATTCCTCCTAAGGTGGAAGAATATATGAGTTGTTTACATGTACTTCCGTTGTCTGTAAGCCTCGGCCTACATACACTGCTAAAACTAAGGATGCTTTGTGGTTCGATATAGATCCTTTTTGAGGGCCATATAATACAGATGTAGGATCTTAATTTGATCACCCTGTTGCAGGAGGAAATGTAATATTTGTAGTGTATTTGAGGTTTAAAAAGGCTTTCCACTTTCCACTTTGAAATTTCAGACTTAATTTACCAAACCCTACAAAAATATAAATTAATTATAATCCACATAACAATTCACATCCTATTGCTGCAGGATTATTTTCCTGCTGTAGCAAATTGGCTCAAATGAAGATGCTACGTCTGTGTAAGCGAGCCATTGAACTATCATTGGTTAGCTAAATAGAGCACCAGTTCTTCTTGCAGTGTGCTAAGTTCATTTCCTGTTTTCTATATAGCTTTACATAATCACAGCATGTTTCAACACTTGTAAGCAAGTGCACTATGACAATGCACTATTGTGAAATGTAAAAGATGTCTAAATATTTTAATGCAATGAAATTATAAAAATGATGTCAACCCATTGACGTGGTTTTTCGAGATGATGGTAACAGTATTTCACTGTGCTGTCTGCCACTTACATGCACTTACGTGTAAAATTCCTCAGCAGGTGACCTGGAGTAGTTATTCCAGGTCACGTTGTCTTTCAGGAAGTAGTTGGTGCAGTTTTCAGTGTTCCAGGCATTGTCACAGTTGGTCCAGGGCAGGACACTGGCGAAGGACGAGTAGAAGTAGAAGAGTGCCCAGGCGATGATGGTGTTGTAGTAGAATGAGACGTAGAGCGAGATGACACAGATCGCATACCCAATGCCTGAAACCATGGACAGATGGATCAATGTCATCAGAGAGTAGAGGTGTGTGCCTCAGTGTAAATAGGCCTATTATGCCATTTTGAAATGACCAAGTTACTTTGTAGTAGGTCTAGTGTAAATGTAATGGTACTGTACTTCAATTGACCCACTGTACAAATTATTCCACAGTCACCTTGTGCTGTAAATACACTGTTGAATTGTCAACAGTAAGGGTCACCACGTGAACGTGATAAGAAGATGTGTAGTATGCAGGTAATGTAAAGATGTGCACTAGTGTGGGGTCAGTGAGTTGAGGTGGGTTGTGTATGAAGGTAGATGATTCCAGTCCTACCTTTGAAGATGGGGCATATGTGTTTCCATATGGATATGGCACCAGTTCTGTGGAACTGTCCCAGTGCCAGTTCCATGTAAAAGAGTGGCACCCCTCCAAAAATCGCCATGACAATGTAGGGGATTAGGAAAGCCCCTATACACAGATGTAGAGAGGCAAAATCACAGGTCTGACTCATCACTTTAAGAGGATCACATTGTGTAGATGAAGATGTAGGCCTAACCTCCTCCTCGGGCTATTGCCACAGTACATAAAGTGTCTGGTGTGCAAGCTAAGATGTGAGACATATTAGGAAGGACAGGCCCTTTACAAATAGTTACTTCTACTACTTCATAGTTTAATGTCTGAGTAAGAAAATCATCCATGTCATGAATTATGATGCAATTATAATGCATTGTAAGACTTTTAAGTCATATATGAGGCCCTATATTATGTATTATAATAATTTAGTAATGATCTAGACTAAATAACAGCCAGTTTGAGACAGTTAAGATATTATGCATAGAGATACCTAACATATTATTTATAAGCATTGCTATAAGACATTATAAAGGCTCATACATTTGTATTAAACAGGTTATAAAGCATTATTTATCTTTAGATACACTTAAACGACTTTTTTGTATTTTGTTCGAAAGGAAATCTTGTTGCGCACATGTTTGGGTAATGTTATAGCGTCTACGTTTTGGTGACAGTTACTTTAATTGAAAGGAATTACATTATTAAAAGATGTGAAATGTCTTTACTTTTCAAACTGACCATCCGTTAAATGATTGGTAGTTTTAAAAAATATATATATATAAACTGTATATCCCTACACATGTTATAACTTTAGAAATACATGCAAATGGCTACATGCGCTACTTTTAAAGAAGCAGTTCTGTCACTATGGTGGATACAATCAGTGCATCAAGAAATACTCCCTCGAGTTAAATTGCAAACGATAGCCTTCTACAAACGTGGTGTAAATATAACGGTAAATACAAATGACAGACAAAATAACACAAAAAAAGACATTAATCACAGACTGTTTAATTCGTTTATAGCCTATAACCTCGATAGGATATACATTTCCCACTTTCCGTTTTCCATAATAGTGATTAGATTAGAGGTAGGCCTATGCTTTGTAGCCTCATTTAGCGTCCAACAACATTTGGGACATCGAAACTCGTCTCTTTCGAACTAATCTTGGCGGATGAACTCTCCTGGCTAATATTCTAGGCTATATTTCAATCATAAACAGTAAAAACTATGGTACTGTAGTTCAATGTTTTAATTTGAAGATGAACTAAAAAAAATATTTAAGTGTGTTTCAGTGAGTTTATTATTGTGGGTTGCAGGCTATACAGCCTGTGAAGCTTATTTCAGCACCATGGACAGCACAAGGTATAGCCTGTCTACCCTGGTGCGCGCATAAGAGCAACTATCATTTTCAAAATCTTTATTACAAACAGGTTGTGTAAAGAATAATATTTATTAATGGCAGCCTACTATCATATCTACTATCAAGAAAGACGAGACCACATAAATCTAACTAAGGGCATAGATTAGCCCACTAAAATATAAAGCAAATAAATCAGTAATTAGAAAAACTCTTACCGCCTCCGTTTTGGTAACAAATGTATGGAAATCTCCACACATTTCCCAAGTCTACCGCGAAGCCAATGACTGATAAAAGAAAATCCATCTTTTTGCTCCATTTGTCTCGTGTGTCCGTCTGTGTGATCACAGGTACCGGCACAGGGTTGGTGTTGTAACCGGGGTTTGAGGGGCCCTGGACGCTCAAGCTTCCCGCTGGGGCCGCTGAGTCTTGGCGGGTCATGGCTGGCGGACTATCAAAACTCAGTCCGCCGTCTGAGCAGGTAAGTTTTAAAAAACTGACAAGCTTCAGAGGATCTGAAGATTCACGTATTGTGGGCGATGATAGGTCAGACTGGGAGGAGTAAATTGCCAATCACTAGGCTAGTGGAGTAGAACTCCCTCTGCGCACACTAATCAACAAAATGAGCTCCACTCCAACGTCGACGAGTTTTAGGTTCCCTACTTTTTAATAGGTAACATTTTAGACACCCTGCCGTTTTAATGTTGAATTTAGAAGGCTTACAGCCTATTCAAGAGTAGGCCTACTAGGTTATTTGATAAGCAGTTATGTTGAATTGATGTTTTGTTTTAGGTTACCAATATCATTGTTAGGTCACAACAAGTGTCATGATGTATCTTGTCAAGATTAAATTGAGAATGAATTTGACTGGCTGTGGATCTAAATGGTAACTGGCTATGGAGGGAAGGAGGAACTAGCTGGCTATTCAAACTCAATGTAAGCAAATGTTCTAATCTAAAACATATTTGAAGAGGTTTTGATGTTATGGTTCAGGTGGTAGTGTGTTTGCCCATGCAATGTCCCCTGACAAAAAAATGAATAAAGATGGCTAAAGAAGGTTGTGTGTGTGTGCGTGTGTGTGTGTGTGTGTGTGTGTGTGTGTGCGTGCGTGCGTGTGTGTGTGCGTGCGTGTGTGTGTGCGTGCGTGTGTGAGAAATAAACCTTGACCATTTTGACCTCTTTAATTAGACAAAGTCTCAAAGGGTCTTTGCTTCTTGAGCATAGGGAAATGCTTTTGGTGAGGAGACAACAGCTTAACTGAACCTGGTTAGGGAATCCACCGCTTTTAGCACAGGCCAATTTCAAAAGTCCTAAAGAGTCCTAACCAAATATATATACTGTTGTAATCTTGCAGGTCATTGAGTCGAGAGTGCACCAAATGAGGTTAGTTTGGAAAATGGATATGACAACGAGATAGGACCCGCAGCATTTAAAGACATCATGAACTTTACACTTAATGCAGTCTGACCTGTCGTGAAGAGTTCTAATGTAGGCTTCTGATGCTACACTATTGTTTTATACCATTTATAAAGCAAATTATTTAATTAGAACATTTTGTAAATCACCTTTTAGAGCTGAAAATACAATAATAATTCCAAGGTAACACACATATTTACAGCAGCTTACTGTATGTGTCAAAAGCTGTCTTGTTTTTTTATAATCATTCATATCTCATGATGAGGACCTTGTTAACGGCTCCTGTAGCTCAAACCTTATTATATTTCAAACGTCAACTCGCTACCAACGCTGTGACTGGAGACTGAGGATAGGGTAAGGAGCTAGTCAAGGGGAAACGTCATGGCTGCTCAGGCAAAGACTGCGGGGCCCTGAGGGTCAAACCACTACAGTCACAGATCCTGCACTATATGGCACAGGCCATCTTCCACATACAGGCCTGTCAATCTGCGTTGGCACATGGTCAAAAGAACATCGGACTGACAGGGCCTCCCTGCACATGCCCTGGTGCCCATTAGAGACTGTCGACTCTGATCACACATGGACGTGTGCATGATGGGGGCCTTACACTCATATCTCAGGGGAGCTGTCACTGACATCGCCGCTCCCACATTTGGAGCGATATGGATATGCACCATTGTTGTTTCTTTCTTACTATTTTTTGCATTTGTGGTTGCTGGTCTTGTTCTTGTTGGTTTTGGTACTCTTATACATGTATTACTTCTCTTTTTTCTTCTTGTTCTTCTTGTTCTTCTTCTTGTTCTTCTTGTTCTTTTCTGTTCCTATCCTCATTGGTGTCCACATTGTTTTTCTCCGGTGCATCAGAAGCCCAGATCTTTTTAATTGTCTTCTGTGAACTCATCCTTTCTGATTCACAGGAATGCCCTATGTGTTGTTATCAATCTGAGCAGAGATTTCCAGCTATCTACTGGTTCTGTAGTCAGCCTGGGTTTACAGGGGATTACAGACAGGTGAAGGCATCATTTGGCTGCATTCCTATGAGGTTAAAGGGCATTAGGTACCAAACAAAAGAAAACAGACTGAAACATTGCTAAAAGCTTTAAAACATTTCCCCTTGTGTGCCTAAATGAATACAACCCTGTTGTGCTTTGTGTATTGTGCTGGTGTGAGCACTGTGATGGCGTGATAATTGATGGGCCTCCCATCCATGAGTAAGCGAATGGGAGCTGGTACAATGTGTAGTCAGGCAGAAGTTCTGGCATGGCATTAAGGCTACTACATGATCTAAAGCAACAGTAATGAGTGAGTCAACCCAGGAAGGGAATCCCAGTTTTAAAGGCACACTACAGATTTGATGCTGTCGGTAGAAAAAAACAATCACACAATAAGTAATTGTGATTACAACATGATAATAACTCTCATTAATATCTCATTAGCCAGAATTTAGTGGAAGAAGAACGCTGTCCTTTTGAGGCTGAGAAGAGGTATAATAATAATAATAATAATAATAATAGGTCAAGAAGAGGTATTACATTTCACCGCCAGCATAGCCACTTTGACAGGAGCCATTCAATGTCTATTGAAATTGTGAAATTAGAGTACCTAGAAGTATGGCTATTTCACACTCTTAGTTTCCTAGTTTCCTGCCAAATAGTGTCAGGCTTACCAGTGAAGAGGGTTGCAAAATCTGAGACAGTATTGCTTTCCCCTGGCTTTATTCCAGCTCAGTGTTCATTTCAAACTCAAGTGACCACACCTTGACCCTCTTCAAAACGAGTATGTGAACATGTCTACATGTCATGATGTAAAGCATGTGTCTCCTCTTTGGTATTTTGACAGGCATCAGAGAATAGAAAGCCCAAGCTTTAGTGGGGAAATCAAACATCCTCAGAGGACAGGAAGGCAATGAGAGAGAAATGGTCCAGGCCCACAGAGTAGGAGGCCTGTGTATGGCCTTGCTAAGCAATGTCCACGTCTTCCTCTGTCATCCTACATTACCTGCCTGCCCTTTCACCACCTGATCTAGCTGACAGGTTGGCCCCCCAGGGCCCCCCACCTGCAGCCAGGGGCCAGAGGGAACTCATGCTGTTTACACTCCAATGGGCTGCACCACCAAGGGTTTAGTCAAGTCCACAACCATCACATCTACTGTACTACCTGTCCTCGTCCTTAGACAAGCCCAAACACAGAGTTTCACTTACCATGCTGTCAGTAAATGATACACACTGAGTTCACCCCCCCCCCCCCCCCCCCCCCTTGCCCTCAGGACAACCTCAATTCATTGGAGAATGTACTCTATAAGGTATCGAAAGTGTTCCACAGGGATGCTGGCCCATGTTGACTCCAATGCTTCCCACAGTTGTGTTAAGTTGGCTGGATGTCCTTTGGGTCCTACTACCATACGCTGTTCAAAGGCACTTCAATCTTTTGTCTTGCCCATTCACCTTCTGAATGACACACAAACACAATCCATGTCTCAATTGTCTCAAGACTTAAAAATCATCCTTTAAACTGTTTCCTCCCGTTCATCTTCACGGATTGAAGTGGATTTAGCTTCCACCTTGATTCACCTGGTCAGCCTATGTCATGGAAAGAGCAGGTGTTCTTAATGTTTTGTATACTCCGTGTAATTATGGGCCCACCAAACAGAAGAAACTACTGTTTGGTGCAATCTAAAATGATGCAGTAGGAAATCATTGTAACGTTAATGACTTAAGAATGACTCTAGCATGACATTTATGCATTCATGATCTATTTTGGTCTAGAAAAATTCTCACTTTCTTTCCTGAATAAATCATTTCCAATGACACTGTCACCATCTACTGGACAATGCCAACTCTGCAATTTATTTCTCAAAAACGTCCATGAAATGTTTAACGATTTCACCAATCAAAACGTAAATGTAAAAAAAGAAGAAAATAATTATATATATATATATATATATATATATATATATATATATATATATTTCTTTATAAAAATAAAGAAAAACCCTTGAATTAGGGTTTTCAAGGGTTTTTCAAGGGTTTTTCTTTATTTTTACTATTTTCTACATTGTAGAATAATAACACATGGAATCATGCAGTAACCAAAAAGTGTTAAACATATCAAAATATATTTTGTATTTGAGATTCTTCAAATAGCCACCCTTTGCCTTGATGACAGCTTTGCACGCTCTTAGAATTCTGCCTAGAAGGCCAGCATCCTGGAGCCTGTTCACTGTTGACGTTGAGACTGGTGTTGTGCGGGTACTAAACTCAGCAAAAAAAGAAACGGCCCTTTTTCAGGACCCTGTCTTTCAAAGGTAATCGGTAAATATCCAAATAACTTCACAGATTTTCGTTGTAAAGGGTTTAAACACTGTTTCCCAGGCTTGTTCAATGAACCATAAACAATTAATGAACATGCACCTGTGGAAAGGTTGTTAAGACACTAACAGCTTACAGACGGTAGGCAATTAAGGTCACAGTTATGAAAACTTAGGACACTAAAGAGCCTTTCTACTGACTGAAAAACACCAAAAGAAAGATGCCCAGGGTCCCTGTTCATCTGCGGGAACGTGCCTTAGGCATGCTGCAAGGAGGCACGAGGACTGCAGATGTGGCCAGGGCAATAAAATGCAATGTCGTACTGTGAGACGCCTAAGACAGCGCTGCAGAGAGACAGGACATATGAGAACTTCAGTTTCTTGGCAATTTCTCTTCATTTCTCAGAACAAGAATAGACTGACGAGTTTCAGAAAAAAAGTTATTTGTTTCTGGCCATTTTGCGCCTGTAATCAAACTCACAAATGTTGTGTCACACCCTGTCCATGGCAGGAGCTCTCCTCTGCGCCGATGCCCAGTCCAGACACGGCGTCTAGTCCCGCTCCATGGCAGGAGTCTTCCTCTGCACCGATGTCCAGGCCAGGGCTGGTGTCCAGTCCCGCTCCATGGCAGGAGCCTTCCTCGGCATTGAGATCCAGTTCAGGCACAGTGTTCAGGCTGGATGAGCGTGTTCTCCGGCCCGCACCAGAACCACCACCAAAGATATTGGATCCGCGAGCTGAGCGGGTTCTTCGTCCCGCACCAGAGCCTCCCCCGATGCTGGTGGATCCGCGGGATGAGCGGGTACTTCGTCCTGCACCAGAGCCGCCACCGACACTAATCACCCCCCTACCCTCCCTATTTGGTTTCAGGTTTTGAGGCCGGAGTCCGCACCTTTAGGGGGGGGGGGGGGGGCGGGTACTGTCACGCCCTGACTATAGGGAGCCATTGTTTCTCTATGGTGGAGCAGGTCGGGGCGTGACTGGGAGTGATGTAGATGATATTTTTCTATGTGGTGTTCTAAGTTTATTTGTTGGTGATTTGTATGATTCCCAATTAGAGGCAGCTGGTAATCATTGTCTCTAATTGGGGATATTTAAGTAGCTGTTTTTCTCACCTGTTGTTTGTGGGATATTGTTTTGTGTTTCACGTTTCGTTCTTTCTTTATTGTTTTGCTTAAGTTTCCCTTAGAAATAAAGATGTGGAACTCAACCTCCGCTGCGCCTTGGTCCTTCTCTACACACGGTCGTGACATGCTGATGCTCCAGATACTCAACTAGTCTAAAGAAGGACAGTTTTATTGCTTCTTTAATCAGGACCACAGTTTTCAGCTGTGCTAACATAATTGCTAAAGGGTTTTCTAATGATCGATTAGCCTTTTAAATGATAAACTTGGGTTAGCTAACACAACGTGCCATTGGAACACAGGAGTGATGGTTGCTGATAATGGGCCTCTGTACACCTATGTAGATATTCCATAAAAAATATGCAGTTTCCAGCTACAATAGTCATTTACAACATTAACAATGTCTACACTGTATTCCTGATCAATATGATGTTATTTTAATGGGCAAAAAAATTGCTTTTCTTTAAAAAACAAGGACATTTCTAAGTGACCCCAAACTTTTGAACGGTAATGTATGTATATTACCCTTAGTGCACAGACAGTGCTGTAACCTACAAAAGGAACTGTTCTTAAGGAAATGCAGAATGAATAATGTTTTTAGTACTCTTAGATAGCATTTCAGTGCTTTTACATCCTGTATGTGAATAAGTGCAGTTCAGAGGAGGCTGGTGGGAGGAGCCAAAGGAGGACGGGCTCATTGTAAAGACTGGAATGGAATATCCATGTACTCTAGGACAGTGGTTTCCAAACTGAGGGATCGGCCGGGGAGGTGCGGGGTCCCCCCCTAAAAAAAAAAAAATTGAAAGTTGTAATAGTAGAATGCACAGACAACAATTTCAAAATTGGGTAGTGCATCATCAGTTTTCCTCTTGTCATGTCAGTCATTGTATACCTTAGAGAGATATTATTAACTTGTTAGAAATCAACAAGCCCATGCCAGCTAATGTTTTTTAGCTTATTTTTTTAGCCCATAGATTTTGTTGTGTTTGAGTCACTTGAATATCACATGAATACACTTTAAACATGGCAAAATGTATAGAAGTGCAAGAAAATTAGCTCTATAATGGCAACATTTTCTCTGCCCCATGATAAAATGTGTAGAATTTCAGGAAATAAGCTTTAAACTTACAACAACAAAAAATCTGCCAACAAGAGGGGTGTGAACAGTTTGTGTCATGAACAGTGCTTGTGCCCATAGAAATATATGTGGTGCGCGCAGGGAGAGGTGGGGATGTTGCCCAAAACTGAAAGGGCAGCCTGAGTGTAAAAGTTTGGGAACCCCTGCATCTAAGTCTACCAGAATCACGGTACAACATTTCACCACAAGACAGAGTAATAATAAAAGGAGATGCTACTGAGTGTCTAAAACAAAATGCATGTGGAAACCGCACAGTATAATTAAGCAATAAGACCCGAGGGGGTGTGGTATATGGCCAATATACCACGGCTAAGGGCTGTTCTTAGGTACGAAGCAAACTCCCAATGTGCCTTATTGCTATTATAAACTGGTTACAAATGTAATTAGTAAAAATAGTACAACTAAATGTTTTGTCAAACCCATGGTATATGGTCTGAAATACCTTATTATAAACTGGGTGGTTCGAGCCCTGAATGCTGATTGGCTGACAGCTGTGGTATGTCAGACCGTATACCAAAGGTATGACAAAACATTTATTTTTACTACTCTAATTAAGTTGGTAAACAGTTTATAATAGCAATAAGGCACCTCAGGGTTTTGTAATATATGGGAAATATAACATGGCTAAGGGCTGTGTCCAGGCACTCCGCATGGTGTCGTGCATAAAACAGCTCTTAGCCGTGGTATATTGGCCATATACTACACCCCCTCAGGCCTTATTACTTAAATGTACTCTGAGTACACAAAACACTAAGAATACCTGCTCTTTCCATGATTTAGACTGACCAGGTGAATCCAGGTGAAAGCTATGATCCCTTATGGATGTCACTTGTTAAATCCACTTAAATCAGTTTAGATGGAAGGAAGAAGACAGGTTAAAGATGGATTTTTAAGCCTTGAGACATTTGAGACATGGATTGTGTATGTGTGCCATTCAGAGGGTGAATGGGCAAGACAAAATATGTAAGTGCCTGAATTATTATGGTAGTAGGTGCCAGGTGCACTGATTTGTGTCAAGAACTGTTTTTTCATGCTTAACAGTTTTCTGTGTGTATCAAGAATGATCTACCACCCAAAAGACATCCAGCCAAATTGACACAACTGTGGAAAGCATTGGAGTCAACATAGGCCAGCATTCCAGTGGAATGCTTTCGACACCTTGTAGAGTCCAAGCCCCGATGAATTGAGGTTGTACTGAGGGGGGTCCAACTCAATATTAGGAAGTTGTTCCTATACACACACCTCAAGTGACGTAATTTAATTAATTCTAATCTATATGAAAGAATGTTGTGTCCCCACTCTGCAACCTGAAGGCAAATGGGATATGTGAATTTAGATATGATATCCCCAACGCACAAGATTCCATTCACACCACTATTGTCCACAGCTTTTTTAACTCCTCCTAACCACCACGGCTTTATTCAAGTCTAGAATAAACAACATGGATAGGATGATTTTTATTGCAGTGTTTAATTCCCAGTGAGTCCAGATCAATGTCTTTAAACAGGAATATTGATTTCTCAGTATATGATAGTGTCATTTACCCCAGAGAAAGAGGCTGTAAGACCAGGACACCAAATCTACTGGATCTGCTCAATTAGCTCTGCTAATATGTTTCAGGGGGTTGCTTAGCAACACATCTTATTGGTGAGGGAAGGCTTTTGTGTATTTTGTAACAAAATGTGCTCTAGGCCAGGGCTCCGGATGTCTACTTCTCTGCAGGATATGGTGAGGATGGATACACGAGACATTTGAAAATGGTAGGCCTAGAATTTTGTGTCTAAACAACTAGACGCACGTGTAGGACAAATGTCCAAACATATCCAATGCATATGATTAGGCCTATGCAGAAAATACAGTATTTCCTGCTGTCTCTGGCTATTTTGTCTTCTCAGTTTTGTTATGGATGATGGTGCATCATCTGTAAAAACTGGCATACATGTGAAAATATGCATGAAGAATATGATGAAGCCATGATAAAAGTTATAGGAATGCTTCATTATTATGGAAATGATTCTAGAAATGAATGGTTAATGATATGCTCCTGACTTTATAAGGCCTCGTGAAGAATACGTCACCTGTTTGGACAAAATCAGGCTATTCAATAACGAATAGGTTACATTATGCCTAAATGGCACTGTCTTTGACTTGTACTCACAGACAATGCAGAACTAAATGTGAAACATCACGGCAAACAGGTGTAAAATAGTCTCTTATTATTCTTGTGTATCATTTTTATCTTGCGTTTCTGGAAAAAGTCTATATAGACTTATTCGAATTTAAGAGATTACTGTAGCTTTAAGAGGTGTGAGTAAAGTATCGAGCGCAGTCTAGCTCTTTTGCTCCACACAGCCACATTGAACTGACAGGAGCAGTGTGAAGGAGCTACGTAAAGTGGACCCGATTCCATAGCAACATAAACAACAACATAAACAACAACAACAACAGCAACCACAATGGCAGGTGAGAGAACACAGGACCGTATAGAACAACCAAATTCAATATCCATCATGTGCTGAAGATGTAAATGTGAAAGGAAATGTGTTATAAAAGAAATGACATGAAACCCTTTCTGTTATGTTTTACAAGCAGAGACGCGACAGAAGCTGCTGCGCACTGTCAAGAAGGAGGTGGGTGTTTTTGCCAGTCTGCAACAATTATCAAATAGGAGAAACAAACACTTTGGTTATGCGTATGGCTAAAATACTCCCTCCCTGTGTAGATACGCTATGCTTGTTTTTTGTTCATTCATTTACTTTTACAGTAACTATTACCATTTTCTTTTTGTGTGCACATATTATGAAAATAGTAGGCTACTACATCCACTCTTGTATTTGCTGTCAATTTTCGCAAATAAGATGAACATTAGGGCAAGGTGTAATATATATTTTGAAGTTGACCATATTCTTATAACTAATGAAGTCTTTAATTATGGGTTAGGGTAAATAGTTGAACTATAAATAATATATGTATAGGGAGGGTCCTGTCATGGAAATCCAGCTAGCCTGTAGAATGCAGTCATGCAAGACTACATTCGCCCTCTAATGTCTTACTAGCATCTCATTATGATACTGACTAAATAAGCTATAGATGTTGAAGAATTGAAGAAGTGTTGCATAGAAATGCTTGTCATTTTAAAGGTATAGTGCAGTTTTAGATAATTTTCGAATTCCCAAAACGTTTTTTAACACAGAGCTCTTTCCCAAATGCACCGCTAATGGATACAATCCGTGTCAACAAGTATTGCTACATTCTCCAAACATGTCTAGCCAAAACGACTCGAGAATTTTTAAAACGGTTAAGAAGAAGATTCGCTAAAACGGTAAAATAAATGATTATCACTTTAATAATAAGGGTTCATACATGCGATATCAAGTTTTAACAGTTTTAAGTAAACATGTATCAACCCATTTGGATTAAAGAGTCCACCCTAACCTCATTGCACAGTTGTGAAATCTTGTGAAAACTTTTTTTGTTTTGTTCAACCTTTATTTAACTAGACAAGTCAGTTAAGAACAAATTATTATGTACAATGAGGGCCTACCAAAAGGCAAAAGGCCTCTTGCGGGGACAGGCGCGGAGTATTGGTGGCAAATCTGATGGCCGAATGGTAGGGCACATTTTATCTGCCGATCTATAAATTACCTCTCCATAATCTAGCATGGGTAGGATGTTCATCTGAATCAGGGTTAGATTGGCAGCTGGGGTGAAAGAGGAGCGATTACGATAGAGGAAACCAAGTCTAGATTGAACAGCTTTGATATGTGCTGAGAGAAGGTCAGTGTACCGTCTAGCCATACTCCCAAGTACTTCTATGAGGTGACTAACTCAAGCTCTAAACCCTCAGAGGTAGTAATCACACCTGTGGGGAGAGGGGCATTATTCTTACCAAACCACATGACCTTTGTTTTGGAGATGTTCAGAACAAGGTTAAGGGTAGAGAAAGCTTGTTGGACACTAAGAAAGCTTTGTTGTAGAGCGTTTAACACAAAATCCGGGGAGGGGCCAGCTGAGTATAAGACTGTATCATCTGCATATAAATGGATGAGAGAGCTTCCTACTGCCTGAGCTAAATTGTTGATGTAAATTGAGAAGAGCATGGGGCTTAGGATCGAGCCTTGGGATGGCTAAGACAGCAGATGTTCTGACTTTATACACTGCACTCTTTGAGAAAGGTAGTTAGCAAACCAAGCCAAAAACCCCTCAGAGACATTAATACTCCTTGCACTCAACTCTGAAGTGGAGGCTGAGGTTTCCCCCACTCTATTTCTATTGTCATCTTCAGCATCTTCTTCATCAAACAATTTCAATCTTTCCAGGATGTCTTTGGGTCAGATTGTTAAACGTCTCATACTTGGTGTAGTAGACCTATAATGGATCAGAGAAATAAAGTTATTTTCCTCTCCTGTCTTCAGGGAATATTTGTGAAGTGATTGTTCGGTTTTGTCGGAAGACTCAGACTTTATCTTTATTGGTCTCATAAAAGCGCAAGACCTTGTGTCAAGCACACAAAGACATCAAATTGTCCATGTCTGGGTATGAATGAAAGAGAGATTTAATCTCCTGTCACTTACTCCTGATCTTCATAAATGCCTGTCACCAGCCTTATCAGCAGAGTACAGACCAACCCTGTATTTAAACCTGCCTGTGTTAAGAGAGCCTACTGAGATTCACTTTCCTCAGGATCCCCCCCAGGTTTAGCTCCCTAGTGCTCAGCGCTTACATTGTAGCTGATTTTTAAATAAACTGCAGTGGAGTGAAGACGGATCACATGACCAGAGCAGTCTGTGTTTCTCCAATTATACAATATGATTGCTAGACTCTCCAGCACACCTCTGAGGCACACAGAATAGTCTGAGTCAGTGATATGATTGCCCAGTAGCAACTATTGGAGTGAAAATGGAAGTAAACGGATTTAGATTATTATTTTATTTTTTTAAAGCACAGATGAAAAGATATCTTACGCCAGGGTGATATCCTCTGAAGAGAGTCTTTATGGTAAGAGGTAGAGCACCCTGCACAAGAGGTTGCTGAAAGGAAATGGAACTTGAGTCACTAAAAGTGACTTAATAAAAGCTTTCTTTTTTGCCATTTCAATGCAAATAGTAGGCATAAAGGACAAAGGCAGTGGCCATCTGTTGAGCGTTTAGCTTAATGAACATTCAGCTGCTAGGCTACATGCATTGTAAGAAACTATGTCAAATGAAGGATACCACCAACAAATGTACATTTTAGTAATTTATCAGACACTCTTATCCAGAGCAACTTAGAGGAGCAATTAGGGTTAAGTGCTTTACTCAAGGCACATCAACAGATTTTTCACTTAGTCATCTCAGGAATTCGAACCACCAACCTTTCAGTTACTGGCCCAACCGTTAGGCTACCTGCCCCATCACAAATACGATGCAGTAGGGAATGTTCACCCGGACATATACGCCAGTAATGATAGTGATTCAGATGTATTCACTCTGTTTGTATTCATTAATTATTTCTCTAATTTCTTAGCTTGGGTACTGTTTGTTTGGTGGCTTGGCAGTGAATGCTGAAAAGCTCTCCCTTACTAACTGGTTACGTTCCACTTTGTGTACCTGGGTCTACACACAAAAAAGTGCTATACAGGTTATACCTGGAACCAAAAAGCGTTTCCTACAGGCGAAGAACCCTTTTTTATAAGAGTGTAGGCCAGAACAATATGCTTCATTGACAGAAGCATGCTTAAGAATAGCCCATACTGGGTGTATCTTGGTGCTCTCTCTATCACTCTCTCTTTCCCTGTGTCTCTCTCTTCCCCTCTGCTACACACATACACACGTCACAAAACACCTGTGTTTACATAAGGAGAGAGCTACACACTCATGAAAGAGTAGAGTACAGAGGACAACGGCTCATCTTTCATTTTCTTTTCTCTATCAGTCACCTTTTTTAGCATGGCTGCTTACTTAGGGACATATGGAAATTGACTGGTGGAGAGGGGCTGGTCCAAATCAAGGTAGACTATGTTAATCTTGACAAACAGAAAATACATCCATTCCTACCCAGTATCGAAGGTTTCTCCGAATGTAATTCAACTTTTTGGTGTTTTGTAGCGGATGTCTTTTCCCATTCATCTATTGGCTGCTGCACAGTTTGGATTGATTGACTTTATTTGTCAGTTAAAAAAATACATATAAACAGAAAGATTTTTTAAAGTGACCGGGATTGCACAATAAAATCGGGGACTTATTTCCATTGTGGTCCTTATTTTTTACATAAATACATATATAATTACATAAATAGAAAGTAAAACATGCTCAATCTCTAGATGAGTATCAGGGGAGAGTTTTAGTACAATTCTTACAAGCTTGTTTGGCTGGTAGCTTATTCTTTAGATGTTTGGGGCTGCTAGTGAACCATGATGTGCAGGCATAATCAATGTGACATTGGACTAGCACATTTACAGCGTATCGCTGCAGAATGCTGTGGTAGCCATGCTGGTTATGTGTGCCTTGAATTCTAAATAAATCACTGACAGTCACCAGCAAAGCACCCACACACCATCACACCTCCTCCTCCATGCTTCACGGTGGGAACCACACATGCGGCAATCATCCGTACACCTACTTGGTCTCACAAATACACGGCTGTTGGAACCAAAAATCTCAAATTTGGACTCATCAGACCAAAGGATAGATTTCCATCGGTCTAATGCCCATTGCTTGTGTTTCTTGGCCCAAGCAAGTCTCTTCTTATTATTGGTGTCCTTTATTAGACGTTTCTTTGCAGCAATTCAACCACGAAGGCCTGATTCATGCAGCCTCCTCTGAACAATTGATGTTGACATGTGTCTGTTACTTGAACTCCATGAAGCATTTATTTGGGCTGCAATTTCTGAGGCTGGTAACTCTAATGAACTTATCCTCTGCAGCAGAGGTAACTCTGGGTCTTCCTTTCCTGTGGCGGTCGTCATGAGAGCCAGTTTCATCATAACGCTTGATGGTTTTTGCGACTGCACTTAAAGAAACTTTCAAAGTTATTGAAATGTTCCGCATTGACTGATCTTCATGTCTTAAAGTAATGATGGACTGTCGTTTCTCTTTGCTTATTTGAGCTGTTCTTGCCATAATATGAACTTGGTCTTTTACCAAATAGGGCTATCTTCTGTTTACCACCCTAGCTTGTCACAACACAACTGATTGGCTCGAACGCATTAAGAAGGAAAGAAATTCCACAAATTAACTTCCGCTACCTCATGAAGCTGGTTGAGAGCATGCCAAGATTTTGCAAAGCTGTCATCAAGACAAAGAGTGGCTACTTTGAAGAATCTCAAATATAAACGATATTTTGATTTGTTTAACACTTCTTTGGTTACTACATGATTCCATATGTGTTATTTCATAGTTTTGATGTCTACACTATTATTCTACAATGTAGAAAATAGTGCAAATAAAGAAAAACCCTTGAATGAGTAGGAGTTCAAATACTTTTGACCAGTAGTGTATAAACAGTGCACTCGGAAAGTATTCAGACCCATTCACCTTTTCCACATTTTGTTACGTTACTGCCTTATTCTAAAATGGGTTAAATAAAATAAAAACAGAATTCGACACACAATACCCCATAATGACAACGTGAAAACAGGTTGTTAGAAATGTTTGCAAATTTATAATAAAAAAAAAACTTAAATACCTTATTCACATAAGTATTCAGACTTTTGACTGGTACTGTATATATTTTCAAATAACTGCCCTTTTTCTGGCCTCGCAATAGATTTGGAAAAATGGTCAAAAACAAATCTGTGTGGCGCTCGAAAAACCGATGTAGCCCTTGAGCCAAAAAGTGTGTTATTACCTGGGTGAGACACATGACGGATCACAGGAAAGGAAATCCTCTGTTGTCATTGATAATGAGGTAATCACCCGGGTTCCCATAGCTACATGGTTTTGCATATTTAACCTGTTTTACTCAGGGGAATGTGTTATCAAGCTTTGTGAATAAACAATGGTTATTACTAGTGTTGGCAGATTCATAATATATACTACAAAATAGTAATTAGTTAAACTACCTTTTTACCCTATTAATTTTAATGTGAATGAATTCATCAGGCTTGTCTCAAGACTATCACTTCTCAGTATGATGTGAGTCATTCACTCTAAACATGCACCGTAGGAACTGTCAACAGATGTTAGCCACCTACAACCATTTTCTGTCATATAAAATCTGGAACAGTCCATGCAGGAGTATGCCTGAGTAATAGGTAAGTAGCTCTGGATAAGAGCGTCTGCGAATTAAAATGTATTCTTGGTAAGGCTGACATGATTGTGCAAGTTGTTTTTCACTATAATAGCCCATGGGGATGAGAAATGGTGTGTCTTCCCTCTGTTCTGATTGTGGCTGTAGACGAGGAGTTCATGTGAAGACTGTGTAAATCCTGCTTCTGCTCTATCCAAGCCCCATTACACGGTAGTGGAGGGTTGCCAGGTTTGATATGATATTGTCCACCCTGTGACAGCAGAGATGTAGAGTGATACTTGAGTGAGAACGTACTGAATGCTCCTCATCTAATGATGCCAGCCCTTGAGGAACGCAACAGTAAAGATTCACATTGTTTCAGCATGGAATTGATCTTGTCCTTTGGGCATAAACAAGGCTGCTGTTAGCTGTCAAAAGTATTATTGCTCATAGGGGTACCAAATCAATTTTGTCTAAATGTCATACAAGATAAATGTTAGAAAAGAGGACTCCAGCCTCAAACGTGCACATAAGGATGACATTTCAACTTTTTGGGAAAGAACAATATGCACAGTTTCCAGGGTCCAACATATTTATTGTTCTGGAATTATGAAATTAAACTGTCTGTATCCCTCCACCTAACTGTTTCCTATGCTGATGAAGGGAAATGTGAACCTTATGATTATGCGTGATACCAGTTATCTGTGTTATGAATGGGCTTGTTGACGTACTCTATCTCTCAGAGATAGCTGCTGTGGACTCTGCTCAGGCGACAATGTGACTCGTGCTGTCACCATAGAAACCTGCAGCTTGTCTGCTAAGACATATCACCAGTTAGATTCTGTGATGGCTGGATGGGATCCAGATTCTGACTGATGGGAGGATAGAACTAGTAAGACTTGAAAGAAGTGACGTGCCCTGCAGTTTGCACATTTACTTTTCAAATCAAAGTTTATTTGTCATGTACACAGATTCGCAGAGGTTAAAGTAGACTACATGACCAAAAGTATGTGGACACCTGCTCGTCGAACACATTCCAAAATCATGGGCATTAATATGGAGTTGGTCCCACCTTTGCTGCTATAACAGCCTCCACTCTCATGGGAAGGCTTTCCACTAGATGTTGGAACATTGCTGCAGGGACTTGCTTCCATTCAGCCACGAGCATTAGTGAGGTCGGGAACTGATGTTGGGCGATTAGGCCAGGCTCGTAGTTGGGGTTCCAATTAATCCTAAAGGTGTTCGATGGGGTTGAGGTCAGGGCTCTCTGCAGGCCAGTGAAGTTTTTCCACACTGATCTCGACAAACCATTTTTGTATGGACCTCGCTTTGTGCACGGGGGCATTGTCATGCTGAAGTAGAAAAGGGCCTTCTCCAAACTGTTGCCACAAAGTTGGAAGCACGGAATCGTCTACAATGTCATTGTATGCTATAGCATTAAGATTTCCCTTCAGTGGAACTAAGGGGCCTAGCCTGAAGCAAGAAAAACAGCCCCAGACCATTATTCCTCTACCACCAAACGTTACAGTTGGCACTATGCATTCGGGGAGGTAGCGTTCTCCTGGCATCCGCCAAACCCAGATTCGTCCATTAGACTGCCAGATGGTGAAGCGTGATTCATCACTCCAGAGAATTTGTTTCCACTGATCCATATACCAATGGCGACGAGCTTTACTCAACTCCAACCGATGCTTGGCAGTGCGCATGGTAATCTTAGGCTTGTGTGCTCATGATGAAGCTCATGATGAACAGTTATTAAATCCCAAGTGTGTGTCTGTGTGTGTGTGTGTGTGTGTGTGTGTGTGTGTGTGTGTGTGTGTGTGTGTGTGTGTGTGTGTGATCAGGCTTTGGGATTGCTATTGTTATCGTGATGGCATCATGAGTCGTGTTTGTGGCTCATCATCATTGCTGTAGCTGACAAGACAGTGGTCTCAGACAACCAATTGCAAGTCAACACTGCATCATGATTGGTTTGTAACCGGTATATATTTTTTCTATTTTAATGCTTTCAAAGGGCAACATTTTATATATGCTGTACTTACACACTTCACTTCATTACACACTTCAAGTCTCAGTTCGCTTACTTCATGAGTCACCAGTATTTTTCACTTTTCAGAAAACTATGTAAAGCGACTTTGGGTCCTAGAAAAGCGCAATATAAATACCATGTACTGTAGTAGTAATAATAATAATAATTAGTAGTAGTAGTAGTATTTCTGAAGGCATATTGAAAATATCTACCCTATATGTTCAATGTTCAAATTGACAAAAGCATTTTGAAAATGTTTCCTAAAGATAACAGCCATAATAGTCAACGGCTAACGCTTCCTTTCAGATCTCAATCTGCCTGGAGTGACTCACAGATGGCGGGCACCCAAGAGCGAGTGCAATCAGGGCTAGTTTTATTATAGGGTTCTGTTGTTGTTGTTTTCTCTTGTTGCTCTCTCCGTCAGTAGCCTTGTGGGAGAAAAGCAGGTGCTTCCTTTGAAATGACTGCTTCCTGCTTTAAAAGCACCTGGATGGGGAGGACTCAGGGAGAAAACAAGGGGATTTGGGTATTCAGAGCTACTTCACTTTTGTATAAAATGTATGCTTTTAATTGAAATGTTTTAAAGAAAAACTACAGTATCAGGAGTACATTACAACACTGTGAAGCTTTGCTTCAAAATGTTTATAGGGGACAGACAATCCTGTAATCCATTCCAGAGAAATACATTGAAGCACAAAGGTTAACGCACCAAAACCTACTTTGTGTGTGTGGGAAAAAATAAAAAGATGGAAGGTAATATCTCCAGCCAGTCAACTGGTCCGATACCATATCAGTGATGTCAGACAAATGAGACAGATTTGCTCTCAAGGCCTCGGGTTGCCTCATTGAATCAGGGTCTGGAGAGAGTGGCAGAACTATCAGGACAGGGCAGTCTGAACATTATACACTAGCTAGCACACTGAGGGCTATAGTGTGTGTGTGTGTGTGTGTGTGTGTGTGTGTGTGTGTGTGTGTGTGTGTGTGTGTGTGTGTGTGTGTGTGTGTGTGTGTGCGTGCGTGTGTGTGTGTGTGTGTGTGTGTGTGTGTGTGTGCGTGCGCGTGTTGGTTCGAATAACACATTTAGTTCCTTTTTTATTATTTTTGTACTAATATTTGTATTGTTTTTCAAGTGTGGGTTTACAGCACAGCAATTCATTATAGAGGTAGTGGAAACATCATGATCAGCGCCATCATTATTACTATCTGAATCGCCTACCCATTCCCCAGCTACCTTGAGTCAGTAGGTGTGATCTCCGACAGCAGCGGGGGTCTGGGTTGCTGTGTGTCCAGCTCCCATACCCTTTCCCAACTACTTTGTAGTGAGTGTCAGTACTATGTGTCAGTACTATGTGTCAGTGCTGTGTCAGTACTATGTGTCAGTACTGTGTCAGTACTGTGTCAGTACTATGTGTCTGCACTATGTGTCTGTACTATATGTCTGTACTATATGTCTGCACTATGTGTCAGTACTATGTGTCTGCACTATGTGTCGTACTATATGTCTGTACTATATGTCTGTACTATGTGTCTGTACTATGTTCAGTCAAGCTAGTATAATTAGTGTTTATGAAGTAAATATGATGGATATTATTAAGGATATGGTCTTCTGAGATACAACTAGAAAGACGCTCGACCCAGGGATGTCTGTGCTTTGGGGACCTTTAACAGAATGTGACTGGCAGAACGGGTGTTGTATGTGGAGGATGAGGGCTGCAGTAGATATCTTAGATAGGGGGAGTGAGGCCTAAGAGGGTTTTATAAATAAGCATCAACCAGTGGTTCTTGCGATGGGTATACAGAGATGACCAGTTTCCAGAGTATAGAGTGCAGTGATGCGTTTTATAAGGAGTACTGGTGGAAAATCTGATGGCCGAATGGTAAAGAACATCTAGCCGCTCGAGAGCACCCTTCCCTGGCGATCTATAAATTACGTCTCCATAATCTAACATAGGTAGGATGGCCATCTGAATTAGGGTTACTTTGGCAGCTGGGGTGAAAGAGTCTAGATTTAACTTTAGCCTGCAGCTTTGAAATGTGCTGAGAGAAGGACAGTGTACCGTCTAGCCATACTCCCAAGTACTTGTATGAGGTGACTACCTCAAGCTCTAAACCCTCAGAGGTAGTAATAACACCTGTGGAAAGAGGGGCATTCTTCTTACCAAACCACATGATCTTTGTTTTGGAGGTGTTCAGAACAAGGTTAAGGGCAGAGAAAGCTCGTTGGACACTGAGAAAGCTTTGTTGTAGAGCATTTAACACAAAATCCAGGGAGGGGCCAGCTGAGTATAAACTGTATCATCTGCATATAAATGAATGAGAGAGTTTCCTACTGCCTGAGCTATGTTGTTGATGTAAATTGAGAAGAGCGTGGGGCCTAGGATTGAGCCTTGGGATACTCCCATGGTGACAGGCAGTGGTTGAGACAGCAGATGTTCTGACTTTATACACTGCACTCTTTGAGATAGGTAGTTAGCAAACCAGGCCAAAGACCCCTCAGAGACACCAATACACAAGAATGGGATGGGGAGTCAAAACACAGGGAGTCGAAACTTCCCAATTCTACCATTAAAATTAAAATGTGCTAGTTCTAGCTTGTGGTTTGGATAATTGTGATGTTTATGATAAAAACGTAATGTTAAAATACTAATGACTATATGCCGTGGCAGAGCCAGGTTGATATTCCCCTTTAAGTGCCTTTGAACCGGGTATGGTAGTAGGTTTGTGTCGAGAACTGCAACGCTGCTGGGTTTTTCATGTTCAGTTTCCCGTGTGTATCAACAGTAGTCAACCACAAAAGGGACATCCAGCCAACTAGACACAACTTTGGGAAGCAATGGAGTCAACATGGGCCAACATTCCTGTAGAATCCCTGTAGAATGTAGAATGCTTTCAACACCTTGTAGAGTCCATGCCCCAACAAATTGAGGCTGTACTGAGGGCTAAAGGGGGGATGTTTTAGCCAACAGAGCAACAAAACTGGAACTCGGGGAAGGTGGTGTCACCAATGTACTCCAGCCAGCATGTTATGGGCAAATTTCACATCCACAAATTGAAATGTCTGTGTTTATCCTTATGTGACCTGACCTCAAACTCCTGTTAGCTTGCCTCTTACACTTTACACCCATTTGAGCTCTTTCTCCTCCTATGAGTCACATATATACCAATGTGACCATCTGGGTTCAAACACTGCGTTCTCCTGTATGCCAAAAGACTGTGTTTGCACACAGATCTGATTCTAGGGCATTAGCAAGTCTACAGGGGCAAGGTTATTCATCACATGATCATGGTTCACTGAACCACCTCTATTACACTTATGACAGATCATTTTACCTTCAGGGCCTGATTTCCCGATAGCAATGGAACTTCGGCTTACAAGTGTTTTAATGATACATCTTTCCTACAATGGCCGAAGATGTAACGTACATTTCCCAAAACACCATGCAGAAAAAACATTCAGTAAGTGTGTCGAAAGAAAGGCAGCACTGCTCTCTGATCAGATTTCTCCATTCAAATTTTACCTTAACATTATAATTTTTCCACAATACTGATGACGCATCAGCTCCTAGAGCAATATTATCACCTAATGGCTGCAAATATTGAGGTTGCTTATTCTAATGCTTACCCTATAATATTGCAATCAATCACAGATTAATTTGGGCACATCATTGTGCACGTGTTGTTACACATCATTCAATATATTTAGGCAAATTACAGGCAGTAGCCTACAATTAGAAAAATAGAGCTCAATTGAATTAACATGAAATTGATTTCAATATTTTTGTATTATATATGTCTATGTAGCCTATACTGTAGGCTATTTATATTTTACTGCAGTCATCACATTTTTCATTTGAAGCATCTTTTTATCCTTTTCTTGTTTTTAACAATTACAAAGACAGTGGCAACTTTGTGTTTGCAGTCAACTTCGTTGTGAAGTTATTGGTCACAGAGAGACAGTTAAACATCTTGATTCTATGTTTAGTGGATATCTTCTGTGTATAAAGTGATGTGGTAGGAAAAAAAACACATTGAACGATGCATTTAGTGGTCTGGGGCAGTCGGTAAATAACAAGACATTTCAAGTGCAACTTTAGAAACTATGGTTTTGGGAAACAGCTTGGCGATTTAACGTTGATCCGTTCCAAGGTCCTAACGATGAACATAGCCTTAAGATGCTTTTGGGAAACCAGGCCCAGGTTTGTTTAACCATACTAGATTTACAATCCGAGATTGCAACATAGAGACAGTTAAACAATCAAGTCGTTTGAAATATTTTGCTTTAATGGAGCATTATTTTTCAAATCTACCCTCTGTAGTGATATTCAAAGCTCCTCTATGTCTGCACAGATGTTTGGGTATCTGTGTGTTTGTGTGTGTGTGGCGTTGTTCTCTAGGCAGGCACCACCTCTCTTTGTGCAGTGTAATAACTCCTCTGAGGAAAGACCCATTACAACAGGAAATGAGTGCTATCTGGGCTGCTCTATCTGCAGGCTGATTTCCAGGATACAGAGCAATGGCAGTGCTAGGATATGTCACCATATTCACCAGGGTCAGAGTTATCAGGCATCTGGGGCGCAGGTCTGATGTTGTCTCTCTCTGTGAGCAGCCTGTGTCCGGGTCAGCAAGGAGGAAACCTTGGTGTTGATTAAACCCACAATTTTTACTCTAAAACTCTCCTCCCGCTTGTTTTTCCGAGGCTGTGTGTCTGAGTGAGGTTTCTGCTGGTTGCGAAGTCACTGAATCAATTAGAGGTGCCAGGCCTGGTGAGACATGAAAAGCGTGTGGCACTGTGCTCTCACTCTCTTTTTCTCCATTCACATCTAAACAGGTTTGATTGTAAAGCCAGTCTGTCAGGTGGGCCCCAGAGGTGTGGATAAATTAGCCCCCCACCCACCCAACATCAGCCCTCTTCAGCCCTATCCATCTGTGATCTGCTTGATGCGAGTTGGGTGACTCATCCTTCAAACTTTGCATGGACTCTTCCCGCTCTGCTTAATCTCTCTCTCTCTCTCTCTCTCTCTCTCTCTCTCTCTCTCTCTCTCTCTCTCTCTCAACCTCCCTTCCTGTCTCCCTCCCCTCCTATCTGTTCCCAATGTAAACTAATTCTATACATGTTTACTGATAAATCCTTCCCTCCTCCTCACTCCCGTAGATAAGTGGTTTTGTAGAGAAGGTCTGAGTGTCTCCTCCCCCTGTCATTCACAGGTGAAGCAGATCATGGAAGAGGCTGTCACCAGGAAGTTTGTACATGAAGACAGCAGCCACATTGTCTCATTTTGTGGTGAGTTTCAACTATTGGGACATATTTGGCGGTATTTGCTCATTAATCACCTGCCCTACAACAGAAAAAAATCTAACCTTTTGTCATTGTGCCAATCAGAAGGAATAGGTATCCTGTCAGACACGAGTCAATGGTCAGGCGGTTTTTCCCAACATACAGTGCATTCGGAAAGTATTCAGACCTCTTGACTTTTTACACATTTTGTTACGTTACAGCCTTATTCTAAAATTAATTAAATAGTTTTTTTCCTCATCAATACACACAATAGCCCATAATGACAAAGCAAAAACAGGTTTTTAGACATTTTTGCTAATTTATAAAAAATAAAAAAGTTTTAACATACAGTACCAATCAAAAGTTTGGACACACCTACTCATTCAAGTGTTGTTCTTATTTTTTTTATTACTATGTTCTACATTGTAGAATAATAACACATAATGAATAATGTAGTACCAAAAAATATATTTAAGATTCTTCAAAGTAGCCATCCTTTGCCTTGATGACAGCTTTGCATTCAGGCCAAATAATTAAATCTTGGTTTCATCAGACCAGAGAATCTTATTTTTCATGGTCTGATAGTCTTTGGGTACCTTTTGGCAAACTCCAAGCGAGCTGTCATGTGCCTTTAACTGGAGAGTGGCTTCCACCTGACCACTCTATCATAAAAGCCTGATTGGTGGAGTGCTGCAGAAATGGTTGTCCCTCTGGAACGTTCTTCCATCTCCATAGAGGAGCTCTGTCAGAGTGACCATCGGGTTCTTGGTTGCCTCCCTGACCAAGGCTCTTCTCCCCCGATTTCTCAGTTTGGCTGGGCAGCCAGCGCTAGGAAGAGTCTTGGTGGTTCCAAACTTCTTCCATTTAAGAATGATGGAGGCCACTGCGTTCTTGGGGATTTTCAATGCTGCATAAATGTTTTGGTACCCTTCCCCAGATCTGTGCCTCGACACAAGCCTGTCTCAGAGCTCTATGGACAATTCCTTCGACCTCATGGCTTGGTTTTTGCTCTAACATATGCACAAACCGCCCCCCCCCCCCCCCCCTCATCTCACCAGAGTGTGCTGTTCTATCTAGCCAGTGCAGCGTATATCCTGCTAGCTGAATATCCTTGTCATCATTCTGACACGATTCCGTGAAACATAAAATGTTACAGTTTTTAATGTCCCGTTGGTAGGATATTCGTGATCGTACCTTGTCTAATTTAATATTGACGGTGATGGCAGCTTTTCCACTCGCCTTCTGCTGATCCTTACGAGGCACCCTGCTCTGGGTCCTCTGTACCTGTGTCTCTTTCTCTTGCCAATGACGTGGATGTTGTCCTTGTCGGGTGTTGGCAGTATATCCTGTCCTGCTTGTTGAAGAAAAAATCTTTGTCTAATCCGAGGTGAGTGATCACTGTTCTAATATCCAGAATCTTTTTTTTTGCCGTAAGATACGTTGGCAGAAACATTATGTACAAAATAAGTTACAAATAACGTGAAACAACCCCACATAATAGCACAATTGGGTAGGCGCCCGTAAAACTGTTGCCATTTCTTCCAGCGACATTTTAGTTAGTGACTATCTGCTGTACTGCATAGGGGGGGTGAAATAATAATTTCACAGTCCCTCAGACATTCTTCACAGGCTCATCAAGCCTTACTGACATCCTGCCGAAGTCGCAGGATATTTTATCAACTGATAAAAGTGGTAGAGGAAAGGTCCAAATCTGCATATCACATCAACCTGTGGGTGGAGGGTTTGAGGGTCTGCTAGCCATGTACAGAACTTTGGTGGGTGCTCAAAGTAAAATTTTAAAAAAGGGCACCTTAATAACATTACATTTTCTGCAAAAATACACTCACTCATCACACATTGTAGGCTAACCAAGCTAGAACCAAAGATGAAATTAACTATCTTTGCTAGAAGCGCTACTGGGCTGGGCTTTATCAGCTGATCATCACTAATCAGTGTTTCCTCTGGACATTTTTGTTCCAGTGTCGTTTATAGAACAACTGTGAAAAGGTCAGCTCAAGTGACTTTTTAAAAGGACATACTTCCCGATGTGTTTTCTTTTATGAACATGCCATAAGCCAACATGTTATTGCAATAAATTAGTTTAAACGGCAACATTTTCTCTCAGCCTCATGCCATAAAGTGTAGAATAGCATGAGATTAGCTATAAAACAGAAAATGTTCTCTTTGCACCATGGTAAAATGTATAGAATTGCAGGAAATTAGCTTCAAAACAGCAACATTTTCTCTCTGTCTCATGGCAAAATGTGCATGGTTGAGACTTGACTGGGTGAGGGGTGATATCTGAGGAGGCTTGACAAAGTTCCTAATGTGCATGCCATACCACAAACTGGGGGCTAGGGAAGAATCTAATTTGCATACTCCTCGAGTCATCTCTCCAAAACTACATTGGAGGAGAAGATCAGAGGGGCGGGACCTCGGGCTTTCTCATCCAATGGGTTTTGAGAAGGAGAGAGGAAGAGGAGTATGCAATTAAGATCTTCCCAGTCTCTCCAATGTCTAGTGCTCTGTCTTGAAGACAGTGAACTGAGTTTTCTGCACAGGCAGTTTTGGCTGCCACAGTGGCACAAAGAGCCAAATAACCTTTAAACCGGTGCTTTACCCGGACATATTATTGAAAGTATGTTTGGTATAAATATTATGATGTAGCATTTTAGTTTTTTTTGTTTGCAGTGGCTACAATTACCAAATGAATGAATGTAGCGGAAACACTTTGCTAATGTAGACTAGATGAATCAACTACTTAGCTAGATTATGTTCATCTTTACTTGATTTGAATTTGTTATGCTACTGACAAACAGTCGAACTGCTGTTGCCCCCTGAGACAACACATGCTAGCAACTCCAAAGTATCCTACTACTGGCTGTATTCATTTCAAACTCACCGCTCTGCACCGGTGGGTAGCCGTGCATGCAACAAGGAAGAGTGCAGCAATGCACTGCCGCTCTCACGGTCGCAGAAGGGCAGGGAGGGGGACTTTTGTTTTAAAGATTCATGCGTTTTATGAGAAATCATCTAGGTTGATAGTTGCGCCACCAATCATAAGGACACTTTTTTCATAGGAGGACAAATGAGCAGGTGCTCTAGCACCCATAGGGCTCTAGCTGTGCATGTGCCCACTGCTAGCTGATAACTGTGTGATCAATCTCCAAGGAAAGGCTCTTCCTCCCCGACTACAACAGGAGAGTATCCTGACTTTTAACAGACCTGGAAGTAAGAGCTTTCCCTTTACCTCATATACCATGGTGGCTGTTAGTGTTAGCTCCCCCCACGTTCTACTATGCTGTCCCAGGTTTTACACCAAGCTGTCACACAAATGTGTCTGTGTGCAGAGATCACAGGATGGAGATGGAGGGCGATGGGAGGGGGAAAGGGAAGGCGTGAGGCGAGGACTTGCTCAGGCAGGTCACCGGGGAGTAATTAGCCTCTATCATCATGGTCAAATATTCAAGTCGCCTAGGCAAGAGCGCCGGGGAAATATCAAGTGTTAGTCACGCCCGTCCCTTCTTCCTGTTCTCCTCACCAAAATAGCTATTATTCCCTTCCCTTCACATTGCTGTGACAGAGATAGTAACCATAGAATTAGGAAATAGAATACTAATTTAATAGGATCTTTATTTAGTCATCCAATTGTTAATGAAGCCGAGCTTTAAAGGTGTATCTTTCTCAAAGTGGTCATGAAGTAGCCTGAGTGCCAATCTGTTTCTGCACTCTTATCAACTCGTTATGGAATTGCCATACCATTTCAATAAGGATATAGCAAGAGCGCAGAAACAGACTGCCCAGGGTAGGCATGATGTTGGCATTCAATAATTAATATAAGCCAATAGTGTGGTTGGCCATATTTAGAATGTGTTGAGTGTGTCGTAGTGCTGAGAATTCCTGGTCAGTGGCAACACAGACACTCTGAGTCCCCTAATGTGTTCTGTTGCCACAGATACGGGGCTGATTAGGGGTCATTACTCCAGTAGCTGTAATTACCTTTTAAATAAGAGTGCCTCCTGTGTCGAAAGTGGACAGGGTCCAGCCACTCGTTTCCTTTAAGTGTTTATTTGACACAAAGGATATTGCTTTGGTTGCATGGCTCCCGGGGTTATGTTAGGCCAAAGTACCGCAAAGCCAAGGAGGTTTCACCCTCTGGAAATGCTGATTTCTTTTCAATATTGGAGTGTATTTTCTAGTAGTTTGAAAGACGAGGGTCACCCTATTGAGACATCTTTGTCACGGAATTACATTTCTCGCCACCTCCTCCATGCTTCATGGTGGGAACCACACATACGGAGATCATCCATTCAGATTACATAGTTTTATGTACTCTGATTGCTCCGTTTTTATTTAGATTTTAGTACATGATAAGTATAGTTTAGTTATTCAGTGCAATAATGGACATGGTATGGAAATTATTTTGACATAGGCTAGGTTATAGCTGTATTGTACTGCCGGTGGGCAAAGTTGGTTGAAAGTACATCACAGGCAGAGAAATATTCTCCCTCCACTGCTTTCTTTCTCAGTGCTGGTGCACTCCATCAGCAGGGGTTTCCATGACAACCACGGGGTTAGTCCTTAGAGAGAGAGAGCTCAAATGTCAAAACCGCTCAAGGCACTGCCACGTAGGCCTTATAGAAAGATGTGTCTGTTTGTGTGTATGTGTGCATACGGTGCGTGTGTGCACTAGTGTTTACTGGATAAGCTCTTGGCTTAGGAAAATATAATTATGTTTATGGATAACGTAATAAAAATGATTGGCTTATTTGAGTCACTTTCATAACAGCCTCAAGCTGCAGAGCTTGGTCTGAAGTGTCCATCATATGGCTCAGTCACAATTACACAGAAGCTAAGTACTATAATATGCAGATTCTCTATGGGTGTTGAGAGATTTTTATTTAGGACCATGTATCATATTTTTTACAACACAGTATGATGGTAGATGTGTTTTTTTAGAATGTGAATTCCCTTCTATTGACACTACATTTGTGTGCATCACAGGAGGTTGGTGGCACCTTAATTGGGGAGGACCAACTCTGGCGGCTCATAGTAATGGCTGGAACTTAATAAATGTAATGGTATTGAACTCATCAAACATGTAGTTTCCATGTGTTTAATATCATTCCATTCACTCCATTCCAGACATTATGAGCCGTCCTCCCCTCAGCAGCTTTCTGTGGTGTGCATTCATCATCGAATGTCATATAATGTATTGTAACTTGTAACTCACCACCAGCATCATACAGTGATATTACATTTTTAATGAAGTTGAATGAAATATTAAAATGCAGAACATAATGGTGACAAGTTTCAGTGAACTCTCAAATTGTTTCTCATCTATATTTTGAAATGTACTATTATTTCTGTGCCTATTTGTGTGTGTGTGTGTGTGCAGCTGCGGTGGAGGCGTGCGTTCTCCATGGGCTTAAGCGGCGAGCTGCGGGATTCCTGCGTAGCAACAAGATAGCAGCGCTCTTCATGAAGGTGGGGAAGAGCTTCGCCCCGGCAGAGGAGCTGTGCAGAAAGGCTCAGGAGCTGGAACAGATCACGGAGAGCAAGTGAGAGCACACACACCTTTGTACAGACACAAACACACCACCGAATCCCTGTACAGACAGACCATAGCACTCAAAAGCAAAGAGCTGTTACTGTATATTACTGCTAACAAATCCTAAACATGATTTATGTCATACACAACAACAACAACTCTACTCACACATAATTATAGTTTACTGATGCAATGCTGGTGTAACATAAGAAATGATCACTGGTAGAAAATAACCAAAAGGTAACCTCTGAGTTCCTCCCTCCCTCCCTCTCCCCTGTTTCTACATTGCAGACGGAACCAAAGTTTGCCCAACCAGGATAGCTTACGGATACTGTCCAGGCTGCCCAGCCTCAGCCCGCAGGTGGTCAGAAACCTTTGGATCCGCACGGCCCTCATCGAGAAGGTGCTGGACAAGATCGTGCTCTACCTCGTGGAGAACAGCAGGTGAGTCACAGGAGGGTGAAATGGCATGGTCACCTGCGGGGAGGAGGCAAAGGAAATCCAGAAATGCATGGCTCACCTCCATAACGTTTTTATGTTCCAGTAAATTCTATGAAAAAGAGGCCATTCTGATGGATCCGGTGGACGGACCCATTCTGGCCTCTTTGTTAGGTAATGATTCCACATGGTTAAGCTTTTATTCATAAACATCTCATCTCAGACAATATACCAGTGTAGTAGGGGATTTCCTCTCACACGGGGCACCAATTTATGTCAGTGATTCTCCTCACACTGGGCACCGATGCGTCTTTTCACGCTATTGTTCTGTACTCTGGCAGTGGGGCCCTGTGCCTTGGAGTACACAAAGATGAAGACGGCGGACCACTTCTGGACAGACCCCTCGGCCGACGAGCTGGTCCAGAGACACCGCATCCACAGTGGCCACTGCAGACAGGACTCCCCCACCAAGAGGCCTGCTCTCTGTGTAAGTTTCCTGGGAAGGGTAGGGGTTCTAAATAATGTACCACTACTCTACCAAACTCCTCCAAATAAGATTGAACATGACCACATTATCCCCTGGTATACATTTCTCTATTGATTATTTCATATCTTTCTTTTGCTGACACTGCACACTATTAGCTCAAACGTAGCGGGGATATCCGTGACCAATCCTGTCATTGAAGCCTCCCCCAGCCTCTCTCTTTCAGTAGTAGAAGACCTGCTGTTGTCAATGCATTAAGGAGCACATTGTGTCCCGTGGGAGAGGACAGAGTGTATTTTCTGGAACTACTCTTCACATTATCATTGACCCCTGCAGCTAGAAACATCTCGCCATGTAGCACCATTCTCATTCTACATTGACAACTGAGAGCTGTTTATTGCAGCACTGTATCTTTTGTACCCTAGAGGCAAACATAATGGGCTTTGTCATCAGAAACAGAGTGGCAAATGGTTTCCCATTTCATTTTTCTTCAATCAACCAAACACATTTCTGATGTTACATCGTTTGAGCCAGTGTAGCAGCCTGAAATCAAATACATGGCTGAAAGGGTTTCTAAGAGCTGTATAAGCTGGGTAACATTATAATACTTGATTAGCCGTTGCTAATTCATTCCCAGTGGATGATCATTGTGGTTAACTGTATGGAATTAACTAAATGTGCTCAATGGTGGATGAACAATATGGCATCATACATTAATTTTGCACCAGTGATGTGTGAAACTAACTGGCCAATATATGGAAGTTGGCTGGACGGATGGGAGGGTGGATTGAGATGGGGTAAAAACAAACACACTGTCTGTGTTTCCAGATCCAGAAGAGGCATTCCAGTAACAGCATGGAGGAGCGGCCCTCACCTTCAGCCCGGGACTACGTGGAATCCCTGCACCAGAACAACAGAGCCACCCTGCTGTTTGGAAAGAACAACGTGCTGGTGCAGCCGGTAAACAATTCATCCTCCTCCCATCTCTAGGAGGCTCGCCAGTTTGAGTGTGTCAAGAACTGCAACGCTGTTGGGTTTTTCATGCTTAACAATTTCCTGTGTCTATCAAGAATGGTCCATCACCCAAAGGACATCCAGTCAACTTGACACAACTGTGGGAAGCATTGGAGTCAACATTGGCTAGGCGAACTGGGACTGAGGGCAAAAGGGGCTGCAACTCAATATTAGGAAGGTGTTCCTAAGGTTTTGTACACTTAGTGTATCTATAGAGAGATTCGCCATATCGCGCTTTCTGTGGAAGATGATCTCTCAGTGCCCCAACTCCTCCATATTTATGATAGCATTCAGAAACTCAAATATTCAGTGAAAGCAATTATGCCAGTTGTTAACCTTTCTCGGGCAGCGACAACATTCCGCTGAAAAGGTGCGAAATTCAAAAATATTTTTTTTAAATATGTAACTTTCACACATTAACAAGTTCAATACAGCAAATGAAAGATAAACATCTTGTTAATCTACCCATTGTGTCCGATTTCAAAAGTGCTTTACAGCGAAAGCACAACATATGATTATGTTAGGTCAGAGTCAAGTCACAAAAATACACACAGCCATTTTCCAGCCAAAGAGAGGAGTCACAAAAATCAGAAATATAGATAAAATGAATCACTAACCTTTGATGATCTTCATCAGATGACACTCATAGGACATCATGCTACACAATACATGTATGTTTTGTTCGATAATGTGCATATTTATATCCAAAATCTCAGTTTACATTGGCGCGTTACGTGCAGTAATGTTTTGATTCCAAAACATCCGGTGATTTTGCAGAAATACTCATAATAAACATTAATTCACAGAATTAAAGATAGACTTCTCCTTAAGTTCTTGGTGACAGGGGGCAGTATGAAATGCATGCCCAAATTCAACTGCCTGCTACTCATCCCCAGAAGATAAGATATGCATATTATTAGTATATTTGGATAGAAAACACTCTGAAGTTTCTAAAACTGTTTGAATCATGTCTGTGAGTATAACATAACTTATTTAACAGGCGAAACCCCGAGGACAAAACAGATTTTTGTTTTTTGAGGTCACTCTCTTTCAAATGGTTTTCATTGGGAATCCAGATGTCTAAGGGACCTTCTTGCAGATCCTACCGCTTCCACTGGATGTCACCAGTCTTTAGAAATTGGTTGAGGTTTTTCCTTTGTGTAATGAAGAAGTAGCCCTGTTCAAAACGAGGGTCACTTCAAGTGTACTGTTAGATAGAGGCGCATGACCAGAAAGCTAGATACAGTTTGTTTTCCTCCTGTATTGAACACAGATCATCCCGTCTTCAATTTTATCGATTGTTTACGTAAAAAAAATACCTAAAGTTGTATTACAAAAGTAGTTTGAAATGTTTTGGCAAAGTTTACAGGTAACCTTTGAGATATTTTTTTGTCACGTTGCACACGTTGGAACCAGTGTTTTTCTGGATCAAACGCGCCAAATAAATTGACATTTTGGATATATACCGACGGAATGAGTCGAACAAAAGGACCATTTGTGATGTTTATGGGACATATTGGAGTGCCAACAAAAGAAGCTCGTCAAAGGTAAGGCATGATTTATATTTTTATTTCTGTGTTTTGTGTCGCGCCTGCAGGGTTGAAATGTGCTTCTCTCTCTTTGTTTACGGAGGTGTACCCTCAGATAATAGCATCGTTTGCTTTCGCCAAAAAGCCTTTTTGAAATCTGACATGTTGGCTGGATTCACAACAAGTTTAATTTCGTATCTTACATGTGTAATTTCATGAAAGTTAGATTTTTATAGTAATTTATTTGAATTTGGCGCTCTGCATTTTCACTGGCTTTTGGCCAGGTGGACTAGCGTCCCACATATCCCAGAGAAGTTAATGCAACCGCTGTGTCAGATTTCAAAGAAACTTTACGGAAAAAGCATAATCTGAGGACGGCGCTCAGAACCCAAAACAGCCAGATGAATATCCACCATTTTGGAGTCAACAAAGTTAGAAATGACACCATAAATAGTCACTTACCTTTGATGATCTTCATCAGAAGGCACTCCCAGGAATCCCAGTTCGACAACAAATGACTGATTTGTTCCATAAAGTCCATCATTTATGTCCAAATAGCCACTTGTTGTTAGCATGTTCAGCCTAGTAATCGATCTTCATGAGGCGCAGGCACTTCGTCCAGACAAAAACTCGAAAGGTTCCGTTACAGTCCTTTAGAAACATGTCAAACAATGTATGGAATCAATCTTTAGGATGTTTTTAACATAAAACATCAATAATGTTCCAACCGGAGAATTCCTTTGTCTGAAGAAAAGCACTGGAATGAGAGGTAACTCTGCCGGGAGCGAGCGTCATGAGGCCAAGGCACTCTGAGACCAAGGCCACTGACTCAAAGAGGTCTCATGAGCCCCTCCTTTATCGTAGAATCCTCATTCACGTTTCTAAAGACGGTTGACATCTAGTGGAAGCCGTAGGAAGTGCAACTTTATCCATTTCTCAATGTGTATTCGGTAGGCCAAGCTTTGAAAAACTACAAACCTCACATGTCCCACTTCCTGGTTGGATTTTTCTCAGGTTTTTGCCTGCCATATGAGTTCTGTTATACTCACAGACATCATTCAAACAGTTTTAGAAACTTCAGAGTGTTTTCTATCCAATAGTAATAATAATATGCATATATTAGCATCTGGGACAGAGTAGGAGGCAGTTTACGCTATTCATCCAAAAGTGAAAATGCTGCCCCCTATCCCAAAAAGGTTAACACCACAACACAGTAGACCTATTTGGAGACACACTGTGAATGCCAATCTGTAAAATCCGGAACAGCTCGGTAGGATCTTATCTCCTGTTTTTGTAGCATAAGGCAGTTTGAAGTATATGGTGTCAAATCCGATTCAAAAGTCGAACGGGCGCAGGATGGATCATCATTGCGCGAGCAAACACTTGAGTGGAGAAAGAAGAAATGTGGTCGAACGAGCAGAGGAAGGGTCCCACGAGCGCAGGCCAGCATGGTGCGCGCAAGTTAAACATTTTTATGTCACCTTTATTTAACCAGGTAGGCCAGTAGAGAACAGGTTCTCATTTACAACTGCGACCTGGCCAAGATAAAGCAAAGCAGTGCGACCCAAACAACACAGAGTTACACATGGGATTAACAAACGTACAGTCAATAACACAATAGAAACATATATATACAGTGTGTGCAAATGGAGTAAGATTAGGGAGGTAAGGCAATAAATAGGCCATAGTGGTGATATAATTACAATTTAGCATTAGCACTGGAGTGATAGATGTGCAGAAGATGAATGTGCAGTTAGAGATACTGGGGTGAAAGGAGCAAAAAATAAATACCAATATGGGGATGAGGTAGTTGGGTGGGCTATTTACAGATGGGCTGTGTACAGGTACAATGATCAGTAAGCTGCTCTAACAGCTGATGCTTAAAGTTAGTGAGGGAGATATAAGACTCCAGCTTCAGTGATTTTTGCAATTCGTTCCAGTCATTGGCAGCAGAGAACTGGAAGGAAAGGCAGCCAAAGGGGTGTTGGCTTTAGGGATGACCAGTGAAATATACCTGCTGGAGCATGTGCTACTGGTGGGTTCTGCTCTGGTGACCAGTGAGCTGAGATAAGGCGCAGCTTTACCTAGCAAAGACTTATAGATAACCTGGAGCCAGTGGGTTTGGCGACGAATATGAAGCAAGGGCCAGCCAACGAGAGCATACAACTCGCAGTGGTGGGTGGTATATGGGGCTTTGGTGACAAAACGGATGGCACTGTGATAGACTGTATCCAATTTGCTGAGTAGAGTGTTGGAGGCTATTTTGTAAATGACATCATCAAAGTCAAGTATCGGTAGGATAGTCAGTTTTACGAGTGTATGCTTGGCAGCATGAGTGAAGGATGCTTTGTTACGAAATAGGAAGCCGATTCTAGATTTAATTTTGGATTGGAGATGCTTAATGTATACAGAATGGTGTCGTCTGCGTAGAGGTGGAGCAGAGAATCACCAGCAGCAAGAGCGACATCATTGATGTATGCAGAGAAAAGAGTCAGCCCGAGAATTTTGACACCTGAAGAAATACATACTACATGTCAAAGACTGCACTTTCACAAATACACGCGTCCCCATATGGATGTCTTTTCTCTCTCTCACATCAACTTTCCAGTTTCCTCTCCAAAATCCATTTTGCTCTCGCAACTACTAACTATAATTGTACAATAGGTATAATTCTAGCCAATGAACATAACCTGTAGCAGTCTACTGAAACGCAATTGGTCAAGTTTTTGGACCAATCACGTATTGACTGCTCTCTAATCTGATGTTTTAGCATAGAGATGAAAGGGGATGGTGAAAGGTGAACGATGTCTGACAATGAAGAGGTAAGTTCCATAGTTTTTCATTAGAGAAACTTGCTAACCAACTAGCTAGCTAATTAACTATGAGTTCAATATTGAAATTAAGTTAGTAGTTATTTGATCTTCTGTTATTAAAGCAGGCTATTGATGAAGCAAGCTATGTTAACATCAGCTAGCTAGCAAGCTAACTAGCTAACGGTAGCTAGCTAGCTAGCTATCTAACATTTAACCATGTGGTTTAACTACTGGACCAGTGTCCCGAAATCGGGAGAGTTGCTGCTCAATATGCGATATTTGACTAGAATGGCGTTGTAAACAAAAGCCAACTTTTTGGGACATAGACATGTCTTATATGGTCAGAAAGCTTAAATGATTGATAATCTAACTGCAGTGTCTAATTTACAGTAGCTATTACAGTGAAAAAATACCATCTATTGTTTGAGGATAGTGCACAACAACAAAACACTTTTATCAAGGCAACTGCTTTGATACATTCACCTGATGGTATATAATGTACTTACATTCAGTAATCTTGCTCTGATTTGTCATCCTGAGGGTTCCAGAGATAAAATGTAGCATTGTTTACATTTGATCAAATCATTTATTATACCCTAACACGATCCATGTTGTGTACAGTGTTTCGCATGAATTCCGACTCTTTCAACTTGCAACAAAACAATCTATGAAATCTAAACAGCTAAACTTTGTTTCACCCGGTCAAATTCAGTTTTTGTGCAATCTTCAGACACTCTAGAAGGCAACCAAACTTTGTTTCATCATTCTACATTACGTATTGGCTACACAACATGTCTAATAGCCCACAAAGGACAGCCATCATAACGCACCAATGAGACTCTTGGACCAAGAGACCAATGAGTCTCTTGGTCCAATGACCACCTATCGTTTTGAAACATAGCTAGTTAGATAGCCAATGCTCTGGGCTTTACATGAGTATGTGATGGCCCTTTGTTGGAGTAATGGCCATTGTCATATGACTGCGCGCAATGCGATTCATTCTACATTGAAAATCTACAGGACACAGGGGAGTTTACGTTACGCAGTGCTCGCTTTCTTCTACAAAGTTTTCTCAAACATAAAAAGTCCAATATGGCTACTAACAGTATAAACTTCAAGTATACACATTTGGACGAGATTATTGCAGAAATTGACCGGGAGAGTGACATGAGGAGTCCTGCGCATAAGAAAGATTGGAAGGAGAAGGTAACCTTGTTTTTTTAAATCAGTATGTAAAATATGTTTTTGCTTCTCGTGCTAATCCAGTTTTTTAAATGGTTTCATATTCATTTAAGATTTTTGTCTTTGATTTATATACAGTGGGGCAAAATAGTATTTAGTCAGCCACCAATTGTGCAAGTTCTCCCCCTTAACAAGATGAGAGAGGCCTGTAATTTTCATCATAGGTACACTTCAACTATAACAGACAAAATGAGGAAAAAAAATCCAGAAAATCACATTGTAGGATTTTTTATGAATTTATTTGGAAATTATGGTGGAAAATAAGTATTTGGTCAATAACAAAAGTTTATCTCAATACTTTGTTATATACCCTTTGTTGGCAATGACAGAGGTCAAACGTTTTCTGTAAGTCTTTCACACACTGTTGCTGGTATTTTGGCCCATTCCTCCATGCAGATCTCCTCTAGAGCAGTGATGTTTTGGGGCTGTTGCTGGGCAACACGGACTTTCAACTCCCCCCAAAGATTTTCTATGGGGTTGAGATCTGGAGACTGGCTAGGCCACTCCTACGAAGCCACTCCTTCGTTGCCCGGGCGGTGTGTTTGGGATCATTGTCATGCTGAAAGACCCAGCCACGTTTCATCTTCAATGCCCTTGCTGATGGAAGGAGCTTTTCACTCAAAATCTCACGATACATGGCCCCATTCATTCTTTCCTTTACACGGATCAGTCGTCCTGGTCCCTTTGCAGAAAAACAGCCCCAAAGCATGATGTTTCCACCCCCATGCTTCACAGTAGGTATGGTGTTCTTTGCATGCAACTCAGCATTCTTTGTCCTCCAAACACGACGAGTTGAGTTTTTACCAAAAAGTTATATTTTGGTTTCATCTGACCATATGACATTCTTCCAATCTTCTTCTGGATCATCCAAATGCTCTCTAGCAAACTTCAGACGGGCCTGGACATGTACTGGCTTAAGCAGGGTGACACGTCTGGCACTGAAGGATTTGAGTCCCTGGCGGCGTAGTGTGTTACTGATGGTAGGCTTTGTTACTTTGGTCCCAGCTCTCTGCAGGTCATTCACTAGGTCCCCCCGTGTGGTTCTGGGATTTTTGCTCACCGTTCTTGTGATCACCGTTCTTGTGACCACGGGGTGAGATCTTGCTTGGAGCCCCAGATCAAGGGAGATTATCAGGGGTCTTGTATGTCTTCCATTTCCTAATAATTGCTTCCACAGTTGATTTCTTCAAACCAAGCTGCTTACCTATTGCAGATTCCGTCTTCCCAGCCTGGTGCAGGTCTACAATTTTGTTTCTGGTGTACTTTGACAGCTCTTTAGCTTGGCCATAGTGGAGTTTGGAGTGTGACTGTTTGAGGTTGTGGAAAGGTATCTTTTATACTGATAACAAGTTCAAACAGGTGGCATTAATATAGGTAACGAGTGGAGGACAGAGGAGCCTCTTAAAGAAGAAGTTACAGGTCTGTGAGAGCCAGAAATCTTGCTTGTTTGTAGGGGACCAAAAACGTATTTTCCACCATAATTTGCAAATAAATTCATAAAAAATCCTACAATGTGAGTTTCTGGATTTTTTTTTCTCATTTTGTCTGTCATAGTTGAAGTGTACCTATGATGAAAATCTCTCATCTTTTTAAGTGGGAGAACTTGCACAATTGGTGGCTGACTAAATACTTTTTTGCCCCACTGTATATGTATATAACGTGATGCATACAATATATTAGTACAGTCTATGCGTCTTATTGCCTATTGATGCACATATTTCATTATAGTGATTGTGTTCCCCATACTTATATATATATATATATATATACAGTGCCTTGCGAAAGTATTCGGCCCCCTTGAACTTTGCGACCTTTTGCCACATTTCAGGCTTCAAACATAAAGATATAAAACTGTATTTTTTTGTGAAGAATCAACAACAAGTGGGACACAATCATGAAGTGGAACGACATTTATTGGATATTTCAAACTTTTTTAACAAATCAAAAACTGAAAAATTGGGCGTGCAAAATTATTCAGCCCCTTTACTTTCAGTGCAGCAAACTCTCTCCAGAAGTTCAGTGAGGATCTCTGAATGATCCAATGTTGACCTAAATTACTAATGATGATAAATACAATCCACCGGTGTGTAATCAAGTCTCCGTATAAATGCACCTGCACTGTGATAGTCTCAGAGGTCCGTTAAAAGCGCAGAGAGCATCATGAAGAACAAGGAACACACCAGGCAGGTCCGAGATACTGTTGTGAAGAAGTTTAAAGGCGGATTTGGATACAAAAATATTTCCCAAGCTTTAAACATCCCAAGGAGCACTGTGCAAGCGATAATATTGAAATGGAAGGTGTATCAGACCACTGTAAATCTACCAAGACCTGGCCATCCCTCTAAACTTTCAGCTCATACAAGGAGAAGACTGATCAGAGATGCAGCCAAGAGGCCCATGATCACTCTGGATGAACTGCAGAGATCTACAGCTGAGGTGGGAGACTCTGTCCATAGGACAACAATCAGTCGTATATTGCACAAATCTGGCCTTTATGGAGGAGTGGCAAGAAGAAAGCCATTTCTTAAAGATACCCACAAAAAGTGTTGTTTAAAGTTTGCCACAAGCCACCTGGGAGACACACCAAACATGTGGAAGAAGGTGCTCTGGTCAGATGAAACCAAAATTGAACTTTTTGGCAACAATGCAAAACGTTATGTTTGGCGTAACAGCAACACAGCTGAACACACCATCCCCACTGTCAAACATGGTGGTGGCAGCATCATGGTTTGGGCCTGCTTTTCTTCAGCAGGGACAGGGAAGATGGTTAAAATTGATGGGAAGATGGATGGAGCCAAATACAGGACCATTCTGGAAGAAAACCTGATGGAGTCTGCAAAAGACCTGAGACTGGGACGGAGATTTGTCTTCCAACAAGACAATGATCCAAAACATAAAGCAAAATCTACAATGGAATGGTTCAAAAATAAACATATCCAGGTGTTAGAATGGCCAAGTCAAAGTCCAGACCTGAATCCAATTGAGAATCTGTGGAAAGAACTGAAAACTGCTGTTCACAAATGCTCTCCATCCAACCTCACTGAGCTCGAGCTGTTTTGCAAGGAGGAATGGGAAAAAATTTCAGTCTCTCGATGTGCAAAACTGATAGAGACATACCCCAAGCGACTTACAGCTGTAATCGCAGCAAAAGGTGGCGCTACAAAGTATTAACTTAAGGGGGCTGAATAATTTTGCACGCCCAATTTTTCAGTTTTTGATTTGTTCAAAAAGTTTGAAATATCCAATAAATGTCGTTGTCTTCATGATTGTGTCCCACTTGTTGTTGATTCTTCACAAAAAAAATACAGTTTTATATCTTTATGTTTGAAGCCTGAAATGTGGCAAAAGGTCGCAAAGTTCAAGGGGGCCGAATACTTTCGCAAGGCACTGTACATATACACACTACTGTTCAAAAGTTTGGGGTCACTTAGAAAACAAACACATTTTGTCTATTAAAATAAGATCATATTGATCAGAAATACAGTGTCGACATTGTTAATGTTGTAAATGACTATTGTAGCTGGAAACGGCAGGTTTTTTTAATGGAATATCTACATAGGCGTACAGAGGCCCATTATCACAACCATCACTATTGTGTTCCAATGGCACGTTGTTTTTGCTAATCCGAGTTTATAATTTTAAAAGGCTAATTGATCATTAGAAAACCCATTTTCAATTATGTTAGAACAGCTGAAAACTGTTGTCCTGATTAATTAAGCAATACAACTGGCCTTCTTTAGACTAGTTGAGTATCTGAAGCATCAGAATTTGTGGGTTCAATAAATGGCCAGAAACAAATCATTTCTTTCTTCTGAAACTCGTCAGTCTATTCTTGTTCTGAGAAATGAAGGCTAATCCATGCGAGAAACTAAATATCTCATTCAACGCTGTGTACACAGTACTACTCCCTTCACAGAACAGCGCAAACTGACTCTAACCAGAATAGAAAGAGGAGTGGGAGGCCCCGGTGCACAACTGAGCAAGAGGACAAGTACATTAGAGTGTCTAGTTTGAGAAACAGACGCCTCACAAGTCCTCAACTGGCAGCTTCATGAAATAGTACCCGCAAAACACCAGTCTCAATGTCAACGGTGAAGAGGCGACTCCGGGATGCTGTCCAGTGTCTGTGTTATTTTGCCCATCTTAATCTGTTCTTTTTATTGCCCAGTCTGAGATATGGCTTTTTCTTTTCAACTCTGCCTAGAAGGCCAGCATCCCCGAGTTGCCTCTTCAATGTTGCCGTTGAGACTGGTGTTTTGCGGGTACTATTTAATGAAGCTGCCAGTTGAGGACATGTGAGGCGTCTGTTTCTCAAACTAGACACTCTAATGTGCTTGTCCTCAGCCATTTCCAGCTTCAAAAGTCAGTTACAACATTAACAATGTCTACACTGTATTTCTGAACAATTTAATGTTACTGTAATGGACAAAAAATGTGCTTTTCTTTCAAAAACAAGGACATTTCTAAGTGACTCCAAACATTTGAATGGTAGTATATATATATATATATATATATATATATATAGTTGAAGTCGAAAATGTACATACACTTAGGTTGGAGTCATTAAAACTTGTTTTTCAACCACTCCACAAATTTCTTGTAAACAAACTATAGTTTTGGCAAGTCGGTTAGGACATCTACTTTGCGCATGACACAAGTAATTTTTCCAACATTTGTTTACAGACAAATTATTTCACTTATAATTCACTGTATCACAATTCCAGTGGGTCAGAAGTTTACATAAACTAAGTTGACTGTGCCTTTAAACAGCTTGGAAAATTCCAGAAAATGATGTCATGGCTTTAGAAGCTTCTGATAGGCTAATTGACATAATTTAAGTCAATTGGAGGTGTACCTGTGGATGTATGTCAAGGCCTACCTTCAAACTCAGTGCCTCTTTGCTTGACATCATGGGAAAATCAAAAGAAATCAGCCAAGACCTCAAGACCAGACCTACACAAGTCTGGTTTGTCCTTGGGAGTATTTTCCAAATGCCTGAAGGTACCATGTTCATCTGCACAAATAGTATAAACACCATGGGACCACGCAGCCGTCATACAGCTCAAGAAGGAGACGCGTTCTGTCTCCTAGAGATGAACGTACTTTGGTGCGAAAAGTGCAAATCAATCCCAGAAAAACAGCAAAGGACCTTGTGAAGATGCTGGAGGAAACAGGTACAAAAGTATCTATATCCACAGTAAAACTAATCCTATATCGACATAACCTGAAAGGCCGCTCAGCAAGGAAGAAGCCACTGCTCCAAAACCGCCATAAAAGAGCCAGGTTTGCAACTGCACATGGGGACAAAGATCATACTTTTTGGAGAAATGTCCTCTGGTCTGATGACACAAAAATAGAACTGTTTGGCCATAATGACCATCGTTACATTTGGGGGAAGAAGGGGGAGTCTTGCAAGCCAAAGAACACCATCCCAACCGTGAAGCACGGGGTGGCAGCATCATGTTGTGGAGGTGCTTTGCTGCAGGAGGGACTGGTGCACTTCACAAAATAGATGGCATCATGAGGTAGGAAAATTATGTTGATGTATTGAAGCAACAAATCAAAACATCAGTCATGAAGTTAAAGCTTGGCGCAAATGGGTCTTCCAAATGGACAATGACCCCAAGCTAGTTCCAAAGTTGTGGCAAACTGGCTTAAGGACAACAAAGTCAAGGTATTGGAGTGGCCATTACAAAGCCCTATAAGCCTTACAAATCCTATAGAAAATTTGTGGGCAAAACTGAAAAAGCGTGTGTGAGCAAGCAGGCCTACAAACCTGACTCAGTTACACCAGCTCTGTCAGGAAAAATGGGCCAAAATTCACTCAACTTATTGTGGGAAGCTTGTGGAAAGATACCCAAAACGTTTGACTCAAGTTAAAAAGGCAATGCTACCAAATACTAATTGAGTGTATGTAAACTTCTGACCAACTGGGAATGTGATGAAAGAAATAAAAGCTGAAAGAAATCATTCTCTCTACTATTATTCTGACATTTCACATTCTTAAAATAAAGTGGTGATCCTAACTGACCTAAGACAGATAATTTTTACTAGGATTAAATGTCAGGAATTGTGAAAAACTGAGTTTAAATGTATTTGGCTAAGGTGTATGCAAACTTCCGACCTCAACTATATATACAGTGGGGAGAACAAGTATTTGAAACACTGCCAATTTTGCAAGTTTTCCAACTTACAAAGCATGTAGAGGTCTGTAATTTTTTTAGGCATAGGTACACTTCAACTGTGAGAGACAGAATCTAAAACAAAAATCCAGAAAATCACATTGTATGATTTTTAAGTAATTAATTTGCATTTTATTGCATGACATAAGTATTTGATCACCTACCAACCCGTAAGAATTCCGGCTCTCACAGACCTGTTCGTTTTTCTTTAAGAAGCCCTCCTGTTCTCCACTCATTACCTGTATTAACTGCACCTGTTTGAACTCGTTACCTGTATAAAAGACACCTGTCCACACACTCAATCAAACAGACTCCAACTTCTCCACAATGGCCAAGACCAGAGAGCTGTGTAAGGACATCAGCGATAAAATTGTAGACCTGCACAAGGCTGGGATGGGCTACAGGACAATAGGCAAGCAGCTTGGTGAGAAGGTAACAACTGTTGGCACAATTATTAGAAAATGGAAGAAGTTCAAGATGACGGTCAATCACCCTCGGTCTGGGGCTCCATGCAAGATCTCACCTCGTGGGGCATCAAAGATCATGAGGAAGGTGAGGGGATGAGCCCAGAACTACACGGCAGGACCTGGTCAATGACCTGAAGAGAGCTGGGACCACAGTCTCAAAGAAAACCATTAGTAACACACTACGCCATCATGGATTAGAATCCTGCAGCGCATGTCCTGCTCAAGCCAGCGCATGTCCAGGCCCGTCTGAAGTTTGCCAATAACCATCTGGATGATCCAGAGGAGGAATGGGAGAAGGTCATGTGGTCTGATGAGACAAAAATAGAGCTTTTTGGTCTAAACTCCACTTGCTGTGTTTGGAGGAAGAAGGATGAGTACAACCCCAAGAACACCATCCCAACCGTGAAGCATGGAGATGGAAACATCATTCTTTGGGGATGCTTTTCTGCAAAGGGGACAGGACGACTGCACCGTATTGAGGGGAGGATGGATGGGGCCATGTATCGCGAGATCTTGGCCAACAACCTCCTTCCCTCAGTAAGAGCATTGAAGATAGGTCGTGGCTGGGTCTTCCAGCATGACAACGACCCGAAACACACAGCCAGGACAACTAAGGAGTGGCTCCGTAAGAAGCATCTCAAGGTCCTGGAGTGGCCTAGCCAGTCTCCAGACCTGAACCCAATAAAAAATATTTGAAGGGAGCTGAAAGTCCATATTGCCCAGCGACAGCCCCGAAACCTGAAGGATCTGGAGAAGGTCTGTATGGAGGAGTGGGCCAAAATCCCTGCTGCAGTGTGTGCAAACCTGGTCAAGAACTACAGGAAACGTATGATCTCTGTAATTGCAAACAAAGGTTTCTGTACCAAATATTAAGTTATGCTTTTCTGATGTATCAAATAGTTATGTCATGCAATAAAATGCAAATGAATTACTTAAAAATCATACAATGTGATTTTCTGGATTTTTGTTTTATATTCTGTCTCTCACAGTTCAAGTGTACCTATGATAAAAATTACAGACCTCTACATGCTTTGTAAGTAGGAAACCTGCAAAATCGGCAGTGTATCAAATACTTGTTCTGCCCACTGAATATATATATTTATTTTATAGATGTGTTGTATATTTGATGTATTGATGCAGTGCTCATCCCCTGCTAAAATAAAGGTTCAATAAAATAAGTAATAGTAAGCTTGAGTTCTAACTGATTTTTAAAAATCCTCAATAGTGGTAGAGAGTAAGATGACCTGTGGGAGCCAACTTCAAAGACACCTCATTCAAGTCCTTCCTCCACTCATTCAAATGTAGGAACTGGTTTCTCCAGTCAGACCCCTCTGCTGTCTCTGGCTCCACACCCACCCCCGTCCCGGCCATCTAGAGGTGTGAAGGTTAGTACCTTTTATGTACGGAAGCTAATGATCCATCATGTATGACATTCCTGGGAGTATGTTAACTTTAATTTTGTATTACCATAGCATTTTTATATGTTCTCTATAGTTATGTACTTTGAAATTGATCAATTGACCATTTCGGCCACTTGGGTACATTTGGGCAAACTCGTGAGGAGCACCTGGGAGACTTGATACAAACTTTGCACACCCAATGCTGTCCCCTTGTGGACAATGTCTAAATGACACCTATATTCCTTGGTCAATGTATGGCCTTTATTTTGCATTTCAAAGATGATGCAAAAAAAATAATAGAAAATGGATGTTTTTTGTTTTTATCTTTTACTAGATCTAATGTGTTATATGTTCCTACATTAATTTCACATTTCCACAAACTTCAAAGTGTTTCCTTTTAAATAGTATCAAGAATATGCATATCTTTGCTTCAGGTCCTGAGCTACAGGCAGTTAGATTTGGGTATGTCATTTTAGGCGGAAATTGAGATGGAGGGTTTAAGCCTTAAGAATTTTTAACCAAAGCCAAGGTAGTTTATTTTTCTATACTGTCTCTGGTTTAACCTGTCTAGGACTGCGGAACCCCCCCGCGACAGCCAGTGAAAGTGCAGGACGCCAAATTCAAAACAACAAAAATCTCATAATTAACATTCCTCAAGCATACAAGTATTTTACACCATTTTAAAGATACAATTCTCCTTAATCCAACCACAGTGTCTGATTTCAAAAATAATTTACAGTGAAAGCACCACAAACGATTATGTAAGGTCACCACCAAGCCACAGAAAAACTCAGCCATTTTTTCCAGCCAAAGAGAAGTCACAAAAAGCAGAAATAGAGATCAAATGAATCACTAACCTTTGATGATCTTCATCAGATGACACTCATAGGAATTCATGTTACACAATACATGTATGTTTTGTTTGAGAAAGGTCATATTTAAATAAAAAAATCGGAGTTTACATTGGCACGTTACGTTCAGTAGTTCTAAAACATGCGGTGTTATTGCAGAGAGCCACGTCAATTTACAGAAATACTCATAAACATTGATAAAGATACGACTATTATACAAGGAACTTTAGATAAACTTCTCCCTAATGCAACCACTGTGTCAGATTTTAAAAAAACTTTACGGAGAAAGCAAACCATGCAATAATCTGAGTATAGCCTTTAGACAACAAAGCAGGCAACTTTACTTTAAGACATGAAGGTCAGTCAATGCGGAACATTTCAAGAACTTTGAAAGTTTCTTCAAGTGCCGTTGCAAAAATCCATCAAGCACTATGGTGATACTGGCTCTCATGACGACCGCCACAGGAAAGGAAGACCCAGAGTTACCTCTGCTGCAGAGGATAAATTCATTAGAGTTAACTGCTCCTCAGATTGCAGCCCAAATAAATGCTTCACAGAGTTCACGTAACAGCCACATCTCAACATCAACTGTTCAGAGGAGACTGCATGAATCAGGCCTTCATGGTTGAATTGTTGCAAAGAAACCACTACTAAAGGACACCAATAAGAATAAGAGACTTGCTTGGGCCAAGAAACACGAGCAATGGACATTAGACCGGTGGAAATCTATCCTTTGGTCTGATGAGTCCAAATTTGAGATTTTTGGTTCCAACTACCGTATCTTTGTGAAAGACGCAGAGTAGGTGAACGGATGATCGCTGCATGTGTGGTTCCCACAGTGAATGTAGGAGGAGGTGTGATGGTGTGGGTGTGCTTTGCTGGTGACTGTCAGTGATTTATTTAGAATTCAAGGCTCATTTAACCAGTATGGCTACCACAGCATTCTGCAGCGATACGCCATCCCATCTGGTTTGCGCTTAGTGGGACGATCATTTATTTTTCAACAGGACAATGACCCAACACACCTCCAGGCTGTGTAAGGGCAATTTGACCAAGATGGAGAGTGATGTAGTGCTGCATCAGATGACCTGGCCTCCACAATCACCCGACCTCAACCCAATTGAGATGGTTTGGGATGAGTTGGATCGCTGAGTGAAGGAAAAGAAGCCAACAAGTGCTCAGCATATGCGGGAACTCCTTCAAGACCGTTGGAAAAGCATTCCAGGTGAAGCTGGTTGAGAGAATGCAAAGAGTGTGCAAAGAGTGTGCAAAGTTGTCATCAAGGCAAAGGGTGGCTACTTTGAAGAATCTAAAATCAGTTACTACATGATTCCATATGTGTTATTTCAAAGTGTTGATGTCTTCACTATTATTCTACAATGTAGAAAATAGTAAAAATAAAGAAAACCTTTGAATGACTAGTACTGTACATTTTAAAGTGAAAAAGTGCTCAGAATCACTCTGTACCGTGGAATTTCCCTACTGCTCGGCTCAGTCCAGTTTCCACATCCTGTGTTATCATTTATTTGGCAACATTCTTTTCCATATTTGCATATTTTGATATAGCCACAGCAGTCTTAAAATGGACTGTTACCTTGAATGCAACATTTAAGATGTTAAAACATTTAAACTCCAATTGAACTCTGGGACATTTCCTGACATCTTATTTTCCTCTCTCTCTCACTCCAGTTGTTCTCAGGAGACGGGTCAGTGTGTGTAGAGAACACATTTGATGAGGTAGAGTCAGGTTTCTACTCAGGAGACAGGTCAGTGTGTGTAGAGAACACATTTGACCAGGTAGAGTCAGGCTTCTACTCAGGAGACAGGTCAGTGTGTGTAGAGAGAACACATTTGACCAGGTAGAGTCAGGCTTCTACTTCATCGCCTTGGACCACTACACCAACGAGGCAGAGGACACCAAGTTTGGAACAGTGAGTAACCAACTCATCTTATGATTTACACATCGCACCGCCTTCCTCACACTTCAGTGCCCTACTTTTGTTTATCTTTTTACCAATGTCTATGGATTGTACAAGGGTTTTAAGTTGGGACTTGGACTCCATATTACATTTAATTATATCTCCTGTATTGTTCTGCCCTCTATATATATTGTGCTAATGCACCACTGTAAGAACCTGGAGATCTTCACTGGTTCTGAGGGAGATGATGTGGCCACAAACAGTGCCTGGGACATCTTCCAGTGCTACCACTGTCTGGAGAACAGCCAGAGGGTGGTCAAGACATCTGACTGGAGAACAGCCAGAGGGTGGTCAAGACATCGGACTGGAGAACAGCCAGGTGGTCAAGACATCTGCTGCTACTTCATCTTAATTGTGTCAGCTCTGCTGCACCTGAGCGCTAAAGGTATGGCACCACACTCCCAACAGTCCTGTATGCTTAAACATATTTGTATACTCATTGATGTGTTTCTTAAAGTGGCAATCAGCAGTTGAAACAATAACAAAGCGTCCACCCAGCCCCTGTTTTGGTAAAAAGCTGAGTGATGGGGCTGGAGAAATGTAACCGCTCAAATTCATAGACAGAGCTATGGGTGCATAGGACTGACCATTGTGCCTCCTAAAACCCTATTGGAGGAACGACCCAAGGTTTGTCGCCTCAGACATCCTCCAACGGGTTTTGAGAAGGATGCGAGTAGAGAGGAAGTCAGGAGTTGAGCAGAGATTAATTGCGACAGAGCTCATGTCATTGTTTTAGGTGGAATCTGATGTTGAATGATACATTTATTCTGTTTGCACGTATATCTTTGTTCTACTTGTGCTCTTTCCACAGGTGGCTCTGGCTTGCTGATAACATCTGATCTGATGAGACTCTTTATGCAGTTTGACTGATTTTATTCAATAAAGCTTCCAATGCCAAATTGAAATCATTTGAGATTCTGTAATTGATAGACAAGTAGTAGTAGTTCCCAATCCCAATAGTAGTAGTTCCCAATCACATAATGACTATAAAACAAATGTTTTCCTCAGTTCACTGTTTGGTGACTGCATGGTGTTGTTTTGTCCTCAGTCCTCCTTTGAATGCTGTGTGTACTGATTCAGTTCTAAACGTCCATCATCGAGTCCATCCTCACCTCCTCCATCACTGCAACGGATTGTCCGGTCTGCTGAGAGGGTCATTGGTTGCAACCTGCGTTCCATCAAGGTCTTTCATGACTCCAGGGCAAGGAAGCGTGCAGGAAAGATCATCGCCGACCCCTTCCACCCCATCTTCCAAAGACTCCCCTCTGGCAAACGGTTCAGGTCATTCACAAACAAAACCTCCCACCACCTGAACAGTTTCTTCCCCGTGCCGTGGCCCTCACCAACCGTCCACCGGGTCCATGATGATCCTCTCATCCATGGACTTCACACTCTGCATTATTCATTCACGACTATGCACCTTGCACTATCATCCCATAACTGAGCATTGCTCTTTGCACATCTCTTACATGCAGAATTTAGAACGTTGATTATTTAGAACGTCAATTATTTAGCGTTCATAGTGTACATACTGTATCTTTCAGAGTCAGATTCCTATACATGCAAATGTATTTGGAATTTAAAGCTGATTCTGACATGTTAACCTGAGTTTAGCTGGTTTATCATGCAAGTTTACGTTCTATTATTTGGGACTGGTTATGTACTGGATGAACTGTAGCAGGTAGCAGATTCTCCCCTTTGTGTCTTCATGTAATTCAAAATACACTGTGTGTATCCTTGAGCTTAATACCCTAAATATTGGCTCCTGCCTGCAATTAGTGGACTCGTTTTGTGGTGTTTGCTAGAGCTGACTGTCTGCTTTTCATTTTACAGACGAACGTTGCTGACTAACAAGTAATTAGCTAGCTAACTTTAGTACGTAGATTCCACTCAACTCAAGGTATAGCATACCTATGATAATGTGTTTCCCAGTTAATTTGGTTATCAAGCTGCTGGGCTTCTCATTTGGCGCTTACTGCTCAAACCGGTTAGCTAGCTAAGCAGACTGCCCTATAGTGCATCACAAACAGAAGGCTCGAAATAGCCAATCACAACACTGGACTGGCCAATGGCAGGAATTTGTTTGTTCGTCCATCACTCCAGTAAAAGTGACAAATCTAAGGTTTTAGACTCGCCTTTAAGCCTACCCAAGGAACGCACTCGAGGGACCCGTCCTCTGGTCTGTCGACCACAATTCTTCTCTCTCAGTGTTTGCTCGCGCAATAATGTTTCTTCTTGCTTGCGCGTGTTCGACTTTTGAATCGGATTTGACACCATACAGGTACACCCCCTGGACAGGAAACTAGTCAATCGCAGGGCCTAACCCCAAGTAGAGACACGTCACGTCCCATTTTTTATAGTCTTTGGTATTGGGCCGGGGATCGAAATCCCAACCTTCCAATCTCATGGCAGACATTCTAACTACAAGGCCACTGAGTTGGTGAAACTGTAAAAAACATTCAAAATAAGAGAGGGAAAAATTCCTTTCAATATTGCCTCTGTATACTCTTATTAACAGTTATTAGTTATTAATGAATAGTGTGTCTATAATCTTCTTCTTTTTTAAATCTCGTGCCAATATCAGTTCTTTTTAAGTCTTGGTTCCAATATTTTATATTTTTTCCTAAGAGATTGTCAGTTGGATATGATCTCTGCAAGGTTTTGTATATCTAACCTATCATATGAATATCCTTTTCTGACTCAAATTGGATTCCCTCAGATTGCTCTGATGTCCAAAACATTTAAACTAGAAATGTATTGATATGAAACTATTAAGTTGAATTTATTTTAAGATATCTACATTGGCCAGTCCAAAATTGCTTTTTATTTCTGTCATGGAAATAAATGTATTTCCTATTACCAAGTCATTTATGGTTTCTATGCTTTTAGTTTTCCATGTAGAACAATTTATCAGAGATTTCTGATAAGCTATCCAAGGATTGTTCCATAAGGTTGTGTTTTTAGGGAGTGATATTGGTTCTTGTAGAATATTTAATGCGCTTCCATATTGTTATAATGTTCTTAACTATGTAGAATATATTTCATGTTCTTCCATATTGTTATAATGTTCTTAACTATGTAGAATAGATGTAATGTGCTTCCATATTGTTATAATGTTCTTAACTATGTAGAATATATTTCATGTTCTTCCATATTGTTATAGTGTTCTTAACTATGTAGAATATATTTCATGTTCTTCCATATTGTTATAATGTTCTTAACTATGTAGAATATATTTCATGTTCTTCCATATTGTTATAGTGTTCTTAACTATGTAGAATATATTTAATGCGCTTCCATATTGTTAAAGTGTTCTTAACTATGTAGAATAGTTGTAATGTGCTTCCATATTGTTATAATGTTCTTAACTATGTAGAATAGATGTAATGTGCTTCCATATTGTTATAATGTTCTTAACTATGTAGAATATATTTCATGTTCTTCCATATTGTTAAAGTGTTCTTAACTATGTAGAATAGTTGTAATGTGCTTCCATATTGTTATAATGTTCTTAACTATGTAGAACATATTTCATGTTCTTCCATATTGTTATAATGTTCTTAACTATGTAGAATATATTTCATGTTCTTCCATATTGTTATAATGTTCTTAACTATGTAGAATATATTTCATGTTATTCCATATTGTTATAATGTTCTTAACTATGTAGAATATATTTCATGTTCTTCCATATTGTTATAGTGTTCTTAACTATGTAGAATAGTTGTAATGTGCTTCCATATTGTTATAATGTTCTTAACTATGTAGAATAGTTGTAATGTGCTTCCATATTGTTATAGTGTTCTTAACTATGTAGAATAGATTTCATGTTCTTCCATATTGTTATAATGTTCTTAACTATGTAGAATAGATGTAATGTGCTTCCATATTGTTATAATGTTCTTAACTATGTAGAATAGATGTAATGTGCTTCCATATTGTTATAATGTTCTTAACTATGTAGAATATATTTCATGTTCTTCCATATTGTTATAGTGTTCTTAACTATGTAGAATAGATTTCATGTTATTCCATATTGTTATAGTGTTCTTAACTATGTAGAATAGATTTCATGTTATTCCATATTGTTGTAATGTTCTTAACTATGACGTTCTTAGCTTTATCCTTAGAAAATATACATGTAAAAAGATCCTGGGGATTAGCATGCACATCTTAAATATGTACCCAATGTTCTACTTTAGTGTATTTAACTACAGTGCCTTGCGAAAGTATTCGGCCCCCTTGAACTTTGCGACCTTTTGCCACATTTCAGGCTTCAAACATAAAGATATAAAACTGTATTTTTTTGTGAAGAATCAACAACAAGTGGGACACAATCATGAAGTGGAACGACATTTATTGGATATTTCAAACTTTTTTAACAAATCAAAAACTGAAAAATTGGGCGTGCTAAATTATTCAGCCCCTTTACTTTCAGTGCAGCAAACTCTCTCCAGAAGTTCAGTGAGGATCTCTGAATGATCCAATGTTGACCTAAATGACTAATGATGATAAATACAATCCACTTGTGTGTAATCAAGTCTCCGTATAAATGCACCTGCACTGTGATAGTCTCAGAGGTCCGTTAAAAGCGCAGAGAGCATCATGAAGAACAAGGAACACACCAGGCAGGTCCGAGATACTGTTGTGAAGAAGTTTAAAGCCGGATTTGGATACAAAAAGATTTCCCAAGCTTTAAACATCCCAAGGAGCACTGTGCAAGCGATAATATTGAAATGTAAGGAGTATCAGACCACTGCAAATCTACCAAGATCTGGCCGTCCCTCTAAACTTTCAGCTCATACAAGGAGAAGACTGATCAGAGATGCAGCCAAGAGGCCCATGATCACTCTGGATGAACTGCAGAGATCTACAGCTGAGGTGGGAGACTCTGTCCATAGGACAACAATCAGTCGTATATTGCACAAATCTGGCCTTTATGAAAGAGTGGCAAGAAGAAAGCCATTTCTTAAAGATATCCATAAAAAGTGTCATTTAAAGTTTGCCACAAGCCACCTGGGAGACACACCAAACATGTGGAAGAAGGTGCTCTGGTCAGATGAAACCAAAATTGAACTTTTTGGCAACAATGCAAAACATTATGTTTGGCGTAAAAGCAACACAGCTGAACACACCATCCCCACTGTCAAACATGGTGGTGGCAGCATCATGGTTTGGGCCTGCTTTTCTTCAGCAGGGACAGGGAAGATGGTTAAAATTGATGGGAAGATGGATGGAGCCAAATACAGGACCATTCTGGAAGAAAACCTGATGGAGTCTGCAAAAGACCTGAGACTGGGACGGAGATTTGTCTTCCAACAAGACAATGATCCAAAACATTTTATCCAAAATCTACAATGGAATGGTTCAAAAATAAACATATCCAGGTGTTAGAATGGCCAAGTCAAAGTCCAGACCTGAATCCAATCGAGAATCTGTGGAAAGAACTGAAAACTGCTGTACACAAATGCTCTCCATCCAACCTCACTGAGCTCAAGCTGTTTTGCAAGGAGGAATGGGAAAACATTTCAGTCTCTCGAAGTGCAAAACTGATAGAGACATACCCCAAGCGACTTACAGCTGTAATCGCAGCAAAAGGTGGCGCTACAAAGTATTAACTTAAGGGGGCTGAATAATTTTGCATGCCCAATTTTTCAGTTTTTGATTTGTTAAAAAAGTTTGAAATATCCAATAAATGTCGTTCCACTTCATGATTGTGTCCCACTTGTTGTTGATTCTTCACAAAAAAATACAGTTTTATATCTTTATGTTTGAAGCCTGAAATGTGGCAAAAGGTCGCAAAGTTCAAGGGGGCCGAATACTTTCGCAAGACACTGTATATGTCGCAATTGGCAAGTTGATACAATTCCAAGTCTGGAAGGTTAAAACCACCCCCTGACTTAGGAAGATGTAAAACCTTCCTTTTTAGTCTATGAGTTTTATTTCCCCATATAAAGTCTGTTATGATGAGTATACTTTTTTAAATAATGTCTTCGGTGGGGTAATTGGTATATTATTTCTTCATAGTTCACTTTAGAAAACAGATCCTCAAACTGTTATCCTTCTTGGCATTACAGAGGGATGACATGGAGGCTATCCCAGGATACCTTTCTCTCCACCAGACCGCTCACATCATGACGCTGAAGTGGACGCCCAATCAGCTGATGAACGGCTCTGTGGGAGACCTGGACTATGAGCACAGGTGGGGAGAGCAATTCACTAATGATCCTATCTCTCACTTATGTACATCAAGATGGCACAGCAAGGTGATGACTGTTTGAAGGAACACCATACACCAACTGTGTGTTTAAGTTGATGTCTACAGTTGGTGCAGCGGTTCAGTGTGACTAAATCATGTAGCGTGTCTAAGTGTTACTCAGGAGGGCTTTGTGTCTTGAGGTCAACTCTGGAGAGGGGAATATGACGAGGGTTGTTTGTAGGGGCAGCAGGGGGACATGTTCAAGCATACTTCAAAGTAACTAGTCATATCATTTTAGTGACTTTGGTTCTTAGCCCGTGGTGTTGTTTGCTGTGTATCACTTAAATTTTCATTAAAGAGCACTTTTGGGAGCAGCAAACACTCTTACTTATGCAAAATACTGAACCCCAACTTTAATCATTTCTACATTCAGTAACACAGACCGTATTCAGAATTCTGCACACACCAAGAGAGACACACAACACACATATCCCCATGGCGATCTTTGTTGTTCAACTCAGTGTGACAAGGTGAGTGATGTCTCAATAACCCCGGCTTTGATTCCATCTCTTTCAGTGTGTACTGGGACTACGCTATGACCATACGTCTGGAGGAGATTGTTTATTTGCACTGTCATCAGCAGGGTAGGTCCACCAATGGAGGCTAGTGGAGAGAGACATTGGGAGGACAGGCTCATTGTAATGTCTGGATTGTAATCGGCACATCTTGTATGGAGCTCAACTACTTGCTACTGCTATCAACGACAGCTAGTTCTGGTTCATTTACGGAGTTGTTCATATCATTTTTTGATATTTAAAAGGTCCATAAAAGGTATAAATTATTCTCTGCAGTGGACACCGGGGGCACGGTGGTGCTGGTGAGCCAGGACGGCATCCAGAGACCCCCGCTGCGCTTCCCCAGAGGGGGGCACTTGCTCCAGTTCCTCTCCTGCCTGGAGAACGGCCTTCTGCCACACGGCCAGCTCGACCCTCCGCTCTGGTCCCAGAGGGGAAAGGTCATCCCTATTTCATTTGATTATAAAAAAAAAGACAGATCTTGAGTTATTTTAGCCAATGTGTATGTGTGAGTATATGTGTTAGACTGCTTAAAGCCTATATCATGTCTACTGGGCAGAATAAATAATGAAACCCTCCCACACAAGGCTTCTTTAAGCCAGACCTTATTAAGTATTGCTTATATAGGCAGTCCTTCTGTTTGGTGGAAGTGTGGATGTTTTACAAATCTAGACTATTTAAAGACACTGTGCTATCAAAATCTTAATTAAAAAAAATGTCTTCATTAACAAAGAATGCTGTTAATCATTTTAGATTTTGACAGTTTGTCATATTTTTGGGGCATTTACTGTATCTAACATTCCCCTAATTTCTGACTACAGGGGAAAGTGTTCCCTAAACTGAGAAACAGGTGTTCACAGGGATCCTCGGACTCCGTGTCTGATAAGGAGGAGGACGAGGCCACGGACTATGTTTTCCGCATCCTGTTCCCCAACAGCCAATCAGAGTTTGGTAAGTGACCTCAACCCCTCCTCCATTCACGTGATCACTTCAGGTGGTCACTTCAGGTGCTGTTTTTTGTTTGAAAAAAATCCAACTGTCCTCATTGTCCATTCCAGTGACTATAACCCACCCTCCCCGTCTTCCCCCGGGGGTTCCTCTCCTGTCCCGCTCCTTCTCCCTCCACCTGAGAGGACAGCCCCCAACCAAAGGGAACCTGGTGGTCCCTAAGCGCTCCTGCAGTTGTCCCGGAGACCCCCCATCGCCCACCACAGGGAACAGCTGTAACGTTACCACACCTCAGCTCCTCCTTCAGTCTGTCCGTCCACTTGCTTTGCTTCAATCACTGCCTCGCCCTCTGTCTCCTTCCTGCAAATCTTACAAATGAGTCCCCTAATCAAGCGCTCTCTGTCCTCTTCCCTTAACCTCAGTCCCTCTTCAAATCAAATCAAATTTTATTTGTCACATACACATGGTTAGCAGATGTTAATGCGAGTGTAGCGAAATGCTTGTGCTTCTAGTTCCGACAATGCAGTAATAACCAACAAGTAATCTAACTAACAATTCCAAAACTACTGTCTTGTACACAGTGTAAGGGGATAAAGAATATGTACATAAGGATATATGAATGAGTGATGGTACAGAGCAGCATAGGCAAGATACAGTAGATGGTATCGAGTACAGTATATACATATGAGATGAGTATGTAAACAAAGTGGCATAGTTAAAATGGCTAGTGATACATGTATTACATAAGGATACAGTCGATGATATAGAGTACAGTATATACGTATGCATATGAGATGAATAATGTAGGGTAAGTAACATTATATAAGGTAGCATTGTTTAAAGTGGCTAGTGATATATTTACATCATTTCCCATCAATTCCCATTATTAAAGGGGCTGGAGTTGAGTCAGTGTCAGTGTGTTGGCAGCAGCCACTCAATGTTAGTGGTGGCTGTTTAACAGTCTGATGGCCTTGAGATAGAAGCTGTTTTTCAGTCTCTCGTCCCAGCTTTGATGCACCTGTACTGACCTCGCCTTCTGGATGATAGCGGGGTGAACAGGCAGTGGCTCGGGTGGTTGATGTCCTTGATGATCTTTATGGCCTTCCTGTGACATCGGGTGGTGTAGGTGTCCTGGAGGGCAGGTAGTTTGCCCCCGGTGATGCGTTGTGCAGACCTCACTACCCTCTGGAGAGCCTTACGGTTGAGGGCGGAGCAGTTGCCGTACCAGGCGGTGATACAGCCCGCCAGGATGCTCTCGATTGTGCATCTGTAGAAGTTTGTGAGTGCTTTTGGTGACAAGCCGAATTTCTTCAGCCTCCTGAGGTTGAAGAGGCGCTGCTGCGCCTTCTTCACAATGCTGTCTGTGTGAGTGGACCAATTCAGTTTGTCTGTGATGTGTATGCCGAGGAACTTAAAACTTGCTACCCTCTCCACTACTGTTCCATCGATGTGGATAGGGGGGTGTTCCCTCTGCTGTTTCCAGAAGTCCACAATCATCTCCTTAGTTTTGTTGACGTTGAGTGTGAGGTTATTTTCCTGACACCACACTCCGAGGGCCCTCACCTCCTCCCTGTAGGCCGTCTCGTCGTTGTTGGTAATCAAGCCTACCACTGTTGTGTCGTCCGCAAACTTGATGATTGAGTTGGAGGCGTGCGTGGCCACGCAGTCGTGGGTGAACAGGGAGTACAGGAGAGGGCTCAGAACGTACCCTTGTGGAGCCCCAGTGTTGAGGATCAGTCGGGTGGAGAAGTTGTTACCTACTCTCACAACCTGGGGGCAGCCCGTCAGGAAGTCCAGTACCCAGTTGCACAGGGCGGGGTCGAGACCCAGGGTCTCGAGCTTGATGACGAGTTTGGAGGGTACTATGGTGTTAAATGCTGAGCTGTAGTCGATGAACAGCATTCTCACATAGGTATTCCTCTTGTCCAGATTAGTTAGGGCAGTGTGCAGTGTGGTTGCAATTGCGTTGTCTGTGGACCTATTGGGGCGGTAAGCAAATTGGAGTGGGTCTAGTGTGTCAGGTAGGGTGGAGGTGATATGGTCCTTCACTAGTCTCTCAAAGCACTTCATGATGGCGGAAGTGAGTGCTACGGGGCAGTAGTCGTTTAGCTCAGTTACCTTAGATTTCTTGGGAACAGGAATAACGGTGGCCATCTTGAAGCATGTAGGGACAGCAGACTGGGATAAGGATTGATTGAATATGTCCGTAAACACACCAGCCAGCTGGTCTGCACATGCTCTGAGGACGCGGCTGGGGATGCCGTCTGGGCCTGCAGCCTTGTGAGGGTTAACCCGTTTAAATGTTTTACTCATGTCGGCTGCAGTGAAGGAGAGTCCGCAGGTTTTGGTAGCGGGCCGTGTCAGTGGCACTGTATTGTCCTCAAAGCGAGCAAAGAAGTTATTTAGTCTGTCTGGGAGCAAGACATCCTGGTCCGTGACGGGGCTGGTTTTCTTTTTGTAATCCGTGATTGACTGTAAACCCTGCCACATACCTCTTATGTCTGAGCCGTTGAATTGCAACTCTACTTTGTCTCTATACTGACGCATAGCTTGTTTGATTGCCTTGCGGAGGGAATAGCTACACTGTTTGTATTCGGTCATGTTTCCGGTCACCTTGCCCTGGTTCATAGCAGTGGTTCGCGCTTTCAGTGTCGCGCGAATGCTCCCATCAATCCATGGTTTCTGGTTTGGGAATGTTTTAATAGTTGCTGTGGGTACGACATCGCCAATGCACTTTCTAATGAACTCGCTCACCGAATCAGCGTATTTGTCAATGTTGTTGTTGGATGCAATGCGAAACATATCCCAATCCACGTGATCAAAGCAGTCTTGAAGCGTGGAATCAGATTGGTCAGACCAGCTTTGAACAGACCTGAGCGCGGGAGCTTCCTGTTTTAGTTTCTGTCTGTAGGCTGGAAGCAACAAAATGGAGTCGTGGTCAGCTTTTCCGAAAGAAGGGCAGGGGAGGGCCTTATATGCATCGCGGAAGTTAGAATAGCAATGATCTTTATTTGATTAAAAAAATAAAAAAATAAATGTTACCTTTATTTAACCAGGCAAGTCAGTGAAGACAAATTATTATTTACAATGACGGCCTACACCGGCCAAAGACTGGCGACACTGAGACAATTGTGCACCGCCCTGTGGGACTCCCAATCACGGCCGGTTGTGATACAGCCTGGATTCCAACCAGGGTGTCTGTAGTTTGAAACAAATCAAAATATATTTCATATTTGAAATTCTTAGAAGTAACCACCCTTTTCCTTGATGACATACTCTTGGCATTTTCTCAACCAGCTTGAATTGTAAATTAATCACTGACAGTGTCACCAGAAAAGCACCCCACACCATCACACCTCCTCCTCCATGCTTCACGGCGGGGACCACAGGTGGAGATCATCCGTTCACCTACTCTGCGTCTGACAAAGACATGGCAGTTGGAACCAAAAATCTCTCATTTGGACTCGTTGGTGTCCTTTAGTAGTGGTTTCTTTGCAGCAATTCGATCATGAAGGCCTGATTCACGCAGTCTCCTCTGAACAGTTGATGTTGACATGTGTCTGTTACTTAAACTCTGTGAAGCATTTATTTGGGCTGCAAGCTGAGGTGCAGTTAACTCTAATGAACTTATCCTCTGTAGCAGAGGTAACTCTGGGTCTTCCTTTCCTGTGGCGATCCTCATGAGAGCCAGTTTCATCATAGAGCTTGAGATGGAAAGAAATTCCACAAATTAACTTTTAACAAGGCACACCTGTTATTTGAAATTCATTCCAGGTGACTACCTCGTGAAGCTGGTTGAGAGAATGCCAAGTGTGTGCAAAGCTGCCATCAAGGCAAATTTGTTTAACAATTGTTTTGGTTACTACATGATTCCATATGTGTTATTTAATAGTTGTGTTGTCTTCACTATTATTCTACAATGTAGAAAATAGTAAAAATAAAGAAAAACCCATGAATGAGTAGGTGTGTCCAAACTTTTGACTGGTGTGTGTGTGTGTGTATTCTGTGGTGCAGTGGCCCCAGAGCTAATGGACCAGGAGGCAAACATCTGGCAGCCCACAACCAGGAAATCCTCCTGCTCGTCCTGTACCCAGTGCAGCTTCTCAGACGGAGGGCCTCCCAATGGGTGCAACCATGAAAGGTCAGAGACAGAGACACACACTGCTGGTTACCCAGATATCATCCCTGGACTTTACCTATCTCACTGGCCTGAGAAGGATACAAGATCCCCAGACTCCGGTTCAAATACTGCTTGAAATCTTTCAAATACTTTGTTATTTTTCTTTAACCTGCCTGGAGTGCCAGGTGGGCAGGGTATGCACTTTTTGGACTTTTCTATTGGTTCCATTGCACTAGGCACCCTTAATCAAGCACATATACAGTATTTTATATGATTTCAAATAATATTTGAACCCAGGTTTATTACATGTTGATACTATAGTGCATGCATTTATCTCATCGTTTGAAATGTACTGTTTTATTACCCAATTACGGTTTTGATGTCCTTATGAACAGTGAATGGAGAAGGACATCTATTTAATTCATATTGTAATTCATTTGAGGCAATATTTCCTAAATAATTGGTAACGCTGGACAGTTACTTTAAGATGTTCTTGTGAATGGAGAATAGAGAATGTTTGGGATCAAAATGAAAGTCTTGGACATGTTTAAGACGAGGTGGAGCCCGTATGGAGAACACTTTGACTTATGTGCTGTTTCCCTCTGCAGAGCCCCTTTGAAGCTGCTGTGCGACCAAATGAAGTATCAGATCATCTCCCGGGCTTTTTATGGCTGTATGTGATTGTGAACACAAATCTTGTATCTTCTTTCCCCCTAGATGATTTGCAACGTTTTGCAACAGATTTTAATTTAAAGCAGCTTATCAATTAGTCTAGCATCCAACTATTAATTAAACGTCAGAAATGTCAGATCGCCTTATTTAGATACTGTATCACATAAAATCTTGGAATGTCAGAAGGAGGCTCATTTGATAGCGGTTGTGTTTTTGTATTCCAGGGCTGGCTTATTGTCGTCACCTGTCCACCGTACGTACACACCTCTCGGCCCTGGTCAACCACACTATTGTGGCGCCCGACGTGCCCGGCGATGCCTTAGGGGGCCTCACTGCCGAGGTGTGGCAGAGGTTCCTTCAGGACTGCACCGTAAGCAGCATCACCGTCACATCATTAGCAGTGTCGCTAAGGTTGACACTTTAGTCATCACACACACACACACACACACACACACACACACACACACACACTGTGCAGTACCAGACAGCCCAAACCCCCTGGCGACGAGATGCGCACACACACACATACGCACGCACGTACACATGCACACACACACACACACACTCATCTGTATTCATCCGTTAGTCATCACATTGCTCACACATTCTTAGTCACACAACCAGCCGTATGCAAGCTTGACTAATGCCCTGCCTGTCAGCGTATCAACAGCATACATTTTCATTGGAGGGATTTTGTTGAATAATCAACCGATGGGAGGCATTCAGTTGACTTATGTTTCAAGTTCATCCATGTGTGTCCAATCTGTGTTTGTAGAGTTCTACTGGCTGTAGTCAATCTTAACATTTTTCTCACAATTGTAGTTCAGTATTATTCATTATTAAAGAGGGGATTAGGGCCCCCACTGGCATCCAGGGGTACACAACCATTCTGCACGTTGATTGATCAAATAAAATAAAATAGTATACAACAGGTGTGCCGAATACAACATGTTACAAGCCCTTCACCAACAATGCAGTTTTAAGAAAAATAAAAGTTAAGCAAAAATATACTAAATAAATGAAAGTAAAAAAATAAAAGAGCAACAATAATAAAATAACAATAATGAGTCTCTATACAGGGGTACCGGTACCGAGTCAATGCGCTGGGTACAGGTTAGTCGAGGTAATATGTACATGTAGGTAGGGGTAAAGTGACTATGCATAGATAATAAACAGCGAGTAGCAGCAGCATAAAAAGGGGGGGGTTCATGCAAATAGACCAGGAAGCCATTTGATTAGCTGTTCAGCAGTCTTATGGCTTGGGGGCAGAAGCTGTTAAGAAGCCTTTGGGACCTAGACTTGGCGCTCCGGTACCGCTAGCCGTGCGCTAGCAGAGAGAACGGTGGCTGGAGTCTTTGGCAATTTTTAGAGCTACTGAGGGGATACTGGTGAAGAACTTAATAAGCCACTGGCTTCCTCTTTTGTTTTTTATACACGTACAGTACCAGTCAACAGTTTGGACACACCTACTCATTCAAGGGTTTTTCTTTATTTTTGCTATTTTCTACATTGTAGAATAATAGTGAAGACATTAAAACTTTGAAATAACACATATGGAATCATGTAGTAACCGATAAAGTGTTAAACAAATCAAAATATATTTTACATTTTAGATTCTTCAAAGTAGTCACCCTTTGCCTTGATGACAGCCTTGCACAATCTTGGCATTCTCTCAACCAGCTTCATGAGGAATGCTTTTCCAACGGTCTTGAAGGAGTTCCCACATATGCTGTGCATTTGTTGGCTGCTTTTCCTTCACTCTGCGGTCCAACTCATCCCAAACCATTTCAATTGGGTTGAGGTCGGGTGATTGTGGAGGCCAGGTCATCTGATGCAGCACGCCATCACTCTCCTTCTTGGTCAAATAGCCCTTACACAGCCTGGAGGTGTGTTTTGGGTCATTGGTATGTTGAAAAACAAATGATAGTCCCACTAAGCGCAAACCAGATGAGATGGAGTATTGCTGCAGAATGCTGTGTTAGCTATGCTGGTTAAGTGTGCCTTGAATTCTAAATAAATCACAGTGTCACCAGCAAAGCACCCCCACAGCATCACACCTCTTCCTCCATACTTCCCGGTGGGAACCACACATGCGGACATAAGTTGTTCACCTACTCTGCGTCTCACAAAGACATGGCGGTTGGAACCAAAAATCTCCAATTTGGACTCATCCGACCAAAGGACATATTTCCACCGGTCTAATGTCCATTGCTCATGTTTCTTGGCCCAAGCAAGTCTCTTCTTATTATTGGTGTCCTTTAGTAGTGGTTTCTTTGCAGCAATTTGACCATGAAGGCCTGATTCACGCAGTCTTCTCTGAACAGTTGATGTTGAGATGTCTGATATTTGAACTCTGTGAAGCATTTATTTGGACTGCAAGCTGAGTTGCAGTTAATTCTAATGAACTTATCCTCTGCAGCAGAGGTAACTTTGCATCTTCCTTTCCTGTGGCGGTCCTCATGAGAGCACTGTTCAGATCTTTGGTACGCCAGACTCAATCAAACGCTCAAAACTAGTAACTGAAAGAAAACAACTGCTACTGGTATTTGAACTGGGTCTGTACGTAGGGCTTTCTATATCTGTGTGTGTTGTGGCTCAATGACTGAGGCCTCTCCCTCCCCTCTCTCATTCTGTTATCTCCCTCCTTGTTCTCTCTCCCTGTTCTCTTTCCTTGCTCTCTCTCCCTGCTCTCCAGGCCTATAAGGAGCAGGAGCTGTTGCGCCTGGTCTACTTTGGTGGTGTTGACCCTTCACTGCGTAAGGAGGTGTGGCCCTTCCTCCTGGGCCACTACCAGTTTGGCATGTCTGAGGATGACAGGAAAGAGGTTGGTGTCCCCCTTGCCATCGGAGGTCACCACCAAACCCCTTGATCTCCGACCCCTGACACTTGCCCTGTGACACTGTGCAGGTGGATGAGCAGGTGCGGGCGTGCTACGAGCAGACCATGAGCGAGTGGCTGGGCTGCGAGGCCATCGTGCGGCAGCGGGAGAAGGAGCAGCATGCTGCGGCACTGGCTAAATGCTCGTCCATCTCAGCCAGTGTGGATAATCCAAGCACTGTGCAGAGGATGCTGCACCGTGACTCCAGTGTCAGCAATGAGGTGACACACACACACACACACGCCCACCTGCCCATGTGCACACATTTTTTAAAACATTTTACATTTTATTTAACCTTTATTTAACCAGGTAGGCCAGTTGAGAACAATTTCTCATTTACAACTGCGTCCTGGCCAAGATAAAGCAAATCAGTGCGACAAAAACAACAACACAGGGTCTGTACATAGTCTTGTGGCACACAGGATACCCGGGAGACCAACATGTTAGCTCTCCAACGCCTCAATAATATGAAACTACAAAGCATATTGTGTAATGTTCATTTGAAGCACCAATAATACACTGCCTTTACGACAGTTATATATCATTACATACAGGCCTACATAATTACTTGTCCACATGAGTGTTTTGTATGGATAATGTTGTTCCAGGGTTTTATTGACCTGTTTTCTCCCCTGCTTGTTCTCTGGTACTACTCATGCTAGTCCTCCCAGAGCTGCAGCTCAGACAGACAGAGCCTGGCTCGCTTGCAGAGTGACTCTGACAGCAGTACCCAGGTACCCATATAGACAGAGATCCTCTTAAATATATAAAATGTTAAATGCATTCCATAAGTAATTCTATGCCCCTCTACACATAATTAACAGTAATGAATTATTTATAATTGATGAACAATAAGAATAATAACACACACAGAGCTGAATATACACTCACAAAGGCTACTATACACAAAGGCTACTTAGTCTCACGGGACTGAAAAGAGAACTATAGAACAATGTCCTGAGCTTACCTGTGGTGTACAACTTTATTTTGGTCCACCAATCACTATTCTAGTGGAAATATGTTGTATTTTGGCTTCAAGTTCAAAATCGAAGAGCACCTCCGAAAGCTAGAAATAGTTCCATGACAGTTTTTGTAATATTCATACCAAAAACACCTTTCATATTACAACTGTGCGATTCCTATTGTTCCAAAACTATGGAATTACCTTAGTCTTTTACAGTCTTTAGCTTTTTTGAACCAATATCGCTCTCTCTCCTGCTAGTTCTTCACATCCTCCCTTCCCTTCCCTTACACTAGCCTGCTTCCCTTTGACTTGTTCTTTCAGGTGTTTGAGTCTGTGGAGGAAGTGGAACAGATCGAGACAGAGCCCAAGAGTGAGGAGGCCAAGCCGGTTCCCAAGATCCCCAATGGAGGAGGCCTGCCCAACGTGGCCAGCTCCCCAGACTCGGGGCATCCCTCCTCTCGCAACTTCTCTGTCACCTCGGGCATGTCAGACCACTCTCTGAGCACAGAGGACAGCACTGTGCCTGACACCAACCCCAAAACCACCATCAGTACTCCTCCACAGCTGACCCCAGCCCAACAGATCCCAGTCAAAGTCCATCAGGAAGAGTTGGAAGCAGATGACCCAAATGTCCAACCCCTGACCCTGCAGGATGAGAAGGACCTCCAGGCCAAGGACCGGCCAGATAAGGAGGAAAAAGAGAAGGAAGAGAGTGTGACTGAAGTGGCCCAAGATACTGAGGACACCAAGACAGAAGATCCAGAGGTAAAAATGGGGGAAAATCCAGAGACGGGGGAGGACAAGGCAGCAGACCCAGCTGAGCTAGAGAGCCTGAAAATAGAAGAAGAGAAGACTTCCATGACTCTATCTAATGAGAAAGATGAGGTAAGGACCTCTGAAAAGGAAGACAGCAAGTTACCAAAAGCAGAAGTGGATGCTGTAAAAGGAACAGTGGAGTCCAAAACAGATGAGTCCAAAACAAGGGAGGCTAAAGAGCCTGACGCAGAAGTGATGAAAATGTTGGATGGAGAGCCAACAATGCAAGTACACACAGAGGAGATGCAGTCACTGGAACCTGGGGAGTCAGGAGAAACAAAGGAGAACCCAGAAGAGAATAAGACATCCCAAACATACAATAGAGAGCCAAAAGGGGAGAATACATCGATATCAACGGTGACTGCAGAAGCAACGGAAGACACAGCATCAGAACTGGATGATGAAAGAACTTCAGAAACAGGGGCTGGAGAAACAAAGAGTGCTGAAACAACAGAGGTAAAGGAAGCCAATGCAACAAATGTAGAAAAGACAGAAACTGAGAAGGGAGTAGAAGCCAATCAGACTTTGAAATCTGAAGAGGTAGTCGAAACAAAGGTGTATAAGACAGTGTCACCAGAAGAGGTTGCAGAGGCGAAAGTGGAGGAGATAAAAAAATCAGAGGAAGTGGGAGAAATAAAGGAGGAGGAGATCATACTATCTGAGGCCAAGCTGCTAGAGTCAGAGAAGAATAAAAGCCCTGTTGCAGAGACCAGCGTGGCAAGAGCAATGGATAGCACCACCAGGCTCAAAGAGGCTCTGGCCACCACAGAATTAGACGAGTCTCCTTCGGCCATTGAGATGGAGGAGATTTCCTCAGCTAAATTCTCCATGGCCCTACCGTGGGACAGGAAGGGCCTGTGTGAAAGCTCCGGGGTCGGGGCTGCTCTCTCTGAGGGCTCAGTTCACCATCTGGAGCTCCGTTTGGAGGAGAAGGAGAAGTGCAAGCCCAGCCCTGAGGGCACAGAGTCCATCATGTCTGAGGAGCCTGAGATGGAGAGCCTCTTCCCTAAATTTGATTTCCTGACCGTGGGAGGAGAGCTGAAAATCTCTCCAGTGCCATCCATCGGAACCACCTACTCTGTAGGCACTTGGCATTTCATTTTTTAGAATAAAAGTTTGGAATAATCGAGATCTATTTAGGTGTTTGGTTATTCTTTAAAATTTGTGTGGTGGTTTTGCACCTTTGTTGTAGCAAGAGCTTTTGGACATGTACACGATCAACCTGCATCGCATTGAGAAGGATGTCCAGAGGTGTGACAGAAACTACTGGTACTTTACCCCTGCCAACCTGGAGAAACTGCGCAACATCATGTGCAGGTAAAATAAAAACAATGCCATTCATGATTCTCTACTCCACTTTTGTAGACAGGTTTGTAAATAATCTAGCACTCATTATGTTATGTGTGGAGCGCAATTAATACATGGAAAATTGGAAGAATGAATGAGTCACACTACACAGTACATGATGCTGACTTCTCTTCACAGCTATATCTGGCAGCACCTGGAGATTGGCTATGTGCAGGGCATGTGTGACCTGCTAGCTCCCCTCCTTGTCATTCTGGATGATGGTGAGTTAACGCTGTGAGTCAAGGCTGTGAGCTGTGTTGTGCTCCTCCCTCACTCTCCTCCTTGGTAGTTGGATATTGATTCTGCGATGGCCGCAAAATGTGTCAACCTTCAAGATAATTTTTTCTTCTTAAAAGTGATTTGACTTGATCAGTAATTTTTTCTCACCGATTCCGCATGTGTTTTTCTGATGCTCATTAAGAAAAGAAAATAGATTTGCATCATGTGGTTCAATGTGGGTGTGTTATGTTCGCTATAATGTACCCTGGCAGTTACTGTTGTTTGTCTCTATTGAGTAACGGTAGCAACATTTCGCCCTCGAAATAGAATTAATATAAGATAAATCAAGAAATCTGTAATTAATTTAGACGTTTTTGCCAAGGTGGTCTTAATCGTGCAATTTTACATCTATCTAAGGTGCAGTATTTCTCAAGTAAAGAAACTGTATGAAAACTAGTAGTGCACTGCAGAAAGTATCGAGTCAGCTGCTACTGCGCTCTGAACTGATTTCTGAGAACGTCTACAATTTATCATCAGCGAGCTGTCAAATTATCGTAAATAAAGCACCAGCTGCACACTGTTTATCAGTGGCTTTTGTTTTTTCCTTAAATAGCCATCTGTCTTATGTAACTATACCAAACGTAACATATCATACTAATTTGAGTGTCTTGGATTTACATTTACTATGTTACGTCTAGTCTATGAGAACAGGCTGGGAAGAGACCACTCCGATCAGGATAGAAATGCTTCACCATATGTTGAAAGTGATCACTCAGAATGGCTGTGTATTTATTGGCGTTTACCTTGCCCTCTAAGGGGTTGAGTGGCCCCAAACCAGGAAAATTCACCCCACACCATAACAGAGTTGCCAGATCCCTCATTTACACAAGTGTTTCCTTTATTTTGGCAGTTAACTGTAGCAGGCACATTGAGCAGGCAGGCCATGTTAGATGAATCAGCTTATCAAGTCACTGGCGAGTGACAAAGTGCTTCAGTGTCATTTTGTTGTTCAACTATTACCGTAGTGTGCGTCCGTCTGGCAGAGTTTTTTAGCGAATCATGTTACAAAACAGGTCGTGGCGGGACACAAGATGCTCATGAATGGGTTGAGTTGCAAGTGCAAATTGTCTCAATTCTCAGTGGCAGACTGGAGTGATCACTATCAAACAGATCAGCAAGTTGCCACTTGATAAAGGGCTTAATCGTGCATCGTTGTGACACACTGATATGACGTCACCACGTCACAAAATAATGCTGGGTTCTTGTTACAAGACGATCAGGGAGTAAAGACATGTTGAAGTTTACCTCGAGTCCAGTTGATTCAATCCAGTATAATATCCTAACTTAGCACAAGTTGTAAGTATAGGATTGAACAATGGCGAAGAGGATAATGTTTGAAAATGATAATTAAATCTGAAAAGTGAGTTAAATGGTCGACAAGATGGAAAGCACCATGCCACAGTTTGACTGCTACAGTGAACCTGCTACGCTGACGTTCTGCTCTTGAGCAAGGTAGTTAACCCCCAACAATAACTGCTCTCTGGGCACCGCTGATGTGGACGTCGATTAAGGCAGTCCCCTGCACCTCTCTGATTCAGAGGGGTTGGATTAAATGTGGAAGACACATTTTGGTTGAATGCATTCAGTTGTACAACTGACACGGCATTCCCCTTTCCCTTGTGCCACAAGAGAACACGGCATTCGCGAGACTGACACAGAAAACTGGTGAGACAGTTCAGCAATTTGTTACTCATCTTAGACAAGCAGCTAAGGACTGTGTCTTTGCAGGAGAAAATAACATATAAGATTAGAGGTGCCATACTGAGCAAGTGTTATGCAGAATATTTGCGGCGAAAGCTATTGGAGGAGGGCCCTAGGCTAACATTAGCGCGGTTACTCGAGCCACAATGTGAAAGAACTGAAGTGCAAATGTCCACCATGCATGTGAGTACAGATGCGAAGGATGATGAGATCATGTTTTCAACAAGGAAGGGAAATATCACAAACGGGTCAGAGACAGAATGTAGACGGAAAATACAAATCAGAGAAAGTTTGCTACCTTTGTGGACATTATCATTTTGCAAAGGACCCTGCTTGTCCAGCATGCGGGCAGACCTGCAAGAAATGTAACCGAAAGGATAGTTTTGCAAAAATGTGCAAGACCAAAGATAACTCGAAACAGATTGTGAAATGTGTTGATTCAGAGGAACAAAACAGAGACTATGCATCTGTGCATGAGAACTGTAACTCAGACAGGATCCCGTTCTCAGTGGGAGGGGACAATTTATTCATGTTAATTGATTCTTGGGCCACAACTAACATAGTAGATGAGAGCACATGGGAAAAGCTGAAAGCCACAGAAACCAGGTGTCGTTTATCACTGACTGATAAAAAGCTATATGTATACTCATTAAACGAGTCAATACCAGTGAAAGGAGTTTTCACATGCCAAATAAAGCTAGGCAAGCGCAGCACACAGACTGAGTTCACTGTGACAGAGAGCCGTTGCTAGGGAAAGAGACTGCCGTTAAATTGGGTGTGTCAAAAGTGGGTGTTGGCAGAGCAGCAGTGACAGATGTGAAAGCGCAGATAAAACAGTGGTACCCCAAGCTGGTTGAAGGGATGGGTAAGCACAACACAAGGCTGATCAACCTACATGTTGATGAAAACATGACACCAGTAGCACAGGCCATTAGGCGTGCTCCATTCCACCTGAGTGAAGCTGTGGAGAAAAAGATAGAGGAACTACAAAACATGGACCAAGCGAGAGAGTGGATGAGGTCACGCCATTGGTGAATCCAGCGGTGGTAGTGCCAAAACCGAACGGTGACATAAGACTGTGTTTGGACATGAGACAAGTGAACACAGCAATCATTTGTGGCAGGTTCCCAATCCCCACAGTAGATTAACTTTTGAAAGGAATAAATGGGTCTGTCATGCTCAGTAAACTGGATCTTAAATGGGGCTACCATCAATTGGAGATAAAACCAGGGCTGTGGACTGACTCTCAACTCAGAGAAATGTCAGTTCAACATGAATAAGATGTTTATGGGCATGCTACTCTCACAGAAGGGCATCGGTCCCACAGCTGAAATAGTGAGAGCAGTGGTCGAGGCCAGGGAGCTTGACACTTCATCAGAGGTTCCTAGCTTTCTAGGTTCAGTGGGTTACAGTAGTAGGTTCATTCCCCAGTTCTCTACATTCTCAGAGCCTCTGCGGAAGTTGACCAAGAAGGACACAACGTTCCACTTCAGACTGGAACAGAAGAAGACGTTTCAGACATTAAAAGACTGTCTGAAACCACGACTCTTGCATACTTTGACAAAGATGCTCCCACAAAAGTAATAGCAGATGCAGAACCAGTGGGCTTGGGAGCTGTGCTTGTGTAAGAATAACACAGATAAATGGTTCCAGTCTGTTATGTGAGCAGGAGTCTATCAGAGGGTGAACGCAGATATTCAGAGACTGAGCGGGAGGCCTTTGCATTGGTTTGGGCTTGTGAAAGGCTTTGCCTGTATGTATACGGCAGGGAATTTGATTTAGTGACTGATCATAAGGTCATAAGGCTCGCAACGAACGGTGGGTGCTGAGGCTCCAACTTTATGACTTTCGTGTTGTCCACATACCAGGGAAAACAATATTGCTGACTCGTCTACTTGGAGAGACTGCAGTGAATGAATCACACACACATTAAGTAGAGGAGTATGTGAGATTTGTGGCTGTGAACGCAATTCCAAGTGCAATGACCAGAAGGGAAGTGGATGAAGCATCTGCTACAGATGAAGAACTAAGAGAGGTGAGAAATGCTATTCGGAGTGGGTATTATGCGACATGCCAGGCATATGCACCTATAACAAATGAACTGTGTGTAATTGGACAGTTAGTCCTAAGGTTTTGATTTGAAGGGGAACACTCATTGTTTTGCCACATGTACTTTGAGGCATTGTAGGCACAAAACAACATCTCAGGAGTAAAGTATGGTGGCCGGGCATGGACAAGGCTTCAGAGAGACACGTCAGGTCAAGTCATGGTTACCAGATTGTAGAACGACCAGACGTGCCAGAACCGCTGAGATCCACAGCGCTACCTGATGTTGCCACTGATCTATTGGGTTCACTACGAACAGGACACTCCATACTGGTAGTTGTAGACTATTACAGCAGGTATTATGAATATGATATTGTGCAATCTACCACCACAGAAAAGGTGATTAATAGTCTGTAGACTATTTTCAGTCATCAAGGTCTACCAATAACAATCTGATCTGATTGTGACCCACGATACTTCATCCAGTTCCAAAACTTCTGCCAGGAAAACGGGATACAGCGTGTGAAAATTATGCCAAAATGGGCACAGGCAAATGGTGAAGCGGAGCGGCAAAATGCCTCCCTCATGAAACAAATTCGCATTGCACAAGCTGGAACCGGGAGCTACACAAAGACGTCACAGTTTACAAATCCATTGATCACTCTACCGAGCCCAGCTGCGTTCCTTTTCAAAAGGAAAAGCTTCTGGATATAGCTGCACCACAGAGTGAGCTGGAGACATGGGATCATGGTGCTGAGGAGAAAGGGAAATCCTAGATCTATGCAGACAACCGTCACAGAGCCAAGTAGTCTGACGTGGACATCGGAGACCAGGATCTCTTAAAACTGGACAAACAAACAAGTTCACAACAACCTTAAAGGTGTCTATCTCTGATAAGCTACCCAGGAAAGGGCTGAAAATAGTGCATAATAATATATGTAGCCTTAGAAATAAGGTTCATGAAATCAATAGCTTGCTAACATCAGATAACATTCATATGTCAGCCATTTCTGAGACTCACTTAGATACTTACAGTGCCTTGCGAAAGTATTCGGCCCCCTTGACCTTTGCGACCTTCTGCCACATTTCAGGCTTCAAACATAAAGATATAAAACTGTATTTTTTTGTGAAGAATCAACAACAAGTGGGACACAATCATGAAGTGGAACGACATTTATTGGATATTTCAAACCTTTTTAACAAATCAAAAACTGAAAAATTGGGCGTGCAAAATTATTCAGCCCCTATACTTTCAGTGCAGCAAACTCTCTCCAGAAGTTCAGTGAGGATCTCTGAATGATCCAATGTTGACCTAAATGACTAATGATGATAAATACAATCCACCTGTGTGTAATCAAGTCTCCGTATAAATGCACCTGCACTGTGATAGTCTCAGAGGTCCGTTAAAAGCGCAGAGAGCATCATGAAGAACAAGGAACACACCAGGCAGGTCCGAGATACTGTTGTGAAGAAGTTTAAAGCCGGATTTGGATACAAAAAGATTTCCCAAGCTTTAAACATCCCAAGGAGCACTGTGCAAGCGATAATATTGAAATGTAAGGAGTATCAGACCACTGCAAATCTACCAAGATCTGGCCGTCCCTCTAAACTTTCAGCTCATACAAGGAGAAGACTGATCAGAGATGCAGCCAAGAGGCCCATGATCACTCTGGATGAACTTCAGAGATCTACAGCTGAGGTGGGAGACTCTGTCCATAGGACAACAATCAGTCGTATATTGCACAAATCTGGCCTTTATGGAAGTGTGGCAAGAAGAAAGCCATTTCTTACAGATATCCATAAAAAGTGTCGTTTAAAGTTTGCCACAAGCCACCTGGGAGACACACCAAACATGTGGAAGAAGGTGCTCTGGTCAGATGAAACCAAAATTGAACTTTTTGGCAACAATGCAAAACGTTATGTTTGGCGTAAAAGCAACACAGCTGAACACACCATCCCCACTGTCAAACATGGTGGTGGCAGCATCATGGTTTGGGCCTGCTTTTCTTCAGCAGGGACAGGGAAGATGGTTAAAATTGATGGGAAGATGGATGGAGCCAAATACAGGACCATTCTGGAAGAAAACCTGATGGAGTCTGCAAAAGACCTGAGACTGGGACGGAGATTTGTATTCCAACAAGACAATGATCCAAAACATAAAGCAAAATCTACAATGGAATGGTTAAAAAATGAACATATCCAGGTGTTAGAATGGCCAAGTCAAAGTCCAGACCTGAATCCAATCGAGAATCTGTGGAAAGAACTGAAAACTGCTGTTCACAAATGCTCTCCATCCAACCTCACTGAGCTCGAGCTGTTTTGCAAGGAGGAATGGGAAAAAATTTCAGTCTCTCGATGTGCAAAACTGATAGAGACATACCCCAAGCGACTTACAGCTGTAATCGCAGCAAAAGGTGACGCTACAAAGTATTAACTTAAGGGGGCTGAATAATTTTGCACGCCCAATTTTTCAGTTTTTTATTTGTTAAAAAAGTTTGAAATATCCAATAAATGTCATTCCACTTCATGATTGTGTCCCACTTGTTGTTGATTCTTCACAAAAAAATACAGTTTTATATCTTTATGTTTGAAGCCTGAAATGTGGCAAAAGGTTGCAAAGTTCAAGGGGGCCGAATACTTTCGCAAGGCACTGTAATTTGATGATACATACAGCAGCAGCAATACAAAGATATAACATCTATAGAAGAGACAGGAATGCTTATGGGGGAGTTGTGCCTGTATATATTCAGAGCCATATCCCTGTAATACTTCGAGAAGATCGTATGTCAAGTGTTATTGAAGTGTTGTGGTTGCAGATTTACCTGACACATCTAAAGCCTTTTATTTTTCGGCCACCAAGTGCTAACAGTCAGTATCTAAATAAAATGTGTGAAATGCTTGATAGTGTATGTGATGTAAACATAGAGGTCTTGTCACGACTTCCATCTAAGTCGTTTCCTCTCCTTGTTCGGGCGGTGTTCGGATATTCATTCATGGCAAATTAACATTCATGGATAGAGTCTACTGAGAAGGGATAGGAATAGCAATGGTGGGGGTGTAGCACTGTATGTTCAGAATCATATACCTTTTAAATGGAGGGATGACCTTATTGTATGGTTGATACATTTGATGTTGACAATTATTTTTAATGTTTTCTTAATTGTCAAAGTGGGGAAACTTAGGCAGGAAATGCCAACAACAAATAGTGTGCCATCTACTCATGTAAAAAATACAAAAATCACAAAAAAAAAGAATTGCATGTTTGAATTTTATCAGGTTAGTGTGGGAGAGGTGGAAAAAGTATTGTATTGTTATCAATCAATAATGACAAACCTGACATTGACAACTTAGATGGAAAGCTACTGAGGATGGTAGTTGACGATAGCCACTCCTATCTGTCATTTCTTTATCTGAGCCTAGAGGAAATCCTTTGTCCTCAGGCCTGGAGGGAAGCCAAAGTCATGCATCTACACGAGAGTGGTAGAGCAGCCTTTGCTGGTTCTAACAGCAAACCTATAAGCTTGCTGCCAGCTCTTAGCAAACTGTTGGAAAAAATTGTGTTTGACCAAATACAATGCTACTTCTCTGTAAATAAATTAACAAAATACTTTTAGCATGCTTCTAGAGAAGGGCACTCAGCATGTACTGCACTGAAACAAATAACTGATGAATGGTTGAAATAAATTGATATCAAGAAGATTGTGGGAGCTGTACTGTTAGATTTCAGTGTAGCATTTGATATTATTGATCATAACCTGTTGTTGAGGAAATGCATGTGTTATGGCATTTCAACCTCTGCAATATCGTGGATTCAGAGGTATCTATCTAATAGAACTGAGAGGGTTTTCTTTAATGGAAGCTTCTCTAATGTCAGACATGTAATGTGTGGTGTACCACAGGGCAGCTCTCTAGGCCCTCTAATATTTTCTATTTTTACCAATGACCTGCCACTGGCATTAAACAAAGCATATGTGTCCATGTATGCTGATGATTCAACCATATATGCATCAGAAACCACAGCTAATGAAGTCTGAAACCCTTAACAAAGAGTTGCAGTCTGTTTTGGAATGGGTGGCCAGTAATAAACTGTCCTGAACATCTCTAAAACTGAGAGCATTGTATTTGGTACAAAGGTTCTAGACCTCAGCTGAATCTGGTAATGAATGGTGTGGCTGTTGAACAAGTTGAGGAGACTAAACTACTTGGTGTAGATTGTAAACTGTCATGGTCAAAACATATAGATTCAATGGATGAAAAGATGGGGAGAGGTCTGTCCGTAATAAATAGATGCTCTGATTTTTTGACACCACACTCCTCAAAGCAAGTCCTGCGGGTTCTAGTTTTATCTTATCTTGATTATTGTCCAGTCATATGGTCATGTGCTGCAAAGAAAGACCTAGTTAAGCTGCAGCTGGCCCAGAACAGAGCGACACGTCTTGCTCTTCATTGTAATCAGAGGGCTAATATTAATACTATGCATGTCTTGGCTAAGAGTTGAGGAAAGATCAAATAAAAACGTATTGTTTTTATAAGAAACATGAATGTGTTGGAAATTCCAATTTGTTTGCATTGTCAACTTACACACAGCACTGACACCCACACTTACCCCAGCAGACATGCCACCAGGGGTCTTTTCACAGTTCCCAGGTCCAGAACAAATTCAAGGAAACATACAGTATTATACAGAGCCATGAGTGCATGGAACTCCCTTCCATGTTATATAGTGCAAGAGAACAGCAAACCTGGTTTCACAAAACAAATAGAGCAACACCTCACGGCACAACGCCTCTCCCCCATGTGACCTACTTGTGTGTATGTCCTGTCATGTATGTGTAACTGATAGATGTACACACACATTACATGTTAATGATTTTAAATGTATGCAAGTCTTTTGTCTGTAATGCATTTTTAGTTATATGTCGGACCCCAGTAAGACTAGCCGAGGGTTTCCTAATGGGGAACCTAATAAATAAAAATCAAAAATAAAAGGGTACCACACACTGATCAGCAAAGAGGGAAACAATCTGGTTGTTCAGTCTAACCAGTATTACAGAAATACAACATTTGTGAAAAGGTACACAACTGAGGAGCCAGCTCCACAACCAATGGACACCACTAATCTGAAAGAGACTGTGGAACAGAACCCTACTCTGAGTCCAAACCAGAGACTATCTGTGAGAGGTCACCACAAAGACCACTGACACCCAAACCAGGCAGGCCTCACAGACAAATCAAACGGACACAGAAGCGAACAGACTTTGTCATTAAATAATGATAAAGGTTAAATACATTTGAAAAAGTAAGGGGTAAAGAAAACAAGTATAAACTGAAAAGTGGTAAGTACAAAGCACTAATGAAAAGACTCTTAATGATGAGTTATGTTGTGAAAAATAATGCTTTATAGTAAGAAAGTAAGCCGATAAAGAAAAGTTTATTAGGAAAACCAAACTATTAAGATACTGGGAACAGATTTCATTTGTTTATTGGTAACACAATGGTTGCTATCAGTGGAGGCTGGTGGGAGGAGCTATAGGAGGAAGGACTCAATGTAATTGCTGGAATGGAATAAATGAAACGATATCAAACACATCAAACATATGGAAACCACGTTTGACTCCATTCCAATTATTACATTTCAGTCAGTACACAGAGCCCGTCCTCCTATAGCTCCTCCCACCAGCCTCAACTGGTTGCTATGCAGGTAAAGAAACACGTGTTGTTGTGTATGTTAGGTTGAAGTTGAAGTTTATGTCCAAGTAAAGGGTGGAGGTTGTGTATTGATGTAACGTACTGATAGGATGTCACCACGTCAGTAAATAATGCTGGGTTCTAGTTACACCGACTGTCGTGGAGTAAAGACATGTTGAAGTTTACCTCTGAGTCCGGCTGATTCAATTCAGTATAGTATCCTAACTTAGCACAAGTTGTAAGTATAGGTTTGAACAATGACTTAGGGGCCAAGTGTTCTTTTAACATAACATAGGCAACGTGTTTTCTTATGTAAATAAGTCCGAGGTGCATGTGTAATGTGAGCAGGTCTGTCTCTGTCTGTAGGTTCAGCCGTACGATTGGATAGAGCGCAATCAGCGCAGCTGTTTCTCTGTGCATTTCTCCATGCACAATTCTCCCTAGGCGTTACAGTCCTCTGTTAGTGGGCAAGTGGGCATGATCTAAATCAAAACCCAACCCTCAAACATCCATTGGATCTAGGAACGTAACAGCTTCCCTAATACCTGTTTTGGAAGATACTGACTTTATGACCAAAATATGCTATTTACACTTTGTAGTCAATTTTAACACTAGAATCAATGTTTCTGACTAATATCGATGCCGTTTTCAACCAAATAAATATTTTTTTTGGTTCAGCTGCTCTATAACACACACAACAACGCTTAGTTGTCAATTTGACAGTTTGTCAATGAGACTCATCTTAGACTATCACTATATCATACTATATCAGAGGTATTGAGAAATAAAGAAATAGTACAATGAATATAATACTATAGAACAGAGGACAGGGGTTCTGTTGAGCTTCAGGTTGGACAACCGAAACAGTGATAGAAGCGGACCACTCAACATTTCTGACTGTCTTTCCTCCCTCTCTCTCCATCTTTCCTCCCTCTCTCTCCATCTTTCCTCCCTCTCTCTCCATCTTTCCTCCCTCTCTCCATCTTTCCTCCCTCTCTCTCCATCTTTCCTCCCTCTCTCTCCATCTTTCATCTTTCCTCCATCTCTCCTCCCTCTCTCTCCATCTTTCCTCCATCTCTCCTCCCTCTCTCTCCATCTTTCCTCCCTCTCTCCTCCCCCTCTCTCTATCTTTCCTCCCCCTCTCTGCATCTTTCCTCCATCTTTCCATCTTTCCTCCCTCTCTCTCCATCTTTCCATCTTTCCTCCCCCTCTCTCCATCTTTCCTCCCCCTCTCCATCTTTCCTCCCCCTCTCTCCATCTTTCCTCCCCCTCTCTCCATCTTTCCTCCCTCTCTCTCCATCTTTCCTCCCTCTCTCTCCATCTTTCCATCTTTCCTCGCTCTCTCCATCTTTCCTCCCTCTCTCTCCATCTTTCCTCCCCCTCTCTCCATCTTTCCTCCCTCTCTCTCCATCTTTCCTCCCTCTCTCTCCATCTTTCCTCCCTCTCTCTCCATCTTTCCTCCCTCTCTCTCCATCTTTCCTCCCTCTCTCTCCATCTTTCCTCCCTCTCTCTCCATCTTTCCTCCCTCTCTCTCCATCTTTCCTCCCTCTCTCTCCATCTTTCCTCCCCCTCTCTCCATCTTTCCTCCCTCTCTCTCCATCTTTCCTCCCTCTCTCTCCATCTTTCCTCCCTCTCTCTCCATCTTTCCTCCCCCTCTCTCCATCCTTCCTCCCTCTCTCTCCATCTTTCCCCCCTCTCTCTCCATCTTTCCTCCCTCTCTCTCCATCTTTCATCTTTCCTCCATCTCTCCTCCCTCTCTCTCCATCTTTCCTCCCCCTCTCTCCTCCTCCTCTCTCCATCTTTCCTCCCCTCTCTCCATCTTTCCTCCATCTTTCCTCCCGCTCTCTCCATCTTTCCTCCCTCTCTCTCCATCTTTCCATCTTTCCTCCCCCTCTCTCCATCTTTCCTCCCCCTCTCTCCATCTTTCCTCCCCCTCTCTCCATCTTTCCTCCCCCTCTCCATCTTTCCTCCCCCTCTCTCCATCTTTCCTCCCCCTCTCTCCATCTTTCCTCCCCCTCTCTCCATCTTTCATCCCTCTCTCCATCTTTCCTACCTCTCTCTCCATCTTTCCTCCCCCTCTCTCCATCTTTTCTCCCTCTCTCTCCATCTTTCCTCCCTCTCTCTCCATCTTTCCTCCCTCTCTCTCCATCTTTCCATCTTTCCTCGCTCTCTCCATCTTTCCTCCCTCTCTCTCCATCTTTCCTCCCCCTCTCTCCATCTTTCCTCCCCCCTCTCCATCTTTCCTCCCCCTCTCTCCATCTTTCCTCCCCCTCTCTCCATCTTTCCTCCCCCTCTCCATCTTTCCTCCCCCTCTCTCCATCTTTCCTCCCCCTCTATCCATCTTTCCTCCCCCTCTCTCCATCTTTCATCCCTCTCTCCATCTTTCCTACCTCTTTCTCCATCTTTCCTCCCCCTCTCTCCATCTTTTCTCCCTCTCTCTCCATCTTTTCTCCCTCTCTCTCCATCTTTCCTCCCCCTCTCTCCATCTTTCCTCCCCCTCTCTCCATCTTTCCTCCCCCTCTCTCCATCTTTCCTCCCCCTCTCTCCATCTTTCATCCCTCTCTCCATCTTTCCTACCTCTTTCTCCATCTTTCCTCCCCCTCTCTCCATCTTTTCTCCCTCTCTCTCCATCTTTCCTCCCTTTCTCTTCATCTTTCCTCCCTCTCTCTCCATCTTTCCATCTTTCCTCGCTCTCTCCATCTTTCCTCCCTCTCTCTCCATCTTTCCTCCCCCTCTCTCCATCTTTCCTCCCCATCTCTCCTCCCTCTCTCTCCATCTTTCCTCCCTCTCTCCTCCCCCTCTCTCTATCTTTCCTCCCCCTCTCTGCATCTTTCCTCCATCTTTCCATCTTTCCTCCCTCTCTCTCCATCTTTCCATCTTTCCTCCCCCTCTCTCCATCTTTCCTCCCCCTCTCCATCTTTCCTCCCCCTCTCTCCATCTTTCCTCCCCCTCTCTCCATCTTTCCTCCCTCTCTCTCCATCTTTCCTCCCTCTCTCTCCATCTTTCCATCTTTCCTCGCTCTCTCCATCTTTCCTCCCTCTCTCTCCATCTTTCCTCCCCCTCTCTCCATCTTTCCTCCCTCTCTCTCCATCTTTCCTCCCTCTCTCTCCATCTTTCCTCCCTCTCTCTCCATCTTTCCTCCCTCTCTCTCCATCTTTCCTCCCTCTCTCTCCATCTTTCCTCCCTCTCTCTCCATCTTTCCTCCCTCTCTCTCCATCTTTCCTCCCTCTCTCTCCATCTTTCCTCCCACTTTCTCCATCTTTCCTCCCTCTCTCTCCATCTTTCCTCCCTCTCTCTCCATCTTTCCTCCCTCTCTCTCCATCTTTCCTCCCCCTCTCTCCATCCTTCCTCCCTCTCTCTCCATCTTTCCCCCCTCTCTCTCCATCTTTCCTCCCTCTCTCTCCATCTTTCATCTTTCCTCCATCTCTCCTCCCTCTCTCTCCATCTTTCCTCCCCCTCTCTCCTCCTCCTCTCTCCATCTTTCCTCCCCTCTCTCCATCTTTCCTCCATCTTTCCTCCCGCTCTCTCCATCTTTCCTCCCTCTCTCTCCATCTTTCCATCTTTCCTCCCCCTCTCTCCATCTTTCCTCCCCCTCTCTCCATCTTTCCTCCCCCTCTCTCCATCTTTCCTCCCCCTCTCCATCTTTCCTCCCCCTCTCTCCATCTTTCCTCCCCCTCTCTCCATCTTTCCTCCCCCTCTCTCCATCTTTCATCCCTCTCTCCATCTTTCCTACCTCTCTCTCCATCTTTCCTCCCCCTCTCTCCATCTTTTCTCCCTCTCTCTCCATCTTTCCTCCCTCTCTCTCCATCTTTCCTCCCTCTCTCTCCATCTTTCCATCTTTCCTCGCTCTCTCCATCTTTCCTCCCTCTCTCTCCATCTTTCCTCCCCCTCTCTCCATCTTTCCTCCCCCCTCTCCATCTTTCCTCCCCCTCTCTCCATCTTTCCTCCCCCTCTCTCCATCTTTCCTCCCCCTCTCCATCTTTCCTCCCCCTCTCTCCATCTTTCCTCCCCCTCTATCCATCTTTCCTCCCCCTCTCTCCCTCTTTCATCCCTCTCTCCATCTTTCCTACCTCTTTCTCCATCTTTCCTCCCCCTCTCTCCATCTTTTCTCCCTCTCTCTCCATCTTTTCTCCCTCTCTCTCCATCTTTCCTCCCCCTCTCTCCATCTTTCCTCCCCCTCTCTCCATCTTTCCTCCCCCTCTCTCCATCTTTCCTCCCCCTCTCTCCATCTTTCATCCCTCTCTCCATCTTTCCTACCTCTTTCTCCATCTTTCCTCCCCCTCTCTCCATCTTTTCTCCCTCTCTCTCCATCTTTCCTCCCTTTCTCTTCATCTTTCCTCCCTCTCTCTCCATCTTTCCATCTTTCCTCGCTCTCTCCATCTTTCCTCCCTCTCTCTCCATCTTTCCTCCCCCTCTCTCCATCTTTCCTCCCCTTCTCTCCATCTTTCCTCCCCCTCTCTCCATCTTTCCTCCCCCTCTCTCCATCTTTCCTCCCTCTCTCTCCATCTTTCATCCCTCTCTCCATCTTTCATCCCTCTCTCCATCTTTCCTCCCCCTCTCTCCATCTTTCCTCCCCCTCTCTCCATCTTTCCTCCCTCTCTCTCCATCTTTCCATCTTTCCTCCCTCTCTCCATCTTTCCTCCCGCTCTCTCCATTTTTCCTCCCTCTCTCCATCTTTCCTCCCCCTCTCTCCATCTTTCCTCCCCCTCTATCCATCTTTCCTCCCCCTCTCTCCATCTTTCATCCCTCTCTCCATCTTTCCTACCTCTTTCTCCATCTTTCCTCCCCCTCTCTCCATCTTTTCTCCCTCTCTCTCCATCTTTTCTCCCTCTCTCTCCATCTTTCCTCCCCCTCTCTCCATCTTTCCTCCCCCTCTCTCCATCTTTCCTCCCCCTCTCTCCATCTTTCCTCCCCCTCTCTCCATCTTTCATCCCTCTCTCCATCTTTCCTACCTCTTTCTCCATCTTTCCTCCCCCTCTCTCCATCTTTTCTCCCTCTCTCTCCATCTTTCCTCCCTTTCTCTTCATCTTTCCTCCCTCTCTCTCCATCTTTCCATCTTTCCTCGCTCTCTCCATCTTTCCTCCCTCTCTCTCCATCTTTCCTCCCCCTCTCTCCATCTTTCCTCCCCATCTCTCCTCCCTCTCTCTCCATCTTTCCTCCCTCTCTCCTCCCCCTCTCTCTATCTTTCCTCCCCCTCTCTGCATCTTTCCTCCATCTTTCCATCTTTCCTCCCTCTCTCTCCATCTTTCCATCTTTCCTCCCCCTCTCTCCATCTTTCCTCCCCCTCTCCATCTTTCCTCCCCCTCTCTCCATCTTTCCTCCCCCTCTCTCCATCTTTCCTCCCTCTCTCTCCATCTTTCCTCCCCATCTCTCCTCCCTCTCTCTCCATCTTTCCTCCCTCTCTCCTCCCCCTCTCTCTATCTTTCCTCCCCCTCTCTGCATCTTTCCTCCATCTTTCCATCTTTCCTCCCTCTCTCTCCATCTTTCCATCTTTCCTCCCCCTCTTTCCATCTTTCCTCGCTCTCTCCATCTTTCCTCCCTCTCTCTCCATCTTTCCTCCCCCTCTCTCCATCTTTCCTCCCTCTCTCTCCATCTTTCCTCCCTCTCTCTCCATCTTTCCTCCCTCTCTCTCCATCTTTCCTCCCTCTCTCTCCATCTTTCCTCCCTCTCTCTCCATCTTTCCTCCCTCTCTCTCCATCTTTCCTCCCTCTCTCTCCATCTTTCCTCCCACTCTCTCCATCTTTCCTCCCTCTCTCTCCATCTTTCCTCCCTCTCTCTCCATCTTTCCTCCCTCTCTCTCCATCTTTCCTCCCCCTCTCTCCATCCTTCCTCCCTCTCTCTCCATCTTTCCCCCCTCTCTCTCCATCTTTCCTCCCTCTCTCTCCATCTTTCATCTTTCCTCCATCTCTCCTCCCTCTCTCTCCATCTTTCCTCCCCCTCTCTCCTCCTCCTCTCTCCATCTTTCCTCCCCTCTCTCCATCTTTCCTCCATCTTTCCTCCCGCTCTCTCCATCTTTCCTCCCTCTCTCTCCATCTTTCCATCTTTCCTCCCCCTCTCTCCATCTTTCCTCCCCCTCTCTCCATCTTTCCTCCCCCTCTCTCCATCTTTCCTCCCCCTCTCCATCTTTCCTCCCCCTCTCTCCATCTTTCCTCCCCCTCTCTCCATCTTTCCTCCCCCTCTCTCCATCTTTCATCCCTCTCTCCATCTTTCCTACCTCTCTCTCCATCTTTCCTCCCCCTCTCTCCATCTTTTCTCCCTCTCTCTCCATCTTTCCTCCCTCTCTCTCCATCTTTCCTCCCTCTCTCTCCATCTTTCCATCTTTCCTCGCTCTCTCCATCTTTCCTCCCTCTCTCTCCATCTTTCCTCCCCCTCTCTCCATCTTTCCTCCCCCCTCTCCATCTTTCCTCCCCCTCTCTCCATCTTTCCTCCCCCTCTCTCCATCTTTCCTCCGCCTCTCCATCTTTCCTCCCCCTCTCTCCATCTTTCCTCCCCCTCTATCCATCTTTCCTCCCCCTCTCTCCATCTTTCATCCCTCTCTCCATCTTTCCTACCTCTTTCTCCATCTTTCCTCCCCCTCTCTCCATCTTTTCTCCCTCTCTCTCCATCTTTTCTCCCTCTCTCTCCATCTTTCCTCCCCCTCTCTCCATCTTTCCTCCCCCTCTCTCCATCTTTCCTCCCCCTCTCTCCATCTTTCCTCCCCCTCTCTCCATCTTTCATCCCTCTCTCCATCTTTCCTACCTCTTTCTCCATCTTTCCTCCCCCTCTCTCCATCTTTTCTCCCTCTCTCTCCATCTTTCCTCCCTTTCTCTTCATCTTTCCTCCCTCTCTCTCCATCTTTCCATCTTTCCTCGCTCTCTCCATCTTTCCTCCCTCTCTCTCCATCTTTCCTCCCCCTCTCTCCATCTTTCCTCCCCTTCTCTCCATCTTTCCTCCCCCTCTCTCCATCTTTCCTCCCCCTCTCTCCATCTTTCCTCCCTCTCTCTCCATCTTTCATCCCTCTCTCCATCTTTCATCCCTCTCTCCATCTTTCCTCCCCCTCTCTCCATCTTTCCTCCCCCTCTCTCCATCTTTCCTCCCTCTCTCTCCATCTTTCCATCTTTCCTCCCTCTCTCCATCTTTCCTCCCGCTCTCTCCATTTTTCCTCCCTCTCTCCATCTTTCCTCCCCCTCTCTCCATCTTTCATCCCTCTCTCTCCATCTTTCCTCCCCCTCTCTCCATCTTTCATCCCCCTCTCTCCATCTTTCATCCCCCTCTCTCCATCTTTCCTCCCCCTCTCTCCATCTTTCCTCCCCATCTTTCCTCCCCCTCTCTCCATCTTTCCTCGTCATCTTTCCTCCCCCTCTCTCCATCTTTCCTCCCTCTCCATCTTTCCTCCCTCTCTCTCCATCTTTCCTCCCCCTCTCTCCATCTTTCCTCCCTCTCTCTCCATCTTTCCTCCCCCTCTCTCCATCTTTCCTCCCCCTCTCTTCATCTTTCCATCTTTCCTCCCTCTCTCTCCATCTTTCCTCCCCCTCTCTCCATCTTTCCTCCCCTCTTTCTCAGAGGCCATGGCCTATAGCTGTTTCACTGAGCTCATGAAGAGGATGAATCAGAACTTCCCCCACGGCGGGGCCATGGACACTCACTTTGCCAACATGCGCTCTCTTATCCAGGTGAGGCCACAGAGACCCTTTGTAACTTTTGTATTGGCATGCATCCAGTTGTTATCATGAATAGAAGGATACAGTGAATATAACACATCTAACTCTATGGTCTCCACTAACCCCCATCCTCTCTACTCCCCAACCCATCTATTTTCCTTCAACTGTATGTCTGGCTTCTCTTTTCTTTCAACTGTCTGCTCTCTCTCCTACTACTTCCTTCCTGCTCCTACCCTTCTGTAGATACTGGATTCGGAGATCTTTGAGCTCATGCACCAAAATGGCGACTACACCCACTTCTACTTCTGCTACCGATGGTTCCTTCTAGACTTAAAGCGTGGTAATAATGACATCCTGCTATGAGGGGACTTATTACTGTAGGGGCAACACTGAGCCTTTAAAATGCATTCCAAACAAAAAACAATGATTGCAAAATTAAACAAACCAAAAAAAAATGCATTTATTTGAAGAACAGTACAGATGCAAAGTTTGGTAAAAGAATGATGGAACAAACAGCACAACCCATCATTCTGTTTCCAAACTTTGCATCTGCACTGTTCTTCAAATAAATGCCTTTTTCTATGGTTTGTTTAACTTTGCAATCATTGGTTTTTATTTGGCATACATTTCAAAGTTAAAAATTGGAGTCTCAGCATCCCTCTGTTACCGTGGAATTGCCCGTAGCAAATGGCAATTAAACTTAGGGGAGAGCGTGTTTTCATACCATGACCAAATATAAAACAACACAAGATAACAATACCTAGTTATAATAAGCTGCTTCCACATCAATGATGCGGCAGGCAGTAAGATCACTCAGGGAATAGTGGCTTCGGGAGTTGGTAATGAATAAGAAGATGGGTCACTACTGCGTGAAGGACATGTGAGGGCACGGTGAAAATGAATCAATGGCTATCTCATTATCAATCATAGCCTCTAATCTCTCTGTTTATACCCCTCATATTCAAACACACTTCTATCTTCATTAAAAACCAAGAGCCCTGAACTCAAATCCCAACCATCCTGACTCATGATTCATCCTCATGTACTGTACTTGCATTCTGAATCCCAAAGTCAATTTCATCTAGCCCAATCGGAGGGCAAGGTGAAGCTATTACAATTTGACTTATACCTTCTCTAATTCTATCAGATTTATATTTCCCCACCACTCCTACCTTAATTGACTCCTGCATCCACCTGTACTTCTCTATTCTCAGAGCTGGTGTATGACGATGTGTTTGCGGTATGGGAGACCATCTGGGCAGCGAAGGATGCCTCCTCCAGCCACTTTGTCCTCTTCATCGCACTGGCACTGGTGGAGGTCTACCGGGACATCATTCTGGAGAACAACATGGACTTCACCGACATCATTAAGTTTTTCAACGGTAAACTGTCTAACAATGAATCAACAATTCATTCAGTTGTTTGCGGAGCATTGAAGGTATGGAACTTTTCAACCAGCATTTCTGTATTAAAAAAATGTCTCCATGCACTTGGAAAAATGATAGGTGTGTGCGTACTATACCCTTTTAATAGTAAACTGTCTGCCACCTTTAGCAGCTAATATGAAATACTCGACTGGGGCACAAACTCTAGATTTACAAATTAAGTGTCAATGTGGAGCATTGCATTTCAATTGCCTAGAGAAAGATAAACCTAAAATGTATTTTTATTAATGTCCAACTTGTCAATAGCTGAAGGGAGAATAGTAACCTTGAATGGGTACCTGTGCTGAGAAAATAAATTATTCAATGAATAACGCACGCAATTGACCCTTCGCCAAGCGTTGCCCCCTTGGTTACTGTGGCAACCTTAGACAATATTTTCCCTGGACGCCCAACCATTTAGGCCAATGGGGAAAACTCCTCACAATGATCTCAAACTGTGTTTTTAATACTAAATTAAATTAAACAGACTAGCCCATGCTAATCAGTAGACTCTCAGGTCTGTTGTCGTGAACTGACATTACAATTGCTTCACATGAACCTGGTAAAATGAAGTTTGCAGTGTAGCTAGCCACTGGATGGCTCTGATTATGAACTGTCACCATGCAGTGAAAGGTGATACTCCAGCTCTGAGAATACAGAGTTACAGGGGAATGCAGGGATTACCCACACACATAAAATAAATATGGTGGTATAGTCTTGTGCATTGATGCTGGCAGTGGTTCAGCTGGTATGACATTTTCATCTTCTCTCGACTCCTTTCAGAAATGGCTGAGCATCACAACATCAAGCAGATCCTGACTCTGGCCCGGGACCTGGTGTGCAAGGTGCAGACTCTCATTGAGAACAAGTGATCTCCAGGAGCCGTCCACTTCTCTTCCTTTATCCTCTTCCAGTTTCTGCTTAGTCTGTCTCAAGGCATCCCAGTCTGAACAGCTGCAACAGAACAGATAGATCAGGGTTGTGTTTATTAGGCACCAAACTGAAGAAATGGGACTGAAACAGGCAGGGTCTAATTAGACTTGTCCGATAAGAAATGATAATTTTCCTTCGCCAAATGTTTTTAAATGTTTTCCATTGAGTACCCTCACATACTATTCTCACATACTCACATACTATTCTACACCACAGCCTTCTTCACAGGGTCACCACCATTGTTCACTACCTTCTCATCTATGGTGGCAGGTAACTTAGCGGTTAGAAGTTGACTAGGTGAAAAATCTGTCGATGTGCCCTTGAACAAGGCACTTAACCCTAATTGCTCCTGTAAGTAACTCTGGATTAGAGCGTCTGCTGAATTACTAAAATATCAAATGTATGTGAAACCAGCCAGGGTATACCATGTAATGCTATACCAGTACTTTGTCATTTCAGGTTTGGTCATGGAACACCAAGGGAATGATGACTTTTACCTCCAGTTCTACTGTCAGTGAAACAGTTTGGTTGACTTTTTATTAAGCTGTGACAAATATTTAGTCATAGGATTTGTATGCGGTATGCCTTGTAGACCTACTGTTGATTGAAGTGGGGTTAGTATATACAAACACAGAGCTGGTTTCATAGACCTAGATACAATTATTTTACTCAAGAACTGAATAGCAGTTAAACATAAATATGGACAATAGATAGTCCCAGAATATTTTAAGATGTGAAAGTTACCAAGTGCCATTCAGTACAGGAGTAGGCTTAACCTGGTCCAGTGAAATGTCCAAATGTTGGAGTTAAAACTCATTAACAGACACCGTCTGGAGCAGTAGTTTACCTGAGTAAATCAGGTTACAGGTAGGGTACCTACCTACCTGATGTGCCAAAGGCCAGTGCAAGGAGCAAATTAGATCAGCTTAAATGTTATACTGTGTTGAATAAGTAGACTAAGTTCCAAGTAAGATGTTACTGAATGTAGTTTGGTAGGTACTGTAGGTGTTACCTTACAATCTATTTTGGAATTCCTTTAAACCAAAATTAAGTAAGATAATTAATTGGTTCGCTTAAAGCGGCAATCAGCAGTTGAAACAATAATAAAGCGTACCCACTCGCCCCCACCAAACCCGTTTCGCTAAAAGGCTGAGGGATGGGCCTGGAGAAATGTAACCACTCTCAAATTGATAGACAGAGCTATGGATGGAAGTACTGACCATCCATGATATCAACATTCTAGTTTTAACCATGTTTTGAGGCCATATAGTGTTTGTTATATTTACTTTGTTTTACTCCAATGTTTGTGAACAATCTTATATTTTGGGTTCTGATGGGCTTTGACAGTTAAACTAAGCTCATGAGGCTTTTATAAGTTATATTTTTCAAAAATAAATGGGTGCATATCATTAATTTATAAGTAAAAAAAATTGATGTAGCAACCTCAGATTGCCCCTATGAAGGGTAGAATGGTTCATTTTTACATAAAGACACGAAAAGCCAAGACACATGTTTTATTTGCTCTGTGGTTTAATTAGTTGTGAAATAGGAAATCATTTTATGGATTTCTTAATTCAGGAAATAAGAACATCAGTTTTTTCTCTTCCTTTCCTCTCAGACTAAATCACCTGTTTCTATGTCATCTGTATTTGCTAAACTCCCATTGTAGTCAGGTCCTAACAGAGACATGCCACTGTTCTGCATACCCTGTAAATCTGTGTGTATGGTCATGACGTGTGGCACTGCACACTGTTAGGAGTCATTAATCTGTTGAAACCATGTCGGCAATTTAGTAATGGGCAGTGTTTTGATTATTTCCCATATTCTGCCTTGTTTGTCTATTCTATATTATGTCTGTATACCGTTGTGTGTGAATTGTACTGTAAGGAGAACTAAACAAAAGAGGCAAATCTAATCCTAGTCAAAACTTATATTTATGACTAAGAAAAACTTGTGTGATTTTACATGTGACTTATAGTTGTCTGGGCAGAAATGGATACAAAAATCAACAAAAAGCTATTTAACTGTGCTCTGATTTCTTATTCCATTATTTATATGTTCCAGTCAGCCACTGTGTATTATGTACATTGTGTGGCTTTCTCAGTACCTTGTATAGTCTGATGGTATTTTATGTTCATCTGTTTTTTTTA